>NC_137784.1:33750701-36150701 GCF_963455305.1 Plecotus auritus
ATTGACACCACAGAAATACAAAGAATTATTAAAAATACTACAGAAAATTATATGCCAACACATGGACAATCTGAAAGAAATGAATATATTCATGAAAAACACAATCTTCCAAGACTGAATTAAGAAGCAACAGAAAATATGAACAGACTATTACTACTAATTAAATTGAATCAATAATTAAAAAATTCAACAAACAAAAGTCTTTGATCAGAAAACTTCATGGGACAATTTTATCAAACATTCAAAGAAGAATTAACACTGTCTTTCTCAAAATAGTCCTAAAAGGAGGAGGAAAGCTCCTAAGCTTATTTTACAAGGCCAATATTACCCTAATTCCAAACCAGATAAAGATACTACAAAGAATGAAAATTATAGGCCTATATCTCCAGTGAACATGGATTCAAAAATTTCCACCAAAAAGTTATCAATCTGAATCAGCAATCCATTAAAAAGATCATACACAATGAACAAGTGGTATTCATTCCATAAATGCAAGGTTACTTCAAGATATGTAAGTCAATTAATGTGATATACCACATATAAAAATGAAGGAAAAGTCATATGATCATACCAAAGATTCAGAGAAAGCATATGACAAAATCCAGCATCCATTTATGATAAAACTCTTAGCAGAGTGGGGATAGAGAAAAAATACCACAAAGGTAACAATGAAAGTAATATATGACACCCACAGCAAACATCATACTCAAAGGGGGGAAAGCTAAAAGTATTTTTTGTTGTGATCAGGAAAAAGACAAGGGTGTCAATTTTCACAACTTTTATTCCACATAGTATTATAAATCCTAGCCAGAGCAACCAGAAAATGCAAAATAAATAAATAAAAGGCATCCAAATTGGAAATGAAAAAAGTAAAAATGTCATTATGTACTTGTCAATGGCATACCATATAAAGAGAATCCTAGAGATGCCAATAAAAACTATTAGAACTGATAAATAAATTCAGTAAAGTAGCAGGACACAGAATTAATATTTGTAAATCAGTTGCATTTTTATACACCCTTAAAGGACTATCAGAAAGAGAAATTAAGGAACAATCCCATTTATGATTATACAAAAATATACCCAGAAACAAATTTAACCAAGGAAATAAAAAAACTATGCTTGAAAAATTATAAGATATTGAAGAAAGGAAGAAGATACAAATAAATGGAAGAATATACCATGCTTATGGATAGGAAGAAATAATATCATTAATATGTCCATGGTACCCAAAGCAATCTATAGATTTAGTGCAATCCCTATCAAAGTACCAATGCCTTTCTTCACAGAACTAGAACAAATAATTCTAAAATTTATATGGAACCACACAAAAACCTGAATAGCTACAATAAACTTAACAGAGATGAACAAAGTTTGAGGCATCATATTACCAGACATCAAACTATACTACAACGCTATAGTAATCAAAACTGCATTGTATTGGCATCAAAAAACACATATCTTGATGGAACAGAATAGAGAGCCTAGAAATTAACTCATACCTATATAGTCAATTAATATTTCACAAAGAAGGCAAGAACATACAATGAGATAAAGATAGTCTATTCAATTATGGTCATGGAAAAACTGAACAGATTCATACAAAAAATAAAAATAGAGTACCTTATTATAACATATGCAATAATAAGCTCAAAATGGACTTAAATGTATGACTTGAAACCATAAAACTCCTAAAAGAAACAATAGGCAGAAAACTCTGACATTTCTCTTAGTAATATTTTTTTCTGATATATTTCCTCAGGAAAGAACATCAAAATTAAAAATAAACAAATGAGACTACATCAAACTAAAACTTTTTGCACAGCAAAGGAAACCATCAACAAAATAACAACCCACTGAGTAGGAGAACATATTAGCCAATGATACATCTGATAAGGGGTTAATATAAAAAAATTATAGAGAACTCAAACAATAAAAATAAACAATTTAATTAAAAAATAGAGAACCTAAATAGACACATCTCTAAAGAGGACAGATGGCCAATAGATATAAGAAAAATGCACAATGTCACTAATCATCAGACAAGTGCAAATTAAACCCACAATGATATATCACTTCACAACCTTTTAGAATGGTTATTATGAGTAAATCAGAAAATGATAAGTGTTGGTGATGATATGAAGAAAAGGGAACCCTCGTGCCTTTTGGGGGGAATTGCAAATTTGTGTTGCCACTATGGAAAACTGCTATAGAGGTTCCTAAAAACAAACAAACAAACAAACAAACAAACAAACAAACAACAACTACCTAATGAATAAGCAATTTAACTTCTTGGTATATATTTGAAGAAATCCAAAACACTAAGTCAAAAAGTTATATGCACCCCTATGTTCATTGCAACATTATTTGCAATAGCTAAAAAAAAATGAAAGCAACCTAAGTGCCCATGAAAAGATAACTGGATAAAGAAGATTTGGTATATATACAGGGTGTATTAAAAATTGTATACACATTATGTCTGTAGATTCTTTTAGATTTTGAAAATAAAATGTATTTTAATAAACACTGCTTTTATAATTATTCAAAGTGTGTATATATTTCATATATACAAATGAAATCTTACTTGGCCATAAAAGATGAAATCTTACCATTTTTTATAACATAAATGGACCTAAAGGGTATTATGCTAAGTAAAATAAGTCATACAGGGAAAGACAATAACCATATGATTTCACTTATACATGGAATTTAAAAAAACAAAATAAATTAACAAAAAATAGAAACAGACTCATAGATACAGAGAACAAACTTATTGCTGCCAGGTGGGAGTTGGGTTAAGGGGCTGGGTGAAAAAATGAAAGGATTAAGAAGTTACAAAAGGGTAGTTAAAAATATTCTTGGGGATATAAAGTACAGCATATGTAATATAGTCAATAATGTCATACCTATGAATAGTGTCAGGTGGGTACTAGACTTATCGGGACAGGGAGGATAACTTCATAAATAATATAAATGTTTAACCATCATCATGTATACTTGAATCTAACAGAAATTGAATATCAACAAAAGAGTAATTGGTAAAAGGTTGTCAAAATAAGACATATTTAATCCAAAAAAAATTTAGAGAGCTCTCATGAAAACAGCTGCTTTATTTCTACATTTAGAAAAAAAATTTTAAATAAAAAAGAAAAGATATTTAAAAATGGTGGCAGAGTAAATGGATGCTGCACAGACATGTTCCAGGAACAAATGGGAATTACAACTAAAATACAGAAAAACTTCCTGAATAATCAACGGAAGACTCACAGGAGAGAACCTTGGTACCTGAGGACTGAAAGTGGAGATCACATAGAGAATGGTAGGAGGGGTGGGCGCCCACAGACAGCAACTGAAGTTCTGGAGAGGTATCTCAGGTGAAGGGGGTTGCCATTGAGGACTCTGGGATCTAATCCCCAATCTTTGCCCCCCATCAGAGAGCACCACAACTGAGAAGGGTACCCACATAACATCTGGCCATTAAAAGCAGCGGGGTTGCTCTCTGCCAGGGAATGATGGCTGAAAATTCAGGCACCCTCTTAAAGGGTCAATGCACAAAATTCACTGTGGATCCACCCACCTTGTGCTCTGACAGAGGGAGGGTGGAGTGGATTGGAGCTGTGTGAGCAGAAGCCAGGAATGGGGACTCCGGGGTTAGAGCTCAGAAGGCAGACACCCCACGTTTCCTGTGCTGAGTAATTTCCTTACTCATCAGAGGAAATCTTGCCCACATAGATATTTGCCTTTCTTGGGGGGAAGACAGTTGTCCCACCCTATTGGAAAACACCTTGCCCTGAGACCACTTAAGAGACTAAAACTAACAATTAGGCTCCAGTCAGAAGTAACTGCCTCGGCCTGTTGAAAAAAAAACAAAAAACAAAAACAAAAACAAACAAACAAACAACTCTCTCCACACCTGATGACAATTACCTGGGGTCAATTCAAGTTTGGAAACCTATCAGTCTGTAGGCAGAGGTGGTCTCTGGAGGCTTTGAGTCTTTGCCTGATCTAATTAATCAGAAACACCATTTGACACTGTCCTACACTAGAGATCAAGAGTTGTAGAGGATATACCCAATACATAGTAACAAACCCAAACAGCCAAAATGAGGAGACAAAGAAACAACCACCAAATGAAAGAACAAGAGAATTCTCCAGAAGGAGAGATAAATGAAGCAGAGATAAGAAATTTACCTGAAATAGAGTTCAGAATAATGATGGTAAAGATGCTCAACAGCATGATGGAAGATATAGTAGCTATGAAAAAAGAACAGTTGGAAATAAAGAATTATATAGCATAAATAAAGAACACATTGGAAAGAATACACAGCAGATTAGGGGAAGTTGAGGATCAAATCTGAATTAGAAGACAGGATTGAAAAACTCACTCAACTAGAGAACCAAAAAGAAAAAAAAAAAAACACTTAAAAAACAGGAGGACAGATTAAGGGAGTTGTGGTCCAATGTGAAATATAACAATATTAGAATAGCAGGTTTTCCAGAAGAAGCATAAAGGGAGAGAGAAATAATTGTTTCAAGAAATAATTGCAGAAAACTTCCTTAATCTGGTAAAGGAAAAAGTCACATAAGTTCAGGAGGCACTGAGAACCCCAAGCAAGAAGAGCCCAAACAGGCCCACAACCAGACACATCATAATTAAAATGCCCAAAATTAAAGACAAAGAGAGAATCTTAAAGGCAGCAAGAGAAAAGCAAACTGTTACCTACAAAGAAGTTCTCATAAGGCTGACACCTAATTTCTCATTAGAAAGTATATAGGCCGGAAGGGAAAAGCATGAAGTACTCAACATAATGGAAAGTAAAGATCTGAAGCCAAGATTACTATATCCAGCAAAGCTATCATTCACAATACACGCTCAAATAAAGAGCTTCCCAGACCAAAAAAAAAAAAAAAAAAAAAATGCTAAAGGAATACATCATCATCAAAGCAGCATTACAAGAAATGCTGAAGGACTGCTATAATTAGAAGAAACAGAGAGATACCTAGGCATACAGAATTAAAATGGCAATAAATAAGTACCTATCAATAATAACCCTAAATGTAAATGGATTAAATACTCCAATCAAAAGGCATAGGGTAGCTGAATGGATACAAATACATGACCCAACTATATGCTGTGTACAAGATACCCACCTCAGAACAAAAGACACACACAGGATGAGAGTGAATGTTTGGAAAAAATTTCCATACAAATGGAAAAGAAAAAAAAAAAAAGCTGGAGTAGCAATACTCTTATCTGACAAAATAGACTTAAAAATGAAGGCCATCAAAAGAGACAAGAAAGGTCACTACATAATACTAAAGGGATTGATCCAGCAAGAGGATATAACCCTGGTAAACATTTATGCACCCAAGAAAAGAACACCTAAATCAATTAAAAAAAAATTCTAGAAGACTTTAACAGAGAAATCGGCAACAATACAGTCATAGAAGGGGACTTTAACACCCTGCTATCTTCACTGGATAGATCTTCCAGACAAAAACTTAAGGAAACAGTGACTCTAAAGGACACACTGGATCAGATTGATTTAATTGGCATTTATAGAACATTTCACCCCAAAGCAGCAGAATATACATTCTTCTCAAGTGCACATAGGTAATTTACAAAGATAGGCCACATATTAGGACACAAAACAAGTCTCTAAAAGTTCAAGAAGATTGAAATCATATCAAGCATCTTCTCAGATCACAATGGAATGAAATTTAAATGAACTCTAGTTCCATCCATGTTGTTGCAAATGGTAGGAATTCCTTCTTTTTTATTTTTTAGCACAGTGTAGTATTCCATTGTGTAGATGTACCACAGTTTTTTAATCCCCTCATCTGCTGATGGGCACTTAGGCTGTTTCCAAATCTTAGCTATGGTAAATTGTGCTGCTATGAACATAGGGGTGCATATGCTAAGTGAAATAAGCCAGTCAGAGAAAGTTAAGTATCACATGATCTCACTCATTTGTGGAATATAATGAACAACATAAACTGATGAACACAAACAGTACCAGAGACAGAAACATCGATCAGACCATCAAACCTCGGAGGGAAGGTAGGGGAGGGTAGGGGTAAGGGGGAGAGATCAACCAAAACACTTGTATGCATGCATATGAGCCTAACCAATGGACACAGACAACAGGGGGGTGAGGGCATGAGTGGGGGGCATGGGGGGTAATGGGGGAAAAAGGACACATATGTAACACCTTAATCAATAAAGAAATTTAAAAAATGAACTCCATTAAAAACATTCAAACTCATGGACCCTAAATATCATGTTATTAAACAATGAATGGGTTACCAATGAGATCAAGAAAGAAAACAACTTCCTGGAAAAAATTAAAATGAACACACAACTAGGCAAAATCTCTGGGACAGAGCAAAATCAGTCCTGAGAGGGAAGTGCATAGCACTATAGACTTGCCTCAAAAAATAAGAAAAATCAGCAATATACTATTTAACTCTACAACTTGAAGAATTAGAATAATAACCACAACAAAAACCCAGAGTAAGTAGAAGGAAGGAAATAATAAACATTAGAGCACAAATAAATAACATCGAGAATAAAAAAAAAAAATCAATGTAACAAAGAGCTGATTCTTTCAAAGGTAAAAGAAAATTGATAAACCAGGAACTGTATCAGTGAAGAAATTGCTTCGGCATATGTCTGAAATTTTGCTGCCTGTGGATTCCTCTAGTATTTTTATGGCTGCCCATCTTATGCTTAGTTCTTTATCCATTTTGATGGTTTTTTTTTTTTTTGTGTGTGTGTGTATGGTGTAAGTTGGTGGTCTAGTTTCATTTTTTTTGCATATATCTATCCAATTTTCCCAGCACCATTTATTGAAGCGACTGTCTTGACTCCATTGTATGTTCTTGCCTCCATTCTGAAGTATTAATTGAGCATAGTGGTTTGGGTTGATTTCTGGGTTCTCTATTATATTCCATTGGACTATATGTCTGTTTGTCTGCCAGTACCAGGCAGTTTTAAGAACAGTGACTTTGTAATACAGCTTGATATCTGGTATTGAGATCCCACCTACTTTGTTCTTCTTTCTCAGGAATGCTGCAGCTATTTGGGGTCTTTTATTTTTTATTCCAGATGAATTTTTGGAGAGTTTGTTCTAGGTTTGTGAAATATGCCATTGGTATTTTAATGGGGAGTGCATTGAATCTATAGATTGCTTTGGGTAGTATGGACATTTTAATAATGTTGATTCTACCAATCCATGAACATGGTATGTTCTTCCATCTGTTTATGTCTTCCTCTATCTCTTTTTTTCAGTGTCCTGTAGTTTTCCGTGTACTAGGGCAATGGAAACTAAAGAGAAAATAAACAAATGGGACTACATCAAAATAAAAAGCTTCTGCACAGCAAAAGAAACCATCAATAAAACAACAAGAAAGCCCTCTGCATGGGAGAACATATTTGCCAATGTTATCACCGATAAGGGTTTAATCTCTAACATTTAGAGGGAACTCACACAACTTAACAAAAGGAAGATAAACAACCCAATAAAAAATGGGCAATGGACCTAAATAGATACTTTTTGAAAGAAGACATAAGGAAGGCCAAGAGACATATGAAAACATGCTCAAAGTCATGAATCATCCGAGAGATGCAAATCAAAATGACAATGTGATACCATCTCACACCTGTCAGAGTGGCTATCATCAGCAAATCAACAAAGGACAAGTGCTGGTGAGGATGCTGAGAAAAATGAACCCTCTGCACTGCTGGTGGGAATGCAGACTGCTGCAGCTACTGTGGAGAACAGTATGGAGTTTCCTCAAAAAACTAAAAATGGAACTCCCATTTGACCCTGCAATCCCACTTCTAGGAATATACCCCAAGAAGCTAGAAACACCAGCCAGAAAGGATATACGCACCCCTATATTCATAGCAGCACAATTCACCATAGCTAAGATTTGGAAACAGCCTAAGTGCCCATCAGCAGATGAGTGGATTAAAAACTGTGGTGCATCTACACAATGGAATACTACACTTCAGTAAAAAAGAAGGAATTCTTACCATTTGCAATAGCATGGATGGAACTGGAGAGCATTATGCTAAGTGAAATAAGCCAGTCAGAGAAAGATAAATATCACATGATCTCACTCATTTATGGAGTATAATGAAACATAAACTGATGAACAAAAACAGATTAGAGATAGAAAAACATTGATCAGACTGTCAAACCTCAGAGGGAAGATAGGGGAGGGTGGGGGTAAGGAGGAGAGATCAACCAAAGGACTTGTATGCATGCATATAAGCCTAACTAATGGACACAGACACCAGGGGGGTGAGGGCATGAGTGGGGGGGTGGTGTTGGGAGTTAATTGTGGGATGAGGACACATATGTAATACCTTAATCAATAAAGAAATTTAAAAAATTTTGTAACTTAATTTTTACAATATCCTGTTATACATAACTAGAGGCCCAGTGCATGAAATTCGTGCATGGGGGGGGGGATGTCCCTCAGCCCAGCCTGCACCCTCTCCAATCTGGGACCAGTGGGATCAGGCCTAAACGGCAGTCGGACATCCCTCTCACAGTCCAGAACTGCTGGCTCCCAACTGCTCACCTGCCTGTCTTCCTGATTGCCCCTAACCTCTTTTGCCTGGCAGCCTGATCACCCCCTAACCACTCCCCTGCCAGCCTGATTGATGTCTAACTGCTCCCCTGCCAGCCTGTTTGCCCCCAACTTCCCTCCTCTGCCACCTGGTCACCCCTAACTGCCCTCTCCTGCAGGCTTGATCGCCCCCAACTGCCCTCCCTTGCAGTCCTGGTCCCTCCCAACTACCAATTGCTACATCATTAGTCTTGGACTGACTTGTTTGGTGTGCAGAACAGGAAATATTTCACTTTTGGAAAACAAGAAAAATAGGTTTATTTGCATTACGTTAATTTGTGCAGTTATTCAGTATCTGGCAAGTTAATGTTTAAGGAAAAACATTATTTTTATTAAAATGTTCTATTATGTTAATGATTACTCACTTATTTCAGCCCTTTGTATTCAGCATGTCTCTATCGAAATAAATCTACATTTCTATGAAAATTGAAGCTTTTGCTTTTTTTTATGGCCCACATAAAGTTATACCTTGTTTATTTGGCCTGTGTTAGCCTTTGAGTTTGCCATGCTTGTTGTACATAAAAAACCCTAAAGAATCCACCAAAAAACTGCTAGATTTAACAAATGAATTTGGCAATGTAGCAAGATATAAAATCAACACATAAAAATCGATGGCTTTTTTAATATACCAATAATGAATTCTCAGAAAGAAAAATTAAACAATGCTATTTGCCATTGTAACAACAACAAAAAAATTAAGATACTTAGGAATAAACTCATCCAAGTGGTAAATCTTGCACTTGGAAAACTACAGGACTTTGTAAAAAGAGAAAGAAGAAGATATTAACAAGTGGAGGAATATACCATGTTCATGGATTGGTAGAATCCACATCATTAAAATGACCATACTACCCAAGGTAATCTACAGATTCAATAAAATCCCTATTAAAATACCAGCAGCATATTTCACAAAGCTAGATCAAATACTCCAAAAATTTATATGGAATCAAAAAAGACCCTGAATAGCTGCAGCAATCTTGAGGAAGAAAAACTAAGTTGGGGGATCACAATACCAGATTTCAAGTTATACTATGAAGCTACTATAATCAAAACAGCCTGGCACTGGCACAAGAACAGGCATAGATATCAAGGGAACAGAACAGAGATACCAGAAAACAACTTAAGTGATTATACTCAATTAATATTTGACAAAGGAGGCAAGAGCATACAATGGAGTCAAGAGTGCCTCTTTAATTAATGGTGGGGGAATAATTGGACATATACATGCAAAAAGTGAAACAAGACCACCAATTTACAACATACACAAGAAAAAACTCAAAAAATTTTAAAAATATATTTTATTGATTTTTTACAGAGAGGAAGGGAGAGGGATAGAGAGTTAGAAACATCAATCAATGAGAAAGAAACATCGATCAGCTGCCTCCTGCGCACTCTTTACTGGGTATGTGCCTGCAACCAAGGTACATGCTATTGACTGGAATCGAACCTGGGACCCTTGAGTCCGCAGGTTGACACTCTAGCCACTGAGCCAAACCGGTTAAGGCAGTGGTCAGCAAACCACGGCTCGCAAGCCACATGCGGCTCAAGAGCCGCGGTTTGCTGCTCTGTTGACTAATGAGTTTGCTGACCACTGTCATATACTACCCTTTACCTCTTTGCACACAATATGCCACAATTGCCTAATCCTTACAGCTTCCAACTACATGGTAACATTTATTCTAGTCCAATGGTCAGCAAACTCATTAGTCAATAGAGCGGCAAACTGCAGCTTGTGAGCCGCATGTGGCTCGCGAGCCGCAGTTTGCCAACCACTGGGTTAGGACAATAAACTCAAAATTGATAAAGACTTAAGTGTAAGTTGTGAAACCATAAAAATCCTAGAAGAAACCATAGGCAACCAAAACTCAGACATCTCATGTAGCAATAAGTTTACAGATACATCTCCTAAGGCAAAGGAAACAAAGGAGAAAATAAAGAAATGGGACTAAATAAAAATAAAAAGCCCCTGCACAGCAAAAGAAACCATCAACAAAATGAAAAGAGAGCTCACTGTATGGGAGAACATATTTCCCAATGATACATCTGATAAAGGGTTAATATCCAAAATATACAAGGAACTCATACAACTTAACAAAAGGAAGATAAACAATCCAATAAAAAATGTGAGCAAAGGACCTAAATAGACACTTCTCCAAAAAGGATATACAGATGACCAAGAGACATATGAAAATATGCTCAAGTCACTAATCAACCGAGAGATGCAAATCAAAATGATAATGAGGTATCATCTCACACCTGTCAGAGTAGCTGTCATCAACAAATCAATAAATGGTAAGTGCTGGAAAAAATGTGGTGAAAAGGGAACCCGAGTACAGTGCTGGTGGGAATGTAGACTGGAGCAGCTATTATGGAAAACAGTATGGCATTTCCTCAGAAAATTAAAAATGGATCTGCCATTTGACCCAGTGATGCCACTTCTAGGAATTTATCCTAAGAAACCCGAAACACCTAACCTGTTTGATTCAGTGGATAGAGCGTCAGCCTGAGGACTGAAAGGTCCCAGGTTAGATTCCAGTCAAGGGCATGTACCTTGGTTGCAGGTACATCCCCAGTAGGAGGTGTGCAGGAGGCAGCTGAACTATGTTTCTCTCTCATTGATGTTTCTAACTCTCTATCCCTCTCCCTTCCTCTCTGTAAAAAAATCAATAAAATATATTTTTTTAAAAAGAAAGGAAACCCGAAGCACCAATCAGAAAGAATGTATGCACCCCTATGTTCATAGCAGCACAATTTACAATAGCTAAAATCTGAATCAGCCCAAGTGCCCATCAGTAGATGAGTGCATAAAAAAGCTTTGGTACATTTATATCATGGGATTCTATGCAGCAGTGAAAAAGAAGAATCTCTTACCCTTTGAGTCAGCATGAAGGGACCTAGAGAGTATCATGCTAAGTGAAATAAGTCAGTCAGAGAAAGACAAGTATCACATGATTGCACTCATATGTGGAATCTAAGTAACAAAATAAACTGATGAATGGAGTGGATCCAGAGACATTGAAGCATGGAACAGAGTGTGGAATCTCAGAGGGAAGGCAGGGGAAGGTGGGTGGGTGGAGGTAATCAACCAAAGAACTTGAATGCATATATGCATAACCATGGACACAGAGAATAGGGTGCTGAAGGCCTGGGGAAGGGGGTGCCAGCTCAATCTCCAGTAGGGGGTGTGTAGGAGGCATCCTATTGATGATTCTCTCTTATCACTGATGTTTCTATCTCTCCCTCTCCCTTCTCTTAATTCAATAAAACAAACAAACAAACAAACAAAACCATATCTGGTTGAGGGGAAATGCTTAAGAACGTGTTGGCAGGTGAGAAAATAAGGTAAACAATATTAATAAATAAAATAAATAAAGTAAAATTTATAGAATTTTGAAAGATGTAATGTTTAGAAAGGTAAATTAGTTGTCTCTACTTGAATGTTCTAATATAAATGGATATTATGTTTATTTTGGAAACATTTCCCTCTCTACCCAGTATGGCAGAATAAAATCCTGTTGAAAAGATTTTAATGGAATCCATAGATAGAAATATAGGAATCGATAGAAATAAGGCTTTTTATTGAAATGATTTTGTTTCTTTTACCTGATTGGAGACCATTATCCCTATCAAGGATTGTAAAACAGAAGACATGTAAATCTCCCCTTCTTAGAAAGGAAGAATCTTTAAGGCAGCAAGAGTAAAGCAATTTGTTATCTACAAAGGAGCTCCCATAAAGTTGTCAGCTGAATTCTCATCAGAAACTCTACAGGCCAGAAGGAAATGGCATGAAGTAACCAAGGTAATGAAAAGAAAGAATTTGAAACCAAGACTACTATATACAGCAAGGTTATCATTCAAAATAGATGGTGAAATAAAAAGCTTACCAGACCCCAAAACACAAAAAACAAAACTAAAGGGAGTTTATCACCACCAAGTCAGCATTGCAAGAAATGCTAAAGGGACTTCTGTAATAATAATAGCAAGGGAAACATAGGCATAAAGAATTAAAATGGCAATAAAAAAAGTACCTATCAATAATAACCTTAAATGTAAATGGATTAAAAGTTTCAATCACACAAGTTAGCTGAATGACTACAAAAACATGACCCAAATAAATATTCTGTCTACAAGAGATCCACCTTAGAACAAAAGACTCACACAGGATGAGAGTAAGGGATGGAAATGAAAAAAAAAATGCTGGGGTAGCAATATTCATTACTGACCAAATAAAATTCAAAATGAAGGCCATAACAAGAGACCATAAAGGTCGGGGAGAAAAATGGCGGCGGAATAGACAGACGTGTTCCGAGCCTTGTCCCAGAGCAGAAAGAAAGAACAGCTGAGGGTCGCACTAGGAGTGTTTGTTGGCAAGTTGGGGGACAGCTGAACTCCAGAAGAAGGTGGGAGACTGCTAGACGGGGTTCCCCTGACCTGGCAGCTCCCACTGCGGCTGGGTCCCCTCCCGGAGCTGCAGGCTTGGATGCGGAGTCGCTGCCATCTGGAACCGGAAAGTGGAGCTTATCAGAAGCCTGAGAATCCACAACTGCGGCACCCACGGAACAGCTGCGAGCCCCAGAACAACGCTCCCCAATTGGCGCAAACACACGGGTTCAGAGGAGCTCTACACTCCACCACGGAAAGGTCAGATTTCGCCTAGCATAAGGTGAGGTCTCTGGTCCCAGCGCAAGAGAGGAACGCGCGTTTTGCGGGAGCTGGAGGACCAGGGAAGTCTGTGCCTAGAAAAATCGGTGGCTGCTGGGGCTGGCGTGATCTGTGAATGTGGAAGGGGGTCCTCAGAGCTGCTAACAGAAGGGCTCTCTAAAAAGCAACCCATTTTGATCTGAAGTGCAGGGACACCCTAAGAATTTCAGGGGTGTGCTAGACTTACGCACAGCCACGGAGTGCGCACACTTGGGCTTTTTCCTCTTGAAATTCTTGCTTCTGATTACTAAGCCCAATTCATAGGTTCACCCAGTTGGGGACACCCTGGGAGACTGCAGGGGAAAGTTGTTTTTCTGGAACCTGGGGATCGGAGCGGGGAGTGACCCTCCGAGAGCCAGCTCTGAGGCAGCCCACTCCCACAAACCGGTAGGGAGTGCCACAGGGAAAGAAGGCTCTAACACTCCCTAGAGAGGCCATAGATAAACCCGGAAGTCAATCCAGAAACACTGCCACCCAGGGGCTGAATCACAAATTGACTCTTGTGTAATCAAAAATAAAGGAATATGAATTAAGACACACCGCCTGCTTAAAATCAGGACTGGCTTACATCACTGAAGAGCAGTGGAACGCAGGGAACTGCAATACTGTCTGGACTGAGAAACAGGCGTGCCAAACAGAACAACAGAGGAAGTGAATGACCTTCACTACTCCACATTTTATTTTTATTTTTTATTTTTTTATTCTCATTTTTTGCATCTTTTACTCAAGAAACAAATTTTTTACCTTACTTGATTTTACCTTTTTAATTATTACATTTTTATTTTCAATCCGTATTATTACTACTGCTATTTTATCTTTTTTTTTTTTAAGTGTCATTTTATTTTCTCTTCATTTTGTTTTGGGATTAATGTTCTACATTGTATTTTTATCTTTCCTTTAGCATCATTTTAATCTATCTCAAATCTACCTTTATGCCATCACTCTCTTCCTCACTTTTCCCTTTTCAGTGTCCTGTTTATCTTACCCCTTTCCTGCTTTAGATTTTCCCTATTCTTTCTGTTTACCCCCTTTTAAAATTTCACCCTACTTATATATCTAATCTCCAATCCCCTGCTCCAAGTCCATACACACCTCTCTCTTTGCTGTCTTAACTATCCAAAAAATTGTTCTTCTCTCTGTCCTTTTGTTGTTCTTCGTTTGAATGTAGATTATATCGAATTTTTATGCTTTTTTGTGAGATTGTTTTGCTTATTCTTCTTTTTATTTTTTGTTTGTTTAGTGCTTCTGTTTTCCCTTGCCTCACTCAATATTAGTTGGTGTTGTAGTTTGTATTAATCCCCAGGTACTTGTTGCTGGCATTTGCTGGGATAAGTGATTGTTCTATTGGAGTTTTATCCCCAATATATATATAGTCTGTTTCCCTTTCTCTCTTAGTCTCTTTCTTGTCTCTCTTACTTTTTTTTCTTATTTTTTTCCCTTTTCCCAATTTCATTTTGACACCCCCCTTTTTTTTTCTTCTTCTTTCGATCTTTTTCCTCTTCTTCTTTCTCTACTATCCCCTGATTTGCCTTTCTCTGGTGGTCACCTTTATTGGAGGTTGTTAATATCGTGAATACATTTCTGTTCAGTGCCTTGTGTGTTGTACCTGGTAGTGCTGTATTTTGTGCCTTTAAATCGACGCATGAGAGAGAGAACTACATAACCAGACACCCAGAGAAGAGAGACCATGGGGAGACAAAGACACAGCCCGCATATGAAAGAAAAGCAGGCATCACCAGAAAAGGAAGTAAACGAAATGGAAGCAAGCAACCTTCCAGAAAAAGAATTCAGAGAAATGGTCATAAGGTGGCTGAAAAGAATGGAAGACAAATTTGACAATATGAGCAAGAACCAAGAGGAAATGAAGAAGAACCAAGAAGAAATGAAAAATGACATCGCTGCTGTAAAGAACTCAATAGAAAGCATCAAGAGTAGACTAGAAGAAGCAGGGGACCGCATCAGTGAGCTAGAAGACAAGATGGGAAAAAATACCCAAGTAGAGCAACTTCTAGAAAAAAAAATTAAAAGGCAGGAGGAGAGCCTAAGGGAACTTTGGGACAACATGAAACAAAACAACATCCGCATAATAGGGGTTCCAGAAGGAAAGGAAGCTGAGCAAGGAATAGAAAACCTATTTGAAGAAATAATGACAGAAAATTTCCCTGATATAGAGAAGAAAAAACCCACACAAATTAAAGAAGCTCACAGAGTCCCAAGCAAAATGAACCCCAAAAGACCGACGCCAAGGCACATTATAATTAAATTGGCAAACACCAACGACAAAGTAAGAATCTTAAAAGCGGCCAGAGAGAGACAGAAAGTTACATACAAAGGAACCCCCATCAGACTAGCAACTGATTTCTCAACAGAAACTCATCAGGCCAGAAGGGAATGGAATGAAATATACAAAGTCATGCAAAGGAAGGGTCTGAATCCAAGAATACTGTACCCAGAAAGGCTGTCAATCAAAATTGAAGGTGAAATCAGGAGCTTCACAGACAAAAAAGGACTAAAGGAATTTATTACCACCAAACCAGCAATGCAAGAAATGCTAAAGGGTCTGCTGTAAAAAAAAAAAAAAAAAAGAAATAGGAAGCGAAGAAGTAACACAGGTGTAAAGAATAGGAATGGCGACAAATAAGTACCTATCAATAATAACTTTAAATGTAAACGGATTAAATGCCCCAATCAAAAGACATAGGGTAATGGATTGGATAATAAAACATTCCCATATATCTGCTGTCTACAAGAAACCCACCTCAGAAAAAAAGACACACACAGACTGAGGGTGAAGGGATGGAAAAAGGTTTTCCAGGCAAATAGAACTGAAAAAAAAAGCTGGGGTAGCAATACTTATATCTGACAAATTAGATCTCAAACTGAAGGACATAACAAGAGTTAAGGAAGGCCACTTCATAATACTAAAGGGAGCAATCCAACAAGAAGAAATAACTCTGGTAAACATATATGCACCCAATACAGGAGCACCCAAATACATAAAAAAACTCCTGGAGGATATCAAGGGAGAGATTGACAGCAATACAATCATAGTAGGAGACTTTAATACCCCACTATCACCATTGGACAAATCCTCTAAACAAAAAATCAGCAAAGAAACATCAATCCTAAATGACTCTCTAGACCAGATGGAATTAATTGACATCTTCAGAACATTTCACCCCAAAGCCACAGAATATACATTCTTCTCAAGTGCACATGGGTCATTTTCAAAGATAGACCATATGTTGGGAGATAGGCAAAGTCTCTTCAAATTCAAGAAGATAGAAATCATATCAAGCATCTTCTCAGACCACAGTGGCATAAAACTGGAAATCAACTACAATAAAAACAACCCAAAGAAATCAAAAACATGGAGGCTAAACAACATGCTATTAAACCATGACTGGGTTACCAGAGAGATCAAAGAAGAAATAAAAAACATCATGACAACAAATGACAATGAAAACACTACAATCCAAAATATAAGGGACACAGCGAAAGCAGTCTTGAGAGGGAAGTTCATAGCTCTACAAGCCTACTGCAAAAAACAAGAAACAGGGGTAATAAATTACCTAACCCAACAACTCAAAGAGTTAGAAAAAGAGCAACAAGAAAAGCCCAGTGTAAGCAGAAGGAAGGAAATAATAAAGATCAGAGCAGAGATAAACCATATAGAGACCAAAGAAACAATACAAAAGATCAACAAAACCAAGAGCTGGTTCTTTGAAAGGATAAACAAGATTGATGAACCTCTAGCCAGGCTCACCAAGAAGCAAAGAGAGAGGACCCAAATAAACCAAATCAGAAATGAAAGAGGTGAAATAACAACAGATCCCGCCGAAATACAAAGGATTGTTAAAAAATACTACGAACAACTCTATTCCAACAAACTGGACAACCTGGAGGAAATGGACATATTCCTAGAAAAATATAACCTTCCAAAACTCAATCAGGAAGAATCTAAACAGCTCAATATGCCAGTAACTATGGAAGAAATTGAAGCAGTCATCAAAGAGCTTCCGGCAAACAAAAGCCCGGTGCCAGACGGCTTCACAGGAGAGTTTTACCAAACATTCAAGGAAGAACTAAAACCTATCCTCCTCAGACTATTTCAAAAAATTCAAGAGGAAGGAACACTTCCAAGCTCCTTCTATGAAGCCAGCATCACCCTAATACCAAAACCAGATAAAGACAACACAATGAAAGAGAATTACCGGCCAATATCCCTCATGAATGTAGATGCCAAAATCCTCAACAAAATTCTAGCAAATCGGATCCAGCAGTACATCAGAAAGATCATACACCATGACCAAGTAGTGTTTATCCCAGGAATGCAAGGATGGTTCAATATCCGAAAATCAATAAATGTGATACATCACATAAACAAATTGAAAGATAAAAATCACATAGTCATATCAATTGATGCAGAAAAAGCATTTGACAAAATCCAACACCCTTTCTTGATAAAAACTCTCAACAAGGTGGGAATAGAAGGATCATACCTCAACATAATAAAAGCTATATATGATAAACCCACAGCTAACATCATACTCAATGGGCAAAAACTAAAACCATTTCCCCTAAGAACAGGAACAAGACAAGGATGCCCACTCTCACCACTCCTGTTTGACATAGTACTGGAAGTATTAGCCATTGCAATTAGACAAGAAGAAGAAATAAAAGGCATCCAAATTGGAAAAGAAGAAGTAAAGCTGTCCTTATTTGCAGATGACATGATATTGTACATAAAAAACCCGAAAGACTCTATCAAAAAACTAACAGACTTAATAAATGAATTCGGCAAGGTAGCAGGATACAAAATTAACACCAAGAAATCTATGGCATTTCTAAACACCAACAGTGAACTTACAGAAAGAGAGACTAAGAAAGCAATCCCATTTTCCATCGCACCAAAAAAATTAAGATACTTAGGAATAAACCTAACCAAGGAGGTAAAAGACCTATATGCGGAAAACTACAGGACACTGAAAAAAGAGATAGAGGAAGATGTAAACAGATGGAAGAACATACCATGTTCATGGATTGGTAGAATCAACATCATCAAAATGTCCATACTACCCAAAGCAATCTATAGATTCAATGCACTCCCCATTAAAATACCAATAGCATATTTCACAGACCTAGAAAGAACTCTCCAAAAATTCATCTGGAATAAAAAAAGACCCCGAATAGCCACAGCAATCCTGAGAAAGAAGAATAAAGTAGGAGGGATCTCAATACCAGATTTCAAGCTGTATTTCAAAGCCACTGTCCTCAAAACAGCCTGGTACTGGCACAAGAACAGACATATAGATCAATGGAATAGAATAGAGAATCCAGATATCGACCCAAACCAATATGCGCAATTAATATTTGACAAAGGAGGCATGAGCATACAATGGAGTCAAGACAGTCTCTTCAATAAATGGTGTTGGGAAAATTGGACAGATACATGCAAAAAAATGAAACTAGATCACCAACTTACACCATACACAAAAATAAACTCAAAATGGATACAGGACTTAAATATAAGACGGGAAACCATAAAAATACTAGAGGAATCCTCAGGCAGCAAAATCTCAGACATATGCCAAAAGAACTTTTTCACTGATACTGCCCCTAGGGCAATGGAAGCCAAAGAGAAAATAAACAAATGGGACTACATCAAAATAAAAAGCTTTTGCACAGCAAAAGAAACCATCAACAAAACAACAAGAAACCCCACTGTATGGGGGAACATATTTGCAAATGTTATCACTGATAAAGGTTTAATCTCCAACATCTATAAGCAGCTTATACAACTTAATAAAAGGAAGATAAATGATCCAATAAAAAAATGGGCAACAGACCTAAATAGAATCTTTTTGAAAGAAGACAGAAGGAAGGCCAAGAGACACATGAAAACATGATCAAAGTCACTTATTATCAGAGAGATGCAAATCAAAACGACAATGCGATACCATCTCACACCTGTCAGAATGGCTATCATCAACAAATCAACAAACGACAAGTGTTGGCGAGGATGCGGAGAAAAAGGAAGCCTCGTGCACTGCTGGTGGGAATGCAGACTGGTGCAGCCACTGTGGAGACCAGTATGGAGTTTCCTCAAAAAGCTGAAAATGGAACTCCCATTTGACCCAGTAATCCCACTCCTAGGAATATATCCTAAGAAACCAGAAACACCAATCAGAAAGGATATATGCACCCCTATGTTCATAGCAGCACAATTTACAATAGCTAAGATTTGGAAACAGCCTAGGTGCCCGTCAGCAGATGACTGGATTAGAAAACTATGGTACATCTATACAATGGAATACTATGCTGCCATAAAAAAGGAGGAATTACTACCATTTGTAGATACCTGGATGGAATTAGAGAACATTATGCTAAGTGAAATAAGCCAGTGAATGAAAGAAAAATACCACATGATCTCACTCATTTAGGGATAATGAAAAACATTATAAACTGATGAACCAAAAGATAGTTACAGAGGCAGTAAAGCATCAAACAGAGTGTCTAATTACAGCGGTAAGGTTAGGGAGAGGTTGGGGAAATAAGAGATCAACTGAAGGACTTGTATGCATGCATATAAGAGTAACCAACGGATGCAAAACATTGGGGGGTGAGGGCAGGTATGGGAGTGGGGTGGTGGGGGCAATGGTAAGATATGTACACATATAATACCTTAATAAAAAATTTGAAAAAAAAAAAGAGACCATAAAGGTCACTAAATAATACTAAAAGGATCAATCCAACAAGATTATATAACCCTGGTAAACATATATGCACCCAATATAGGAGCAACTAAATACATAAACACTTCTAGAGGACTTTAAGGGAGAGATCAACAGTAATACAGCCATTGCAGAATATACATTCTTCTCAAGTACATGTGGGTCATTCTCAGAGATAGACCACATGTTAGGACAAAAAAGAAGTCTCTACAAGTTCAAGAAGATTGAAATCATATCAAGCATATTCTCAGGTAACAATTGAATGAAATTAGAAATCAACTACAGTAAAATACTCAAAAACTTTGAAACACATGGAAGATAAAAGCATGCTATTAAACATTGAATATTTTACCAATGATATAAAGAAAAAAAGAAAAAACATTCTGGAAACAAATGAAAATTAAAAAACAACCACTGAGAATCTCTGGGACACACGGAATGCTGTCTTGAGAGGGAAGTTCAGAGAACTACAAGCCTATCTTAAAAAGCAAGAAAAATTAATAATAAACAATTTAACCCAATAACTTAAAGAATTAGAAAGAGAACAAGAAAAGCCCAGAGTCAGTAGAAGGAAGGAAATAATAAAGATTAGAGCAGAAGTAAATGACATAGAGACTTAAAATATTACAAAAAAATCAATGAAACTGAGAGTTGGTTCTTTGAAAAGATAAACAATATAGATGAACCTTTAGCCAGACTCCTCAAAAAACAAAAAGAGAGGAACCAAATATATAAAATAAGAAATGAAAGTGGAAAAGTAACAACTGACACTACAGAAATACAATGGATTGTAAGAAAATACTATGAACAACTACATGCCAACAAGCTGGAGAATGTGGATGAAATGTACAAATTCCTATAAAAACACAATCTTCCAAAACTGAATCAGTAAGAATCAGAAAAGCTGGATAGGCTAATAACAACTGATGACATTGAAGCAGAAAAACAAAACAAAACAAACAAACAAATTAAAAAAAATCTCCCAGCAGACAAAAGCCCTGGTTTGGATGACTTCACAGCAGAGTTGTACCAAACATTAAAAGAAGAACTAATAACTATACTCCTCAAACTATTTCAGGAAATCCAAGAAGAAGGAACAATTCCAAGTTCTTTTTATGAGTCCAGCATAATCCTAATTCCAAAACCAGGTAAAGACACTACAAGGAAAGAGAATTAATTATAGGTCAATATCTCTGAAGAACATAGATGCTAAAATCCTCATCAAAATATTAGCAAACCAGATCCAGCAATATATTAAAAAGATCATATGCCATGACCAAATGGGATTTATTCCAGGGATGCAAGGCTGGTATAGTATTCACAAATAAATATATCACATAAGCAAATTGAAAGACAAAAATCACATGTTCATATCAATAGACGCAGAGAAAGCATTTGACAAAATCCAACACCCATTTTTGATAAAAACTCTCTGCAAAGTGGGTATAGAAGGATATTATCTCAACATAATAAAGGCCTACAGCAAACGTTATACTCAAGGGGAAAGAACTGAAACTACTTCCTGTAAGAAAAGGAACAAGACAGGGATGTCCACTTTCACCACTCTTATCTAACATAATACTGGAAGTGCTAGCCACAGTGATCAGACAAGAAGAAATAAAAGGCATCCAAATTGGAAAGGTGGAAGTAAAACTCTCATTATTTGCAGATGATGTGATGCTGTACATAGAAAACCTTAAAGACTCCACCAAAAAACTACTAGATTTAATAAATGAATCTGGCAATGTAGCAGATTACATAATTAAAACCAGAAATATATGGCATTTTTATACACTAATAATGAACTCTCAGAAAGAGAAACTAAAAAAAAATATCCTGTTTACCATTGCAACAAAAAATTAAGATACTTAGGAATGAACTCAACCAAGGGGTAAATGTCTTGTACTCAGAAAACTACAGATAGAGTCAGATAGAAACAAGTGGAAGAATATACCATGTTCATGGATTGGTAGAATTAACCTCGTTAACATGTCCACACTTCCCAAAGCAATCTATAGATTCAATTCAATTCCTATTAAAATACCAACAGTATATTTCACAGATCTAGAAAAAATAACTCCAAAAATGTATATGGAATAAAAAAAGACCCCGAATAGTCACAGCAATTTTGATAAAGAAGAACAAAGCTGGAGGGATCACAATAGCAGATATCAAGTTATAATACAAAGCCACCGTAATCAAAACAGGCTGGTATTGGCACAAGAACAGGCATATAGAAGAATGGAACAGAACAGAGACCCCAGAAATTGACCCTAGCCATTATGCTCAATTTATATGTGACAAAGGAGGAAAGATCAGTGGGAAAAAATGGGGATATCTGTAATATTTTCAACAATAAAGATATTTTTTTTAAAAAAAATCTGTGGTTCATTTATACTATGAATTCTATACAGTGTAAAAAAGAAAGATTTTGTACCTTTTGAGACAGCATGTAGGGTCTTGGAGAGTATTATGCTAAGCAAAATAACTCATTCAGAGAAAGACAAAGTATTACATGATCTCACCCATATGTGGATCGAATGAACATAATAAACTGATGAACAAAATAGATCTAGAGACACAGAAGCATGGAACAGACTGATGAATCTCAGAGGGAAGGTGTGGGTGGGTGAGTGGAAAGAGATCAACCAAAGAACTTGTGTACATATGAACACAGAAACTAGTATGGTGAAAGCCTGTGCTGGTGCCAGAGTGGGCTAGAATTGGTCATTGGGGTAAAAAATGGATATATGTAATACTTTCAACAATAAGGGATTTAAAATACATTAAAAAGATTATTGTCTTTGTGTTTGGTTTTCAAAAGTTTGATTATGATGAGTCTCGATTTGAATTTCTTTAGGTTTATCTGTGTGTGGTTCACTCAGCCTCTTGAATCTTTAGGTTTGAGTCTTTTGCTAAATTTGGAGGTTTTTGAGTCCTCTCCTGTTTCTCCTGTCCTTTCAAAACTCTATTAATGTGAATATTATATATTTTCTTATAATTTCTAAAGTATCTGCTCTCATGTTTATTGTGTTTCTCAGCTGTTTTCCTCTCTGTTATTCAGATTGGTTAATTTCCCATTGTTCCACTTAGTTTACTGGTAACTTCCCTTCATCCCTTTCAATCCACTATTGAGCAGATCCATTTAGATTTCTTTTTCAGGTATTGTAAATTTCAATTAAAAAATTCCTATTTGGTTCTTTGTATATCTTATACTTGTTTGGTGAAATTTTCTGTTCTTTCATTTGTTTCTAGCATGTTTGTACTGATTTGTGAAAGCACTTGTATGATGGCACTTCAAAAATCTTTGTCAGACAATTTATCATCTCTGTCACCTAATAACATGGTGTTGGTGTCTTTGATTGTCTTTTCTCACTCAAGTGAGAGTTTTCTGGTTCTTGATATGAGTGATTTTTTAAATTTACACCCTGAAATTTTGAGTATTATATTATGAGACCCATATCTTATTCAAAACTTTTATTTTAGCTGGCTTTTGCTGATACCATTACCTCAGAGGAAGAAATAATGCTGACTCATTTGTGAATAGAAATCCAGGTTCCCCTCTAGACCTCTATTTGCATATGAGGTGGGGGTAAATCCTTATTACTTCCCACAGAGATAGGAGTTCTGTCTTTCTACCATGCATCTGCTAATAATGCTCCAGCTGTGAGCAGAGTGCCTCATTATTGCTCCATAGGTACCTCCCATTGACACTGGGGAGTAACCAGGGTGGCTTCATCTTTCTTGGAAAGTAGTGAAGTCCTGACTCTCCACTAGGTTAACTCTTTTTTTTTTTAATAAATCTTTATTGTTCAGATTATTACAGGTGTTCCTGTTTTTTCCCCCCATAGCTCCCCTCCACCTGATTCCCCACCCCACCCCATGCCCTTACCCCTCGCCACTATCTTCATCCATAGGTGTAAGATTTTTGTCCAATCTCTTCCCGCACCCCTCACACCCCCTTCCCCCTGAGAATTGTCAGTCCACTCCCTTTCTATGTCCCTGATTCTATTATATTCACCAGTCCATTCTGTTCTTCAGATTTTTTATTCACTTGATTTTTAGATTCACTTGTTGGTAGGTATGTATTTGATGTCATTTTGTTGTTCATAATTTTTATCTTTACCTTTTTCTTCTTCTTCCTCTTCTTAAAGAATACCCTTCAGCATTTCCTGTAATCCTGGTTTGGTGGTGATGACCTCCTTTAGCTTTTTCTTGTCTGTGAAGCTCTTTATCTGACCTTCAACTCTGAATGATAGCTTTGCTGGGTAGAGTAATCTTGCTTGTAGGTTCTTGCTGTTCATCACTTTGAATATTTCTTGCCATTCCCTTCTGGCCTGCATAGTTTCTGCTGAGAAATCAGCTGACAGTCGTATGGGTGCCCCCTTGTAGGTAACTAACCGTTTTTCTCTTGCTGCTTTCAAGATTCTCTCTTTGTCTTTTGCCCTTGGCATTTTAATTATGATGTGTCTTGGTGTGGTCCTCTTTGGATTCCTCTTGTATGGGGTTCTGTGTGCTTCCTGAACTTGAAAGTCTATTTCTTTCACCAGGTAGGGAAAGTTTTCTGTCATTATTTCTTCTAATAGGTTTTCAATATTTTGCTCTCTCTCTTCTTCTGGCACCCCAAAAATTCGGATGTTGGTACGCTTAAAGTTGTCCCAGAGGCTCCTTACACTATCTTCATATTTTTGGATTCTTTTTTCTTTTTGTTTTTCTGGTTGGGTGTTTTTTGTTTCCTCATATTTCAGATCTTTGGTCTGATTCTTGGGGTACAGTGATCTACAGTTGAGTTTCTGTATATTCTTTATTTCAGACAGTGTATGCTTAATTTCTGACTGGTCCTTTTCCATTTTTTTGGCATTCTCATTAAGATCCTTAAAGGTCTCACTAAGTTCCTCAGCGGTTTTTAGAAGATTTTTGAGTAACCTTTTAAATGTGGTTCTGAACTCTATGTCGTCCAGTAGTTTGCTTTCCTCCATTTCTTTCATTTGTGATATGTTTCTTTGTCTCCACATTTTGCTGCTTCCTTGTGTTGATGGAGTGGTTTTGTGTGGTATGTGACCTATAGGGGCCAGTAGCTCAGCCTCCCCAATCACCTGAGGTGGACGCCTTTGGTACACCCCTTTGTGGGCTGAGTGCAAAGTCTTTGTGTAGTTAAGCCTTGATTGCTGTTGGTACACTGGGAGGAATTGACCTCCAGGCCAATTGGCTGTGAGAACCCGCTGTGTCTATAATGGAAGAACTGCTGTGCTGGAGACACGCTTATGGTGCAGGACTTGTTTCAGTGGGGCTTTGGTGCTCACTGAGTCTGCCTCTTGAATGTGTCACTTATGGATGTGAGGAGTTGAAATCTGGTGTCTCACACTGACCACTAGGTACACTGGCTTCTGGATCTCCAATGGGGTGCAGGTCAGCTACTGTCTGAGGCCACCCAGCAGGCACTACAGCGAGAACTACAGTTTTCTCCTCTTTGCTTGGGGTTTGGAGGTTTTGGAGCTGTCTGACCTGGGCTGCAAGTTTGCTAGGTTAAGCTGTGATAGGGCAGGTCATTCATATGCTAAAGCCGCTGCTTGGAGCTTGGGTGGGTTTGTAGATTGTGCGGGGTGGGGTCTGAGGGTGTGACTAGGCTAGGGCATGGCAAACAGAGATGGCTGCCAGTGAGCCAGCTCTGTGTCTCCGGCCGCGTCCCAGCATCCCGTGTCCCAGCACAGTAAACAATTATTCCTGTGCGCAGCCCTGCAAGCAAGTCACCCCCACTTTCCGACCCGACAGCAGGCTGTCCAGCTTCTCCCCGTAGGAGTTTGGGTCCACCGCGTCTCCCCAGAAACTGGAGTTCGGAGTAATCAGGAGCTTGTCTCCCTTCGGGTTGAAAAAAGCAGCGCTCCCAGTCGCCCGTGGCCAGCCCGATTCGCGCACCTCGTACCTCAGCTTTTCAGCGCTTGTGCACCCCTCAATGCTCTTTGCTCTTTCCTTCTAGTTGTAGAACTTCCACTCAGCCAGCTTTCCCGTGGTTCTGGGTGATAGACGTTTTGTCTTTTAGTTGTAGTTTTGAAATTGTTGTGCGAGGCAGCTGTTTAGGTGTTTACCTATGCCACCATCTTGGATCCTCCTTAGGCTAACTCTTATATCACCCCAGTTTGGAGGAAAGAGGTGGCTGGTCAATGCTGAATGAGGTTAGAAGTCCAGGCTCCCATGTGGTCTCTGCTGACACTAGGAGGGGGAAGTCTTTTTACAGCTAGGCAAGGATGAAAGTACAGGAATCCCCCACTTGACCTTCTCTGACATCACCCTACAGTGTGGTGGCTAGGGAGCCTTTCTACAGCCTGGTAAGGGTATAATTCTAGACTTTCTATTTGGCATTTGCTGGCATGCGTAGGGTGGTAGAGGTACTATGTGTTCTGTGATTTTTGGTTGGAGAATACCAATTACATTAATAAATGGTTTCTTTCTTAATGAGTTGCCTCTTTCTTGGCTCTTTGTCTAGAAAAAAGATAATTTTGTTGGGCTATTTTCTTTTATTTGCTCCCAGTGATATTTCTGGTTTTTCAGCATATTCTCCTCCAAGTATAGGATATTTGAGGTTAAAGGAAACCTAGAGAACTTAACAACTTGACATTTCTTGGGTCCTGAAATCTCTAGCCACTCTGCTTTCTTTACTCCACTCTGCAGTCCTATTACATGTACTCTTATAATATCCAGGGTATGTCTATTTTAATTATACTTTAAAAAAAGAAGACTTTTAGCTTATTTTATATGTTATTAGGTGTTATTAAAACACAAACAAGAGTAACTAACATGTTTGCATGTGTGTATATAGAAAGAGAGTGAGTGTTATATATGGGTGTTTTCTGAGGCACCCCAAAATTTTCAGACCCTACACTGCCAGTGTGTATTTCTTTATTTTAAATTTGGAACTTATTTCTCAATGTAGCTCTATATGCCATACTTAAATAAATGCCACTGATTAGAAGAAATGGCATAAAACTTTATGCCGCCTGGAAAAATGAATGAAACATAGTAGCTGCATTTTGCATAATATCTAAGGAGTAGCATTATTCTTTATAGAGGGTTTGGAGATGAGAATACTTTGTCTTACCTGACACTATAAGATAGCCTTTTGATTCTTATTATGGGACATTTTAGGCAGAAATGTTCAGCTAGAATTTATACCAAAATATTTGAAAAGCCCTAATTTTGACTTTGCCAACAAATTTAGCACTAGAGTCAAAGCCTTAAATGAAGTCAAAGAAATGCAGTAACCCTCTCTTCTGAGTATATTGAGAAATTGATTTGTTTCTTAATTCAGCATCATAGCTCTTGATGGAAAAGTATTTAGTGTTACAACAGTTTTTACTGACTTGTTTTTCTGACTCCATCTTTGAAATCCAATCTTATTAACTATTTCTGACCTTACTATATGTTTTGGAAATTATTACTCTGGGTTGTACCTTAATTATATTGAATTCGGCCATATCAGATCAGCAGGAAGACCCAGAAATTACTTGAGAGAAAATCAGGTTAGTTCTGGACTTGTAGGAGCTATGGAGCAATCTTGTTCCATTTACTTTCAATTCTCACATATCATAGATTAGCTGAAGGGTTTGACAAACAGAAGGTGAAATTTTGCATACAAGGAAATATAAACATTCTTATCTTTATGTGAGACACAAATTACTCTTTGGTTCTGAAAAACACTGTATTTCTCAACTAGGATAAATGTGTAAATTTAACTCCAAGATGAAAGAATATTGGAAGATAGAGCTGCCTTAGTGATTGGATCCAGAAAAGTATCCACCAGATCCTTTCTAGAGAAAAATACAACTCTCACAAGGAAGAAATTGTGATAGAATTCTTATGTTCAAAGAAACAGTTATAATTAATTAAAATGTAAAGTGTATTTAGATGTGAAGAAATTTGAGATAGTTTTTTGTTTGTTTTGGTCCAAACTGTTGAGACATTTGAAAACTATACCTGAAACATATCTTAATCCCATATCATGCAATATATTTTTAAAATAGTTTTTTATTGATTTTTGGTGAGAGAGAGGAAGGAAGGGGGGGGGAGAGAGAAAGAGAGAGAGAGAGAGAGAGAGAGAGAGATTTATTGATAAAGGAGTGAAATTTCAATCTGCTGCCTTCTGCACACCTCCTATCTGGGATTGAGCCTGCAACTCAGGCATGTTCCCTGAAAGGGAATTGAGCTGACAACCTTTTGGTGCATGGGACAACCTCCAACCAACTGAGCCACAATGGCCAGCGCATCAATAAAATTAAATGAGTTGTTTCCCCACCACACACACATTTTTAGGGATCTGGAGTTCAGAAATATGAAGTCAAGTAGATTTATGAGATATTATAAACAACTACTATATGAAAATTAACTTTTTAGCCTTGATTATCTTATAACACAAAACTTATATCAAGTTTTGCCTGGCCACAGTGGCTCAGTGGTTTAACTTAGACCTATAAACCAGGAGGTCATGGTTTGATTCCTGGTCAGGGCATATACCCAGGTTGCAGGTTTGAAACCCCAATCCTGCAGGAGGCAGGCAATCAATGATTCTCTCTCACCATTGATGTTTCTATCTCTCCTTCTCCCTTCTTCTCTGAAATAAATAATATATATATATTTAAAAATTTATATCAAGTTTAAAATATGAACAAATACAGCTCAATATTATACTTTTTGTTACCTTTATTGAATCTTTTCATATATTTATTCCCCCCATTATTCATAAGGTTTTGTGTTATACATGCATATTTAAAGATGTCCAATATGCCCCTCAGGTCTCTGCATAGCACACTGAAATGTTGACAGGCAGCTATTAAATATTCATGGCTTTTCACAAGAAACCTCTATAAATAATTTAACAAAATTCTCAATGGGGGAATGTGTCAATATATTCAACCTTATTTTAAAACTCTGAATGACTAAAGTGTGGTAGGAGAGAAACTCAACTGAGTCTAGGTAATTTTTATTTTGACACAAGAAGGGCTATATCACAAGGGGATTAAGAATCAAGAATCCAGGAGTCATACCTGCTTCTCTGACTCCATCATTGCCCTATTATTTGTTGTCCACATCATAACCCAAGTGACATTTCTAGAGTGAAAATCAGACATTTTGGTGATTAAAATTCTTCAGTGCCATCCTAGTCCTTTAAAATCAAGACCAAACTTCTTAAAACATGAAATATGAGGCTTTTGATAACTTAACTCCTTCCTGCCTACTCTTTAATGTCACTTCTTTCCACCAATATCCTTCACCCCTCAGTCCCACCTTCAATCAATTGTTGTCAGGATAACTCACACTTATCCTTCAGATCTCTTCTTAAAGATCACTTCCTCAAGGTCTTTGTCTCTGACCCCCTCAAACTAGATCAAATTCACCATTTACACTCTCTAATATGAGCCTGTATTTTTCTTTCAGAACTCTTACTTATATTGCAATTGTTGATTGTATGTCTCCCCATGATAAAGAGTATTCTATGGGGATAGGGATTTTTTTCCACTGAGTTAACCTAAATATGTAGCCTAATTATTGAAATTAATAGGTGCTCAATAAATATTTTGTAGGAGGATTCCAAAATGGTGGTGCAGTAAGTGGAAGCTACACTAATAAACTCCCAGGACCAAACTGGAATTACAATGAAAATACAGAAAAACCATCATGAATAATCAACTAAAGACTAGCTGGAGAGAATCGTGATAACCAAGGATGGAAAGTGGAGACTGCATAGAAACTGGTAGGAATTGTGGAGGTCCCAAAGGGCTGGCCGGGTTCCCACAGATAGCAGCTGAAGTTCTGGAGGGATATCTCAGCTGTGGGGGGTTCCCACTGAGAACTCTGGGGACTAAACCCAAATTTTGTCTCCCCAGCCCAGAGCACCATAACTGAGAAAGGTACCCACATAACATTTGGCTGTGAAAAGCATCAGAGTTGCTGTCTGCCAGGGAGAGAGTGCTGGAAATGCAGGAACCCTCTTAAAGAGCCAATGCACAAAATCTTGTGTGTAGCCACTCAACATGGCTTTTGAAGAGGGAGGGTAGAGTGAACTGGAATTTTGTGAGTAGAATCCAGGATTGGCAGTCCTAGGGTTAACCTTGGAAGGCAGACACCCTGGTTCCCTGTCCTGAGTCATGTTCTGATACTGTAGAGGACATTTTTCTCAGGTGAACCTTTATCATCTAGGCTGCTTTTGCCCCACCCAATTAGAAAACCCCTTGCCTCACCCTGTGGAGTTTCTGAGACCCATTAAGAGACTGAGAATAATAATAAGCCTGCAGGCAGAAACAATTGCCCCACCCTATTGGAAAACCTCTTGCCCTACACTGAAGTCCATAGTCAGAGGCTGTTCAAGGCTGAATAACAATCAGATGGCAGGCAGAAGCTGTTCTCTGGAGGCATTAAGTCTTTGACTGATTTAATTCTGGGCCAGGGGCTAGGAAAAGCAGACCCTGTGTGCATATCTTGGTCCTTTCCAAAGGCACCCAGTCACAGCAGAGGGAACCACAAGCTGTGGATTACTGATAGCTTCAAAAAGAGTACCCAGGGCCAGTCAGAAATAGTGTCTGACATTGTCATGCACTAGAGATTGGGAGCTGTAGCAGACCTACCTAATACATAGACACAAACACACACAGGCTGCCAAAATCAGAAGACAAAAAGACAAGCTCCAAATGAAAGAGCAAGATAATTCTCCAGAAAAAGAGCTAAATAAAATGGAGATAAAAGTATATCAGACATAGAGTTCAGAATAATGATGGCAAGGATGCTCAACAACATGAGAAAAGATATAGTAACTATGAAGAATGATATAGTACTAATAAAGAACACAGTGGAAGGAATTCACAGCAGATTAAGGGAACTGGAGGATCAGATCAATGAATTAGAAGACAGAGTAGAAAAAAATAACTCATTAGAGAACCAAAAACAAACAAACAAAAATACCCCAAAAGCCAATTAGAAAACAGGAGTACAGCTTAAGGGAGCTATGAGACAACATGAAACAACAATATTCACATCATAGGAGTGCCAGAAGGGGAAGAAAGTAAACAAGAGGTAGAGAACATGTTTAAAGAAGTAATGGCAGAAAACTTCCTTAACCTAGAGAAGAAAAAAGTCACACATTATCAGGAGGCACAGAGAGTCCTAAGCAAGAAGAACACAAATAGCCCACACCCAGACACATCATAATTAAAATGCCAAAAATTAAAGGCAAAGAGAGAATCTTAAAGGCTGTAAGAGGGAAGCAATTTGTTAACTCGACAGGCCAGAAGGGAATGGCATGAAGTATTCAAGGAATGAAAAACAAGGATCTGAAATCAAGATTACCATATCCACTAAGGCTATCATTCAATATAGATGGTGTAATAAAAAGCTTCCCAGGCCAGAAAAAAGGGATAAAATAGTGTATCATCACCAAACCAGCACTACAAGAAACGATAAAGGGACTGCTGTAATGAGAAGAAGTAGAAAAAACATAGGTATAAAGAATTAAAATGGCAAATAAATAAGTACCTATCAATTATAACTTTATATGTAAATGGATTGAATGCTCCAATCAAAAGACATAAGGTAGCTGAATGGATACAAAAACATGACCCAGATATATGCTGTGTAGAAGAGCTCCACCTCAGAACAAAAGACTCACACAGGAGGAGAGTGAAAAGCTGGACAATGTGGATTAAATGAACAAATTTCTAGAAAAAGACAATCTTCCAAAACTGAATCAGGAAGAATCAGAAAACCTGAATAGGGCAATAATAATTTATGACATTGAAGCAGTAAAAATAACAACAACATAAAAACACACCAAAACAAACAAATAAACAAAAAACACACCCGTCTAGTAAACAAAAGCCCTGGTCCAGGTGGCTTCACAGTAGAGTTTCACCAAATATTCAAAAAGAAACTAACACCTATATCCTCAAACTATTAAAAAAAATCCAAGAAGAAGGGACACTTCCAAGCTCTATTTTTGAGGCCAGCTTTATCCTAATTCCAAACCAGATACAGACACTACAAAGAAGGGGAATTATAGGCTAATATCTCTGATGATAAAATCCTCAGCAAAATATTAGCAAATCAGATCCAGCAATATTTTAAAAGGATCATACACGTGACCCAGTGGGATTTATTTCAGGAATGCAAGGCTGATACAATATTCACAAATCAATAAATGTGATACATTACATAAACAAATTAAAGATAAAATTCACAGGGTCATATCAATAGACACAGCAAAAGCACCCCACAAAATCAAACACCCATGTTTGATAAAAACTCTCAGCAAAGTGGGAATAGAGAGATCATACATCAACATAATAAAAGCCATATATAACAAACCTAGAGCCAACATCATATTCAATGGACAAAACTAAAACCATTTCCCCCAAGAACAGGAACAAGAGAGGTATATCCACTTTCACCTCCCTTATTCAACATAGTTCTGGAAGTGCTGTCCACAGCTATCAGACAACAAGAATAAATAAAAGGCATCCAAATTGGAAAAGAGGAAGTAAATCTCTCATTATTTGCAGATGCCATGATGTTTTGCATAGAAAACCAAAATTTCTCCACCAAAAAACCACTAGATTTAATAAATGAATTTTGCAATGTAGCAGGTTAGTAAATTAATACTCAGAAATCTATGGCATTTTAATACACTAATAATGAACTCTCAGAATGAGAAACTAAATAAAAAAAGCCATTTACCGGCCATCTTGATCCGGAAAGTGGAGCTTATTGGAAGCCTGAGAATCCACAACTGCGGCACCCAAGGAACGACTGCGAGCCCCAGAACAATACTCCCCAATTGACGCAAACACACGGGTTCAGAGGAGCTCTACACTCCACCACGGAAAGGTCAGATTTAGCCTGGGATAAGGTGAGGTCTCTGGTCCCAGCGCAAGAGAGGAACGCGCGTTTTGCGGGAGCTGGAGGACCAGGGAAGTCTGTGCCTAGAAAAATCCATGGCTGTAGGGGCTGGCGTGATCTGTGAATGTGGAAAAGGGGTCCTCAGAGCTGCTAAGAGAAGGGCACTCTAAAAAGCAACCCATTTTGATCTGAAGTGCAGGGACACCCTAAGAATTTCAGGCAGTCCAGACTTATGCGCAGCCCCTGCGTTCCCTGGGTGCCTGGGCTTACACGCAGTCCCGGAGTTCGCACAACTGGGCTTTTTCCTCTTGAAATTCTTGCTTCTGATTACTAAGCCCAATACATAGGATCACCCAGTTGGGGACACCCTGGGAGACTGCAGGGGAAAGTTGTTTTTCTTGAACCTGGGGATCGGAGCAGGGAGTGACCATCAGAGAGTCAGCTCTGAGGCAGCCCACTCCCACAAACTGGTAGTGAGTGCCACAGGGAAAGAAGGCTCTAACACTGCCTAGAGAGGCCATAGATAGACCCGGAAGTCAATCCAGAAACACTGCCACCCAGGGGCTGAATCACAAATTGACTCTTGTGTAACCAAAAATAAAGGAATACGAGAAATTAAGACACACCGCCTGCTTAAAATCAGGACTGGCTTACAACACTGAAGAGCAGTGGATCGCAGGGAACTGCAATACTGTCTGGACTGAGAAACAGGCGTGCAAAACAGAAAAACAGAGGAAGTGAATGACCTTCACTACTTCACATTTTATTTTTACCTTTTATTTTTTTATTTTTTATTTTTTTATTTTTTTATTTTCATTTTTTGCATCTTTTAATCAAGAAACTTTTTTTTTTCTTTTTTCATCACTTGATTTTACCTTTTTATTTATTACATTTTTATTTTCAATCCGTATTATTACTACTGCTATTTTATCTTTTCTTTTTTTTTTTTAAAGTGTCATTTTATTTTCTCTTCATTTTATCTTGGGATTAGGGTTCTACATTCTATTTTTATCTTTCCTTTAGCATCGTTTTACTCTATCTCAACTCTACCTTTAGGCCATCACTCTCTTCCTAACCTCCCCCCTTTCAGTGTCCTGTTTATCTTACCCTTTTACTGATTTAGATTTTCCCTATTCTTTCTGTTTACCCCTTGCTAAAATTTCACCCTACTTACATACCTAATCTCCAATCCCCTTCTCCAAGTCCACATATACCTCTCCCTTCGCTGTCTGAGCTATCCATAAACTTGTCCTTCTCTCTGTCCTTTTGTTGTTGTTTGCTTGAATGTAGATTATATCAAATTTTTATGCTTTTTTGTGAGATTGTTTTGCTTATTCTTCTTTTGTTTATTTTCTTGTTTGTTTTGTGCTTCAGCTTTCCCTTGCCTCACTCCATATTAGTTGGTGTTGTAGTTTGTACTAATCCCCAGGCACTTGTTGCTGGCATTTGCTGGGATTAGTGATTGTTCTATTGGAGTTTTATCCCCCATATATATAGTCTGTTCCCCTTTCTCTCTTAGTCACTTTCTTGTCTCTCTTACTTTTTTTTTCTTTACTTTCCCTTTTCCCAATTTCATTTTCACACTCCTTTTTTCTTTTTTTCTTTCTTTCTTCCTTTTTTCCTCTTCTTCTTTCTCTCCTATCACCTAATTTGCCTTTCTCTGGTGGTCACCTTTATTGGAGGTTATTAATATCGTGAATACATTCCTGTTCAGTGCCTAGTGAGTTGTACCTGGTAGTGCTGTATTTTGTGCCTTTAAATCAACCCAGGAGAGAGAGAACTACATAACCAGACACCCAGAGAAGACAGACCATGGGGAGACAAAGAAGCAGCCCGCATATGAAAGCAAAGCAGGCATCACCAGAAAAGGAAGCAAACGAAATGGAGGCAAGCAACCTTCCAGAAAAAGAATTCAGAGAAATGGTCATAAGGTGGCTGAAAAGAATGGAAGACAAATTCGACAATATGAGCAAGAACCAAGAGGAAATGAAAAATGACATCGCTGCTGTAAAGAACTCAATAGAAAGCATCAAGAGTAGACTAGAAGAAGCAGAGGACCGCATCAGTGAGCTAGAAGACAACATGGGAAAAAATACCCCAGTAGAGCAACTTCTAGAAAAATAAAATTAAAAGGCAGGAGGAGAGTCTAAGGGAACTTTGGGACAACACGAAACAAAACAACATCCGCATAATAGGGGTTCCAGAAGGAAAGGAAGCTGAGCAAGGAATAGAAAACCTCTTTGAAGAAATGATAACAGAAAATTTCCCTGATATAGGGAAGAAAAAACCCACACAAATCCAAGAAGCTCACAGAGTCCCAAGCAAAATGAACCCCAAAAGACCGACGCCAAGGCACATTATAATTAAACTGGCAAACACCAACGACAAAGTAAGAATCTTAAAAGCAGCAAGAGAGAGACAGAAAGTTACGTACAAAGGAACCCCCATCAGACTACCAACTGATTTCTCAACAGAAACTCATCAGGCCAGAAGGGAATGGAATGAAATATACAAAGTCATGCAAAGGAAGGGTCTGAATCCAAGAATACTGTACCCAGCAAGGCTATCAATCAAAATTGAAGGTGAAATCAGGAGCTTCACAGACAAAAAAGGACTAAGGTAATTTATTACCACCAAACCAGCAATGCAAGAAATGCTAAAGGGTCTGCTATAAAAAAAAAGAAAGAAAGAAAGAAAGAAAGAAACAGGAAGCGAAGAAGTAACACAGGGGTAAAGAATAGGAATGGCGACAAATAAGTACCTATCAATAATAACTTTAAATGTAAATGGATTAAATGCCCCAATCAAAAGACATAGGGTAACGGATTGGATAAGAAAACACGACCCACATATCTGCTGTCTACAAGAAACCCACCTCAGAAAAAAAGACGCACACAGACTGAGGGTGAAGGGATGGAAAAAGGTTTTCCAGGCAAATGGAACTGAAAAAAAAGCTGGGGTAGCAATACTTATTTCTGACAAATTAGATCTCAAACTGAAGGACATAACAAGAGATAAGGAAGGCCATTTCATAATACTAAAGGGAGCAATCCAACAAGAAGAAATAAGTCTGGTAAACATATATGCACCCAATACAGGAGCACCCAAATACATAAAAAAAACTCCTGGAGGATATCAAGGGAGAGATTGACAGCAATACAAACATAGTAGGAGACTTTAATACCCCACTATCACCATTGGACAAATCCTCTAAACAAAACATCAGCAAAGAAACATCAATCCTAAATGACTCACTAGACCAGATGGAATTAATTGACATCTTCAGAACATTTCACCCCAAAGCCACAGAATATACATTCTTCTCAAGTGCACATGGGTCATTTTCAAAGATAGACCATATGTTGGGACATAGGCAAAGTCTCTTCAAATTCAAGAAGATAGAAATCATATCAAGCATCTTCTCAGACCACAGTGGCATAAAACTGGAAATCAACTACAATAAAAACAACCCAAAGAAATCAAACACATGGAGACTAAACAGCATACTATTAAACCATGACTGGGTTACCAGAGAGATCAAAGAATTAAAAAACATCATGGCAACAAATGACAATGAAAACACTACAATCCAAAATATAAGGGACACAGCGAAAGCAGTCTTGAGAGGGAAGTTCATAGCTCTACAAGCCTACTGCAAAAAACAAGAAACGGGTAATAAATTACCTAACCCAACAACTCAAAGAGTTAGAAAAAGAGCAACAAGAAAAGCCCAGTGTAAGCAGAAGGAAGGAAATAATAAAGATCAGAGCACAGATAAACGACATAGAGACCAAAGAAACAATACAAAAGATCAACAAAACCAAGAGCTGGTTCTTTGAAAGGATAAACAAGATTGATGAACCTCTAGCCAGGCTCACCAAGAAGCAAAGAGAGAGGACCCAAATAAACAAGATCAGAAATGAAAGAGGTGAAATAACAACAGATCCCGCCGAAATACAAAGGATTGTTAAAAAATAATACGAACAACTCTATTCCAACAAAATGGACAACCTGGAGGAAATGGACATATTCCTAGAAAAATATAACCTTCCAAAACTCAATCAGGAAGAATCTAAACAGCTCAACATGCCAGTAACTATGGAAGAAATTGAAGCAGTCATCAAAGAGCTTCCGGCAAACAAAAGCCCGGCGCCAGTCGGCTTCACAGGAGTGTTCTACCAAACATTCAAGGAAGAACTAAAACCTATCCTCCTCAGACTATTTCAAAAAATTCAAGAGGAAGGAACACTTCCAACCTCCTTCTATGAAGCCAGCATCACCCTAATACCAAAACCAGATAAAGACAGCACAATGAAGGAGAATTACAGGCCAATATCCCTCATGAATGTAGATGCCAAAATCCTCAACAAAATTCTAGCAAATAGGATCCAGCAGTACATCAGAAAGATCATACACCATGACCAAGTAGGGTTTATCCCAGGAATGCAAGGATGGTTCAATATCTGCAAATCAATAAATGTGATACATCACATAAACAAATTGAGAGATAAAAATCACATAGTCATATCAATTGATGCAGAAAAAGCATTTGACAAAATCCAACACCCTTTCTTGATAAAAACTCTCAACAAGGTGGGAATAGAAGGATCATACCTCAACATAATAAAAGCTATATATGATAAACCCACAGCTAACATCATACTCAATGGGCAAAAACTAAAACCATTTCCCCTAAGAACAGGAACAAGACAGGGATGCCCACTCTCACCACTCCTGTTTGACATAGTACTGGAAGTATTAGCCACTGCAATTAGACAAGAAGAAGAAATAAAAGGCATCCAAATTGGAAAAGAAGAAGTAAAGCTGTCCTCATTTGCAGATGACATGATATTGTACATAAAAAACCCGAAAGACTCCATCAAAAAACTAACAGACTTAATAAATGAATTCGGCAATGTAGCAGGATACAAAATTAACACCAAGAAATCTATGGCATTTCTATACACCAACAGTGAACTTACAGAAAGAGAGACTAAAAAAGCAATCCCATTTTCCATCTCACCAAAAATATTAAGATACTTAGGAATAAACCTAACCAAGGAGGTAAAAGACCTATATGCGGAAAACTACAGGACACTGAAAAAAGAGACAGAGGAAGATATAAACAGATGGAAGAACATACCATGTTCATGGATTGGTAGAATCAACATCATTAAAATGTCCATACTACCCAAAGCAATCTATAGATTCAATGCACTCCCCATTAAAATACCAAAGGTGTATTTCACAGACCTAGAAAGAACTCTCCAAAAATTCATCTGGAATAAAAAAAGACCACGAATAGCCACAGCAATCCTGAGAAAGAAGAATAAAGTAGGAGGGATCTCAATACCAGATTTCAAGCTGTATTACAAAGCCACTGTCCTCAAAACAGCCTGGTACTGGCACAAGAACAGACATATAGATCAATGGAACAGAATAGAGAATCCAGATATCGTTCCAAACCAATATACGCATTTAATATTTGACAAAGGAGGCATGAGCATATAATGAAGTCAAGACAGTCTCTTTAATAAATGGTGTTGGTAAAATTGGACAGATACATGCAAAAAAATGAAACTAGATCACCAACTTACACCATACACAAAAATAAACTCAAAATGGGTACAGGACTTAAATATAAGACGGGAAACCATAAAAATACTGGATGAATCCACAGGCAGCAAAATCTCAGACATATGCCAAAAGAACTTTTTCACTGATACTGCCCCTAGGGCAATGGAAGCCAAAGAGAAAATAAACAAATGGGACTACATCAAAATAAAAAGCTTTTGCACAGCAAAAGAAACCATCAACAAAACAACAAGAAACCCCACTGTATGGGAGAACATATTTGCAAATGTTTTCACTAATAAAGGCTTAATCTCCAACATGTACAGGCAGCTTATACAACTTAATAAAAGGAAGATAAATGATCCAATAAAAAAATGGGCAACAGACCTAAATAGAATCTTTTCGAAAGAAGACAGAAGGAAGGCCAAGAGACACATGAAAACATGCTCAAAGTCACTAATTATCCGAGAGATGCAAATCAAAACGACAATGCGATACCATCTCACACCTGTCAGAATGGCTATCATCAACAAATCAACAAACGACAAGTGTTGGCGAGGATGCGGAGAAAAAGGAACCCTCGTGCACTGCTGGTGGGAATGCAGACTGGTGCAGCCACTGTGGAGAACAGTATGGAGTTTCCTCAAAAAACTGAAAATGGAACTCCCATTTGACCCAGTAATCCCACTCCTGGGAATATATCCTAAGAAACTAGAAACACCAATCAGAAAGGATATATGCACCCCTATGTTCATAGCAGCACAATTTACCATAGCTAAGATTTTGAAACAGCCTAAGTGCCCGTCAGCAGATTACTGGATCAGAAAACTATGGTACATCTACACAATGGAATAGTATGCTGCCATAAAAAAGAAGGAATTACTACCATTTGTAGGCATCTGGATGGAATTAGAGAACATTATGCTAAGTGAAATAAGCCAGTCAATGAAAGAAAAATACCACATGATCTCACTCATTTGGGGATAATGAAAAACATTTATAAACTGATGAACAAAAAGATAGATACAGAGGCAGTAAAGCATCAAACAGACTGTCAAATTACAGCAGTAAGGTTAGGGAGAGGTGGGGGAAATAAGAGATCAACTGAAGGACTTATATGCATGTATATAAGAGTAACCAACGGATGCAAAACATTGGGGGGTGAGGCATGTATGGGAGTGGGGTGGGGGGGGGCAATGGTAAGATATGTACACATATAATACCTTAATAAAAAAAAAAGCCATTTACCACTTCAGCAACAACAAAAAAATATGATACTTAGGAATAAACTTAACCAAGCTGAAAGACCTGAACTCAGAAAATTATAGGACATTGAAAAAATTAGATAGAGGAATATATAAATAAGTGGAAGGATATACCATGTTCATGGATTGGTAGAAGTAACATCATTAAATTGTCCATACTATCCAAAGCAATCTACAGATTTAATGCAATCCCTATTAAAACATTAATGGCATATTTCACAGATCTAGAACTAATACTCCAAAAATTTATATTGAAACAAAAAAGACCCTAAATAGCTGCAGCAATCTTGAGAAAGAAGAACAAAGTTGGAGGGATCACAATATCTGATATCAAGTTATACTACAAAGCCACTGTAAACATCCCAGTACTGGCACAAGAACAGGCATATGGATGAACAGAACAGAACAGAGACCCCAGAAATCGACTCAAGCAATTATGCCCAATTAATATTTGACAAAGGAGGCAAGAACATACAATGGAGTCAGAACAGCCTCTTCAATAAATGGTATAGGGAAAATTGCACAGATATATGCAAAAGAATGAAACTAGACCACCAACATACATAATACATAAGGATAAACTCAAAGTGGATAAAATACTTAAATATAAGTCATGAAATCATAAAAATCCTAGATGAAGCCATAGGCTGCAGAATCTCAGAAATCTCTCATAGCAATATGTTTGTGGATACATCTCCTGGGTCAAAGTAAGCTAAAGAAAAAATAAACAAATGGGACTACATCAAAATAAAAAGCTTCTGCACAGAAAAAGAAACCATCACCAAAATAAAAAGGTAGCCCACTGTATGTGGGAACATTTTTGGCAATGATACATTTGATTAAGGGTTAATATCCAAAATACATAAGGAACTCATACAACTTAACAAAAGGAAGACAAACAATCCAATTAAAAATTTGGCAAAGGACCTAAATAGATATTTCTCTCAAGGGGATGTACAGATGGCCAAGAAACATGAAAAAATGCTCAAAGTCACTGATCATCAGAGAGATACTAATTAAAATGACAGTGAGGTTTCACCTCACACCTGTCAGAATGGTTACCACCAACAAGTCAACAAAAGACAAATGCTGGTGAGGATGTGGAGAAAAGGGAATCCTAGTACACTGCTGGTGGGAATGTAGACTGGTGCAGCCATTTTGTAAAAACAGTATGGAGTTTCCTCAAAATATCAAATATGGAATTGCCATTTGACCCAGTTACCCCACTTGTAGGAATATTTCCTAAACACAAAACACCAATCAGAAAGAATGTATTCCCCCCGCCCATGTTCAAAGCAGCACAATTTACAATAGCTAAGATCTGGGAACAGCCCAAGTACCCTTCAGTGGATGAGTGGATAAAAAAGCTGTGGTACATTTACACCATGGAATACTATGCAGCAGTAAAATGAAGGATCTCTTCCACTTTGAGACATCATGGAGAGACCTGCAGAGTATTATGTTAAGTGAAATAAGCCAGTCAGAGAAAGACAAGTATCACATGATCTCACTCATATGTGGAAATCTAGTGAACAAAATAAACTCATGAACAAAATAGATCGAGACATAGAAGCATGGAACAGACTGATGAATCTCAGAGGGAAGGCAGGGGTGGTGGATGTGTGGGGAGAGTTTAACCAAAGAACTTATATGCATATATGCATAACTAATGGACACAGACAATAATGTGGTGAAGGCCTGGGGGGTTCAAGGTGGAGTGGGTCAATGGGGAAAAAAAAGGGAGACATCTGTAATATTTTTCAACAATAATGATAAATTAAAAAAATAAAATGAGCGAAGGATGAATGGATAGTTTCCCTAAGAAGACATACAAACAACCAATAGGTATTTGAGAAGCTGCTCAATATCAGTAATCATCAGTGAAATGTAAATCAAAGCCACACCTAGCTATCATCTCACAACTGTTAGAATGGCTGTTATCAAATTGTCAAAAGATTACAAGTGTTGGTGAGGATGTGAAAAAAAAAAACACAAAACACCCAAACCTTTATATAATTTTGGTGACAATATAAATTGTTCCAGCCATTATATAAAACAGTATGGAGGTTCATCATTAAACTAAAAATAGAACTACCATATGATCCTTCAATCCCACTTCTGAATATTTATACAAAGTAATTGAAATCAGAATCTTGAAGAGATACCTGCACTTTCATATTCATTGCAACATTATTCAAAATAGGCAAGGAAAGAAAACAACCTAAATTTCCATTGATAGATGAAAATATAAATAACATGTGTTATATGCCTAGATTTGAATATTTTCAGCCTTACAAAAGAAAATTCTGCCCATCCAGTGTTGCTCAGTGGTTGAGCATGAACTATGAACCAGGAGGTCAAGGTTTGATTCCTGGTCAGGGCACATGCCCAGATTGTAGGCTCAACCCCTAGGGGTGTGTGTGTGCAGGAGGCAGTCAATCAATGATTTTATCTCATCATTGATGTTTCTATTTCTCTCTCCCTCACCCTTCCTCTCTGAAATCAATAAAAAATATACTTAAAAAAATAAAATTCTGCCATTTGTAACAACGAGGATGCCCCTGGGGGACAGAATGCCAAGTGACAAGTCAGATGGTGGAAGGCAAATACTGTATGATCTCACTTATACGTGGCATATTCACCAATGATACATCTGATAAGGGGTTAGTATCCAAAATTTATAAAGAACTTTTACAACTCAACATCAAAAAATAAGATATTTCAATTAAAAATGGGCAAAGGACCTGAATAAATACTTGTCCAAAGAGGACATACAGATGGCCAATAGACATATGAAAATATACTCAATGTCACTAATCATCAGAGAAGTGCAAATTAAAATCACGATGAGATATCACCTCACACCTGTCAGAGTGGCTACCATCACTAAATCAACATACAAGTGTTGATGAGGATGTGGCGAAAAGGAAAGGTTCATCCACTGTTGGTGGAATGCAGATTGGTGCAGCCACGGTGGAAAAAACGAGTATAGATTTCCTTAAAAAAACTGAAAATGGAACTGCCTTATGACCCAGTGTTTTCACTTCTGGGAATAGATCCAAATACACCTGAAATACAGATTCAAAAAAATATATGCACCCTATTTTTATCGCAGCACTATTTTCATTAGGCAAGATTTGGAAGCACCCCAAGTGCCTATCTGTAGATGAGTGGATAAAAAAGCTGTGGTACATTTACACAATGGAATACTACTTGACCATAAAAATATAAAGAAAACTTACCTTTTGCAACAGCATGGATGGACCTGGACCCTATTATGCTAAGTGAAATAAGCCATACGTCAGATAAAGAAAAATTTCATATGATTTCGCTTACATGTGGAATCTAACAAAAAAATAAAACAAACAAAATAGAAATAGACTCATACATAAAGAACAGACAGCTGTCAGAGAGGAAGGGTTTGGAGGGCTGGGTGAAAGAGGTAAAGGGATTAAGCCCCAAAAAAACTACCACCACCAACAAAAAAAACCCTGAAACTCATTGACACAGATAACACTGTTGTGATTACCCGAGGGAAAAGGAGGTGGGGGCAGGTGAAAGAGGGTAAAGGGGGTATAAATGGTGATGGAAGGAGACTTCACTTTGGGTGGTGAACACACAATACAAAATACAGATAATTTTATAGAATTGTATACCTGAAACGTATGTAACTTAATTAACCAATGCCATAATGTCACCCTAATAAGTTTATAAAAATAAATATTCAAACTCACAGAAGTAGAGAGTAGAATGGTGATTGCCAGAGGTTGGGAGGAGTGAGAAATGGAAAAGTGATGGTCAAAGGGTACAAAGTTTAAATTATGCAAGAAAATAATTTCTGGAGATCTACTATACAACATAGTGCCTCTAGGTAATAATAGTGCATTGTATACTTAAGATTTTTTAAAAAGGTAGATCTTACCTAACAAGTGTTCTTAATACACACAAATGTACACACAAATGTACATACAAATGATAATAAAGTAGACAGGAGGACACTCATAGAGGTGATGGGTAATCTATGGTCTTGATGGTGGTGATGATTTCACAAGTGTAAACTTATCTCCAAGTTGTCAAGTGTATACTTGAAATATGTACATCTTTTGACATGTAAACTATAATAATATTGATTTAAAAAAACACAAAAAATACAATAGGAGAAATTAGGTGTGATGTATATGGGAACTCTGAATTGTTTCCATAACTTTTCTGTAAATCTTAAACTATTCAAAAATAGAAAGATTATTTCAAAAATAGAAAAAAATGTAAGAATTACTATAGAAATATTATTTGTTGTCACAGAAGTGAGCATAACTTTTTTAAGTTTAAAATATGCTGTGGATTTTTCTACAGGGTGGGGCAAAAGTAGGTTTACAGCTGTGAGTATGCAAAACACAGAGCTTATTCTTATTATTTATTAATTATTGCATTATTTTTCCATGCAAACAACTATAAGCCTACTTTTGCCTCACCCTGTATAATCTAAATTAAAATAGTAAAGTGTACTGTAATTCTACACAAACAATAAACAATGCAGGGGACTCTAAAATAAGAAAATTATTAAAATTGCCTGTTAATTTTATTTATTTGCATCTTTCACAATACTGCACTCAGCACAGTGCACTACTCATAGATTTATAAACTGTTAGAATGGAAGGAACTCTGGAGAATATCCTCAATTTTCATAGCAGCCACTTAATAAGTACCGGTTGATGATTTTTGTCATATAAGGGAAAGACCACCAAAAAACTATTAAAGAACAATGGAGAAGCATTAGAAAAATAATTAGTATTCCCACTCTTCTTCTATATTTCCCTTCTTGTCAATCTTTAAGGATTTAAGTTACAGGCTTGTAAATAAATGAGATGGTAGATGGGCTGAGAAGTAATACAAACTATTTTAAAAAGCCTTGAGCAATTTGTGAAAATGTGTCATAGAAGTGTAAATAGGAAAAGACAAACAAAGAACGAGCTGTGTTGCAGGGAGTGAAAAAGGTCCAGAGACCTACAGCCTTTATAAATAGTATATATAAAAGCAACAGCTAGCTCTTAGACAATTATGAAATTGTCTATCTAATTTATAATAAATGAATGAAAAACACAATTTTCTATGGAAAGGCAATTCTCTCTTTAGAATATTCCTAAATAGGGTAATCACTGCAGTAGGCAGCCCCTAAGATGTCTACCAGTGATCCTTCTCTCATGATAGTCATGTCTTTGTGCAATTACCAAACCAAGATTTACTTCTAATGAATGGGAATATGACAAAATTATGGAAAGTCAGTTCTGAGATTAGGTTCCAAAAAAAGACTGAATTCCATTTTGTTTGCCCTTTCTTGCTTTCTTGTTTGATTATTCTGATGGAATTCAGCTACCATGTTGTGAGTCCTATAGAAAGTTTCTCATGATAAGGAACTGAGAGAAGTCTTTGGCCATCAGCAAGCAAATAATCGAGGCCTTGTATTAAGTCCAAGGATTCAATGTAGCTATAAGAAATATGTTCAATTAGTTAAAAAGATGAAACACATTTACAGAGTACTATACCCAACAACCACAGAGAACATACTCTTAATCGTATATTAAACTTCTATCATGGTACATCATATATTGATCTTTTGACAAATTTGAAAATATTGAAATGTCGGGTCACAATGGAATTAAATAAGAAATTAACAAGGTAGCTAGAAAATCACCAAGTATTTTCAAAGTAAGTAACCCATGAAAATAATCCGTTATGTCAAAGAAGAAATCATCAGAAAAACCGTAAAATATTTTAAAGTGAATTGTAATTAAAACAATATTTCATTGCCGTAACCGGTTTGGCTCAGTGGATAGAGCGTCGGCCTGCGGACTGAAGGGTCCCAGGTTCGATTCCGGTCAAGGGCATGTACCTTGGTTGCGGGCACATCCCCAGTAGGAGGTGTGCAGGAGGCAGCTGATCGATGTTTCTCTCTCATCGATGTTTCTGACTCTCTATCCCTCTCCCTTCCTCTCTCTAAAATATCAATAAAATATATTTAAAAATATTTCATAGAATGAGAAACCATCAGATTTGTATGGAACAACAAAAGACCTCAAATAGCCAAAGCAATCCTGAGAAAAATGAATGAAGCTGGAGGTACCATGTTACCTAATTTCAAATTATACTACAGAGCTATGATAATCAAAACAGCATGGTATTAGCAGAGAAACAGACACATAGATCAATGGAACTGAATAGAGAGCCCAGCTACAAAGCCACATGTATATGGACAGATAATTTTAGACAAGGGAGCCAGGAAAACACAATAGAGTAAAGACAGTCTCTTCAGTAAATGGTGCTGGGAAAACTGTGAAGACACATGCAAACAAATGAAATTGGACTACAGTTTGTCCCCATGTCCAAAAATTAATTCAAAATGGATCAAAGACCTAAATATAAGAGCCAAAACAGTAAGTTACATAGAAGAAAATATAGGTATCAAACTTATGGACCTTGGTAGTAGAGAACATTTTATGAATTTGACCCCAAAGGCAAGAGAAATAAAGGTAAAAATAAATGAATGGGACTATATCAAACTAAAAAGCTTCTGCACATCAAAAGAAACTGACAACAAAATAGCCAGCCAGCTAGATAAGCGATGATATTTGCAAATAGTACCTCTGACAAAGGTTTAATTTCCAAAATATATAAAGAACTTATAAAAATGCCAAACAAATAAATAATCCAATGAAAAAGTGGGGAAAGGACCTGAAAATACACCTCTCTCAAGATGACATATGAACAGCCAATAGATATATGAAAAGATGTTCAACCTCACTGGTAATTAGGGAAATGCAAATCAAAATTAGAATGAGATACCACCTCACACATGTTAGAATGGCCATTATCAACAAGATAAGCAATAATAAGTGTTAGAGAAGTTGTGGGAAAAAGGGAACCCTCATTTACTGGTGGTGGGAATTCAGGCTGGTAAAACCACTATGAAAAACAATCTGATGATTCCTCAAAAGATTAAGAATAGAACTGCCATACTACCCACCAATCCCTCTCCTGGGTATATACCCAAACAACCTGAAATAATGTATACACAAAGATATATGCACCCTATATTCATTGCAGCATTATTCCCAGTGGCCAAGACACGGAAACAACCAAAGTGTCCTGTGATAGCGGATTGGATAAATAAGATGTGGTACATATATACAATGGAATACTACTCAGCCATAAGAAAGGATGAAATAGCACCATTTGCAACAAAATGGATGGAACTTGAGAACATTATGCTAAATAAAATAAGTCAATCAGAAAACACTAAGAATCATATGATTCCACTCATATGTGGGATATAAAACTGAAACTCATGAACACAAACAGCAGTGTGGTGGTTGCCAGAGAGAAAAGGGGTTGGGAGAGAAGGGGGTCCTAATATAAGGGAACAGGAGAAGATTTGACTTTGGGTGGTAGGTACATGGTGCAATATATAGATCTTGTAACATGGAAACCCACACCTGAAACCTATATGTTCATGTTGACCAATGTCACCTCAATCAGTTTAATAAATTTAAAAAAACACATTTCAAAATGTGTTCAATATAGATAAATCAATGCTTAGAAGGAAATTTATAGTTGTAAATCCCTATATTATAAAATAAGAAAGTTTAAAATAAATTAAGTTTTCACCTTAATAATCTAGGAAAAGGAAAGCAAACTACACTCAAATTAAGGAGAAAAATAAATGATAGAGGTAAAGTACAAATAAATGAAGCAAAAAGACATTAAATATAAAAAGTAAGGCAAAAATTGGTTCTATAAAATTGATAGCCCTTTTGCAAGAAGGATTAAAAAGGTAAAAATACAAATTATTAGAATAAGGAATATCAATAAGAAATAATATAATAATGAGTATTATAAACAATTTTGAGTCAAAATATTTGGCAATACGATGAAGTGGATAAATTTCTTAAAAGCAAACATAATGGAAACTACCCAGTTGCCAGTTCTCTGCAACGAACTGGTGAAAGCCAAGAAAACCTTATTTGCAAATTATTGTGTCTGTCTGTTCTCACCTGTCTGGTATCTACGTGGCGCGCTAACACAAGGTGCTCATCTCTGTTGTGTTTAACTTGGATCTCAGGAGGGAAAAGCAGTGGGCATAGCTCATGAAAATAGCAAGGTATACAGACCCACAAATGCCTCGGGCAAAGGATTACTGGTAGAGACATACAATAGGACAGTGGTTGGCAAACTGCGGCGCTCACGAGCCGCGGTTTGCCGCTCTGTTGACTAATGAGTTTGCCGACCACTGCAATAGGACAATTAAGGTCCAGAGAAGAAGTTGGAGTGAGAATCTTTGGGAAATTGGGACATTCTTTGGGAAATTTGGATATTCTTTGGGAAATTGGGACATTCTGGATCTGTGTTTGTTCATCAGTCATATATAACAGGGAAATTTAGAAAGCCACTCATCCAGGCAAGATGGAATTCTCAGAAAAGATCTGAGAAGACCTTAAACTTCACTTTTGGTTGATATCTATGCTCAGAGAAAGCTTTAATAAGTATTAAAGGATTGCCCCAACACAGAGACAATTTACAAAAATTTGGAGAGGTATGTTATGTGTTTTATTTTGCTATTCTTTCACTTATTCCTTACTTTTTGGTGTGTGTGTATGTGTGTGTGTGCATTTTTGTTTGCCTCAGCTTCTGATATTCAAGAAAATCTCTGTGAAATCATTGCATAAACAAAGCTAAGGGAAAGAGACTTCAGGTATCACAAATGACAAAGACTAGTCTTTCCATAAAGTTTGAACAAGTCTAAATAAACAGGTTACTACAGTCTTCAAAATAAAATAAAAAATACAGCAAACTCTATGGAAGGAGAACAATCTGATATCCAGAAATAATACATTTTAAATGGTGCAGCCACTTTGGAAAACAAGCTGGTAGTTTCTCAAATGGCCAAACATGGAGCTACCATATTATTCAGAATTTCCACTCCTAGGTATACACCCAAGAGAAAATAAAAACTATTACCATGCAACAATGTCACATGAATGCTCATAGCAGCATTACTCATGATAGCCAAAAAGTGGAAACAACTCAAATGCACACCAACAGATAAATGTATACACCTATATAATAGACTAATCAACAATACAAAGGGATAAAGTAGAGATAATTTCTACAACTTGGATAAACCTTAAAAACATTGTGACAAATGAAAACTACAGATACAAAAGACTACCTATTTTATTAATCTATTTATATGAAAATTGTATAACACAAATCTATAGAAAATAGATCACTGTTTGCTAGGGGCTAGCAGAATGGTCGAATGGAGAATAACTGACAATGGGTATGGGGTTTCTTTTTGAGGTGATGAAAATTTTATAAAATTGATTTTTGTGATTGTTGCGGGACTCTATGTATATACTAAAACCATTTTTATTGTATACTTTGAATTGGTGCATTCTATGATATGTGATTTATATTTTAATAAAGTTGATAAAAATTATTGTAGTAGTGTGCTTTATTTAAATGCATAAAACTGAAAAGATCGTTTATTGTACTTGCTTCCACAGATGCCATACAACTATCCTTTCCCAAAAGGATGGGAGGTGTATATGGAATGGAGAACAAAATAAGAGTAATTCCAATATTCTATAAGCACCAAATTTAGAGTTGTTGGCTTAAATTCTATATGTCAAAGACAAAACATAGAAATAACCAAATACCAAAATATAATTTACTCAAAATTTTCTATCTACTATTCTATTGCTTTCTTTATTTCTTTTTTTAGGTGTTTAGTATTTTTATTTTTATAATTGCATATTAAATCACCTTTGCAAGGAAGTGAGTTAGACCCTGGAAAGCTAGGTGTGTACAAACAAATGACAGCGATTTTGTAAGCTATGTGTTTTGATAGTTGAAAGGCATTGCTACCTTTTACTCTTTGCTTTTAATTTTTTTTCTTTATTGATTAAGATATTACATATGTGTCCTTATCCTCCCCATTGCGTCCCCCCCCAATCATGCCCTCATCCCCCTGGTGTCTGTGTCCATTGGTAAGGCTTCTATGCATGCATACAAGTCCTTTGGTTAATCTCTTCCCCTTAACCCCTCACTCCCCTACCTTCCCTCTGAGGTTTGCTGGTCTGATTGATGCTTCTCTGTCTCTGGATCTGCTTTTTTTTTTTAAATATATTTTATTGATTTTTTTACAGAAAGGAAGGGAGAGGGATAGAGAGTCAGAAACACTGATGAGAGAGAAACATTGATCAGCTATCTCCTGCACAGCTCCTACTGGGGATGTGCCCACAATCAAGGTACATGCCCTTGACCGGAATCAAACCTGGGATTCTTCAGTCCACAGACCAATGCTCTATCCACAGAGACAAACCAGCTAGGGAACTGAATCTGTGTTTGTTCATCAGTTTATGTTGTTCATTATATTCCACAAATGATCATGTGATATTTATCTTTCTCTGACTAACATATTTCACTTAGCATAATGCTCTCCAGTTCCATCCATGCTGTTGCAAATGGTAGGAATTCCTTCTTTTTTACCACAGCATAGTATTCCACTGTGTAGATGTACCACGGTTTTTTAATCCACTCATCTGCTGATGGGCACTTAGGCTGCTTCCAAATCTTAGCTATGGTAAATTGTGCTGCTATGAACATGAGGGTGCATATATCCCTTCTGATTGGCGTTTCTAGTTTCTTGGGATATATTCCCAGAAGTGGGATCACTGGGTCAAATGGGAGTTCCATTTTTAGTTTTTTTGAGGAAACTCCATACTGTTCTCCACAGTGGCTGCAGCAGTCGTCTGCATTCCCACCAGCAGTGCATGAGGGTTCCCTTTTCTCCGCATCCTCAACAGCAATTGTCATTCATTGATTTGTTGATGATAGCCATTCTGACAGGTGTGAGATGGTATCACATTGTCATTTTGATTTTCATCTCTCGGATGATTAGTGACTTTGAGCATGTTTTCATATGTCTCTTGGCCTTCCTTATGTCTTATTTCGAAAGTATCTATTTAGGTCCATTGCCCATTTTTTGATTGGGTGGTTTATCTTCCTTTTGATAAATTGTATGAGTTCCTTGTAAATGTTGGAGATTAAACCCTTATTGGTGATAACAATGACAAATATGTTCTCCCATGCAGTTGGCTTTCTTGTTTTTTTGTTGATGGTTTATTTTGCTGTACAAAAGCTTTTTTTATATATATAGTCCATTTGTTTATTTTCTCTTTAGTTTCCACTGCCCTAGGAGCTGTATCGGTCAAGAAATTCCTTCGGCATATGTCTGAGATTTTGCTGCCTGTGGATTCCTCTAATATTTTTATGGTTTCCCATCTTATGTTTAAGTCCTTTATCCATTTTGAGTTTATTTTTGTGTATGGTTTAAGTTGATGGTCTAGTTCTTTTTTTTTTTTTTTGCATGTATCTGCCCAATTTTCACAAAAACATTTATTGAAGAGACTGTCTTGATTCCATTGTATGTTCTTGCCTCCTTTGTAAAATATTAATTGAGCATAGTGGTTTGGGTCAATTTCTGGGTTCTCTATTATATTCCATTGATCTAAATGTCTGTTCTAGTGCTGTTATCAGACAATTTTGAGAAAAGTAGCTTTGTAATACAGCTTTATATCTGGTATTGAGATTCCTCCTACTTTGTTCTTCTTTTTCAGGAATGCTGCAGCTATTTGGGGTCTTTTTTTTTTTAATTCCAGATGAATTTTTGGAGAGTTAATTCTAGGTCTGTGAAATATCCCATTGGTATTTTAATGGGAAGTGCATTGAATCTATAGATTACTTTGGGAAGTATGGATATTTAAATGATGCTGATTCTACCAATCCATGAACATGGTATGTTCTTCCATCTGTCTATGTCTTCCTCTCTCTCTTTTTTCAGTGTCCTGTAGTTTTCCCAGTACAGGTCATTTACCTCCTTAGTTAAGTTTATTCCTAGGTATCTTATTTTTTTTTTTGGTGTGATGGTAAATGGGATTGTTTTTTTAGTCTCTCTTTCTGTAAGTCCTATATTGGTTTATAGAACTGTCATATATTTCTTGGCGTTAATTTTGTATCCTGCTACATTACCAATTTCACTTATTAAGTCTAATAATTTTTGATGGTGTCTGTAGCGTTTTCTGGTTACAGTATCATGTCATCAGCGAATAATGACAGTTTTATGTCTTCTTTTCCAATTTGGATACCTTTTATTTCTTCTTCTTGTCTAATTGCTATGGCTAGCAATTCCAGAACTAAGTTGAACAAGAGTGGTGAAAGTGGGCATCCCTGTCTCATTCCTGTTTTTTGGTGAAATGTTTTTAGTTTTTGCACATTGAGTATGATGTTGGCTGTCATATTTTTTGTCATATAAGGCTTTTATTCTGTTGAGGTATGATCCCACTATTCCAATTTTGCTGATGGTTTTTATCAAGAAAGGCTGTTGGACTTTGTCAAATACTTTTCCTGCATCAATTGATATGACTATGTGATTTTTATCTCTCAATTTGTTTATGTGATATATCATGTTTATTGATTTGTGGATATTGTATCATCCTTGCATCCCCAGGATAAATCCTACTTGGTCATGGTGTATGATCTTTCTGATGTACTGCTGGATCCAATTTGCTAGAATTTTGTTGAGTATTTTGGCATCTATGTTTATGAGAGATATTGTAATATAATTACCTTTTATTGTGTTGTCTTTGTCTAGTTTTGGTATTAGGGTAATGCTGGCTTCATAGAATGAGCTTGGAAGTGTTCCTTCCTGTTGAATTTTTTGGAATAGTCTGAGGAGGATAAGTTTTAGTTCTTCCTTGAATGTTTGGTAAAACTCCCCTGTAAGGTTGGCTAGCCCTGGGCTTTGGTTTGCTGGAAGCTTTTTGATGACTGCTTCAATATCTTCCATAGTTATTGGCCTATTGAGATTTTTAGTTTCTTCCTTATTGAGTGTTGAAATGTTGTATTTTTTAGGAATATGTCCATTTCCTCCAGGTTGTCTAGTTTGTTGGAACAGAGTTGTTCATAGTATTTTGTAGCAAACCTTTGTATTTGAGTGGGGTCTATTGTTATTTCACCTCTTTCATTTCTGATTTTGTTTATTTGGGTCCTCTCTCTTTGTTTCTTTTTGAGCCTGGCTAGAGGTTCAACAATCTTGTTTATCCTTTCAAAGAACCAGCTCTTGGTTTCATTGATCTTTTAAATTTTTTTGTCTCTATTTCATTTATTTCTGCTCTGATCTTTATTATCTCCTTCCTTCTGCTGACTCTGGGCTTTTCTTGTTGCTGTCTTTCTAATTCTTTAAGCTGTAGAATTAGAGAATTTACTGCCATTTTTTTTTTTTTTTGAGGTAGGCCTGTAGAGCTATAAACTTCCTTCTCAGGATTGCTTTAATTTTGTCCCATAGATTTTGGATTGTTGTGTTTTCATTGTCATTCATTTCCAGGATATTTTTAATTTCTTCTTTGATCTCTTTGGTATCCCAATCATTGTGTAATAGTGTTGTATTCAGTTTCTAAGTGTTTGGATTTTTTTGATTGTTTTTATTGTAGTTTATTTCTAATATTATGCCATCGTGAATTAAGAAGATGCCTGATATGATTGCAAACTTCTTGAATTTGGAGAGACTTTGCCTGTGACCCAACATGTGGTCTATCTTTGAAAATGTCCCATGTGCACTTGAGAAGAATGTATATTCCATGGCTTTGGGGTGAAATGTTCTGAAGATGTCAATTAAGTCCATCTGATCAAGTGAGTCATTTAAGATTGCTGTTTCTTTACTGATTTTTTGTCTAGAGGATTAATCCAGTGATGACAGTGGTGTATTAAAGTCCCCTACTATGACTGTATTTTGTTGATCTCTCCCTTGATATCTTCTAGGAGTTTCTTTAAATGTATTTGGGTGTTCCTGCATTTGGTGCATATATGTTTACCAGAGTTATATCCTCTTGTTGTATCAATCCCTTTAGTATTATGAAGTGTCCTTCCGTATCTCTTGTTATGGCCTTCACTTTGAGGTCTATTTTGTCAGATATAAGTATTACTACCCCAGCTTCTTTTTTCATTTCCATCTGCCTGAAAGATATTTTTCCATCCCTTCATTTTCAGTCTGTGTGAGTCCCTTGTTTTGAGGTGGGTCTATTTTAAACAGTATATATGTGGGTCATTTTTTTTTTTTTAATCCATTCAGCCACTCTGTGTCTTTTGATTAGAGCATTTAGTACGTTGATGTTTAAAATTATTATTGATAGGTACTTGTTTGTAGCCATTTTTATTTTTTGTGCCTGTGTTCCTTCTTCCCTTTTTATTTCTTCTTTTTACACCAGTCCCTTTAGCATTTCTTGTATTGCTGGCTTAGTAGTGATAAACTCCCTTAGCCTTTTTTAGTCTGTGAAGCTCCTTATTTCTCCTTCAATTCTGAATGATAGCCTTGGTGGATAGAGTATTCTTGGATTCAGTCCCTTGGTTTGCATCACTTTGTGAATTTCCTTCCATTCTTTTCTAGCCTGATGTGTTTCTGTTGAGAGATCATTTGATAATCTAAAGGGAGATCCTTTGTATGCAACTTTATGTCTCTTGCAGCCTTTAAGATTTTCGCTTTGTCCTGAACATTTGCCATCATAATTACGAATGTCTTAGTGTGGGTCTTTTCGGGTTCATCTTGTTTGGGACTCTTGTGCTTGTGTGACTTTTTTCTTCCCCACATCAGAGAAATTTTCTGACATTATTTCTTCAAATAGGTTTTCTTACCCATGTTCCTCTTTCTGTCATTCTGGCACCCCTATTATTCATATGTTGCTTCTTTTCATGTTGTCCCAAAGCTCCCTCAGGTTCTCCTCCTGTCTTTTAATTTTTTTCTCCAATGCAGTTCACTTTGGGTGTGTTTTGCTTCCCTGTCTTCTAATTTGCTAATTCGGTCCTACCCTCCTTGTAGTATACTGTTGAAACTTTCCATGTTTTTCTTTTATTGCAGCTATATCACTCTTTATTTCTTCTTGATTCTTTCATAAGTTGATTTTTTCATCCATCTGGTTTATGAACTGTATGACTCTTATTCTGAATTCTTTTTCCAACATATTGCATGCCTCTGTTTCACTTAGCTGCTTTTCTGACAATTCCTCCTTTTCTTTCCTTTGGGGGTTTCTTTGTGTCTCCATTTTTGCTCTCACTGAAGGATCTAGGTGTCTAGTCATGCAAAGGCTGTTCCTCAGGTGGCTGTGACTCATTGGGCAGCTGCTGATCCTCCAGTGGTTGTGGCAGCGGCTGATCTTCAGTTGGTGGTAGCTCCTCTGGTGGACACTGCTCACAGCAGTGGTGGCTCATCTGGCTGGTGGGGCACGTTGTTCACGCAGTTGATGCTCCTCTGACAGGGTCGGGGTGCTTGAGGGGCTGCTGCTCCTCATACGGGGGTGAGATGCACGTGAGGCTGCTGCTCCTCGGACAGGGGGCCGCTCACACAGCTGCTGCTCCTCAAATAGTGGTAGGCTGCTTGGGGAGGGGTGCTGCTGCTCCTCAGATGGGGGTGGGGTGCTTGCACAGCTGCTGCTCCTCAGATGGAGGTGGGCTGCTCACGTGACAGCTGCTCCTTATGCCTTTATGCTTTATGCTCTTGTTACCTTCCTCCACTTGTACCTCAAGCTACACCACAAACTCTAACTTCTCTGTGAAACTTCCTATCACAAGTCATGTATTTTGAAACATATATGGTATGGACCACTAAGTTTTGTGTGCTTAATAATCTTCACTTATGCCTTTTTTTCCCCCAGTGAGATTTTAAACTTTGTATCTCTTCAGCATTCAGCCCTCTTTGTAGCCTAGTATACAGCAGCGTGGTATGTCAATGTTCATGATTCCAACAAATTTTTAAATGCAAGAGGAAGACATCTTTTATGGAGTGTCATGTTTTGTAGCCTGAAGAGACAGCTATTTTTTCATAGATAATTACTTGATGCTATACTTTGTGACTCATCAACAAATTAGAAAAATATAACAAAATATAATAGGGTCAATAAAATTTTGAGGTGAGTATACAGTTGGCTGAAGAATACATAAGAAAAATGGTTTCAAATAAATCAGTTAGTTTAGGAAGACATTATAAGTACCCCTGCGAGGGTCACTCATGGGTTCAATGTTATCACTTTTATTTGTGATCTAGCAAAAAGATTACTGAAAAATTTTACAAAGATTATTGAAAAATCAAATGACATAGAATGTGTTGGTAATAGGTACCTTAAAAACAGAATGAGCATAAATATAATTACAGTACATAAGTTGTATTTAAAACAAATAATAACATGTAGGAAAGATACATTTTAGAATACATACAGAAATGATAGAGCAAGTTAATCAAATGTGCAAATCCTATCTAATAAAAGAGTAATATGCAAACTGACCATACCTCCATTACACCCACAAGCCAATCAGGAGCAAGTATGCAAATTAACCCAACCAAGATGGCTGTGGCCACAGAGTGAGCAGGAGGCTTGGGTTTCCCCAGTAATGGAGGAAGCCAAGCTTTCCACATACCCTGGCCGGCCTAGGCCTCCACTCAAGACTACAAAGTTTCAATTATAGAAAATAAATAAATCCCAACAAAATGGCAGCAACCACGGAGCTGGAAAGAGCAGGAAGCTAGGGTTTCCCCCAGCGATGGAGGAAGCCAAGCTTTCTGCAGCCCTGGCCTGCCTTGGCCTCCGCTACCAAGTTTTAATTATAGAACAAAAATGGCTGTGGTCATGGAGCAAGCAGGAGGCTTGGTTCCGCTCAAGGCTACAAAGTTTCAATTATAGAAGATAAATAAATCCCAGATACCAGGGCCTCCACGTGGGTCTCCGGGGGGTGTGGCTGGCCTGCAAAGCACCACAGGCCCCTCGCCCAGGCCGCCCCACACCCCAAGGAACCCCCACACTGATCCGGGACACCCTTCAGGGCAAACCAGCCAGCCCCCACCCGTGCACCAGGCCTCTATCCTATCTAATAAAAGAGTAATATGCAAATTGACCATCACTCCAACACACAAGATGGCTATCCCCATATGGTCAAAGATCCTGCCCCCATGTGGACACAAGATGGCCACCACAAGATGGCCAGCAGGGGAGAGCAGTTAGGGGTGACCAGGCTTGCAGGGGAGGGCAGTTAGGGGCAAACAGGCTGGCAGGGGAGCAGGTAGGCATCAATCAGGCTGGCAGGGAAGTGGTTAGGGGGTGATCAGGCTGGTAGGAAGAAGTGGTTAGGGGCAATCAGGAAGGCAAGCAGTTGGGAGCCAGCAGTCCTGGATTGTGAGAGGGATGTTCGACTGCCCGTTTAGGCCCTATCCCACTGGCAGTCAGACATCCTTCGAGGGGTCCCAGATTGGAGAGAGTGCAGGCTGGGCTGAGGGATAACCCTCCCCATGCACGAATTTCGTGCACCAGGCCTCTGGTATAAGATAAAAAATAACCCATGCATACAAAAGTAATAAAATCCAAGAGTCACAATGAACACCAGAAGGTGATAAATCTAAGTAGATGTCATGGGAACCAAGATGGCAGTGTAGGTAAATGCTGGTACTCACCACCTCACACAACCACATCAAAATTGTAAGTAAAATACAGAAGAACCATCATTCAGAACCGCCTGAAAGCTGGCTGAGTGGAAGTCATATAGCTAGAGAACTAAGAAGAAAGCACATAGAGACTGGTAGGATGGACAGAGGCAGGAATGGGCTGGTCCAACAACCACCTGTGGCATTGTTTTAATAGGGAGGGATATATTATCCTCAGAGGCCTCCTATGAAGAGCAAGAGGTCCCAGTCCCACATTAGACACCCAGCCCAGGGTTGAAGTGCTGGGTAGAAAAGTCCCAGTAACTTCAGGCTACAAAAGCAGCGGGATTGTGGCTGAGTGACACAGAGGCTGCTGGAGTCCCAAGCAGTTCCAATTAATTGACTGGCACACGAACTTACATGATCCCACTCTTTCTAAGCTCAGCACTGAGGCAACAGCTTGGGGGGGGGGGCAGTCCAGGGACATACAGGGAGGAAATAGATTGTCTGGCATCAGAGAAAAAATTTAGGGGTGACTTCCTCCTAGACAGGGGTGCTCACAGGTGTCATTGTTCTTATGCTGAGACCTTCCCCATTGCAGAGCTGACTGGCAGCCATATCTGAGTTTCCATCAGCCTGGCTCAAATTTTTTGCTCCGCTCTGGTGATTCCCAGAATCATCCAATTTGCAGTCCTACCCAAGCTGTTTGCAGCAGATTTTCCATAATTGGCTCATCCTGGCATATGCTTCATACTTTCATAAAATCGTTCAAACAAGCAGCAAGTGGCATCAGCATGCCCCGTACCTATCAATAAGAGTCCCAAGACAGCTTGGCTTCACCTGGTTACTTCCAAACCCAAGACAAGCAGCTATCTGCAGGCATCTGTGTAGCTCCAACCTGGTGGCCCCAGGCAGTGGCTGACTTTGTACCTCCTGGGTGGAACCAGAGCCAGTGCTCCTGATAGACAGCTTCAGACCATACCAGACTACAACTTTGCACATCCATGAACAACACACTCAAGGAGCAGACTCAGTAAGCACCAAAGCCCCACTGAAGCAAGTTCTTCACCATAGGGTTGTCTCTTGAACAGCAACTCTTCCACTGTAGTCACAGCTGGTCCTCAAAGCTAATTGGTCTAGAGATTAATTCCTCCCAATGACGCCAACACCAATCAAGACTCAGCTACAACAAGATTGTGCACACAGCCCACCCAGAGGTGCAACTAGAGTCTAGCTCAGGTGACTGGGGAGGCCGAGCCACTGGGCCCTAAAGGATACCTACTACACAAGGCCACTCTATCAAGTCCAGGAGACATAGAAGCTCTACCTAATACATAGAAACAAACACAGAAAAGCAGCCAAAATGCAGAGACAAAGAAACATGTCCCAAATAAAAGAACAGATTAAATCTCCAGAACAAGTACTAAATGAAAGGAAAGCAAGCAAACTACTAGACACAGAGTTCAAAACAATGGCTATAAGGTTGCTCAAGGATCTCAATGAGAGCTTCAAGGGACTTAGTGAGACTTTCAAGGATCTTAGTGAGAATTTCAAAGACAGGAAAAAGGACCAGTTAGAAATTAAGCATACTCTAACTGAAATAAAGAATAATTTATAGGGATTCAAGAGTAGAGTAGAGAATTCTGAGATTCACATCAATGATTTGCAATATGAGGAAGCAAAGAAACACCCAATAAGAAGAGCAAAAAGAAAAAATAATTAAAAATATGAAGATAGTATAAGGATCCTCTGGGATAAATTCAAGCATATGAACATTCGCATTATGGGTGTGCCAGAAGGATAGAAGAGAGAGCAATATATTGAAAACTTATTTGAATAAATAATAACAGAAAACTTCCCCTACCTGGTGAAAGAAATAGACTTACAAGTCCAGGAACTGTAGACAGTCAAAAAGAAGATGAACCCAAAGAGGCCCATACCAAGACATCATAATTAAAAGGCAAAGGGCCAAAGACAAAATCTTAAAAGCAGCAAGAGTAAAACAGCTAAGAAGAAGAAGATGGACGAGGAGGAAGAGGAGGAGGACTAGGAGGAGGAGGAGGAGGAGAGGAAGAAGAAGAAGAAGAAGAAGAAGAAGAAGAAGAAGAAGAAGAAGAAGAAGAAGAAGAAGAATGAGGAGGAGGAGGAGAAGGAGGAGGAGGAGGAGGAGGAGGAGAAGGAGGAGAAGAAGAAGGAATACAAACAATAAAATGGCAATAAATACATATCTATCAACAATGAAATCTAAAAATCAAAATAAATGAACAAAATAAACTGATGAATAAAATACAACCAGAGGCATGGAAACATGGAACAGGCTGATAAATCTCAGAGGGAAAGGAGGGCAGGAAGAGATTAACCAAAGAACTCATGTGCATATATACATTACCTATGGACATAGACAATAGAGTGGTGACGGCTTGGGGCAGGTGGGAACCAGTTGAAGAGGGACAATAGTGGAGAAAAGGGGGGACATCAGTAATACTCTCAACAATAAATATTAAAAAAAAGAAAACTAAGTATGTTTAATTCCATAGATTAGAGTGGATATCCTATATAATAAAGTGGTAATATGCAAATTGACCATCACACCCTTGCACAAGATGGCTACCCCCATGTGATCACAAGATGGCCACCACAAGATGGCTGGCAGAGGAGGGCAGTTGTGGGCAATCAGGCCAGCAGGGGAGGGCAGTTGGGGGTGACCAGGAAGGCAGGGGAGGGCAGTTGGGGGTGACCAGGCTGGCAAGGAAGGGCAGTTGGGGCAACCAGGCCTGCAGGGCAGGGCAGTTGTGGGCAACCAGGCCTGCAGGGGAGGGCAGTTGGGGGTGACTAGGCAGGCAGGGGAGGGAAGTTGAGGGTGGCCAGGCAGGCAGGGGAAGGCAGTTGGGGGCAACCAGGCTGGCAGGGGAGGGCAGTTGGGGGTGACTGGGCTGGCAGGGGAGGGCAGTTGGGGCAACTGGGCCAGCAGGGGATGGTAGTTGGGGCAATCGGGCCAGCAGAGGAGCAGTTAGGTGTTGATAAGGATGGCAGGGGAGTGGTTAGGGGGTGGTCAGGCTGGCAGGAGAGTGGTTGGGAGCCAGCAGTCCTGGATTGTGAGAGGGATGTCCAACTGCGGGGTCGGGCCTAAACCGGCAGTGGGACATCCCCCGAGGGGTCCCAGATTGGAGAGGGTGCAGGCTGGGATGAGGGACACCCCTCCAGTACACGGATTTCATGCACTGGGCCTGTAGTTATACTTTATCAGGAAACCTTCCCTTGAGATCAGAAATTAGCAAGAGATGTACAAAAGTTCTGAAACTAATTATGGACAGTACAACTGGAGAATAAAAACATTACAAAGAAAACCATAAAAGGAACTAAGGAGTTATGATGAAAGGTTGTTTAAAATAACTAGTTATTTATCTGTGGAAGAGATGGCTGGGGGTGATTTATTGGTTTCCAGATCATAAGGGATTCTAGTTTGGTAAAAGGAGTACAGCTTCTGGAATGATTCATTCATTCATCAAAAACTTACCATCTCTTTCTGTTTCTATACCTGTAAGTGTGTGTGTGGAGAGTTAATTAGTGTGTACAGTTTAGTGTTATTATGTGGATTACATGAGACAGGATATGTAAAGTGGCTACCTCAATATTGTCTCAAGTAGCCCCATGCCCCAAATGCTACAGGGCCAAAGGGAATAACCTATATAAGAAATACAAACGTTGTATAATGAAATAGGGAACAGTAGGGACAGTGGCAAACTAAATGTTTTATGCTCAATTATTAAGGGGACATGCAGTATTTCAGGTTGTTATTGTTTATAAATGATAGACTAATATTGCTAGGTATTGATTTTTCAAATGAGTTATAAACCCAGAATTTAATGAAATTTTCTTCATTAAAAATGTTGACAACTGATTCAAGTGAAAAATTATGGATGATTATAGCCAGTAGATTGCCAAACTACACATTTTGGTATAGGCATTGAACACAGATTTAATGAAAATAATAAAAATATTTCAAATCCATTTGAAAATAGGCTTGGGTTATCATCTTTGACCTGCCTCATATGTTCTAATAAGGCTTGATTCACATATAGATTTTCATAAATAAAGATCTCTATATATTTGATTCCTCCTTTTCCTTCTTTGATAAACACCTCAAAGAACTACAACTGCCAGATTATTAAATCATATTTCCCCTTCACATTATGGTGTGGTCCACACTGATAATAGACAAATTCAAGAGTAGTTTGGGGTCCAAATCAATATAAAGAAATTGTAAAATAGTTAATCTCTAATTCTACTATTATGTAGTTAAAGTGAGTGTCTATGGAATAATGCACTCACTGAAAATACTATCACTGACAGTTGAACAATTACCAAGCTTTTTCCAATATTTATTTGTTAAATATCATTTACTCTGAGTTCCTTCTACGTACAATGTCACTAAGTCTTTTCTGATCCTTTAATTATATACTCATTCCTTTGTTTACTATAGATTTTCAAAATGTTCCTTAATTCTATTGCAAAAAACAGGAAACAAAATATTGATATTCTATTTGCATTGTAGGGAAATTCTCTTAATACAGATTTTGCCAAACCCTGTCCTTACATTACAAACTCTTGTGGACTCAACTCACTTAAGACTTTAATTCTCAAATTCAAAAATTAAGTTATGGGTTGAATTGTATTGGAGATGAAATATTATAAATATCTACATAGAAATCTGGTATATACTTATGCCTATTTTGCTTTCTTGTCACTAATAGGTAAGAAAAAGCCTTGTATAGAGGTTTTTAAGTCCTTGTAGTTCCTCTTCAGTATTGGTACTCTCTGAAAATTAAGGTTTGTTATGTAGCAGAACATACTTACAATTAGTAAAAATTTCCCCCCAATATTTTTGTCAACTATGATGATTTTCAGCAAAGATGTCTTATATTTATCTATCACTATCTCTTATGTTTTTATAACATTTTATATTTTAAAAATATTTTCATATAAATAGCCACATCCAACCATGGCCACAATGTTATGAAACCAGTAGAATAGTAATCATTATCACCATCTCACTGATGAGGTGCCTGAGAGGGAAAAATAAGATTTAACTGAATGATCTGTCTTATTTAAAACAGTGTATTAATTTATGACCAAGTAAAAATCATGATCCTGGTCTTTGCACTCCTAATTGACTGCATTTTCCCCTACTGTAATGCCTGAAATGGTTTATAAAAATCTACTAGATTAGTGAATAAATTGGAAAATAGTTATGTTTAGTGTTCTGAGCATTTTATTAGGTTGGTGAAGGATAAAGCAAGTCCTTTTGCTGAAGGAAGCTACATCTGGTTAACAAAGCAGATAAAAGATAAATAATACACTAGTATATAAAGACAGTTTTAAGACATTCTATAGGAGATAGAATGATCAGAAATAATTTCCTGGAGAAGGTAGAGATCTGTTTGGGAGAGAGCATTCAGATAATCAAAGAGAACAGACTTGTATATTTTCAGAGATATAAGATTGTTTCAACAAAGACAACCATCTAGGAATGCATATGGTGAATTCCAAGGAGAGTAAGAAACCCATTATGGCAGGAAAAGAAAAGAAAACAAACAAAAGTCACTAAAAAGATACTCTGAGAAAAGTGTTGTCATTTTATTTTTCATAAAGTGTTTAAGAGGAGAGAGAGTGAGAGAGAGAGATTGATTGTGCCTTGACTGGGGATAGAATCCACAACTTGTATATGTGCCCTGACCTGGAATTGAATTGCCAATGTACGGGACAATGCTTCAACCTACTGAACAACACCAGCCAGGGCAATTGTTGCCATTTTAGTAGATGTATTTTTGATTTATAAGCAAAGTCATTTAAAATTAGTTTGCAGGTAATGGAGAGACATGAAAGGTTTTGAATAGAAGAAGGACACATACAAAACCCAGGACACTTCAGTCCATGGGCTGATGTTCTATCCACTGAGCAAAACTGTCTAGGGCTCAATGTTTTGAGTTATACAACATCAAAACTTGATTTTCTAACAGAGGATGATTCATGCTCGAAGGGGGAGCATATTTTAAAGACTCAAATAAGCCAAAATAGATTATGTAAGCTTGTCTTGAGAGGAAAAGTATGCATATAGTTAGATTATCCTATATAATAAAAGCCCAGCGACTGAATGGGAGAATGACCAGAACGACCGATCGACCAGTCACTATGATGTGTACTTACCACCAGGAGGCAGACACTCAATGCAGGAGCTGTGCGCTATCTGGTGGTCAGTGCGCTATCACAGTGGGAGCGCAGCTTGGCTGACCGGGATGAGCAGCTGCTCCTACTGTGAATGCCAGGCCGACAGGCAGGAACCTGGGCTGCGATTATCGCCTCCTTTGCCCCAGGAACCTCATCCTCATTCCCTGCCACCTCCTCCAGTCATCTGCAGGCCCAAACTGGGTTCCCTGGAGAGGCGAGTGCTCCAGCTCCATGGAAGATGTGGGACCAGAAATGGCCTCAGAGGGCGGGTCCACTGCCGCTTGGCTGACTAGGATGAGCAGCGCTCCCACAGCGGGCCAATCCCCACAGGCCACGCCCCCCACCAATGCATGAATCCCATGCACCGGGCCTCTAGTATAGACATAAAACCAACATATGGATAGAAATAATATATCAAAATGTGGATGATGTTTTAAATAAGAAGAAAACACTGACTGAGTGTAGTAAAAGACACTTGACATCTCTCAAGCTGTTTCTCATCACTAGTAACATATTGTTGGTTGGCATTTTTCTATTTAACTGAAATTTGATGCATATTAAAAGGCAGATTCAGGTAAAACAGCCTTTTCAATTAGTACCACAGGGGCCAATTACAATATAGCTTAATGAAAAATAAAGAAAATTCTGTTTTTATAAGGAATAAGCACAAAATGTACAAGTAGAATTTTAAAGGTCATTATTTTTCAGTGAAAATACTATACAATCTTTCTCAGTATAAATGGCCTCTTAAAAGGAGGTATTTATTATTTTACCACTGCACTATGGCCATTCATAAATCAAGCTAACTCTAACATCACTTAATAATCACGCGGTCCTGCCTTGATTTAGATAGGTCAATCCCTATAAGCATTTCTGGCAGGAGAGCAGGAAAACCAAATAGAATTATGTTTTGGATTGAGCTCATTGTAGAAATTCTGTAGGCAAGTGATAGACAATGTAGAAACAGTATTAACATATTAAAAAAGAGCATGAGATCTGGAGCCAGACTGGCTGTCATTTAATAGCTAATTGACTTTGGGCACATTATTTAGATTATGTGGTTCATCTGTAAAATGGGGGAAATTGTAATATCTATTCATTAGTTTGCCAAAGATTAAAGAAATTGTCTCTTATAAAGTGGTTATCACAGTGTTCAGTACATAGTAAGAACTCCATAAATTATAGCTATTATTATTACTTAGACCTACACTTCATTGAGTGCTTCTTTGGCAACAGATGACTGTCCATGTAACTACACTGAAAAAGCATGTGGAATAGGAACTTTAAGTGTTTCGTGTCTGTGTGTGTGTGTGTGTGTGTGTATTTGGGGGGTGGTTCTTAAAAGTAAAAGTTTATTTCATTGTTCTAGTGACAGCTTAGTGATTAGATAAATTATTTCACTTCATATACCCTTAAGTTTACATCTCTTATAAAGAGATTGTAAAGAGACAGACAAGCCAGTCATCTTTACCACATGTATATGGGCTTTTACTTTCATACTCATTTAGACACATAGTATCAGCTTCCATGCAAAAAGCACTTATACAATGTGTGCAACACTGAGGAGGACTTGGCATAAACAAAATGACTCCTGGTGAAACATTCTGAATTAGATGTTAATTAGCAACCTTTTTAATCCTCATCACTTAACTTTTAAAGATTAACAAACAAAACGAGGACTATTTTATCCACATTTTCCCCTTCAAGGTGTCTACTTGGCACTGCATAAACCCCCTTTTCAAAGAAGAACTTAAGATTCATTTCTACCTTTTAAATATTTTATTTAAATGTTGATGATATGTCCTTCCTATGTAACTATAGTTAACTGTGCATTTTACATTATAAATCAATATTATAAATTATATAATGAGAAAATTGCCAAAATGTGACTCTTAATTAAAGATTGAATTTGTTAGACAGAATGATTTGTTAGTGCTAAATATGTTATATTTCAATTCATGTTTTGTGGGAGTGAAAATGAGTAATTTCTAATATCTCATGAGTAGTTGCTTCTCTTAAAGTAGCTAAAAAGTTTTATTTTTCCTGTACTTATATATTGTTTGATAAACATGTTTCCAAAATGATTTAAAAAAAGGTTCTTTGTAAGTGAAAAAGTATGCCAATGTGAGAAACTCACTTTACCAATGAGAGAATAGAGGTTGGATAATCTAATTACTCTGTTATTTATTTTTCTTTATTGAATTTATTGGGGTGATATTGGTTCAATCTTGTTAGAGGGGGTAGGAGCATTCTAAAATGTCCCTGTGCATTTGTGCCCTGGAAGAATAAATGATGCCATCGCATTAGGACTAAATTCTGAGCTTCTTTTCCATTGAGCAAATGGAATGGATATAGCTGACTAAAAGCACCATAACCTACTGTGTTTATCAGAATTTTCTTGGACTTTTGTTTTCCTATTCTCTGAACTTAGAGGATGAAATAGTACCTTTAGTTTACTCACACTTGTTCATGTGTTTCTGATATGCCTTTATTCTGGAATCTTGGTCATCCATTCATCCATCCATCAACCCATTTATACATTCTTAAATACATTTTATCATCCATTCATCCATTCAACAAACATTAAATTCATTCTATGTTCAAGATACTATGGCATTTTTAGTAATAACAAAAGTCAGTGAGAAAACATGGCACAGAATAAGTAGAAGAGAGTGTGATGACTTGTTTGACAGTATTATTTGCAAAGTACCACATGGCCACAAAGAATAAATTGATTAATTCTACCTGAGGGTGCCATACAATATATCACAAAAGAAGCAATGCATGAACTGAATGTAGAAGAATGAGTAAGAATTATTCAGAAAGAGAAGGAAGGGGAAGGAAATCTGAGCACTGGGAAAAGTATAAACAAAAGGTACCTAGAGTGAGAGCATATGGAGTATTTGCAGATGTAGTAATCTAGTATGGCTGGTGGAGTCCAGAATAGGGCATTGCAGGAAATGAGTTTGGAAATTTGGTTGGAATTATATTTCTGAGTGTTGTGTATACCATTCTAAGGAACAAAAGCTGATAAAAGGCTATTGGAAACCAGAAAAAATTAGAAAAAATAGAAGGGTACAATCTATATAATAAAAGCCTAAGTGACTATTATCGTGGAACGACCAGAGAGACCTGTCGCTACGATGCACACTGACCACCAGGGGGCAGACGCTCAATACAGGAGCTGCCCCCTGGTGGTCAGTGCGCTCCCACAGGGGGAGCACTGCTCAGCCAGAAGCCAGGCTCATGGCTGGCAAACACAGCCTCCGTGGCAGTGCTAAGGAGCAGCAAGCTGAGCAGTAAGGAGCCTGCAGCTAAGGAGCTGTGAGCCAAGTGGTAACGAGCAAGCAGGCAAGGCAGTAAGGGGTGAGGGATCCCAGATTGCTAGAAGGATGTCTGACAGCTGGCTTAGGCCCAGGGGGATCGGGCCTAAGCCAGCAGGCAGACATCCCTCAAGGGGTTCCGGATTGCAAGAGGGCACAAGCCAGGCTGAGGGACACTCCCCCACAGTGCACGAATTTCATGCACTGGGCCTCTAGCTGTTACATAAAGTTCTACCAAAGGGAGCGTCAACTGGAGTCAAATGTGGAATTATTAGCCAATGTTTCCTTCGAAAAGAAGTAAAGAGCCAAAATAATCATCAATACCATTTAGGCTGTTTGTTCAATAAATTATTGAATGAATGAATGAATGAATGAATGAATGAATCTTTATTCTTGTAAGATTACTGAAAGAAAATCTTAACTTGAATCCATAATAGCATAAATATATTTGAGTTCAAATAATATGGTAATGAAACAAATACTATCTAGGTCCCTGTATTCAAGATATATGTGGAATATAATTTAAGTGGTGAAGTTTTTGTATCTGTTCCCACAATAGTTAACCTCTCAGTGTTCACAATTGAGAATTCAATCCACTCACCATTGATAGATATCGAGTTGAATGCACATAGTCAGGTCCATGTTCAAATGAGAAAGTCACTGCTTTACATTCAATGGCAACTGGCTAAAAACAAAAGTGAAAAGCCCATTAAATATTGAGCCTAATGTGCTATAAAAAGGAAACCATGGTTGGTTATAAAAGGGTCAGACATCTTAATTAGCCTCTTAATATTTTATGAAAAAACATCAGATTATAAACAGTACATATGTAAAATGAGATTAGAGAAATAGTTGACATCTATTGAATGCTTCCTATTGAATGTCTCTCATTATTCTATGTTAACTCTTAATTCTCACAACAACCTTATGAGTTAGGTACTATTCCTATGTACATTTAACAGATGAAGAAATCAAGGCCTGGATAATTAAATTGACTTGACTAAAGTCACACAGCAAGTAAGTAATGTAATTGGAATTTGGACTCAAGCAGTCTGGTGCTGTAGCCCACACTTTTAATCACTAAACCAGCTGAATAAATATAGAAGTCTAAATTTGTATTATAATATAAATGTATTTATTTAATAATCCTTGCATAACACTTATAGATGCCAGGCTCTGTTTTCAGTGCTTTAGAAATATTTACTCACATATCTTATGGCTTAGTGCTCTATTAATATTGCATAACTTAATGTGGACAATTGGAGAAATATACTATCCTAAATAATAAAAGGCTAATATGCAAATCAATGGAACGACTGGTCACTATGACGTGCACTGACCACTAGGGGGAAGATACTCAATGCAGGAGCTTTCCCCTGGTGGTCAGTGCACTCCCACAGGGGAGCGCCACTCAGCCAGAAGCCCTGAGACAGGCTCATGGCTGATGAACACAGCGGCAGTGACGGGAGCCTCTCCTGCCTCTGTAGCAGCGCTAAGGGTGTCCAACTGCTGGCTAAGCATCAGTCGGACATCCCCTGAGGGCTCTCAGACTGCAAGAGGGTGCAGGCTGGGCTGAGGGACAGCTCCCCCCACCCGCCCGAGTGCACAAATTTCATGCATCAGGCCTTTAGAGTATAAATATATTGGATCATCTTAAATCTCTTCAGTTCCTGGAAAAATGAAATATTAGTACACTTTAAAAAGTAGATATAAATGGAAAGAAGATTTGTCAAAAATGGGACATTTGTGTGTGTGAAAATTCAACTAGAAGGCACAGTTAGATTAGATCATTTCTACTACCACTTAAAGCTGAGTTTAAGATATTAGTATCTAAGATTATATGAAAGGTTTTTAAATTAACACTGTCTAAGTACGTCAGTTCACATAAAAATTAATAGCACTCAAGCTAGTAAATGACAATATTATAAAGTAGATAATATTTGTCTTAGATACTTTCTGATTCCTTTTCCTATTCACTTTTTCCAATATTAACTTCCTATTTCCCTTAGTCTTCCTTAATGCCAATTCTACCACAGCTGTGATTTCTTTCATGTCACAAAACATGATCTGATAAATGTATCATAGTGTTATGGATTCTAAGAACATTTTAAAAGAAGGGTTTAACATTAAAAGAGTGTGCTGATTATGTAAACAAATACATAATAAGATTAGCAAAGACACTTTGGTTGGTGAAACTACTTCACTGACAAATAAGGTCAATCAGAGAGCAACAGTTGTTCTATGTTATATTTTGTGATCAACTATTCTACTATCTGAGCAGCAGTTAAGTATAAAGAGTAATAGCATAGTATTTGGACCCAGTGGTTTTGAATCCTGACTTTATATTTATAAGCTGTGTACCTTTGGCAAGTTAAGCTTTTTAAGTCTGTTTCCTCATTTGTAAAATAGGGATACTATTAATACCTTCCTCACATGGTCCTTATACAAATTGAGTGGAAATAATGTGAATAAAGTGCTTAATATACAGGAACTGCAAAATAATGCTAATCAGTATTTGTCTTCAGAATATGAAAATTATCACAAAGTTAATGAATCTACATATTATTTGTGAAGGATATTCGTTCTTTAGGAAAGGCCTTAAAATGTTGGTAGGGTCTCTACTGTGAAAACTGAGGGGTAAAATTCAAAGATACCTTTGGGAATTCAAGTCCATTTACCTTGATGAGTGAGTATCCATGCCATTCATTAGAGTATTTCAATTAAGACTTACACAAACTTAACATATTATAAAAAATAATTCATAAGTCTGTTGATTCTTTCCTGCTATTGACATTAGCTAGTACTGTATTATCTTTCAACTCAGTTGTTAAAACTATCCTCACCTATTTAGCATAATGACAGTTAAATTTAATTATATTTATTGACTTTGATAGTTACAGTGATTTAATAATATATTTTATGTTCTTAGCAGGGTTTCTAAAATAAAATTCCAAGTGTTAATTGATTAGAGATAATTTGATAGGTAAAAATACCCTTTAATCAGCTGAAATTAAAGTTGACAGGTTATAGCTTTGACAAATAAATCTAAGAAGGGGCTATTTAAACCATTATTTAACACTTTTGATAAAAGTGAAGTCATGTACTAATTACCTCACTAAAAGATAGTGGCAGAACTGAGAATAGCAACACAAGGTCTTTACTACTCTAAGGTTGAATACTTAAAACAATACATGTAAATGCAAAATAGAAATAACACTTTTTAATGTTAGAGTGGGCTATATTTTATCTTATTTCAGCTTGATACAATGGAATATTTTTACTCTTTCATTATTTTTCTAAGTTACCCCATATTGAAACGAATGGCATGGTTTGAAATTAAATGTTAGGTCTGTGCATGAATTGGAAAAAGTCAGAAAGGATATGTATTAAATGGTTAACAGTGACTACCCTTGGGAGAGGGTTTTTCACTTTTTACTTTAGCAATTAAAAATTACGGTGGCAAACCAACATAATCAAGAAAGCATTTGAAAACAAACTCTGAAGTCTAATTTTATTTGATAAAAAGTTAATTCATATTCAGGCCAAAAATAAAGTGCTGTGAATCCTATTTAGTGTACCATATATAAATATATATTGTTATATATGTTATGATATATTACATTGTATATTATACATTAATCACATATTTTATAATATAGCTGAATGTTATATATTTATAATATATACTATATCATATATAAGATAGATTTCTAACCACAAAAATAGGCATATATGTTTTTCTCTTATATTAGCAATACAATTTGAAGACTAGAGGTTATAATTTTCATTCATACCAAAAATTTCAGTGACAAAGTTTTCCTTTTATTTTTTATTTTTAAAAAGTATATTTTATTTATTTTTTACAGAGAGGAAGGGAGAGGGATAGAAAGTTAGAAACATCCTTTAGAGAGACACATTGATCAGCTGCCTCCTGCACACCCTCTACTGGGGATGTGCCCGCAACCAAGGTACATGCCCTTGACTGGAATCGAACCTGGGACCCGTCAGTCTGCAGGCCAACACTCTATCCACTGAGCCAAACTGGTTAGGGCCAAAAATGGGTAAGAATTTTAAAGAAAACTCTTTTTGCCTTTTTGCTTTATTTTTTTTTTATTAAAAAGTTTTAATGTTGACATTATTGCAGACTTCCTCCATCCCTCCCTCCATTTGCCCAACTCCACCTATACCTTCATCCCCTTATTTTAGCCTCTACCATACTATTGTCTGCATCCATGGGATATGCATATATGTTTTTCAGCTAATCCCTTCACCTTCTTTATCCAATCACCCCCTTACTTTCCTGTTTGTTTTAAATGTATTAGGTTAACTAATAAATAGACTATACTACAAAAGAGGAAAATTATTTTTTCTTAAAATTTTGTTACAAGGTTAGTTTCTGAATCTTAAGAGACATGTAATATCAGTAACCAAAAACATACTTAAAAGAGACACTTGGAAATTAATTTACATCTAATGATATTTATAATAAGTGAAGAGACACAGAGAACATTTAAAAAAAATCTATTTCTTGTTACTAAACACTAGCCAAGTTTTCACAAATCAACCACTAATTTGATTGCCAGCATCTTATGGGGAGAAACTATATGGTATTTATTTTTGCTCCTTATTCCCAGTACATAGTAGGGATTCAATAAATGTTTGTTGAACTAAACTCAGTAATAAAGTCAAAGAACTGAAAATTGACTGATATAAAAAGAAATGCATCATAAGACTCGGGAACACTGTAGGAACTTTTAATCATGTAAACATAATAAGAAATAACCTTGCAGTGGAATTTGGAACAGAACACTAATGCCATATAGGCCCACAAAATGTTAATGTATGTGAATATGAGTATGAAATCCAAACAAATTTTAAGAGCTGAGAGAACCTGGAAATGACAACCTAAATGTGTCTCTTTACAGAAAGAGCATTAAGACACAGAGATTGTAAGCAAATCACTAAAGGTCACACAGCAAATGATATTACAGAGATCAAAACTTTATTTTTAAAATATTTTATTCATTTTTTATTTTATTTTATTAAAAAATATTTTTATTGATTTTTTACAGAGAGGAAGGGGGAGGAATAGAGAGTTAGAAACATCGATGAGAGAGAAACATCGATCAGCTGCCTCCTGCACACCCCTACTGGGGATGTGCCCACAACCAAGGTACATGCCCTTGACCGGAATCGAACCTGGGACCCTTCAGTCCCTAGGCCGACGCTCTATCCAGTGAGCCAAACCAGCTAGGGCTATTTTATTCATTTTTTAGAGAGAAAAGAAAGGGAGGGAGAGAGGGAGAGAGGAAGGAAAGAGGGAGGAGAGAGAGAGAGAGAGAAGAGAGAGAGAGAGAGAGAGAGAGAGAGAGAGAGAGAGAGATCAATTTGTTGTTCCACTTATTTATGCAATCATTGGTTGCTTCATATATGTGCCCTGACTAGAGATTGAACCTGCAATCTTGGTGCATTGGGATAATGCTCTAACCAAATGAGCTACCCATCCAGGGCAAGAGTTCACAACTTTATTACTATATTTTCTGAACCAAATATAATATGTTATGTGGTTTGACAAAGGATAAATTAATATAAGACAGAATGTGGTAAGTACCAGAAAAGTACAAATCAGCATTACAGGAGTCAAATCAAAAGCAAGTTCTTTTCAGAGTAGTGATATTGTATGGTAATTAAGAATAAGGAACCTAGAACCAGGACACAGAAGTCCAAATCCCTGTCAGCTACTTTTGGCTGTGTAACCTTGAGCAAGTTAATCAATATCTGTGTATCAAGTTTCTCATCTATAAAATAGGGATAGTAATTTGTTCTATGCTACATATACCCTGTTCTGCTACAAGGTATGTTTATTTACTGCAAATTAGCTCATATAAAATTGGTAAAAATGTATTTCAGAATAAATTTGAAATTGTGTCATACAATTTTATTCAGTATCTTAGTTTTTTGAAGCTGACAGGAACAAACTTTATTGGAATTAAAGATAAAGCTTTATTATTATATAAAGACATTAAGAAAGTGTTAAATATATCATAGAAATACCTTCCTTTCCTGCCAATAGGGTCTTCAAAAACCAATACATTTTACACTATGTTAAGGTATCTAGGGATCTGGAAGTTAAATGCTTTTTTTAGGGTGCTAGCAGGTTCCCCTCAGATCATATTTTTAACATAGCCAAAATCAATACCTATTAAAATCAAATTTCTGCAAGGCCCAATATCTTTAAAGAGATAGGATGAGCCCCAAGGTATAAGGAAGTGAATGATGGATTATTTTAAATTGTATATGCTAATGGAACTTAAATATACTAATATTTTTATTAGGGTTGTTTTTCTTATTATTGAGATTATGGCTACAAAATTCTATAGGTTTTGAATGGTCTGTCCCAACCTTATCTTTCCTATATTTTTATTATTTTTATGAGGATTTATGTAGAAAATTTGTTTTTTAAAAAGTTTTTTTTTTTTAAATCAACAACTACATGGTATTATAGCAATAATGCAGTTATTCAATAACAATGCAAACCCGGGGAGTTTGTGCCCTTGACAGCAAAGAAACAGCAATCCAAAAAGACTCACTAGATCAGATGGACTTAACTGACATCTTCAGAACATTTCACCCCAAAGCTGAGGAATATACATTCTTCTTAAGTGCACATGGGACATTTTCAAAAATAGACGACATACTGGGTCACAAGCAAAGTCTCCCCAAATTCAAGAAGATTGAAATCATACCAAGCATCTTTTCAGACCACAATGGTGTAATATTAGAAATAAACTACAATAAAAACAATCCAAAACACTCAAACACTTGGAAGCTGAATAGCATGTTATTAAATATTGATTGGGTTACCAATTAGATCAAAGAATAAATTAAAAACATTCTGGAAACTAATGACAATAAACACACAACAATCAAAAACCTATGGGACACAATGAAAGCAGTCCTGAGAGGGAAGTTTATAGCTCTACAGGCCTACCTCAAAAAAACAAGAAAAAATGGTAGTAAATCATCTAACGCTACAACTCAAAGAATTAGAAAGAGAGCAACAAGCAAAGCCCAGAGTGAGCAGAAGAAGTAGATAATAAAGATTAGAGCAGAAATAAATGACATAGAGACCAAAAAAACAATACAAAAGATCAATGAAACCAAGAGCTGGTTCTTTGAAAGGATAAACAAGATTGATGAACCTCTAGCCAGGATCATCAAGAAGCAAAGAAAGAGGACTCAAACAAAATCAGAAATGATAGAGGTGAAATAACAACAGACCCACACAAATACTAAGAATTGTTAAAAAATATTATGAAAAACTCTATTCCAACAAACTAGACAACCTGGAGGAAATGAACATATTCCTAGAAAAATACAACCTTCCAAAACTCAATCAGGAAGATTCTAAATATCTCAATAGGCCCATAACTATGGAACAAATTGAAGCAGTCATCAAAAAGCTTCCAGCAAACAAAAGGCCAGGGCCAGATGGCTTCACAGGAGAGTTATACCAAACATTCAAGGAAGAACTAAAACCTATCCTCCTCAGACTATTCCAAAAAATTCAAGAGGAAGGAACACTTCCAAACTCATTCTATAGAGCCAGCATCACTCTAATACCAAAACCAGATAAAGACAACACAATGAAAGAGAATTACAGGCCAATATCCCTCATGAACATAGATGCCAAAATCCTAAACAAAATTCTAGCAAATCGGATCCAGCAGTACATCAGAAAGATCATACACCTTGACCAAGCAGGATTTATCCCAGGGATGCAAGGATGGTACAATATCCGAAAATCAATAAACGTGATACATCACATAAAAAATTGAGGGAGAAAAATCACATAGTCATATCAATTGACGCAGAAAAAGCATTTGACAAAATTCAACACCCTTTCTTGATAAAAACTCTCAACAAGGTGGGAATAGAAGGATCATAACTCAACATAATAAAAGCCATATATGACAAACCTATAGCCAGAATAACAAATAATGGACAAAAACTAAATCCATTTCCCCTAAAAACAGGAACAAGACAGGGATGCCCTCTCTCACCACTCCTGTTCGACATAGTACTGGAAGTACTAGCCATTGCTATCAGACAAGAAGAAATAAAAGGCATCCAAATCGGAAAATAAGAAGTAAAACTGTCCTTATTCACAGACGACATGATACTGTACATAGAAAACCCTAAAGACTCCATCAAAAAATTATTAGACTTAATAAATGAATTCGGCAATGTAGCAGGATACAAAATTAACGCCAAGAAATCTATGGCATTTCTATACACCAATAGTGAACTTACAGAAAGAGAGACCAAAAAAGCAAAAAAGCAATCCCATTTACCATCGTAACAAAAAAAAATTAAGATACCTAGGAATAAACTTAACTAAAGAGGTAAAACAGCTATATGCAAAAAAGTACAGGACACTGAAAGAAGAGATAGAGGAAGATATAAACAGATGGAAGAACATACCGTGTTCATGGATTGGTAGAATCAACATCATCAAAATATCCATACTACCCAAAGAAATCTATAGATTCAATGCACTCCCCATTAAAATAGCAACAGCATATTTCAGAGACCTAGAACGAACTCTCCAAAAATTCATCTGGAATAAAAGAGACCCCGATTAGCTGCAGCAAACCTGAGAAAGAAGAGCAACATACAAGGGATCTCAATACCACACATCAAGCCTTATTACAAAGCCACTTTTCTCAAAACTACCTGATACTGGCATAAGAACAGATATATAGATCAATGGGATAAAATAGAGAACCCAGAAATCGACCCAAACCACTATGCTCAATTAATATTCGACAAAGGAGGCATGGACATACAATGGAATCAAGACAGTCTCTTCAAAAAATGGTGTTGGGAAAATTGGATAGATACATGCAAAATAAATGAAACTAGACCACCAACTTACACCATACACAAAAATAAACTCAAAGTGGATAAAGGACTTAAACATAAGACGGGGAAACCATAAAAATACTAGAGGAATTCACAGGCAGCAAAATCTCAGACATATGCCGAAGGAACTTCTTCATTGATACTGCTCCTAAGGCAATGGAAAATAAAGAGAAAATAAACAAATGGGATACATCAAAATAAAAAGCTTTTGCACAGCAAAATAAACCATCAACAAAGGAACAAGAAAGCCCACTGCATGGGAGAACATATTTGCCAATATTATCACCAATAAGGGTTTAATCTCCAATGTCTACAGGGAACTCATACAACTCAACAAAAGGAAGATAAACAATCCAATCAAGAAATGGGCAATGGACCTATATAGAAACTTTTCGAAAGAAGACAGAAGGAAGGCCAAAAGACATATGAAAACATGCTCAAAGTCATTAATTATCCAAGAGATGCAAATCAAAACGACAATGCGGTACCATCTCACACCTGTCAGAAAGGCTATCATCAACAAATCAATAAACGACAAATGTTTGAGAGGATGCTGAGAAAAAGGAACCCTCCTGCACTGCTGGTGGGAATGCAGATTGGTGCAGTCACTATGGAGAACAGTATGTTGTTTCCTCAAAAAACTAAAAGTGGAACTCCCATTTGACCCAGTAATCCCACTTCTAGGAATATATCCTAAGAAGCTAGAAACATCAGTCAGAAAGGATATATGCATCCCTATGTTCATAGCAGCACAATTCACCATAGCTAAGATTTGGAAACAGCCTAAGTGCCCATCAGCAGATGAGTGCATTAAAAATCTGTGGTACATCTACACAATGGAATACTACACTGCGCTAAAAAAGAAGGAATTCCTACCATTTGCAACAACATGGATGGAACTGGAGAGCATTATAGTAAGTGAAATAAGCCAGTCAGAGAAAGATAAATATCACATGATCTCACTTATCTATGGGAAATAATGAACAACATAAACTAATGATCAAAAACAGATACAGAGACAGTGAAGCATCGATCCGACTGTCAAACCTCAGAGGGAAGGTAGGGGAGGGTGGGGGTAAGGGGGAGAGATCAACCAAAGGACTTGTATGCATGCATATAAGCATAACCAGTGCACACAGACAACAGGGTTGTGAGGGCATGAGTGGGGGGGTGTTTGGCAAGGTAATGGGGGGATGAGGACAAATATGTAATACCTTAACCAATAAAGAAATTAAAATGCAAAAAAAAATAAAATAAAAATAAAAATTTGTAATTATAAATCCTTCCTCAGTGCTTTGAAATATAAATCTTCTACCAGTTAGCACTCTCATTTCAAAGACCTTAGAGCCAACTCCTTGAAACGCAAATATTCAAGGAGACAGTTCTCACTTCCAGGCCCTGTTGGGAAGGAAAGAACCTAACTTTGGTGGAAGCCTTGCTCCAAGGAAGCCTTGCTCCAACTTGCATCACTACCTGCTGTCATAAAGATATGAGAATTTTGTACAAAGATATTGGTGTTTGAAGCAATTAAAATAGTAAAAATGTTACAAAATAGGGCTTTCAGGAAAGACTGAAGGAATCAGCTAACTTAATCAATAGGCATTTGAGAAGATATTTGATAAACTAATTGGAGCAGTCAGCATGGCTTTCAAATGCAGTGGAATTGGGTTTCAATCCTGATTCCACCACTTATTATCTCCATGATTTAGGAAATTTACTTAATGTCTTAGAACTTGTAAAATGGAAGTGATAATGATTCCCTTATAGGAGGATTACTTATTGACTTAATTGACTTAGCACTATCTGACTCAGAGTAGACACTGACATACTGTTTGAAAATGAGTTTTAATTGCTCAATACAGAATTTCAAATGTGGACTATGTTCAAAATAGGTTTTACTGAAAAGAAACAAATATAGTCTTTCACTATAGATAAGTTATTTAGACAAAATGAGCTTTCAGACTCATTTATAAAATGTAAGAATTGAATTATATGATTTCCAGGGCAATAATTTATTATATTCTAAATAGTTGCTCTAAGAAATTCCAAATTTAAATTATATTAAAATTATGTAGCAGATACATTATTTTAAAGTTAGCTAAGAAATGTTTAGATTCGCCAAAACCGGTTTGGCTCAGTGGATAGAGCGTCGGCCTGCGGACTGAAAGGTCCCAGGTTCGATTCCGGTCAAGGGCATGTAACTTGGTTGTGGGCACATCCCCAGTAGGAGGTGTGCAGGAGGCAGCTGATCGATGTTTCTCTCTCATCGATGTTTCTGACTATCTATCCCTCTTCCTTCCTCTCTGTAAAAAAAAAAAAAATCAATAAAATAAAATAAAAAAAAAGAAATGTTTAGATTCTGTGGCTCTCAACCCTGGGTATATTAGAATCAATTGAGTGCCTTTAAAAAATACTGTCAGAGGTAAGAGGGGTTGTGGGGTTGGGTGAAAAAGGTGAAGGGATTAAGCAAAACAACAACAATAAAACAAACCAACAAACAAAACAACTCATATACAGAGAAGACAGTATAGTGATTTCCAGAGGGAAAGTGAGATGGGGAGAAGTAGAAAAGGGTATAAGGGGGGCCCTAGCCGGTTTGTCTCAGTGGATAGAGCATCAGCCTGCAGACCATATGGTCCCAGGTTTGATTGCAGTCAAGGGCGTGTATCTTGGTTGCAGGCTCCTCCCAGGCCGGGCCCTGGTCAGGCCTCATGCAGGAGGCAACCAATCAATGTGTTTCTCTCACATTGATGTTTCTCTCTGTCTTTCCCTCTCTCTTCCACTCTCCCTAAAAATCAATGGGAAAATATGTTCAGGTGAGGATTAACAAAAAAAATAAAAGAAAAGAAAGAAAGGAGTATAAAGAAGGTAAATGGTGATGAAAGGAGACTTGACTTGAACACACAATACAATATACAGATTATGTTTTATAGAATTGCATACTTGAAATCTACATAATTTTTTAACCAATGTCACTCCAATCAATTCAATAAAAAAGGTAAAAAATAAAAAAAAAATACTGAAACCCAAAAGTTAAATTAAAATTTGTGGAGTACAGTCTGAATGTCAATGTTCCTTTAAAGGTGCATGAGGATTCAAATTGTTATCAGGGTTGTGAATTACCCTTAAAGGAAAGTTATAAGTATAAAGGACACATATAGTGTAAAGGAAGTTAAGAGTAGATTCAGCAAGAATCTCATTTTGATTCTCAAGCTAAGTACTTCTCAAAATTTTTATCCAGTTCCCTCACCCAGAATCTTTCCTCTTATTTCCATCTGTCTGGATATCACATGACCTCTTCAAACTCAATTTATTAAAAAGTGAATTAATTTCCATTCATTAGTACCTTTTATTTAGCATGATTTTCATATTTATGTTAAGGAATCCTCTAATTTCTCTAGATGAAAATCCCAGTATGAAATTTAAATTTAAGACTTTCCCGTTTATTACACAACATCTGCATGGTCTCTCTCTCTTTCTCTCTGCCTATTTCCTTTCCCTGCCCCCTCCGTCTTCCTCTCCCTCAATTTCTATTTCACCTTCAAAAGTCACTAACCCAGGAAAGCCTCCTCTGATCTCCTCAAATTTAGGTTTGATGCTACACTATATGTATTCATAGACCCTTGTCCTTTCTTCCATAAGACTTAATATTGATTCAATTTTAGGTTTATCGGTGTGATCTGTTACTCAGTGTCTCCTTGCAATGTTAGAATGTGAAGTCCCTGAAAGCAAAAGCAATTTTTTTTGCTATTTATCTTAAAAAAAAAACAATGCAAACTGCCCATCACACAATAAGCACTCAATATATAATTGTTGAATAATGAAAAGTTAAAAATAAAAGAGATGAGAAGTTTGTTTCTACTTGAGATAAGTGGAAATTAGCAAATCTAGATGGTCTAGTCACATGGACCAAAGCCCATTTAATGTCCTTCAGTGCCTTTACTTTAGCATACACTCAACATTAAAAACAAATCTCCTGTCTTTTGTTTTGGTGGGGTTGAGCTCAGCTTACAATGAGTTCTCTCTCCTATCACAATAATTATTACTGAATAAAAACTGTCTTTACCACATTTAACAGGTGCCCTGCTTTTTTTATCTTTGACACTATAACTATTTTTCTTGGAAAATAGCAGCTAAAGGCCTATTTCCGAATTTTTTATTTTGAAGATATTTCAGGAAAAAATTTTATTATCGTTATCTTTGGAATCATTATTATTATCAGTAAACACTGACAAGTACTTAAGTTAAAACTCTTTCGCTGACAAAGATTTATTCTGAAAATTTCAAGGATACTCAACAAAAGGGAAGTCCAAAATAATATAACCATAAACAATACTGCAACAATAAATTATTGTGATTTATTATCTTTGGTAATTCCATATAAAAACCTAGCAAAGTCTATTAGCATTCTCCATATTATTATATTATTATTTATCCAAAGCCTTTGATAGCTGAAAAACTGGAGATATGCAGATTGCCTCAAAATTATGAGAGTACTTAACATGTTGGTAAATTCTAAGATAAATATTTTTATGAAAATAAATGTTGGCTGGCTTGATGGGCTATAGAACAAACATAGTGTGCTGCAATTGTATAATAAAGGTTGTAAGTCTAAATATTATTAAAATCAAAATGAAAATTTCATTTACTTTGAAGTGCCATCTGAAGTGTCTTGTCATTACATGGTTTGTGAAAAGGTTCTTGATAGCATGGGTTACTTACACTTTAACCCATTTTCATCTGACTGAAAACTCTAGGGAAAAGTAGGTTTTAGAGGGAAAATTATCAGAATATGATATTTTAAAAAATATTTGATTGGATTTCAATGTATACAGAAAAAGTAAAAATGGAAAAACTCTCAATTTTTTATATCCATGAAGAAAGAAAACTGCATATACCCATGTGTATGATTTGTTTGTTTTTCTAAGATTAAAAACAATGAAAGTATTTATTGTTAGTTCTAAGACAACAATAGGAATTCTCCTGTTTCACTATTGTCCAAAATACATAAAACCAACTTTTGCTCTTTGCACCAGAGATAAAGTTACTGCTCACAACCCCCAGATTAAAATGGCTCAGAATCATTAAGGCATTTGTTGATTTTATTTAAAATAAAATTATGAGCTAAAAAATAACTGTTTTGGAATCAATTAAATGTTTCTACTTAGTACCAGAAACATTTGTGAAAAAGTTATCTGAGGGTATAGGAACATAACTTCATTATTGATATTGGCTGAAATTTCTTGGTTGTTGTTGGTCAACATTTATTAATGCTGGAAAAATGGTGAAGCTACCAAAGCATCATTTCATAAGTCAGATAAACTATCATAACACCATAGAATGTTATCCTCTACTAACTAGTACTAATTGCTCATTTTGAGGTGAATTGTTAGACAGTCATTTGGTTTATCCACCCTCAAAATTATACTTTCATTGCCTGTTATGATTTTTTTACCATCTAAAAGAAATTTATGAAGGAATTCATTTAGAATGAACACATGATCAAGGAATTTGCCAGTTAAAATAACAACTCTTTTACTTAACAATTCTTTGTTAGATTGTTAACTCCTTGAAAGATGGGGCACATTCTTATTATCAAACAGCGTGCCTGGTACATCATAGCAGAAACTGAAAACAGGATTTCTGAATAAATCACTGAATCAGTCAATGAGTAAAAATGTTGCTCTATTCCTACTCTGGTATACACTAATTTGAGGCAAAATAAATTTCATCTCACATTTATTTTTTACTTCTGTACAAGTTCATCATGCTTGTTTATCAAATCTAAATATTTATAGATTAAAAATAATTTTCTACTTCAAAGGCTATCAAATCACACTTAATACTTACATTTTATTCAAAAAAACAATTAATCCTCTAGAATATATGTACATTTAAAAACCAATTTTAAAATTGATACTTATGTAATTTCATTTATATTTCTACTCTTTAAAGGGAAGTAAGCAGGTAAATAAATTGTTGAAATGTACTGTAAACAATAGTCTATTAAGAGATGAAGCATTAAAATGTTTACTAGGTTCTTTTTGTAATAACTAAGAGTGCTATTTCTCATTTTTATTGAACATTTCCTATATGTTAAACATATTTCAATTTATCTTCACAATAACCTTATTGAGTATGATTAACTTCTTTATACATCTAAGGAAACTAAAAATAGTTATGTAATTTGTGCAATGTTATGTGGCTTCAAACTTATCTATTACAACCTCTTTATTTTTACAAATGAGTATTTGAAGTTGTGTGGGGTTCAGTTAATTGAAAGGCCCCATAGCTAATAAATGATAGAACCAAGACTTCAACCTGTTTCATGACTTCTAGTGCAGTACTCTTTGTAGTTTGAACAATCATATTTCATATTATTTAGCTATTGCAGAATTTACAGACTTTAGTTAAATCACTTCACCTTCTTTCTCTATACAAATGTTTAATTATAGTTGAGTTTTGGAGGGAAAAGTCTTGATAGAAATATAGATTAGAAGTTATTAGCATATGACTAATAGTTAAAAAACATGGGAGTTTCTTTGGGTAAAAGAGAGTGCTTCTCAAACATGGGCCTGCATCAGAATTATTGAGAATTTATAAAATTATTGCACATTCTTGAACCTTCCTTACAGATTCTGATTCCAAAGATATGGGGTACAGTTCAGGAATTTGCATTTTAAACAAGTGTCTCTAAGTAATTCTGATGTGTGTAGTTAAAAGATTTTATCTTGAGAAACACTGAGGCAGAGGGAACTGAGAAAAAAAAAATCCCTGAGGACAAAGAATGGAAGAATTGCAATATTTATGGGATAAAAAAAAATCTGAATGCAGTAAAAGACTCTGAGAAAAAATAATTTGAAAGAGAATCCAGAGAGTTTGATGTCACAAAACACAAAAGCCAATGGAAGGAAGAGATTCAAAGAAGCAGTGATCAACTCAGTAAAATGTTGCAGATAAATGAAGTTAGATGAGGATTGAAGTTTCAGTAGAGTAATGAGAACAGAAGTATGGTTTCTGTGGGTTGAATAGTGGATTTGAGATAAGGGATTTGATAACATAGATTGTCTTTTTAGGAATCTTTGCTTAGCAGTAAAGGAAAAAGTCAATGAAATAGTTGAACGATAATACAGATTAAAGAACTATTTTATTTTGGGTAATGGGAGAGATTTGGGTTATGGATACAGATAGAATGAATGAGCAGGTGAGAAGGAAAGTTAAGAGGTAAATGAAAATGAAAAGAAACAAGATGCTGAAATAAATGAGAAGATAAGATGACCATACTTAGAAAGGGGAAACATGTCTTCCTCTACACCTAGAGGGGTGGAAATAAGGTTGCTTGTGGATAAGAACCATTTTGAAGGTGGAAGGACAGGAAACTGAAGAGGTTCTCATCTTTTGCTTTATTTATTTTGAGGCAATAGTATAATTATATGCGTGCAAATTAAAATTGTTTTTTTACCTTTGATAACACTAACCTTTTAACTTATGAAATATCCAAATGTATCACTAGTTATGTTTCTGGCCTTAAAATCTACATTTTCTACCTAGAGTAACACTCTTTTTTCTCTTACTTTGAGCATTTAGTTTACTTACTTGAATGTTATTTCTGATATATTTGAGTTTAAGTGTACCACCTTGCTACTTGATTTCCACTATTTGTGCCTATTTTTTCTTACTTTTGCTTCTCCTTTCTTGTTTTCATTTAGGCTGTCATTTCCAATTTTTTCCTATATTGCTTGGGCTACATATTAATTTATTATTCTTTTAGCAGTTACTACAAGCACTCATGCTTACCAAAATACTTTTTCTCTTCTTGGATAGTGCAAGGATCTTGGAACACTTGAACTGCATTTACCCCCCTCCCTCCTTATCTGTTACCATTGTAGTGAATTTCAATTCTATATATTTAAAACCCCATATTATTATTGATATTATTATCATTTTACCCAGCCAATAATTTACATACATATTTACCATTTTTGTTGTTCTTCATTCCTTCCTCGAGCTTCATCTGGGATTATGTTTCTTCTGCTGAAGAGCACCTTTTGGTTTGGTGTGTTGGTAACAAATTCTCAGCTCTGCTTGTCCAAAAATTTTAATGTCACTCTCATTTTTGAAGGATAGTTTTAAGATAACTTGAAGTCTAAGTTGGCAGTTATTTTCTTTCAGTGTATTCAGTTCACTTTTTGAAAATAGCATTCCATTTTCTTTTGGCTTGCACTGCTTTACAGTCTAGGTTTCCTTCTTCTCATAGATCCTGGCCCCATATTTTCCACTGATTGGTTTTTTAAAAATCTTTAAAGATTTTAAAATTTGTCAACCTTTTCTTGTTTTCAGCCAGGAAGGTTAAAGTACCAAGTCCACACAAAATATCAATACTGGAGATAGTCCCAAGAAGTTCATAACTGATTGGCCAATATTTTTGCTGAAGGGGGTGGTGAGGTCAAAGCTGAGATTCAATTGAAGCTGAAGTTGCATAGAAAACCTTTTTTGGAAGTGAGGAAATTTTGAATTTGCTGAACTTGATAGCAGTCACAAGCAGGGATAGAGAGTGGTATAATGTATCTGGGGCTCAATTTCTAATTTTAAAAATGGATATGATAACAGTTCCTATCCTGTCTATCACAGAGTCCTTTTAAGGATCAAATGAGTTGATGGTATACATTTCAAAAGAAACAACAGATGTGAAAGTATACTATGAGGTGGTATAAATATTGGCTATTTATAAACATGCAGATTTCTAAATATTGAATAATACATACTAAATTTGAAATGATATTTTCTTATTTAAAAGAACAAGGTGTATGGAATTGTCTCTCCCAGGGTTTATTTTTAGCATCATGGACATTGTTTACATTTTCATTCATAGACTTGGCATTTACTGCCACTTTCCAAGGCACTGGGGGATATATACTCATAGAGAAAAGCTGAGAGTAGGCAAGTAAGTGATCATATCACACTTAGAGCAAGCAGGAGAGAGGGCAGAAGTGAAGAAGTGAGATGGAATAGGAGATAGAAAGGGATAAAATAGGCAGGCACTTAGTGAGTTTCAAATCTATACTTACTTCTTTAAATCTGAGGTATTGCAAAGCAACTTCCTGATAAAGAAAATTTAGCGCAGCTATGTCACCCTGACTAGCTACTGCTACTGAGAGGCTATCAGGGTCATTGGTCAACGGGTTGCTGCATAAAGGTCCATTAAATACACACAGCACACCTAGTGTCTGATTGCTGGCGTCTGGTTTTATCTCCTGGGTTCTGCCACTTAAATGGAAACAAGATGTCAGTCAAGTAGTTCTAGGCTTCTTTTCCTGAGCAGAGATGAACCTTTTAAGCTGGGCAATTTAGTAACATAGTTCATTATTTCCCATTGTCACATGTGAATAGATATAATCTGGAACTTTGTTTCTCAAAGTATAAGGGCAGAACCACTTTTTTGAGCTAAATGATAGATTTTCAGAATGTACTGTAATGACCCATTTGGGGAACACAAAACACTCCTTTGAGATGATGCTTTTCTACAATGAAAATCCCTTGTAGCCTTGCAATATCTTCAATATACAGGCATGTATTTTTAAATTTTGTTCTAACTTTTCTTATACTTAGAAATAATTATAATATTGATGTATTTTTAAACTGAAAGCCCATAAATTAGCTTATTGGATTTTTTAAATGTTAACAAAATCCTAGATAAATTTTCCATTGATTTAGATAAATGTCTTCACTTCTTAGATTTATCCTTTTGTAGAGAATTAGAACTGATTTTTTTTTTCTGCCATCTGCTCATTCTGGGCTGCTTTCTTCTACTGTTAATCAGTTTCCTCAACAAGGCATGTTGTTTTTTTTTTACCTACATTTATTAATTAGAATGTTGTGTATTATATTTCAAAAGTACAATTAAATTTTGTTTCTTTCATTTTTGTTTTGGATTGCTAATGCTGATAACCAAGAGTTGACATAGATGTCACAATTCCCTGAAACATGAACAAAATTAACTCAGGGCATTGCAATCTTTCAACGATTATATTTTAGGTGGTTGCCAAAAACAGGAAACTGTGAATGAAAAATCATATGATACAAATCTTTGATTGTAAATAATTTATGGGCTATTACAATGAAAATGTGTTTGGTCTTCACAATCCGTGATCAAATCAACGATTATAATTATCCACACACCAAGTGCACAAAAAGCATATGGAGCCAGGCATCTTCGATGAAAGATGAGTGTGACAAATGTTGGTAGAGATGATGCCAATGTGCCAGTACATTTCCCTGTACATTAAATGGTCCCACATGGGAAAATTATTATTCTAATTGTGGTTGGTGTAGGTTCACATTTGTAGATAGCTTTCTTTAGCCGTCTGAATGAAAGCATCTCATAAACTTTTCACTCATTCCAAAAAGTCTGCAACTTTGTGGCCAGTGTTTAATAAAATATAGCAAGAATAATTTAGGAAGCTCTCAAAGAGGAAAGGATACTGGCTTGGTACATTCCTTGCTGATAGGGAATTCATATTTATATAGTATTTACTCTTTGGCCTCCAATGTACTTTTCTTCTTTTATGTTACTTGTGTCCATGGAATTAGAAGAACTGTTAAAGATAAGGAGTGGATCCAGAGAGAAGTATGCAAAGGAAAAAAAAAACATGCCTAATCCCAGTGACAAATTTACCAAGAAGCAAATAAAGCTTAAGTTTTAGAGTCTCTCACTTGTACAAGACTCTTCCAAGGACCCAAGAGTATTTTATATTTATAATATTTGTCATGTTTTAAAAATTTATAATTTGTTGTGATTTTTCTCATTCCAAATTTCAGTTTGTATATCATTTTATATTTTTTTAAAGAGAGGCCCTCAAACTATATAAGATTCAGGCTCTTTAAAACCTGGTCTTCCCCATTAAGTATGCCTCAGCAATAGTAGATTGGGATAATTTTATTTCATATTCTTCAAACTCTTAACACCCCCTCCCAATACATCAAAATCTATAGCAGTAAAACAAACATTTTGAGGAAAATCAGTAATACTTAATCCATTTCCATGTTAGGAATTAATCACTAGGCAGAATATAATCACTAATTAATAATTTTTCTGAGAGGCTACTATGGGAAGAAATAAAAGAATGGCCTGTTAAACCACATTAGATTCACAGAGCTGTAAGTGACCTCAGTTGTCTTTCACCTGAGCCTTGCATTTTACGTAGAAGAAACTGAGGTTCGGAGAGGAAATGTAACTTGTTCAAATTTACATGTAAGTTTATTAGTGGTAAACTCAGGATTTCAAGAAAACTACTTAATCCTATACTAATTTCTAATATTGCTCCAATTCATTTGCTACTTCTTTTATAAAATCTACTTCCTAACATGTATTGGATTTATATATTTTACATATCTGACTCTGTAACTGAGAGCCAACTATTATTTCAATATTTTAACTAATTACTTTGTGTACTTCATCACATTTTTTGCATGCAGTTTATAGTATAACGACATCTTATCCTTAATAGAGTTGAATAATAAGATAATAGCCTATCTTTTTTTTTTTTCAGATCAGTAATGGTCTATTTCAACCCAAACAATTCTTTCTTACATTAAATCATTATTCTAAGATTAGGTTTTTCATGCTACTGCAATAACTATTTTATGTTTTCATTGGTTAACAATAAAGTAAGACTGGGAAATTGATAAAAATGATTTTGAAAATACAAGCATGACATTTAATACCTTAGATAAAGCTTTTAAATTTTTTCATATTAAATCTTTTATTTGTTATTGTAGCAAGAGTGAAGGTAACTTTCCCTCTGTTTAAGGAGATGTAAGTCATAACTACATAACTTTTTTTAAAGTACTAGAAACACATAAATACTAAGGTAAAAGCAATCATATTGTGATTGGGCTAAAATAATATACTTAAAATACGAAACTGACTTCATTGGTAATCTTCTCAATTTAAAAATTCCTTATCTCAATGCAATGTAAAAATCTTTACAATAACTTTAGAACATATACATATAAGTAATATAGAATCACATAAGTTACCACTAAGATCCCAGTGGGAAAATGGACAGGATTATGAGCAGGCAATTCAGCGAAAAATGAAAATTAAAATGGCTAAAATATATGATGGGAAAATCTAGTCTCATTAATTGTAAGAGAAACAAAATATGACAAGGATTATTATTATGACTATTGTTTCACCTAAATAATTTAATAGTGAAAGTGTAATGAAATGGTTATGCATGTATGCTGTTGATATAGGATCTGTAGTATATCTAGTGTAAACTGATACAACACTTTATGATAGGAATTTTTCATTATAGTAAAAATCTTAAAAATGTTCATAACCATTGGATCAGTAATTCCATTTTAAGCCTTAAAAAAACCCAGTTTGTGTATGAAGATGCACAATTATGTATTAAAGTAATATACATAATAGTGATAACAAGAACTTGAAATAATTTGAATGCCAACAATAAAGAGGATATAGAATAAATTATGTTCTTATGATAAAATTATATATATTATATGTATGTCACAATTATGTAAGTAAAATATGAAGAGAAGAAACACTGGAAGAAAATATACAAATATTGTTAATGGTTAAAACAATTCAAGTGAATTTCTGTATTTTCAACATTTTATATAATGAGTAGTTATTATTTTCAAATTAGCAAAATTAATTTTAATAATAAAGATAAAGAAATAGAGAAAAAGTAGAAACATATAAGAAAAATGTCCATGCAATTAAATACATACTCAAACAACAATGAGGTTTGACCTTACAATTTTAGCAGGAATAAGAAAAAAGAGATAAAACTCAATACTGGTGAAAATGCTGGTTTAATTTGGTAGAATTCTTCTGGTAGATAATTTGATAATACAAATAATCTTTAATTGTATACTCTGTCCCTATAATCATCAGGATCACAGAAATATATTCAAGGAAATTATTTGAATGGTTAAAATTTTTATATTACTAATATAATTATAGCAACTTTACTAACTGGTGGCAATCTAAATGATCCAACAATAATTAAATGATTGAATAAATTATGGTATATAAATTCAGTGTTATATAATGTAGTCACTTAAAATTAATATAATGACTATATGGAATAGCAAGATATGATTTTATCATCTTATATACTATATACATTGAGAAATATTGGAAGGAACCCCCCAAACCCATAGATGTTAGAGAGGATATGATTGACATTTACAAATAATTTCTAAATGCTTTATATTAATGAAGTCTTTTTTTTTTTAATTGCTTACCACTTGTATCTTAGGTGTCAGCTCCTCTGGTCCTGTAATTTCAGGTGGCAGAGCAATTATGTAATGACACATTTTAGTCACATTCTTGCACTAGAAAAGAAGAACACACACAAAAAAAGAGTCATGAAATTCATGTCAATGTCATAAACCCAGTTCTAATATGTAATTTCCATAATTGTCATGCACTTGTATTCATATTTATATTCAGGAAAATATACTAAAGATATACATGATTCACCAACAGGATGAAATAAGTATATTTTTGCATGCAGAGTGAGTTCCAATTTTATCTGTGAAACCTTTTTAAATTGAATTTATTGGGGTGACATTGGTTCTTTTAGCCTTCTCTGCACACTATGATGATCTTCCCATTAAAATTCTATCATGGAGCACTCTACTATCTAAATCATTATCTTGGACCATATGGGTAAGAAGGAAATGGTGGGGGTAGGTGGTGGGGGGGAATGAAACAGAGCTTTCATGAGTGTATTATGAATGGGGCAAGGAGAAGTAGTGAGAGTGACAGTGTGATGTTGCTTCACTATTTTATAAACCTATAGTTAGGCAATGTAGGTAGATACTACACAACATAGCCTCATTATCGGATCCTTTCATTTATTTGGACGCCTTATTTTCTCAATTAGGCTATCAGGCTTTTTTTCCAAATTATATTATCAACACTTTAAGAGCATGGAACATATTTTGCAATATGTAAATCCCCCTATTACAGTATACTAGAGGACTGGTGCACAGATTTGTGCATGGGTGGGGTCCCTTGGCCTGGCCTGCAGACATCCCCTGAGGTGTCCCATATTATGTGAGGGCACAGGCCAGGCCAAGGAACCCCACCAGTGCACAATTGGGGCTGGGGAGGGACTGCGGGAGGGCTCCAGGGCATGTGTGGCCCATCTCACCCAGTCCCAATTGGTCGGACCCCAGCAGCAAGCTAACCTACTGGTCGGAGCGTCTGCCCCCTGGTGGTCAGTGCACATTATAGCTACAGGTCGAACAAATGATCGCTTAGGCATATATATATATATATATATATATATATATATATATATATATACTGAATACCTTAAATAAATGTTAGGCAAGCCCAGAAATCACAAAACCAACTGCCAATAGTATTAATTAAGCAATAATGTTCCTGTCCCCTTTTGCTGACCAGATCTGGCTCCTCACTCTTTTACCTCCATTTTGACTCAGGAGAGATCAGAAACCAGCCAGCAAACTTAGAGGCGAGGAGTGAGGAAACAAATAAGAAACAAATCTTCCTTACCCAACTGCAAGTTCTTGCTTCCAGAAGGAGGGAATTAGGTGTAACTTTGAATTAAGTTGAAGCTCTGTTTTCTACAAGTAATTAGACATTCTAAGTAACTTCAGGGATTTCTATCAATTAAGAGTGAATAGAAATGTCTCAGAACTGCCTAATTATTAATCTTCCATCACAGTTTAAGGGCTTCATGATAACATCAAATGAATCTTGCTTATACAACATTATAATATTACAGCTAGTAATTGCAACAAGGATTATCATGACACTAGGTTTATCCATTGCCTCTTTGTAAGAAAAATTACTATGTGGTTGCTAAACTTGGGGAATGGGGGAAACTCATCCTAAGTAAAATAAGAAAAGGGTCTTGCTGTTACTGTTACAATAACTGTTAGGACATATTTCCTCACCTATTTTCTGGTGAATTTTGAAATGGTGTACATTGTTCTCACTTTCACCCTTATTCTCCCTCCGCCATTTTTTTTTTTTTTTTTTTTTTTTGGCCAACATACATTTTAGCATGAGCCATCTCCAACAGTCTTTATATATTACTGAAAACACTAGTTCCTTTCCTTGCTTACTAAGAGAATGTAAGACAGCATTATGAACACTGACTAATTGCTAATAAAGTCTCAAAAATACACTATTATTTATTATGTTTCTTGTGAGTAAAACTGGGTTTGAACTAGTTTGAAATGTATTGTGTACCAATCGTATGAACTTTTTTTTCCCAGAACACAATTTTCTTCCTGGTAAACAAAGAAAAAAAGCCTCTAATTAAGAGTTAGTGGTTTGCTTTAAAATGTAATAAAAATAATAGAGGAATAAATTAAAGTGGTAAGTAGTATTATCCCTTAAATGACCCATAATAAGGAGTGAAGAATGTCAGATTGACTTCCGAAGATACATCAGAGAGGGAAAGTGTAAAAAGCTGTTGTTCTAGCATAATCATTATTAGAACTCTGTCAGATTGGTTTCCTCTCAATGGTAGTATTTTATGCATAATAAAGAAAAAGACCAGAAAAAGAAGAAAAGTATCTATTATTTTCCTGACATCTGTCATGGCTAAACAGTCCATTCTTTTTCCTCAAACATTAAGCTAAACAAATTGAGACATACTCCAGATAAATCAATTAAAATAATACAAATTCTACTAAGAATGTAATCTGTATTTTGTTTCATGCTTTTTAGTAAAACCATAATTTAGGCCATTAAATAAGTTCAGTAATCACCAACATTTATTTTACAGTGTGACCTTTGTTGTGCTCCTGATAGTGATGTTGATAATGGGATCAGAAAAGCACTAAACCTGGGTTTTGACATATATATGACATTTTCATCCCCCCTTAATTTAGTTGGGAGATGAGAAACAGGACAGAATATACAGTATTTGCTTAATACTGAGCAGAACCCAAATTTCAAATTTATTATTATTACTTTTTAATGTTTCCTGTTGAAACTATTACAGATGCCCCCCTTTCCCCATTGACCCCCTCCACACCGCTCCTACCCCCACCCCAGGCCTTCACTGCACTATTGTCCATCCATGGGTATGCATATATGCATGTAAATTCTTTGGTTAATCTTAAATTTAAAACTTCCAACTCTTTCACCCTGGGCAGTGAAAGGAAGTTGGATACCAACTGATGATTTAGGATATTCCATAAGGAAAGAAAACATACCCAGTAAGAAAAAATCTTGGACCAAACCTACTTTAAATCTTCTAATATTTATCATTTAGAAAATGTCACTTTTCTTTTTTTTTTCTTCAAATTCTCCTCTGAGGATATGTTTTCATTGATTTTTTTAGAGTGAAAGGGAAGGAGAGGGAGAGGGAGAGGGAGAGAGAGAGAGAGAAAAGCATCAAAGTGAGAGAGAAACATTGATTGGTTGCCTCCCAAATGCACTCCAACCAGGGATTGAACCCGCAATCTGGGAATGTATCCCAATAGGGTAACAAAACCGCAACCTTTCAGTGTATGGGATGACACTCCAACAAATTGAGAAATCCAATTAAAGGATGCAACACTTGCAAATATTTATGTACCCAACTTAGGAGCACCTAAATATAAAAAGCAATTCTTGATAGACAGAAAAATATCAACACCCGACTGACATCATTGGATAAATTTTCTGGGCAGAAAATCAATAAGAAAATGGCAGGATTAAATGACACACTAGATCAGATGATTTTAATGTATATCTTCAGAGCATTTCACCCCAAAGAAAAAGAATATATATTTTATTCAAGTGCATATGGAACATTTTTTCTAGGGTTAACCTCATGTTAAGACATAAAAAAGCCTCAATAAATTTAAGAAGATTGAAATCATATCAAGCATCTTCTCTGACCATCATGTTATGAACTAGAGATCAATCATAAGAAAAAAAAACACAATAACAACAAAAAACCCCACAAACACATGTTGACTAACTAAACAGTGAATGGGGTGAAAATAAAACCAGGGGAGAAATAAAAATATGCCTTCAAAAAATGAAAATCAGAACACAACAACCCAAAATTTATGAGAGACAGTGACAACAGTCCTAAGGGGATAATTCATAGCATTATAGGCATACCCAAAGAAACAAGAAAAAAATCTAAAACAATCTAACCTTATACTTAAAGGAACCAGGAGAAGAACAACAAACAAAGCCTAAAGTGAGTATAAGAAAAGAAATAATAAAGATCAGAGCAGAAATAAATGAAATACAATGTAAAATATACAAAAGAACATTGAAACAAACAACTGATTCTTTGAAAAGATAAACAAGATTGGGAAGATTTTAACCAGACTCATCAAGAAAAAAAAGGGGAAGGGAGACAGACCCAAATCAATAAAATCAGAAATGAAAGAGAAGTAACAACTGACACCAAAGAAATACACAGGATTTTCAGAAACTACTATGAGCAACTATATGCCAACAAATTGGACAATTTGGAAAAAAATGGATAAATTCCTAGAAATACAATCTTCCAAAATTAAATCAGGAAGAATCAGAGAATCAAAACAGATTATAAACAGTGAAATTGAAGCAGTAATAATTAAAAAAAACTCTCTCAAGAAACAAAAGCCAGCCCTGAGATCCAAGATGGTGGCCGATGGGACGGCAGGCTACAAAATAGTGTGTGAGTGAGAGAGTGAAAGGAGAGTGCATGGATGTGCAGGGAGTGTCTGTATTTGCGAATGAGAGTTATATTGCACAGGACTTTTGGGGACTGGTGGATAGGCTCCCCTGGCTGGGAAGCCTCTACTACTGCTGAAATCTCTTGCGGAGCTGCTAGCTCTGCCACAAATACCATGCCATCTTGAAGGGGAGAGCGACTGTGATCAGAAGCCCAGTCTTACCTTCAACCGTGGAGACCTCAGATATCTCCCAGGACCCTACAACCACATCACCCAGGGACCAGCTGCCTCAGCTGTGAATCCACAAACACTGAGACTCCAGCCTCCACGGCCGTGGGTGCCTAAAAAGTTTGTCCAGGGGGAGACAAGGTGGCAGCCATATACACAGTTGTGTCCTGTTCCTTCTCATAGAGCACATAGAAAAAAGAGCTGAATCAAATAACACACACCCGGAATTGGTGAATTAAACACAGCTGGTGAGGCAATCTGTGGACAGAAAGGTCAGAGATCACCTGGAGAGAGGTAAGACCTGGGATCCAGTCTGGAGGGAGAAACGCATGCAGCAGTGACTAGCATCTCAGAGGGAGACTGTGCCCCACCAAATCCGTGGCCCTTGGGGTCAGGGTAGAGCTTGAATATGGAAGGGGTTCTAGAAGGCTGCTGGCAGAGGGGAACTCTAGATCTAAGCCTACAGCCATGGGAGACCATGCCCACAAAGGCAGCCTGAAGTTCTACACTGGCCGCGCAGTGCCCGGGGGGCGAGGGGTGAGAAAGACATGAGTTGGCGCAGTTCTTTTGTCTTTTTCACTTCCTTGCTTGCTAAGCCCAGTACATCTTCCAATTAAAAACACTCACCAAGACTGCAGGGGAAAGTTGTTTTTGTGGAAACTGGGGAACTGGGGATCAGAATAAGAAGAGATGAACAGGAAACCAGCTCTGGGTCAGTTCGTCCCTCCAACCCAGTATAAAGTGTGGTAGGGAAAGAAGAGTCTAAACCAGCCGTGGGCAAACTACGGCCCGCGGGCCGGATCTGGCCAGTTCGGCTGTTCTATCCGGCCCGCGGAGCCGAAAGAGCGGAGGGTTCTCTTGCTCTCCCCTCCGCTCCTTTACTTTGAATTTATATTAGTTCACACAAACACTCCATCCATGCTTTTGTTCTGGCCCTCCGGTCCAGTTTAAGAACCCATTGTGACCCTCGAGTCAAAAAGTTTGCCCACCCCTCGTCTAAACACTGGGTTGGGGGCCATTTGGTCCCAGAAACTAATCCAGAAACACCACTACACAGGGGTTGTGTCAGAAATTGACTCTTGTGTAAATACAAATGAAGGCAGGCAGAGAAACAAAGTGAGCAGAGAGATCCCACCTGCTTGAAAACAAGGTTGTGGCTTATGACACAGAGGAGTGGTAGATCGCAGGGCACTTCAACACTATGCTGACTACCTGACAGGAAACAGACGTGCCATGCAGAACAGTAGAGAGGGATCTTAAAAGAGCCCCCATGGGTCATTGAAGCCCCACTGAAGTGAACAAACTTCATTACTTCACTTTTTTATGTTTTATCTTTTACTTCAGAAACTATTTTTTCTTCTTTTTTCTCACTTTATTTTTCATTTTATTATTATACTAGATTCCTGGTGCATGAAATTTGTGCACAGGGGGAGGTCTCCTCAGCCGGGTCTGCACCCTCTCCAACCCTGGACCTCTCGGGGGAAGTCTGACTACCTCTCGCAATCCGGGACCACTGGCTCCTAACCATTCGCCTGCCTGCCTGCCTGATCACCCCTAACCCCTCTGCCTGCCTGCCTGATCATCCTTAACCAACTCTGGCTGCATGAACGCCCCTAACCACCTCTGCCTGCCTTCCTGATTGCCCCAACTGCTCCCCTACTGGCTATATCGCACCTAACTGCTCCCCTGCTGGCCTGATTGCCCCTAAATGCCTATGCCTTGTCCTGCACCTGGGACCCAGGATTCCCTCCTCCAGCTGGTCACAGGCACCTGGGACCAGGGCTTCCCTCCCTCTGGCCAGCCACAAGCACCCAGGACCTGGGTCGGCTTTGCCTGGGCCGGCTGCAGCTGCAGGGGATCATGGGTGGGCAGCTTGTCCCTCTCCTGGGCTGCAGCCCTAGCTACTGGCACCTGGGACAGTGAGGCAGGCGGCTTGTCCCTCTCGCAGGCCACAGGTTCAGGTGCAGCCACTGGCGCCCAGGACCACAGGGTGGGTAGCTTGTCCCGCTCCCGAGCCACAGCCTGGTTGTTAGCCATTCCTCTCTCATGAGCTCATTTGTGCCTGTCTGGTCTCTATTCCTCTCTCCTCAGTGCTGAGGGTCTGAGCAGTTCCAGTGCCAGGGCATGAGAGCATGAGGGTATGATGACTATTTGCATATTAGCTCTTTAATATATAGGATTTTTATTTTTTATTTTTATTATTACTATTATTTTACTGTTTTTTTAAGTTTTATTTTATTTTTTCATTATTATATTTTATTTTATTTTTGGATTAGTGTTCTACATTCTTTTTTATTTTTATTTTAGCATTATTTTACTCTATCTCAATTTTTCCTTTATGCTAACATTCTCTTCCTCACTTTTCCCCTTTTTCAACTTGTTTCTCTTACCTTGTCCCTGCTTTAGTTTTTCTCAATCCTCTCTTTTGACTCCCAGTTAAAAATTGATCTTACTCATATATCTAATTTCCTCTCCCCTGCTCCACATCCATGCACATTTCTCTCTTCCCTTTCTTCACTAGCCAATTTTTTCCCTTTTTCTTACTTTCTGTCTTGTTGTTTGTTTTATTGTTAGTTTGTGTGCTTTTTTTGTTTTTGTTTTTCTTCTGTTTTTCCTCTGCTCACTTGCTCTCTTCTTCTACTAATAGATTAGTTAGTTTCAATCACCAAACTCAGGCCTATCTACTCTCTATTCTACTTTTCCAAAAATAGAAGAAATAATGACAAAACTTTGCTGATATTGGGAAGAAAAAACTCACAAGTGCAAGAGTCTCACAGAGTCCCAAACAAGATGAACCCCAAAAGACCGACGCTAAAACACATTATCATTAAATTGGCAAACACCAATGACAAAGTAACAATCTTAAAGGCTGCCAGAGAGAGACAGAAAGTTACTTACAAGGGGTCGCCCATCAGACTATCAACTGATTTCTCAACAGAAACACAACAGGCCATAAGGGAATGGAATGAAATATACAAAGTCATGCAAAGCAAGAGTCTGAATCCAAGAATACTGTACACAGCAAGGCTCCTGAGGGTGAAATCAGGAGCTTCACAGACAAAAGAGGACTAAGGGAGCTTATTACCACCAAACCAGCAATGGAAAAATGGAACGGGACTGCTGTAAAAAGAAGAAATAGGAAGGAAAGAAGGAACAGAGGCATAAAGAATAAAAATGACCACAAACAAGCATGTACCAATAATAACTTTAAATGTAAATTGATTAAATGCCCCAATCAAAAGACATAGGGTAGCTGAATGGACAAGAAAACATGACCCATATATCTGCTCTCTACAGGTGACCCACCTCAGAACAAAGGACTCACACAGACTGATGGGAAAGGGATGGAAAAAGGTTTTTCAGGTGAATGGAAATGAAAAATAAAAGCTGGGATAGCAATACTTATATCTGACAAATTAGACTTCAAAGTAAAGGCCATAACAAGAGATAGGGAAGGCCACTTCCTAATACTAAAGGGAGCAATTCAACAAGAAGATATAATTCTGGTAAACATTTATGCACCCAAAACAAGAGCACACAAATACATAAAAAAACTTCTGGAAGATATCAAGGGAGAGATTGACAGCAATACAGTCATAGTAGGGGACTTTAATACCCCACTAACACCACTGGATAAATCCTCTAGACAAAAAATCAGCAAAGAAACAGCAATCCTAAATGAATCACTAGATCAGATGGACTTAATTGACATATTCAGAACATTTCAGCCCAAAGTCATGGAATATAGGTTCTCAAAAGCACATGGGACATTTTCAAAGGTAGACCACATGTTGGGGCACAGGCAAAATCTCTTCAAATTCAAGAAGATAGAAATCATATCAGGCATCTTCTCAGATCACAATGGCATAAAATTAGAAATCAAGTACAATTAAAACAATGAAAAAAAAACACCTGGAGGCTAAATAGCATGCTATTAAACAATGATTAGGTTACCAAAGAGATCAAAGAAGAAATAAAAAGCATCATGGAAACAAACAACAATGAAAACACAACAATGCAAAATCTATGGACACAGTGAAAGCAGTCTTGAGAGGGAAGTTCATAGCTCTACAGGCCTAACTAAAAAAAAAAAAAAAAAAAATGGTAAATTATCTACGATAACCCTACAACTCAAAGAGTTAGAAAGAGAGCAACAGGAAAAGCACAGCATTAAGTAGAAGGAAGGAAATAATAAAGATCAGAGCAGAAATAAACGGCATAGAGACCAAACTAACAATGCAAAAGATCAACAAAACCAAGAGCTGGTTCTTTGAAAGGATAAATGAGATTGATGAACCTCTAGCCAGGTGCACCAAGAAGCAAAGAGAGAGGACGCAAATAAAGTCAGAAATGAAAGAGGTGAAGTAACAACCGATCCCAAAGAAATACAAAGGATTAGGAAAAAGTACCATGAACAACTCTATTCCAACAAAATGGACAACCTAGATGAAATGGATATATTCTTTGAAAAATACAAGCTCCCAAAACTCAATCAGGAAGAGTATAAAAACCCGAATAGGCCAATAACCACCGAAGAAATTGAAGCAGCAATAAAAAATCTTCCAGCAAACAAAAGCCCTGGTCTGAACAGCTTCACAGGGGAGTTTTACCAAACATTCAAGGAAGAACTAAAACCTATCCTCTTCAGACTATTCCAAAAAATACAAGAGAGGGGCACACTTCAAAGCTCTTTCTATGAAGCCAGCATTACCCTAATTCCAAAACCAGATAAAGACACCACAAAAAAAGACAACTACAAGTCAATATCCTTAATGAACATATATGTTAAAATCATCAACAAAATTCTAGCAAATTGGATCCAGCATCACAGTAGAAATATCATACACCATGACCGGTAGCATTTATTCTGGGGATTCAAAGATGCTACAATATCCACAAATCATAAAATGTGATACATCACATAAACTGAGAGACAAAAAAAATCACATGATCATATCAATCGATACAGAAAAAGCATTTGACAAAATCCAACACCCTTTCTTGATAAAAACTCCCAGAAAAGTGGGAATAGAGGGATCATACCTCAACATAATAAAAGCCTTATATGATGACAAACCTATAGCCAACATCATACTCAATGGGCAAAAACTAATTTCCCCTAAGAACGGGAACAAGACAGGGATGCCCACTTTCACCACTCGTGTTCGACATAGTATTGGACGTGCTAGCCATAGCAATGAGACCAAAAGAAGAAATAAAAGGCATCCAAATTGGCAAAGAAGAAGTAAAAATGTCCTTATTCGCAGATGACATTATACTGTACGTTCTAAAAGAAAACTCCGAAAGCTCCATCAAAAAACTACTAGACCTAATAAATGAATTTGGAAATGTACCAGGATACAAAATTAACATCCAGAAATCAATGGCCTTTTTAAACACCAATAATGAACTCACAGAAAGGGAAACTAAAAAAAAAAAAAAACACAAAAAAACAAACAAACAAAAAAACCACCAATCCCCTTTACCATTGCACCAAAAAAAATTAACATACCTAGGAATAAACTTAACTAAGGAGGTAAAAGACCTATACTTGGAAAACTACAGGACATTGAAAAAAGAGATAGAGGAAGACATAAACAAATGGAAGAACACACCATGTTCACGGATTGGTAGAATCAACATCATTAAAATGTCCATACTACCCAAAGCAATCTATAGATTCAATGTAATCCTTATTGAAATACCAACGGCATCTTTCAAGGATCTAGAACAAACTCTCCAAAAATTCATCTGTAATAAAAAAAAGACCCCAAAGAGCCACAGCAATCCAGAGAAAGAAGAACAAATTTGGAGGGATCAAAATACCAGATATCAAGGTATATTACCAAGCCATGGTTCTCAAAACTGCCTGCTACTGGCCCAAGAACAGATATATAGACCAATGGAACAGAACAGAGAGCCCAGAAATCGACCCAAGCCATTATGCTCAATTAATATTTGACAAAGGAGTTAAGAGCATACAATGGAGACAAGACAGTCTCTTCAATAAATGGTGCTGGGAAATTTGGTCACATACATGCAAAAAAAAATGAAACTAGATCACCAACTTACACCATACACAGAAATCAATTCAAAATGCCTAAAGGAATTAAATGTAAGATGGAAACCATAAAAATACTACAAGACTCCATAGGCAGCAAAATAGCATACATATATCATAGCAATATATTTACCAACATAACTCCTATGGCAATAGAGACTAAGGAGAAAATAAACAAATGAGACTATATCAAAATAAAAAGCTTCTGCACAGCAAAATATACCATCAACAAAACAACAAGAAAGCCCACTGCATGGGAGAACACATTTGCCAATGCTATCACAGATAAAGGTTTAATCTCCAAAATTTACAGAGAACTCATACAACTTAACAAAAGGAAGATAAATGATCCAATAAAAAAAATGGGCAAAGGACCTAAGTAGACACTTTTCTAAAGAGGACATACAGAGGGCTGAGAGACATATGAAAACATGCTCAAAATCACTAATCATATGAGAGATGCATATCAAAACATCAATGAGTTACCATCTCACACCTATCAGAATGGCTATCATCAACAAATCAATAAAGGACAAGCGCTGGCAAGGATGTGAAGAAAAAGGAACCCTCGTGCACTGTTTGTGGGAATGCAGACTGGTGTAACTACTGTGGAAAACAGATTACTCAAAAAATTAAAAGTGGAACTCCCACTTGACCCAGTGTTCCCACTTCTAGGAATCTATCCGAAGAAACTAGAAACACCAATCAGAAAGGATATATGCACCCCTATGTTTGTAGCAGAACAATTCATCATAGCTAAGATTTGGAAACAGACTAAGTGCCCATCGAACATGTGAGTGGATTGAATAACTGTTGTACATCTACACAATGGAATACTATGCTGCAGTAAAAAAAAAGGAGTTCTTACCATTTGCAACACCATGGATGGAACTGGAAAGCTTTATGCTAAGTAAAATAAGCCAGTCAGAGAATGATAAATATCACATGATCTCACTCATTTATGGAATATAATGAACAACATAAAGAGATGAATAAAAACAGATCCAGAGACAGAGAAACATCAATCAGACCTTCAAACCTCAGAGGGAAGGTAGGGGAGGGTGGGGGTAAGGGGGAGAGATCAACCAAAGGACTTGTATGCATGCATATAGACCTAACCAATGGACACAAACAACAGGGGGGTAAGGGCATGAGTGGGGGGGATGCAGGAGTAATGGGAGGATGATGACACATATGTAATAATTTAATCAATAAAGAAATTTTAAAGAAAAGCTGGAAAAGCATGAAATTGATAGAGCCCTAGAAAATATGGAAGACGTTCAGAAATAAAAAAGAACAAAAAAGTTAAAAATGGAACTCCCGCTGTAGTTTCACAGTCTGTTCAATGCTTCTTTGCCTCTGTATTTATTTTTCCCCATTTCTTTCCTTTAAAAAATCTTGCCTCTGCAGACTAGAAATAAACATATAATAACAAAAAATGTTTGAGTCCCAATTTCAATGTCCAACAGTTCTGAGTCCCCATTTCAATGTCAAACAGTTCCTTATGTGTACATGTCAGCAATGATATCTGGATGGTGGGCACATGGTGGCAATGCAGGTCCGACCCTCTCTGGTTTGGTCCTAGGCAGGGGAGGTTGGCGGGGGGGCTGTAAGAGATCAACCGAAGGACTTGTATGCATATAAGCATAACCAATGGATACAAGACACTGGGGGTGGGGGCAGGTAAAGGCATGTACTGGTGGGTAGGGGAGGCCGGGGCGGGGAGATCAATGGGGAAAAAAAAAGGAGACATATGTACTACTATTTGTAATACTTCAAACAATAAAACAATAAATAAAGAAAAAAAATGGAACTCCCATTTGACCCAGTAATCCCACTTCTAGGACTATATCCCAAAAAACCAGAAACACCAATCAGAAATGATATATGCACCCCTATGTTTAGAGCAGCACAACTTACAATATCTAAGATTTGGAAACAGCCTAAGTACCCATCAGCAGATGAGTAGATTAAAAAACGATGGTACATCTACACAATAGAATACTACATTGCTATAAAAAAGAAGGAACTTTTGCCATTTGCAACAGCATGGATGGAACTGGAGAGCATTATGCTAAGGGAAATAAGCCAGTCGGAGAAAGATAAATATCACATGATCTCACTCATATGTGGGATATAATGATCAACATAATTTGATGAACAGAAATAGATCCAGAGACAAATGGCAGGGAGGTGTGTGTATGTGGGGGAGGAGGGTTAGAGAGCAACCAAAGGACTTGTTTTCATGCATATTAGCATAACCAATGGACACAGACACTGGGGCGGTGGGTGCTTGACCAGGGTGGGAATGGTTGGGGGAGGGCGGTCAATTTGGGAAAAAAGAGACATACTGTATGCAAAACTTAAGACAATAATAATTATATAAAAGAAAGAAAAAGAAACAAAAGCCGTGGATGGACCTGATGGCTTCCCATGCGAATTTTACCAAACATTCGAGAAGAACTAACACCCATCCTTCTCAAACTATTCCAAAAACTGCAAGAGGAGGGAAGACTCCCAAATCCATTTCAAGAGGCCAGCATTATCCTAATTCCAAAACCAAATAAAGACATGACAAAGAAAGAAAAATATAGTCCAATATCCCTGATGAAAATAGATGATTAAATTCCCCCAAAAATACTAGCAAACTGAATCCAGCAACACATTAAAATGATCATACACCATCAGCAAGTGGGATTTATATGGGAATGCCAGGTTGGTACAATAGCCACAAAACAATAAATGTGATACAACACATAAGCAAATTGAAGGATAAAAACCACATGATCATATTAATAGATGCAAAAAAAAAAACACATTTGCATAAAATCTAGCGCCCATTTATGTTAAAAACTCTCAGCAAACTGGCAGTAGAGGAACATATCTCAATGTAATATAGTCCATATAAGTCAAACCCATAGAAAATATCATACTCATTGGGCAAAAACTAGGATTCCCCTAAAGATCAGGAATAAAACAGGGATGTATGCTTCCACAACTCTTATTCAACATAGTACTGGAAGCCCTAGCCATAGCAATCAGACAAGAAGAAGAAATAAAGGCATTCAAATTAGAAAGAAGTAAATTTGTTATTATTTGCAGATGACATGTTATTATATATAGACAACCCTAAAGATTCCACCAAAAACTACTTACAATAACTGATAAATTCAGTAAAGTAGCAGGATACAAAATAAAATCCAGAAATCAATTGCATTTTTAGACACCAATAATGAACTCTTAGAAAGTGAAACTCAAAAAAAAAAAAAAATCCCATTCACAATTGCTTCAAAAAGAAAAAAATACCTAGGAATAAATTTATCTAATAGTTCACATGCCACTTATAGCATTTATACCTTTGAAGATAGCCCAACACTGAAACTTCTAATTCTAAAATTAAACCAGCAGCCTATTACAAGCACATTCTTTGATTGGGTCATTAGTTATGAACTTACTAAATGCAGAGAAGACAACAAGTTTTAGGACACTTCTAAGTCAGTGGGATATTGTTGATTAATAGTGTACTGTATGAATTAAGTGATGTTTTAACTCTTATTTTAAAGTTAAAATATTATGTCGACAAAATTAAGGGCATTATATCAGCAACCAAAAACATTTTTTCCTGTGCGTTTAATGTATCTATGTGATCTGAGAAGAGGATTCAAGCTTTTTGAGAGAAATAACTGAGGGAAATGGGTAACATCTTCTAGGAATGGAGCTTTTCTTTATAGCAATTGCTTAATTACAGATTAAAAAATTAGAAGGAAATTTCAGAGGATTAAATGTATAGTTTTCATATCTACCTTTTAAATAATTACCATCATAACTTGATAAGCTATGCTTTACTTTATGTAAACATTGCAAGGCAAGGTGCAGAAGCTCAGCTAGATTTATTACTGTGCATGAGAGTATCTCAATTATTCTTTTTATTTTCTTTTTTTGTTTGTTTTTTCAGGTTTTTTTTTAAATTTTAAGAAAAACGATTTTAAATACAATAATGTTATATGAAATAAACATTAATATCTCAAGATACCGGTTTTAAATATGATGTTACATGTAATAAACACCAATTATTCAAGAAAAATGATCTTACATATAATAATATTACATGCAATAAACATAAATATTTCAAGAATAAAAGGATTTTAAGCATAATAATATTCTCAAAACTGTACTAACATGATATGATATCACAAACGTTGTAGAAAATATTAAAAATCTGCAAATAACAGGATCACTTCTATTATATTCTAGAATATTTTTCCCTCTGGCTCTATTTTTGTTCATTAGTTTATATTGTTCATTATACTCCACAAATCAGTGAGATCATATGATATTTATCTTTCTCCAACTGGTTTATTTTGCTTAGCATGATGCTCTCCAGGTCCTTGCATGCTGTTGCAAATGGTAAGAGTTCCTTCTTTTTCACTGCAGAGTAGTATTCCGTTATGTAGATGTACCACTGTTTCCTAATCCACTCATCTGCTGATGAGCACTTAGGCTGTTTCCAAATCTTAGCTATTGAATATTGTGCTGCTATGAACATAGGGTGTGCATATGTCCTTTCTGATTGGTGTTTCTGTTTTCTTGGGATAGATTCCTAGAAGTGGGATCCCTGGGTCAAATGGGAGTTCCACTTTTAATTTTTTGAGGAATCTGTTTTCCACAGTGGCTGCACCAGTCTTCATTCCCACCAGCAGTGCATGAGGGTTCCTTTTTCTCCGCATCCTTGCCAGCACTTGTCCTTTGTTGATTTGTTGATGATAGCAATTCTGACAGGTGTGAGATGGTACCTCATTATGGTTTTGATTTGCATCTCTCAGATGGTTAGTGACTTTGAGTATGTTTTCATATATCTCTTGGCCTTCTTTGTGTACTCTTTCAAAAAGTGTTTATTAGGATCCTTTGCCCATTGTTTGATTGGATTGCTTATTTTCCTTTTGTTAAGTAGTATGACTTCCCTGTACATTTTGGAGATCCTTTATCTCTTATCCCTTATCAGAGATAACATTGGAAAATATGTTCTCCCATGCAATGGGCTTTCTGGTTGTTTTGCTGATGATTTCTTTTGTTGTGCAAAAGCTTTTTATTTTGATGTAGTCCCATTTGTTTATATTCTCTTTAGTTTCATTGCTGTAAGAGATGTATTGGTAAATATATTGCTACTGCATATGTCTGCTATTTTGCTGCCTAGGGATTCTTCTGAGATTTTTATGGTTTCCCATCTCACCTTTAAGTCCTTTATCCATTTTGAGTTTGTTTTGTTTTTGTGCATGGTGTAAGTTGCTGGTCTCGTTTCTTTCTTTTCTTTCTTTTTTTTTTTTTTTTTTTGCATGTATCTGTCCAATTTTCCCAACACCATTTATTGAAGAGACTGTCTTGATTCCATTGTATGGTCTTGCCTCCTTTGTCAAATATTAATTGAGCATAATGGCTTGGGTCAATTTCTGGGTTCACTGTTTGGTTCCATTGGTCTATATGTCTGTTCTTGTGCCAGTACCAGGCAGTTTTGAGAACTGTGGCTTTGTAATACAGCTTGATATCTTGTATTGTGATCCCTCAAACTTTGTTCTTCTTTCTCAGGATTGCTGTGGCTATTCAGGGTCTTTTTTTATTCCAGATGAATTTTTGGAGAGTTGGTTCTAGGTCTTTGAAATATGTTGTTGGTATCATAATGGGGATTTCATTGAATCTATAGATTGCTTTGGGTAGTATGGACATTTTAATGAAGTTGATTCTACCAGTCCATGAACACGGTATATTCTTACATTTGTTTATGTCTTCCTCTAACTCTTTTTTCAATGTCCTGTAGTTTTCCAAGTACAGTTCTTTTACCTCCTTAGTTAAATTTATTCATGAGTATATTAATTTTGGGGGGACGATGGTAAATGAGGTTGTTTTTTTTTAGTTTCTCTTTCTGTGAGTTCATTATAAGTGCATAAAAAAGCCATATATTTTTGGATGTTAATTTTGTTTCCTGATATATTTCTGAATTCATTTATTAAGTCTAGTGGTTTTTTATCGAGTCTGGGATTTTCTATGTACAATATCATGTGATCTGTTAAAAATGACAATTTTACTTCTTTTTTTTTTTCCAATTTGGATGCCTTTTATTTCTTCTTCTTTTCTGATCTCTATGGCTAGCACTTCAAGTACTATGTCAAACGAGAATGGTGAAAGTGGGCATCTCTGTCTTGTTCTTGTTTTTAGGGGAAATGGTTTTAGTTTTTGCCCATTGAATATGATGCTGGCTGTAGGTTTGTCATATATGGCCTTTATCATTTGGAATATGCTCCCTCTATTCCAACTTTCTTGAGTGTTTTTATCAAAAATGGGTGTTGGATTTTGTCAAATGTTTCCTCTGCGTCTATTGATATGATCATGTGAGTTTTTTCTTTCAGTTTGTTTATGTGATGTATTACATTTATTGATTTGCGAATATTGTACCAAGCCTTGCATCCTGGAATAAATCCCACTTGATCATGGTGCATGATCTTTTTAATATATTGATGGATGTGATTTGCTAATATTTTGTTGAGGTTTTTAGCATCTATGTTCATCAGGGTTATTGGCCTGTAATTCTCTTTCTTTGTGCAGGTAGTCCTCGGGTTATGTCAGACTCGATGTATGTCATATCCTGGTTATGTCGCCATCTCCTATTTATTTATATAAAAAAAAGTCCCGTCATTTCAATGTATGTACCTATGTGCTTTATTTTTTTTATTATTTATTTACCACATCTAAAGGTCAGGAATTGTTATCTTTCTTTTAATTTTTTTTTTTTTTACTATTTCACTTCATTACTGCTGTGTATGTGCTCCATGTGAGTGATGTAGGTGCTTATGTAGGTGGGTTCTGACTTACACCAAAATTTGTGTTACCTCGTGCTGTAGGAACAGATCTCTGCCATAACCTGAGGACCTACTGTAGTGTCTTTATTGGGTTTTGGAATTATGATAATGCTGGCCTCATAAAAAAAGTTTTGAAGTGTTCCTTCCTCTTGAATTTTCTGAAATACTTCAAGGTATATAGGTGTTATTTCTTCTTTGAATGTTTGGAAAAACTTCCCCGTGAAGCCACCAGGACATGGGCTTGTTTTTGGTGGGAGTTTTTTGATTAATGCTTCTATTTCATCAGGTGTCATTTGCCTATTCAGGTTTTCTTGATTCTTCCTCATTCAGTTTTGGGAGACTGTATTTACTCGGAATCTGTCTATTTCATCCACATTGTCCAGCTTGTTCGCATATAGTTGTTCATAGTATTTTCTTACAATCCTTTGTATTTCTGTGGTGTCCATGGTTACTTCTCCACTTTCATTTCTGATTTTATTTATTTGGGTCCTCTCTCTTTGTTTCTTGATAAGTCTGGCTAATGGTTTATCAATTTTGGTTATCCTTTCAAAGAACCAGCTCTTGGTTTTACTGATTTTTTTGGTATCGTTCTTTTAGTCTCTATGTTATTTATTTCTGCTCTAATCATTATTATTTCCTTCCTTCTACTTACTCTGGACTTTTCTTCTTGTTCTCTTTCCTGTTCTTTAAGTTGTAGGGTTAAGTAGTTTAAGTTGTAGGGTTAAATAGTTTATTGCTGATTTTTCTTGTGTTTTTTGTTTGTTTGTTTGTTTGTTTGTTTTTTTAGGTATACCTGTAAGTGCTATGAACTTCCTCCCTCAGGACTGCTTTTGCTGTGTCCCAGAGATTTTGGGTTGTTGTGTATTCATTTTCATTTGTTTCCAGAAAGTTCTTTATTTCTTTCTTGATCTCGTTGGTAACCCGTTCATATTTTAAAAACATGCTATTTAGCCTCCATGTATTTGAATGTATTTGAGTGTTTTTACTGTAGTTAATTTCTAACTTCATTCCACTATGATCTGAGATGATGTTTGATCTGATTTCAATCTTGAACTTGTAGAGACTTGTTTTGTGTCCTAACATGTGGTCTATTTTTGTGAATGACCCATGTGCACTTGAGAAGAATGTATATTCTGCTGTGTTGGTATGAAATGCTCTATAAATGTCTATTAAATTCATCTGATCCAGTGTGTCCTTTAGAGTTTCTGTTTCCTTGTTAAATTTTTGTCTGTAATATCTGTCCAGGGAAGTCAGAGGGGTGTTAAAGTCCCCTATTATGATTTTATTGTTGTCAATCCCTCTGTTAAAGTCCTCTAGAATTTTTTATATATATTTAGGTGCCCTTATAATGGGTGCATAAATGTTGACCAGGGTTATATCCTCTTGTTGAATTGATCCCTTTAGAATTATGTAGTGGCCTTTGTTGCCTCTTGTGACGGCCTTCATTTTAAAGTCTATTCTGTCAGATATGAAAATTGCTACTCCATTTTTTTCTTTTCCATTTACATGGACAATTTTTTCCCATCCCTTTACTTTCATCCAGTGTGTGTCTTCTGTTTTGAGGTGGGTCTCTTGTAGACAGCATATAGTTGGGTCATGTTTTTTAATCCATTCAGGTACCCTACACCTTTTAATTGGAGCATTTAATCCATTTACATTTAGGGTTATTATTGAGAGGTACTTATTTATAGCCATTTTAATTCTGTATGGCTAGGTTTCTCTCTCTGTTTCTTCTTCTCAGCAATCTCTTACAGCAATCCCTTTAGCATTTCTTGTAATGCTGGCTTGGTGATGATGAACTCCTTTAGCCTTTTTTTTTTGTTTTGTTTGGGAAGCTCTTTATTTGACCATCTAGCCCAGGGGTGGGCAAACTTTTTGACTCGAGGGCCACAATGGGTTCTTAAACTGGACCAGAGGGCCGGAACAAAAGCATGGATGGAGTGTTTGTGTGAACTAATATAAATTCAAAGTAAAGGAGTGGAGGGGAAAGCAAGAGAACCGGATAGAACAGCCAGATCCGGCCCGCGGGCCGTAGTTAGCCCACGGCTGATGTAGCCTATATAATAAAAGCATAATATGCAAAGTGACCGAATTGGGGAATGACCAGTCGCTATGACATGCACTGACTACCAGGGGACAGATGCTCAATGCAGGGACTGCCCCCTTGTGGCCAGTGCACTCCCATAGGGGGAGCACTGCCCAGCCAGAATCTCTGAGCTGGGCTAATGGCTGGCAAGTGCTGCAGCAGTGGCGGGAGCCTCTCCTGCCTCCATGGCAGTGCTAAGGATGTCTGACTGGAGCAGGCCTAAGCTGTCAGTCAGAGATCCCCCGAGGGATCCCGGACTGCGAGAGGGCACAGGCCAGGCTGAGGGACCCCCCCCCCCGAATGCAAGAATTTCACGCACTGGGCCTCTAATTTTGAATAATAGCCTTGCTGGATATAGTAATCTTGGTCTCAGATCCTTGCTTTCCATTACCTTGAGTACTTTATGCCATTCCCTTCTGGCCTGTAAAGTTTGTGATGAAAAATCAGGTGTCAGCCTTATGGGAACTACTTTGTAGGTAACAGTTTTCTTTTATTTTGTTGCCTTTAAGGTTCTCTCTTTGTCTTTAATTTTTGGCATTTTAAATATGATGTGTCTGGGTGTGGGTCTGTTTGGGTTCTTCTTGTATGGGGTTCTCTGTGCCTCCTGAACTTGTGTGACTTTTTCCTTTACCAAGTTAGAAAAGTTTTCTACCATTGTTTCTTCAAAAACCTTCTCTATTGCTTTCTCCCTTTCTGCCTCTTCTGGCACACCTGCTATTGTCCCACATCCCCCTTAAGCTGTCCTCCTGTTTTTTGTTTTCCTTATTGGTTCTCTAATTGATTGATATTTTCAACTATGTCTTCTAATTCACTGATTTGATCCTCAGCTTCCCCTAATCTGCTGTGTATTCCTTCCAATGTGTACTTTATTTTTATTATGTAATTCTTTAACTCCGACTGTTTTTACATAGTTACTGTATCTGTTTTTTATACTATTGAGCTTTTTTACCATCATTACTCTGAACTCTTTTTCAGATAAATTTCTTATCTCTGTTTCATTTATCTCTTCTTCTGGAAAATTCTCTAGTTCTTTCATTTGGGGGTTGTTTCTTTGTTTCCTCATTTGGTTGTCTGTCTGTTTGGTTTTGTGACTATGGATTTGGTAGATCCTCTACACCTCTCAATCTCTAGTGCAGGACAGTGGTAAAGGCTATTTCTCACTAATTAAACCAGGCAAAGACTCAAAACCTCCAGAGACCACCTTTCTCTACAGACTAATAGGATTCCAACTTGAATTGCCCCCAGGCAATCGTCCTGAGGTTTAGCAAGAGTTTTTTCAACAGGTTGGGACAGTTGCTACTGCCTGGAGGCTAACTGTTACTTTTAATCTCTTAAGTCACCTCAGACAAGGTGTTTTCCAATAGGGTGTATCGACTGTCTTTCCACCAGGCAAGGCAAATGTCTATGTGGGAAAGATGTCCTCCACTGCGTGAGGGAATGACTCAGCCCAGGAAACTTAGGATGTCTGCCTTCTGAGCTCTATGCCCTGAGTCCCCAGTCCTGGATTGTGCTCTCACAGCTCCAGTCCACTCCACCCTCCCTCTGCCAGAGCACAAGGTGGGTGTCTCCACAGGGAATTTTTGTGCATTGGCCCTTCAAGAGGGTGCCTGAACTTTCAGTTGCCACTCCCTGACAGACAGCACCCCACTGATTTTCACAGCTAGATGTTATGTGGGTACTTCCTCAGTTTGGGAGAGCCAAGCCTCAGAATTAGATCCCTGAGTTCTCAGTGGCACCCCCCCCACACACACACAGCTGATATATCTCTCTGAGACTTCAGTTGCTGTCTGTGGGTACCTGGTCAGCCCTTTCATGCCTCTGCCCCTCCTACCAGTCTTTATGTGGTCTTCACCTTTGGTCCTTGGGTATCAGTGTTCTCTCCTGTGAGTTTTCCATTGGTTATTCATGAAGCCTTTCCATATTTCAGTTGTAATTCCAGCTTGTTCCTGGGAGCATGTCCATGCAGCATCCACCTACTCTACTGCCATTTTTAATCTCTAATCCTTTTTCTTTTCCAATATAAATTTTGTTGAATGTACAAGAAGAATTTATCACTCAAGACACATAATATTTTAGGGTTGGAGGGAGAGATTCTGTCAAGAAATGCCTATAAAAAAAGATTGTTTTGATTTGATCTGAAACAAAACTTGAAGCTATTCTTGAACTAAAATGGAAAAATAAAATGGCTATTGTTTTTCTTTCAATGATAGAATAGATCCAAAGACATAGAAGCATGAAACAGACTGAAGATCCTCAGAGGGAAAGAGAGAGGAAAGATATCAACCAAATAACTTATATGCATAACTTATGGATACACACAATAGTGGGGTAAAAGCCTGGGGAGGAGACAGAAGTGGAGAGGAGGGGAGTTAATTGGGACAAAAGGGGGACATTTATAATACTTTCAACAATTAAGATACATTTTTTAAAAATTGATTTGTAGACTCCATTACTGGTGGGAATAAATCCAGTATTTGGCAACATAAATTAATGTATTAAAAACTTAATAATGATAGAAATATATTGTTGATAAGATAGGAATACTGTTATTGATGAGGACATGGATAATAACTTCATGTTTTTGAAAAGTAATCTGTACATGGGTGGAGGGAAAATAAATATTATTTCCAACCCTCCCCCAAGAAAGACAAAAATACCTAGGAATAAATTTAACCAAGGATGTAAAAGACCTGTATTAGAAAAATAATAAGACACTGAAGAAAGAAATTGAGGAAGATACAAAGGAAGCATACACTATGTTCATGGATAGGAAGAATGAACATCATTAAAATGTCCATACTACCAAAAGCAATCTAGAGATTCAACACAATTCCTATCAAAACACCAATGGAATATTTCACAGATCTAGAACAAATGTTTTAAAAATTTGTATGGAACCACAAAAAATCCTAAATAGCAACAGTGATCTTGAGAAAGAAGAAGAAAGTTGGAGGAATCACTGTACTTGTTATCAAATATATACAAGGCCATAGAAATCAAAACAGTATGGTACTGGCATAAAAGCAGACAAATAGATCAATGGAACAGAATAGAGAGTCCATAAATAAATCCACACCTTTATAGACAATTAATATTTGACAAAGGAGGCAAAACCGTACAATAGATTAAAAATAGTCTATTCAACAAATGGTATTGGGAAAATTATACAGATATATGCAAAAAATGAAACTAGACCAACTTCTTACACAGCCCACAAGAGTAAACTCAAAATGGATTAAAGACTTTAGACTTGCAACCATATTAATCCTAGAAGAAAACATAAGGCAGTAAAATCTTAGATATTTCTTGTAGCAATTTTTTTTTTCTGATGTGTCTAGGGCAAAAGAAACAAAAGAAAAAATACATGGGACTACATCAAACTAGAGAGTTTTTGCACAGCAAAAGAAGCCATCAACAAAATGAAAAGTTAAACCACTAAATGAGAGAACATATTCACCAATGATACATCTGATCAGGGGTTAATAACCAAAATATATAAGGATCTTGTCAAAGTCAACACCAAAAAAAAAAAAAAAACACAAAAAAACTAAACAACAAAAAAAACAATCCAATTAACAAATTGGCAAAAGACCTGAATAGATACTACTCCAAAGAGGACATACAGCCCTAGCTGGTTAGGCTCAGTGGATAGAGCATCGGCCTGCGGACTGAAGGGTCCTAGGTTTGATTCCAGATAAGGGCACATGCCCAGGTTACGGTCTCAATCCCCAGTAGGGGGTGTGCAGGAGGCAGCCGATCAATGATTCTCTCTCATCATTGATGTTTCTATCTCTCTTTCCCTCTCCCTTCCTCTCTGAAATAATATATATATATATATACATATATATATATATATATGTATATATATATATATATATATATATATATAGATAGATAGATAGATATAGATATAGATATTCATACACACACACACACACACACACACACAAACTGAGTGGCCAGATTATTATGATCTCTGAACGCATAATAATCTGTCCACTCAGTGTATATCCTATATAATAAAAGGCTAATATGCAAATTGTCCCCTCGACCAGGAGTTCGACCAGCAAGCAGGCCGGCCAACTGCCCATGTCTCCTCCCCCTGGCCAGGCTGGCCAGACCCCCCCACCCATGCACAAATTCATGCACCGGGCCTCTAATATATATATATATATATATATATATATATATATATATATATATATATACACACACACACACACACATACATACACACACACACACACACACACACACACACACTGAATGGTCAGATTATTATGCATTCAGAGATCATAATAATCTGGCCACTCAGTATATATATATATACATATATTTTTTTAAAAAAAGAGGACATACAGACAGCCCATAGACATATGAAAAAATGCTCAATGTCACTAATCATCAGAGAAATGCATATTAAAACCACAACAAGATATCACCTCACACGTGTAGAATGTCTATCATTAATAAATCAACAAACAAGTATTGGTGAGGATGTGGAGGAAAGGGAACCCTGTTGCACTGTTGGTGGGAATGCAGACTGGTACAGCCATTGTGGAAGCAATTTGGACTTACCTCAAAAAATTAAATATGGAACTTATGACCCCGTGATTCCTCCTCTGGGAATTTATGCAAAAAATCTGAAACACTAATTGGAAAAAAAATATATGTACAACTATGGTCATTGCAGCTTTCTTTTTAATAGCCAAGATTTGGAAGCAGCCCAAGTGTCCAACAGTAGATGAGTGAATAAAAAAACTGTGGTACATTTATTCAACGGAAAACTACTTCACCATAAAAGGAAGAAAAATTTTCCCTTTGAGACAGCATGGATGGGCCTGGAGAACATTATGCTAAGTGAAATAAGCCAATCAGAGAAAGATAAATACCATATGATTTCACTGATATGTGGAATGTAATGAACTAACTGAACTACCAAACAAAATAGATATAGACTTATAAAGAGCAGACAGATAGCTTGGGCAGGGTGGTGGGGGGTTGGGCGAGTAGAGATTGGGCAAAAAAAGTAAAAAAAAAGAGTACTCATGGACGTGGACAACATGTGAGGTTTGGGAGTAGAGGGGTATGTGTGGAGGTGGAAGAGGGCATAGAGGAGATAAATGGAGATGAAAAACAAAACAAAACATGTCCACAAAAGACTAAAAATATTCACATAAAACAGGATTTTAGGGCAGTAAAATACTCTATGATAATATAATGATAGATTTACACTGAGTGGCCAGGTTATTATGATCTCTGAACACATAATAATCTGGTCACTCAGTGTATATCCTATACAATAAAAGGCTAATATGCAAATTGTCCCCTCTACCAGGAGTTTGACCAGCAGGCAGGCTGGCCAACCGTTCATGTCCCCTCCCCCTGGCCAGGCTGGCCGGACCCCACCCATGCACGAATTCATGAACCGGGCCTCTAAATATATATATATATATATATATATATATATATATATATAGAGAGAGAGAGAGAGAGAGAGAGAGAGGACAGATTATTATGCATTCAGAGATCATAATAATCTGGCCACTCAGAGTATATGCAAATATGCATAATATCATGAAGCTATTTTTTATTAGTATACTTGTATTATTTATTATAAAATAAATGAATACATTTATTAAAAAAGAAACTAATGAGCAGAAATATCATTAAGCATGCTATTTATCTTTATAAGCTTTGGCAATTAAATAAGATTAATTTTGTCCGTTGAAGAAAAGATGGAACTAAGATATTGGACAATGAAAACACAAAATGTGAAAGAGAGTAGATTGGAATATCCATATAATAAAAGCCTAGCCGAAACCGGTTTGGCTCAGTGGATAGAGCGTCGGCCTGCGGACTCAAGGGTCCCGGGTTCGATTCCGGTCAAGGGCATGTACCTTGGTTGCAGGCACATCCCCAGTGGGAGGTGTGCAGGAGGCAGCTGATCGATGTTTCTCTCTCATTGATGTTTCTAGCTCTCTATCCCTCTCCCTTCCTCTCTGTAAAATATCAATAAAATATATTAAAAAAAATAAAAATAAATAAATAAAAGCCTAATATGCTAAGTGCCCAGTTCACCAGTCAGCCATTAAACTAATCAAAGCAAATATGCTAATGATGTGCTAAGGCCGCTCAACCACTCACTATAATGTGCACTGACCACCAGGGGGCAGATGCTCTGACCAATAGGTTAGCTTGCTGCTGGGGTCCGGCTGATCAGGACTGAGTGAGATGGGCTGGACATGCCTTGGAACCCTCCCATGGTCCCTCCCCGGCTGGCCAACCTCCCATGACCCTCCCCGGCCCTGATCATGCACTGGTGGGGTCCCTCAGCCTGGCCTGTGCCCTCTTGCAATCTGGGACACCTCGGGGGATGTTGGAGAGCCAGTAACAGCACGATCCCACAGGCCAGGCTGAGGGATCCCACTGGTGCATGAATTGGTGCACTGGGTCTCTAGTAGAGTTATAATGTTATTGTGTTGATCAAAAGAGAATATAGGTATTGATTAAACTGATTAGTTCTGCTATACATGTTAAAACTTTTAGGTTAAAGATATATAAACAGAATCTGTAATGTCTTTCTAGTAGAGTGGAAAACAAAGGTAATAAAAATGTGTTTAATAGAATGCAGTGAAGACAGAGGAAATGAGCCAAAACAAATATGATACACAGAAGACAAAATGAGATGTAGAATAAATCCAAATGTATCATAATCATAATGAACATAAAAGGATAAAAGGCATCTATTAAAAGACAGAAACTCTCAGATTGGTGCTATTCCGACTATTGCTGAAGGATTCCTTTCTACAACTTGGAAATGAGTAGAGTATTTGACACACACTAGTATTATCATTTAATATATATTCTATGCATGTGTTGGAGGTATGAAGTATATGGGACATTTCTGTATGTTCCTTTAAATTTTGCTGTGAATGTGAAACTGCTCTAAAAATAGTTTCTAAATATCCTTCCTTGAAATATAATCATAGGAACTTTATTCATAATAGCTATATACTGTAAATAACAGGAACCTCCATCCACAGTAGGAAAGATAAGTTGTGGTATATTTATACAATAGAATACAACATAAAATATAAAAAGAAAATCAGCTGATATGAAAAAATTGATATTAAATATGCTAGGGATGAGAAAGTTCTTACATAAAACAGCTATAGTGTATAATTTCATTTATATAAATTTTCAGAATTCTCATAATTAATCTGAGGTAGAAGATATAAGAACAGTGGTTACCTCCTAGTGAGGGGGTGGGAAAGCAGGTGATAGACATCAAGTGTGACTCAGAATGAACGTGAGTAAAATTTCTAGGTGAGGCTAATGTTCTGTATCTTCACTGGGGTTTGGGTTGAACAGGTGTTTGTAGTTGTCAAAATTCACAGAAGGACACACTTAAGATTTGTGCATTTCATTTTTCTAAATTTTACCTGTAAAATTGAACTGAAAACCAGTGTTGAAGTTCCATTAATAATATGGATGTTGAAGCATTTGGGGATAAGTGTATTGATTTTTGCAACTGACCTAGTAATGCATCATAAAATAATATGTATTGGTGGATAAATAGAGAGATAGGTGATAAATGTTTGACAAAGCAAATACAGTAAAATGTTATACATTTAATCTAGGTGGTATGAATATGGGTGTTTACTGTATAATTCTTTCAACTTTCCTATATGTGTGAGAAGTTAAATAATCAACGTTGAGGGAAGAAAACTTAAATCTTTACAGTGGCCCACTACCTATATAATCTGTCACCCAATCATTTGCTCTTAGACTTCAGCTTTATTACTTCCCATTCCCTCTCCCTTTGACATCTCACTCCAGCCACATTGGCCTTCTGTTTATTTTTGGAATACTGTACATCAGTCAGGCACCTCCCTCATATGCTTTGCTTTTTATGACATCCACTTAGAATACACTTCTCCCAGATAGCCACATGGTTCAAGACCTGATCCCTCAGGTTCTGCAGGTTTTTGCTCAATTCACCTTTTCATCAAGGCCTTCCCTATCATTTAACCTTTCTTGTTAGCATTTGATCCTATCTCCTCACTTTATTTTCTCTATAAGACTTATAACTGTCTGATATACTATGTATTTCACTTATGTATTTGTTTATTCAAATTTGATGAGGGATATGTGCCTATTTTGTTCCTAGTATATTGAACAGTTGATAGCACATAATGTGTGCTCAGTAATTATAAACTGAGTGAATGAATTAGAATTGTAAAGGAGCTGGAAAAGTGATAATGAAACTTAATAGGGGCAAATGTATAACTTAAAAAAAACACAAATACTAAAGTACGTAAAAGGAAAAATTTATAGTGGCTGTGAGAAAATGAGTAAGAAATTTTAAATTAAATATTAACGTAAGGATGGTATAGGTAAACGCTGATACTCACTACCTCCCACAACAACATCAAAATTACAGCTAAAATACAGAACCACCAACGTTCAGAACCACCTGAAAGCTGGAAAATAGAAGTCCTAGAACTAGAGAAGTAAAGGAGAAAGAAGGAGGGGAGGAGGTGCGGAACTGGCTTGTCTAACACGCACGTGTGGTGTGTATGTTGTTTTTTAATCCAGAGGGATAGCTCTGCTGCAGATACCCCCTTGAGGTACCAGGGGTCCCAGCCACAAACCAGGCTCCCAGCCTAGGGTTCCAGAGCTAGGAAGAGAAGTCCCCATAACTTTGGGCTGTAAAAACCAGAAGAAATTATGTCTGAGTGACATGGAGGCTGCTGGAGACCCAGGCAGTTCCTCTTAAAGGGTCAGCACGCAAACTTACCCAGACTCCCTCCCTCTGAGATCCAGCATTGGGGCAGTGGCTTAAAAGGAACCAGGGACATTCAGAGAGGAACTGGATTGTCTGACAATTCCTCCCAGTGATGCCAATGGCAATCAGGGCTCAACCACACCAAGACAGTGCACACAGCCCACAGAGAGATACACCTAGAGTGCCCAGTTCAGGTAACTGAGGGGGCTGAGCCACTGGGCCCTATAGGGTACCTACTACACAAGGCCACTATACCAATTCCTGGAGACATAGCATCTCTTCCTAATACATAGAAACAAACATAGGGAAGCAGCCAAAATGCACAAACAAACTACTGGATATAGAGTTCAAAACAATGGTTATAAGGTTACTCAAGGAACTTAATGAGAGCTTCAAGGGACTTAGCAAGAATTTCAAAGACATGAAAAAGGACCAGTCAGAAATTAAGCATACACTAACTGAGATAAACAATAATTTACAGAGATTCAACAGTGGAGGATTCTGAGAATCAAATCAACGACTTGGAATATGAAGAAGCAAAAACACCTAATCAGAAGAGCATAAAGAAAAAAGAATAAAAAAATTTGAAGATAGTGTAAGGAGCCTCTGGGACAACTTCCAGTGTACCAACATTTGCATTATGGGGGTGCCAGAAGGAGAAGAGTGAGAGCAAGGTATTGAGAACCTATTTGAAGAAATAATGACAGAAAACTTATCCAACCTGGTGAAAGAACTAGACTTACAAATCCAGGAAGCACAGAGTCCCAAATAAGAGGAACTCAAAGAGGCCCACACTGTGACACTTCATAATTAAAATGAAAAAGGTTAAAGACAGGCAGAATCTTAAAAGCAGCAAGAAAAAAGCAATTAGATACCTACAAGGGAGTGCCCATACTACTGTCAGCTAGTTTCTCAACAGACACTTTGCATGGTAGAAGAGAGTGGCAAGAAGTACCCAAAGTGATGAATAGCAAGGACCTACAAGCAATCTTACTATACCCAGCAAAACTATCATTTAGAATTGAAGGTCAGATAAAGAGCTTCACAGATAAGAAAAAGCTAAAGGAGTTCATTACCACCAAACCAGTATACATGAAATTTTGAAGGGTATTCTTTAAGAGGGAAGGGTGAGGGAGGGTGGGAAGAGATTAACCAAAGAACTTATATGCATATATGCATTACCTATAGACACAGATAATAGGATGGTAAAGGCCTGGGATACAATGGGAATAAAAGAAGGGGACATCTGTAATACTCTCGACAATAAAGATTTTAAAAATGTAAAATAAATAAATATTAACATAAGTAAAACTGAAAAGTGTCTGCATTCAGTAAATGTTATGAATATATATTTTATTATTATTATTTGAGGAAGCAGCACAATCTTTGTCACCTTGTGATGGGGGATGTAAAAATAAAACAGTAGAAAAATGAATTCCATCATTAAAAAAGTATAGCATTTGGAACAAAATATGTGAAAGACTAATGTTCTCTACTGGCTGCTATAGTTCTGAGTACCAGTAAGTTCTGAGTACTTCATGAAAAAGGGTCATGGATATGTTGTACCATATTCATACCAGAGCAACCATGATGGTAAGGGGAACAGAGAATGTTTATCTGAGGAAGATAATATCTCTGTATTAAAATATATGAAAAACAGTCATGTGTAAAAATAATTAAATTAGATTTCTCAACATCTGGGAGCTGAACTAAGAAAGATGGTGTGACACTATACAATGGCAAGTTTTATATTATTCTAAAAGAAGACCTTCCAAAACTGAGAGCTGTCTATGAAGAGATTCCCAGGTAAATAAAACTGCAAGTATATAAACATAGGCTGCACAGATATGTGGTATGTAAAACAAGAAGTTGGATTTTGGTGTCTCATAATTTGAATACAAATTCCATATGTGCAACTAATTAGTTGTGTGATCTTAGGCAAATGACAGTGTCTTTCAGTCTCAGTTTCTTTATCTGTAAAATGCACAGGGATTATGAGAATAACATGAAAATAAATGAATGTTAAGCAACAAACAGAGTATTTGGCCTATGTTAGGCCCAGTTTAATATGTAAGAGGTTATTCCAATACTAGAGAAGATGGTTGGACCAAAACTAAAGTGCATTTCAAGTTTAAGAATACATAATTTGATATTATTCATTTTATTTGAGGTATACCAAAAATTGGATCCTGGAGCTGACACCTGAGTCAATATAGTATAATGAATTTGTGCTATTCTGAGAAGAAACCAATCTTATATAATAAAGAGGTAATATGCAAATTGACCGTCACACCCTCGCACAAGATGGCCACCCCCATGTGGTCACAAGATGGCTGCCACAAGATGGACGGCAGGGGAGGGCAGTTGAGGGGGACCAGGCGGGCAGGAGAGGGCAGTTGGGGTCAATTGGGCCGGCAGGGGAGCAGTTAGGCATCTATCAGGCTGGCAGGGGCGTAGTTAGGGAGTGATCACGTTGGCAGGCAGAAGTGGTTAGGGGCAATCAGGCAGGCAGGCAGGCAAGTGGTTGGGAGCCAGCAGTCCCAGATTGTGAGTGGGATGTCTAACTGCAGGATTGGGCCTAAACCGGCAGTGGGACATCCCCTGAGGAGTCCCAGATTGGAAAGGGTGCAGGCTGGGCTGAGGGACACCCCCCCACCCCAGTACACGAATTTCATGCACTGGGCCTCTAGTATTAGTATAAAGTATTAGGTGCTTAGGAAGTCTTAAAACAGATTACCCTATAGAGAAAGACAAGAATAATTTTTCATTTCTACTGCATGTCCATACATCACTTTAATGTCAATATAATTTCTGATGAAGAAGCATGTTTTAGAGAGAAGACATAGCTATAATTGCTAATCCTGAGCACTGTGGACAGAGACAAATAAAAATTCTTTAGACATTAGGTGATTTTTAAAAATTAGTTTATATAGGCTGAAATGTATTAACTTTACCTGGTTTATACATTCTCAGCCTATGATAATTTCCTGTATTTCACATCAATATTTTGTTTTCAGGTCCCACATGGAGCAGTGAGAGAGAGAAAAAAAATCAGAAAAGGAAAGTAGAAATAGTTAGGAAGAGAAAATGTTAAATGTTAAGAATAAAGAAAAGTAAAATGGAAGGGGAGGGCAAGGAATGTTTGGAGAAAACAAGGTGCAAAATAAAGTATTAGGTAACAGATAATATCATTAAAAACATTTAAAGTTTCTTTCTCTATGTTTAAAAAGCAATACACACACACACACACACACATATATGTGTGTGTGTGTGTATTGCTTTTCTTATATATATAAGAAATCTCAAAATGTGTTCAATTTATATATCATATAGGGATTACAACCTTCTATTCTACAAAAGAATAAAGAATCTAATGAAATAGTCTTTTTCATTATTTCTCAAAGAGGATAATCTCAAACAGAAGACCTTCTCTGAGTTGATAATGAGAGAGATGTGATGATCATTTATGGCAGATACAGAAGGTGTTGTCACTTCATTTTTAACTATACCCAACTATCATCATTTATAGTTATTACAATATTACTCAGCCATAGAAAAGAATGAAATCTTACCATGTGATCTCTCATGGATGGACCTATAGGGTATTATGCTAAATGATAATAGCAACTCTTTCTTAGTTTGTTATTGAAGTTAAATTCAGTTTATTCTTAACTAAAACAAATGATTCGAGAGCAAATTTTCTTACTCCTATGAAAACTGTCAAGTAGTCGATTTTCTTCTGGTCCTTTCTTCTCCAGTTTTCCATCTAGGAACTGAATATCTTCAAGCTTTATTTTAACTTGCCCTCATCAAAAATTCAAAAATCTTTTTTTCCAGAGAGAATAAAAAAGCTTCCTTGCACTTAAAAAGAAAGCATGAACTATATTTCCTATGCTGTATTTCATATCCCCGTGACTATTTTGTAACTACCAATCTGGACTTCTTAATCCCTTCACGTTTTTTTACCGAGTCCCACAACCTACCTTCCCTCTGGAAATCATCTGTCTGTTTTCTGTATCTATGACTATGTTTCTGTTTTGTTTGCTCATTTGTATTTTTCTTTAGATTCTACATATAAATGAATTCATATGGTATTTCTCTGACTGACTTATTTCACTTAGCATAATACCCTGTAGGTCCATCCATGCTCTCTCACATGATAAGATTTCATTGTCTTCTATGGCTGTGTAATACACTGTAATAAATACGAATGGTGCCAGTTCGGTATAGGAAGTTTCAGGAGGAGCACTTTGTAAAGCATATGATAATCTAACCACTATGCTATATACCTTAAATTACTACAAAATAATATTTAATGTAAACTCTAAATGGGGTGGGGGCAGCCAGGGAGAGGTCAATGGGGGAAAAAGGAGACTTATGTAATACTTTAAACAATAAAGAATTTAAACAAAACAAAAACAAAAAACCAATATCTTATGGAGATAAATAAAATAAAATAAGTAATTTTAAAAAGTAAATTAATTAATTTAAAAAACACAGCATGAATTTATATAACACTATATGTCCCATAGGCAAATTTTCATTTGGACAAGGAACAAGTTTTACAGTGGAAAAAAATGGCATTTAATATTAGCAAATTGTAAAAGGAGGTAGTTTTATAAGGCAGAGTGTTTTTCTCTTTTGTTCCAGATATTATATAAAAAATGAAATTAGTATTAGACACTTACTTTTGGAGAAAACAAAACAAAAAGCAAAACTACACTGTTTGCAGTGGCTTTTCCATGTGAATAGCATGACCTGGCTTGGGTTTCACATTTTCCTAAAACCTCTCAAACAAGTTCCAGCTAGACTCAGCATGCCCTATACCTCCAGATAAATGGCCCCAGGCCCAACACTTACAGCAGCCTGCCTTGGTTCATATTTGGCTTCTCCTGGGCACCTCCAAGCCCAACATAAATAGCAGCCATCTGTAGATTGCTTTGTAGCTTGTGCTGGGTAGCCCTAGGCAAGGCAGTGGCAGTGGCTGACTTTGTACCTCTGGGAGGCCCCAGAGCCAGTGCACCCAGTGGACAGCTTCAGACCATATCAGATTATAGCTCTACACATCCACAAGCAACACACTCAAGGGGCAGACTCAGAAAGCATCAAAGTCCACTGAAGCAAGACCTGTTCCATAAGGGTATCTCCTGTACAACGGCTCTTTTGTTATAGTAGCAGCTGGTCCACATAGGCAATTGGCCGGGGGATCAATTCCTCCCAGTAACACCAACAGCATTCAAGGCTCAACTACAATGGGATAGTACACACAGCCCACACTGGGGTACACCTAGAATGCCCAGATCAGGTAACTTGGAAAGCTGAGCCACTGGGCCCTAAAGGACATCTACTACACAAGGCCACTCTATCAATTTTAGGAGACATGGAAACAATGTCTGGATTACCTAATACATAGAAGCAAACACAAAGAAGCAGCCAAAATGTGGAGATAAAGAAACACGTCACAAGTTAAAGAACAGAAGAAATCTCCAGAAAAAAAACTAAATGAAATGGAAGCAAGCAAACTATTAGATACACAATCAAAACAATGGCCTGGCTGGCATGGCTCAATGATTGAGCATTGACCTATGAACCAGGAAGTCACAGTTCAATTCCTGGTGAGGGCACATGCCCTGGTTGTTGACTTGATCCCCAGTAGGGGGAATACACGAGGGAGCAGATCAATGATTCTGTCTCATAATTAATGTTTCTATCTCTCCCTCTCCCTTCCTCTCTGAATTCAATAAAAATATATTGAAAAAACAAACAAGCAAAGCAAAACAATGGTTATAAGGGCGCTCAAGTAACTTAATGATGGCTTCAAAGAACTTAGTGAGAATTCCTAGGAAATTAGTGAGAATATCAAAATCATGAAAAGGACCAGTTAGACATGAAGGATAAACTAACTGAAATGAAGAATAATTTACTGGGAATCAACAATAGATTAAAGGATGACAGGAATCAAACCAACGATTTGGAATATGAGAAAGCAAAAAAACATCCAATAAGAAGAGCAAAAAGAAAAAAAAAAAGAATTCAAAAATTTGAAGATAATGTAAGGAGCCTTGGGACAACTTCAGGTGTACCAACATTCACATTATTGTGTTGCCAGAAGAAGAGAGAGAACAAGATATTGAAAACATATTTGAAGAAATAATGACAAAAAACTTCCCCTACCTGGTGAAAGAAATAGACTTATAAATCCAGGAAGTGCAGAGAGTCCCAAACAAGATGAACCCAATAGGCACACACCAAGACTCATCATAATTAAAATGCCAAAGATTAAAGACAAAGAGAGAATCTTAAAAGCAGCAAGAGAAAAGCAGTTAGTTAGTTATCTACAAGGGAGCACTCATACAATTGTCAGCTGATATCTCAACAGACACTTTTCAGGGTAGAAGGAAGTGGCAAGAATATTCAAATTGATGAAAAGCTAGGACCTACAAGCAATATTACTCTACCCAGAAAAGCTATCATTTAGAATTGAAGGTCATATAAAGAGCTTCACAGACAAGAAAGAGCTAAAGGAGTTCATTACCACCAAACCAGTATTCATGACATGTTGAAGGGTCTTCATGAAGAAGAAGAAGGGAAAGAAGAAGGAGGAGAAGGAGTGAGAGGAAGAGGAGGAGGAGGAGGAGAGGAAAGATAAAAAGTATGAACAATAAAATGGCAAAAATACTGTATATATCTATACACAATTAAATCTAAATATCAGAATAAATGAACAAGGAATCTGATGAACAAAATAAGCTGAAGAATAAAATAGAACCAAAAACATGGACACATAGAATAGACTTATAAATCTCAAAGGAAAGGGGGGCAGGAGGGGTATGGGAAGAGATTAATCAAAGAACTTATATGCATATATGCATTACCCATGGACACAGACAATAAGGTAGTTAAGGCATGGGGCATGGAGGGGTCTGGGTGGAGGAGGGCAATGTAGGGAAAAATGGCTATATGTAATACTTTCAACAATAAGATTTTTTAAAGAAAAATAAATATACCAAAAAAAATAAACTACTAAATCATTTGTAATTATAGGAGAGTTTGAGCTTATTAAACTTCTTCAAATGATACTAAATTTGTCTAGAATGGAAAAAAATATATTTACTTAATTCTATTTGTTTCAGCCGCATCTAAAATACTTTAGGCAATCTGTAATTCTAAACAGTACCATCAGATTTTTTTAAAGGAAGAATAAACAGAAGTACCCAAGACATAAGGTATAGTTTTGAGGGTTCTTTTGTTGGAAATTCTTTAGAAAAAATATTTCCTCAACAGTGGCATTTTATGAAGATAAAATTATCTATAAAAATATTTGATACACATAATTTCAAAAACTTTGTCTTATTAAGTGTACCAAGATCTTGCTCTTGAGTAATTAAAAATTTCAACTGTAATTATAATCTCTTCCCAAAGAAAGATACACACAAGGAAATAATTTTTCAGGAGAAGAGTGTTACAAATCAGTAATGTGAACAAAGGAACTATTTTTGTTTTTGTTTTGCTATATGAGATACTGCTCATATTTGCTCATTGTGAATTCTACAATTTACAATGGGAGTGAGTTGAAGTGAGTGAAAGGGGAGACATGGGAACATTTGTAATATCTCTTAATTAATTTTATTTATTTCTGCTTCACATTTTGATATATCTTCTGTAACAAACATTTGATTATTTCCCTGTTTGCATACAATTTCATTTGTATGGCAGAAAAAAATAAACCAGACTATGCTCTAAACATTCACTAAATATTTATATCTCTATACATTTATACAGAGCCCTAAAGGAAATGCAATTATTTAGTATTCTAGCATCAAAAGGAATGCAGTATATGTGAAACATTTTATTTTATAAAACAAGACTTTAAAAGGCTGTTTACCTGTGAGCAACCTGCCCCTGTCAAAGGAGCAGCAGCCTTGCAAGCAGCCTGCACCCATCTGAGGAGCAGCAGCTCCACAAGCAGCTCACCCCTATCCAAGGAGCAGCAACTGCGTGAGCAGCCTGCCTTGCCAGCCAGAGGAGCCACCATTGCTGCGAGCAGCACCCACCAGAGGAGCTGCCACAAGCTGAGAAGCAGCTGCTGCCATGACTGCTGGAGGAGTAGCAGCCATCCAAGAAACCGCTGCAACCCAAGGAGCAGCCCCTGCATGACTGGAAACCTATATCCTTCAGTGAGAGCAAAAATGGGGAGACAAAGAAACCCCCGAAGGAATGAAAAGGAGGAATCTCCAGAAAAGCAGCTAAGTGAAACAAAGGCATGTAATATATCAGAAAAATAATTCAGAATAAGGGTCATACAGTTCATAAACTGCATAGATGAAAAAAATCAACAACTTATATAAGAATCAAGAAGAAATAACAAGTGATATAGCTGCAATAAAAAACACCATGGATAGTTTCAAAAGTAGACAAGGAGAAGTGGAGGACCAAATTAGTAAATTAGAATACAGGGAAGGAAAACACACGCAACCTGAACTGCAATTGGAGAAAAAAATTCAAAGAGAGGAAGAGAGCCTAAGGGAGCTTTGGGATAACATGAAACGAAGCAACATATGAATAATAGGGGTGCCTGAATTACAGGAAGAGGAACAAGAGTTAGAAAACATATTTAAAGAAATAATCTCAGAAAACTTCCCTGGTATAGGGAAGAAAAAAGTCACACAAGCACAGAGAGTCCCAAAAAACATAAACCTGAAAAGACCCAAACCAAAACAAGACGTAATTACAATGGCAAATGTTCAGGAAAAAAGATAGAATTTTAAAGGCTTCTAGAGAGAGACAGAAAGTTATGTACAAGGGATCTCCCATTAGATGATCTAATGATTTCTCAACAAAAACACATCAGGCCAGAAAGAAATGGAAGGAAATTTACAAAGTGATGCAAACCAAGGGACTGAATCCAAGAATACTCTATCCACCAAGGCTATCATTCAAAATTGAAGAAGAAATAAGGAGCTTCACAGACAAAAAAAAAAAAAAAAGGCCAAGGGAGTTTATCACTCCCAAGCCAGCAATGCAAGAAATTATAAAGGGATTGGTGTAAAAAGAAGAAATAAAAAGGGAAGAAAGAAAACAGGCATAAAAAATAACAATGGCTACAAACAAGTACCTAGCAAAAATAACTTCAAATGTAAACAGACTAAATGCTCCACTCAAAAGACATCAAGTGGCTAAATGGATAAAAAAAACAGGACCCATATATATGCTGTCTAAAAGAGACCCACCTAAGAACAAGGGGCTCACACAGATAGAAAGTGAAGGGATGGAAAAACATCTTTCAGGCAAATGGAAATGAAAAAAAAAAGCTGGGGTAGCAATTCTTATATCTGACAAAATAGATTTCAAAGTGAAGGCCATAACAAGAAATAAGGAAGGCCACATCATAATACTAAAGGGATCAATACAACAAGAGGATGTAACACTGGTAAGCATATATGCACCAAATGCAGGAGCACCCAAATATATAAAAAAATTACTAGAAGATATGAAGGGAGAGATCAACAACAATACAATCAGAGTAGGGGACTGTAATACCCCACTGACATCACTGGATAAATCCTCTAGTCAAAAAATCAGCAAAGAAACAGAAATCCTAAATGACTCACTAGATCAGATGGACTTAATTGACATCTTCAGAACATGTCACCTCAAAGCCACAGAATATACGTTCTTCTCAAGTGCACATGGGACATTTTCAAAGATAGACCACATGTTGGGTTACAGGCAAAGTCTCTCCAAATTCAAGAAGATTAAAATTATATCAAGCATCTTCTCAGATCACAATGGCATAATATTAGAAATTAACTATAATAAAAGCAATAAAAAATTCAAACACTTAGAAGCTGAATAGCATGCAATTAAAAAACAGGTTACAAAAGAGATCAAAGAAGAAATTAAAAACATCCTGGAAAGAATGACAATGAAAACACAACAATCCAAAAATCTATGGGACACAGTGAAAGCAGTCCTGCGAGTGAAGTTTATAGCTCTACAGGCCTACCTCAAAAAAAAAAAGAAGAAATGGAAATAAATCATCTGACTCTATAACTTAAAGAATTAGAAAGAAAGCAACAAGAAAAGCCCAGAGTGAGCAGAAGGAAGGAGATAATAAAGATCAGAGCAGAAATAAATGACATAGAGACAAAAAACAACAACAATACAAAATATCGATGAAACAAGAGCTGGTTATTTGAAAGGATAAATAAGATTGATTAACCTCTAGCCAGGCTCACCAAGAAGCAAAGAGAGAGGACCCAAATAAACAAAATCAAAAATGATAGAGGCGAGATAACAAGACCCCACAGAAATACAAAGGATTGTTAAAAAGTACTATGAACAACTCTATTCCAACAAACTAGACAACCTAGAGAAAATGGACATATTCCTAGAAAAATACAACCTTCCAAAACACAATCAGGAAGAATGTAAAAATCTAAATAGGCCAATATCTATGGAGGAAATTGAAGCAGTCCTCTAAAAGCTTTCAGCAAACAAAACCCCAGGGCCAGACAGCTTCATTTGGGAGTTTTATCAAACATTCAAAGAAGAACTAAAACCTATCCTCCTCAGACTATTCCAAAATATTCAAGAGGAAGGAACACTTCCAAGCTCATGCTATGAAGCCAGCATCACCGTAACTCCAAATCCAGATAAAGAAAAAATAATGAAGAGAATTACAGGCCAATATCCCTCAGGAGCATAGATGCCAAAATCCTCAACAAAATTCTAGCAAACCAGATCCAGCATTACAACAGAAAGGTCATTCACCATGATCAAGTAGGATTTACCCCGTGGATGCAAGGATGGCACAATATCTGCAAATCAATAAACAAGATACATCACATAAACAAATTGAGAGTCACAGTTCACATAGTCATATCAATTGATTCAGAAAACGCATTTGACAAAATCCAACACCCTTTCTTGATAAAAGCCCTCAGCAAAATGGGAATAAAGGGATCATACCTCTACATAATAAAACCTATAAATGAAAAACCTACAGCCAACATCATATTCAATGGGTAAAAACTAAAACTATTTTTCCTAATAACAGGGAGGAGACAGGGATGTCCACTTTCACCACTCCTGTTCAATATATGGTAGTCCTGGAAGTGCTAGCCATAACAATTAGACAAGAAGAAAAAATAAAATGTATCCATATTGGAAAATAAGATGTAAAATTGTCATTATTCACAGATGACATGATACTGTACGTAGAAAACCATAAAGACTCCATTAAAAAATTATCAGACTTAATAAATGAATTTGGCAATGTAGCAGGTTACAAAATTAACGCCAAGAAATTTATGACATTTTCATACACCAATAGTGAACTTACAGAAAGAGAGATTAAAAAAAAACAGTGAATTTACAGAGAGATTTAAAAAATCCCATTTATCATCGCACCAAAATAATTAAGATACCTAGGAATAAACTTAACTAAAGAGGTAAAAGACCTGTACTCAGAAAACTACAGGACACTGAAAAAAACAGATAGAGTAGGGCAGAAACAGATGGAGGAACATACCATGTTCATTGATTGGTAGACTCAACATCATTAAAATGTCCATACTTCCCAAAGCAATCTAGATTCAATGAACCTTCCCATTAAAATTCCAAGAGCATATTTCACAGACCTAGAATGAACTCTCTAAAAATTCATCTGAAATAAAAAAGGACCCCGAATAGATGTAGCAGTCCTGAGAAATAAGAACAAATTAGGAGGGATCTCAATACCAGATATCAAGCTGTATTACAATGCCACTGTTCTCAAAATTGCCTGTTACTGGCACAAGAACAGACATATAGACCAATGGAATAGAACAGAGAATCCAGATATCGACCCAAACCTCTATGCTCAATTATCATTTGACAAAGGAGGCAAGAACATACAGTAGAGTCAAGACAGACTTTTCAATAAATGGTGTTGGGAAAATTTGACAGATACATGCAATAAATTGAAACTAGACCACCAACTTACACCATACATAAAAATAAACTCAAAATGGATAAAGAACTTAAACATAAGATGGGAAATCATAGAAATATTAGAGGAATCTACAGGCAGCAAAATCTCAGGGATATGCCGAAGCAACATCTTCACTGATACAGCTCCTAGGGCAATGGAAACTAAAGAAAATATAAATAAATTGGACTACATCAAAATAAAAAGCTTCAGTACAGCAAAAGAAACCATCAACAAGACAACAAGAAAACCCATTTCATGGGAGAACACATTTGCCAATGTTATCACAAATAAGGTTTCAATCTCCAACATATACAGAGAACTCATACAACTTAAGGAAAGAAAGATAAACAACCCAATAAAAAAATGGGCAATGGACCTAAATAGATACTTTTCAAAAGAGGACATGAAGTCCAAGAGACATATGAAAACATGCTGAAAGTCACTAATCATCTGAGAGATGCAAATCAAAACAACAATGAGGTACCATCTCACATCTATCAGAATGGCTAACATCAACAAATCAACAAATGACAAGTGCTGGCGAGAATGTGGAGGAAAAGGAACCCTCTTGCACTACTGGTCAGAATGCAGACTGGTGCAACCACTGTGGAGAACAGTATGGAGTTTCCTCAAAAAACTAAAAATGGAACTCCCGTTTGACCCAGTGATCCCACTTCTAGGAATATATCTCAAGAAACTAGAAACACCAAACAGAAAGGGTATATGTACCCCCATGTTCATAGCAGCACAATTTACCATAGCTAAGATTCGGAAACAGCCCAAGTGCCCATCAGCAGATGAATGGATTAAAAAACTGTGGTACATATACACAATGAAATACTATGCTGCGGTAAAAAAGAAGGAATTCCTACCATTTGCAACAGCATGGATGGAACTAGAGAGCATTATGCCAAGCGAAATAAGACACTCAGAGAAATAGAAATATCACATGATCTTACTCATTTGTGGAATATAATGCACAACATAAACTGATGAACAAAAACAGATCCAGAGTCAGAGAAGCATCGATCAGACTGTCAAACCTCAGAGGGAAGGTAGGTGAGGGTGAGGGTAAGGGGAAGAGATCAACCAACAGACCTGTATGCGTGCATATAAGCCTAACCAATGGAAACAGACACAAGGGGGGGTTGAAGGCATGAGTGGGGGGCTGGGGGGCAATGGGTGGATAAGGACATATATGTAATACCTTAATCAATAAAGAAAAAATAAAAAATACACAGATTTATAGTTATTTCTATTCACAAGAGAAAAACAGGCTGCTTACCACGTCTATCATGTCAGATTCCATTTCATTGTTGAGATCAGACTAAAAGAGAACAAAATATAGTAATTGCTATAAAATCTGTAATTTCTTTAGGTCATAGAATATATATTAAATGATAATATTAGTGTGTGTCAAATACTCTATTCATTTCCAAGTTGTAGAAAAGAATCCTTCAGCAATAGTGGGAATAGCACCAATCTGAGAGTTTCTGTCTTTTAATAGATGCCTTTTATCCTTTTATGTTCATTATGATTATGATACATTTGGATTTATTCTACATCTCATTTTGTCTTCTGTGTATCATATTTGTTTTGGCTCATTTCCTCTGTCTTCACTGCATTGTATTAAAAACATTTTTATTACCTTTGTTTCCACTCTACTAGAAAGACATTACAGATTCTGTTTATATATCTTTAACCTAAAACTTTTAACATGTATAGCAGAACTAATCAGTTTAATCAATACCTATATTCTCTTTTGATCAACACAATAACATTATAACTCTACTAGAGACCCAGTGCACCAATTCATGCACCAGTGGGATCCCTCGGCCTGGCCTGTGGGATCGTGCTGTTACTGGCTCTCCAACATCCCCTGAGGTGTCCCAGATTGCAAGAGGGCGCAGGCCAGGTTGAGGGACCCCACCAGTGCATGATCGGGGCCGGGGAGGGACATGGGAGGTTGGCCAGCCGGGGAGGGACCATGGGAGGGTTCCAGGGCATGCCCAGCCCATCTCACTCAGTCCTGATCAGCCGGACCCCAGCAGCAAGCTAACCTATTGGTCAGAGCATCTGCCCCCTGGTGGTCAGTGCACATCATAGTGAGTGGTTGAGCAGCCTTAGCACATCATTAACATATTTGCTTTGATTAATTTAATGGCTGACTGGTGAACCGGGCACTTAGCATATTAGGCTTTTATTATATGGATACTCCAATCTACTCTCTTTCACATTTTGTGTTTTCATTGTCCAATATCTTAGTTCCATCTTTTCTTCAACTGACAAAATTAATCTTATTTAACTGCCAAAGCTTATAAAGATAAATAGCATGCTTAATGATATTTCTTCTCAGTATAGTTTATTTTTTAATAAATGTATTCATTTATTTTATAATAAATATAATACAAGTATACTAATAAAAAATAAATAGCTTCATGATATTATGCATATTTGCATATACACTGAGTGGCCAGATTATTATGATCTCTGAATGCATAATAATCTGGCCACTATATATATATATATATATATATATATATATATATATATATATATATATATATTTTAGAGGCCCAGTGCATGAATTCGTGCATGGGTGGGGTCCAGCCAGCCTGGCCAGGGGGAGGGGACATGGACGGTTGGCCGGCCTGCCTGCTGGTCAAACTCCTGGTAGAGGGGACAATTTGCATATTAGCCTTTTATTATATAGGATATACACTGAGTGGTCAGATCATTATGCGTTCAGAGATCATAATAATCTGGCCACTCAGTGTATATTTGTATAATCACAACACAAATAAGAATACAAAAAATTTCCATCACCCCATAATGTTCGCTCATGCTCCTTCACAGTCTATACTCCAAGTGGTAACTTATTTTTTATCTCATACAACTATTTTTGTATACTTTGATAATCATACTAATAAAAAAAACACAGTAAATATTATTTTACTTATGGCTTTTTTTTCAGTCACCACATTCTCTGTAAAAGTCATCCAGGTTGTTTAAATACCATTTAGTTTCATTTTTACATGATATACCTTTCTCTATTCTTTCATTTTCAGTCTGTGTCCTTATAGCATAAAATATAACTCTAATAAAATAATTTATATCTATTTTATACAGTATTAAAATATTTTTCTTTTAAATTGAGTTTAAACTATTTACCTTTAAAATAAATGTATTATGCTTAGTGAAATAAGCCAGTCAGAGAAAGAAAAGTATCACATGATCTCACTTATATGTGAAATCTAGCGAACAAGATAAACTGAAGAACAAAACATATCCAGAGACTTTGGAACATGCAACAGACTGATGTATTTCAGAAGGGGGGATAGAAAGAGACTAAACAAAGAACTTACATGCATATATGCACAGCCCATGGACAAACAATAGTTCAGGGAAGGCTTGGGGAGGGGACTGGAGTGGGGTGGAGGGCATCAAGGGGGGGAAAATGGGAACATTTGTACTTTGAATAATAAAGTAAAAAATATAAAGTAATTGTTGATATAGTTGCATCTACATTATTTTTTGCAGCATTAGTTTCCTCCTTATTTATTCTGTTATTTATTTGTTTATTCAAAATTCTTGGGCTTTTGTTTTTGTTTTGTTTTTAATATATTTTATTGATTGCAGAGAGGAAGCGAGAGGGAGAGAGAGATAGAAACATCAGTGATGAGACAGAATCACTGATCAGCTGCCTCCTGCACGCCCCCGACTAGGGATCGAGCCCGTAACTTGGGAATGTGCCTTTGACTGGAATCGAACCTGGGACCCTTTAGTCTGCAGGCCAATGTTCCATGCACTAAGCCAAACCAACTAGGTTTTGGGCTTTTGTGGATTAAATATTTGTATCATTCCACATCTTTTTATCTATTAGGTTTCAATTTATGCCATATTTCACTATGTTTCCATGGTTACTCTAGAGCAGGTTTCTAACATGTTTTAAGAAACTCTTAGAGGGGATTCAAAATTATTGTCATTATAATATTGAGTACTTGCATTTTTGCTCTCATTGTTCTTTAGTATAGTATATTCCAGGTGGTTATGTCATCTCTTATCACAACATAGTAAATGCAGAAGCAATCTGGATATACAAAGAACAAACTGATTGTTGCCAGGTGGGAAGGGGTTGGGGAAGAATGGGTAAAAATGGTGAAAGTGATTAAGAAGTACATACTTCCAGTTATAAGAACAGCCACAGGGATGTAAAGTACAGGTTAGGGAATATAGTCAATAATCTACCTATATATACAAAAGCCTATGCGACCAGAACGCTGAAACGACCTGAACAACCAGAATGACAGGTATCTATGATGTGCACTGACCACCAGGGGGCAGACACTTAGTGCAGGAGCTGCCCCCTGGTGGTCAATGAGCTCCCACAGCCAACCTCCTGTGGCCGGCCAACCTCCGTGGTCCCTACCCCCGGCCCACAGCAGGCAGCCGGCAGGAAGGCCCTGGCCAGCAGCCAGCAGCCTGCATGAAGGCAGGGCTGGCTGGGGGGAGGGTCCACGGGAGGGAAGGCCCTGGCCAGCAGCCAGAAGGAAGGCCCCAAAAGGCATCTGGAAGGCCCCAATCGCCGGCCAGGCCTAGGGACCCCACCAGTGCACAAATTTTGTGCACTGGGCCTCTAGTATTGTAATAATTATGTATAGTGTCAGGTGAGTACTAGACTTAACGGGTGGATCAACTTATAAGTTTAAAAAGAAGTCTAGCTGCTATGCTTTATGCCTGAAACTAATATAATATTGAAAGTCAACTCTAATTGAGAAATAAATATATCAATAAATCTATTTTAAAAGAGCACAATGTCCTGGCTGGTGTGAGTCAGTGTTTGAGCATCGTCCCATGCACTGAAAGGTCACCAGTTCGCTTCCTGGTCAGGGCAGATGCCTGAGTTGCAGGCTTGATCCCCAATAGGGGACGTACAGGAGGCAGCTGATTGATGTTTTTCTCTCTCATTGATGTTTTTCTCTCTCCCTTCCCCTTTCTCGCTCTCTAAAATCAATAAAAAGCATATTTAAAAAAGAGCACACATGTTGGCAAGGATGTGGATAAGTTGAAAACCTGTATACCGTTGAAGGGAATGTAAAATGATGCAGCTGCCTTGGAAAACAAGTTGATGGCTGCTAAAGGGAAGGAGGTTGAGGCATTGGAACAAAAAACAAACTAAGGTTATTTGGCATTACTTTCTTTTAGGAAATCATTGATGCTTTTAGCAATTGTGTCTTTATTTCTTATGCATTCCCAGACTATCTGTTTAATAATATGCCCTAGGAGTTTTCCAAGAGCACGCATTAAGGTCACTTGCCCATAGTTTTTTTTTTTTTTTTTTTTTTCTCATTTTCTAGAAATGTATTGTTCAATTACAGTTGACATACAATATTGTATTACTTTCAGGTCTATAACATAGTAGTTAGATATTTATATAATTTATGAGGAGATCCCCCTAATAAATCTAGTATCCATCTGACAGCATACATATTTATTATAATATTATTGACCATATTCTGTGTGTTCTATTTTACATCCCCATGACTATTTGTATAAGTGGCAGTATTTACTTCTTAATCCCTTTCACCCTTTTCATACATCTCCCCAATTCCCTCCCATCTGGAGACCAATTTGTTCTCTGTATCTATGAGTTTGTTTCTCTTTTGTTTAGTTGGTTTTTTTGTTTTTTAGATTTCACATATAAGTTAAATCATATATTTTTCTTTTTCTATCTGACTTTTTCTTTTAAAAATATTTTTATTGATTTTACAGAGAGGAAAGGAAAAGGGTAGAGGGAAACATCAATCAGTTGCCTCCTACACACCCCCTACTAGAGATCAAGTTCAAAACCAAGGTACATGCCCTTGATGGGAATCTAACCCAGGAACCTTCAGTCCATGGACTTACGCTCTAACCACGGAGCCAAATTAGTTAGGGCTATCTGACTTTTTCACCTGGCATAATGCCCTCTAGTTCCATTCATACCACAAATTATAAGATTTCATTCCCTTTCATGGCTGAATAATTTTCCATTGTATATATCACATATTCTTTATCCATTTGTCCAATGACTGACAACTCATGTACTGTTGATGGGATTATAAATTGGTGAAGCCACTGTGAAAAACAGTATTGAGGTTTCTCAAGACTTTTGAAATAGAACTACCATATGACCCAGCAACTCTACTTCTTAGCCTTTAACAGAAATCCAAAAAAACTTGCCTATAATTTTAAAAATTCACATTACCCCCTGTGTGAAATTTAGGACAGCATATGCATATTAATCCAATTCATTGTGACTGGAGAAGATAATTGAAGTACAAAGCTATAATAATCAAAATAGCATAGTACTGGCATAAAAACAGACATATAAATCAATGGAAAAGAATAGAAAGCCCCTATATGGTCAATTAATTTATGATAAAGAGGGCAAGTAAGATAGCCTATTCAATAAATGGTGTTGGAAAAATTAGACAGATACATGCATGCAAAAAAATGAAATTATATCACCTTTTTACATCATATACAAGAATAAACTCAAAATGGATTAAAGACTTAAGTGTAAATCTTGAAACCAAAAAATTCATTGAGAAAACATAGGCAGTAAAATCTTGGATATTTCTCATAGCAATATTTCTTCTGATATATCTCCTCCAGCAAGTGAAACAACAAAACAAATGGCAATGCAACAAATTAAAAGTTTTTTGCACAGCAAAGAAAACATCAACAAAAGAAATACAACTACTGAATTAAAGAAGAAATTTTCCAATAATATATCTGTTAAAGGATTAATATTCAAAATTTATAAAGAACTCATATAACTCAACAACCCCCCCCCAAAAAAAAAAAAAAAACAACCACAAAAAACAACCCAAAAACAATGCAATTAAAAAGTGGGCAGAGGTCCTAAATAGAAATTTCTCCAAGGAGGACATACAGATGGCCAATAAGCATGAAAAATGCTCAATGTCACTAACCGTCAGAGAAAGGCTAATTAAAATCACAATGAGATATCACTTCACACCTGTCAGAATGACTATCATCAATAAACAACAAGTGCTGGTGTGGATGTGGAGAAAAGGGAGCCCTTGTGCACTGTTAGTGGGAATGCAGTACAGCTGGTATGGAAAACAGTATGGAGGTTCCTCTTGTATATAACTAAAGAAACAACAACAAAAAAACTAATTTGAAAGAATGCAAGCACCCGTATGTTCATTTTGGCATTCTTTACAATAGGCAAGATATGGAAGAAACACAAGTGCCAGTCAACTGATGATGGGGATAAAAATTTGTGATACATATAATAATGGAATGTTACTCAGTCACAAAAAATAAAATAAAATCATACATTTGTGATAGCATGAATGGACATAGACAGTATTATTCTAAGTGAAATAGTCAGAGAAAGACATATAAAAGTCAAATCAAATACCTTATGATTTGACTTTTATATATGGAATCTAAATTAAAAAAAAATGAACAAATAAAAAGAAACAGATTTATGGGTACAAAGAATAGAAAGATGGTTGCCAGAGGGAAGATGGGTTGAGGGACTAGTTGAAAAAGTTGAGGGATGCAGAGGCACACATAATAGTCACAGAGATGCAAATGTAGCATAAGGGTTATAGTTAATGATAATGTAATACCTAGCATGGTGCCAAATGGGTACTGGAAATATTGGGGGATCACTTTGTAAAGGACATATATCTATGAACTATACAGTACACCTGAAACTAATACTAAATAATATCGAATGTAGCCTATAATTGAAAGCTAAAATTAAAAAAATGAATTGTAACTGGAAAAAAATAAAGGTATATTTCTTAGCCAGAGACATAAGCAGAACTCAATCCTCAAAGAATTCTGAAGACCTTAGAATTTATTTACTAGACCTGACTAGCTGCTAAAAGACCTAGGACAAAGGCAGAACCCTAGTTTTATCTCCAACTATCAGTGCAGGTAGTTTCTCTGGTCTCAATTTCCTCATCTGTAAAATGATGAGATCTATTCTAGTTTTAGTGACTTACTAGTAAGTGCTTAGCAGCTAACGATAACCAAATGGCTGGATTTATATTCAAGGATCTGATATGACCCCTCCCCTGTTTTGGAGGGATTAAAAATGTATCAAATTTTCATTTGTCTTCTGGATACAAGCACACACACAGAGAACACACACACACACACACACACACACACACACACACACACACACCTGAAAAAATGAAATACTGCCATTTACGACAGTATGGATGGATCTTTGAGGATATCATGCTAAGTGAAATAAGTCAGACAGAAAAAATGAAAAACTATATGATTTCACTCATATCCTATCTAATAAAAGAGTAATATGCAAATTGACCATCACTCCAACACACAAGATGGCTGCCCCCATGTGGACACAAGATGGCCACCACAAGATGACCAGCAGAGGAGGGCAGTTGGGAGGGATCAGGCCTGCAAGGGAGTGCAGTTGTGGGCAATCAGGCCAGCATGGGAGGGCAGTTGGGAGGGACCAGGCCTTCAAGGGAGGGCAGTTGTGGGCAATCAGGCCAGCAGGGGAGGGCAGTTGGGAGGGACCAGGCCTGCAAGGGAGGGAAGTTGGGGGCAATCAAGCTTGCAGGGGAGGGCAGTTAGGGGTGACCAGGCCGACAAAGGAGGGAAGTTGGGGGCGACTGGGCTTGCAGGGAAGGGCAGTTGGGGGGGACCCAGGCCTGCAGGGGAGAGCAGTTGGGGGGGACCAGGCCTGCAGGGGAGGACAGTTAGGGGTGACCAGGCCTGCAGGGGAAGGCAGTTAGGGGCAAACAGGCTGGCAGGGGAGCAGTTAGGCATCAATCAGGCTGGCAGGGAAGTGGTTAGGGGGTGATCAGGCTGGCAGGCAGAAGCGGTTAGGGGCAATCAGGAAGGCAGGCAGGTGAGCAGCTTGGAGCCAGCAGTCCTGGATTGGAGAGGGTACAGGCTGGGCTGAGGGACACACACCCCCGTGCACAAATTTCATGCACCGGGTCTCTAGTGTGGGATATAAAACTGAAAGCAACAAATGAATAATAAAGGACAAACATAAAATGAAAACTCATTGACACAAATAACAATATGGTGGTTACCACAGGGAAAGAGGTGGAGGGATATAATAAATGGTAAAGGAGCATCTACTAAATGGAAGGAGATTTGATTTGGTTGGTAAACATAAAATACAATATAAAGATAATGTATTATAGAATTGTACCCTTGAAACTTATAGAATTTTATTAAACAACATCACAAAAATAAATTTAACTCAAAAATTAAAAAACAATGTATTTTACACTTAAAATTTTGTTCTGAGAGTAAATTGCATGTTAAATATTCTTATCACCACATAAACAAACACATAAAGAAAGCATGTAAGTGCTGCTCATGATGACTTAAATATATAATGCAGAAGGACTATTTCTATTCACACAAAGATTCATAAAAAACTTTTCCCTGAATTGCTAGTTGTTAGTTCATAAGAGTTAAATAAGAGAAACATGGCATCAAATATTAGAAATATGTCAAACTGGATATTCTATTACAATAGTGCTGAACTTGGAACCATGAAATTATTACATATACAGTATAATGCATTGCCTGAATGCTGAAACAAAAAGGGTCTAATAATAGCAGTATGAGTTCAAACTCTGCTTTTTTAAAAATGTGCTGTTCTTCATTTGTTACACATATCAAAGGTGTATAGATGCTCTTGTAATTAATATTCATTTAATAGCATCATTGAATATATAGTTACTTTTGTTTTATGTGGTCCTCCATCATCACATATCCTCTATAATAAAAGTCTAATATGCTAAGTGTCCAGTTGTCTGGTCAGCCATTCAACCAATCAAAGCATAATATGCTAATGATATGCTAAGACCTCTCAACCACTTGCTATGATGTGCACTGACCACCAGGGGGCAGATAGTTGACCAGTCAACCAGTCTCTATGATGTGCACTGACCACCAGGGTTCAGACAGTCGACCGGTCAACCAGTTGCTATGACATACACTGACCACCAGGAGGCAGACGCTCCGACCAGTAGGTTAGCTTGCTGCTGGGGTCTGGGCAATCAGGACTGAGCAAGATGGGCCTGACATGCCCTGGAACCCTCTCATGGTCCCTCCCCGGCTGGCTAACCTCTTGTGTCCCTCCCGGGACCCCGATCATGCACTGGTGGGGTCCCTCAGCCTGGCCTATGCCCTCTTGCAATCCAGCCTGAGGGACCCCTCCCTTGAGTGCATGAATTTTGTGCACTGGGTCTCTAGTAAACTTATAACAAAACAAAAACTTTTTCCACTTCTCTACTTGACTGGGCTTCAGTTTTCTAATTTTCTATTAAATATATAAAGTAAAATTAAATGTTCTCCTTCATGGTCTCAGAACATAAATCAGAATGTTTATATTTCACTATAGATATACTAGAGGCCTGGTGCACAAAATTCATGCACGTGAGGGGGTGTCTCTCAGCCCAGCCTGCACCCTCTCCAATCTGGGATCCCTCTCAAAATCCAGGACTGCTGGCTCCCAACCACTCGCCTGCCTTCCTGCCTGATTGCTCCTAACCACTCCCCTGCCAGTCTGATTGTTGCCTAACTGCTCCCCTGCCAGCCAGATTGCCCCTAACTGCCCTCCCTTGCTGGCCTGGTCACCCCTAACTGCCCTCCCCTGCAGGTCTGGTCCCCCCCAACTTCCCTCCCCTGCAGGCATGGTCCCCACCCAACTGCCCTCCCCTGCAGGCCTGGTCCCCACCCAACTGCCTTCCCCTGCTGGCCAGGTTCCCCCCAACTGCCTTCTGCTGAAGGCCTGGTCCCACCCAACTGCCCTCCCCTGCAGGCCTGGTCCTCCCCAACTGCCCTCACCTGCAGGCCTGATTGCCCCCAACTGCCCCTCTCTGCCATCCCGGTCACCCCTAACTGCCCTCCCCTGCAGTCCTGATTGCCCACAACTGCCCTCCCCGCCAGCCATTTTGTGGCGGCCATCTTGTGTTCACATGGGGGCGGCCATCTTTGACCACATGAGGGCGGCCATCTTGTATGTTGGAGTGATGGTAAATTTGCATATTACCTCTTTATTATATAAGATATGGGAAATAAGCTTTCCAGAGACACTATTTTAGGCCCTCTCTCTGTCCTCTATAACCATCAAATTGGTACCGAAATTTTAACTTGCTAGAAACTTGGAAGTCCTGGGAAGAAGGCCATTGGCAGCTAGCAAAATTAAAACTAGAGGCATCAGTAGCTTCTACAGAATATTCTTGTCATTTAAAAGTTATTATAAACTCATACACTTTATCCAATATGAGAAACAGTGTGACATTTAAGCACTCAAGTCATACACTATATATCAAACATTGCAGAATAAAAACCACAATAATTTATCAACAATATATGTCAATAAGTAACCACAGAGAGAAAATATAAAATAAGAGCAACATTGGTCTATTTACAATCAATAAAAATATTTTGATATCATCTCATAATGTAGAACAATAACCCATATTTATCACCTAAGTGATAAAGCAAGGAAATATGTTGTCAGGTAGGCTTATAGAAAATAGCCACTTGTATGAATTAACCAAACAACAAGTCCCTGATGAATACTAGAATGTTTGGTGGAAAGTATACAGGAACTCAGAGAAAAACAATTATATGTTTAAGAAATACTTATATTTTTGAGAATGGAATGTTGAGATTGTTTAAAAATAAAATTATAAGATAAAAAATGTATAGCAGATGAATGGGACAAATGAGAAATCTCCCTGGGTGTTGGTAGATAAGGGATTGCTATAAGAAATCATAACAAATGCTGTGTAGGTACTTATGTACTACTATATATCCTACCTAATAAAAGAGTAATATGCAAATTGACCATACATCTGCTACACCCACAAACCATGCCCACAAGCCACGCCCACAAACCAATCAGGAGCGAATATGCAAATAAACCCGACCAAGATGGCTGCAGCCACAGAGAGCAGGAGGGAGGCTTGGGTTTCCCCGGCAATGGAGGAAGCCAAGCTTTCCGCCTGCCCTTGCAGGCCCAGGCCTCCACTCCAGGCTACAAAGTTTCAATTATAGAAGATAAATAAATCTCAACAGAAATGGCAGCAGCCACGGAGCTGGAGAGAGCAGGAGGCTAGGGTTGCCCCAGCAATGGAGGAAGCCAAGCTTTCTGCCTGTCCTGGCCAGCCCAGGCCTCCATTCCAGGCTACAAAGTTTCAATTATAGAAGATAAATAAATCCCAACAGAAATGGCTGCAGCCACGGAGCGAGCAGAAGGCTTGGCTCCGCTCCAGGCTACAAAGTTTCAATTATAGAAGATAAATAAATCCCAGATACCAAGGCCTCCGCTTGGGTTGCTGGGGGGCGTGGCCAGCCTGCAAACCACCACAGGCCCCTCACCCAGGCCGCCCCACGCCATAAGGGAATCCCCATCCTGATCCGGGACACCCTTCACAGCAAACTAGCTGGCCCCACCCATGTACCAGGCCTCTATCCTACCTAATAAAAGAATAATATGCAGATTGACCATAACTCCAACACACAAGATGGCTGCCCCCATGTGGTGAAAGATCCTGCCCCATGTGGACACAAGATGGCCACCACAAGATGGCCAGCAGAGGAGGGCAGTTGGGAGGGACCAGGCCTGCAAGGGAGGGCAGTTGTGGGTGATCAGGCCAGTAGGGGATGGCAGTTGGGAGGGACCAGGCCTGCAAGGGAGGGCAGTTGGGGGCAATCAAGCCTGTAGGGGAGGGCAGTTAGGGGTTACCAGGCCTGCAGGGGAGGGCAGTTAGGGGAAAACAGGCTGGCAGGGGAGCAGTTAGGCATCAATCAGGCTGGCAGGGGAGTGGTTAGGGGGTGATCAGGCTGGCAGGAAGAAGCGGTTAGGGGCAATCAGGAAGGCAGGCAGGTGAGCAGTTGGGATCCAGCAGTCCTGGATTGTGAGAGGGATGTCCGACTGCCCGTTTAGGCCCGATCCCACGGGGATCGGGCCTAAACGGGCAGTCGGACATCCCTTGAGGGATCCTAGATGGGAGAGGGTACAGGCTGGGCTTAGGGACACCCCCCATGCACGAATTTCATGCACCGTGCCTCTAGTAATGCTATAAAAGTTATCAGGAAACATATTTGGTCTTAAGAGAGAATGATTACTAGACAGCAGTGAATAGAAGTTAAAGTAAAATATTTTCGTTAGTGTGCTATAACTAATTTTCTTTTATAAAATTTTATATCACCACTTATCCCCTTCCCCCCCCCCTGAAATAACCCCCTCCACCAACAACACCAGAGCTGTCTGTTTTCTATCTATGAATCTGTCTCTATTTTGTTTTAAAGTTCATTTGGTTCATTAAATTCCACATATCAGTGAAATCATATGTTACTTGTCTTTCTCTGACTGTCATACTTCACTTACCATAATGTTCTCAAGACCCATCCATTCTGTCTCAAAGTGTAAATTTTTCTCCCTTTTTATAGCAGTGTAGTGTTCCACTATGTAAATGTACCACAGCTTTTTTAACCACTCATCTACTGATGGACACTTGGGCTGCATCCAAATCTTGGCTATTGTAAATAATGCTGCAATGAACATAGGGGTTCATATATTCTTTCAAAATAGTGTTTCAAGTTTCTTTGGATAAATTTCCAGAAGAAGAATTGCTAGAGAGGATGCGGAGAAAAAGGAACCCTCCTGCACTGCTGGTGGGAATGCAGACTGCTGCAGCCACTGTGGAGAACAGTATGGAGTTTCCTCAAAAACCTAAAAATGGAACTCCCATTTGACCCAGTGATCCCACTTCTAGGAATATATCCCAAGAAACTAGAAACACCAATCAGAAAGGATATATGCATGCTTATTTATCATAGCAGCACAATTTACCATAGCTAAGATTTGGAAACAGCCCAAGTGCCCATCGGCAGATGAGTGGATTAAAAAACTGTGGTACATATACACAATTAAATACTATGCTGCTGTAAAAAAGAAGGAATTCTTACCATTTGCAACAGCATGGATGGAACTAGAGAGCATTATGCCAAGCGAAATAAGCCAGTCAGAGAAAGATAAATATCACATGATCTCACTCTTTTGTGGAATATAATGAACAACATAAACTGATGAACAAAAACAGATCCAGAGACAGAGAAGCATCAATCAGACTGTCAAACCTCAGAGGGAAGGTAGGGGAGGGTGGGGGTAAGGGGGAGAGATCAACCAATGGACTTGTAGGCATGCATATAAGCCTAACCAATGGACACAGACACCAGGGGGGTGAGGGTATGAGTGGAGGGGGTGGCAATGGGGGGATAAGGGCACATGTGTTTTACCTTAATCAATAAAAGAAATAATAATAAAAGAAAAGAAAAGAAATGAAAGTGAAGAAGTAACCAGTGAAACCACAGAAAAACAAAGGATTGTAAGAAAATACTATGCATGCTCAACTATATGCCAACAAGCTGGACTATGTGGATAAAATGGACAAATTCCTAGAAAAATACAATCACAAATTCCTAGAAAAATACAATCTCCCAAAACTGAATCAAGAGTAATCAGAAAACCTGAATAGGACAACAACAATTGATGAAATAGAAGCAGTAATAAAGACACTCCCAGCAAACAAAAGCCCAGGTACAGATGGCTTCACAGGGGAGTTTTACCAAACATTCAAAGAAGAACTAACACAAATACTCCTCAAACTATTTCAAAAAATCCAAGAGGACGGCACACTTCCAAGCTCTTTCTATGAAGCCAGCATTATACTAATTCTGAAATCAGATAAAGACACTACAAAGAAAGAGAATTACAGGCCAATATTCCTGATGAACATTGATGCTAAAATCCTCAACAAAATATTAGCAAATTGGATCCTTCCATATATTAAAAATATCTTGCACCATTATCAAGTGGGATTTATTCCAGGGATGCAAGGCTGGTAAAATATTAGCAAATCAATAAATGTGATACATCAGATAAACAAATTGAAAGACAAAAGTCACATCATCATATCAAAAGACGCAGAGAATGCATTTGACAAAATCCAACAACCATTTTTGACAAAAACTCAGCAAAGTGGGAAGAGGGAGCATATCTCAGCATGATAAAGGCCATATATGACAAACCTACAGAGAACATCATACTCAATGGGCAAAAACTAAAACCATTTTCCCTAAGAACAGGAACAGGACAGGGATGTCCACTTATGCCACTCTTTTTCAAAATAGTACTGGAAGATGTAGCCACAGCGATCAGACAAGAAGAAATAAAATGCATCCAAATTGGAAAAAAGGGAGTAAAATTCTAATTTTTTGCAGATGACATGATATTGTGCATAGAAAAGCCAAAAGAATCCACCAAAAAACTACTAGATTTAATAAATTAATTTGTCAACGTAGCAAGATACAAAATTAAAACCCAAAAATCAATGGCTTTAAAAAAAAAAAAACAAAAACCAATAATGAATTATCAGATAGAGAAACTAAACAAACAATCTCCTTTACCATAGCAACAAAAAACTTAAGATACTTAGGAATAACCTTAACCAAGGAGGCAAAAGACCTGTACTTGGAAAACTATAGGACGTTGAAAAAAGAGATAGCAGAAGATATAAACAAGTGGAAGAATAATCAAGAGTAATCAGAAAACTAACACAGAATAACTAACACAAATACTTCTCAAACTATTTCAAAAAATCCAAGAGGACGGCACACTTCCAAGCTCTTTCTATGAAGCCAGCATTATCCTGTGTTCATGGAGTAGAATATACTGTGTTCATGGATTGGTAGAAGCAACTTCATTAAAATGTCCACACTACCCAAGGCTATCTACAGATTTAATGCAATCCCTATTAAAATACCAAAGGCATATTTCGCAGATCTAGAATGAATACTCCAAAATTTATATGGAATAAAGGAAAAGCTTGAATAGCTGTAGCAATCTTGAGAAAGAAAAACAAAGTTGGAGGGATCGAAGTACCAGATTTCAAGTTATAGTATAAAGCCACTGTTCTCAAAACTGCCTAGTACTGTCCCAAGAACAGGCACATAGACCAATGGAACAGAACAGAGAAGCATCTCGCTACCTCACTTCAAATTATACTACACAGCTATGATAATCAAAACAGTATGGTATTGGCAGAGAAACAGACACACAGATCTATGGAACAAAATAGAGAGCCCAACTATAAAACCACATGTATATGGATAAATAATTTTCTACAAAGGAGCCAGAAATACACAATGGAAGGAAGGTTGTCTCTTCAATATATGATGCTGGGAAAACTGGAAAGCCACATGCAAACAAATGAAAATGGATTATAATTTGTCCCCATGTATAAAAATTAATTCAAACTGGATCAAAGACCTAAATATAAGACCCAAAACAGTAAGTTACATAGAAGACAATATAGGTATCAAACTTATGGACCTGGGTCATAGAGAACATTTTATGTGGGATATAAAACTAAAACTTGTGAACATAAACAGCAATGTGGTGGTTGCCAGAGGGAAGGGGGTTGGGAGAGAAGAATGTCCTAATATATGGTGACAGGAGAAGGTTTGACTTTGAGTGGTGGGAACACGATTCAATACACAGATCTTGCAACATAGAAACCCACACCTGAAACTTAGGTTTTCAAATTAACCAATGTCACCCCAATGAATTTAATTTAAAAAAAGAAAAACAAAGTTGGAGGTATCACACTACTGGGTGTCAAATTATATTACAAAGGTCACAGCAATCAAAACAGCATAGTATTGTATTGGCACATGATCAGGCAAATAGATCAAGGAAAGAGGATAGAGAGCACAGAAAAAAATCCTCACCTTTATGGTCAATTAATATTTGACAAACAAGGCAAGAACATGCACTGGCATAAAGACAGTCTAGTCAATAAATGGTAATGGGAAAATTGAAACAGATACATGCAAACACACACACACAACAACAACAACAACAACAACAACAACAACAACAGCCCAGCCAGCATGGCTCTGTGGTTGAGCATCGCCCTATGAACCAGGAGGTTACAGTTGGATTCCTGGTCAGGGCATAAGCACGGCTTGTGGCCTCGATCCCAGGTAGGGGGCATGCAGGAGGCAGCTGATTGGTGATTCTCTCTCATCATTGACGTTTCAGTCTCTCACTCCTTCTCCCTTCCTCTTAAAAAAAAAAAAAGAAATTAGACCATCAACTTACACCATACACAAAAATAAACTCTAAATGGATTAAAGTTATCAAACCATAAAAACGCTAGAAAACATAGGTGGTAACATTTCAGACATTTATCGTAGCAATATTTATGCTGACATATCTCCTTGGACAAAGGAAACAAAAGAAAAAAATAAACAATTTGGACTACATCAAACTAAAAAGCTTCTGCACAGCAAAATAAACCCACAAAAATTAACAAAATGAAAAGGCAACCCACTGAATGGGATAATATATATTTGCCAATGATAAATCTGATAAGGAATTAATTTTCAAAATATATAAAGAAATTATACAACTCAACACCAAAAAGACAAACAACCTAATTAAGCAGTGGACAAAGTACCTGGATAAACACTTTCTCCAAAGAAGACATACAATTGTCCCATAGATATGAAAAAGTGCTCAATGTCATTAATCATCAGAGAGATACAAATTAAAACCATAATGAGATATCACTTCACACTTGTGACAGAAGATTTGACTTTGGGTGGTGGGCATATGGTGCAATATACAGATCTTGTAACATAGAAACCCACACCTGAAACCTAAATGATCATGTTGACCAATGCCACCAAAAAAAATAAAAATAAAAAAATGGAAAGAATAAAATAAAAGGCAACACCATTTACATTAACATGTAAAAAAAGAAGGAAATTTTACCCTTTTCAAGAGCATGGATGGACCTACAGATTATTATGCTAAGTGAAATAAGCCAGTCAGACAAAGACACATACCATATGATCACCCTTATATGTGGACTCTAATGAACAAAATAATCTGATGAACTAAAAAAAAACAGAGGCACGTATACATGGAACAGACTGACAGCTGTCAGAGGGGAGGCGTAGGGGGGACTGAATAAAAGAAAATGAAGGGATTATTCAAGAGCATATATGCATCACCCATAGACATAGACAACAGTGTGGTGATGGCTGGAGGGAAGGGGGTATGGGCTGAATGGAGATGGGGGAAGGGAGGGAAGTGGGGACATCTGTAATAGTGTCAATAATATACAGAAACATATAAAAATAAACAAATTAATAAATAAAAAATACACACACACAAGATCCATATGAGAAAAACTACAAAATGCTGCTGAAACAAACCAAAGAAGTTCTAAATAACTGCTCATGGATAAGAAGAACTGATATTGTTATTATGTCAGTTCTTCCCAACTTGATCTTTCGATTCAACACAATGACAATAAAAATTCTAGCAAGGTACATTGTGGATAAAAAACAAACTGATGCTAAAGCTCATATGGAAAGGCAAAATGATCCAGATTAACTAACGCAATACTGAAGAACAAAGTTGAAGAACTATACATAATCTAACTTTAAGACTTACAATTAAGCTACAGTAATCAAGATAGTGTGGTATCTATAATAATAAAAGTGTAATATGCTAATTAGACCGGACAGCCAAACTACCTTCCAGATGTCATTCTGGATGAAGCCGCAGAGGCAGGGGCTGAGGCAGAGGCAGTTAGGGGCGATCAGGCAGGCAGGCAGGCAGGTGAGCAGTTAGGAGCCAGAGATCCGGGATTGTGAGAGGGATATCCGAGTGCCAGTTTAGGCCCAATCTCGCAGCAGTTGGACATCCCCTGAGGGGTCCTGGATTGCAAGAGGGTGCAGGCTGGGCTGAGGGGGATGTCCAACACCTTTCACAAAAATACCTCAAAATGGATCACAAATCTCAATGTAAAACCCAAAACTAGAAAACTTTTGGAAGATAACATAGGAAGAAATCTAGTTGACCTTGCATTTGCCAATGAGTTTATAACATAATATCAAATGTACAATCTGTAAAAAAACAATTGAAAGATTAGATTTCATTAAAAATTAAAACATGTGATGTGCAAGATACTGTTAATGTTCTGGCTGGTGTGGCTCAGTTGCCTGCGAGTTGTCCCATGCACTGAGGGTTCACCAGTTTGATTCCTGGTCAGGACACATGTCTGGGATACAGGCTCTATCCCCAGTACAGGGCACACAGGAGGAAGCCGATTGATGTTACCCTCTCACATCGATGTTTCTCTCTCTCCTTCTCCTTTCCTCTCTCTTTAAAATCAGTAATGAAATAATATTTTTAAAAAAGATACTGTTAAAAGAATGAAAAGAGAAGCCACAGATTGTGAAGAAAGTATTTACAAAACACATATGACACAAAGAACTCAAAACTCAATAATCAAATAAGGAATTCAATAAAAATATAAACAAAAGATCAGAAAAGATGCCACAACTAAAATATATATAGTAACAGAAAAGAAGAATCTGAAAAAAATGTTCAATATTATGTCTCACTTGAGGCAATGGAACACCTATTAGAATGGCTTAAACCCATAAGTCTGACACCGCCACATACTAACAAAGGTATGGAGCAGTACAGACTCTCATTCATTGCTGGTGGAAATGCAAAATTATATAATAACATTGGAAGATAGTTTGTAAGTTTCTAATTAAAACTAAACATAATCTTACCATACAATCCAGCAATCAAATTCCTTGATATTTATTCAAGTGAGTTGAGGACTTATATTCACACAAAAACCTATGCACAGATATTTATAGAAGCTTTATTATGAATATACTAAATGAAACTGAATTATACGCTTTAAAATGGTTGATTTTATGTTATGTAAATTTTACCTCAACTAAAAAATAAAGAAGAAAGTAAGGATTCTACTTTTAGGAGAGGTATCTTCAACTGGCCTATTTAAAGCCAAGTTTTTATAAACTACATAATGGCCAGTATGTTTAGATCATCTCAGATGTGCTGACATTCAAAGAAGTGAGCTGCTGGTATCTGAAAAATAATCATCTTATGAGAAAAAAACATTTGATATCAAAGAAATGGTGTCTAAATAGGTTATGCTGCTTCAACTCCAATTTAATAATCTATTAAAAGTGGATGTTGGGAGATCCAAGATGGTGGCCGAGAGGACTGCAGGCTGCAAGATAGTGTGTGAGAGAATGCAAGGAGAGAGTGTGGACATCTGGAGAGTGTCTGTATTTGTGAGAGAGGGATAGCTATATTCCACAGGACTGTTGGGGACTGGCGGACCAGGCTCACCTGGCTGGGCAGCCTCTACTGCTGCTGAAATCTCTCCCAGAGTGGCCAGCTCTGCTGCAGAAACTGCACCATCTTGAAGGGGAGACCAGCTGTGATCGGAAGCCCAGCCTTACCTTCAACTGGAGAGACCTTGGATACCTCCCAGGACCCTACAACCACAATGCCCAGAGACCAGCTGCCTCAGCTGCAAAGCCAGGAACACCAGAACTCCAGCTTCCCCAACCACGGGCACCTAAAAAGTCTGTCCAGTGGGGAGATAAAGTGGTGCCAAATAAGCAGACAGGTCCTGCGCCTTCTCACAGAGCAGATAGAAGGAACAGGTGAATTGAACAATACCCACCTGGAATTAGTGAATTAAATACAGCTGGTAAGGCAATCTGTGGATGGAAAGGTCAGATGTTGCCTAGAGCAGTGGTTGGCAAACTGTGGCTCGTGAGCCACATGTGACTCTTTGGCCCTTTGAGTGTGGCTCTTCCATAAAATACCACAGCCTGGGCGAGTCTATTTTGAAGAAGTGGCATTAGAAGAACTTTAAGTTTAAAAAATTTGGCTGTCAAAAGAAATTTCAATCATTGTACTGTTGATATTTGGCTCTGTTGACTAATGGGTTTGCTGACCACTGGCCTAGAGAAAGGTGAGATCTGGGATCCAGGCTGGAGAGAGAAACTCACACAGCAGGGACTAGCGTCTCAGAGGAAGACTGAGCCCCACAAAATCTGTGGCTGTTGGGGTCAGTATAGCCCTTGAATGTGGAAGGGGGTCCACAGGGCTGCTGGCAGAATGGGACTCTAGATATTAGCCCACAACTGGACTGGGCCCCAAAAGGCAACCTGAAGTTCTATACTGGCTGTGCAGTGCCAGGGGAAAAAGACACGAGTTTGCATGCTTCCTTTGGCTTTTTTCCTTTTTAACTCCTTGCTTTTGCTTGCTAAGTCCAGTACATAGGATCTTCCAATTAAAAACACTCAATGAGACTGCAAGGGAAAGTTGTTTTTGTGGAAACTGGGGATGAGAGTGGGGAAAAACAAACAGGAAACCAGCTCTGGGGCAGTCGGTCCCTCCAACGCAGTATTAAGAGCAGCATGGAAAGAAAACTCTAAACACTGGGTAGAGGGCCCTTTTAGCCCCGAATATTATTACAGAAACACTGCTACCTAGGGGTTATATCAGAAATTGACTCTTGTGTAAATACAACTAAAGGCAATTTGAGAAACAAAGGGAGCAGAGAGATCCCACCTGGTTGAAAACAGGATTGTGGCTTATGACATAGAGGAGCAGTGGATCGAAGGGAACTTCAATACTGTGCTGACTATCTGACAGGAAACAGATGTGCCAAGCAGAACAGTAGAAGAAGTGAACGACCTTCACTACTTCACTTTTTAATTTTATGTTTTACACTAGAGGCCCGGTGCACGAAATTTGTGCATGGGGGGTGTCCCTCAGCCCAGCCTGCACCCTCTACAATCTGGGACCCCTCGAAGGATGTCTGACTGCCCGTTTAGGCCTGATCCCCTGCCCCCGGGATCAGGCCTAGTTGGGCAGTCGGACATCCCACTCACAATCCAGGACTGCTGGCTCCCAACTGTTCACCTGCCTGCCTTCCTGATTGCTCCTAACTGCTTCTGCCTGCCAGCCTGATCACCCCCTAACTACTCCCCTGCCAGCCTGATGCCTAACTGCTCCCCTGCCAGCCTGTTTGCCCCTAACTGCCCTCCTCTGCAGGCCTGGTCACCCCTAACTGCCCTCCCCTGCAGGCTTGATTGCCCCCAACTTCCTTCCCTTGCAGGCCTGGTTCCTCCCAACTGCCCTCCTCTGCTGGCCATCTTGTGGTGGCCATCTTGTGTCCACATGGGGCAGGATCTTTCACCACATGGGGGCAGCCATCTTGTGTGTTGGAGTGATGGTCAATCTGTATATTACTCTTTTATTAGATAGGATAGAGACCTGGTGCATGGGTTGGGGCCAGCTGGTTTGCCCTGAAGGGTGTCCTGGATCAGGGTAGGGGTTCCCTTGGAGTGTGAGGCGGCCTGGGCGAGGGGCCTGTGGTGGTTTTCAGGCCATCCATGCCCCCCGGCGACCCAAGCGGAGGCCCTGGTATCTGGTATTTATTTATCTTTTACAATTGAAACTTTGTAGCCTAGAGCGGAGCTAAGCCTTCTGCTCACTCGGTGGAGGCAGCCATTTCTGTTGGGATTTGTCTTCTGAAATTGAAACTTTGTAGACTGGAGTGGAGGCTGGGCCGGGCAGGGTGTGTGGAAAGCTTGGCTTCCTCATCCCTGGGGAAACCCAAGCCTCTCTCCTGCTCTCTCTATGGCTGTAGCCATCTTGGTTGGGTTAATTTGCATACTTGCTCCTGATTGGCTTGTGGGCATAGCTGGTGGGCGTGGCTTGTGGGTGTAGCAGAGTGATGGTTAATTTGCATATTACTCTTTTATTAGATAGGAAGGATAAGAAACCACATTTTTTTCTCACTTGATTTTCCTGTTTTTGTTATCATATTTTATTTTAAATTATTATTATTACAACTTTTATTTTACCTTTTTTAAAGTTTTTTTTATTTTACTTTATTTCAGGATTAGTGTTCTACATTTTATTTTTATTTTTTTAGCATTATTTTATTCTATCTCATTTTTTCCTTTATGCCAATACTCTCTTCCTTTTTTCCCCTTTGTCATCTTGTTTCTCTTACCCTTTTACTGCTTTAGTTTTTCTCTATCCTTTCTTTTTACTCCCTGTTAAATATTGATCTTACTCATATATCTAATTTCCTCTCCCCTGCTCCAAGTGCACTTCTTTCTTCTCTTTCTTCACTATCCCAATTTTTTTCTCTTCCTCTCTCTTCTTTTTCCTTCCCTTTTTCTTTCTTTCTGTCTGGTTCTTGTTGTTTGTTTTATTGTTGGTTAGTTTGTTTGTTTTTCTTTTTTTTTTTGCTTCTGTTTTTCCTCTCCTCACTTGTTCTCTTATTCTACTAATAGCTTAATTAATTCCAATCACCAACTCAGGCCTATCTACTCTATATTCTCCTTTTTCCAATAGTAAATGAATAGATAGATAGATAATAGATAGATAAATAGATAAAAGAAAGGTGACAATTTTATATATTTATTTGAGGACTGGTGCATGAATTCATGCATGGGTGGGATCTGGCCAGCATGGCCAAGGGGAGGGGACATGGGTGGTTGGCTGGCCTTCCTGCTGGTCGGACTCCTGGTTGAGGGGACAATTTGCATATTAGCCTTTTATTATATAGGATATACACTGAGTGGCCAGATTATTATGTGTTCAGAGATCATATGTGTATATATACATATATATATTTGCTTTTTTTGGTATTTTGTTTTTTACTTTTCTTCTTATACACTCATTCTCTTTCTACCTCCTCTATACTGAATTGTGGCAATTTCCCCATTCATTAAATTCATTAGGAAATACACTCTGCCTTCTCAGAATCTTCTGGGTGTTTGTTGTTTGGATGTTTGTTGTTAGCATTTTCTAGTTTAGCTGTTGTTTATTGTTTTCATTCATCTCTGGGTTTCTGTTGTTTGCATTTTTTAGATTAGTTGTTGTTTTATTGGAGTTTTCTCCCCATATACATATATTTTTTTCCTTCCCTTCATTTTTTTCTTCTCTTTCTTTTCTCTTACATTTTTCCTTATCTCAATATCATTTTTGCCTTCTTTCTTATCCCCTAATTATATTTTCTCTGGTGGTCACCTTTATTTTGGGTTATTAGTATCATGAATGCATTTGTGTTTGGTGCCCTGTGCATTGTGTCTGGTTGTGTTGTATTTTGTGCCTTCTAGTCAACACAGGAGAGAGCCACATAACCAGACACCTTGAGGAGCAATCATGGGGAGACAAAGTAACAGCCCACATACAAAAAGAATGCAGTAATCACCAGAAAAGGAGGTAAACAAAATGAAGGCAAGCAATATGTCAGAGAAAGAACTCAGAGCAATGGTCATAAGAACACTGAAAAGGTTGGAAGACAAATTCAACAATATGTGTAAGAACCAAGAGGAAATGAAGAAGAACCAAGAAGAAATGTAAAAATGATATCACTACAATAAAGAATGGAATAGAATGTATCAACAGTAGAATATAAGAAGAGGAGGACTGCATCAGTGAACTAGAAGACAAGGTAGGAAAAACACTCAAGCAGAGCAGCATCTAGAAAAAAAAAAAAACTTAAAAAGCAGGAGGAGAGCCTAAGGGAACTTTGGGACATGAACCAAAACAACATCCGCATAATAGGGGTGCCAGAAGGAGAGGAAACTGAGGAAGAAATAGAAAACCTGTTTGAACAAATATTGACAGAAAACTTCCCTGATATTGGGAAGAAAAAACTCACTCAAGTCTAAGAAGCTCACAGAGTCCCAAAAAAGATGAACCCCAAAAGACTGAAACAAAGATACGTTATCATTAAATTGGCAAACACCAATGACAAAGTAACAATCTTAAAGGCTGCCAGAGAGAGACAGAAAGTTACCTACAAGGGATCTCCCATCAGACTATCAACTGATTTCTGAACAAAAACACATCAGACCAGAAGGGAATGGTATGAATTATACAAAGTCATGCAAAGCAAGGGTCTGAATTCAAGACTACTGTTCCCAGCAAATCTAGCAATCAAAATTAAGGGTGAAATCAGTAGCTTCACAGACAAAAAAGAACTAAGGGAGCTTATTACCACCAAATCAGAAATACAAGATATGCTAAAGGGTCTGATATAAAAGAACAAATAGGAAAGGAAGAAGAAACACAGTCATAAAGAATGAAAATGGCAACAAACAAGTACCTAGCAATTATAACTTCAAATGTAAATTGATTAAATGCCCCTATCAAAATAGATAGGGTAGCTGAGTGGATAAGAAAACATGACCCACATATATGCTGTCTACTGGAAACCCACAACAGACAAAGGACTCACACAGACTGATGGTGAAGGGATGGGAAAAGTTTTTTCAGGCAAATGGAAATGAAAAAAAAAGCTAGGGTATCAATACTTATATCTGACAAATTAGACCTCAATGTGAAGGCCATAACAACAGATAAGTAAGGCCACTTCATAATACTAAAGGGAGCAATTCAACAAGAAGATATAACTCTGGTAAACATATATGCACCCAATATAGGAGCACCCAAATAAATAAATAAATAAATAACTTCTGAAGGCTATCACAGGAGAGATTGACAGCAATATAGTTATAGTAGGGGGTTTTAATACCCCAATAACACCACTGGACAAATCCTCAAAACAAAAAATAAGCAAAGAAACAGCAACCCTAAATGACTCACTAGATCAGATGGAATTAACTGACATCTTCAGAACATTTCACCCCAAAGCCAAAGAATATACTTCTCAAGTGCACATTAGTCATTTTCAAAAATAAGCCAAATATTGGGACACAGGCAAAGTCTCTTCAAATTCAAGAAGGTAGAAATCATATCAAGCATCTTCTCAGATTACAATGGCATAAAACTAGAAATCAACTAAAATAAAAACAATTTAAAAAATCTAACACCTGGAGGCTAAACAGGATGCTATTAATCAATGATTGGGTTACCAAAGAGATCAAAGAAGAAATAAAAAGCATCATGGCAACAAATGACAATGAAAACACAACAATCCAAAATCTATGGGACACAGTTAAAGTAGTCTTGAGAGATAAGTTCATAGCTCTACAGGTCTACCTCAAAAAACAACAAAAATGGTAATAAATTATCTAACCCTACAACTCAAAGTGTTAGAAAGAGAACAACAAGAAAAGCCCAGAATAAGCAGAAGGAAAGACATAATAAAGATCAGAGCAGAGATAAAATACATAGAGACCAAAATAACAACACAAAAGATCAACAAAACCAAGAGCTGGTTCTTTGAAAGGATAGACACGATTGATGAACCTCTAGCCAGGCTCAACAAGAAGCAAAGAGATAGGACCCAAATAAACAAAAGCACAAATGAAAGAGGTGAAATAACAACTGACCCCACAGAAATACAAGGGATTATGAAAAAATACTATGAACAACTCTATCCCAACAAAATGGCCAATCTAGATGAAATGGACATATTCTTAGAAAAATACAAACTCCCAGAACTCAATCAGGAAGAATCAAAAAGACATTGAAGCAGTTATCAAATTTTCCAGCAAACAAAAGTCCTAGTCCAGATTATTTTACAGGGGAGTTGTACCAAGCATTCAGAGAAGAACTAAAACCTATCCTCCTCAGACTATTCCAAAAAATTCAAGAGAAAGGCACACTTCCAAGCTCTTTCTATGAAGCAAGCATTACCCTAATCCCAAAACCAGATAAAGACACCACAAAAAAGAGAACTACAGACCAATATCCTTGATGATCATAGATGCTAAAATCCTCAACAAAATTTGAGCAAATTGGATTCAGCATTACATTAGAAAGAACATACAACATGACCAAGAGGGATTCATTCCTGGGATGTAAGGATGGTACAATATCCACAAATTAACAAATGTGATATATCACTTAAACATACTTAGAGACAAAAATCACATAATCATATCAATTGATGCACAAAACGCATTTGACAAAATCCAAAACCCTTTCTTGATAAAAATTCTCAGCAAAGTGGGAATAGAGAGATCATACCTCAACATAATAAAAGCCTTATACGACAAACCTACAGGCAACATCATACTCAATGGGCCAAAACTAAACTCATTTTCCCTAAGAAGAGGAATAAGACAGGGTTGCCCATGTTCACCACTCCTGTTTGATATAGTACTGGAAGTACTAGCCATAGTGATCAGACAAGAAGAAGAAATAAAAGGCATCCAAATTGGAAAAGAAGAAGCAAAACTATCCTTACTCGCAGATGACATGGTAATATATATAGAAAAACCCAAAGACTCCATCAAAAAACTAGAAGAGCTAATGAGTGAATTTGGCAATGTAGCAGGATACAAAATTAACACTCAGAAATCTGTGGCCGTTTTATACACCAATAATGAACTCACAGAAAGAGAAACAAAGGAAATAATCCCATTTTCCATTGCACCAAAAAAAAAAAAATGCCTAGGAATAAACTTAACTAAGGACATAAAAGACCTATACTCAGAAAACTACAGGACATTGAAAAAAGAGATAGAGGAAGATATAAACAAATGGAAGAACATACCATGTTCATGGGTTGGTAGAATCAACATCATTAAAATTTCCATACTACCCCAAGCAATCTACAGATTCAATACAATCCCCATTAAAATGCCAACGGCATTTTTCAAAGATCTAGAACAAACTCTCCAAAAATTCATCTGGAATAAAAAAAAGACCCCAAACGGCCACAGAAATCTGAGAAAGAAGAACAAAGAAGGAGGGATCACAATACCAGTTATCAAGATATATTACCAAGCCACGGTTCTCAAAACTGCCTGGTACTGGCACAAGAACAGTCATATAGACCAATGGAAAAGAACAGAGAACCCAGAAGTCAACCCAAACCATTATGCTCAATTAATATTTGACAAAGGAGGCAACAGCATATAATGGAGTCAAGACAGTCTCTTCAATAAATGGTGCTGGGAAATTTGGTCAGATACATGCAAAAAAATGAAACTAGGTCACCAACTTATACCATACACAAAAACAAACTCAAAATGGCTAATGGACTTAAATGTAAGATGGGAAACCATAAAAATCCTACAAGACTCCATAGGCAGCAAAATAGCAGACATATTTTAGCAATATCTTTACAAACACAGCTTCTAGGGCAATGGAGACTAAGGAGAAAGTAAACAAATGGGACCACATCAAAGTAGAAAGCTTCTTCACAGCAAAAGAAAACATCAACAAAACAAGAAAGCTCACTGTATGGGAGAACATATTTGCCAATTATATTTCCGATAAGGGTTTAATCTCCAAAATTTACAGAAAACTCATACAACTTAACAAAAGGAAGATAAATGATCCAATCAAAAATGGGCAAAGGATCTAAATAGACACTTGTCTAAAGAGGACATACAGAAGGCACAGAGACATATAAAAACAAGCTCAAAGTCAGTAATCATTTGAGAGATGCAAATCAAAACAACAATGAGGTACCATCTCACAGCTGTCAGAATGGCTATCATCAACAAATCAACAAATGACAAGTGCTGGCAAAGATGTGGAGAAAAAGGAACCCTCCCGAATTGCTGATGGGAATGCAGACTGACACAGCCACTATGGAGAACAGTATGGAGTTTCATCAAAAAACTAAAAATGGAACTCCCATTTGACCCAGTGATCCTACTTCTAGGAATATATCCCAAGAAACAGCAACAGCAATTAGAAAGGATGTATGCACCCCTATGTTCATAGCAGCACAATTTACATTATCTAAGATTTGGAAACAGCCTAAGTGCCTATCAGCAGATGAGTGGATTAAGTAACTGTGGTATATCTACACAATGGAATACTATGCCACTATAACGAAGAAGGAACTTTTAACATTTGCAACAGTATGGATGGAACTGGAGAGCATTATGCTAAGCGAAATAAGCCAGTCAGATAAAGATAAAAATCACATGATCTTAGTCATATGTGGGAAATAATGATCAACATAATTTGATGAACAAGAATAGATCCAGAGACAAATTGTACAGGAGCAGGGTGGTTAGAGAGCAACCAAAGGACTTGTACGCATGCATATTAGCATAAGCAGTAGACACAGACACTGGGGTGGTGGGGGCTTGCCTAGGGTAGGAAGGGGTGGGCGGGTCAATTAGGGGAAAAGGAGACATATGTAAAACTTTATTAAAGTTTAGACAATAAAAAAATAGAAAAAGAAAAGTGGATGTTGCAGGGTTATTGTGAAAATTAGCATTAAGCATGGAAAGTAATTACCACAGTGCATCATTATTCTTTTATTAAACCAATTTTCATATGTTTGGATGAAGTAATATATCAGTTAATGACTTCTATCTTTCAATGCATAAAACAAAATATCCAAATTTTCTTATTGATAATAGTCTTTAAATGGACAAAATATTTATTATTTTTCAACCTAGAGTAGTTCATTCATTAACAAATGAATTAGTAATCTATGTATATAAAAGCCTATGCAACCAGCTGACCAACCAACTGGCTGACCAGCAGACCAGTTGACAGGCCAACCTGCTAGTAGCTATGACGTGCACTGACCATCAGGGGGCAGACGCTCAATGCAGGAGCTGCCAAGCTGTTGTCACTTGGCAGCGGTTCTTGGGTGACACACCTGGAACCAGAGCAGAGGGAGCCCGATTCCAGGGTGCGTCACTCAAGAACCACCCTCTTGCAATCTGGGACCCATGGGGGATGTTGGAGAGCCGGTTTCGGCCGATCCCCACAGGCCAGGCCGAGGGACCCCACTGGTGCACGAATGCACCGGGCCTCTAGTTTAAATATAAACCTTGAGTCAGACTAGTTTAAGAGTGAATAAAGGAATCTTGACCAATTGTTACCATTTTAAACTGATTATACTACTTATTTAAAACTTTCTCTTCACCAACATTAAATTAAATGGAAAAGAAAAAACCTTAACACAATGGTTCTCAAACTTTTGTCTATGTCAGAATCATCTGGATGGTTTTTGGGCTCTCTCCTCAGAGTTGTTGATTCATTTAGTCTCCAGCAAAGCTAGACAACTTACTGGTACATTTCTAACAAGTTCCCAGGTGATGCTGATGTGAATCACTGCCTTAGGTCATCATTGTTAAAATTTTGCATTTGAGACCATAATCATAAAAACAGGCATATCATTTATGGAAAAATTATGTAAGTTATGAATAATCTTTCCACATATTGTTAATAAGAGCTGATTCACTGAATTTTTGCACTCAACGTGCTCTCATAACTACTTTGATATTTAATAAACCAATTTACTGAAGCTGTTATTAAAATTCTGATTATTTCCTAAAACATTATTCTACATAATGTTCTATGATAATTTGGTCATATCAAGCACTAATTTTCTTTTTGGTAGCTTTTTGGTGATGGCTTAAAGTGTAAAAGAAAAAAAAACAAAAACAAACAAACAAACAAAACAACACAAAGCAAATGAATTTGTAAAAGGATGAGTATTTTTTTCTATATATTGCATACACACCATACTCAAACAAGCAATTTTCATTTTTTTGGAAAGCAGTCTCTTCCATGTTTTAAATGATATTTACTAATGTTCTTGTCATAACTCTAAAGTGTGCTAAATTTCTCTTTCAGGGGAAAGCTGTTTTCAACCTTACATTTTATTATGCCATATTTCTGAAATTTAGGACTATAAAAGTCTATAGGGATTCTGTAAATGACATATATTAAATAAGTTAATATAGTAACTTTATCCTGAAGCTGAATTGATTGGCATGTAGATTTTACATTGGAATTCCCACTGTAGCATTTCTTTGTATTCACTTTTTATGCTATTAGATGATACATAGCATCACAATAGGAAATATATTATTACAGGGCAACATAGAAATTAAAGTTTTTAAAAATAAAGCGATTAATGTGATGTGATCATTGACAAGAGGGAAAGTAGTAGTGATGGCAATATTATGATAACTCTATTTCTTCGCTAAAAGCTACAATTGTCTTCCAGATATCAGTTCTGGCTGCATTGAAACATACAGCTTACTAAAAGGGAACAAATAAAAGAGATTTCTGACATTAATAAATGCACATATAAATTATTCCCTCCAGACATAGAATGGGTAGTAAAGGGAAACTAGCATAAACAGGATCTGCAGAAATTCTTCTTGTATGGCTAAGAAGAAGTGTGTCTGGAAGCTAAACTAATAGATGTTGAGTCTGATATGCTATTCCAAAAATTTTGCCATGTTTAACGCTGGCTTCCAAGACCTTAGAATTGAAAAGGTGAAAGAGTGAAGACAAGAACATTAGTCCTAAACCCAAGATATATATATTATAAAACACTCACACCAGATATATCACAATCACAAATTCCAATTGCATCACTATGGAATATTTATTATGGGTCCAAGGATAAGAATATACAGTCCAAAATGAAAGAGAACCAAATTCTATTCCAATATCAGATGGAGCTTCCTAAAAGGTTAGCACTTTCTGTTTTATGTCAAGATAAATTTCAGCCTTTAATAAAGATTAAATAAATAAAGGATCTAATTTTGTAAGGCTGTAATTTTAGAGGAAATTCAAGTCTTATATAAGAAGTAAAAAAGTATCCCTTAAACAAAAATATGTGTATTCAGAAAATTAAGGAAGAATCTGGCACGAAGAAGTCAATCATATTATAAAATCTATGTTATGAGATAAACTCTGCATTCTGGAACATTTCTGATGCCATGGTAGTTTTCAAAATTAACTATGTGAAATTAAAAGACTATAACATAAGATATATAAATGTCAAATCACTATGCTGTATAACTGAAATAAATATAATATTATATTTGAACGACACTTTAATAAGAAATAAAACAAAATAAATTGTTTAGCTCTAGCCGGTTTGGCTCAGTGGACAGAGCATCAGCCTGCAGACTGAAAGGTACCGGGTTTGATTCTGGTTTAGAGAACATGCCTATGTTGCAGGCTTGATCCCCAGTAAGGGGCGTGCAGGAGGCAGCCAATGAATGATTCTCTCTCATCATTGAATATACCATTACACCATGGAATATTATGTAGCTGTAAAAGAGAAGGATCTCTTACCCTTTGAAACAGCATAGAGGGACCTAGAGAGTATTATGCTGAGCAAACTAAGTCAGTCAGAGAAAAACAAGTATCAAATGATCTCACTCATATGTGGAATCTAATGAACAAAACAAACTGATGAACAAAATAGATCCAGAGACATAGTGGTAGAAGCATGAAACAGAATGATGAATCTCAGAGGGAAGGAGGAAATGGGGTTGGAAGAGATTAAGCAAAGAACTTATACTTATGCATATATGCATAGCCTATGCACACAGACAATGTGCAGTTCTCTGAAGGCTATGGGGGATGCAGGTATGGGCTGGAGAGGATCAATGGGGAAAAAAGAAGGCATCTGCAATACTTTCAACAATAAAGATAAATTTTAAAAAAGAATAAACACAAAATGGATTACATTCTTAAATGTAAGACCTAAAACCATATACTCATAGAAGAAATCATAGGCAATAAACTCTCTGACATCGCTCTTAGTAGTATTTTTGGACAAATATCCTTGAGCAAGGGAAACAAAAGAATAAACAAATGGGACATCAAACTAAAAATTAAAATAAACTGATGAACAAAATAGATTTGGAGACATAGTATCATGAAACAGACTGATGAATCTCAGAAGGAAAGCAGGGGTTGGTTGGTGGGGAGAGATTAAACAAATAACTTATATGTATACTAGAGGCCTGGTGCACAAAATTCGTGCATGGGTAGGGTCCCTAGGCCTGGCCGGTGATCAGGACTGATTGGGGCCTTCTGGCTGCCAGCCGGGGCCTCCCTTTGTTCTGCAACACCCCCTGATGGTCACCACATGTCATAGTGAGCGATTGAACTCCCGGTCTCCTGATCGAACACCCAAGGGGACAATTTGGCTTTTATAGATAGATAGATGATAGATGATAGATAGATAGATGATAGATAGATAGATAGATAGATAGATAGATAGATAGATAGATAGATATGCATAAGCCATGGACACAGACACTGGTGTGATGAAGGCATAGGGGGCAGGGAGAGGAATGGGTGAAAGATGGAGGGGGCCAATGTGGAAAAAAGGGGGACATCTACAAAACTTTCAACAATAAATATTTTTTAAAAAACATTTACTCAGGATTCTACCACATCTATAATCTCTCTTTTCTTTATTTTCATAGGCTTTTAAGAATTGTCCTGGCCCTGCTGGTGTGGCTCAGTAGTTAAGTGTCAACCTATGAATCAAGAGGTCACAGTTCAATTCTGGTCAGGGCACATGCCCAGGTTGCAGGCTGGATCCCCAGTAGGCGGCATGTTGGAGGCAGCCAATCAATGATTCTCATCATTAATGTTTCTATCTCTCACTCTCCCTTCCTCTCTCTGAAATCAGTAAAAATAATACAATACAATAAAATAAAATAAAATAAAATAAAATAAAATAGTTTTCTTGTATTTATCTAATGCTTAGTGCCAATTACATTCTTTGAGAAATTTTTTGTCTTTTATTACTTACTAGGGGCCCGATGCATGAAATTTGTGCACTGGGGTGGGGGTCCCTCAACCCAGCCTGCCCTCTCTCAGAGACTGGGAGCCTTCAGGGGATGTCCTACTGACAGCTTAGGCCCGCTCCCCGTGGGGAGTGGTCCTAAGCCACAGTCTGGCTTCCCTCTGCAGAAGGCGACCGGGCTGATCAGGGGAAGGCACCAGCCCCATCACCCTGCTACTGCAGCCACTTTCAGCTACTGCAGCCGCCAAGGTGTTTTCATCAACATGGACTCCAGTCCCTTCACCATAAAAAAAATGACAACTTTCTTTAGGCATTTTCAAGATGTGTCTTTCATAGGATATCACATTTCTTTCTCTCTCTCTTTTTTTATCCTCACCTGAGGATATGTTTCCATTGATTTTTAGAGAGTGTGGAAGAGAGAGAGAGGGAGAGACAGAGAGAAACATCAGTGTGAGAGGGATACTTTGATTGGTTGCCTCCTGCATGAGCCCTGACCTGGGCCCCAGCCAGGGAGGAGCCAGTAACCTAGGTACATGCCCTTGATCAGAACCGAATCCAGGCCCTGCGGTTGGCAGGCTGAGGCTCTCTCCACTGAGCCAAACCGGCTAGGACAGGATATGACATTTCTTAGCCCCTCCAGCAGTGGACCTTCGCTTTTTCTCCAGGAGTATGGTAGAAAAACCCTAGATCACCTTCTTGGATTCTTATTACCCAAGTTACCAAGAACACTGCAAGTGGCGGCGTACAGGGAGCTTAGGCAATGAGTGGTCAGAAAAGGTGTTTATGCTCGAATTGGTTTGGCTCAGTGGATAGAGCATTGGCCTGCAGACTGAAGGGTCCCAGGTTTGATTCCTATTAAGGGCATGTACCTTGGTTGGGGGCACATCCCCAGTGGGGAGTGTGCAGGAAGCAGTTGATCGATATTTCCCTCTCATCGATGTTTCTGACAGTCTATTCCTCTCCCCTCTTCTCTGTTTTAAAATCAATAAAATATTTTTTTTTAAAAAAAGAAAAGGTGTTTCCTCTGCAGCCCATGCGCAGAGGATCCCCTGCGTTGTGTCCACTGGGCTAGGGGCATGTCACCAGCTGTCGGAGGCACACCCCCAAGCCCAGTGGCCATGTGTTTGTTGTGTCCGCCAGGATGGGGGGCATGGACCCAGGCCGTTTGGTGCGGGCACACGCACAAGCATCCCACCCCGCCCCGCAGCCGCTTGCACTTGGCACCTTGGGCTGCTTGTCCCGGAACCCAGCCCACTTGGCACCCCTGGCCACTCGTCATGGGACCTGGGCCGCATGGTGCTAGCGCCTGTAGGCCACTCCTGGCCAGGGGCGTTCTGGGACACTGGCCACTCAGGGTCTATGCACAGGCCTACAGGCTCGGAGCGGCCTGGGTTCTGGGAATGTTCCCAGAACCCAGGCCGCTCGGCACCCACATATTCAAATTAACCTGCCATCTCTGTCAGGTTAATTTGCATACTCACTCCTGATTGGCTGGTGGGTGTCACAGAGGTATGGTCAATTTGCATCTTTCTCTTTTATTAGTGTAGACTAGAGGCCTGGTGCATGAAATTCATGCATGGTAGGGTCCCTAGGCCTGGCCAGTGATCAGGGCCGATCGGGGCCTTCCGGCTGCTGGCTGGTTCCTCCCTTCCACGGCTGTCGGCTGTTGGCCGGGGCCTCCTTTCCCAGGCTGCTGGCTGCCAGCTGGGGCCTCCCTTCCTTGGCTGCTGGCCAGGCCTCCCTTTGTTCAGCACTGCCTCCTGGTGGTCAGTGCATGTAAAAGAGATCGAACTCCTGGTCTCCTGGTAGAACTCTCGAGGGGACAATTTGGATTAGTCTTACATATATACTAGAGGCCCGGTGCACGAAATTTGTGCACAGGGAGGTCCCCTCAGCCCAGTCTGCACCCTCTCCAATCTGGGACCCCTCAGGGGATGTCCGACTGCCAGTTTAGGCCTGATTCAGGACTCCAGAAACCACAGTTGCACTTCTCCAGAGCCATAGTCAAGCTTTTCAAGCACACAGGCTGCCTGAGGCCACCATTCCACAGGCTGCTAGTGGGTGCTGCTGCGGGGTACACTCTTGCCCAAACAAGGGCCCACTGCCCTGGCAGTAGAAATTCTGGATTCCCCCTTCCTGGATACCTCTCCACAGCCACCTTGGTCACGCGGATTCAGCACTAGGACTCCTCTGGATGCCTAAGTGCACTACCACTGTGCACGCACAAACCCAACCAAGGGTACAAGGCCCGGCAGTGGAAATAGGGACTTCCCCTACTCCCAGCTGTCTGCCCAGAGACACCTCAATCACATGGCCTCAGCGCAAGGGGCTATATGAGTGCCCGCTCTGGCCATCAGCCCTGGGGTATCCCTGGGAGCCACCACTGGGCGTGCAAATTCAACCAAGGGCACAGCAGCAAAAAACTGAGTTTCCCCACGTCACTGCTGCCGATATCTGGACTCCACAGTAGCTCTCTGCCAGTGTGCAGGCCCCCTCAGCCCAAGGCCAAAAAGGCGGCTCTTGGGTGCCTCTGTGAGCCCCCACTGGGTGCACTCTTATCTAAACAAGGGCATACTGCCCCGGCAGTAGAAATTCTGGATTTCCCCTTCCTGGATACCTGCCCACAGTCATCTCCATTGTGTGGCTTCAGCACAAGGGCCCATCTGAGTGCCTGAGTGTGCTGCCACTGGGCGTAAGTGAACCCAACTAAGGGCATAAGGGCCCCGGCAGTAGAAATTTGGACTTCCCCCACTCCTGGCTGCCTACCCACAGACACCTCAGTCACAGGGCTTAAGTGTGAGGGCTTATCTGAGTGCACCGCCCTGGCAATCGGCCCTGGAGTACCACTGTGAGCTATCACTAGGCATGTGTGAATTCAACTAAGGGCACAGCAGCAAAAACTGAGTTTTCCCACTTCACAGCTGCCAACTTCTGGACACCACAGCCACGCTTTGCCAACACAAAGGCATCCTGAGCCCAAGGCTACAAAGGCAGCTCTTGTGTGCCTGTGTGAGCCCCTACTGGGCATGCTCTTATCCAAACAAGGGCTCACTGGCCCAGCAATAGAAATTATGAGTCCCTCCTTTCTGGATACCTTCCCACAGACTCCTTGATCACACGGCTTCAACCTGAGGGCCACGCTGAGTGCAGCACCCTGGCAAATGGCTCCCGGGTACCTCTGTGAGCCGCTGCTTGGCATGCATGAATCCAACCAAGGGCACAAGGCCTCAGCAGCAAAAACTGAGTCTTCCCACTCCACAGCTGCCAACCTTAGGACACCGTAGTCACACCTTTCCAGAGAGCAGGCCTCCTGAGCCCCACCACCCTGACAGAAGGCTCCTGGGTGCCTCTGTGAGCACCCACTGGGCACATGTGATTTCAACCAAGGGCACAAGGCAGCAAAAATTGGGACATCCCCTCCCTGGCTGCTGACCTCTGGACACCACAGTTGCGCCTTTCCAGTTTGCAGGCCAAGTGACCCTGCTGTCCCAATAGGCAACTCATGGGTGCCTCCTTGAGCCCCAGCTCAGTGCGCTCATATCTAAACAAGGGTGCATGGCCCTGGCAGTAGAAATTTGATTCCCCCCTTCCCATCTGCCTCCCCACAGACATCAGACACCGCGTCGCTGGTTTCAGCATGCAGGCCCCCTGCGGACACTGCCCCAGCAGGCAACTACTGGGTGCCTCTGTGAGCTGCCACTAGGTGCACTTGTATCCAACCAGGGCTCAAGGCCTCACAGCAAAAACTTGGACTTCCCACTCCTCAGCTGCCAACCTCTGGTCACTGCAGTCACACCGATCCAGTGCACAAGCTCCCTGAGCCCACTGCCCCAGGTGCTTCTCTGAACTACCACAAGGCACAACCTTGGCCACTGGCATCCAGTTTCCATGGTAGTGCCGCTCCGGCACAAGGGCCTCCTGAGCCCACTGCCCCAGCAGACGGTTCCTGGGTGTTTCTGTAAGCAGACATTGGGTGTGTATATCCACCCAAGAGTGCACATCCCCAGAAGCAGAAACCAGGACTTCTCCCTCCATGGAGCCAGTGGAACACCACAATCACTTCAACCCAGTGTGTGGGCCTCACAAGCTCACACCCCCAGCAGAAGGCACCTGGGCCCCTCTGTGTGCTGCCACTGGGCATGTGCCTCTCCACCCAGGGGCTCACAGCTCCCTCAGTAGGATCCACGACATCCCTCTCTTGGCTGCCTACCACTGGACAAGTTGGTGAATTACTGAGGACTTGCCTCAGTGGACAGGGTCACATTGTTTCAGCCACAGACCCTGAGATTCCCACATCCCCAACCACTGGATCCTGAATCCCCTCATGCTTCAGAGAGGGAAATCACTTTGGCCAGAGTCCCACTGCCTCAACCAGAGACTACGAGACACCCAGCCCCCACTGTTATAGGCTCAGGGCCCTTTGTAGTGAGTTGAAGATTGACATTAATATTGCAAGAGTCACACTACACTGGCCAAAGACACAGTACCTGAGACTCAGGCCCTGAGACTCCTTCCTCCCAGGTCATGGACTCTGGGAACCCACAGTGAGCACATACCAGCAAGACCTCAGACAACCTTATCCAAAAGAGGCGGAATCACAATCACATCCAAAACAGCATTCACAACAAAGCTGGGGGTGAGTCACATTGCCAACCCAAGATGATAATTCATCTATGAATAAGAAACTAACATTCAAGATCCAACTACATCAAGAGAACACGAATAGCTCAAGTAGTAAGCTCCACTAGATCATCAAGCCCAGGAGACCTGAGAGATAGCACCTCTAGCATCACCCCCAAAAGAACTGGGGTAGTGAAGCAGTTGGACCTAAAAAACAGAAATAACTACAACATTACAGTAAAAAATGGGGAGATAAAAAAAAAAAAAAAACCCCAAAGGAAAGAAAAGGAGGAATCACCAGAAAGGGAATTAGATGAAATGGAGGCAGGCAACATGTCAGAGAGAGAATTCAGAATAATGGTTATAAAGATGCTCAAACAGCTGGATGATAAATACACACAACTCAACGAGAATTATAAGGAGTTGAATGAGAATGTCACCAACATGAAAAGGACCCAAGAGGAAATGAAGAATGACATATCTGCAATAAAAAAAAAAAAATGGAAGGCTTAAACAGTAGACCAGAAGAGGCTGAGGACTACATCAGCGAATTAGGAGACAAGGTAGGAAAAAAACACACAAATGCAGCAACAACTGGAAGGAATACTTAAAAAGCAAGAGGAGAGCCTAAGGGAGCTTTGGGACAATGCAAAACGAAACAACGAAACACCATCCACATAATAGGGGTGCCAGAAGGAGAGGAAACTGAGCAAGGAATAAAAAGCCTGTTTGAAGAAATGACAGAAAACTTTCTTAATATTGGCAAGAAAAAAACCACAGATATCCAAGAAGCACATAGAGTCCCAAACAAGATGAACCCCAAAAGACCAACACCAAGACACATCATAATTAAATTGGCAAACATCAACGACAAAGTAAAAATCTTAAAGGCTGCCAGAGAGAGACAGAAAGTTACCTACAAGGGGTCTCCCTTTAGAATATCAACTGATTTCTCAACAGAAACACACCAGGCCAGAAGGGAATGGAATGAAATATACAAAGTGATGCAAAGCAAGGGACTGAATCCAAGAATACTATACCCAGCAAGGCTATCATTCAAAATTGAAGATGGAATCAGGAGCTTCACAGACAAAAAAGGCCTAAGAGAGTTTATTACAACCAAGCCAGCAATGCAAGAAATGCTAAAGGGACTACTGTAAAAAGAAGAAACAGAAAGGGAAGAAGGAAAACAAATATTAAGAATAAAAATGATGACAAATAAGTACTTATCAATAATAACATTAAAGGTAAATGGACTAAATGCTCCCATCAAAAGACATAGGGTAGCTGCGTGGATAAGAAAACATGACCCATATATATTCTGTCTACAAGAGACGCACATCAGAACAAAGGATTCACACAGTGAATGGATGGAAAAAATATTCAGGCAAATAGAAATGAGAAAAAAAGCTGGGGTTGGAATACTTATATCTGACAAAATAGACCTCAAAGTGAAGGCCATAACAACAGATAACGAAGGCCACTTCATAATACTAAAGGGAGCAATTCAACAAGAGGATATAACTCTGGTAAACATATATGCACCCAATATAGGAGCACGCAAATACATAAAAAAACTTCTGGAAGAAATCAAGGGAGAGAGCGATAGCAATACAATCATAGTAGGGGGCTTTAATACCTCACTGACACCACTGGATAAATCATCTAAACAAAAAATCAGCAAAGAAACAGCAATTCAAATGACTCACTAGATCAAATGGACTTAATTGACATCTTCAGAACATTTCAACCCAAAGCTACAGAATATACATTCTTCTCCAGTACACATGGAACATTTTCAAAGATAGACCACATATTAAGACACAGGCAAAGTCTCTTCAAATTCAGGAAGATAGAAATCATAACAAGCATCTTCTCAGATCATAATGGCATAAAAATAGAAATCAACTACAATAAAAACAATGAAAAAAATCAAACACTTGGAGGCTAAATAGCATGCTATTAAACAATGATTGGGTTACCAATGAGATAAAAGAAGAAATAAAAAGAATCCTGGAAACAAATGACAATGAAAACACAACAATTCAAAATCTATGGGAAACAATGAAAGCAGTCCTGAGAATGAAGTTGATAGCTCTACAGGCCTACCTCAAAAAACAAGAAAAAATGGTAATAAATTATCTAACCTTGCAACATAAAGACTTAGAAAGAGTGCAACAAGAAAACCCCACATTAACCAGAAGGAAGGAGATAATAAAGATCAGAGCAGAAATCAATGACATAGAGACCAAAAAAATAATACATAAGATCAGTGAAACCAAGAGCTGGTTCTTTTAAAGGACAAAGAAAGATTAATGAACCTCTAGCAAGGCTCTCCAAGAAACAAAGAGAGAAGGCCCAAATAAACAAAATTAAAAATGAAAGAGGTGAAGTAACAACTGACCCCAGAGATATACAAAGAATTGTAAAAAAATACTATGAACAACTGTACTCCAACAAACAGGACAACCTCGTCGAAATGGACACATTCCTAGAAAAATACAAGTTTCCAAAACTCAATCAGGAAGATTCAAAAAATCTAAATAGGCCGATAACTATTGATGAAATTGAAACAGTAATCAAAAAGCTTCCAGCAAACAAAAGCCCTGGACCAGATGGCTTCACAGGGGAGTTTTATTGAAAATTCAAAGAAGTACTAAAACCAATCCTTCTCAGGCTATTCCAAAAAATTCAAGAGGAAGGCACACTTCCAAACTCTCTCTATGAATCCAGAATTACCTTAATCCCCAAACCAGATAAAGACACCACAAAGAAAGAGAATTACAGGCAAATATCCCTGATGTACATAGATGCTAAAATCCTCAACAAAAATTCTAGCAAATCAGATCCAACATTACATTAAAAAGATCATACACCATGACCAAGTGGGATTTACTCCAGGAAAGCAAGGCTGGTACAATATCTGCAAATCCATGTGATACAACACTTAAACAAAGTGAGAGACAAAAATCCCATAATCATATCAATTGATGCAGTAAAGGCATTTGACAAATCCAACACCTTTTCTGGTAAAACACTCAGCAAAGTGGGAATAGAGAGATCATACCTCAGCATAATAAAGGCCTTATATGACAAACCTACAGCAAACATCATACTCAATGGGCAAAAATTAAAACCATTTCCACTAAGAACAGGAACAAGACAGGGATGCCCGCTTTCACCCCTCCTGTTCAACACAGCACTGAAAGTGCTAGCTACAGCAATCAGACAGGAAGAAGAAATAAAGGGCATCCAAATTGGAAAAGAAGAAGTGAAATTGTCATTATTTGCAGATGACATGATACTGTACATAGAAAACCCTAAAGACTCCATCAAAAAATTATTAGACTTAATAAATGAATTTGGCAATATAGCAGGATACAAAATTAATGCCAATAAATTTATGGCATTTCTATACACCAACAGTGAACTTACAGAAAGAGAGACTAAGAAAACTATCTCATTTACCATCACACCAAAAAAATTAATACACCTAGGAATAAACTTAACTAAGGAGGTAAAAGACCTATACGCAGAAAACTACAGGATGTTGAAAAAAAAAAAGAGAGATAGAGGAAGACATAAATAGATGGAAGAGCATACTGTATTCATGGATTGGTATAATCAACATCATTAAAATGAACATACTATCCAAAGCAATCTATAGATTCAATGCACTCCCCATTAAAATACCAACGGCATATTTCACAGTCCTAGAACAAACTCTTCAAAAATTCATCTGGAATAAAAGAGACCTCAAATAGCTGCAGCAATCCTGAGAAAGAAGAGCAACATAGGAGGGATCTCAATACCAGACATCAAGCCTTATTACAAAGCCACTGTCCTTAAAACAGTCTGGTACTGGCACAAGAACAGACATATAGATCAATGGAATAGAATAGAGAACCCAGAAATTGACACAAACCATTATGCTCAATTAATATTTGACAAAGGAGGCAAGAGCATACAATGGAGTCAAGATACTCTCTTAAATAAATGGTGTTGGGAAAATTGGACAGATACATGCAAAAAAAATGAAACTAGACCACCAACTTACACCATACACAAAAATAAACTCAAAATGGATAAAAGACTTAAATGTAAGATGGGAAACCATAAAAATAATAGAGGAATCCACAGGCCGCAAAATCTCAGACATATGCTGAAGCAATATCTTCACCGATACAGCTCCTAGGGCAATAGAAGCTAAAGAGAAAATAAACAAATGGGACTACATCAAAATAAAAAGCTTCTGCACAACAAAAGAAACCATCAACAAAACAACAAAGCCCACTGCATGGGAGAACATATTTGCCAATGTTATCACCGATAAGGCTTTAATCCCCAACATTTATAGGGAACTCATACAACTTAACAAAAGGAAGATAAACAACCCAATCAAAAAATGGGCAACTGACCTAAATACTTTTCGAAAGAGGACATAAGGAAGGCCAAGAGACATATGAAAACATGCTCAAAGTCACTAATCATCTGAGAGATGCAAATCAAAATGACAATGAGGTACCCTCTCACACCTGTCAGAATGGCTATCATCAACAAATCAACAAATGACAAGTGTTGGCGAGGATGCAGAGAAAAAGGAACCCTCATACACTGCTGGTGGGAATGCAAACTGGTGCAGCCACTGTGGGGAACAGTATGGAGTTTCCTCAAAAAAACTAAAAATGGAACTCCCATTTGACCCAGTGATCCTACTTCTAGGAATATATCCCAAGAAACTAGAAACACCAATCAGAAAGGATATACGCACCCCTATGTTTATAGCAGCACAATTCACCATAGCTAAGATTTGGAAACAGCCTAAGTGCCCATCAGCAGATGAGTGGATTAGAAAACTGTGGTACATCTATACAATGGAATACTATGCTGCGGTAAAAAAGGAGTTCTTACCATTTGCAGTAACATGGATGGAGCTGGAGAGCATTATGCTAAGTGAAATAAGCCAGGCAGAGAAAGATAAATATCACATGATCTCATTCATTTATGGAAAATAATGAACAACAGAAACTGATGAACAAAAACAGATACAGAGACAGAGAAACATAGATCAGAATGTCAATCCTAAGGGAAGGTAGGGGAGGGTGGGGGTAAGAGGGAGAGATCAACCAAAGGACTTGTATGCATGCATATAGATCTAACCAATGGACACAGACAACAGGGGGGTAAGGGCATGAATGGGGAGGATGGGGGGTAATGGGGGAATAAGGTAATACTTTAATTAATAAAGAAATTAAAAAAAAGGAGAAGGAACTCCTATCATTTGCAACAGCATGGATGGAGCTTGAGAGCATTATGCTAAGCGAAATAAGTCAGTCAGAGAAAGATAAATATCACATGATCTCACTCATTTGCGGATTATAATGAACATAAACTGATAAACAAAAACAGATCTAGAGACAGAAGCATTGATCAGATGCTCAAAGCTCAGAGGGAAGGTAGGGGAGGGTGGGGGTAAGGGGGAGAGATCAACCAAAAGACTTCTATGCATGCATATAAGCATAACCAATGGACATAGACAGCAGGGGAGTGAGGGCATGTATGGGAGTCAGGGGGCAATATGGACACATATATAATACCTAAATCAATAAAAAAAGAATCTTCATGCCAAAAAATCCTCAAATATACTTATAAGCTTAGGATAATTAAGATACCAATAAAAGCAGGAGTAGCATCTGTCCTTTTCACTCAATACTTTAGAATACTACACAAATATGTCACACTTTTACTTGTAGTAAGGTATGTGGTAGATATAATGTTTGGAAAAAAAATGGTTCCATTCTTGGCATCATCAAAACTGCTTTTGACTTTCACAGAGTTTTCAAATGCACTGTTCAAAATGAGAATTTAACGATGGAGGCAAATGAGAAAATCCTTATCAGGCATATAAAATGTTTTCCATACTGTTTAAAGTACAGGTGAATCCTTCTAAAGGGTGACTTATTATAAACAAATTTGCATTTAAAAATATAACATAACAAAACAATGACTCTTTCTGTGGTAATGTCAACTTACCATTGGAAAAATATAAGCTGAGTCTCCTCATATAGAACTTACTAACATTATTAAAACTTTTAAATAGGCCACTCAGATGTGTTACATAAACAATAACTATAAATGAATGAAAGAAAAAGCCTTTTAGAGACAAGGAATAAGGGGGGAGGATCCAAGATGGCGGCACAGTAAGTTGAAGATACACTCACCACTTCCCAGGACCAAACTGAAAATACAACTAAAATATAGAACAATCAACCAGAGTAACCAACTGAAGACTAGCTGAACAGAAGTCTTATAAGCAAGGATTTACAGAAGAAGCAGCATCGAGACTTGTAGGAAGGGCAGATAAGTGAAAAATGCTGGCTTTGCTCACAGGGATGGCAACTGAGATTCCAAAGGGATATCTCAGTTGCAAAATCTCCTCCTAAGGAGAGAACATACAAATGACACTACAGAAAAACAAATCATTAAAGTATACTATGAAAATTATTTCCCCAAAATTTGACAATCTAGAAGAAACAGATACACTTCTAGAAGCATATAAACTTCCAAGACTGAACAAGGAAGAAACAAAAAAATGTAAAAAGAGCAATTACTAGCAATGAAATAGAAGCAGTAATTTAAAAACTGCCAACAAATAAGTGTTCAGGATCAGGCAGCTTCACATGGGAATTCTACAAAACATTTAAAGAAGAATTAATACCTTTCCTACTTAAACTATTTAAAAAATTTAAAAAGTGATAATTCCAAACACATTGTATGAAGTCAGCATTACCTTGATACAAAAACCAAACACATTTTAAGAAAATAAAATTAAAAGCCAATATCTTTGATAAACATAGACTCAAAATGTCAACAAAATATTAGCAAACAGGATTCAAATATGCATTAAAAGGATTATACCCATGATCAAGTGAGATTTATCCCAGGGATGCAAGGATGGTTCAACATCTGTAAATAAATTACCATAATATATTACATTAGCAAAATTAGAGAGAAAACATCATATGATCATCTAAATATATACAGAAAAATATTGACAAAATTCAATGTCCTTTTGTGATAAAAACTTTCACCAATTATGTACTCAAGAAACATACCTCAACATAATTAAGTCTACATATGAGAAACACACAGCTAATATAATGCTTAATGGTGAAAAGCTAAAAGCTTCTCTTCTAACATGAGCAATAACCAACAACCCAAGGATGCCCACTATCACCACTTCTATTCAACATAGGGTTAGAAGTCTTAGCCACAGCAAGAAAAATATATAAAATTTACTCAAATTGGAAAGAAGAGGGTAAAACTCTCACTATAAGCAGATGAAATTATACTACATATAGATAACTCTAAGACTCCACTAAAAACTGTTAGAACCACTAAATGAATCCAGTAAATTTTCACGATACAAAATCAATATTCAAACATCTGTGCATTTATATATATATATATATATATATATATATATATATATATATATATATATATATATATATAAAACAAGTGATGAGAATGAGAAATTAAGAGAATGATCCCAATTGATTGCAACTAGAGTACTGCCAGAGACTCTTTCAGTGACAGATCCTAACAGGCAGCCAGCAGGCAGAGGCAGATCTCAGGATGCCTTGGGCATTTTGCTGACCTTTCCCTGTGCTCAGTGGTAGTGGAAGCCAAATTTGGTGCACAGCTCAGTCCTTCCCATGCACATTAAGGACCAGCAGAGGCAGCCACAAACTGTGAATTACTTTGTAGCTACAAATATGCTTTCTAAGACCAGTCACAGGCAACATCTGACATTGACCTGTATCAGAGTTTCTCCCCAAAAGACCACTGAAAAGATACACCCAGTGGACAAATTCAGACAACTTCAGAGCAGAATCTAATTATCTTCACAAGTGGCATATCCAAAGGGAGATCTTGGCAGGCAGCAGAACCTACTGAGGTGAATTACCATTTGTGTGGTCAGTACCTATAAAGCAGGGTTGAATCTTATAGCCAGACTGAGAGACAATCCTATGCATCAATGGGCCAATGCAATCAAGACTCAATGTCAACAGGAGGGCTCACATAACCCATATATCTTGGAGCACCCAGGTCAGGTCAAGGAGATAGTGCCACTGGGTCTCACAGGATACCTACCACATAAGGCCACCCTATAAGACTGGGAAACAGAGCAGATCTACCTAATACATAGAAACAAACAAAAAGTGGCAACCAAAATGAGGAGACAATGAAATATGACCCAAATGAAAAAACTGGAGAAATCATCAGAAAAAAAAATTAAATGAAATGGAGGCAAGCAATGTTTCTAATATAGAGATCAATCTGAAGGTTATAAGGTTATAAGGATGATCAAGGAACTTAGCGAGAACTTCTAGGAACTTAGTAAGAACTTCAACAGCAAGAAGGACATAAAAACCATGAAAAGGAAACATTTAGAAATAAAGAATACAATATCTAAAATGAAAAAATAAACTAGAAGGAATAAACAGTAGATTGGATGAAGCAGATGATCGAATCAGAAATTTGGAAAACAAGATAGCAGAAAACACCCAGAGAGGTAAAAAGAAAGTAGAATTAAATAAAATTGGGATAGTTTAAGGAACTTTTGGGACAACATAAAGGATAACATCTGTATCATAGGGGTACCAGAATAAGAGAGCGAGTGATCAAAAATATATTTAATGAAATAATGACTGAAAAACGTCCCAACATGGTAAAGAAAAAAAGAAAAAGAAATCCAGGAAGTGCAGAAAGTCCCAAACAAGATTAATCTGAAGAGGCTTAAACCAAGACACATTATAATTAACATAACAAAGGATAAAAACAGAGAGATTCTTAAAAGCAGCAAGAGAAAGAAAGTTAGTAACCTACAAAGGAGCTCCCATTAAACTGTCAGCTGATTTCTCAAAAGAAAAATTCAAATTCAGAATGGATGGACATCAAATATTGAAAGTGATGTATAGCAATGACCTGTGACCAATACTACTGTACCCAACAGGCTTTCAGTTAAAAATAAAGGAGAAATAAAGAGTTTCCCAAAGACAAGAAAAAGCTAAAGGAATTCATTATCACCAAACCAGTATTATAATAAATGTTAAAGAGAATTCTTTAAGAAAAAAGAAGAAAGAGGAGGAGGAGAAAAAGGAGGAGGAGAAGGAAAGCAACAAGAGAGGAACATAGTTATCTATACTGATAATAGGGTGATATGCAAATTGGTCAGTACACCATCACAGTAACAACTGATCAGCAGGCTGTGTGCACAGCAGGCATGGTGGGCGGGGATTTGCAGTGTTGGGGATGAGGGCAGGGCTGCGGCAGAGAGGCCTCTCCGTGTGCCTGCGCCGGGGGTCTGCAGGCATGTGGAGAGGCCTTCCGCCGTGGGCCCAACTGGGGGTCCACAGACACACAGAGAGGCCCCTCCACCACGGGCCCAGCCAGGGGTCTGCAGGTGCACAGAAAGGCTGCAGTGAGGGCCTATGTATGCCTGCATTGGGGGTCCGCAGGCCTCTGCTGCAGCCTGGACCAGGGGTCTGCAGGCCTCACCCAGCTCTGGCCTACTGCTTCGGGGTAATCCATCAAGGAGCCCCGGATGGGTGGGCAGGACCTACCTCTTTGGGGCGATGGATCACGGGGCTCCTGCACTGTGACAGGGCACAGGACAGGCTGGGGGACCGCCCCCCGCCCCCCGCCCCAAGTGTACAAATTTCATGCACCAGGCCACTAGTACTATATAATAAAAGGCTAATATGCAAATAGACCGAACAGCGGAACAACCAAACAACCAGTTGCTATGACATATTCTGACCACCAGGGGGTGCACACAGAACATGGCAGCCATAGACAGCAGGTGGCAGAGCACGGAATATGACAGGTGTCGGCCACAGCAGAATGGTGGAGCAGGAGAGTAGGGGCCTCAGACCAAGGTGGGGTGCCAGTCACTGTCATCAGGGTGAGCCTCTGGTGGTTACTGAAAATTCTTTGCTCCCTCACGCCACCGTCCCGCCGGGCGCTCGCACCTACTGCTGGTGCTAGCCCTGCTCACACCCGTTGCCGGTGCCCAGCACTGGCCCCAATCACTTGGTGCCATCCACAGGTGCAAGCAGCAGCTGCTGGCCCTGATCACCCCTCAGGGCTTCTCCACCTCCCCCTGCTCCTGAGGGGCAATCAGGGCCAGCAGCCACCTCTCACACCCACTGCTGGCACCAGAGCTGCCGCTCCAACCCGCTGCTGGTGTCTGGTGCTGGATCAGATCACTCAGTGCCATCAGCGGATGTGAGCAGTGGCTGCCAGTCCTAATCGCCCCTGAGGGCTTCTCCACCTCCCCCTGCTCCTAAGTGGCAATCGGGGCAGCAGCCACTGCTTGCACCCATGGACAGCGTTGGCCCCACTTGCACCCGCTGCTGACGCCGGCCCCAATTGCTCTGCGCCATCAGTGGGTGTGAGCAGGGCTGGCACTGCCAGAAGACAGGGGACTCGGGGACAGAGCAGGAGGGGCTAGGTGGGGGCATGGAGGATGGACCAAGACCTGCCTCTGTGCCCACTGCAGCCTCGCAGCCCACAGTTCCTTTCAATGTGCACAAATTCATGCACCGGGCACCTAGTAAAGAATAAAATGACAGTACCTATCAATAATCACTTTAAATAAAAAATTGCTTAAGTGCTCCAATAAAAAATAGAATAGTTGAATGAATAAGAAAACAAAACCCATATTATGCTGTATACAAGAGACCCACTTCAAAAAATATATATATACACAGACTAAAAGTAAAAGGATGGTAAAAGATATTTCATGGAAATGGAAATGAAAAAAAAAGCTGAGGAAGCAGTACTTATATTTGAAAAATAGACTTTTTTAAAAAGCTAAAGTAAAAGACAAGGAAGGACATTACATAATATTAAAGGTATCAATCCAACAAAAGGATATAACCCTTATAAACATTTATGCATCTAACAAAAGAGCACCTAAATATATAATATTAATCTTGATGGTTATAAAGGTAGAGATTGACAGAAATATAGTCATAGTAGGAGATTCTAACACCCCATTTACATAAATGAATACATCTTTCAGACAAAAATCAACAAAAATAGTGGCTTTAAATGACACTCTAGATCAGATGGATTTAATCAATATCTTCAGAGCATTTACCCCAAAAGTAGCAGAATATACAGTTTTTTCAAGTGCATATGGAATATTTTCTTGGATAGAGTGTGTGTTTTCCAGAAACAACAATTTATTGTTAATTTTTTTCAAAAAATTTTTACCAACATTTAACTTGTTTGATGATGTTCAGAAAATAGTCTGAATATAAATAATTATTTTGATTATTTGGATATGATTTTTCTTCATAGTCATGTAAATGCTTTTTCTTTCTAATTTAATAAAAAATATTGGAATGCTGCTTTACTTCACAGGTACTATATTTGATTTACATTTTGTTCAATTTATCTTTATTGTTGAAAGTATTATAGATGCCCCCTTTTGTGTTTTTTTTTTTTCATTGACCCCCTCCACCCTGCACCTGCCCTTCCCAGGCCTTCACCACTCTATTGTCTATGTCTAGGGGCTATGCATATATGTTACCCAGTTAATATCTGCCCCCATGCCCACCTTCCCTCTGAAATATGTCAGTCTGTTCCATACTTCAATGTCTCTGCATCTATTTTGTTCATCAGTTTATTTTGTTCAATCGATTCCATATATTATGACCTTATAGTCTTAGAAACCAAAATAAAAGTTAAGCTGCATAACACAAGTATGCTATGTCACATTTTTATTATCACTCAGTTCACAATACTTTCAAATTCTTGTTGTGATTTATTCTTGCCTTATTTTTACCCCAGCTTTATTGAGTATAATTGACAAATAAAATTATAATATATTTAAAGCATGAACATGATGATTAGAGATATGTATAAATTGTGAAAAGATTCACACATTAACGGTAATTCACACATCTATCATTTCACATAGTTCTCTTTTTTATGTGAGAACACTTACAATCTACTCTCTTAGAACATTTCAATTACTCAATACAGTATTAGTTCATAATTCTTTTTGCCTTAAAATTTTATATAAATATATAAACATCCTATATAAAAAAAGCTTAATATGCAAGTGTCTGGTCATCTGGTCGTCCATTCAACCAATCAAAGCGTAATATGCTAATGATATGCTAAGGCTGCTCAACTGCTCGTTGATTTTCACTGACCACCAGGGGGCAGACAGTCGACCAGTCGACCAGGCACTATGATGTGCACCAGGGGGCAGACGCTCTGACTGGTAGGTTAGCTTTCTGCTGGGGTCTGGCTGATGGGGACTGAGCAAGATGGGCCAGACATGCCCTGGAGCCCTCGTTCAGTCTAACCCCAGCTGGCCAACCTTCCACATCCCTCCCTGGCCCAGATAGTGCACCGGTGGGGTCCCTTGGCCTAGCCTGCACCCTCTTGCAATCCAGGACCCCTTGGGGGATGTCTGAGAGCTGGTTTCATCCCAATCCTGCAGGCCAGGCCGAGGGACCCCACTGGTGCACAAATTCATGCACTGGGCCTCTAGTATAAACATATAAACATATCTATACTAATAAAAGGGTAATATGCTAATTAGACTGGGAGACCTTCCGAGAGACCTTCTGGACATCCTTCCGGACAAAGCCATGGTGGTGGGGCCAAGGCAGAGGCAGCTGTGGGCGATCAGGCCAGCAGGGAAGCAGTTGGGGCAAGCAGGCTGGCAGGGGGTGCAGTTGGGGGTGAGCAGGCCAGCAGGGGGGGGGCAGTTGGGGGTGAGCAGGCCAGCACAGGGGGGCTGTTGGGGTGATCAGGCTGGCAATGGGGGCCTTTGGGAGAAAGAAGGCCGACAGGCAGAGTGGTTAGGTGCAATCAGCAGGCAAGCAGGTGAGCGCTTAGGAGCCAGTGGTCCCGAATTGCGAGAGGGATGTCCCACTGCCAGTTTAGGCCCAATCCCACAGGGATCTAAACCAGCAGTCGGACATCCACCAAGGGGTCCCAGATTGGAGAGGGTGCAGGCTGGGCTGAGGGACACCTACCCACTATGCACAAATTTCATGCACTGGGCCACTAGTATATATATGTATACGTATAACTAGGGGCCAGGTATTTTTATTTTTCTGTTTGTATGTTATGTCTTTTTCCATCCCTTTGCTGTTACCTTGTATTTATGTATCCACTTTACCTTAATATCTTTGATGAACTAAAACATAAGAGTTTATTTTATCTATATTTTCCAATTTTTTTTGCAGTGTGATAATTATTGTAATAACTACAGTGACTTTGTTGAAAACAGCAGTTTAATTTTTAGTCCTTTAATAAGATATAAAATTTCCCATTGTTTTCCACCATAGTAAAATAAGAAATGGTAGAGGCAGATTTGATATGAGGCCCCTTGAACCAGAACCCCATCTGCAGATTAATACAGATAATAGTTGTACCACAGTGACCCATGTTCTCCCTGGATCTTTTCATTATATTCACCTTAGCCTGAAGAAATTTCAGCCAATTAACAATCTTGAGATGAAGATTTGAAGATTAAAAGCATTATATCTAGAACTTAGAACAGTGACTGTGACAAGTAGTAATTGCTATATAAGTGTTAGCTATTATTATTGCATATTCCCACATAACCAATCTTTGAACTAATTTCTCATAAAACAAATATAGTTCACATGGACAACATATCTATTATAATTAATACTGTTAAGATTTCTTTATAGGTTTAATTATTATCAAATATTTATTAGACACATATGTACAAAAGGTTATGTTGAGCAATCTTAATTTTAAAAAAGTAAGATAATTCCTGACATTAAGAGACTTAAAATCTAGTTGTTAAGGCATGATATATATGTTAAAAAGTAAACAGTCCTTGTTTAAATATCTAATTATTCTACAAACTTTGAGAGAAATAATTCTGTCTTATTCATCCATATCTCATTTATGAAGCCTAGATCATATATGTGCATATAGTCAACCCTCAAATGATTATGGGATTAATAAATTCTTACAAAGTATCATGTGCTAAATTCTTGAAAATAGTAATTACAAAAGAAGGCAACTTTTTTGATCGATGAATGGAAGTATGAACAAATAAAAATATACTAGCCAGTCCTTAAAGGGAGTATGTTAATTAGATAAAAAAAGAGAAGTCATTGTAGTAAATTCTAGGTGGAGAAAATAGTATGATAAAAATGAAGAGCATAACCAAATAACTTATATGCATAACCCATGGTCATAGACAATATTGCAGCAAAGGTCTGGGGAAGGGGTGGGATGGGGGAGGAGAGGGTCAATGGGGAAAAAATCAGACTTCTGTAAATATTTCAACAATAAAGATAATTTTTTTAAAATGACAAATGGAATTGTATATGAAATACCAAAGAATGAATGAGTAAAACCTCTTAACTGTAGTACAGGGAAAACATAAAACAGAATAATAATATAGTAGATAATTATAAACTAAGGAGGGATGTGAAAGATAGTTTAACAAGTTTAGACTATGTTTACTGGATAATGGTGAGCATTGAAGGTTTCTGATTAGCTTAATGGGTATTTTAGAAAAATGTGGCAACAATGGTAAATTCTGAGCAAGTAAATAATAGATTTGAGTTGACAAAATTGTTAGGTATTTATATATGACAAATATTGACTTGAATTTAGTATTGTCACTTAAAATGATAAAGAAGATACAGGTTGCTTAAGCATTATTGAAGAAAAATTTATAGAATTGATGGGTAAATGCATACGAGGATGTATGGAGAATAGCATAACAAAACCATGCCTTACCTGTTCAGAGAAATGTTTCAATAATGTGATATGTTTAATGAGGTGGTTTTTCAGACTGGAAAATTCTGACATGCAATCAAGTGGAGGCCTGCCAGGGAAGGATGACAAGAGACTATATCACTCTCATTTTCATTGAATATCACAGCTTTCTATCTTAAGAAACTTAATATTAAATCAACAACATATAGCTCTTTGTATAATTTTAAAAAAGTATCAAGGGTATCTAATTTCTAGACATTACAAAGATATCCTATATAATAAAAGGGTAATATGCAAATAGACCGAATGGCAGAACAACCAAACAATAAAAGTGTAATATGCTAATGATATGCTAAGGCTGCTCAACCGCTCGCTATGATGTGCACTGACCACCAGGGGGCACACAGTTGACCAGTCAACCAGTCACTATGATTTGCACTGACCACCAGGGGGCAGATGTTCCAACCTGTAGGTTAACTTGCTGCTGGGGTCCAGCCGATCAGGACTGGGCGAGATGAGCCAGACATGCCCTGGAGCCCTCCTGCAGTCCCTCCCTGGCCTGATCATGCACTGGTGGGGCCCCTCACCCTGGCCTGCACCCTCTCACAATCCAGGATCTCTTGGGGGATGTCAGAGAGCTGGTTTCAGCCTGATCCCACAGGCCACTCCTCTTGGGAGGGTGTCAAATGCAGGGCTCATGGCTGGTGAGTGCTGCTGTGGCAGTGAGAGCCTCTCCTGATTGGGCGTGAGCCCACAGCAGGCACACTGGGGCTGGGATGAGCGGGAGTGGCAGGTAGGAGCTGCAGGCAGCGTTGAACTGCAGGTTTCAGTCCGCTCCCTGCGGGCCACCCAGAGGGACCCCACCCATGCATGAATTCATGCACCGGGCCTCTAGTATAAAAATAATAGAAAGCTTATCAATATAATATATGTATGGCCTCAATAAATTGGTAGGATGGTAGATGCACAATTAATAAGTTATTCCTGTTTTCAAATTACCATAAAAAAGTGAAAGGCAATGTAGGCAACTTTTTATTTTTTTAATTTCCTTTATGTTTGCTGCCTTACTGTATAAACAATTATATAAAAGGAACAAAAAGAGGAAGAAAAAATATTATATATTAATTATGTTATCTACAAGTAGATTATCTATCCCTTGAACAATAAAGGTTTGTTATATCTGGTAATTTATTTTATTTGTCACATTTGAAAAACATGTATTTTACTTAGGACACTACAGCCAATTGAAAATGTTGTCTTTTTTTTTTTTTTAATCTTGCATAACTTTCAAGCTTCTGCAGCTTGGGAGATCTATAATCATAAGCAGTAATTTGAATGAGGTGATAAAATCTACATGGCTTTACTGAAAAATGATCACCTAATTCATCTATCCTATTATATTCCAAAAATAAAGAACAATTTTCAGAGTGTCACATAAAATAAATTAAGTATTACAGTACTGAAATAATATTTACTCACACAAAGGAAGTTTAATTTTTAGAAATTAGCAAGAAAAAATAATTTATAACCCCCGCCCCACAATTCCTAGGATATCACAATCCCTGGTGTTTACATGAAAGTGCCATCTTCTGGAGGTCTATTTCTAAAGCACATAAGAATATGGTCAATGATCCAAATTACTTTTTATAATTAAATATATAAACTTATGTGGAAAGATACCTAGGACAATTTCCTGTAACTATGCCCAGGGTATAGAATTAGTAAGAAGGCAGATAACAAAAAGGTAAAATTATGATGACTTCTCACTCTCATACTTCTCTACTTGATCATAAAAGCATGCTTTTTAAAAAAAGTAAATTATATCATGCTTCCCTCTCTCACTGCCTAACCTGTCATTGAAGGAATAAATATCCATACAATTGTTCATTTGTGTGAAGCATATAGAATTGACTATAGTCTTTGATGAAAGCATTTATGAAATTGAAATATTAATGTTACCTAAAGGCTATTATCAAAACAAAATTAACGTGTTACCTAAATATTGTTATAAACTTTGATTTCTATAGCCTTCTATTGGTAACACAGAGTTTTAAAAAACAAGACTAACTCTTTTTAACTAAAGATACCTAAAGTAATTAGTGTATGAATAAAATAATTATTTTCTTGCTGTAAAGAGTCCCCAGTGGTAATTCAGAACATTGGTGTAACTTTTGTGCATTCTTGAAAGACTGTAGAAAAACAAGTGTTATTTCTAGTGTAGCAGCAGAGTTTAATCTATTAAAAAAGGGCAAAATGAATCTTTTGTAAAATATATACTATTTCTGTAAAATGATTCTTTTCTTTAAAAAGTTAGGTGACCAATATTGGTTCATTTAAAGGGAGTTATATAATTATGTTGTTCACCCTAGGGAGATATTCAGAGTACCAATAAAAATATTTGTCTTTGGAAGATACTGGGGAAATAAATCCAACTCATATGTCAGTTTTCTGAAGAGAGAGAAAGAGGGAAAAATGCAAAGATCTGAAGGCTTGGTAGGTCAGACATTAGTAATTACCTTTCCAGAATATTTAGTATCATCTTGACCACATTAATCAGTTCAAGAGCAGCTGTAAGAATGTTATGAGGTGGATCTTCATTACTGCCATATAGAATTCGTGCCCTTCTTCTTTCCGATATCCCATCAAGAAGTTGGTCAAGAGCATGCTCAAGAAGTTCACTTTGCTTTCTGAACCTGGTAGGCAGCATTTTGTTATTCTGAAATTAAAATGGGAGTTTAGCAGAAGAAATGACATAGAACTTATCTAACAAACTGTAAGTATGAAATAGGTTCAATAGCAATACCATTTAACCAAAGTAATATAAGAGAGAAACCAAATTACCATCAACCACTTTTAATTCTTTACATATTGTTTCTGGTAATATTTATATCATTCACGGTAGTAGTGACATAAATAGCCTGAAAGGAATAACGTTCAGCAATTAAAATTTTAGAATGTGGCAAAAACTACTTGTTTACAATTTGGACACGTTAATTCTGGCACTGCCTTATTAGTACACCTACCTCATTTCCTTTTTAGAGTACAATCTAGTGAGAAGAGGAACCATACTACTTTTAATAGTGGAGAGGATTTGGTAGAGATCTAAGAGATAGGGAACGGGGCGCCTTATATCAGAACCCTAGAAATCATGTCCAGTCCTTTCTGTGGTCTGGTAATTTAAATACAAAGGAGCTGTAAAATTATTAATTGGGTACTGGTATTTAAATGTACTATTTCAAGTAATTAGATACTTATCTAATTTACATATTTTCTCTTAGCATGAATATGTGTACACGCACTCCCATTAGTCACACTTTGTTCAGGGCTTCAACAAATGACCATCAGAAATAATTACAGAGTTGCAATAATGGTCCCATGTAGTCTCTGCTTCTGAAGAAGTTACTCTAGTTTTATGATATAATGGTCAGGGAATAATCTGTGATTTACAAAATAGGGAGGGGCCCTATTTAAAAGGACCTTCCCTTTACGTATGAAATTCTGAGGTCCAGGGAAATTTTATTTAATTATGTAAGAAAATTGTTTATGAGTATTTTGGGCCTGGGTTCATTAAGATATTATGTGAAAAGATCACATTAATATGACTTCAATGAAACAGAAGAACCAAGTCCACATCTCCTCAATAATTACTTCTTTCTACTGTGAAATCTATTATGTGATACGTTCAAATGTTCATTTAGTTTTTTCACTTTAAAGTTCACAATTCATTCTAAACATAAATCATCTTCCAGGTTTCTGATGAATAGTATCTACCTCCTGCAAATAAGCCTGCTTTACATTTGCTGATTGACAAATAAGCCTGCTTTACAAAGCTGATTGATATGTATGTGGGTTTTTTCCCCTTCATATATATGTGTGTGTGTGTGTGTGTGTGTGTGTATGTGTGTGTGTGTGTGTGTATATATATATATATATATATATATATATATATATATATCAGAATTATATTATCAATGCCAACATTTAAGATACAAATATTATCATGTTTTCACTTCCATCATCAACTTCCCAGAATTCTTCAGCTCTTATTGATATAATCAAGGATTTTAGATATGTTATCATCACTGATATAATAATAGATTAACATTATTAGGGTATATATTTTATATTTCAAAAGTTTTTCAAAAATTTGCATTAAGTAAATAATTATATTAATGAAATTTTTTGACAAACTGTGCTTTACTAGTTTCATTACTCATTGCTGTTTTTTTAGACTATAATGTCTCTGTCTTGCATTCTTTATTCATTCTTTCATCAGCTGGATTTCTTCCAACAATTTAAAGGAGTTAATGGGAAATATATTTTCGGACTTTATATTTGTAAGTCTATTTTGCAGTTGCCAACTGACATAAATGGTTTCCCAAGGTGACAGAGCAATTAGCAGACCTTATCCTAAAAACCTCCTGATACCTTGTGCTCTTTCTGCCACATTATTAAGTGCATTTGGCCTGCATGGATAAGGAAAGATGGGAAATTTTTGACATATACCACACTATTGTCAGTGTGGTGAAATGGAAAGACATCGATGTTTGATGTGATATCTGGGATTGTACAAATCACTTCAGTGTCTCAGAGCCTCAGATTGTTTGTTTTTCTAAAATGTGAATACTAGTATATGCTTCATCTCCACTTGAACAGGATTACTAAAAGATTTCAATTTTTATAAAATAAGAGATATTATTATTTATATGCAATTAGTATATGCCAAAAAATCACAATATTTCAGGAATTCTTAACAAGTAGACCCCAAGAGTGGGCAATCTCTTTGCAGTCCTAAGGAAACATCAAAGATATTAAAGAGTTAGTCCCTCTGATATTCTAAATAAATTTGAATTGACTTTTCTAATATCCTTTTTGAAAATCCCTTTAAGATTAAACAATTGCTAAATATTATCATTTTTTTAGTTGATACCGTAGACCTTCTTTAAAAAGTGAAAATCAGATATATGTCTTCTTTTTTTTATTTACAATCATTTTGCAGAGAGCAAGCTTTATTTTCCAGAAAATCCAAAACAACTAGGTCAAATAACTTATACTTTCACAATGGTTAGAACTGAGAAATGAAAGCACAGGGGTACTGTAATTGCTATTATTTTAGCATGGATAGCTAACAGCAAATAATATTTAAATTGCAAAAGAGAGGGTCTTGGTGAAGCTTTTTTAAAAAAGCATATATATTAGCATACTGATGTGAAATTCCCATTATTAATGATACAAATCAATACATTCATGAAGTTGTCAAACAAAAGTATTTCTCAAATGTTAGCTTGCTGTATAATACTGAATTTCCTCTGAAACCATGAAGGCCATAGTGTGCCAAAAGTTATTTACTTACTTCAGCCTCTTTAAGATTTTATAAGTATGCTGAGAAACAAGAAAGACAACCCCTTATGTATCCATTAAAATTTGAATTACAGACTTTTCAGATTCCAGTGTGACTCATTAAATGAAATAAAGCAATTCTTTTTTCAAGTTGACTGTTAATTGCTCTTTCTTAGTTTATGATCTGCATTAGAGTATAGAGCTTCCAAGAGCTGATGACAAAAACATTAGTAGAAAGAAATATCACATGTACTTCCTTTGGCTCTCAGAAACATTTTATACCATCAAAGCTGGCAGAAAAGTCTGTTTCTTATTGCACCAACTTCCTCTAAATACTCTTGATATTTCTAGTGGTTTGATTATATGTGATGCATGTTCTAACATTATACTTCCCAATGTATGCGGGGCAGAAATAATAGATGAATAAGGTTATTGGGGAACACACAGTCAGGATTTGAGAAAAAAACATGTCCATTATAAAATATTGACCCATACATACAAACCTACTTGATATTTTCTACCTAACAATGTGGAAATTTTCTGAATGGTTTCTGAAAAATAAATTGTAAATTTGTGTGACAAAAAATAGGCTAAATATTACATCAAATAATTTTCTTCACTTGGATACCATAGTCTTGTAGAAATGTGGAGGAACTATTTATTCATTTATTTATTATTCATTTTAGGTCCAAAGATATTTTTATTTATTTATTTTTATTTTTAAGATATTTATTGGGGTTATATTGGTTAATTAAGTAGGTTCTAAACATAATTTTATAATACATCATCTGTATCTTGTATTGTATGTTTACTACACATAGTCTAGTCTCCTTCCATCACAATTTATGCCCCCCATTAACCTTCCTCTACCTACCCCCACTCTCATTGGTGATGATAATCATCACAGTTATGTCTATTTTTATGTTTATCAGGGTTTTGGGTTTTTTGCTTAAATTCTCACCTATTAAACCACCCCACCCCCTGGGCAGCTATCAGTCTGTTTTCTGTATCTATGAGTCTATTTCAATTTTGTTTGATTGTTTATCTTAAACATTAGATGCCACAAAGAAGTAAAATCATATGGTATTTGTCTTTCCCTGGTTGGCTTATTTAACTTAGCATAATACCATTTAGATCCATCCATCCATGCTGTCACAAAAGGTAATATTTCATTCTTTGTTATAGCTAAATTGTATTCCATTGTATAAATGTACCAATGCTATTATATCCACTCATCTGTTGATGGCTGCTTGGGCTGCATACAAAACTTGGCTATTGAAAATAGCCTGCAAAGAACATAGTAGTACATATACACTGAGTGGCCAGATTATTATGATCTCTGAATGCATAATAATCTGGCCACTCAGTGTACTTTTGAATTACTGTTTCGGTTTCATCGGATATATCACCAGAAATGGAATAGCTGGGTCATAAGGCAATGCTATTTTTAACTGTTTGAGGAAAATCCATACTCTTTTCCACAGTAGCTGCACCAATATTCTTTCTTACTAACAGTGAACAATGTTTCCCTTTTCTCCACATACCAACTCTTGTCACTTGTGGATTTATTAATGATATAGTCATTCTGACAGGTGTGAGGTGATGTCTCATTGTGGTTTTAATTTGTATTTCACTGATGATTGAGCATTTTTCATTTGTATATTGGCCATTTTCATATGTTCTCTTTGGGAAAATGTCTAGTCAGGTCCTCGGTCCATTTTTTATTGAACTGTTTGTATTCCTTTTTTGAGTTGTATGAGTACTTCATATATTTTGGATATTAACTTTTTATATGGTACCCATATAACACCTTAATACAGTGGTTCTCAAGCTTTCTAATGCTGCGACACTTTAATATAGTTCCTCATGTTGTGGTGACCCCCAACCATAAAATTATTTTTGTTGCTACTTCATAACTGTAATTTTGCTACTGTTATGAATTGTACTGTAAATATCTGTGTTTTCTGATGGTCTTAGGCGACCCTGATAGCGGTTCTCAACCTGTGGGTTGCGAGGAGAGGGCTGGCAACTGAGTACGCAGCTGGCTTTTTCAATCCGGAGGGAGACACATGCTCCCGACTGCTCTGAACTCCAGTTCCGGGCAAGACTCTGGGGACCCAGACTCATATGGGGAGAAACTGGACTGTCTGGCAGCGGGTGGAATTCAAGGGCAGCTTTCTCTCAGAGGTGTTTGTAGTGATTACCGCGGGACACTGAGACCCGGGGGCCTCTTAGGGCAGGGCTGACAGGAAGCCATTGCTGTTTGCTCTGCCCTGAGACTCCGCCCCATCCAAGCTGTGTGCAGAGGCTTTTGCATATGAATGGCCTGGTCCTTTGAAATCTAAACTTTCCTAACAAACTGCAGCTGAGTCAGAGAGACCCAGAACATCCAATAGAAGGCCCAAGGCCCCATAGCAGCTTGCATTGCTTCACAGCTGGGCCTCATCTGGGCACCTCCAAAACCCAAACAAAGAAGAGGAATCTGCAGATCTCTCCATAGCTCCTGCTGGGTGGCCTCAGGCAGAGGCTAAATTAGCACCTCCTTGGAGATCCAAGAGCCAGTGTACCCAGGGGTCAGAGTAGAACTATCCAGATTACAACTCCTCAGATCCATAAGGGACACACTCAGGGGGCAGACTCAGTGAGCACCAAAGCCCCACTGAAGCAAGTCTTCCTCATAAGGGTGTCTCCAGCACAGAAGTTCTCCCATCGTAGACACAGCTGATCCTCACAGCCAATTGGCCTGGAGGTCAATTCATCCCAGTAATACCAACAACAATCAAGGCTTAACTACAACAAGACTGTGAACACAGCCCACAAAGTGGTGCACCAAGAGTGTCTATCTCAGGTAACTGGGGAGGCTGACCCACTAGGCCCTATAGGACACCTAGCACACAAAGCCACTCTATCAATTCAGGGAAGCCGCCAAAATGTGGAGACAAAGAAACAGGTGACAAATGAAAGAAATGGAGGAAAGCAAACTACTGGATATAGAGTTCAAAACCATGGTTATAAGGTTATTCAAGAATCTTCTAGGAACCACCGATAAATTTAGTGAGACCCTTGAGGATATGAAAAAGGACCAACTAGAAATTAAGCATACACTGACTGAAATAAATAATAATATACAGAGATCCAACAGCAGACTAGAGGATTGTAAGAATCAAGTCAAAGATTTGAAATACAAAGAAGCAAAAAACACCCAACCAGAAAAGCAAAAAGAAAAAAAGAATCCAAAAATATGAAGATAGTGTAAGGAGCCTCTGGGACAACTTCAAGTGTACCAACATCCGAATTATGGGGGTGCCAGAAGAAGAGAGAGCAAAATATTGAAAACCTATTTGAAGAAATAATGACAGAAAACTTCCCCCACCTGGTGAAAGAAGTAGACTTACAAGTCCAGGAAGTGCAGAGAACCCCAAACAAAAGGAATCCAAAGAGGATCACACCAAGACACGTCATAATTAAAATACAAAGAGCAAAAGACAAAGAGAGAATATTAAAAGCAGCAAGAGAAAAACAGTTAGTTACCTACAAGGGAGCACCCATACGACTGTCAGCTGATTTCTCAACAGAAACTATGCAGGCCAGACAGGAGTGGCAAGAAATATTCAAAGTGGCCAAAACTGGTTTGGCTCAGTGGATAGAGCGTCAGCCTGCGGACTGAAAGGTCCCAGGTTCGATTCCCGTCAAGGGCATGTAACTTGGTTGCGGGCACATCCCCAGTAGGAGGTGTGCAAGAGGCAGCTGATCGATGTTTCTCTCTCATCGATGTTTCTGACTATCTATCCCTCTTCCTTCCTCTCTGTAAAAAATCAATAAAATATATTAAAAAAAAAGAAATATTCAAAGTGATGAATAGCAAGAACCTACAACCAAGATTACTCTACCCAGCAAAGCTATCATTTAGAATTGAAGGCCAGATAAAGACCTTCACAGATAAGAAAAAGCTAAAGGAGTTCATCACCGCCAAACCAGTATTATATGAAATGCTGAAAGGTATTCTTTAAGAAGAGGAAGAAGAAGAAAAAGGTAAAGATAAAAATTATGTACAACAAATACATATCTATCAACAAGTGAATCTAAAAATCAAGTGAATAAAAATCTGATGAACAGAATAAACTGGAGAATATAATAGAATCAGGGGCATAGAAAGGGAGTGGACTGACAATCCTCGGGGGAAAGGGGTGTGGAGGGTGCGGGAAGAGACTGGACAAAAATTGTACACCTATGGATGTGGACTGTGGGGTACGTAAGGGCAGAGGTTGGGGTATGAACCGGGTGTAGGGGAGCTATGGCGGGGGGGAAAGAGGAACAATTGTAATAATCTGAACTATAAAGATTTATTTTTAAAAATAAAAAATAATTTTTTTCTTGGGATTTCTCTTATTCTTTCATGTGGGGCATATTTCTTTGTCTCCACCTGTTGTCTGCCTTTTTGTGTTTGTCTCTATATTAATTGTATCTGCTATGACTCCTAAGCTTATTATGAGGGTTTAGTGATTTAGGACTAGGACCTCAGTACCTGACCCTCCACAACTCTCTCCAAAGTCACCACACATATGTTTCACTTTTGGTTTCTCGTATACCCTGCATCGCCTTCCCTCTACCTGAACCCTGGGTGATTGCTCAAGAGTCAGCTCCTGTGTGTTGGTCCTTTAGTAGAGCACCTGGTATTTGAGCAGACTCCTTCCTCTTTCCAGCAGACAGAGACCCCACAGAATTTTACTGTCAGATGCTATGCAGGTTCTTCTTCCCAGCCCTATTGCTCTGGTTTGGGGGTCCTGGCATGGGGTTGAGACCTTAAGCTCCTTATAGGATACTTTTGCAGCCAAAATATCCCACTGGCTACTGTCACTGAACTGCAATGCATGGGCCAGCCCTCTCCCTGTTTCTGCCTTTATCAGTCTCTATACAGCTTCTTCTATAATCTATTGATGTAATACTCATGTTCAGCTAGCCTTCAGTTGGTCATCATTCAGGTTGATTGTCCTAGAATTTAGCTGTAAAACTGGTTTGGTGAAAGAAGGAGATATGTGTAGCTTCCACCTACTCAGCAGCAATCTAGGATCTCCTGAATATTAATTCTGTATCCTTCTATTTTACTGAATTCATTTGTCAGTAGTAGTCATTTTTTGGTAAAGTCTTTGGGGTATTCTAAAAACAATATCATGTCATTTGAAAATAAGGACAGTTTTAATATGTCCTTTTCAATGTGGATGCCTTTTTTTTTCTTGTCTGATTGGTGTGGCTAGAACTTCCAGTACTATGTTGGATAACAGTGGTAAAAGCAGACATCACTGTCTTGTTCCTGATGCTTTTAATTTTTGCTATTTGAGTGTGATGTTGGCTGTGAGTTTGTCATATATGGATTTTATTATGTTAAGGTATGGTCCCTTTATTCTCAGTTTCCTGCAAATGTTTATCATAAATGGGCAATGGATTTCATCAAATGCTTTCTCTGCATCTATTCATAAGATCATGTTATTTTTATCCTTTATTTTGTTTATGTAATGTATCAAATTTTTTGATTTGAAAGTATTTTATCAACCTTACATCCCCTGAATAAGTCTCATTTAATCATGGTGTATGATCTTTTTAATGTGTTCCTGGATTTGGTTTGCTATTATTTTGTTGAGGATTTTAGCATGTATGTTCACCAGGGATATTGGCCTATAATTTTCTTTCTTTATAGTGTCTTTATCCAGTTTTCTAATTAGGATAATGCTAACATTGTGAAATGATCTTGGGAGTCTTTCCCCCTTTTGAATTTTTTGGAATAGTTTGAGAATGATAGTTATTAATTCTTCTTTGAATGTTTGGTAAAATTATCCTGTGAAGCCATCCTATCCAGGACTCTTGTTCATTGTCCTTTTATTTTACTTTATTATTATTACTACTATAATTTCATTAGTTGTAATTGCTCTTTTCAGATTTTCTGATTCTTCTTGATTCAGTTTTGGATGATTGCATGTTTCTAGGAATTTATCTATTTCACCCAAGTTGTCCAACATGTTGGCAAAAAGATCTTAATAATATTTTATTACAATTCTTTTTATTTCTGTGTTGCAAGTTTTTACTTCTCTTTCATTTCTAATTTTATTTATCTGAGTCTTTTATCTTTTTCCTTTATGTGTCTGCTTAAAGGCTTGTCAATATCATTTATCTTTTCAAAGAACCATCTCTTTGTAATGTTTTGTAACCTCTATGTAATTTATTTCCACACTAATCTTTATTATTTCCTTTCATCTATATAATCTGGGCTTTGCTTGTTCTACTTTTTCTAGTTTCTTTTTAGGTTAGATTATTTATTTGAGATTTTTCTTGTTTTGTGTAGGCCTATAGTGCTATAAATTTACTTCTTGGGACTTCTTTTGCTGTTTCCCATAGATTTTGACTGTTGCATGTTCATTTTCATAGGTCTCAAGGTAACTTCATTTCTTCCTTGATCTAATTTTTGACCCATTCATTGTTTAGTAACATGTTATTTAGTCTCCGTGTGTTTGTGTTTGTGTATTTTTTCATTTGTTTTTCTTTTAATTGATTTCTAGTTTCATACCATTTTGTCAGAACATATGCTTGATATGATATCACTCTTCTTGAGTTTATTATGACTTGTTTTGTGTCCTAACATGTGGACATGTGGTCTATCTTTGAGAATATTCCATGTGTGCATGAGAGGAATGTATATTCTGCATTTTTCATGAAATGCTCTGTAAATTTCAATTAAATCCATCTCTTCTAATGTTTCTTTTAAGACTATTGTTTCATTGCTAATGTTTTGACTAGAAGATCTATCATTTATGACAATGGGGTGTTAAAGTCCCCTATTATGATAGTTTCACTGTTGATATCTCCTTTTATATCCAATGTATTCCATATATATATATATATATATATATATATATATATATATAATTGAGGTGACATTGGTCAACATGAACATATAGGTTACAGGTGGGTTTCTATGTTACAAGGCATATATTGAACCATGTGCCCACCACCCAAAGTCAAATCTTCCCTTGTCACCATATATTAGCACATCCTTCTCCCCCAACTTCCTTCCTTTTGGAAACCACCACACTACTGTTTGTGTTCACAAGTTTCAGTTTTATATCCCACACTAGAAGCCCAGTGCACGAAATTTGTGCATGGGAGGGGGGGCTGTCCCTCAGCCCAGCCTGTACCCTCTCCAATCTGGGACCCCTTGAGGGATGTCCAACTGCCAGTTTAGGCCTGATTCAGGACTGCTGGCTCCCAACCGCTTGCCTACCTGCCTGCCTGATTGCTCCTAACCGCTTCTGCTTGCCAGCCTGATCACCCCCTAACCACTCCCCTGCCATCCTGATCGACACCTAACTGATCGATCCCCTGCCTGCCCGATTGCCCCTAACTGCCCTCTCCTGCTAGCCTTGTCACCCCTAACTGCCCTCCCCTGCTGGCCTGGTTGCCCCCAACTGCCCTCCTCTGCAGGCCTGGTCCCCCCCAACTGCCCTCCCCTGCAGGCCTGGTCACCCCCAACTGCCCTCCCTTGCAGGCCTGGTCACCCCAACTGCCCTCCCCTGCAGGCCTGGTCCCTCTCAACTGTCCTACCCTGCAGGCCTGATCACCCCCAACTGCCCTCCCCTGCAGGCCTGGTCCCTCCCAACTGCCCTCCCCTGCTGGCCTGATCGCCCACAACTGCTCTCCCCTGCCAGCCATCTTGTGGTGGCCATCTTGTTTCCACATGGGGGCAGCCATCTTTGACCACATGGGGGTGGCCATCTTGTGTGTTGGAGTGACAGTCAATTTGCATATTACACTTTTATTATATAGATATGAGTGAAATAATATGGTTCTTAACTTTGTCTGACTGACTTATTTCACTTAGTATAATATTCTTAAGGTCCATCCATGTTGTTGCAAATTGCACTATTTCATCCTTTCTTATAACTGAGTAGTATTCCATTATGTACCACATCTTCTTAAATATATTTTTATTGATTTTGGAGAGGAAGGGAGAAGAAGAGAGAGAGAGAAAGGGAGAGAGAGAGAGAAACATCAGTGATGAGAGAGAATCATTCATTAGCTGCTTCCTGTATGCCCCAAATTGGGGATCAAGCCCACAACCCAGGCATGTGCCTTGATGGGGATTTAAACTGGTTCATAGGTCAATGCTCAGCCACTGAGCCGTGTTGGCTGGGCCCACATTTTCTTTATCCAGTTCTCTATTGTAGGACACTTTGGTTGTTTCCATGTCTTGGCCACCGAACATAAGAGTGCATATATCTTTGTGAATACATGATTTTAAGGTTTTGGGTATATACCCAGGAGACGGATTGCTTGGTTGTGTGGTAGCTCTATTCTCATTTATATTTTTTTTGAGGAATTGTCAGCCTGATTTCCATAGTGGATGTACCAGTCTACATTCCCACTTCTCTAACACTTGTTACTATTTGTCATATTGATAATGCTACTCTAACATGTGTAAGGTGGTATATCATTGTAGTTTTGATTTGCATTTCTCTAATTGCTAGTGGGGTCGAACACCTTTTCATATATCTGTTGGCTGTTTGTATTTTTTCTTGGGTGAGATGTATTTATAGGTCTTATGCCCACTTTTGATTGGGTTGTCTGTCTGTTTGTTTGTTTGGTGTTGAGTTTTATGAGTTCTTTATATATTTTGGAATATAAATTTTTGTCAGAGCTACTATTTGCAAATATCATCTCCCATCTGGTTGGCTGCCTGTTGGTTTTGCTATCAGTTTATTTTACTGTGTGGAAGATTTTAGTTTGATATAGTCCCATTCATTTATTTTTGCCATTCCTTCCCTTGCCTTTGGGGTCAAGTTCATAAAATGTTCTCTACGATCAAGGTCCATAAGTTTGGTACATACATTGTCTTCTGTGTAACTTATTGTTTTGGGTCTTATTTAGTTCTTTGATCCATTTTGAATTAATTTTTATACATGATGACAAACTGTGATCCATGTTCAATTGTTTGCATGTGAGTTTCCAGTTTTCCCAGCACTGTTTATTGACAATACTATCTTTACAACATTGTGTGTTGCTGGCTCCTTTTTCAAAAATTATCTGTCCATATACATGTGGTTTTGTAGCTGAATTCTCTATTCTATTCCATTGATCTGTGTGTCTCTTTCAATGCTAATACCATGCTGTTTTGATTATCATAACTCCATAGTATAATTTGAAGTCAAGTAGCATGATACCTCCAGTTTCATTCTTTTTTTTAAAATCAGGATTCCTTTGTCTACTCTGGGTCTTTTGTGGTTCCATACAAATCTGCTGATTTCTCATTCTATTTCTTCAAAAAATCAAACAGGGATTTTGATGGGGATTGCATGAAATCTGTATATTGCTTTGGGTAATATGGGCATTTTAACTTTGTTGATTCTCCCAATCCATGCAATAGAAAAATACTTTTCCATTTTGTTGTGTCTTTTTCAACCTCTTTTAATAATCTATGTAATCCCACTCCTAGGAATATATCCTAAGAAACTAGAAACACCAATCAGAAAGGATATATGCACCCCTATGTTCATAGCAGCACAATTTACAATAGCTAAGATTTGGAAACAGCCTAGGTGCCCGTCAGCAGATGACTGGATCAGAAAACTATGTTACATCTACACAATGGAATACTATGCTGCCATAAAAAAGAAGGAATTCTTACCATTTGGAGGAACCTGGATGGAACTGGAGAGCATTATCCTAAGTGAAATAAGCCAGTCAATGAAAGAAAAATACCACATGATCTAACTCATTTGTGGATAATAAAGAACATTATAAACTGATGAACAAAAAGGTAGATCTACTGATAAGATCATATTTTTTTATCTTTTCTTTTGTTAATGTGGTATATTACATTGGTTGAGATGCTTATTGTGAACTATTCTTGTGCCACTGGAATGGACCCAAATTGATAGTGATATTTTATTGATGTACTGTTGTATTCAATTTGCTATTATTTTATTTAGGATTTTTGCATATGTATTTATCAGAGATATTGGTCAGTAGTGTTTTGTTTTGTGTGTTATTTTTGTCAGGTTTTGGTATCAGGTTTATATTGGTCTCATAGAATGTGTTAGGATGTATTGCCTCTTCTTCAATTTTTTGGAACAGTCTGGGAAAGAAAGGTTTTAAATCTTCTTTGTATGTGAATAGGTTTTAATTCTTCTCTAAAAGTTTGGTAGAATTCACCGGTGAAGTCATCTGCTCCTGGAGTTTTATTTTTTGGGAGGTTTTCTTTTTTTCATGATATATAGAAATATATATTATACAGATTACAAATAGTTCTTAAGCACTTTATTTTATTTTATTTTATTTTGTTATTTTTTAATGTTTTAATTGTTTGAAGTATTACAAATAGTAGTACATATGTCTCCTTTTTTTCCCCCATTGACCGCCCCCCGGCCTCCCCTTCCCCCCAGTACATGCCTTTACCTGCCCCCCCCTCAGTGTCTTTTATCCATTGGTTATGCTTATATGCATGCGTGTAAGTCCTTCGGTTGATCTCTTACAGTGCCCTCCCCCCAACCTCCTCTGCCTTCCCGCTGGAGTTTGACAGTCTGTTCAATGCTTCTTTGCCTCTGTATCTATTTTTTCCCCATTTCTTTCCTTTAAAAAATCTTGCCTCTGCAGACTAGAAATAAACATATAATAACAAAAAATGTTTGAGTCCCAATTTCAATGTCCAACAGTTCTGAGTCTAAGATTGTTGGTAGAGTATTAAATTTGACAGTAAAATAATAATCAAGTTTTCAGATTAATTTAAATAAGCTAATTGAAATAAGTGAATATTCAAGAAAATTTAATTGTTCTGGACAAAAAGCTGTTCCTAATGTGGTAACTAAAATTTCTATTGCATATTCATGGTAAAATTCCTGAATATGCAATGAAACTAAAGCAGCCATATTTTTGTGCAAAAAATTAAAATTTAAAGTTATCAAGACTGCATTATAAAATTTACAAAAGCCTCCATTAATCAAAAAAGGGGGGATAGTAAGGTAATATCATGTAAGGAAAAAATATCCTATAAGTAAATTACATCTAGAAAACGTTTACTTTACAAAATTAGTTTTCATTTGTAATGCTAACAGCAAGACACCCATGAAAAACACACATGGTGTCTAAATAAGACAAAGGAAAATCGTTTGGGCAAAAATAAAAAGGATTCCAAATCAATTATATAGAAAAGATTCCTTTATTAACTTTTGGTCGAGAATATGTTTGTATATTTTCAGAAAACAACTCCAAGACCATGTGGATTCCTGCAACAGAGAGGAATTGACAGGTCTGCTCCAACCACGAAGACAAGAGGAGAAACAGTCCAGAGATGGAAGACGCTGACGATGCCTTGCCACGCTAGCAGTCAGCAGCTGTGTGACGCAGCAGGTTGCCTAGGACCAAACCAGAGAGGGTCGGACCTGCATTGCCACCATGAGCCCACCATGCAGATATCATTGCTGACATGTACACTTAAGGAACTGTTTGACATTTTGGGAGGTTTTCGATGGTTGTTTCAATTCCTCACTATGGACTGATCTATTCCTTCATGATTTAGTATAGGAAGATTATAGGTTTCTGGGAACTTATCCATTTATTCTAGGTTATTTAATGTGGTTGCATATAGTCTTTCATAAATTCTAGTATGATCCTTTGTATATCTATGAGGTCTGTGGTGAGTTCTCTCTCATTACCGATTTTGTTTATATGAGTCTTTTCCTTTCTTTCCTTAGTGAGTCTAGCCAGGGGGTTGTCAGTGTTATTTAACTTTTCAAAGAACCAGCTTTTTTTAAAATTAATATTTTGTATATTATTTTTGCTCTCTGTTTCATTCAATTCTACTCTAATTTTTATAATTTCCTTTCATTTGCTGGCTTTGGGCTGCTTTTGTTCTTCTTTTTCTAGTTCTTTAAGATGTGAGGTTGGGTTGTTTACTTAGAATTTCTTTTGTTTCTTGAAATAGGTCTGTAATGATATAAGCTTTCCTCTTACTACTGCTTTTGCTGCATCCCATAAGTTTTAGTATGTTGTATTGTCATTCTCATTTATCTTTATATATCTTTTGATCTCATATTTTTTCTTCTTTGACCCAGTCATTTTTTAGTAGTAGGTTATTTAATCTCTACGTGTTTGTACGTTTCTTTACTTCCTTTTTGCAGTTGATTTATAATTTCAAGGCACTGTGGTCAGAAAATATGTTTGGGTAACTTCAATCTTCTTGAATTTGTTGATGCTAGTTTTGTGACCCAACATATTGTCTATCCTTGAGAATGTTCCATGTGCACTGGAGAAGAATATATAATCTTATGTTGTGGGATGAATGGCTCTGCAAATGTCAAGTATATGGATTTGTTCTAGTGTTTCATTTAAGGCCACAATTTCTTTATTGTTTTTCTATTTGGTTGATCTGTCTAGAGCTATCAATGGCATATTAATATCCCCACCTATGATTGTGTTTTAATCTGTTTCCTCCTTCAGTTCAGTGGGTAGCAGTTTTATATATTTCTGTGCTTCCTGGTTGGGTGCATATATATTAAGAATTGTTATGTTTCCTTGATGTAGTGTCCGTTTTATCATTATAAAGTGTCCATCTTTGTCTCTTGTTATCTTTATTATGAAATATATTTTGTCACATGTAAGTATGGCCACACCTGCTTTTTTCTGTGGATGTTATTTGCTTGGAGAATCATTTTTTTTTTTGCCTTTTTTAAAAAATCTACCCAAGTCTTTGCAGCTTAGAAGTGTCTCCTGTAGGCAACATATGGTTGGGTTTTGTTTTTGGATCCACTCTGCTACTCTGTGCCTCTTTATTGGTGACCATTTACATTTAGGGTAATTATTGATCTACCAGGATTTTCTATGACCATTTTGTCTTTTGTTTTCTCCTAGTTCTGTGCCTCCACTGGTTCTTTTCCTTTGTGTTTCTGTGTGTTGTTTTTTGTTAGGTGGTATTCCATACTTATTTCCTCTTTTTTTAAGCTATGTGTCCTGGTTTTGAGATTTTTGTGTGTGGTTACCATTAGGTTTATAAAAAATAAAATTACATATATAATGTAGTTTTTTTCTTTATTGTGCTTAATCTTCATCCTTCTTTGCTATTCAGACTTTTACGTCCTCCTGATTTTATGTTTTTGTTGTCATAAATTATCCCTATTTATGCTGTAAAATTTTTGGTAATCTTACTCATAGTTTTGTGAACTTATGTTCTTTGTTTCAGTTTCAATAACTCCCTTGTATATTTCCTGTAATGAAGGTTTTCTGGTGATAAAATCCCTCTATTTCTGAGCTCTGGGAACATCCTTATTTCTCCTTCATATTTAAAGGATACTTTTGCTGGATATATTATGCATGGCTGGTAATTTCTCCTTCAGACATTTGAATATTTGGTGCCACTCTTTTTTGACTTGCAGAGTTTGTCATTAATTTTTGACAGCTTTAAAACTAACTTTCTTTGAGAGGACCTCTTTGGATTGAGGTAACTAAGTGTTCTGTTTGCTTCTTGGATTCAAGGATCTAATTCTTTCATTAGATTTGGGAATTTTTCATTCATCATTTGTTTGAAGAGACTTTCTGCTGCATGTTCCCTCTCCTTCTACTCTGGAATGCATATAATTATAATATTCATTTTTTCTGATAGAACCAGATAGTTCTTGTAGAGTTCTTTCATTTTTCTTTATGCTCATGTCTCTCTCTTCTTCTCTCTGCACCATATCTAGATTCCTATATCCGATATCAGTTATTCTTTCCTCCATCTGGTTGGCTCTGTTTTCTATGCTCAGTAGTTCACTCTTAATCTCCCTAATTACATGTTTCATTTCCAGGATTTCTGATTGTTTCTTTTTTAAAGTTTCAATCTCTTTGTTAAAGTACTTGTTTTGTTCATTGATTTATTTTCTGAGTGCATGAAATTGCCTGTTTGTATTTTCTTGCATCTCATTGAGTATTTTCATAACCGCAATCTTGAAATCTCTGTCATTTATAATACATATTTCCATGTGTTCCAGTTTGCTTTTTGGGGATTTTTCATTTTCTTTCTGATCATCCTCATTACTGTGGTTTTTCATGGTATTTTCTATTATTCTTTGCCTAGATATTTATATCTGTCTGTATTAACAAAGATGTCTCTCTACTATTTTCCAGTATATGGCACTGAATCTAAAGATTTTTTTTTACCTCTGTAATATCTCAGTCTTGACCTCTCCAGCTTCCCTAAGATAGTACATCCAAGCTTCTGGGGGTGGGGTTTATTTTGCCCTCACAGTAATGGCTACCCCTCACCTCCATGGGGTCTTGACAAGAATCACCCAGGGAGATGCACTCCAAAGGTCCCAGCTCTGCAAAGCTCTCCAACTCCCCTACAGGACTGAGATCAGTATAGTGGCACCACTTGGAATAAAATATACATGTCAATAGAATCACCAAGTGGAGATAGGGGTGAGCACCAAGAGATTCACCAAGTGGAGATAGGGGTAAGCATCAACTGTGTACGTTAGGTGAGGAAGAATACCCCCTGTTCCAAAACTACACAACTAAATGACTATCTGAGTCTCCACCAGAAGTTTCTTCAGAAAGAGAGTGAACCAAAGGTCTCTTTTGGGTGCAGTCAGTAGACCTTTATGTACCTCAGCAAGGCAGTGTCTCCAGTAGATGGAAGCCAGAGGTAGTGCATTTCCCAAGCTGGTATTATAACAACAGGAGTGCTCAACTCTGTGCATAGTGTGGGGTAGGGTCTCAGGACATAGACCTGGGTGTGTGACCCTCCAGATCTTTCCATGAGGCCAAATGATCTCGGTCCTCTGCTTATGACTCCTGTATGCCTTGGGTTGCCTTCCCATAGAAGAACCATATTAAATTCCATAGTGTGGACATTAATTACTGTTAAATTAAGTCTCTAATATTTCTTTGTTTATATATTGCATCATAAATATGATCTAGAGTTCCCTAGATCTGGCCTTACAATAGCTACACAGAAGACAAAATATTTGTTATACCTTCAGTTTAATTTCCAGATATTTATTGAATGGAAGCATCTACATACTTTGCCATTTGCCTAAAACCAGCCATTAATTCAAAACATAAAAGTCAAAACATGGAGAATTATTTTGCTTTCAGGACACAGAAGAAAAGACAGCAACATAAATAAAAGACATTAAACTTTGAATCTCCTACTATGATGTAAATGTCATTATATAGGACAATTTTCTCCAAAGAACATAAAGTCAAAATCTATATGGTGCTTGTAAATGGAAGACTCTTATCTACTGCAAAAAAATAAGGTTCTTGGGAATAAATTTAACAAAGGAAGTAAAAGACCTGACCTGAGAAAATTAGAAGACACTGAAAAAATAAATTGAGAAAGATACAAATAAGTGGAAGCATATATTGTGTTCATTAACATCCTTAACATCATTAAAATGTCCATACTACCCATACAATAGAAATATTCAATTAAATATGCAATTCCTATTAAAACACCAATGGCATATCCTATCTAATAAAAGAGTAGTATGCAAATTAACCATCACTCTGCTACACCAACCAGCCACACCCACCAGCCAAGCCCACCAGCCAATCAGGAGCAAATATGCAAATAAACCCAAACAAGATGGCTACGGCCACAGAGAACAGGAGGGAGGCCTGGGTTTCCCCGGCAATGGAGGAAGCCAAGCTTTCCGCCTGCCCTTGCTGGCCTAGGCCTCCACTCAAGGCTACAAAGTTTCAATGATAGAAGATACATAAACCCAAAAAGAAATGGCGGCAGCCACGGAGCTGGAAAGACCAGGAGGCTAGGGTTGCCCCAGGTGATGGAGGAAGCCAAGCTTTCCACACACCCTGGCTGGCCCAGGCCTCACTTAAGGCTACAAAGTTTCAATTATAGAAGATACATAAATCCCCCCCAAAATGGCTGTCGCCATGGAGCAAGCAGAAGGCTTGGCTCCGCTCCAGGCTACAAAGTTTCAATTGTAGAAGATAAATAAAGTGCAGATACCAGGGCCTCCACTTGGGTTGCCAGGGGGCGTGGCCAGCCTGCAAACCACCACAGGCCCCACGCCCCAAGGAAATCCCCACCCTTATCCGGGACACCCTTCAGGGCAACCAGCTGGCCCCCACCCGTGCAACAGGCTCCTATCCTATCTAATAAAAGAGTAACATGCAGATTGACCATCACTCCAACACACAAGATGGCTGCCCCCATGTGGACACAAGATGGCCACCACAGATGGCCAGCAGGGGAGGACAGTTGGGAGGGACCAGGCCTGCAAGAGAGGGCAGTTGGGAAGGACCCAGGCCTGCAGGGGAGAGCAGTTGGGGGGAACCAGGCCTGCAGGGGAGGGCAGTTGGGGGGGACCAGGCCTACAGGGGAGGGCAGTTAGGGGTTACCAGGCCTGCAGGGGAGGGCAGTTAGGGGAAAACAGGCTGGCAGGGGAGCAGTTAGGCATCAGTCAGGTTGGCAGGGGAGTGGTTAGGGGGTGATCAGGCTGGCAGGAAGAAGCAGTTAGGGGCAATCAGGAAGGCAGGCAGGCGAGCAGTTGGGAGCCAGCAGTCCTGGATTGTGATAGGGATGTCCGACTGCCCGTTTAGGCCCGATCCCCCGGGATCGGGCCTAAACGGGCAGTCGGACATCCCTCGAGGGGTCCCAGATTGGAGAGGGTGCAGGCTGGGCTGAGGGACACACACCCCTGTGCACGAATTTCGTGCACCAGGCCTCTAGTCTAACAGATAAAGAACCAATATTTTAAAAATTCATATGGAATCACACACACAATCTTAGGGAAATGATTAGCAGGTGATCATACATCATTGTAAGTGGTAATTGGTTCTGCTGTCATCTGGCCTGACTTTCTGCAGCAGTTTTAAGGTGTGCCAGCAATTGTTCTGATGTGCTATATGCCACATCCCAACCATGTACATTTGTTTACTACTCGTGACTGGTGAGTGCATGCATTTACCACACCAATTCAGTACAAAATTAAAATTTTAACATACACATTTGGAAAGTCTTCTTTATTATATAATAGACTTTCAGTTTTAACAGCACTCTCTTGCTCAAATTAGTCCATTATACTGAGGTTCCACTGTATAGATATAGATATAGACATAGATATAGATATAGATATAGATATAGATATAGATATAGATATAGATATAGATATAGATATAGAAATAGTCATGTGCCACATAGCATTTCAATAAAAAATAGACCTCATATAAGATGGTGATCCTAATAGACATCAAATACAGGTAATATATAACAAAGTCTCAGCTAATACCATACTGAATGTTGAAAACCTGAAATCTTTTCCTCTACAAACAAGACATGAATGCACACTCGCACCATTTTTATTCAACATAGTACTGTAAGTCCTATTCAGAGTAATCAGGTAAGATAAATAAATAAAAGGCATCTAAATTGGGAATGACGAAGTAAAATTGTCACTATTTGCAGATGACATGATTCTATATATAGAAACCCTGAAGACTCCACCAAAAGAGTATTATAAACAATAAACAAATGTAGTAAAGTTGCAGGATACAAAGTTCTCAAAACTGCCTGTCACTGGCACAAGAATGGACATATAGACCAATAGAACAGAACATAGAGCCCATAAATTGATCCAAGCCATTATGATCAATTAATATTTGACAAAGGAGGCAAGAGCATACAATTGAGTCAAGACAGTCTCTTCAATAAATGGTGTTGGGAAAATTGGACAGATAGATGCAAAAAAAAAAAAAATGCAACTAGACTACCAACTTACCAGTATACCATACACAAAAATGAAATCAAAATGGATAAAGGACTTAAAAGTAAGATAGGAAAACATAAAATTTTTAGAAGAATCCATAAGCAGCAAAGTATCAGGCATATGTCATATCAATATCTTTACCGATAGAGCTCCTAGGATAATGGAAACTAAGGAGAATATAAACAAATGGGACTACATCAAAATAAAAAGCTTCTACATAGCAAAAGAAACCATCAACAAAACAACAAGAGAGCCCACTGCCTAGGAGAACATATTTGCCAATGTTATATCCGATAAGGGCCTAATCTCCAAAATTTACAGGGAACTCATACAACTTAACAAAAGGAAGATAAATGATCCAATCAAAAAATGGGCAAAGGACCTAAATAGACCCATTTCAAAAGAGGACATATAGAAATCCCTGAGACATATGAAAACATGCTCAAAGTCACTAATCATCTGAGAGATGCAAATAAAAACGACAATGAGATACCATCTCACACCTGTCAGAATGTCTATCATCAATAAACCAACAAATGACAAGTGATGGTGAGGATGTGGAGAAGAAGGGACCATTGTGCACTGCTTGTGGGAATGCAGACTGGTGCAGCCACTGTGGAAACCAGTATGGAATTTCCTCAAAAAATAAATAATTATGGAATTCCCATTTGACCCAGTAATTCCATTTCTAAGAATATATCCCAAGAAACCAGAAACACCAATCAGAAAGGATATATGCACCCCTATGTTCATAGCAGCACAATTTACAATAGCTAAGATTTGGAAACAACCTAAGTGCCCATCAGCAAATGAGTGTATAGAAAACTATGGTACATCTACACAATGGAATACTACACTGCTGTAAAAAACAAGGAATTCTTAACATTTCAACAGAATGACTGGGCTTGGAAAGCATTATGCAAAGCGAAATAAACCAGTTGGAGAAAGATAAACATCACAGGATATCACTCATTTGTGGAATATAATGAACAACATAAACTGATGAACTAAAATAGATCAAAAGACATACAAGCATAGAAGCATAGAACAGACCATCCAACCTCAGAAGGAAGGCAAGGGGGTGGTGAGAGATCAATCAAATGACTTGTACGCATGCATATAAGCATAACCCATGGACACAGACAGTAGGAGGGTGAGGGTATGTGCTGGGGAGGTGGGAATGACCATGGAGAGGCAATGGGGGAACAAGGAAACATATGTAATACTTTAAACAATAAATCCTATCTAATAAAGATGGAATAAGCAAATTGACCATCACTTCGTGACAAAGATGGTGGCGCCCATAGCCAAAATATGGTAGCGTCCAGTCCCCTCAGCACCACCGGAGTCCCCAAGTCCTTTAAGCCCTTGCCGCGGGGGCGAGGGGCAAGCAGCGCCCCAGTCCCTCGCGGCTAGCAGACAGCAGGGCGCTGCTTGCCCCTTGCTGTGGTGGTGAGGGGCAAGCAGTCCCCTGCAGTGAGCAGACAGCAGGTTGCTGCTTGCACCTCTTCATGGCAGCAAGGGGCAAGCAGTCTCCTGCAGTGAGCACACAGCCTGGCCCAGCTTGCCCCTTGCTGTGACACCAAGGGGCAAGCAGGCTCCTGCAGCGAGCAGACAGCTGGGCCCTGCAAGCCCCTCACCACAGTGCTGAGGGGCAAGTAGGCCCCCGCTGTGAGCAGATAGACAGGCCCTGTTTGCCCCTGGCCATGGCGGTGAGGGGCAAGCAGGCCCCCGCAGAGAGCAAACACCAGGGCCTGCGGTGGTGTCTAGCAGGCAGGTCCGCAGAGAGCAGAAAACCATGGGGAGCGTGCCTAAGCCATCAGTAGGACATCCCTTGAGGGCGCCCAGATTGGAGAGGGTGCCGGTCGGGTTGAGGGATCCCCCCCCCGTGCACTAATTTCGTGCACTGGGCCTCTAGTCTACACCAATAAAAGAGAAAGATGCAAATTGACCGTACCTTCATGACGCCCACCAGCCAATCAGGAGCATGCAAATTAACCAAACAAAGATGGTGGGTTAATTTGCATACACAGGCGCCGAGCGTCTAGGGGTGGGGTGGGATGCCTGCATCGTCATCATGGCGACGACACAGGTGTTCCACACTGACCCAGCCACTCCGGGCCTTTGGGCAGCATGGGAAGGCAGAAAGGCAGCTCTGGGCCAGAGCGAAGGTGGTGCCGTCAGTTAGGGGAAGGAAGGCCCATTCTTGCACAAATCTTCGTGCATCAGGCCTCTGGTAATTAAATAAAAGAAAAAAAGAAAAAAGAAATCCATTGTGTTCCTATATACTACCAATGAAATATCAGAAAGAAAAATGAAGAAAACAATCCCATTTATAACTGCAACAAAATAGAAACAGACATCTAGATTGGTGATATTGTTCTTCCTTTTTTATCTTAATATATAGTATAATGTCAGTATAGCTATGGATTATTGTATCATCACATTTCAAAATGCTTCATCAAATGTACAATAATGTTGATATATTTTCAGATTGTCAATTTTATAACCAATACACATTTAGTTTTTTGTTTACATGTCTTGACTAGTGTGACTAATGCCATGAGACAATGAGCGTGAGTGCAAATATCGCTTTGAAACAGTTATTAATTTTCTTTGTATATATATGCTGAAGTAGAAATACTGGATCATATGTTAGTTCCATTTTTAATGTATTGAGGAACATCCATACTGTTTTTCATTTACATTCTCACCAATACTGCACAAGGTACACTTTTCTCCATATCCTTGCCAACAATTATCTCTTCCATATTTAATAATAGCCATTCTAACATGTGTGAAGATATATATATATATATATATATATATATATATATATGTATTATATCCTCCTGTATAATAAAGAGGTAATATGCAAACTGACCCTCACGTCCTCACAAGATGGCTGCCTACTTGCCTACTACCAGGCTGGCAGGGGAGTTAGTGAGGGATGACCAAACAAGTGAACAAGCAGGCTGTGTGGGGTGACCAGGCTGGCAGGGGGGATAGTGAGGGACAACCAAATGACTGAACAATCAGGCTGTGGGAGGCGACCAGGCTGGCGGGGGGGGGGAGTTGGGGGTGACCAGGCCAGCAGGGGGGACAGTTGGGGGCAACCAGGACGGCAGGGAGTGGGCATTTGGGGGTGACATGGCTGGCAGCGTGGGGCAGTTAGGGGTGATCAGGTCGGCATGCAGAGGCAGTGAGGGGCGATCAGGCCAGCGGGGGAGGGCAGTTAGGGGCGGCCAGGCAGGCAGGTGAGCAATTAGGAGCCAGCAGTCCAGGATTGTGAGCACGATGTCCAACTGCTGGTTTAGGCCCGATCCCCAGGAAAGGGCCTAAACTAGTAGTCGGACATCCCCCGAGTGGTGCAGGCTGGGTGGAGGGGACCCCGCCCATGCATGAATTTCACGCACCAGACCTCTGTGTGTGTGTATATATATATACACACAAACACATATACACACACACATACACACACACTTAGTGGCCAGATTATTATGATCTCTGAAAGCATAATAACCTGGCCACTCAGTGTATATCCTATATAAAAAAAGGCTAATATGCAAATTCTCCCCTCTACCAGAGTTCGACCAGAAGGTAGGCTAGCCAACCGCCCATGTCCCCTACCCCTGGCCAGGCTGGCCGTAACCCACCCATGCACGAATTCATACACCAGGCCTCTATTATATATACACACACATATATATGTATGTGTATGTATAATATATATGTATATGTATATGTATATGTATATGTATATGTATATGTATATGTATAACATATATATACTAGAGGCCTGGTGCACGAAATTCGTGCATGGGGCGGGGGGTGTCCTCAGCCCAGCCTGCACCCTCTCCAATCTGGTACATTCCTCTCACAATGTAGGACTGCTGGCTCCTACTGCTCACCTGCCTGCCTTCCTGATTGTCCCTAAATGCTTCTGCCTGCCAGCCTGATCACCCCCTAACCCAGCCGTGGGCAAACTATGGCCTGTGGGCCGGATCCGGCTGTTCTATCCGGTTCTCTTGCTCTCCTCTCCGCTCCTTTACTTTGAATTTATATTAGTTCACACAAGCACTCCATCCATGCTTTTGTTCTGGCCCTCCGGTCCAGTTTAAGAACCCACTGTGGCCCTCGAGTCAAAAAGTTTGCCCACCCCTGCCCTAACCACTCCCCTGCCAGCCTGTTTGCCCCTAACTGCCCTCCCCTGCAGGCCTGGTCACCCCTAACTGCCCTCCCCTGCAGGCCTGGTCCTCCCCAACTGCTCTCTTCTGCAGGCCTGGGTCTCCCCCAACTGCCCTCCCCTGCAGGCCTGGTCACTTCTAACTGCCCTCCCCTGCAGGCCTGGTCCCCCCCAACTGCTCTCTCCTGCAGGCCTGGGTCCCTCCTAACTGCCTTTCCCTGCAGACCTGGTCGCCCCCAACTTCCCTCCTCTGCTAGCTTGGTCACCCCTAACTGCCCTCCCCTGCAGGCTTGATTGCCCCCAACTGTCCTCCCTTGCAGGCCTGGTCCCTCCCAACTCCCTTCCCCTGCTGGTCTGATCACCCACAACTGCCCTCCCTTGCAGGCCTGGTCGCTCCCAACTGCCCTCCCCTACTGGCCATCTTGTGGTGGCCATCTTGTGTCCAATGGGGGCAAGATCTTTGACCACATGGGGGCAGCCATCTTGTTTGTTGGAGTGATGGTCAATCTGCATATTACTCTTTTATTAGATAGGATACACACACACACACACACACACACACACACACTGAGTGGCCAGATTATTATGCATTCAGAGATCATAAAAATCTGGCCACTCAGTATATATATTATGATCTCTGAATGCATAATAATCTGGCCACTCAGTGTGTGTGTGTGTGTGTGTGTGTGTGTGTGTGTGTGGTGTGTGTGTATAAATATATATATACATATATATATTAGAGGCCTGGTGTATGAATTCATGCATGGCTGGGGTCTGGATAGCCTGGCCATGGGTAGGGGACATGGGCGGTTGGTCAGCCTGCCTTCTGGTCAAACTCTGGTTGAGGGGACAATTTGCATATTAGCCTTTTAGTATATAGGATATACACTGAGTGGCCAGATTATTATGCGTTCAGAGATCATAATAATCTGGCCACTCAGTATGTGTATGTGTGTGTATGTGTGTGTATATATATACACACACACACATAGATAGATAGATAGATAGATAGATAGATAGATAGATAGATAGATCGATAGATAGATACACTGAGTGGCCAGATTTTATATATATATATATATATATATATATATATATATATATATATATCCGGCCTGCACCCTCTTGCAATCCGGGATCATTGGCTCCTAACCACTTGCCTGCCTGCCTGCTTGATTGGCACTAACCACTCTGTCTGCCTGCCTTATCAGCTCGAACCACTCGCCTGCCTGCCTGATTACATCTAAGCACTCCCCAGCCTGCCTGATCACACCAAACCACTCTGCCTGTCTGTCTTATGGCCCCTAACCACTCTGCCTGCCTGTCTGATTGCCCCTAACCTCTCGCCTGCCTGCCTGGTCACCCCTAACCACTCTGCCTGACTGCCTGTCTGATCATCCCTAACTGCTCACCTGCCTGCCTGATTTCCCCTAACCGCCTCTGCCTCGGCCCCTGCCACAGCGGCTTCATCTGAAAGGACATTTGAAAGACATCTGGAATGTTGTTCGGCTGTCTGGCCTAATTAGCATATTACTTTTAATATATATATATATATATATATATATATATATATATATATATATATATATATATTTATTCTATACTGTTCTCCACAGTGTCTACACCAGTTCACATTCCCACCAACAGTGCACCAGAGTTCCCTTTTCTCCACATACTGGCCAGCACTTGTTTGTTGATTTATTGATGAGAGCTGTGAGGTGATATTTCATTGTTTTCATTGGCATCTCTCTGTTAGTTAGTGACACCGAGCATTTTTTCATATGTCTACTGGATATCTATATGTTCTCTTTGGAGAAGTGTCTATTCATGTCATGTGCTCATTTTTTAATTGGGTTGTTTTTGTTTGTTTGTTTGTTTTCTTGCTGTTGAGTTGTATAAGTTCTTTACATATTTTGGAAACAAACCCTTTATGAAATGTACATTGGAAAATGTGTCCTTTGTGGGGTTTTTTGGTTTCGTTTTTTGAATGACTTTTCTAAATTCCTCATATTTTTTAAATGTTACTTATTTGTTTATTTAGTGTACAGCTCAATAAACATCATTTGCACATTGTGTTGTGTGCCCATCACTTCAAGCAAAGTATCTTTCAGTCCCCAGTTCCTCCCCCTTTGCTCACCTGGATGTTAATCCCTTATGTGATACTAGAGGCCCGGTACACAAAATTGGTGCACTTGGGGGGTGGGATTCCCTCAGCCCAGCCTGCACCCTCTTGGGAACCCTCTTGCAGTCTGGGGATCTCGCAGTCCGGGATCCCTCACTCCTTACCGCCCGCCTGCAGCAGAGGTGGGAAAAACTCCCGCCAACGCCACTGCGCTCACCAGCTATGAGCCAGGCTTCTGGCTGAGCAGCGGGCCCCCTGTGGGATCACACTGACTACTAGGGGCAGCTCCTACATTGAGCATCTGCTCCTGGTGGTCAGTGCATGTCATATTGACCGGTCATTTCGCCTTTCGGTCGATTTGCATATTAGGCTTTTATTATATAGGATATGGCTTGGAAAAATTTTCTTCCATTCTGTAGGTTAACTTTTCATTTTCTTGTTTCTTGTGCTGTACAAAAGCTTTTTAGTTTGATGCAGTCCCACTCTTTATTTTTGCTTTGTGTGCCTGTGCTTTTAGTGTCATATACAAAAACTCATTGCCAACATCAGTGTCAAGTAGATTTCCTGTTTTCTTCTAGGAGTTTCATGGCTTCAGGTCTTAAATTTGTCTTTAATCCATTTAGAGTTGATTTTTGTGAGTTGTGTAACACAGGGTTGAGTTTCCTTCTTTTGCATGTGAATATCCTGTTTTTCCAAACCATTTATTGAAGAGATTAGAGGTCCACTGCACGAAATTCATGCACGGGTAGGGTCCTTAGGCCTGGCCAGTGTTCAGGACTGATTGGGGCCCTCTGGCTGCCATCTAGGTACTCCCTTCCCCATCTGTTGGCTGCTGGCCAGGGCCTTCCTTCATTCCATGCCACCCCCTATTGGTCAGAGAGTGATTGGTCTCCTGGAAAAACTCCAGTGGGGACAATTTGCATGTTAGGCTTTTATATATATAGATTAGTGGCCCAGTGCATGAAATTCGTGCATGGAGGGGAGGGGGTTCCTTCAGCCCAGCCTGCACCCTCTCCAATCGGGGACCACTTGCGGGACCGCTGGCTCCTAACCGCTCACCTGCCTGCCTGCCTGATCGCCCCTAACTGCCTCTGCCTGCCTGCCTGATTGCCCCTAACCCCTCTGCCTGCCTGCCTGATCACCCCTAAATGCTTCTGCCTGCCTGCCTGATTGCCCCTAAATGCTTTCCCCTACCAGCCTGATATCACACCCAACTGCCTCTGCTGGCCTGATCTCGCCCCCAACTGCCCTCCCTTGCTGGCCTGGTTGCTCCCAACTTCCCTCCCCTGCTGGCCTGATCTCGCATCTAACTGCCCTCCCCTGCCGGCCTGATCTCATCCCCAACAGCCCTCCCCTGCTGGCATGATCTCTCCCCCAACTGCCCTCCTCTGCCGGTCAATTTGGTTCTGATTTGTCAGTTTCTATGCCAGTCAGCATCAAAAGCTCCGCCTCCTAGGCAGCCATTGGCACCTCACAGTTGACCCAGATTTGGTTCTGATTGGTCGGTTTCTATGCCAGTCAGCATCTCTTGGCCTATCAATGGGGCCTGATCAGAAAGTCAGGGCTGATCAGCAGTCTGAGTGGAGGCCTGGGGAGAAATGGAGGCGTGGCTGCTGGCCAGACTGGGAGAGAAAGAGAGAGGCAAGTGCTGATCAAAAGCTGCCACAGAGGCAACGGATCAGTCCCTGCCTCTCTCTTCAGGCCTCTCTGGCCCTTATTCACAGCCCCCTCAGCAGTCAGTGCTGGAACACCACACCTACAGCTGAAGCAGTCAGCGCTTTTAAAAATAATCTTAAAATGTTTATACTAATTGTACATCCAATGATACTCCATGAACTTAATAGAAACAGAAGATAAAAGGCAGTCAATATATCTAATATAAGGACAACACAACCTTCACAAATGTCATGTCTGAATATAGAATGGAAAAATTGAACTGCCACGGCAACCCAGCACTGACTGCAGGACTGACTTCTGGTTGGTGGAGCCTCGGTCATTACTGGACATTATGACCCAGGGTTTTTATCTTTAGGATAATCTTTTCTCTATTGAATATTTTTAAAAGTCTGGGGAAACCATCCACTTACCTCACTTTTACTTTCCCTGTGAGAAGAACTTTTTCTAGTTGGGAAGTTTGCTTTTGAACAATGACACCTTGGAAATTAGACAATACATGCAAAATTAAGCTGTTTTCCTTTCCTTCCTTTCCTATGTGGTTATTCTCAAGATTTTTTAGTTCTACTGTGTTGCTGAATTTTCTTAATTCAACTCCAAAGCTTCCCAGAACTGTTTTTGTTTATGAATATATGTAATTATTCATCTTTGCACAGAGATAAAGGCTGTGTTCTCCTATTCCACCATCCTGGTGACACCAGTTCCTTGGGGCAGATTATTGTAAACCACAGTAAAAATGTAGCACAAAGAACAACATTGAGAAATGGCTAGGCCCTTCTGAACAATACAAATTTCTATAATCAATGAAATTATATTCTCCACAGCTCAGCCTTTCACGACAATGATTAATTTTACTATTGCATTTATCTATTTAGTTTTCTAATTCTATATTAGTGACTGGGGATGTTATTTACACAAATCTAGCACAAATGTAAATAAATACATACATGAGTAGTCAAGTTGATTTAAAATAAAATTCTTCATTCAAATGAACTAACAGAGATTCAGAATAGCTCACTCCACTATATTTTTATTAAAGTTTACTTTTCAATAATTTATTATCCATGCTACATTTTTCCATATGTCATATTAAGATTCTACATTGTTCAGAGAAAGTGATAAAAATAATTTTAAAATGTCTATACTAATTGTACATCCAATGATACTCCATGAACTTAATAGAAACAGAAGATAGAAGGCAGTCAATATATCTAATATATGGACAACACAACCTTCACAAATGTCATGTCTGAATTTAGAATGACAAACTTGAACTGCCATGTACTGGATAATATTTTTATGCAATGACACATTTCTATTTCCATAGAAAATAGAAAGTAAGAAAACCACTTTTTCATTTAACGGTAATATAGTATGTCATTGAGAAGTCATACTGAAAAAAGCATTATTTCATTTCATTATATACATGTAGAAAGTAAAATAAAATTTCTTATCCACACAGATACTAAGTTACCTCAAGCAATGATTGACTTCACATATTCCCACAATTTTGTGACAACATGCATATAAAGAAAAGCAAGTAAGGAGATAACTGTACTGAAGAATTTGAGCCACAAGCAACTGAACTAAGGTAAGAGAACGAACTTCAAATGTTAAATGTAAAAGTTGAGAATGGTTGTTTTTCAAATCTACAAATGGTGGAGTATTTTGGAAGTTATTTTGGAATGGAAGCTTTAATATGAGCACAAATTGATTCCGGTAACAGCTCAATGGCACAATCATATTATAGTATGAATCCTTTGATTATAGGTAATTTATGATTAAAAATTACTTATACTACTTAGTGATAAGTACTCAAATCTTGGGTTTGGTAACATGTGCTAAGGACTGTTCACTTCCTGTAGTCTTTTTCTTGGGGTCTAATAGATGGATAAATGATGTTAGAAGCTTGGTGAATCCATTTATCTACACTAATTTCTGCTCTCCTTACAGGAAACTCATGGAAAAGACATGACAAAGCTTCAGCTAATAAGGTTATATTTTTCAAATAGCTGCCACTATTCACTATCCAAGCTAGAAATATTGGGAAGAGATATGAGCTGTATATGTGAAAGAGAAAGAAAAGAAAAAAAAGGGGGGGTGTAAAAATCATAAATAGTGATGGATTTGGACTTCTTAGGGAAAAGTCCAAGAACACTGGAAAAAAAAGAGCACCCGAAAGAGCTTTTGATATGAAATAAGATATTTTCTTTGAATGATGAAAGTAGAACTACTATTACATTAAAATGCAAGTTTTGAAAATGTTTAATGTGGTTTCTAAAAAGTCTAAGATATACTAAAGCTTACTTAAGGAAGTATCAGCTATAATTCATAAAATGTCAGTACATGGCATGGGAAATCTTGCAGTTTTTAATTAGGTAATGAAGATAATAAAATAATTCATGAGTTATTCAACACAGAGGTTGAATAAGAAATGAATGAACCTAATGTGATCTACTTTTAAAAATGAAGTTACTTTCATAGATTATTACATCTTCACATTTTACTTTATATGGAAAAAATTAAAAGCCTTTAGTGGAGCTGTTAAGGTTTTAAAATAATCTCAAAGTAGAGCAATATAAAATGTAATTCCTACAAACTCAAACAGACCATGGAACAAGAGAGAGGTTTCAACCTTATTTATCAAAAGTCTCATGCTTTACTCTGTTCACCAGGATCAGTTGACAACATGTGCTCAGCACCTGCTGGATTTTTAAAGTGCCAGAACAGTCAAAAAAGATTTTTTTAGCTCCTAACATTTTTGAATAAAGACAGAAGACTAAAATGGGCTAATTATAATCATCTTATTAATACGAGCTAACATTGTGCTATTTTTGAGTCAGGCAATTTTCACTCTTATTACTTTAATATATTTAATCCATTATAATTTTATGCTATGCAAACCATTATTAACTATATTTTACAAATGAGGAAACTGAGTCAAACAAAACAAAGAGAATTAAATACAATAATTTATGTAAGTTACTTAGGACAGTACCTGACACATAAAAAGTCATCAAAAAATGTGAGGTTAAAATAATTATTATTTTCCAAGATCACAAAAAGAAATTATTAGAAGTACTAAACCTCACCAAGTCTGATTCTTACACTTAACCGTTACACTATACTCTACAAAAATATATTATATCTAAAGGATCAGTTATTCTTTAAAACTGTAGTTTTGTCATTAAAGAGCTACCAAAAGATACCATGTGAGAGGCAGAATGACCTAAGTGTCCAGGTCTCTGGGGATGGTCTAAGTCCTCTGTAGATTTTCAAATATCAGTATCAATAAAGGGGATAAATTAGATTATTTTTAATAAATCAAAGGTGTTTTCACAAATCCTTAGAAGAGCTAAGCAGAGATAGAGAGGAGTACGGTCTCATATCCAATATATTTATTTTCCTTATAACTAATCTTGTTTCCTAAAGACCTGAAGCTTGGAAATGGTCTGAAAGATTAGAAAGAGAAGGATGTGGAGAGGCTTTTCCTTCTTCCTAGATCCTGCCAAAGAAATTTCAAACACTGAAATGCCTGTTCCTTGCCACTGGACTCACAATCTTTCAACAACAATCATGCTTATAAAAACAACACCATTGATGAACACTATGTTATAATTCTTCAACCCACCTAGTTTTCATAACTCCAATCTCTATTCTTCATGAGTTATTAGTCAGCATAACCACACATTTTACCTCATCAGTAAGAATGGAAAAGAAAAGATGGATTCAATGAAACAACAAAGGAAAATCAGTAGGGCTTGGTAACTAATTGTGTATGGATAATTAAGTTGTAGAATATTTTTAAATTCAAGGATGGCTTATAGTTTTACACAGATGAATAATCAAAAATAACAATACAAATAGTGTCTTTGTTAAAAGAAAAACTTTATTACCTGTTACTGATAAGCAATGAAATATCTTTATTAGAAGTTGTAAGGATATATTAATTTATTCTTTAAATTATTATTCTAGATTAAATATATGTTAATTGTGTAAATTAGATCCATTAATTCCAAAACTAATACTTTATGATTTTTTTTTTACTGTGAAATATAATGATTTAGCTGTAAATATGCATTCTAATCATGGTGCATATTAGTGACCCAAGACTAAGTGAAAATTACTTCAAACCGTATGATAATTGCTAGAGCAAACGAGGGTGGGGGAAGTAAAGGAAGGTAAAGGGGAATGAATGGTGAAGGAAGGAAACTTTACTTGGGGTGGCAAATATACAAAGCAATTCAGTAATTATGTATTGTAGAATTGTATAACCGAAACCTATACAATGTTATTAACCAATGTCACCAATCTATACATAGTAAACAGATAGTATTCTCAGGAACATTTTATTACAAGTGTTCTTAAACACTTCACTACCTGTGCATTTCAGAATGTGTAACTACCATTCTCTGATATTACACTCTTTTCAAAATAGTATGTAAGTAGAAGACATTTGATAATTTAAATAGCAGCTTAAGATTTTGGATGCAAAGTAAAACTACAATACAGTATCACCTCACACCTTCAAGAATGGCTACCATTAATAAATCAACAAACAACAAGTGCTGGCAAAGATGTGGGGGAAAGGGAACCCTAGTACACTGATGGTGGGAATGCAGACTGGTGTAGCCATTGTAGAAAACAGTGTGGAGTTTCCTAAACAATTAAAAATGGAACTTCCTCTTGACCCAGTGATCCTACTTCTAGGAATATATTTTAAGAATTCCAAAACACCAATCAGGAAGAATATGTATACCCTATGTTTGTAGCAGCATTACTTATAATAGCTAAGATCTGGAAACAGCCCAAGTGCCTATCACTAGATGTGGATAAAAAAAGCTGTGGTACATTTACACCATGGAATACTACACAGCTGTAAAAAAGAAGGCTCTCTTATCCTTTGAGACAGAATGGAGGGACCTGGAGATTATTATGCTAAGTGTAATAAGCCATTCATACAAAGACAAAAAACGGATGATCTCACTTATATGTGGAATGTAATGAACAAAATAAACTGACAAACAAAATAGAAACAGTGGCATGGGTACATGGAACAGATTGACAGCTGTCAGAGGGGAGGAGGGGACTGGATGAAAAAAAGTGAAGGAATTCACCAAAAACCATATATGCATAACCCATAGACACAGACAAGTGAAGGTTGGGGGGTGCTGAGCAGAGGTGGACAAAGAGGGTAAATGGGGACATCTGTAATAGAGTCAACAATTAAAATAAACTTCAAAAAAAAAAAGAAGAAGTGGGAGAGATTCAAAGCATGAGATCCAATCATCTATTGCTGGCTTTAAAGATGAGGAATGGAGGCTATGAGACATAGAATGTAGGCAGCCTCTAGGAGCTGGGAATCACTCTCAGTGGCATCCAGAATGGAAACAGAGGTCTCAGCCCTTACAACTCTAAGGACCTAAATTCTTCCAACAACCTCAATGGACAAGAAATGGATTCTCCCTTTGTACACCAAGAAATGAAAGCAGTTCTGCAGACACCTTGGTTTTAGACCATTAAGACTCATAGTAGACTTCTGATCCAGATAACTATAAAATAATGAGTTAGTGTTGTTGGAAACCCCTAAGTTGGTGGACATTTATTATGACAGCAATAGAATACTAATACTCCTGGAGTTACCTATTTCAGGGTTACTATTGAGATAGATGCCTCAGTATACCATCTCAATGACTCAGTATCCTCCACCTCAGACTCCCCATTTTTCTTCATTTGTTTTTCCATCTTGAGGTTTCCTATTCCTATAATATTTGTTGGTGTATTTATTGTTAGAAAATTTATTGAAAGTCCCAAAGAAAGATGCTATAAAACACTACAAATAATCAATACCAAAGATACCATTCAATATGCAGACCTTTACACTTAGGCAAGATTTATATGTAGTAATCATTTTAATAACTGCTACTTTCCTACAGTGAGTTCCTCTGTATGATTAATAATGTTCAGTGAGTCAACAGGCTTGATACAAATTTGTCTTTTATAGATTCCACATATAAGTGATACTATAGAGTATTTGTCTTTCTCAGTCTGACTTATCTCACTTAACATAATGCCCTCAGGGTCTGTCCATGTTGTTGCAAATAGCAGGATTTCATTCTGTCTCATGCTGGAATATATATTTCTATATCCTGTTTTTATTTCCTTTCGCTATATGCCCAGAAGTGAAATTGTTAGATCATATGGTAGTTCTATTTTTTTTTATTTTTTGAGAAACTTGCATACTATTTTCTATAGTGGCTGTACCAATATACATTCCCATCAGCAATGCATAAGGTTTCCCTTTTTTCCAAATCCTTGGCAACACTTACTATCTCTTGCCTTAGTGATAACCATTCTAATAGGTGATATTCTATTGTGGTTTTGATTTGCATTTAAGAAAAGACAAACTCATAGAAACAAAGAGTAGGATACTGGTACCAAGGACCAGGGCTGGGGGATGGGGTGGGGAAATTAGAGATATGTTGGTGAAAACGTATAAACTTGCAGTTATTAGCTTGCTAGAGGAAATTGGTAAATTGTCAGGAATTTTGCAAGCTCACTGTTAAACATAGCCATTATTAAAAATAAATAAATTAAATAAACGTACAATTAAATAAAATGTTAAAAACAAAGGTAATAAATGTTCACAACTCACTGTCTTTATTATTTTACTAAATTTTACTATTATCTATTGTATCCATATGGTGGTGTGCTGTTGTACATTTCTTCCCAACTCCATTATGTTGGTAGATTGAAATTAATTGCAGAGGGAATATTTGTACTACTGAAATTAACAAGCTTCTGATTCCACAAATGAAATCTTAATTGTTTTGCTCATTTAGATTTATGAAAATTATGGATAAATGTTAATAATACAGATTAAATTTAAAAGTGTATTGAACAAAAATAGAACCAGAGACATAGAAGCATCAATCAGACTGTCCAAGGTGTTGTATTATGGATTTTATGAAAAGTTAAGTAAATATTTTTCTGAGTTTTAAAAACTATAATTTGATTGAATAAGCAAGTAACTCATGTTATTGATGAAAATGTGAACTTTAAATAAACATCGTTTCACTTTTATTTATGCAATAACATAAACAAAAATATCACCTTATATTCATGGTGAAATTGTATTTATTTGTTAATTGCAAACATAGTTGGCTACAATATAAGAATTTATCAAAAATCAATAAAAGCATTCCATGAAAATCAACTGGCTATGTGGAATTTATAATAAAGAATAGTTTGTTTTTTATTATTTGTGTCCTACATATCTTCAATATTAGCAAAATTTGTATATTTTATGTATGTTATTCTATATTTATGTAGCTATCTAAATTTTTTTTTTCATTTTAAGTTTTTAATGAAAGTTGTGTATAAGATTACTTTATTCCTGCATCTTCTCAATTGTTTCTTCCTTGTATTTTCCCTTTTCCTTTCCTACTTGGCAAGATTTGGCTTTACGTTCAAGGATCTTTTTGCGGTCTTTGTCCAGCTTTAGTCTAGTGATAACCACCTTGCTGGGGTGAATGCCCACATGAACAGTTGTACCATTAGCTTTCTCCCGTTGCACTCGTTCAATGTAGATGACATATTTCTTCCTATAAACCTGGACTACTTTGCCAATTTGCTGCCCTTTGTAATGTCCTCGAACAACCTGAACTTCATCATCCTTTCGGATGGGCATGGACCGAACATTGTACTTCTGTCTCAGCTCTTTGGAAAGAGGAGACGACATAATCTTCCTTCGAATGTGGGAAGGTGCATTGAAATGCCTTTTACGGTTCTTGCTCCGGTCAGAAGTCACAAAGGGATTGAACTTCATTTTGCTGGCGCTCCTACGATGGCCGCAAGAGGGAAGAGATCCACACGCTGTTTCCGGTTCCGTAGCTATCTAAATTTATATATCATGCCTGTTTTTTCCAGATAGTCAGTTGTTAAACATCTATCAGCTTTATCATTTCATTTTTAATTAATTTTCACTATTACTTTATCATTTCATTTTTAATTAATTTTTATTCATTGTGTGCCTTAAAAAGTTAGTCTTTGATATATAGATGCAGAAGAGTAAATACAAAGTTCCTGCCATCTAAAAAAAGACATAACATCCAAGGGTTATAATAATCCTAAGTGTTTTGAGATATGATGTATGAAGTGTGGTGATAACAAAAAATGAGGGAAAAGGAATCTATTAAATGACTGCACACGAAACTAACAGTATTATCTTTGGGCCTCATGAGTCAATAGGTTAAGCACCCTGTGTTAGAATTTGACTTCTCCACACCTTTAATTCATAGAAATCCAAAGCAGAATCTTCTTTTACATCCCTATAGGAAAAGCTAGGTCTTTTAATATCTCCCAAACACATGCTGTGCTTTCTAATATCTGTTCCTTTGTTCAAATTAAATTCCTTTTTTTTTTCTCCTTTGGATGACTCCTCCTTTGAAACTCCTAGTTGAAGAGTATAATACCCAGAAGACCCCAGGGACTTGACCATCAATTCTGAATCCACTAATGTGTCAGTTCTAAGAAGGCTTATGTCATTCTCTTAAAAATAAGACTCTTTCCTATCTGTTCTACTCCCCCCAAATGCATATATTATTTATATATATTGGCCCCAAAGAGAAATCCTTGCCCCTTGTCTAAGTAAGGAAGAATATCATTTATGAAAGAATACATAAAGCACTTGGGCTGTTTCCAGATATTAGCTATCCTAATATATAAAAAGCCAGGGGCCATCATGACTGAAACAACCAGACAGAAGACTGAACATAGGCTACGTGGGGCAACCAGGTCAGCAGGGAGGTTAGTGAGGGACGACCAAACGACTGAACAGCAGGCTGTGTGGGGCGACCAGGCTGGAAAGGGAGTTAGTGAGGGATGACCAAACGACTTAACAGCAGGCTGTGTGAGGCAACCAGGCCTGCAGGGGGGTTAGTAAGGGACCACCAAACAACTGAACCGCAGGCTGCGTGGGGTGACCAGGCTGGCGGGGGGGGGGGCAATTGGGAGCAACCAGGCCAGCAGGGGGGCAGTTAGGGGTGATCGGGCCAGCAGGCAGAGGTGGTTAAGGGTGATCAGGCTGGCAGGGGGGGCAGTTAGGGGCAATCAGGTAGGAAGGCAGGTGAGCAGTTAGGAGCCAGCGGTCCCGAATTGTGAGAGGGATGTCCGACTGCCGGTTTAGGCTGGGCTGAGGGGACCTCCCCTTGCATGAATTTCGTGCACCAGGCCTCTAGTCTATATAACAAAAACCTAAGCATCCATTATGGCGGAACGACCAGAATGGTCAGTCAGTATGATGTGCACTGACCACCAGGGGGCAGATGCTCAATGCAGGAGCTATCCCCTTGTGGTCAGTGCTCTCCCACAGGAGGAGTACTGCTCAGCCAGAAGCTGGGCTCATAGCTGGCGAGCGCAGCTGCAGTGGCAGGAGCCTTTCCCGCCTCTGTGGCAGCGCTAAGGAGCAGCAAGCAGGCAGGAGGTAAGGAGCGAGGGCTCTGGACTGCGAGAGGGATGTCTGACTGCCAGCTTAGGCCCAATCCCCATGGGGGGCAGGCCTAAACTGGCAGGTAGACATCCCCTGAGGGGTCCCGAATGTGAAAGGGATGTCTTCCTGCTAGCTTAAGCCCGATCCCACAGGGAGCAGGCCTAAACCAGCAGGCAGACATCCCCCAAGGGGTCCCAGACTGCAAGAGGGCACAGGCCAAGCTGAGGGACCCCCCTACCCAGTGCATGATTTCCGTGCACCGGGACTCTGGTTGTAAATAATGCTGCTATGAAGCTAGTGGTATACATGTTCCTTTTGATTGGTGTTTCAGGCTTTTTAGGATATATTCCTAGAAGTGGGATCAGTGGGTCAAATGGGATTTCCATTTTCAATCTTTTGAGGAAACCCCAAACTGATTCCAATAGTCACTGTACCAGTCTGCATTCCTACCAGCAGTGTGTTAGAATTTCTTTTTCTCTACATCCTCACCAGCACTTGCACTATTTAAAATAGCTAAGTTCTGGAAATATCCCAAGTGCCCATCAATATATGAGTGGATAAAAAAAACAGTGGTACATCTAAACCATGGAATACTATGGTAAAATACAGCAGTAAAAAAGAAAGATCTCTTACCCTTTGAGATAGCATGGAGGGACCTGGAGAGTATTATACTAAATGAAATAAGCCAGTCAGAGAAAGACAAGTATTACATGATCTCACACATATGTGGAATTGAATGCACAAAATAAAATGATGAACAAAATAAACTGATCCAGAGACACAGAAGCATGGAACAGACAGTTGAATCTCAGAGGGAAGGCTGGGGTGGGTGGGAAGAGATAAACCAAAGAACTTGTATGTATATATATGCATAACCAATGGACACAGACAATAGTATGGTGAAGGTCTAGGGTGGGGGGCAGGGGTGGGCTAGAAGGGGTCAATGGGGCAAAAAAGGGGACATACTAGAATGTAATAATTTCAACAATAAAGAATTTTTTAAAAAGAATGCATAAAGCATTTAGTAAGCCTGAAAATGTACATGTACATCCTATCTAATACAGAGGGAATATGCTAATTGACCCTCATGCCATCGCAAAGATGGCGGTGCCCACAGCCAATAAGGAGGGAATATGCTAATTGACTGTCCCACCCTCAAAGATGGCAGTGCCCACAGCCAAAAAGGAGGGAATATGCTAATTGACTGCCACAAAATGGCGGTGCCCAGTCCCCTTAGCCCTGTGAGGGAGCCTGCCTCTGGAGTCCCCCAGTCCCCTCAGCCCCCCAGCCACCTAGGGCCAGCCCGAGGCCTGAGGTGCAGGCAAGCCTAAGATGGTGGTTGCCCAGTCGCCCAGGGCCACCCGAGGCTCAGGTAACCAGGGCTGGCCGAGGCTTGCACTGCCGGCAGTGGCAGCAGCAAAAGTGTGATGGGGTGTCGCCTTCCCCTGATTGCTGGGTTGTCTCCCACCCCTGAGGGCTCCTGGACTGTGAGAGGGGACAGGCCAGGCTGTGGGACCCCCCATCCAGTGCATGAATTTCCATGTACCAGGCCTCTAGTATAGATATATTTATTTATTTAAAAAATATTTTAAAATTAATTTTCAGAGAGATAAGAAGGGAGAGGGAGAGCAAAACATCGATGGGATGCCTCCTGCACTCCCCTTACTAGGGATCAAGCCCACAACTGGGGCATGTGTCCTGATCAGTAATCAAACCCACAACCTTTGGTGCAAAGGACTACACCCAACTGATTGAGTCACAGCAGCCATGGCTGTAGTTATTTTTATTATTATATGAGTGTTCTGCAGATGGTAAAACTTTAAAATGCAAGCTGTTAGTATTATTGCTTTTGGTGTTACCATCATAATTTTTCAAGATGGCTGGCCTCCCTTCCTTTTTATTCTTAGCACCTGTTGTTTTTTACCAGTAACAGAAAGATGATTTAATTGCCTGAAATAAACTAGGGAACTTAGGAATGCCAAAAAATGAATTGGAGAGCTAACATTATAGACAGGCATTAAATTCACAATGGGCCTTTAATGGCTGCCTGATTTTAATCTGTTAGGTTTTTGCACAAGGGAGTGTTTGAAGATAATGTTGAGGAAAATTGTTCTACCTGAATTTATGTAGTGTTGATTGGACAGAAATCCAGGAGAACACAGGCTAGAGCTCTTAAATAATTAATAATAATAATAATATAAAATTAATAATAATAATAATAAAGATGAGCAGCAAAGGAGTATAAGGAAGAGAAGAAGATGAAGGGCAACTGCAACTAATATTTATTAAGCACTGTATATAAAAAAGTAAAAATTATTATCTCAGGTGATATTTAAAAAAATTTTAGCATTGTCATTATTTTCATTTTATAGATAAAGCAACCAAAACTATAAGCCAATACATAATGTGAGCAAGGTCACAGTACGTTTTCTCTGACATGTAAATCCAAGGAGACTGACCCTAGAGCTTAAATTGTAAAACACTCTTAATAATTTAGACATGTGATTTCTTTGAAACTGTCAATACACCCAACTATGAGAATATAATTCTAATAGCCTTGAATTAAAACAAATAGAGATACAATCTACAACAACACAAGATATTTGTGGATGAATTAATGTGAGGGGCCAAGGTAAGATTAATTCAAACAACATTTTGACAAAATTTCACTTGAGAACTCTAAATTTGACAACAGTTACTTTACAATTATAAATGTATTTGCCTTTTCTTATTGGGGAATACTATAGACACTAAAAATATGCTGTAACATTAGGTTGAAAGTGAATAAAACCAGAACATAAGTGAATTCCCAAGAATCTCAAGACTCAGGACAGAGTTCATATCAAGAGCCTCAAAAGTAACTAAACAGAGAAATTCTTTACAAACAATCTAGGTAGGCTAAGTTCAAGATATTGATCTTATTCACTGCTAACAAAGGATCATCAGATTTTCTAATTAAGCATTTATATATCCAATTTAATCCCACCAAGATTGATAATTATATTTTTTTAATTAATAAATTATGAATTTATACACTGAGTGGCCAGATTATTGTGATCTCTGAATGCATAATAATCTGGCCACTCAGTGTATATCCTATATAATAAAAGGCTAATATGCAAATTGTCCCCTTGACCAGGAGTTCGACCAGCAGGCAGGCCAGCCAACTGCCCATGTCCCCTCCTCCTGGCCAGGCTGGCCGGACCCCACCCATGCACGAATTCATGCACTGGGCCTCCAATATATATATATATATATATATATATATATATATATATATATATATATATATACACACACACACACACACACACACACACACACATACATACATACACTGAGTGGCCAGATTATTATGTGTTCAGAGATCATAATAATCTGGCCACTCAGTGTATATAAACAGTCTGTACTAAGTTGACTACCTATAAGGGAACTTACAAATGAATCTCTAAGCTTACTTTCCATACCATCCATGTCTTAACCATATATATGTAATATTTTTTTCTGTTAATTTCTGTGACGAAAGTGGATAAATCATTATCTCTTTCATGAATATATGCATGCTTTAATAGTCCCTGTGCGCATTCACTTGAAAACTCTTTTCACTTGCACATCTTTAGTATAATAGTAAATTAATTATAAGAAATACCCTGGTAAATAGATATACCCCCTACAAAGACATGGAGAAAATAAAAGAAATCCCCATTTAGAAACTCTTACACACTAGCAAAAACACTAACTTATAATTGCCCAGCAATAACCTGGACAAAATTATACATCATATCTTACAGACACACACACACACACACACACACACACACACACACACACACACCACAGCTGAAATAGTAGAGAAAAGAAGGGAGATGACAAATTATCCAACTACTGTGACATCCAAAAGCCCAGAGCCAAAATGATCAGTTGCTACAACTTTTACTGAAACAGAATTAAGTAGTACCCATGCATAATGAACCAATTAGTCATCCATATGTTTCCAGCTGGATATGTGCTTTACTGAAGAGAAAATATCTGATTTGACTCACTGTTCCCCCTATATTATAGGCAGCCACTAGTACCAATTCCAAAGTAATTTAGTAATTATAATTTGAACCATAAAATTAAATAATCTGAATACATCAGTCTCATCATACATAGGTCCTTAGCATTATAACAAATCACTTAATATGTAATATCTTCAATATATTTTGTTGTTAGTATTGTTTTCTTACCTTATCTTCTCCTTGCATAGCTTGCTCTTCAAGTTTGGTCTAAAGGGAAAAAATAAAAATGACTTATGAAGAAAAAACAGCCAATAAAGAGGAAATTGGAAGTTAAGCTGTTATAATAGGAAATATAAGATAAACTATATAGGTAATTTTTGCACAATGAGTTTCAATTATATTTTTGTGTGAATTAAGTTTAAATGTAGTAAATAATATTATTTTAGTGTAGTTACTTAATCATCTACAAATCAACTTGACTATATTTACCTCTAATCAACATTTCTACATCATATAAAATATTTATGTTTGGAGACACTTTGGAAAACAGCTCTTTAAGATAAAAAATGTACCTCAAGCTTCTGACATCTCCTCATTCAAAATTACTAATCCTCCTTCTGAAAGAATATGTAAATGTATTTACTTCCCACTCCCATACCCTGATATAAAATTCACCTGAGTCTGGAGACTTGCACTCTTGGCAATTTCATATCTCAGAAAAGAAAACGATGATTAAAAATATTTTTCTGGTCCAAATTCTGACTAAAAGAAATCACAGAAGCCTTGGGAAAGAGTGACTATGTCATCGTATAGTTAGTAAGTAGTAATGAAGGAAGGGGATGGTAGGCATAGTCAGACACATGTCTTGCTATTAATAGAATGACATTTCCAGCAGCTGTCCAAATAGTTCAAGTCCCCCATCACAACTGTAAATTACTTCAGTGTCAATATAAAAATCAACCAGCTACCAATTCTGGAATTTTAATAACTATGAATGAACTTGAGGAACTTCCTGATCTATAGGCTATGTAAGTTAAAAATCACCTAGCGAGATAGCAACAATTTTCTTAACTTCTGGCTTACCATGCAATCTGCCACTGTTGAACCAGATATCTAGTCAAACAGTTAGTCAGACATTAATTTTTGTATTACACATCTTTGTTCCTTATATTTAACTTTAATTTCTATTACTACGACTAGAAAAATGAGACTATAGAAGAATCACCAGAAGACAGAGTTATTAGGATTGCATGGCTTTATAATTATTCAAGGTTTTTTTTTCTCTTGGAATACTGAGTAATAGCAAGACAGGAAGATGAATTTTATTTGCAAAATTATTCCAATGGTAAAGCATAACTAGAATTGTAAAAGTTAACATATGAAAATGAGTTGCATAAGCTCTCTTCACAAGACAGAGAGCCACCTATTTAGCTCTATATAAAAAGGTTTAAGTATTTGGGCACTGAGTTTAGATCAACTTCAGTATAATTATAACATAAAGAATGAAATGAAGATAAAAAGTGATAATATTTTAGCATTAACAAAACAACAAGAAAGCCCACTGCATGGGAGAACATATTTGCCAATGTTATCTCCGATAAGGGTTTAATTTCCAACATTTACAGGGAACACATACAACTTAACAAAAGGAAGATAAACAATCCAATCAAAAAATGGGCAAAGGATCTAAATCAGGGGTCCTCAAACTACGGCCCGCGGGCCACATGCGGCCGGCTGAGGACATTTATCTGGCCTGCCGGGTGCCGCTGCCTGTCCTGCTTAGCAGCCGACTCGTCCCAGGCCCGCAGTGCGCATAGGAATTTGTTCATAGTTGTTTTTTTTAAACTATAGTCCAGCCCTCCAATGGTCTGAGGGACAGTGAACTGGCCCCCTGTTTAAAAAGTTTGAGGAACCCTGAATTCTAAATAGACACTTTTTGAAAGAGGACATTCAGAAAGCCAAGAGATATATGAAAACATGCTCAAAGTCACTAATCATCCAAAAGATGCAAATCAAAGCAACAATTAGGTACCACCTCACACCTGTCAGAATGGCTATCATTAAAATCAACAAAGGACAAGTGCTGGAGAGGATTCGGAGAAAAAGGAACCCTCCTTAACTATTGGTGGGAATGCAGACTGGTGCAGCCATTGTGGAAAACAGTAGGGCATTTCCTCAAAAATTTAAAAATGGAACTGCCATTTGACCCAGTAATACCACTTCTAGGAATATATCCCAAGAAAACAGAAACACCAATCAGAAAGGATATATTGCACCCCTATGCTCATAGCAGCACAATTTACAATAGCTAAGATTTGTAAACAGTCTAAATGCCCATCAGCAGATGAGTGGATTAGAAAACTGTGGTACATCTACACAATGGAATACTACGGTGCTATAAAAAAGAAGGAATTCTTACCATTTGCACCAGCATGGATGGAACTGGAGAACATTATGCTAAGTGAAATAAGCCAGTGAAAGAAAAATACCACATGATCTCACTCATTTGTGGATAATAAAAAATATTATAACCTGATGAACAAAAAGATAGATACAGAGGCAGAGAAGCATGGAACAGACTGTCAAATTACAGCGGGAAGGCTGGGGAGGGGGGGGGTAAGAGATCAACCTAAGGACTTGTATGCATGCATTTAAGCATAACCAATGGACGCAAGACACTGGGTGGTGGGGTGACAGTATGTGCTGTGGGGTAGGGGAAGCCGGGGGAAGGTCAATGGGGGAAAAAAAGGAGACATATATACTACTATTTGTGATACTCTAAACAAACAAAAAAAAAAGATGAGGCGAAAAAAAAAGTGATAATATTTTAGAACATACAATTAGTTACCCGTAACTATGGTATCACAGGAGGCAGAATAATACTATGTCCAATTTATTTTTTATTATTTATTTTTAAATACATTTTTTATTGATTTCAGAGAGGAAGGGAGAGGGAGAGAGAGAAACATCAAGGATGAGAGAGAATCATTGATTGGCTGCCTCCTGCACGCCCCACATTGGGGATCTAGCCCGCAACTTGGGCATATGTCCTGACCAGGAATCAAACCATGACCTCCTGTTTTGTGCAGCCATACTGGTTGGGCAAGACTATGCCCAATTTAAATTCATAAGCAGACCCAAATCCTAAAACTTCTTTTTCTCAATGTTAGGCTGCAACACATTTATTTATATACTAGCTATTTCTCTTTCCCAATATACTTTAAGATCTTTCATTATAATGCAAACTCCTCAAACTTACCCACCATTAACACATTGCTCAGATGTGTTAATAAATTAACTGAGGGCTTTTTTTTCTTTAACCAGTTTAGAGCTATTCAGTGTACTAAGAAAGAAGATGGAATAAAGGGCATTTTAATGAAAAATTTACACATGCCAGAAAAGTTTGTGTTTCTTGGATGGGAGATGAAGATTTTAAAATTTTGTTCTTAATCTCCAAAGTTCATTGCAGGTAAATTAACTTGAATGAATTAAGTTTTGAAACCAAGAAATTAGTTACTGATCTTTTCTTCCAACTACTGAACAGCAAACCATCTGCTTTGTCATCATTTAAATCACATTCCATTCTTCTAACATGGTTACAATTTACAACCATTTGTTATAGCAACGTGAGACTAAGAGGAAACTGGATATATTTTTAAAGGTACAGCAATCTCTATATTTTAGAGTTGAGGGAGGGAACAATAGCTTCAGTATCTGAAAACACTGCTTGTCAGAATGATTTCACTGAAATATTTTAGTGTACTTTAAAAATTAGTCCCACCATGAAAGTAAAGGTAGACATTTTTATATAATTTTACTCATTATTTCAAGAGGAGTCACATAAGAAAATGAACTTCCATAATGCCTAGTGTTCTATTCCAAACTTTAAAGTATATGAGATTTTGCACAAAACTGAGCAACAATAACATAAGGAAAGCAATAAAGTGTTTTTCTTTTGTATTTTTTTCAGAATTTCTCATATATAAGAAAAGAATCCATAAAATAAAGTATTAATCCATACTTGATGGCATTTTCTGTACTGAAAAGCTGGAGACAAGAAGTCACAACTAAAGTTTCTTATAGAAAGATAGATTCTGCATCAGATTTACCCATGAGCTAGTTTTGAGGACAAATTTAGAAAACAAGACAGAAATACATTAATTTTCTATATAATATAAGGAAAAAATGTCTTTGGATTACAATATTAGCTTTTGAAAATATGATTGTCACCATTACTTCTATTTTTCTATATTTGCAAAAGTTTATGCCCTACTGATTATTTGCCAACTGCTATTTTCTTAAATGATCAATTATAAATCATTGAAAATACTCTCCAAACTCTCTAAATGGCACTGATAGTGGTTACAGAGATCTGTGATACTAAGAGAACCCATTGAAGAGCTGTAGTTTAATTAATTCAAATTATTTCATAAAAGAAACTTCCCTACTCCTCTGAGAACTGAATTTCCACTTATAATGATACTAGAGGCCTGGTGCACAAATTTGTGCGCCGGTGGGGTCCAGCTAGCCTGAGGGGCTGCGGGAGGTTGGCCAGCCAGCTCCGCCCCTATCAGGCTGGTGGGCTGGCAGCAGTGCATGTTTTTCTGGTCGCTTGACTATTACATATATAGATTACCTTATCAGACTTGTCAGTAATTATTTTCACATAACTTAAACTTTAATTACATGAAACATATGACCTTCTGACAGTGCCCCCCACATATTTATCTTCCCTAACTTGTGATTTCTTGGCACTTTAAATAACTCCAGATGCTTCTCATTCATTCTCTCCTTCACCTGTCTTTATCCTTTCTCTACTTCCTGCTTTGATTGGGTGGTAAAAATACTGAGCCAGAGGACTTGCATTCTAGATCCATCACCAAAATTTATTAATTAAGAAAACATGGATTGATGCAATTAAACTCTATAACATTCAGTTCCTTCATTTATAAAATGGGCATAGTAGCATCTATCCCTAATGTTTCTTTCTTTTTTTTTTACTGGAAACTGTTCAGTGTACTTTAAAAATTAGTCCCACCATGACTAATTTTTTAATTTGTACTTCTGAGTATATTTTAGGATGCCTGATGTTCTTTTCTTATCTCTCCAAACTGTTAAAATCAGACTAGAATATGAGATAGTATTTTATAAGTTATTCCTTGATACATAAAATCAAGTATTATTATTACTATTATTTGCTCAAATTCTATATCATTAACTTTCTAATATTCTCCAACAACACATCCCAAGGTTTCCATTATGGTGTTAGCCTTCAAAATGATTTCCCTAAACCTGATGTCCCACCTTCTATTACACATAAACTATATGTGAGTTCTATAAAATTGTGATATAGCATGTACTGAAAAAATTATTATTTTGTACCATTATCTCTTATCTACATTTTTAAATTGTATATTTTTCTTTTATGATATATTTAAAATCCGCATGCATGTCATCCATGTATACACTTTCCAGTTGACAATAAAAAATTATGATGAATTTATATTAAATATATGCGAAGGAGAATAGTTATATTCTGTGATTGATTATGTTGTTTCTCATTTTTCAAGTTTCATCCCTCCATGAAAACACAAAAAGAAAACAAATATACTCCTCTTCCCTAAGAAATCATTTGTTATTCAGAGCCTGTCCCCTGACCACTTTTTCTGTTTGATTATTTTCAGCTCACACTCTCTTGAGCACTTTTCTTCTAATGGAGTTATTATTGTTCCATCCTGGAAGCTGCAGATGTCCAGTTAAGATATGCTATATGATATTATACTCAGCTAATTTTTAAAATTTGAGTCAGAAATAGACTTACCAAAAGTAATTGCTCAACCCTTTTTTTAAAAAAACTCACTCCTCCAATGTCTTCCCAATAAATTTGATAAGCGAATGAAAATGAAAATTTACTTATCTCTCTACAACCTCCAGAAACATATCTAACATTTTAGTTTAATTTTCCAAAATAACACAACTTATGCCTTAGGTACCATATAGACTTACCATATTTCATTGATTGGAGGAGGCAATTTTTTTTTATATTTAAAAATCTCTAAATTCAGGATGTAATTGCCTATCCATGTGGGAAGAAAGTATTGGAGTAGCTTAAATTGGTAGGATTCTTTTTTTTCACAATAGTAAATGAATTAATGACACATGCCAAGAGTAGAATCTTATATTCAATAACTAGCAAACACAAAGACAATTCTTGCATATTTCCACCATGACAATCCTAGCATATTACCTGAACAAATATGGTGTTTGCTAGTTAACAGTCTCAGTGGAATATCTAACTTAATAGGGCACACATTGTAATGAAATATACATATTGTCTTATTCGTGTAAAGTCTAACTAGAATATGAAGAAAAGGATACACAGAGACTTTATTTTAAAAAGTAGTATGCAGTGTTCTCATAAACAAAGTAGAAGGGAAAATTCATCCAAGAGATATGACATATTGGAATATTGTAAAATCTATTAGAAAAAGTAATTTTGGCCCTGGCTGGGTTGCTCTATTGATTAGAATATTGTCCTGATACACCAAGTTTGTGGATTCGATCGCAGGTCAGGGCACATACCAGAATCAACCAATGAATGCATAAGTAAGTAGAACAACAAAGTGATGTTTCTCTTTCTCTCCCTTCCTGTCTCTCTAAAATTAATAAATACAATTTTAAAAAATGAAATGTTTTTAAGCCTGTCAAATGGAAATATGGGAAATTAAAATCATAAGATACCATTAGGCATATGACATTGTTTGATTTTATCAAGTAATTAATAGTCCTCAATAAATAGTTTCTGAATGGATTTTAGCATGATCACAGCCCTGAAATAATGAAAATCTTCAGGTTTTCTTTATCTTGGTTAAATAATTAGAGGTTAGCCTTTTGTATTTGTTAATGAGTTTTGGATAGACTTTGCTATTATATAAAATGGCAACTCTATTTCTAGTTTCTTTTTTTTAAAAAATATGTTTTTTTTTTATTGATATTTTACAGAGAGGAAGGGAGAGGGATAGAGAGCTAGAAACATCGATGAGAGAGAAACATCGATCAGCTGCCTCCTGCACACCTCCCACTGGGGAGGTGCCCGCAACCAAGGTACATGCCCTTGACCGGAATCGAACCCGGGACCCTTCAGTCCGCAGGCCGACGCTCTATCCACTGAGCCAAACCGGTTTCGGCTATTTCTAGTTTCAAAGCTATCTGTCTGGAATATTGTGCCTGGCCTTGATAACACCCTCATCATTTATTTATTTATTTATTTATTTATTTATTTATTTATTAATTAGAGGCTTGATGCACGAAATTCGTGGAAGAGTAGGCCTTCCTTCCCCTGGCTGCCGGCACCTGCTTCCCTCTGGCACCCGGGACCCGGGCTTCCCTCACAGCCCTGGCTTCGTCTGGTCTAATTAGCACATTATGCTTTTATTATTATAGATTTATCTATCTATATATATAAAAGCCTAAGTGACCATTAAGGCAGAATGACCGAACAACCAGAACCGACCAGAACGACCAGTTTCTATGATGCCTACTGACCACCCCATTGCCTGATTGGGGCCTGCTTGACAACCTCCCCGTCTCTCCCCTCAGCCGGCAGGTGCTGATCACCTGATGGGGAACGGGGAACCGGGGGTGGGTGGCAGCAGATGTGGGCAGCACCAGGCCATGGCAGGCATGGGCAGGGGGCATGGCCGGCTGCCAGCAGCCAGGGGGAGAAAGGCCCCAGCTGGCCAACCTCCCAGTCCCTCTCCCCAGATGGATGGCAGGTCTCGACCACCCGATGGGGAACGGGAACCGGGAGTGGGTGGCGGCGGACATGGGCAGCGCCAGGCCAAGGTGGCTGCAGGCAGCGGGCGGGGCTGGCTGTTGGCAGCTGGGGCAAAGAAGGTCCCAGAAGGCCAACCTCCTGGTCCCTGGAGGCTTTTGAAAAACCTCTTTCTGGGGAGGCTTTTCTTTTCCCCCAGTGGCGCACAATTCAAAGGCGCTAGCCATGGAGCCACCCACCGCAGAGCTGCCCAAACTCTCCCAGCACCCAGTTGGATTGAGACTGGAGTATGACAAGGTGGAACACCCTGAGCCACTGCCCACAGGCGGAAAGCTGGCGGGGGTGGGGCGTGTATACAGCGGCCTTGGAACTGGACCACCTGGCCTCCAGTGTGTTCTCCGCCTGGAGGCGTCCAGCTGCAGACCTCCAACCCCATTAACTGGATCAGTGGTTGGGTAGAAAGTGACATGGGAGGGTGAGGAAATGAAACTTGGGGCGAGTACCACGGGTGCAGTTCCCGTGACCTTCCCCTCCCAGGATAATGCTGCGCTCCCTAACCTCCCATGTGCCAAGTGATAAATGTAGATTTGCAAAGAGGAAGGCCCCAGAGCAGCTTCAGCTGGGGGAACAAGAGGAGTTACTCACTTATGACACCCCAACCTTTGCCTTAAGGCTGCATTCTCCTTCCCTAATATACACTGAGTGGCCAGATTATTGTGATCTCTGAACGCATAATAATCTGGCCACTCAGTGTGTGTATGTGTATGTATGTGTGTATATACATATTCATGGCTGGTGCATGAATTTGAGCATGGGTGGGGTCCAGCCAGTCTGGCCAGGGGGAGGAACATGGGCGGTTGGCCAGCCTGCCTGCTGGTTGAACTCCTGGTCGAGGGGACAATTTGCATATTAGCCTTTTATTATATAGGATATACACTGAGTGGCCAGTTTATTATGTGTTCAGAGATCATAATAATCTGGCCACTCAGTGTGTATTGCTTGAAGTACACGATGGTTTGTGCTCAGACATGCAATAAACGTGTGAAAAGCAAAGTTTTGTGCTTTAGAACAAAAGAGTCTAGAGTCTTGGTGGGGGTGTATCTCTCTCTCTCTCTCCCTCCCTCTCTCTCTCTCTCTCTCTCTCACACACACACACACACACACATACACACACACACACTCACACACATACACAAACACACTCACTCCTTCCTCCCCTCTTCCCTGGCCTGGCGAATCTTAATGCAGAAAGTTAACCCTAACTCCTCAGAACCTACCTTCGTTGGAGTGGCCTCTGTTTTGTTTTGTTTTTCTTTCTCTCAAAAGGTTTCTTTCTAATCTCTAAACTGGCAGTCGGACATCCCCCGAGGGGTCCCAGATTGTGAGAGGGTGCAGGCCAGGCTGAGGGACCCACCCCCATGCGTGAATTTCATACACCAGGCCTCTAGTTTTAAGATAAAACAGGAACATAGTCACTTATTATCATTATCAAGTATGATATACTATGCATAATTATATGTGCTATATTTTTATACATGAAAACAAACATGTGAGTAATGCAGTGCATTATGACTTTAGGATGGCTATGACATAATTAAGCAATAGGAATATTTCAGCTTAATTATAAGCTTATGGGACCAATGCCATATATGTGGACCATTGTTGATTGAGGTGTTATTATGTGGTGCATGACTGTAATGTCATTTTTAATCGAATTAATTATTATAATTTTTAATAATTTCAGCATATAATTAAGAAGAAGATAATGTACAGCATAGTATATTAATCTATTTTTGTAGTCCAAACCAGCTTTTGATTTATGATATTTCATCTATATTCAAAGCAACAATCAAGATATCATAATGTAGATTTAGTTGCCTTCTCTATTACATTTGTCTATTAGAGTAGAAAAATAGCACACTTATTTTAATGATTTCTTTTTGTTCTTTTACTTTAACTGTGGAGTAATATGGTGTTTTGTGGATGTGTGGGTGATTTTCTCTTTAAGCTATGTAGGGGAAACATAAAGGAATGGGCAAATAGATATAGGTATAGGTATACCTACATACATTAAATACCCATGGTCAATAGACAGTATTAAGTAGCCTGATTATGTTCCTTACTTCAGAATTAGAATCCTGAGGAAACTATAGAAATTCTTTTTAATACTTCCTGTGGAATCAAAACTTAAAAGAAATTCTAGAAATGGCAGATACCTTAATATTCACTTAAGTCCAACATTTCACCAAAAGTACAAATTCACCCAAAGCCAACTCCACTTGATTTTAGGGACAATAAGATTACTATCTCCCAAGGGAACATATCACTATTATAATTTTATTTCTTAAATTGAGAAAAATATGCTGTCTCATAAAATTCCTGCTATCATTTCAATTTTTCTTTATTTCCATTTCTAAATCATTTTATTTTTCAATTACAGTTGACATACATTATTATATTAGTTTCAGGTGTATACCCCAGTCATTAGACATTATGTGACTTAGTAAGTGAGCATTGGGATAAGTCTCACTCTAATATGACACCATACATAGTTATTAGAAGATTATTAACTATATTTCCTATGCTATACTTTACATTCCCATAACTATTTTGTAACAAACAATTTGTACTTCTTAATGCCTTGATTGATTTTGAGTCTCAGTAGGTATAGCAGTCCTCTCAATGCTTTGATCTTATAGGAATTGTGAGCTAATTCCCTAAAACCTCTATCTTTGACTTGTATTTCTGGGAGGAAGTAACTTTAGACAGAATATTCTTAACTTTTACTAAGAATAATGGAACACATATGCTCAAGGGAGAACAAGAAATAGGAAACATTTCCAAGAGTGTCAAATATTCAAATATAAAAATGAGAGGCATCCATAGAATACTGAGGCAGAGTAATTAGAGACCATATCAGTTATATTTACCTTTGAATTGGAAACGTGCAAAATTGCAATTTACTGAAGACCATGTAGCAGACAAAAAGCACACTTCTTGCTTTTAATTCATTTTTGTTAACTAGAAAGACAGGCAATACCGAACAGTGTTATGCTCACCTTTTTATTAATATTCGAGACCGCTTTTAATATGATATCCTGGTGTTCAGTCCGGGTTACGCCAAGTTTCTTAAGTTTTTGCCGGGTGATGCTAAGTAACTTCTCCCCATTGATTTCTTCTCTTTCAAAGTTTTCTCCATATGCCAAAAAACTATAATCCAACTCTGAAAAAAGCATAAAAGAAGTAGAGTAGATGTCAAGGAAAACAGAGATGATACACCTCCTTGTAAAGATAACTGTAAAATTCTACTGGCATAGAATTGCTTGTAGCTCTTTTGTCACTAATGAGTCGTTCACACTTTTAATTCCAACACTCCATTCTTAAATTCACAATCTTTAGTTAGAAAGACTTAGGAGGGACACATTTTTGTAGGTCCTTACAGACATTCTTAAACACAAAATTTAAATAACAAAAATGACTCTTAAATATGCAGATATAGTCAAAGATTATAACTGAGAGCATATTCATAATATGTTATAAAAATATCTAAGATGGACTTTTGAATTGTGATAAAATGTGTGTGTGTGTTTTTTTAATTTTTGACTGTTTTGCATTTGGAATGTTACCAAATAAGAACCTATATAGTTAATATATGTGAACTATTTTGGGAAGGTACAATCTTTCAAATCAACATTTCCATAACTATAATCAAAACAGAAAAAAATCCAAAATTTCTAAGGTATGTCTTAATGAAAAGCTTATGCCATATTTGCAGATCTATTTAAAGAGAAATAAATAAATAAATAACATAATATAGTGTATTATATGATAGAGAAGTAAATTAATATAACCTGACATAAAAGGTTGCTGAGTTATGAATAACTGAAGATATCAGAAGGCTAAATAAATTATGAAATTAAAAGTAAAAACTTAACATGATTTGTTAGAAATGTGATGATGAACTTCTCTGTGAAAGTGAGTGTGGTAAATATTCTGGGAACTAATGATATAAACTGATCGATACATATTCCATTATTTTGCTTTAAAAAATAAGTCAAGAGAATGTTTACCTTTATAATACCTTTTCATAATTTGATAAGTTATTATAAAATATTTAAAATACTTTTTAAAAATTGTCAAGTTGCCTGGCTGGCATGGCTCAGTGGTTGAGCATTGACTTATGAAGCAGTAGGTCACAGTTCCATTCCTGGTCAGGACACATGCCTGGATTATGAACTTGATCCCCAGTAGGGGGCATGCAGGAGACAGCCAATCAATTATCTGTTTCATCATTGATGTTTCTATCTCTCCCTCTACTTTCTTCTCTGAAATCAATAAAAATATATTTAAAAAAATAAAACTGGTCAAGTAATTTACAAGTAAATATTTCATTGTACTGATATGTTAATTGAATCATGCTTGCATTCTTCTCTATTTATTAAAACAAGACCTACTAATGACCTCTATAAATTTATTTTGTTAGTTTCATTAGCATTACAGTCTGCTTTTTAAAGGCATAAACGATACTTATTTTTATTTAAAATTTTTACAATTCTCTATTGTTACAAATTCAAACTTACTTTATCATTGATTACTCATAAATTAGTAATATTTCATATTACACTTTAAATTTTAAAAATTGAAGTCACCTAGAATAACCTCCTATCAGTGCAGATATTTATTCAGATTTCCCATTCTCACCTGCTTTGGAGTTTTCATAGAGAAAACTGTCCATGCTAGGAAACAATGAGCAATATTACTCAAAAAGTTGCAAAGTATCTATTTAAACTTGGGTGTCTTTCTCTCTCAGTTTATTTTTCAGGTTTGTTATTTCATTTCATTGGTGGGAGATGACTAAGTATTTGATTTAGAAGATTACTTGGTATATGAATGGCTAAGTGTAAATCAGAAATATCAAAAAATCCTGTGCAACTATGTCAACAGAAATTTGAAAGCAAAATTTATCAAGCTAATAATTCTATTAATTTACAGTACCTATTTAATTACAGTGATTACATATGATAAAAAGATAAACTCATATTTGTATGGCTCAGTTTTCATGCTATTACTGTTGAAAGTATTACAGATGTCCCCTTTTTCCTCCCATTGACCAACTCCACCCCCCAACTGCCACCCAAAGCATATATATTTTCAATTCTCACAACAACTCTATGGCATAGGAACTACTATTATCTTCACTTTACAGGTAGAGGTGAGTCACTTACATAAAGATAAATAAACTAGTAAGAGACTAAGTCAGGATTTAAATCCAAGAAGTCTGACTCCAGATTTCATGCTCTTAACCACTATGCTATATTACCGCTCACAGTAATTAGGATGGTATAAGATTGAAAATGGCTTCTATGATGATACCCACAAAGTATCTTCTAGAGTGGCATGCTTGAAGATATAAGAGACTGCTGACAACAATCTCAGAGTAACCTAAATGCAGCCAGCTACCCATATCTGTGAATTTTTTGAAAGATCATAATCCATCCAAACAACTCACTGTTCCTTATAGTCATTCATTCATTTGTTTAGGAAAGGTTTATTGAGTACATTCTATGTACATAGAAATTGTGGGGGATTGGAGGAAACCCAACACAATCCCTGCATTTAAAGAGCTTACAATTTGATTTTAGACAAGTAAACAAACAAACAAAAAAACCCACAGAGAATATTAATAAAATGTATGTCACACTAAAAGAAATACTCCCAAGAGTTAATGAGAAATATTATAGACATTATTTAATTAGATTTGAGAAATCAGAAAGAATTTGAATGACTGGGCAATGTTTTCATACACATTTCCTACACAATGAAATTGAAACCCCATATCTCCTACCATTATAAGCAGCATGTAATCAGGTTCCAATAATCAACTATTTATGTCAACAATCTTCCAAACTCTATAGATTAATACAATGTTATTTTGAGACTAATTTGAATTCTTATTTGTATATACTATGACTTTAACTAAAAGAAGACAGGAAAATATTGAAAACAATTCAGGAAAAAATCTATATATTGCTGAGTTGTATTAGTCTGAAGTTGGGTAATTAAATTATGTAAACCAACACCAGAATTGAAGATTAAAAAGATGCATCTATAACCAAAAACTTTTTGATTTTCTGAAACTCAAAAATTAAGGAACTCCATCTATCTACATTTTATAAGTAATTGATATATATTTGAAATAGGGGGGCAAAAAAGACATCAAATTCACTTCAAAGCTCTTCATTTACTGAATTTCAAGCAGCAGACAACTTGTCAGTATTTTAACTGAGAGCATCTTCTAAGTAGCAAGTCATAAAAACCTTATGTGATGAAGTATTTCCATGAGCAAACTACAGTATAAGGATTCACAGACAGGTATTTCAAATGTACAAAGCAAACCTGGCACCAACAGAAAACATTTACCATATTTTGATGTTACAAAACAGTAGTCATACATAAGAAGTCTTACCAAGAAGGATGGTAAGTAAAAGTCAATTAATATTTGACAAAGGAAGCAGAAACATACAATAGAATAAAGATAGTTTATTGAATAAATGGTGTTGGGAAAGTTGGACAGATACATGCAAAAAAATGAAACTAGATCACCTTCTTCCACCATTATTAACAAGAATAAACTCAAAATAGAGCAAAGATTTAAATGTTAGACTTGAAACCATAAAAATTTTAGCAGTAACATAGGCAGTAAAATCTTGGACATTTCTCACAGCCATATTTTTTTCTGAGCAAGGGAAACAAAAGAAAAATTAAACAAATGAGACTACATCTAATATCACTTATTTTGAAATATAGTAAAAATATTGTATAAATAAACTGGCTTGAAAGTAAACATATGGTATAAAATTTAAAAATGAAATGAGTAATCTATAGAAAAATTCTACCTAAATATTGACAATTATATTTAAAACTAGAGGCCCAGTGCATGAAATTCGTGCATGGGGGGGTGTCCTTCAGCCCAGCCTGCACCCTCTCCAATCTGAGACCCCTCAAAGGATGTCTGACTGCCCGTAATGGGATCGGGCCTAAACGGACAGTCGGACATCCCTCTCACAACCCAGGACTGTTGGCTCCCAACCACTCGCTTGCCTGCCTGCCTGATTGCCCCTAACTGCTTCTGCCTGCCAACCTGATCACCCCCTAACCACTCCCCTGCCAGCCTGATCAATGCCTAACTGGTCCCCTGCTGGCCAATTGCCCCTAACTGCCCTCCCCTGAAGGCCCGGTCGCCCCTAACTCTCCTCCCCTGCAGACCTGGTCACCCCCAATTGCCTTCTGCTGTAGGGCTGGTCCCTCCCAACATCCCTCCCCTGCAGGCCTGGTTCCCTCTAACTGACCTCCCCTGCAGACCTGGGTCCCCCCAAATGCCCTCCCCTGCAGGCCAGGTCTCCCCCAAATGCCCTCCCTTTCAGGCCTGATCCCTCCCAACTGCTCTCCCCTGCTGGCCATCTTGTGGTAGCCATCTTTGACCACATGGGGGCAGCCATCTTCTGTGTTGGAGTGATGGTCAATTTGCATATTACCTCTTTACTATATAGGATGTTATTTGAAATTACACACAAAAACAATTCTCAGTTGTATCTTCTTTTTTAAAAAATATTTTATTGACTTTAGAGAAGAAGAGAGAAAGAGAGATAGAAACATCAATGATGAGAGAGAAGCACTGATTGGCTGCCCCATTCACGCCCCACACGGGAGATTGAGCCCACAACCTGGGCATGTGCCCTGAACAGAAATTGTGGAATCAAACCATGACCTCCTGGTTCACAGTTGAGCTCAATCACTGAGCCACACCAGTCAGGCTGTGTTATTGTTTTTAATGAGATTATGAGTATAGATAAACCAAAATAAAAGTCTAATACACACACACACACACACACACACACACAGTATAAGAGTATCTTTGGTTTGAAACAAATGAAGAGCACTACTGATATTTAGTGGAAAAAGTTTAGCATGCTAAACATCCTGCATTGTTTGGGGCAGTCCCTCACATGTAATAACTATTATCCCCACTATGCCCACATATCCCCCAAAATATCAATAACATACCTCTTGAGAAACAATGGCTATGTTCTTAGATATTTAGATGGTAATTTTGTCATAAAAAGTAAATTTCCATAGGAATGAAAGGTTAACACCCACAGAAAAGTTCAAGATATATGTGTCATTATTGGTAGTACTAGAAATTATCCAACTTAAAATCAACTGAAGTCATGAGCCTCTCTGAACTAGGAGAGATACTACACTATACATTTGCCTTCAGTCTGTATTACTGTATTGACGAACCAAGCAGCATAAATGGACTCATCACCTACCATATTATTAAGGACTGTATTAACTGCTGAGGAGTCATGCAGGGACTAACAGAAGATTATCCCAAAAGGATAGAGAACTATTTCAATAAAGATAGCATGTCCACTGAAAGTCTAACAATAAGAACAAAGCACCAGTATACATCAAGTCTTAGATCAAACTAAATATTTGTAAAAAGTAGATCCTCTAACCTTATATATTATTGAGATACTTGTTCCATAGACTTAGGAGGATCTTATGACCTTACTGAAGGTCAGGAGATACACATATTTCACATACATTTTTAAAAAATATATCTTATTGATATTTTACAGAGAGGAAGGGAGAGGGATAGAGAGCTAGAAACATCGATCAGCTGCCTCCTGCACACCTCCCACTGGGGATGTGCCCGCAACCAAGGTACATGCCCTTGACCGGAATCGAACCCGGGACCCTTCAGTCCACAGGCCGACACTCTATCCACTGAGCCAAACCGGTTTCAGCCATATTTCACATACATTTTGCTGTTGGTTTGTGTGTTTTTTCAAGAAAAAAATTTCAAATGGTTTTGAAAAATGCTAGATAAGAATCTGCCAATATATAGGTACTAGTAATTTTCCGCCTTGTGAAGGTGAATTACAGGAAATAACACTTTGTGTCTCAAATGAGGTGAGTTTTGCTAGTCACAAGCTGGCAGTATTAAATTGCCACTACACATTAGCTTTGCTATGAACCACTTACACCAACTATTTCTATAATAACTGTCACTGTAAACTCCAAAAATTCTGTAAGAAAAATTCTCACTATATTTGCCTGAAATGCAACAGGAAGAATTGAGGTGTCTATCAGGATGTTCTCAATACAGTCTGACAGACTCTCAGTGCAGTCTTATCAGCCCACAGAACATCATATCCAGAAAGAAAATTCATTATCTAGGCTTCAATGTCACAAATGCTAATAACTTATTCTCAATTTCTGTTCTGTAAAGTTTGTATATCCCCATACAGGAAATTAGCTCATAGTTTTTCACAACCAAAATTCATTCTAATGTTAAGATATTATATACATTTTTAAAACTATGCCTCTAAACACACTCAAGAGAAAATAAGGCAACAACTCTTTTAAAAGTATCTTGAATGCAGATACCATACCAAAGATCTTTGATTTGTGTCTAACAAATAACAGATTTGATTTACTCTTGACTCTAATGCATAAGCACAGATAGCACTCTAATCCCATTTTGCCCACAGTTTCTATTCTTTCACTAATCAAGAAACCACACAATAATGTTTTTGAAAAATATTGTATTGATTTTTAAAGAGAGAGGAAGGAGAGGGAGAGAAAGAAACATCAATGTGAGAGTGAAATATTAATTGGCTGCCTTCTATAAACAAACCTGAGCATATACCCTGACTAGGATTTAAACCAGCAAACTTTCAGTGCCCAGGATGATGTCCAACCAACTGAGCCACACAGGCCAGGGCCAGAAACCACGTAATAATTTGACCTCTTTTTCATTGTTTGATTTTTTCACTTTTTCCATTAACCCTTAACTAAAAATGATAAATAAATAGAAAATAAACAATTTTGTAGATTATTGTGAAGTATCTTTGCCACTCCATAAGCCCACAAGAAACACAAGGTCATAACATATGGTTTTGAATTTGTACAAAGGTGACCAGACATCAAATAGGGACTAAAATTCAGCAGCACTCTGCCTTTAAAGCTATGGTCCCTGATGTGAAATTGTATGCACTTTGGAGGAAAGGGCCCTCCCCCATTCCTTCATCTAAAGGCACAGTCAGTTTTCTAAGCTGTGTCTACTAAGAGGGAGAGCCCCTTTTTTTCTAATTTGCTGCCCAGATGGGGCAACTTATAATTGACATAGAGGTGCATTATAAGCTAGCAGTGCTCTGCAGTGATTAGTCTTGATACTGAGCCCTTGATATTGCAATTAACACTCATCATATACATTCTTTAGCTGTAATCTGTTAGTTTTATTTTCATCTCTTAATATTTATCTACCCAACGTATATGCCTTGTGACTAGGGTTGTGATTTAAATACCTCATAGTATCCCCCATAGCACCAAGCATTATACACAATTAGTAGTTAATAAATATCTGTTTATTGATTGAAAATATTACATTTAAATTTGTGCCACAGACCGAAATAAGGGAATGGGAAGGGGGCATTCAACTATCACACCATGAGTAACTACAAATCTATCAAAAATTTTACTTTTAGTTTCTTAATTTTTTTAATGTGGTTTTATTTTTTGTGAGATAATGCTAGATAGATTTCCTTCTAAACTGAATGAGATTCAAATGTCATCTATTTAGGGAGGGCTATTTGAAATTAAGCACTGCAAAAGTCTTTCAGATCTCTGAATGGGGTAAATTGTGTTCTCAATTGTCATTTATGCTAATAGGGTATAGATAATTCTATTTCAATAATAAATCTTAACAAAGAACACCGCAAACTATGATTCTTAAAGGGAAATATTTACATTATAAAAGAAAACACAGAAGTTCTGTTTCAAGATGGTAATGTGGGAGGATCTTGAAATCACCTCATCTCATGGACACACTAAATCTATAGTTGGCACACAAAACAACTCTGAAAAACACTAGCTGAGCAGGTCCTACACACTCAAAGCAGGTATGAAAGGCTCTGACACAATTTTGACATAAATCCCCACCCCACTGTGGCAATCCATAATCCTGAGAGAACTCACAACTCCAAACTTCTTCATGAAGAGTGAATGTTTTGAATCCCACATCAGGGTTTCAACTTTTAAGACCTACAATTGAGAGAGACAAACCCCCCAAACTCCTACCTCTGAAAGCCAATAAAGTTTGCATCCAAGAGATCCACAATGTTATAGCAAACAGAAATAGTCTTAAAGGGTTGGTATGGATTCACCCAACCTAAGGTACAAAACAGACACAGCCAACTGAAATGTCAGAATTTCTGTGAAAGAGGCTTGTTTATTTATCTTAAAGCATCAGCCATAGGGGCAGGCATTTAATTTGACACACATCCAGGGGCCTGCTGAAATTCTCTACAAAGAAGGAGGCTGTTGAGTGCCATCTCTTGCTCTCCCTCTGCTTCAAACTAGGTCACTGGTATCTCTCAGAAAGGATCTTATGAACTCACCTAGTACCTCAAAATTTGGGGCTGCCACTCAGGGCAAATGGGTTCCACATGCTCATGGGTCCCAAAGGACTACAAAAATTGGGGGGAAAAAAACCACACCACAAAATAAAACCAAAACAGTTCTTAACTAGTGACCACCCTCAGGCCACAACAGAGAGGTAACAGACTGGGATACCCATTCTTTCTGTGAAATAGACCTATTAGCTTTTCTTCATAGCTGTGGCATGAGGGGGTGGCTTCTGATTAAACACACATCTAAGAGCAGACTGTAATCCTTTCCATAGTCCTCAGAATATAGATGCTATCTTCACATTCTCCCCCTGCCACATCCAAAACCATACATGGTTTCTGGAGGAGAACTTACACACATGTCTGGTGCCCTGGTTTTTATGTCTGGTGTCCCTGTTTTATGTGGCTGTCACCCAGGGGATGACCATTGATCACCCAGCTTTGGTGGCCAGTGGGGTTTGTGATCATGGGTCCCATGGGACTATAACAAATGGAGAAATAGTGCTTGGCTGGCTACAATCCCCAGGGGACAGGTCACAGACAGCCAACTAAGACATACACCTAGTCTTTCTGTGACAGAGGCCTATTTACTTGCCTTCGAGCTTTGACCTGAGGGGCAAGCTTCTGCTTTGACATGTATCTACGGATGTACTGAGGTAGTCTGTGAGACAGGGCCAGTGAGCACCATCTTGCACTCTCTCCAAGCCTTGCTTAAGGTCAACTAGTATCTCCCAAGGCAGAATTAATTTACTAGTTTGACACCCCAATTTTTGAAGCTGCCACAAATGGTAGACCTGTTGATTGCCTGGACCCAGTGTCCAGCAGGTATTGTGTTCATGGATTATGTGGGATTGTTACAAATGGAGAAATAGTTCTTACCAGGCTATACATTACCACAACCCAGCACAGTGACAGCACACTGAAACACACTCTCAGACTTTCTATTAGCTTATCTTTATAGCTGTGGCCTGAGGGCAGGTTTCTAATTAAACACACAAGGAGTCAACTACAATCCTCTTCAGAGACCACGTAGGGTGGTAGACAATATCTTTGTGTTCTCCCTCTGACCCACCCCATGTTTTAGTGTCTCTGAAAAAGGACCTTGTGTACATGTCTGGAATCCCCGCTTTTGTGTTTGCCACCCAGAGGACACTTACCTTGATAACCTATCTCAGGTGTATAGCAAGGCTTATATTCACAAGTTCAATAGGATCATAACAAAGAAAGGAACAGTTGTTAACTAGCTGTTATCCCAAGACTCAGCTCAGAGGAAGCATCTTCTAGTCTTCCTTTGAAAGAGGTATACTTGTATACTTTAAAAGAAGTTACCTCGGAGTCTGGCTTTCAATCAGCCTGAAGTTCTAGCTGCTAACAGATCTTCACCTTGGGGTCACTGACAGGTCTTAGCACATCCCCAAATACTGGGAGTTACAAAAAATAGAACTGGTTGCTTGAAAAATCACAAAAGATTGAGAAACAACCAAAAACAAGGATAGGGCCGAATGATTAGGTTAATCTACACACATTGTTGTAGTAAAATATAGAAATGTTTAAAAAAGTTTAAAAAATGTCTAAAAATGTTTTAAAAGGTTTGAGTTAACTTTCTTGGAACTTAAAGTGTGATATTAAGGACACATTCCCCACTATCCTGAAGCGTGTGTACCCTATAGATTAGGATTTGCACTTCAATTACTGACTTAGAAGTGACTTGCTAAGATAACCATAAGTGTGAGTGATGTACTCTCCCTAGATAACCACATGTAGTTTCTCGCCCTGTTTGAGATTAACATGTGTGCATTGATGTAATTCATTGATAGCCACCTGAACTGCTACGGGTATGAAACAGGCTTAAAAATGGGTCCTGACCAGCCAACAGTGCTCGCCTGTCAAGACCACCACAAAGGCACATCCTTTTGCCAGTCTGGCAAGGGATGCCGCTCCATGCTCCTCTCTCTGCCAGATGACAGAAGAATGGCTAGTACCTCCCAATCGAGACGCAACTGAGCTCTCAGGTGAGGAACGCCGGCCCACTACATCTGGACCGGACTAGACCAGCTGCCAGACTCCAGAAGACAGCACCACCGGGATCCCCTTAAAGCCTATACCTGCAGCATCAGGAACTTTTGTGAGTAATAAAGTGCTATGTGATTTGCAATTGCATATGTTTCATGTGGTGTAATTCCTCTGACAGTTAATTGAATTATTTTGCGTACGCTTAAAACTGAAATTAAAGTTTCTGGTCTTTTCGGTCGTAGGCCTGTCCTTGGTCCTGCTTGTGTAGAGCAGCCTCTTCACTAGCAATTACTTGAATGTCCCAACACCTGCACAGTTAAAGTTTATCTCAAGGGACACCTTAGATAAACACCCCAGATTCTTTCTTGGGATCTACTTGGAACACACATAGTAACCAACACAGAGAGTCAAGGAAAATAAAAAACAAAGGAACACATTCCAAAAGGAAAAAAACGAAACAAAACAAAGAAAAAAATAAGACAAGATGTCAGGAAAAGGTATTAATAAAATGGAAAAGATTGATTGTTCTGATCAAAATATCAAAATAATACTCATCATAAAGATGCTCATTGAGCTCAGAAGAACAATGGATAAACAAATAGAGAGTGTAACAAAGACATAGAAAATATATGAAAATATAAAATAGAAGTTACAGAGCTGAGGAAAAAATAGCTGAAGTAAAAAACACAGTAGAAAGGTTCAAGAGAAGACTAGATAAAGCAATTAAAAAAAATCAATGAACTTGAAGACAGGACAGTGAAACCCACCTAATCAGAGCAGCAAAAAGAAAAAGAAAAAGGGACTTATGGGACTGCATCAACCAGCTCAACATTATCATTATAGGGGTCTCAAAAGGAGAAGAGAGAAAAAGGGACCAATACAATTATTTGAAGAAATAATGGATGAAAATTTATTGAACATGGGGAAGGAAGTACCCAGGAAGCCCAGAGTGTCCCAAATATGATGAACACAAAGAGATCCACATCAAGATATATTGTAATTAAAGTGTCAAAATCTAAAGACAAGAAAAAATTCTTAAAAACAGCAAGAGAAAAACAACATGTTACATACAAGGGAACCCCCATAAGATTATGAACAGAGGTATCACACTCCCTTATTTCAAACAATACTACAAAGCTATAGTAATCAAAACAGCATGGTATTGGCAGAAAAACATACACACAGACTAATGGAAAAAAATTTAGAACCCATAAATAACCCACATGGGTAACTAATTTACAACAAATAAGCCAAGACTGTACAATGAAAAAAGAACAGTCTGTTCAATAAGTGCTATAGAGAAAACTGGACAGCATATACAAAAGAATGGCACTAGACCACGATCTTACACCACTCACAAAAATTAACTCAAAATTTATTAAAGACTTAAATGTAAGACCTGAAATAATAAAATACATAGAAGAAAATATAGCCACTAAGCTTATGGACTTTTGTCTCAGATTTGTTTTTGTATATTTGACTCCAAATGCAAGAGAAAGAAAAGCATAAATAAACAAATGGGACTACATCACACTAAAAAGCTTTTGAACAACAAAGTGAAACATCAATCAAAGAAAAAGTTAGATTACCGGGAGTTCAAGATGGCTGCTGGCAGGACAGAGGTGAGGGAGAGGATGTGAGTGAGTGAGGGTATGAAAGGAGAGTGTGTGGATGTGTGTGGTGTGTGTATGAGTGAGTGAGGGACAGTTAAATCCGGCAGGAGCAGCAGGGCCTGGCAGACCAGGCTCTCTTGGACAGGGAGAGACTACCACCACTGCAGACACTCCCCGGACTGTGGGACTCGGGCATGGAGCCCATGACACCTAGAAGGGGAGAGCGGCCTCTTCTAGGAACTCATCAACCCACCACTCAAACAGCCCTTAAACACCACCCGCAACCTGGCAGCCAATTCAGGCAAAATCCTGCTGCCCCACCTGCAGACCCACGGACCCTGGGAACTCCATCTCCAAAGGTGCACCACTCCCACAGCAGTAAGTGCAACTTCCCCCTACCCAGCAGCAGATCTCTGGACACCACAGTCACGCATATCCAGCGCACAGGCCTCCAGGGCACACCACTCCACTGGCCGCTCTTGGGAGCCACTGTGAGCCCCCACTGGGTGTGATTTTGTACAGACAAGGAGAGTGAACGAGTACACCGAGCTGGCAAACGCACCATGGGTGCCCATGTGAGCTACCACTGGGGGCGCGTGTAACCAACCATGGTATCAGCAGCAAAAGCTGAGTCTGGCCACTTCACAGATACAGAAATCTGGACACCACAGTCACGGCTTTCCAGAGCGCAGGCCTCCTGAGACCCCCACCTGACAGACAGCTCCTGGGTGCCACGGTGAGTGCCCTCTGGGCACGCACAATTTGAACAAAGGCAGCAAAAATTGGGACACCGCCTTCTACGGCTGCTGACTTCTAGACAACGCAGTTGCGCCTTTCCAGCTCGCAGGCCTACATCAAGAGAACCCAAATAGCTCAAGTAGGGAGCTATGCTAGATTACCAAGCCCAGAAGACCTGAGAGATCACATCAGTAGCACCATCCCCAAAAGAACCTGGGTAGCAAAGCAATTGGATCTAGGACACATAAACAGTTAAAACATTACAGCAAAACATGGGAAGACAAAAAAAGCAATCCCCAAAGGAAAGAAAAAGAGGAATCACCAGAAAGGGTGTTAAATGAAATGGAGGCTAGTAACATCTCAGAAAAAGAATTCAGAGTAATGGTTAGAAGGATGCTCAATTGGCTGGATGACAAATACACACAACTCAATGACAAACACACACAACTCAACAAGAATTATAAAGAGCTAAATGAGAAGAGGAAATGAAGAATGACATAGCTACAATAAAGAACACATGGAAGGCTTAAACAGTAGACTAGAAGCAGCTGAGGACCCCATCAGTGTATTAGAAGACAAGGTAGGAGAAAACACACAAACAGGAGGAGGACAAAATGGCAGCAGAATAGATGGACATGTCCCAAGCCTTATCCCGGAGCAGACAGAATGAGCAGCTCAAATGAATAACATCCACCCCGAATTGGCGAAGGAGACTCAGCTGCTGAGACAATTCGCAGCTGGGAAGGGCAGATGACCTCTGGATAAAGGTAAAATCAAGGATCTGGGTGAGAGAGATCTGCCAGACCTCTGAGACCAGAGGGTCAGAGGGAAACCACATAGCACCGAGCCGCATTCCTTTGGACAGGCACAGCATCTGACTGTGGAAAGGAGGTCTGCAAGACTGCTGGTAGCAGGGCATTCTTGATTTGGGTCCACAGTCACGAAAGCCTGAGCCCAGAGGGGGCAGCCTGAAGGGCTGACCAGACTGCTCAGTGCCAGCAAGAGAGGAGCTCTCAAAGGCACAGTCTTTCCCCGCTCTGCAGCCTGTGGTTTTCTTCACTGAACCTACTTCATAGGCCCTTTCGGATATGGATACTCACCCGTGGCTAAGGTGCAGGAGAAGGTGCGGACTTGTGGAACCTGGGGAGAGGCTGGGTAAAGGAGAGGGTCCAGGAGAAGTGGCAGCGAGCCTGGCTCTGAGTCATACCTGAGCCCAGGACCTGAGCAGCCATTTTCTCCTGAAGAAATAGCCCCTTCCTCCAGTCTCTAGGCAAACAATACAGCCACACCCAGATTATACTCTGAGTGGTACAAAAGATTTTAAAAAATCTGAATAGTCCCTGAGAGTCCACAGGGACTGGCCTAAAGAGAGGCCTTCATTCCAAGAAACAGGAAACTGAGAAACTGCAGATAGTACAGAAGACTTGGATCTTAAGCCAGCCAAAGGAACGACACTTCACTTTTTCATTTTTATTTTATTATTATAATTGTTATCTCTTTTTTTTGTTTGTTGCTTTATTTTCTATTTTTTTCGCATTATTTTTCCATCATTCCATTTTATTTTATTTGCTATTTTTTATTTTTATACCATTTTAAAATCATTTTTTGTAAATTTATTATTATTATTATTATTATTATTATTATTATTATTATTTTCTTCTCATTCTCTTTCTTCTTATCCACTCATTCCCTTTCTACTCCCTCTATACTGAACTGAGGTCCTCCACATATTCATCCAATTCTTAACATTATTTTCTGTATATAAGCTCAGCCTCTACAGATTCTGCCCCCACCCTCTTTGCTGGGTGTTTGGTGTTTGCATTGTTTTATCTGTTTGTTCTGTTGTGGTGTTCTCTCTCTCTCTCTCTCTCTCTCTCTATATATATATATATATATATATATATATATATATACACACACACACACACACACACACACACATATCAATCCTTTTTCTTTTCTTTCTTATCTTTTTTTCTCTCTTTGATATCATTTGTGCTCTCTTTTCTCTCCCCTACTTCTCTTTTCTCAGGTGGTCACTTATATTGGGGTTATCGGTGTCGTGAGTACATTCGTGTTTTGTTCCCTTTGTGTAGTGCCTTGTCGAGGTGAATTTTATCTTGTCTGGCCAATGTGCTAGAACGTGACCCACATAACCAGACACCTGGAGAGGAAACTCCATCCATGAATGGGTCAGTAACACTCCAGACCCAACTACTGAGGCAGGAAGAAGGCAGCAGTGAGGGAGAGAGCGTGAGGGAGTAAAAGAGGAGTGTGTGTGTGTTTGTGTGTGGCACAGTTAGATCCTGCAGGACCTTCTGGGGCAGGCTAACTGGGCTCATCTAACTAGGCAGCCTCTGCTACTGTTGTAAACAGTACTGGCAGGCTGGCTCTTCCTCAGAGGCCTTACCTTTTTGAAGGGGAGAGCTGCTTTAACTGGGAGCCCAGCCTCCACTCCACCCAGGGTGCCCTCAGATAACACCTGGGACTCTACAGCCACCCCTGTCAGAGACCTGCTACCTCAGCAGTGGTCCCACAGTCATTGAGTCTCCAGCCACGCTGGGAACAGGCTCCTATGAGTTCTGAAGTGTGCTCCTCTCTGACTGGCCCAACGCTTTAGCCCAGGGCACTGCGTTTAGACCAGGTGAGCAGCAGACATGTGAGCAGCCCACTTCTGTCCAAGGAGCAGCAGGCCCACAAGCAGCCCACCCCAGGCCAAAGAGCAGCAGCCTCACATGGCCTGTCCCTGTCCAAGGAGCAGCAGCTGTGAGAGCAGCCCACTTCCCTGTCTGAGGAACAGCAACCACACTAGCAGCCCACCCCAGTCCAAGGAGCAGCAGCCACATTAGCAGCCCGCCCACAAATGAGGAGCAGCAGCCCCATGCAGCCCACCCTGTCCAAGGAGCAGCAGCTATGTGCAGCCCGCAAACTACACCCATCTGAGGAGGAGTAGCTGTGCGAGAAACCTGCCCCAGTCCGAGGAGCAGCAGCCACATGAGCAGCCTGCCTCCATCAGAGGAGTAGCAGCTGCAAGAGCAGTCCTACCCCTTCCGAGGAGCAGTAGCTGCACGAGAAGCTAACTCCTGTCCAAGGAACAGAGGTGCAAGCAGCACATCCCCCGTCCATGGAGCAGCAGCCACATGAGCAGCCAACTCCCGTACGTGGAGCAGCAGCCCTGTGAGCAACCTGCCCCTGTCGAAGGAGCAGCAGTCTAACAAGCAGCTCACTCCATCTGAGAAGCAGCAGCCACGTGCAGCCAGCCCCCATCCAAGGAGCAGCAGCCATGTGCAGCCCGCCCCCAACCGAGGAGCAGCAACCTCATGATCAGCACACCCCGGTCCGAGGAACAGCTACTGTGCAAGCAGCCTTCCCCACCAGCCAGAGGAGCCACCACTGCAGCGAAAAGCAGCCACCAGTGGAGCCACTGACAACTGAGGAGCAGAAACTGCCAAGACTGCCTGAGGAGCAACCGCAGCCCAAAGAGACACTGCCACCCAAGGAGCAGCCCTTACACGACTCAACATCTAGATCCTTCGGTGAGATAAAAAATGTGTAGACAAAGAAACCAAAAAAGGAAAGAAAAAGAGGAATCACCAGAAAAGCGGTTAAGTAAAACAAGCATGCAATATGACAGAAAAATAATTCAGAATAAGGGTCATACAGTTCATAAACTGGATGGATGAAAAAACCAACAACTTATGTAAGAATCAAGAAGAAATGAAGAGTGGTATAGCTTCAATAAAAAACACCATGGAAAGGTTCAACAGTAGACTAGGAGAAGCAGAGGACTGAATTAGCGAATTAGAAGACAGGGAAGCAAAACACACCCAAACTGAACTGCAATTGGCGGGAAAAAAAAGACAGGAGGAGAGCCTAAGGGAGCTATGAGACAATATGAAACGAAGCAACATACGAATAATAGGGGTGCCAGAACAACAAGAAGAGGAACAAGAGTTAGAAAACCTATTTGAAGAATTAATGTCAAAAAACTTCCCTGATGTAGGGAAGAAAAGTCACACAACCAGAGAGTCCCAAACAAGATGAACCCGAAAAGACCTACACCAAGACATATCATAATTATGATGGCAAATGTTCAGGACAAAGAGAATCTTAAAGGCTGCCAGAGAGAGACAGAAAGTAATGTACAAGGGATCTCCCATTAGATTATCAAATGATTTCTCAACAGAAAAACATCAGGCCAGAAAACAATGGAAGGAAATTTACAAAGTGATGCAAAGCAAGGGACTGATTCCAAGAATACTCTATCCAGCAAGGCTATCATTCAAAATTGAAGGGGAAACAAAGAGCTTCATAAACAAACAAACAAACAAACAAACAAAAAAGGCTAAGGGAGTTTATCACTACCAAGCCAGCAATGCAAGAAATGTTAAAAGGACTGGTGTACAAATAAGAAATAAAAAGGTAAGAAGAAACACAGGCACAAACAATAAAAATGGCTACAAACAAGTACCTATCAATAATAACTTTAAACATAAACGGACTAAATGCTCCAATCAAAAGACATTGAATGGCTGAATGGTTAAAACAAAACAAAACAATTCAAAACAAAACAAAACAAAACAAAACATATATATGCTGTCTACAAGAGACCCACCTCAGAAAAGGGGACTCACACAGTTTGAAAATGAAGGAATGGAAAAATATATTTCAGGCAATGGAAATGAAGAAAAAAAAAGCTGGAGTAGCAATACTTATATATGACAAAATAGACATCAAAATGAAGGCCATAACAAGAGATAAGGAAGGCCACTTCATAATACTAAAGGGATCAATACAACAAGGGTATATAACCTTGGTAAACATATATGCACCCAATGCAGGAGCACCCAAATATATAAAAAAGCTCCTGGAAGACATCAAGGGAAAGATCAACAACAATGCAATCATAGTAGGGGCCGCTAATATACCACTGACATCACTGGACTAATCCTCTAGACAAAAAAATCAGCAAAGTAACAGCAATCCTAAATGACTCACTAGTGCAGATGGACTTAATTGACATCTTCAGAACATTTCACCCCAAAGCCACAGAATACACGTTCTTCTCAAGTACACATGGGACATTTTCATAAATAGACCACATATTGGGTCACAGGGAAAGTCTCCCCAAATTCAAGAAGATTGAAATCATATCAAGCATCTTCCAAGACCACAACGGCATAATATTAGAAATAAACTACAATAAAAACAATCCAAAAAATTCAAACACTTGGAAGCTGAATAGCATGCAATTAAACAATGATTGGGTTACCAAAGAGATCAAAGGGAAATTAAAAACATCCTGGAAACTAATGATAATAAAAACACAACAATCCAAAATCTATGGGACACAATGAAAGTAGTCCTGAGAGTGAAGTTTATAACTCTGCAGGCCTAACTCAAAAAAACAAGAAAAAATGGTAGTAAATCATGTAAATCTACAACTTAAAGAATTAGAAAGAGAGCAACAAGAAAAGCCCACAGTATCCAGAAGGAAGGAGATAATAAAGATTAGAGCAGAAATAAATGACATAGTCATAGACACACACACACACACACACACACACACACACACACAAAACACAATACAAAAGATGAACAAAACCAAGAGCTGGTTCTTTGAAAGAATAAACAAGACTGATGAACCTCTAGCCAGGCTCAAAAAGAAGCAAAGACAAAGAACCCAAATAGACAAAATCAGAAAGGAAAGAGGCAAAATAACAACAGACCCCACAGAAATACAAAGGTATGTTAAAAAATACTATGAACAACTCTATTCCAACAAACTAGACAACCTGGAGAAAATGGACATATTCCTAGAAAAATACAACCTTCCAAAACTCAATCAGGAAGAGTCTAAAAATCTCAATAGGCCAATAACTATGGAAGAAATTGAAGCAGTCATCAAAAAGCATCCAGCAAACAAAAGTCCGGGACCAGACGGCTTTACAGGGGAGTTTACCAAACATTCAAAGAAGAACTCAAACCAATCCTGCTCAGACTATTAAAAAAAATTCAAGAGGAAGGAACACTTCCAAGCTCTCTCTATGTAGCAAGAATCACCCTAATCCCAGAACCAGATAAAAACAATGCAATGAAAGACAATTACAGGCCAATATCCCTCATGAACATAGATGCCGAAATCCTTAACAAATTTCTAGCAAACCAGATCTAGCAATACATCAGAAAGATCATACACCATGACCAAGTAGGATTTATCCCGGGGATGCAAGGATGGTACAATATCCGCAAATCAATAAACGTGATACATCACATAAACAAATTGAGAGATAAAAATCACATAGTCATATCAACTGATGCAGAAAAAGCATTTGACAAAATCCAACACCCATTTTTGATAAAAACTCTCAGCACGATGGGAAAAGAGGGATCATACTTCAACATAATAAAAGCCATATATGATAAACCCACAGCCAAAATCATACTCAATGAGCAAAAACTAAAACCATTTCCCCTAAGAACAGGAACAAGGCAGGGATGCCCACTCTCACCAGTCCTGTTCAACATAGTGCTGGAAGTACTAGCCATTGCAATCAGACAAGAAGAAGAAATAAAAGGCATCCAAGTAGGAAAAGAAGAAGTAAAACTGTACTTATTTGCAGATGACAGGATACTGTACATAGAAAACCCTAAAGACTCCATCAAAAGTTATTAGACTTAATAAATGAATTCGGCACTGTACCAGGATACAAATTAACGCCAAGAAATCTATGGCGTTTCTATCACCAATAATGAACTTACAGAAAGAGAGACTAAAAAAGCAATCCCATTTACCATCACGCCAAAAAATTAAGATACCTAGGAATAAACTTAACTAAGGAGGTAAAAGACCTATACGCAGAAATATATGGGACACTGAAAAAAGAGATAGAGGAAGACATAAACAGATGAAAGAACATACCGTGTTCATGGATTGGTAGAATAAACATCATTAAAATCTCCACACTACCGAAAGCAATCTATAGATTCAATGCACTCTCCATTAAAATACCAATGGCATATTTCACAGACGTAGAATGAACTTTCCAAAAATTCATCTGGAATAAAAAAAAAAGACTCCAAATACCTGCAGTGATCCAGCAAAAGAAGAACAAAGTAGGTGTGATTTCAATTCCAAATATCAAGCTGTATTACAAATCCCCTGTTCTCAAAACAACCTGGTACTGGCACAAGAACAGACATATAGTTTAGTGGAATAGAATAGAGAACCCAGAAATTGACCCAAACCACTATGATCAATTAATATTTGACAAAGGAGGCATGAACATACAATAGATTCAAGACAGTCTCTTCAATAAATGGTGTTGGGAAAATTGGACAGATACATGTGAAAAAAAATGAAACTAGACCAGCAACTTACACCATACACAAAAATAAACTCAAAATGGATAACAGACTTAAACATAAGACAGGAAACCATAAAAATACTAGAAGAATCCACAGCCAGCAAAATCTCAGACATATGCTGAAGCAATTTCTTCACCTATACAGCTCCTAGGGCATTGGGAACTAAAGAGAAAATAAACAAATGGGACTACATCAAAATAAAAAGCTTTTGTACAGCAAAATAAAACATCAACAAACAACAAGAAAACCCACTGCATGGGAGAACATATTTGCCAATGTTATCTCCGATAAGGGTTTAATCTTCAATATTTACAGGGAACTCATACAACTTAACAAAAGGAAGACAAACAACCCAATAAAAAAATGGGGAAGGGACCTAAATAGATTCTTTTCTAAGGAATACAGAAAGAAGGCCAAAAGACATATGAAAACATGCTCAAAGTCACTAATTATGCTAGAGATGAAAATCAAAATGACAATGTGGTACTATCTTACACCTGCCAGAATGGCTATCATCAACAAATCACCAAAGACAAGTGCTGGCGAGGATACGCAGAAAAAGGAACCCTTGTGCACTGCTGGTGGAATGCAGACTGGTGCAGCCACTGTGAAGAGTATGGATTTTCCTCAAAAAATAAAAATGGAACTCCCATTTGACCCAATGATCCCACTTCTAGGAATATATCCCAAGAAACTAGAAACACCAATCCGAAAGGATATATGCACCCCTATGTTCATAGCCACACAATTCACCATAGGTAAGATTTGGAAACAGCCCAACTGCCCATCAGCAGATGAGTGGATTAAAAAACTGTGGTACATCTACACAATGGAATACTACACTGCAGTAAAAAAGAAGGAGTTCCTGCCGTTTTCAACAGCATGGATGGACCTGGAGAACATTATGCTAAGTGAAATAAGTAAGTCAGAGAAAGATAAATATTACATGATCTTACTCATTTGTGCAATATAATGAACAACATAAAAAGATGAACAAAATCAGATCCAGAGATAGAGAAGCATTGATCAGTTGCTTAAACCTCAGAGGGAAGGTAGGGGAGGGTGGGGGTAAGGGGGAGAGAGATCAACCAAAGGACTTGTATGCATGCATATAAGTATATGCAATGGAAGAAGACAACAGGGGGTGAGGGTGAGGGCAAGATTGGGGGGTTGGGGGGATAAGGACACATTTGTAATACCTTAATCATTAAAGGAAAAAAAATAAAAAAGAAAAAGTTAATGAACTGAATGTTTGGTTTTGCAAAAGTTTTCTCACATAGGTGGCTTGTCTTGTCATTCTCTTTTTTTTTTAATATATTTTATTGATTTTTTTACAGAGAGGAAGGAAGAGGGATAGATAGTCAGAAACATCGATGAGAGAGAAACATCCATCAGCTGCCTCCTGCACACCTCCCACTGGGAATGTGCCCGCAACCAAGTTACATGCCCTTGACCGGAATCGAACCCGGGACCCTTCAGTCCGCAGGCTGACGCTCTATCCACTGAGCCAAACCGGTTTTGGCTTGTCATTCTCTTGAAAGTGTCTTTTGCAGTGGAGTTTTTATTTCAATAAAGTCCAAAATATATGTTGCTTTTGTGGACTGTGCTTTTCTTATAACTAAAAGGTCATTGTCAAACACAAAGACATCTAGATTTTTTCCTATTTTATCTTCTAGAAGTTTTAAAGTTTTGCATTAAAGTATTTGATTTAAAAACAAGTATTTTTTGGTGAGGTGTATGCTCTGTGTCTGGACATTTTTGCATGTACCTTGGCGTTATGTCCAGTTTCTTCAATACCATTTTTTAAAAAGTCTGTTAATTTTCTATTTGAACTGCCTTTGCTTCTTTGTCAGAGAGAACTTGACTGTGTTTGTGTGGATCAATTTCTGGGCTCTAAATTCTGTTCCTTGATGTATTTCCCCAATCTTTCACCAATATCACATTACTCTAATTACTGTTGATTTAAAGGAAGTCTATAGAAATTAGTGTTAGTCATCGGCCTTCGTTCTTCTTCTCTAATATTGTACTAGTTTTTTCTCTTTGGCCTTGCCATATAAACATTAGAATTAATTTATCAATATCCAGAAATAACTTGTTGGGATTTGTATTGGGATTGAATTTAATCTACAGATCATTTGGGGGAAAATTAAATTTTAATAATATTGTGTCTTCCTATCAATGAACATAGAAGCTATTCATTTATGTAGACCTTGAATTTACTTAATCATAATTTTTAGTTTTTTCCAAGTATTTATTATATATATTTTGTTAGATCTATACCTAACTAATTTTTGGTACTAATGTAAATGGCATTGTGTTTTTAATTTCAAGTACTATTAATTATTAGTATATAGAAAAAAAAACAATTAGCTCCAAGCTTGCTATAACTTAATAAATTTGTTGATTTTTGATTTGTTCACCTGTTTTATTGTTTTTGTTGTGAGGCTGGGAGTGAAAATTTCCAAGTTCTTTACAGGGAGAAGCTGAAACCAGAAGTACCCTATACTGTTTTTTTATATTTACCTATGTAGTTATCTTTCTTAGTGGTTTTACATTTTCATGAGGACTTGAGTTCCTTCAGTTCAGCTTAAAGGATCTTTCATAAGTGATGACTCACTTCTCTCTTGCCACTTTCAAAATTAATTTTTTGCCTTTGTGTTTTGACAGTTTAAATATGATGTTCCTAGATATGGACCTCTTTTGAGTTTCCCCTACTTGGAATTCATTGAACTTTTTGGATGTGCACATTAATAATATTTATAATGATATTCATTATTTCTTCAAATATCCTTTCTGCAGTTTTCTCTCTTTCAGCCCCTTCTGGGATTATCATCATGCATATACTTGTGTACTTCCCATTACCTGGAAGTTGTTATTTTTATTGTCCCTCAGGTCTCTGAGGCTTTGTTAATTTTTTTTCTTCATGTGGGAAGTAAACATCAGTGAGACCAATAAGTGGGGAATCTCTGAATCAAAGCATTTATTAAAACTATCAGAATTCTTCTAATATAAAGGGCTGCCATTCATGCATGAGTAAAGTAGAAAGCTTCCTCAGAGGTATTATTTAAAGGAGACTGGAAATATCATACCACTCACCTATATCTCATGTAATGATAACTGAAATGTTGCATTGCATTGCTTGCTTTAGATCATAAAAACATTTTTAATAATTCCTATTTGAATAATAAATACCTACAGGAAAGGAGGAATATTATAAGAATCCTATTTGGTCATATTACATTCCAACAATGCAAATTGCCCAAATTAAGGTCCTATGGAAACAGAGCAGAGGTAGGCATACCACATAAAGGTTAACCATTAAAGAGCTGTCAGACAAACTTCCTGCTTTTCAATTTTTCTCAGGGTTAGAACTGCCTATTTCTATATTGAAGAAAAAAGCATAAATATTAATCATGTGGTTGTATAACACTTCATTTTAAAGACTTAAAGGTACATGTGTTCAGGCATATACTCAAGTATTGTGCAGTATAGGTATTCTTAACTTATGTTATAGACTGCATAATAAGACATTTGTTTATAAGAACATATCATGTAAACTGAATCTTATTTTGCAACCAGATTCCATGAGAAAACTGGAGATGTGCTCACTTAGGGAAAAAGTAATAAAAGATTAAGTGACAAGCAACTAAAATGGAGACAACCCCTAAGATATATTAGATACTGAATTATAGAAACTGTGCCATTCTTGCTAAAATATAGTTCCTTTTCCTTTATTGCACTTTTTTAGTTTTGGACTTTCACTGGGTGAGCCTGATGAAAAAGACACCAGATGTGTTCTGATTTTAAGCTTTGTAAGAACAGTTCATTCACATATTAAAAAAGATAAGGATGATTTTAGTATTAGAATAATAACCACAAGACAAAATGACCTGTTAACATTTTATAGGCTTATTGTTTTTAAAGTGTTTTAACAAACATTATCTTGTTTTATTCTTTAAACAATCCTGAAGGTATACAAAACAGGAAGTCTAATATCCATTATACACATAAAGGCAACTAAGTTTAATTGACTTGAAAACAATAAAAAAGAAAGTAGCAGAGGCAAGATGAGAGCCTAGATCTTTTTCTTACATTTTGGCACTCCTTTCATTTCATTAAGGTTCCACTCCAGTGGCATCCTATTTAATTTTGAAAACATTATGTGTTCCTTAATTTTTTTCAAAGAAATCTCTATCATGTAGCAAAAGTGGCTCAAGAAAAGTACAGAAACTAAAGCATATTTTTGTTGGTGTTTTTATAGATCTAGCAAGTGATATAATCAAAGTATGTCCCTCTAGTCCTATTTATGGAAGGAAGTGTGACATTAGATTTTGATAATGCATGTAATGTTCAGGCCCAAGATTGTGAGGGCTCAAGCAATCACACACACCCACCAGCAGCAGCTGCTACCACAATCCCAGAAAAGTTTATTGCTCAACATGAATTAGACAGCTTCTCTATATAAAAGCTGATTGCTTATGCCTGAAGAAAAATGAAAGCAGTTCAACAGTTATTGTAGTAGAGGTTTCAGATCAACACACAAACAATGAAATTTAAGTGTAAGGCCTCATTTCTAAGGGCCAATAAACAATATGATGATCATCCCCTAAGACAAGACCTGCCAGTACACCTTTAAAAGCTCACAAAGTTTTAATAAGAGATATAAAGTATTAAGTTCTGCTCTGGACCTGCATCATTTTGTTAGTGACACCTCTAAAATATAGTATCAAGAAGTAAACATAACACCATAGGCATGGTCCTCTCAGTGTAGAGCAGTAGCGCTATTACCTCTATAATTAGGACTCTTTCTTTATAGTTTTAATGCCTGGTGCTTCTATTTCTCTTGCTATAAAGGACAATAAGTATACTGATTAGCTTCAATTTTATAGAGAAATATTGGTAAAAAGTTATAATTAGTATCCTCCTCAAAATGACAGGACACATAATGCCTATTGAATGAACTCTGTAAGTTGACATTTGAATTCTTCCACCATCTGGCAACAAATTACCTTTACAAGATTTGTCATTCACAAACATAACCACCCCCCACCCCGTCTGGTTCCAGGAAAGCAGGTCTATTTATTCACTGATGTCAAGTACACATTACAAGTAATTTTTTAAAAATAAATCTTTATTGTTCAGATTATTACAGATGTTCCTCTTTTTTCCCCCCATAGATCCCCTCCACCCGATCCCCCCCTACCCCATGCCCTTACCCCACCGCTACTGTCCTCATCCATAGGTGTAAGATTTTTGACCAATCTCTTCCCACACCCCTCACACTCCTTTCCCCCTGAGAATTGTCAGTCTACTCCCTTTCTATGCACCTGATTCCATTATATTCACCAGTTCATTCTGTTCATCAGATTTTTTATTGACTTGATTTTTAGATTCACTTGTTGATAGATATGTATTTGTTGTCACTTTGTTGTTCATAATTTTTATCTTTACCTTTTTCTTCTTCTTCCTCTTCTTAAAGAATACCCTTCAGCATTTTATATAATCCTGGTTTGGTGATGATGAACTCCTTTAGCTATTTCTTGTCTGTAAAGATCTTCATCTGACCTTCAATTCTAAATGATAGCTTTGCTGGGTAGAGTAATCTTGGTTGTAGGTTCTTGCTATTCATCATTTTGAATATTTCTTGCCACTCCCATCTGGCCTGCATAGTTTCTGTTGAGGAATCACCTGACAATCGTATGGGTGCTCCCTTTTAGGTAACTAACTGTTTTTCTCTTGCTGCTTTTAATATTCTCTCTTTGTCTTTTGCCCTTGGCATTTTAATTATGATGTGTCTTGGTGTGGTCCTCTTTGGGTTCCTCTTGTTTGGGGTTCTCTGTGCTTCCTGGACTTGTAAGTCTATTTCTTCACCAGGTAGGGAAAGTTTTCTGTCATTATTTCTTCTAATAGGTTTTCAATATTTTGCTCTCTCTCTTCTTCTGGCACCCCCATAATTCAGATGTTGGTATGCTTGAAGTTGTCCCAGAGTCTCCTTGCACTATCTTCATATTTTTGGATTCTTTTTTATTTTTGTTTTTCTGGTTGGGTGTTTTTTGCTTCTTCATATTTCAAATCTTTGGTTTGATTCTTGGGGTCCTCTAGTCTACCGTTGAATTTCTGTATATTACTCTTTATTTCAGACAGTGTATGCTTAATTTCTGACGGGTCCTTTTCCATTTTTTTTTTTGGCATGCTCATTAAGGTCCTTGAAGGTCTCACTAAGTTCCTCAGAGGTCTCACTACGTTTCTCGGAGGTTTCTAGAAGATTTTTGAGTAACCTTTTAACTGTTTTGAACTCTATATCCAATAGTTTGCTTTCCTCCATTTCTTTCATTTGTGACCTGTTTCTTTGTCTCCGCATTTTGGCTGCTTCCCTGTGTTGATGGAGTGGCTTTGTGTGGTAGGTGATCTATAGGGCCCAGTGGCTCAGCCTCCCCAATCACCTGAGGTGGACACTCTTGTTGCACCCCTTTGTGGGCTGGGTGCATAGTCTTGTAGTTAAGCCTTGATTGCTGTTGGTACACTGGGAGTAATTGACCTCCAGGCCAATTGGCTATGAGGACCCGCTGTGTCTATAATGGAAGAACTGCTGTGCTGGAGACACCCTTATGGAGCAGGACTTACTTCAGTGGGGCTTTGGTACTCACTGAGTCTGCCTCTTGAGTGTGTCACTTATGGATGTGAGGAGTTGAAATCTGGTATCATCTCACACTGACCACTGGGTACACTGGCTCCTAGATCTCCAAGGAGGTGCAAGTCAGCTACTGTCTGAGGCTACCCAGCAGGAGCTATAGCCAGATCTGCAGATTTCTCCTCTTTGTTTGGGGTTTGGAAGTTTTGGAGCTGTCTGACCCAACTGCAGTTTGTTAGGTTAAGCTGCGAAAGGGCAGGCCATTCATATGCAAAAGCCACTGCGCACAGGTTGGGTGGGTTTGTAAATTGGTTGGGGCGGGGTATCAGGGAATCACCAGGTTGTAGCAAACAGCAACTGCTGCCAGTCAGCAGTCTCTGTGTCTCCACGTCTCCGTGTCCCTGCCTCCTGCGCCCCAGCACAGTAAACAATGATTCCTGCAAGCACCTCTGTGAGAAAGCCACCCTCACTTTCCAACCTGATGCCAGAGAGTTCAGTTTCTCCCTGTAGGAGTCTGGGTCCCCAGAGTCTCGCCAGAAACTGGAGTTCAGAGCAGTCAGGAGCTTGTAACTCCCCCCCGATTAAAAAAAAACAAAACTAAAAAAAAAAACAGCATACCCAGTCACGAGCCCAATTCATTCCATACCTCTGCTTTTCAACGCCTCTGCACGCCCTACCCAGTCTCAATGTGCTTTTTCTTTCCTTCTAGTTGTACAACTTCTACTCAGCCAGCTTTCCCGTGGTTCTGGGTGATAATTGTTTTGTCTTTTAGTTGTAGTTTTGGTGTGGTTGTGAGAGGCAGCACATACAGGTGTATACCTTATGCCGCCATCTTGGTTTCTTCACATTACAAGTCATTTGCCTTCACCAGAACATAATTCCTCCTTCTCTGCCTCTATTCAATTTTACTTATATTTAAAATCCTAACTATGCTATGAAGCTCTGCCTGAATAGTATAGCTTAAAATAACCTCTCCCTTCTATGGCAACTTGTGGTTTCTACAACTTAATTTGCACTTCATTCACACTCTCTGTAGATATCACACACTGATTATTTAACTTTGTTAAATCTTTATATTTCAAGTCTTATAACCCCAATTATATTGTAGAATTTTGAGACCAAAAGGCCATCATTTTTATTTGGAAAATGGGAAATAAGAGAAATACTCTAAAATACTGCTAGTCTATTAATTAATGATTCCTCATCATGTGTACATAGATGTTTCTGATTGGTCTTGACCCCCTAGACCAATATATGGGTACAGAACAGAAAGGAAACCACTGACCTAACTTTTAAAAGACTTCCAATGGTTTCAAGAGTTTTAGTCACATCTTGAGCCCTGAAAATTTAAATGGCAGGAATTTCTCCCAGTATGTAGACAAACAAAGGGCAAAGTATACTTTTTCAAGTCTATAGACTGATACATCACTTTGAAAGAATTCCTCTCTTATTTTTTAAACAATCATTTCACTGGGTCTATGGATCTATGTGATACAAAATTATGACACTATAGGATTGCAAACAGAAAAGATAGTTGAAAACTTCCATATTCTTCTTCTATTGCTTCATAACAAATTACCACAAACTTAGCAGTTTAAAACAACCATTTAATATCTTACAGCTTCTATAGTTTAAAACTCTTTATACAGTATATCTGAATTCCTGCTAAGGGTCTCATGAGGCTGAAATCAAGTTGTTTTCCAAGGATGTAATCTCATCTAAGGCTCAGGGTTCTCTTTCCAGATCACTTTTTGGAAGAATTCTATCTCTTATAGTTGTAGGACTGAGTTCTTTTTTTAAAAATATATTTTATTGATTTTTTACAGAGAGGGATAGAGCGTTACAAACATCAATGAGAGAGAAACATCGATTCCGCACACCTCCTACTGGGGATGTGCCCACAACCAAGGTACATGCCCTTGACCGGAATTGAACCTGGGACCTTTCAGTACGCAGGCTGACACTCTTTCCACTGAGCCAAACCGGTTAGGGCAGGACTGAGTTCTTCACTTTCTTGCTGGCTATCAACTGGGGGCAATTCTCTACTTCCATAGGCCGATCATGCTCTCCACAATATGGAAGTTTTCTCCCGCAAGACCAGTTGGAGATGCTCTGTTTTACCTTATAGCAAAGGGCTCACCAGATTATGCCAGGTACACTGAGGATAATATCCATTCTTTAAACGGATATGGAAGCAACCAAGTGCCTATCAGTAGCCAAGTGAATAAAAAAGCTATGGTACATATACTGAGTGGCCAGATTATTATGATCTCTGAACGCATAATAATCTGGCCACTCAGTGTGTGCATATATATATATATATATATATATATATATATATATATATATATATATATTTGAGGCCTGGTGCATGAATTCGTGCATGGGTAGGGTCCGGCTAGCCTGGCCAGAGGGAGGGGACATGGGCAGTTGGCCGGCCTGCCTGCTGGTCAAACTCCTGGTCGAGGGGACAATTTGCATATTAGCTTTTTATTATATAGGATATACACTGAGTGGCCAGATTATTATGTGTTCAGAGATCATAATAATCTGGCCACTCAGTGTATATAAAATGAAATATTACTCAGCCATAAAAATAACAAAATATTATAATTTGCAACTGCATGGATAGATCTAGAGGGTTTTATGCTAAGTGAAATAAGTCAGTGAAAGAAAGACAAATACAATCTAATTTCACTTATATGTGGAATCTAAAGAACAGAATAAACAAACAGAAAAACAAACAAACAAAACTGAAACAGATTCATAGATACAAAGAACAGACTGAGGGTAGCCAGAGAGGAGGGAGTTGGGGATCTGTGTGAAAAAGATGAAGGGATTAAGTAGTACAAGTGAGTATATGTAAAATAGGCACAGGGATGTAAAGTACAACATAGTGAATATAGTCAATGATATTATAATAAACATACATAGTGCAGGCTAGATACTTGAAATAAAAGGAAGCACATGTTGTAAATCATATATGATTGTCTAACCACTAAGCTGTACACCTAAAACTAATACAAAAAATATTGAATGTAAACTATAATTGAAAAAAATTAAATTGAGAAAAAAAACTGATAGCTATTGTGCATCATATTCACAGGTTTCATACACAACCCAAGGGCAAAAGATTATGCAAAGGCATAGGTCATTAGGATTCATATTAGAATTCTATCAACCTTATGCCGCCATCTTGTGGAATATATATAGTTCCACATTATTTAGAATAAGTCAAATATAACCATATAGCTGGTTAAAAAGTATAAGTACATTATTATAGGTAGAACTTGTTTCTACAAACTTGTCTACTTACAGGACACAAAATTCATAAAAAGCGAAGTCAAAATTTGAGAAAACATAATGTTCTGATTATATTATTGAGAACACACAATGTTGGAATTTTAAAATGAAAGCTTTTATGGAGGTTCAAGATGGCTGTGGCATAGGTGGACGCTGAACTTACCCTTTCTTTTTGCAAACTTAAATATCATCTATATAGAAAGCAATTACCCCTGAAAGACAACTGGAGGCTGATTGAAGAGCTTCTGAACAACAAAACAGGAGAAAGTAATTGAATAGGGAAGGGCTGGGAAACCATGGGACCTCTGTGGGGACTGCAGAAATTCTCCAGGATCAGAGGTTCTGGTGAGTGTCATTGTTTATATCACCCTCTACCTTGATACAGTGGACAGGAGCTCAACCTATGTGCTCTGGCTTACCTGTAAGATCACCAAAGCACATTCCAGCCACAATGACCAGAACCCATTTTTCTCTGCACAGAGGGAGAAAGTAAGACCAATAGGATATCACCACACATACCTGGACTCCCTGTCCAGAGCTGCTCCTGTCCAGCAAGCCAGTGGCCTAGATGTAATAAGTACCTACCCAATTCTACCTGGCCTGCCAAAACTACCTGGCACAAAGCCTACATAGAGGTCGCTTTTATAAAAGACCACTTTCTGTACAACAAATAAGAGAGAAACACTAAAGAGAAGACTGGAAAACTGTGGTATCTCTCCTGGAATTGTGGGAATTATCTGGTATCAGAGGTGCTGATAAGTGCCATTATTTATATTCCTTTACACATTGATAGGGTGGGTAGGAGCCCTATCCATGTGATCTGGCCTACCAGCAAGGTCACTGCAGCACATTTTCGAACATTTCACCCAAGCCAATTTTGGCTCCTAGCAAGGGGATCAATAGAGCTTTACTGTACAACCTGGTCTCCCCACCTGTAGCTGCTCCAGCTGAGTAAGCCTGTGTCCCATATTTCATAGGTACTTGCTTGCCCGCAACCAAGCTGCCAGAACAGCCCAGTGAACACAACCTACACAGAGGTCACTTCTATATAATGCCACATTTTCAACACTTGGAGATATAACTAGTTTGTCTAATTCTTATAAACAAATATAGAAAGTAAAAAAAGTAAAAAGACATAAGACTATGTCTAAAATAAAGGAAAAAGGAAAATCCCCAGGGGGGACACACTAATTAAACAGAAATAAGTAATTTTCCTTATAAAGACATAAAAAATATCATATTGATGCTAACCAAACTTGAGAATGGAATTGAGTACCTAAGGGAAACTTCAACAGAGAAACATAATAAAGAATCAAGAGGAGCACAGAATACAATAACTAAAATAAAAGTACACCAGAAAAATAAAACAATAACAGTAGATTAGTTAATACATAAGAATTGATAAGTAACCTGGAAGATGGAATAGTGGAAAGTAAGCAATCAGAGTAGCAAAAATAATTTTAAAATGAAGATGGGTTATGGAACCTATGGGACAACATCAAGCACATAAATATTCACATTATAGGGATCCTAGAAGGAAGAGGAAAAAAGGAATAATAACAACAACAAATCATTACTTGAAGAAATAATGGCTGAAATTTGTCTCTACCTGGAAAGGGAAACAGACATCCAGTTCTAGGAAGCACAAAGAATTCCAAACAAGATACAATAAAAAGACGCACACTGAGACATATTGTACTTAAAACTGCAAATTTTAAAATAAAGATACCTTTTCATGGAAGCAACAGGAAAACAACTAAGTATGTAACTAAGAAAACAGTGAGGTGTGCACATGCCCAGGTTGCAGGCTTGATCACCAGTGTGGGGTGTGGTGTGCAGGATGCAGCTGATCAATGATTCTCATTATTGATGTTGCTCTCTCTCTCTTCTTCTTCTTCCTTCCTAACTAGTGAAAATGAAAACACAACATTTGAAAATGTATAGGATTCAGGAGAAAACCAAGATGGCGGCATAGGTAAACACCTAAACTGCTGCCTCGCACAACAATTTCAAAACTACAACTAAAAGACAGAACGGACACCATCCAGAACCACAGGAAAGCAGGCTGAGTGAAAATTCTACAACTAGAAGGAAGGAGAAAAGCTCACAGAGAATTGGAGGTACGGCAAAGGGGCTTTGTGCGCGCAGAGAGGAAGGGCGGCTGAGAGCTTGGCTGACTTCCTCTGGCGGAAGGGGGAAGGAAGCCTCGGACCGCGAGCTGGGAAAGGCAGAAGTCTGAAGGCGCACACGGGCCAGTGCGCACAAAGGCTGCGGAGGTAGCCATAGGCTTTCCCTAGTGAAAGGGAGTCAGAGGATCCTGACTGAGCCCCAGTTCTGACTGCAGTGAACCCCGGTTCCAGGCGAGCCCCTGGGGACCCACGCTCTTGTAGGGGGAGTCTGGACTCTCGGGCGGAGACTCAGGAGCCGGGGAAGGCGGAGGACTGAAAGTGCGCACACGCGCCGCGCCGGTGCGCACAAAGGCTGCGGGGGTTGCCACAGGCTTTCCCTAGTGGAGGGGAGTCAGAGGATTCTGACTGCACCGAGCCCCAGTTCTGACTGCAGTGAACCCCAGTTCCAGGCGAGCCCCTGGGGACCCACGCTCTTGTGGGGGGAGTCTGGACTCTCAGGCGGAGACTCGAGCTGGGGAAGGCGGAGGACTGAAAGCGCACATGCGTGCAGGGGCGGGGCTGACAGGAAGCCAAGACTGAGACTCCACCCCATCCAAGCTGAGCACAGAGGCTATTGCAATTTGGCAAGTCTAATCCTATAAGGCTGTCTCCAGCACCGGGCTTCTCCCAGCATAGACACAGCTGATCCTTACAGCCAACTGGCCCGGAGGTCAATTCTTCCCAGTGATACCAACAACAATAAAGACTTAATTACAACAAGGCTGTACACACAGTCCACAAAGGGGTGCACCAAGAGTGTCCACCTCAGGTTAACTGGGGAAGCAGACCCACTGGGCCATATTGGAAACCTAGCACAAATATCTACCTTACCAACTCAGGGATTCAATGAAAATGTGGGGTCAAAGAATCAGATCACAAACGAAAGAAATGGAGGAAAACAAACGACTGGATATAGAATTCAAAACCACCGTTATAAGACTTTTTAAGAATATCCTAGAAAAGGCCGATAAATATAACGAGACCCTCGAAGATATGAAAAAGGACCAACTAGAAATTAAACATACACTGACTGAAATAAAAAATATTATACAGAGACCCAGAAACAGAATAGAGGAACACAAGAATCAAGTCAAAGAATTGAAATACAAAGAAGCAAAAAACACTCAACCGAAAAAGCAAAAAGCAAAAAAAAAAATCCAAAAAGTTGAAGATAATGTAAGAAGACTCTGGGACAACTTCAAGCGTACCAACATCAGAATTATGGGGGTGCCAGAAGAAGAGAGAGAGCAAGATACTGAAAACCTATTTGAAGAAATAATGACCGAAAACTTCCCCCACCTAGTGAAAGAAATAGACTTACAAGTCCAGGAAGCCCACAGAACCCCAAACAAAAGGAATCCAAAGAGGACCACACCAAGACACATCATAATTAAAATGCCAAGAGCAAAAGACAAAGAGAGAATATTAAAAGCAGCAAGAGAAAAACAGTTAATTACCTACAAGGGAGCACCCATACGACTGTCAGCTGACTTCTCAACAGAAACTATGCAGGCCAGACGGGAGTGGCAAGAAATTTTCAATGTGATGAATAGCAAGAACCTACAACCAAGATTACTCTACCCAGCAAAGCTATCATTCAGAATTGAAGGGCAGATAAAGAGCTTCACAGATAAGAAAAAGCTGAAGGAGTTCATCACCACCAAACCAGTACTATATGAAATGCTGAAAGGTATTCTTAAAGAAGAGGAAGAAGAAAAAAGTAAAGAGAAAAAATTATGAACAACAAATACATATCTATCAACAAGCCAACCTAAAAATCAAGTGAATTAAAAACCTGAGGAGCAGAATAATCTGGTGAATACAATAGAATCAGGGGCATAGAAAGGGAGTGGGCTGATAATTCTCAGGGGGAAAGGGGTATGGGGGGGTTCATGAAGAGAATGGACAAAAATCATACACCTATGGATGAGGACAGTGGGGGGGAGGTAAGGGCAGAAGGTGGGGTGGGAAAGGGGTGGAGGGGAGCTATGGGGGGAAAAAGGAGAAATAATTGTAATAATCTGAATAAAGATTTATTAAAAAAAAAAAAAATAAAATAAAATGTATAGGATTCAGCAAAACAGTTCTAAGAGAGAAGTTCATAGCTATACAGGCATAGCCCCCCAAAAATCCTAAATAAACATTCTAAAGGCTTACAAAAAGAATGGCAAACAAAATCCAAAGGAAACAGAGAAGATATAATTAAAATTAAAATGGAAATAAATAATACATAACTTTTAAAAATAACATTAATGATAAATGGAATTAAGAGGTGGTAATTTAAAAAGATAAATAAAACTAACAAACCATTAGTCAAACTCATGAAGTAAAACCGAGTGAGTGCTCAAATAAACATAATCATAAATGAAAGAGAAATTAAAAGTGACACCATAGAAATACAAAGAATCTATTAAAGAATACTACAAACAATTATTTGCCAAAAAATTGACAATCTAGAAGAAATAAATAAATTTATAGAAGCATATAACCTCCCAAGATTGAGCCAAGATGAAATATAACATGTAAAAAGAACAATTACTAGCAATGAAATAGAAGCAGTAACAAAAAACTACCAAGAGAGAAATGTACGGGACCAGAAAGCTTCAAATGTGAATTGTACCAACATTTAAAGAAGAATTAACACCTTTCCGACTATCTCAAAAAATTAAAGAGAAAGGGATACTTCCAAATACATTGTATAAAATCAGCATTTACCTGATATCAAAACAAAACACATTACAAGAAAAGAAAATTAAAGGCCAGTATCCTTGATAAAAATAGTCAAATTACCCACAAAATATTAGCAAACAGTTTGAAAAAGACATTAAAAGGGTTATACACAATGATCAAGTGAGATTTGTCCCAGGGATGCAAGGATGGTTCAACATCTGTAAATAAATAACCATAATACATTACATTAGTGAAATTAGAGATAAAAATCTCATAATTAAGGCTATATATAAAAAACACACAGCTAATATCATACTCAATGGTGAAAAGCTAAAAGCTTCTCTTCTAAGATCAGCAACAACACAAGGATCCCCTTGTTACCACTTACTTCTATTCAACATAGGATTAAAAGTATTAGCCACAGCAAGAAAAACATATAAAAGCCATTCAAATTGGAAAGAAGGTACTAAAACTCTTACTATATACAGATGAAATTATACTATATACTAGAGGCCCAGTGCACAAAAATTTGTGCACTCGGGGAGTGGAGGGGGTCCCTCAGCCCAGCCTGCACCCTCTTGAGTCTGGGAGCCCTCGGTCCTTACCGCCCGCCTGCTTGCTCCTCCTTAGCACTGCCTCAGAGGTGGGAGAGGTTCCTGTCACCACTGCTGTGCCCGCCCAGCTTCTGGCTGAGCAACGCTCCCCCTGTGGGAGTGCAATGACCACCAGGGGGCAGCTCCTACATTAAGCGTCTACCCCCTTGTGGTCAGTGAACGTCATAGTTACTGGTCAGAGCACCTGCCCCCTGGTGGTTATTGTGCATCACAGCTACGGGCCGGTGGGCCAGTCGCTTAGGCTTTTATATATATAGATATACATAACACATAGACACAGACAATAGTGCAGTGAATGCCTGGGGGACAGGTGTGAGATAGAGGTGATCAATGGGGGTAAAGGGGTAAAATGTGTAATACTTTCAACAATAAAAATGCATTAAAAAAAAAGAGTAGCTGAACAGAAGGTTTATAAGCAAGGATTTAGAGGAGAAGTCACAGCCTGACTAGTAAAAATAACAAAAGGACAAACACCACTCTCAGGGGCAGTGGCTGAGATCCTGGAGGGATATCTCAGTTTCAACATTTTCCCTTGAGGAGCCTGGGGTCTTAATCCCATGCCAGAGCATTAGAGCCAGAAAGAGGCAACCACATAACATCTGGCAATGAAAATTAGTGGAGTTTCAGTCTGCCAGAGATAAACAGGAGTTTGCTAGAGACACAGGCATCCTCTGAAAGATCCAGTGTACAAAATCCCCTCCATAGCCACTTAACCTGCACTCCAGCTGAGACATGGCAGGACAGACTTGAGTCCTGTGAGGAGAGACTGGGGTTTGTGGTTCTTTGGAGAGAGCTGCCAGAACTCTTGTGCTATGTCTAACTCCCACACCACAGACACGGTCTTTCTTGAATGGAGTACTCCCCTCCAAACAGCATCAGCCTGGGGAAATGCAATAGCCCCACCCTCTGGACACCCTGGAAAGCTTGAACCCTGCTAAGGAGTCATATGACTGGGCCAGGGTGTAGAGGTCAGGGTAGACTCAGGGGATGTCAGTGACTGAGCTGTGTGGCTTTGTGACAGTGACCATTCCCCCAACGTTATCAAGAACCTGACCAGCTAGCTACCTCCCTTCACTGGAGATTGACTAGAACCACCCTAGGGGCACGTGGGGACCCCACTCTTCCATCTTCAGTGGGCTGTCCTACAAAGGAAGTCTGGGCAGAATATGGGACAGACTGCATTTTGTGGCTTTTGCACAGGAGCACACCCAAACTTTTCTCCAAGCCTGATCAGTGCCTCCCCTCAAAGAGATCTACTTGACCTACCTGCTTGACTCCCAGTGGCCCAGCCCCATTAAACTTGCTGTCTTGGCAGAATCTGGGACTAACTGAATTGTGTGGCTTTAGGAAACAGGCCATTTTTTTTTTCCCTTGCATGCATGACTAGTGCAAAACCTTCTTCTTACAACATCCATTTCTTGGTCTGTTTGGGCCTGATAAACTCTGCTGGACTCACCCTGGTGACTCCCTGAGACCTTTCCCACCATAAAGATTTGTGGACTTCTGGCAAAGGGCAGCTAGACTTGGTATATACCCTGGGACTTTTTTTGAGTGGTCTCAGACCCACCAAATTTGAACCTGTATCCTTCTGGTGAACACCACTTGCCCATACCTGCTCTGTACATAATGGTATGAAACTAGAAATTAATCATAATGAAAAATAGAATAAAACACAAACACTTGGAGGCTAAGTAACATGTTATTTAAAAATTAATCTGTTGCCGAAACCGGTTTGGCTCGGTGGATAGAGCGTCGGCCTGCGGACTGAAGGGTCCCGGGTTCGATTCCGGTCAAGGGCATGTGCCTTGGTTGCGGGCACATCCCCAGTGGGGAGTGTGCGGGAGGCAGCTGATCGATGTTTCTCTCTCATCGATGTTTCTGGCTCTCTATCCCTCTCTCTTCCTCTCTGTAAAATATCAATAAAAAAATTAAAAAAAAATAAAAATTAATCTGTTAACAATGAGATGGAGGAAAAATTAAAAAAAAAAATACTTGAAAATGAGGACATTAGAACCCAAAACTTATGTGATACAGCAAAAACAGTCCTAAGAGGGAAATTCATAGCAATACAGGACTACCTGAAAAAGCAAGAAAAATCTCATAAGTAACTGGCAAAGATTAAAGACAAAGAGAATCTTAAAACCAGCAATAGAAAGACAGTTTACACCAAAAGAAACTAGAAAAAGAACAAAAAGCCCAAAGTGAATAGAAGAAAAAATAATAATAAACAGAAGAAATAAATAAAAGAGTCTAAATAATAAAACACATCAATGAAACCAAGATCAGATTCTTTGAAAAGATAAATAAGATTGACAAAACTTTAACCAGACTAATCAAGAAAAAAGAGAGAAAACCCACATAAAATCAGAAATGAAAGAGAAGTAACAACTGACAATACAGAAATTCAAAGAATTGTAAGAAAATATTATGAACTATTATATATCAAATATTTTGGCAATCTGGATGAAATGTATAAATTCCTGGGAACAGATAATCTTCCAAAACTGAATCAAGAATAATTATAAAATCTGAATAGATGGATTACAACTAATTAAATTGAAGTAGTAATAAAAAGTTCTATTCTTCTCAAACTATTATAAATAATTCAAGAGGAGAAAATGGTGGCTGATGGGACAGCAGTGAGGAAGAGAGTGTGAGTCAGTGAGGGAGTGAAAAAGGAGTGCATGGGCATGTGTGGCATGTGTGGGTGTGTAAGTGAGGGACAGTTATATTCCACAAGACTTTTGGGGGCTGGCAAACCAGACTCCCCTAGCCGGGTGGCCTCTCCTACTGCTGCATTTTTTCCAAGGGCCACCAGCTCTGCTGCAGAGGCTGCACCATCTTGAAGGGGAGAGCTGCTGTGATTGGGAGCCCAGCCACACCTCCACCCAGGGAGATCTAAGACACCACCCTGGACCCTACAGCCACACCAGCCAGGGACCTGCTGCCTCACTGCGAACCCACGAACACTGAGACTCCAATCTCCTTGGCCATAGGCTCCTCAAAAGTTTGTCTGGGGGGAAACAAAATGGCAGCCAAATAGGCTGACGTGTCCTCAGAGCAGATAGAAGAAACAACTAAATCAAATAACATCCACCCAGAATTGGCGAATTAAACACAGCTAGTTAGACAATCCACGGCCTGAAAGAACAGAAGATGCCTAGAGAACAGTAGGATCAGGGACCTGGGCTGGAGAAACGTGCTACTACTGGGACTAGAGGGTCAAAAGGAAACTGTGCTGCACCAAGTCTGGGTCACATGGGGACACGTGCAACACTCAACTGTGGAAGGGGGTCCACAGGGCTGCTGACAGCGAGGGACTCTAGCTCTGACTTCACAGCCATGGGAGGCTGCACCCAGAAAGGCAGCCAGAAGTTTGGCACTGGCCACACAGTGCTGAGGGGGAGAGAATGGTGCAGCAGCATGATTACTCTGTCTTTATAATTTCCTTGCTTTTACTCACTAAACCCAGTACATAGGATCTTTCAACTACAAACACTCACTGAGACTCTGGTGCAGGTGGATGTGGTTTGGCGGAGGCTGGGGAGCAAAGCAGAGAGAGGTGACCAGGAATCCAGCTCTGGGACAGCCCAGTCCCTCCAACCCTAACCAGCCATTTTTCTCCAGAAGAGCTAAGCCCTCCTAGTGGCCCCAGAAACTAATGCAGCAACACTGCCACCTAGATCTCATGTCAGAAATAGACACTTGTGTAAATATGACTGAAAGCGGGCAGATAAACAAAGCCAGAAGATTGGTCACGCATGCCCAAATCAAAGCCTGTGGAGACAGACACAGAGGAGCAGTAGATCGCTGGAAACTTCAACATGGGCCTGACTACCTACCAGGAAACTAAGAAGTGCTAAACAGAGCAATAGAAAGGAGTCTTAATACAGCCCCCATGAGAAATTAAAACTCAGCTTAATGACACTTCACTACTTCACCTTTTCATTTTTTATCTCTTACTTAAGAAACAAAGGGAAAGAAATTTTTTTTTCTTTTTTATTTTATTTATTTTTTAAGTTTTTATTTTTTATTAGTGTTCTATATTCTACTTTTATTTTTATTTTTATCATTATTTTACTTTATCTCACTTTTTCCTTTTGCCACCTTTTCTTCCTCACTTCTCCCTTTTTCATCCTGTTACTCTTCTCCAGTTCCTGCTTTAGTTTTCTCTCTCCTTTCTTTCTACTCATTGTTAAAAATTTATTTTTATCTGCTTTATGATGTGTTACTGTTATAGTAGTCTCTGTTAACTTCCTCATATATCTAATTTCATCTCCCCTGCTCCAAGTCCATGCACCTTTCTCTTATTTCTTTCTTCACTAGCCAATTTTATTTATTTATTTATTTATTTATTTATGTATGTATGTATGTATGTATGTATTTATTTATTTATTTTTATGCTTTTGTTTTTCCTCTCCTCGCTTGCTCTCTTCTTCTCCTAATTGCTTAATTAGTTTCACTCACCAAACTCAGGCCTATTTGCTCTGTACTCTATTATCCTTTTCCAAAATAGATAGATTAAAGAAAGGGGAAAAATTTTTATGAACTATTTTATTTTTAATTTTCTTCTTATCCACTTATGCTCTTTCTATCTCCTCTATACTGAATCATATCCACTCTCCCATTCATTAAATTCCTTTACCTTACTTTCTGGAAATAAGTTCTGCCTCTTCAGATTCCATTCCCCCCTTTTTCTCTGGGTGTTTGTTGTTTGCATTTTTTTGTTTATTTATTTGTTTTATGGTGTTCTCTCCCCATATACATATATTTTTCCCTTTCTTCTTTCTTTTTTTCTTTTCTCTCTTACTTTTTTTCCTTTTCTCAATATCATTTTTGTCCTCTTTTCCCTCCCCTAATTATCATTTCCCTTGTGGTCACCTTTTATGGAGTTATCAGTGTTGTGAATACATTCATGTTTTGTTCCCTATGTCATATTTTATTGAGTTGTATTAAATGCCTCTTGGTCAAAATGGCAGATAGTGAGCCACATAATCAGAAACCATGAGAGGTGCAAAAATGGGAAGACAGAGAAACAGCCCCCACACAAAATAAAAGGAGGAAGCACCAGAAAAGGAAGTAAATAAAATGGAGGCAAGCAAATTGCCAGAGAAAGAGTTCAGAGCAATGGTCATGAGGACGCTGAAAGGGATAGAAGAAAAATTCAACAACATATGTAAGAATCAAGAGGAAATGAAGAAGAACTAAGAAGAAAAGAAGAATGACATAGCTGCAATAAAGAACACAATAGAAAGCATCAACAGTGGACTACAAGAAGCTGAGAATTCCATCAATGAGCTAGAAGACAAGGTAGGAAAAAAACATCAAGAAGAGCAGCATCTAGAAAAAAAACTTACAAAGCAGGAGGAGAGCCTAAGGGAGCTTTGAGACAACACTCAACGAAACAACACCCACATAATAGGGGTGTCTAAAGGAGAGGAAATTGAGCAAGGAATAGAAATCCTGTCTGAAGAAATGACAGAAAATGTCCCTCCTTTGGGGAACAAAAAACTCACACAAGTTCAAGAAGCACCCAGAGTCCCAAACAACATGAACTCAAAAAGATTGACACCAAGACACATCATAATTAAATTGGCAATCGCCAATGACAAAGTAAGAATCTTACAGGCTGCCAGAGAGAGTCAGAAAATTACCTCTAAGGGCTCTCTCATCCAGGGGTCCTCAAACTACGGCCCGCGGGCCACATGCGGCCCACCGAGGACATTTATCCGGCCCACCAGGTGCCGCTGCCTGTCCTGCTTAGCAGCCGACTTGTCCCGGGCCCGCAGTGTGCATAGGAATTTGTTCATAGTTTTTTTTTTTTAAACTATACTCCAGCCCTCCAACAGTCTGAAGGACAGTGAACTGGCTCCATGTTTAAAAAGTTTGAGGACCCCTACATTAGACTATAAACAGATTTCTCAACAGAAACACATCAGGCCAGAGGGGAATGGAATGAAATATACAAAGTGATGCAAAGCAAGGGAATAAATCCAAGAATACTATGCCTGGCAAGGCTATCATTCAAAATTAAAGGTAAAATAAGGAGCTTCATGGACAAAAAACGGCTAAAGGAGTTTATTACCACCTAGCCACCAATGCAAGAAATGCTAAAGGGACTGCTATAAAAAGAAGAAATAGGAAGGGAAAAAGGAACACAGGCATGAAAAATAAAAACGTTGACAAACAAGTACCTATCAATAATAACCTTAAATGTAAATGGATTAATTGCTACAATCAAAAGACATAGGGTAGCTAAATGGATTAGAAAATATGACTCATATATCTACTGTCTACAAGAGACCCACCTCAGAACCAAAGACTCACACAGACCGATATTGAAGGGATGGAAAAAAATTTTTTTCAGCCGTATGGAAATGAAAAAAAAAAGCTTGGGTACAAAACCTATATCTGACAAAATAGACCTCAAAGTGAAGGCCATAACATGCAATAAGGGAGGCCACTTCCTAATACTAAAGAGGTCAATACAACAAGAGGATATAACTCTGGTAAATATATATGCACCCAATACAGGACCCCCCCAAATACATAAAATATAACCTTCTAGAAGATAGCAAGGGAACGATTGACAGCAATACGGTCATAGTAGGGGACTTTAATACCCCACTGACACCACTGGATAAATCCTCTTACTAAAAATCAGCAAGGAAACAGAAATCCTAAATGACTCACTAGATCAGATGGAATTAATGGACATCTTCAGAACACTTCACCCAAAAGCTACAGAATACACATTCTTCTCAAGTGCACATGGGACATTTTCAAAGATAGACCAAATATTGGGACACTGGTAAAGTCTCTTCAAATCAAGAAATAGAAATGATATCAAGCATCTTCTCAGATCACAATGCCATAAATTTAGAAATCAACTAAAATAAAAACAATGGGAAAAAATAAAAAACTTGGAGGCTAAATAGCATGCTATTAAACAATGGTTGGGTTACCAAAGAGATCAAAGAAGAAATGAAAAGCATCCAGGTAACAAACCACAATAAAAATACAACCACCAAAATCTATGGGACACAGTGAAAGCAGTCTTGAGAGGGAAGTTCATAGCTCTACAGGCCTACCTCAGAAAAGAAGAAACAAAAGATCAATGAAATCAAGAGCTGGTTCTTTGAAAGGATAAATAAGATTGATGGACCTCTAGCCAGGCTCAACAAGAAGCAAAGAGACAGGACCCCAAATAAACAAAAGCAGAAATGACAGAGGTGAAATAACAACCGACTCCACAGAAACACAAGGGCTTATGAAAAAAATACTATGAACAACTCTATTGCAACAAACTGGACAAACCTAGATGAGAAGGACATATCCTTAAAAAATACTACCTCCAAAACTCAATCAGAAAGAATAAAAAAACCTGAATAGCCCAATAATTACTAAAGACATTGAAGCAGTTATCAAAAATTTTCCAGCAAACAAAGGCCCTGGTTAGATTGTTTTGCAAGGGAGTTGTACTAAGCATTCAAAGAAGAACTAAAACCTATAATCCTCAGACTATTCCAAAAAATTCAAGAGGAAGTCCCACTTCCAAACTCTTTCTATGAAGCAAGCGTTACCCTAATCCTAAAACTAGATCAAGACACCATAAAAAAAAGAGAACTACAGGCCAATATCCTCGATGAACATACATGCTAAAATCTACAACAAAATTCTATCAAATCGGATCCAGCATTACATTAGAAAGATCATACAGCATGACCAAGTGGAATTTATTCTGGGGATATAAGGATGGTACAATATCCACAAATCAATAAATGTGATACATCACATAAACAAATTGAGAGAAAAAAATCACATAGTCATATCAATCAATGCAGAAAAAGCATTTGACAAAATCTAACACCCTTTCTTGATAAAATCTCTCAGCAAAGTGGGAACATAGGGATCATACTTTAACATAATAAAAGCCTGATATGACAAACCTAGAGCCAATATCATACTCCGTGGGCAAAAACTAAAACCATTTCCCCTAAGAACAGGAACAAGACAGGGATGTGCACTTTCACCACTCCTGTCTGACATAGTACTGGAAGTGCTAGCCATGGCGATCAGAAAAGAAGAAAAAATAAAAGGCATTCAAATTGGAAAAGAAGAAGTAAAACTCTAATTATTCACAGATGACATGATACTGTACATAGAAATCCCTAAATACTCCATCAAAAAACTACTAGAATTAATAAATAAATTTGGCAATGTAGCAGAATACAAAATTAACACCCATAAATCTAAGGCTTTTTTTCTACACCAATAATGAACTCACAGAAATAGAAACTAAAAAAAAAAAAATCACATTTACCATTGCACCAAAAAAAATTAAGATACCTAATAATAAACTTAACTAAGCAGGTAACAGACCTGTACTCATATAACTACAAGACATTGAAAAAAGAGATAGAGGAAGACATAAACATGTGGAAGAACATATTGTGTTCATGGATTGGTAGAATCAACATAATTGAAATGGCCATACTACCAAAAGCAATTTATATATTTAATGCAATTCCCATTAAAATACCAACAGCATATTTCACAGACCACAAACAAACTTTCCAAAAATTCATCAAGAATAAAAAAAGACCTAAATAGCCACCGCAATCCTGAGAAAGAAGAACAAAGTTGGAGGGATCACCATACCAGATATCAAGCTATATTACAAAGCCATTGTTCTCAAAACTGCCCGGTACTGGCACAAGAACAAATATATCCAGAGGTCCTCAAACTTTTTAAACAGGGGGCCAGTTCACTGTCCCTCAGACCATTGGAGGGCCGGACAATAGTTTAAAAAAAAAAAAAACTATTAACAAATTCCTATGCACACTGCGGGCCCGGGACGAGTCGGCTGCTAAGCAGGACAGGCAGCGGCACCTGGCGGGCCGGATAAATGTCCTCGGTGGGCCGCATGTGGCCCGTGGGCCGTAGTTTGAGGACGCCTGATTATCGACCAATGGAACAGAACAGAGAACCCAGAAATAGACCCAAGCCATTATGCTCAATTAATATTTGACAAAGGAGACAAGAGCATACAACTGAGTCAAGACATTCTCTTCAATAAATGCTGCTGGGAAAATTGGTCAGATACATGCAAAAAAAAAAAAAAAGAAAGAAACTAGATCACCAACTTACACCATACACAAAATAAATTCAAAATGGTATAGGACTTAAACGTAACACAGGAAATGATAAAAATCTTAGATAACTCCATAGGCAGCAAAATATCAGACATATGTTGTAGCAATATCTTTACTGATACAGCTCTAGGGCAATGGAAACTAAGGAGAAAATACACAAATGGAACTAAATAAAAATAAAAAGCTTCTGCATAGCAAAACAAACCATAAAAAACAACAACAAGAAAGCCTACTGCATGGGAGAACATATTTGCCAATGATATCTCAGATAAGGGTTTAATCTCCAAAATTTACATGGAACTCATACAACTTAACAAAAGGAAGATAAACAATCCAATAAAAAAATAGGCAACTGACTTAAATAGATACTTTTCGAAAGAGGACATACAGAAGGCCAAGAGACATATGAAAACATGCTCAAACTCACTAATCATCTGAGAGATGCAAATCAAAACAACAATGAGGTACCATCTCACACCTGTCAGAATGGCTATCATCAACAAATCGACAAAGAACAAGTACAGGCAAGGATGTAGACAAAAAGGAACCCTTGTGCACTGCTCATGGGAATGAAGACTGGTGCAGCCATTGTGAAAAACGGAAGGGAGATTCCTCAAAAAATTAAAAATGGAACTTCCAATTGACCCAGTAATCCCACTTCTGGGAATATATTTCTAGAAACTAGAAACACCATTCAGAAAAGACATATGTACCCCTGTGTTCATAACAGCACAATTTATAATAGCTAATATTTGGAAACTGCCTAAGTGCCCATCAATGGATGAGTGGATTAGAAAACTGGTACATCTAGACAATGTAATACTATGCTGCTATAAAAAAAGAAAGAACTTTTACCATTTGCAGTAGCCTGGATGAAACTGAAGAGCATTTTGCTAAGCAAAATAAGCCAGTAGGAGAAAGGTATCACATGATCTTAATCATATGTGGGATATAATGAACAACATAAATTGATGAACAAAAATAGATCTAGAGACTAAGAAACACTGAACCGACAATCCAACCTCAGAGAGAAGGCAGGGGGTGGGAAAGACATAAACCAATGGATCTGTATGCATGAATATCAATGTACACGGACACTGGGGCGTTTGGAGGATTTTCCTGAGGGGAAGGAGTGGCGGGGATGGGGGTCAATCCAGGAAAAGAGAGACATATTTAATAATTTAAACAATAAAAAAAACTCAAGAGGAAAGAAGACAACCAATCTCATTTCATAAGGCCATTATTATCCTAATCCCCAAACCAGATAAAAACACTGAAAAGAATATTAATTTTAGGACAACATCTTTGATAATCATAGATGCTAAAATCCCAACAAAATACTAGCAAACAAAATCCAGATGTATCAATAAATGGGATAGGGAAGAAGGAAGATGGCTACTAACAGGAAGGCAGGCTGCAAGATAGTGTGTGAGTGAGAATACAAAAAGAGAGTGTGTGGATGTATGGGGAGTGTCTATTGGTGAGTGAGGGACAGCTACATTCCAAGGGACTGTTGGAGACTGCTGGATCAGACTCCTCTGACTGGGCAACCTTCACTTCTGCTGAAATCTCTCCTGGAGAGACAGGCTCTGCCGCAGAGACCACACCATCTTGAAGGGGAGAGTGGCTGTGATCAGAAGCTTAGCCTTACCTTCAACCGGGAAGAATCAGATACCTCCAGGGACCCAGCAACCACAACACCCAGGGAACAGCTGCGAACCCACCATCACCTCATCTCAAGCAGTGTGAATATACAGACTTGGACGAGTTCTGCACTTTTTCACAGAAAGGTCAGATTCTCCCCAGAGAAAGGTGAGGTATGTGATCCAGGCTTGGGGGAGAAATGTGTGCAGTGGGTTCTAGAGGTTCAGAGGAAGTCTACGCCCCACAAAATCTGCGGCCTTTGGTACCAGCTTAGTCTGTGAATGTGGAAGGGGGTCCACAGGGCTGCTGGTAGAAGGGAACTCTAGAAATTAACCCATAGCTGGGCTGTGCACAAAAATGCAGCCTAAAGTTTTACCAGTATACCAGATGCACTGTGCCAGGGGAAAAAGACGTGCACAGAGTCATGCACAGTGCCAGGGAGAAAAAGTCGAGAGTTCATGCACTTACTCTGGCTCTTTTTTCACTTTAAATCCTTGCTTTTAATTACTAATCCAAGTATGTAGGATCACCCAATTAAAAAGACTCTCAGAGCTCTGGCTGGTTTGGTTCAATGGATAAGAGCGTCAGCCTGCAGACTGAGGAATCCCAGGTTCTATTCTCGTCAAGGGCACATGCATAGGGTTCCAAGCTTGATCCCCGGTGGGGGACGTGCTGGAGGCAGCCAGTCAATGATTCTCTCATCATTGATGTTTCTGTCTCTCTTTCCCTCTCCCTTCCTCTATATAAAAACACTCTCAGAGACTGCAGGGGAAAGTTGTTTTTGTGGAACCTGGGGATCAGAGTTGGGAGAAACGATCAGAAAACCAGCTCTGGGGCAGTCCAATCCCCCAAACCAGTATTAAGTGAGACAGGGAAAACAAAATCTAAATACTGGGTAGAGAGGACTTATACCTCCAAATGTCAATACAGAAACACTGCCACACAGGGGTTGAATCACAAATTGACTCTTGTGTAAATACAACTACAGGCAGGCTGAGAAACAAAGAAATACTGCCTGCTTGAAACAGGATTGTGGCTTAGGACACAGAAAAGTGGTGGAACACAAGGAACTTCAATTATATCCTGACTACCTGACAGGAAAAAGGCATGCCAAACAGAACAGTAGAGGAAGTGAATGACCTTCACTACTGCACATTTACATTTTTTATCTTTTACTTAAGAAACTAAATTTTTTTCTCACTTCATTTTACCTTTTTATTATTATATTTTTATTTTTAATCAGTATTACTAGTACTATTATTTTACCTTTTTTAAAGTTTCATTTAATTTTCTCTTTATTTTATTTTACTCTATTTTTGTTTTTTATATATTTTTATTGATTTTTTTACAGAGAGGAAGGAAGAGGGATAGAGAGTTAGAAACATTGATGAGAGAGAAACATCGATCAGCTGCCTCTTGCACACCTCCTATTGGGGATGTGCCCGCAACCAAGTTACATGCCCTTGACCAGAATCGAACCTGGGACCTTTCAGTCCGCAGGCCAACGCTCTATCCACTTAGCCAAACCGGTTTTGGCTATTTTACTCTATTTTTGGATTAATGTTCTACATTCTATTTTCATTTTTCCTTTAGCATCATTTCACTCTATCTCAACTATACCTTTATGCCAACAATCTCTTCCTCACTTTTCCCCTTTTGTTGTCCTGTTTCTCTTACCTTATTACTGCTTTAGATTTTCCCTATTCCTTCTTTTTATGCCCTGTTAAAAAATTATCCTACTTATATATCTAATTTTCGATCCCCTGCTCCAAGTCCATACACAATTCTCTCTTCTCTTTCTTCACTATTCAAATTTTTTTGTTCTCTCTTCCCTTTTTTTTTTTTTGGTTTTCTTTTGTTTTGTTTTGGCCTTCTTTCTCTCTGTCCTATTGTTGTTGATTGTTTGATTGTTGATTAGATTGTTTTTTTCTTTGTTTATTTGTATGATTATTTCTCCTTTTTTGCTTCTGTTTTTCTCTCACTTGTTATTAGTTGTTGTTTGTAGTTTGCATTCATATTTGGGTGTTAGTTGTTTGCATATTTTTGGATTAGTTACTGTTCTATTGAAGTTTTCTCCCCATATAGTTTTTTCCCACTTCTTTTTTATTCTCTTTCTTTTCTCTCTTACTCTTTTCCCTTTTCTCAATATAATTTTTACAATTTTTTTATCCCCTAATTCTCTATTCCCTGCTGGTCACCTTTATTTGGGGATATAATTATCGTGAATACATTTGTGTTCAGTGCCTTGTGCATTGTGCCTTTAAGTCAATGCAGGAGAGACAGAGCTACATAACCAGACACCCAGAGAGGGGAGACCTTGGGGAGAAAAAGAAATAGCCCACATATGAAAGAAAAGGAGGCAACACCAGAAAAGGAAGTAAATGAAATGGAGGCAAGCAATATGCCAGAGAAAGAATTCAGAGAAATGGTCGTAAGTTCGCTGAAATGGTTGGAAGACAAATTCAACAATATGTGTAAGAACCAAGAGGAAATGAAAAATGACATCACTGCAATAAATAACTCAATAGAAAGCATCAAAAGTAGACTAGAAAAAGAGGAGAACTGCATCAGTGAGGTAGAAGACAAGGTAGGAAAAAAATACCCAAAGCAGAACAGCATCTAGAAAAAAAAACTTAAATAACAGGAGGAGAGCCTAAGGGGACTTTGGGACAACACTAAATGAAACAACAGGTGCATAATAGGGGTGCCAGAAGGAGAGGAAACTGAACAAGGAATAGAAAACCTGTTTGAAAAACAATGACAGAAAACTTCCCTAATATAGGGAAGGAAAAACTCACACAAGTCCAAGAAGCTCACAGAGTTCCAAACAAAATGAACTTCAAAAGACCGACACCAAGGCACATTATAATTAAATTGGCAAACACCAACAACAAAGTAAGAATCTTAAAAGCGGCCAAGCAGAGACAGAAAGTTACCTACAAATGATCCCCCATCAGACTAGCGACTGATTTCTCAACAGAAATACATAAGGCCAGAAGGGAATGGAATGAAATATACAAAGTCATGCAAAACAATGGTCTGAATCCAAGAATATTGTGCCAAGCAAGGCTACCAATCAAAATTGAAGGTGAAATCAGAAGCTTCACAGACAAAAAAGGAATAAGGGAGTTAATCACCACCAATCCAACAAAGCAAGAAATGCTAAAGGGACTGCTGTAAAAAGAAGAAATAGGAAGTGAAGAAGGAACATGGGCATAAAGAATAAAAATGGTGAAAAGTACCTATCAATAATAACTTTAAATGTAAATGGATTAAATGCTCCAATCAAAAGACATAGGGTTGCTGAGTGGATAAGAAAACATGACACATATATCTGCTGTCTACAGGAAACCCACCTCAAAAAAAGGACTCACATAGACTGATGGTGAAGTGATGGAAAAAGGTTTTTCAGGCAAATGGAAATGACAAAAAAATCTGGGGAAGCAATACTTATATCTGATAAACTAGATATCAAAGTGAAGGCCATAACAAGAGATAATGAAGGCCACTTCATAATACTAAAGGGAGCAACACAACTAGAATATAAAACTCTGGTAAAGATATAAGCACCCAATACAGGAGCACCCAAATACATAACAAAGCTTGTGAAGGATATCAAGTGAGAGACTGACAGCAATACAGTCATAGTAGGGGACTTTAATACCCCAATAACATCACTGGGCAAATCCTCTAAACAAAAAATCAGCAAAAAAAACATCAATCTCAAATGACTCACTAGACCAGATGGAATTAATTGACATCTTCAGAACATTTCACCCCAAAGCCACAGAATATACATTCTTGTCAAGTGCACATGGGTCATTTTCAAAGATAGACCATATATTAGGACACAGGCAAAGTCTCTTCAAATTCAAGAAGATAGAAATCTTATCAAGCATCTTCTCAGATCACAATGGCATAAAATAGAAATCAACTACAAGAAAAACAATAAAAGAAATCAAACAACTGGAAGTTAAATAGCATGCTATTAAACAATGTTTGGGTTACCAAAGAGATCAAGGAAGAAATAAAAAGCATCCTGGTAACAAACCACAATGAAAATACAACCACCAAAATCTATGGGACACAGTGAAATCAGTCTCGAGAGGGAAGTTCATAGCTCTACAGGTCTACCTCAAAAAACAAGAAACAATGGTAATAAATTATCTAACCCTACAACTCAAAGAGTTAGAAAAAGAGCAACAAGAAAAGCCAAGCGTAAGCAGAAGGAAGGAAATAATAAAGATCAGAGTGGAGATAAATGGCAATAGAGACCAAAAAAAAAAAAAAAACAATACAAAAGATCAATGAAACCAAGAGCTGATTCTTTGAAAGGATAAACAAGATTGATGAACCTCGCTCTAGCTGGTTTGGCTGAGTGGATAGAGCGTCGGCCTGCAGACTGAAGGGTCCCAGGTTCGATTCCAGTCAAGGGCATGTACCTTGGTTGCAGGCACATCCCCAGTAGGGGGTGTGCAGGAGGCAGCTGATCGATGTTTCTCTCTCATCGATGTTTCTAACTTTCTATCCCTCTCCCTTCCTGTCTGTAAAAATCAATAAAATATATATTAAAAAAAAAAAGATTGATGAACCTCTATCCAGGCTCACCAAGAAGCAAAGAGAGAGGACACAAATAAACAAAATCAGAAATGAAAGTGGTGAAATAACAACCCATCCCACAGAAATACAAACAGTTATGAAAAAATAATATGAACAACTCTATTTCAACAAAATGGACAACCTAGACGAAATGGACATATTCTTAGAAAACTACAAGCTCCCAAAACTAAATCAGGAAGAATTAAAAAACTTGAATAGGCCGATAACTACCGAAGAAATTGAAACAGCGATTAAATATCTTTCAGCAAACAAACGCCCTGGTCTGGATGGGTTTACAGGAGAGTTCTACCAAGCATTTAAAGAAGAACCAAAACCTATACTCCTCACACTATTCCAAAAAAATCAAGAAGAAGGCACTCTTCCAAGCTCTTTCTATGAAGCCAGCATTACCTTAAACCCAAAACCAGATAAAAACACCACAAAAAAAAGAGAACTATCGGCCAATATCCTTGATGAACATAGATGCTAAAATCCTCAACAAAATTCTAGCAAATCAGATTCAGCAATACATTAGAAAGATCATACATCATGACCAAATACGATTTATCCCAGGGATGCAAGGATGGTACATTATCCGCAAATCAATAAATGTGATACATAACATAAACAAACTGAGAGAAAAAAATCACATGATAGTATCAACTGATGCAGAAAAAGCATTTGACAAAATCCAACACCCTTTCTTGACAAAAACTCTCAGCAAAGTGGTAATATACTGCAACATAATAAAAGCCCTATATGACAAACCTACAGCCAACATCATACTCATTGGGCAAAAACTAAAACCATTTTCCCTAAGAACAGGAACAAGACAAGGATGCCCACTTTCACCACTCCTATTCAACATAGTACTAGAAGTACTAGCCATAGCGATCAGAGGAAAAGAAGAAATAAAAGACATCAAAATTGGAAAAGAAGTAAAACAGTCCTTATTTACAGATGACAAGGTACTATAAATATAAAATCCCAAAGACTCCATCAAAAAACTACTAGACCTAATAAATGAGTTTGGCAATGTAGCAGGATACAAAATTAACATCCAGAAATCTATGGCCTTTTTATACACGAATAATGAACTCACAGAAAGAGAAATGAAAAAACAATCCCATTTACATTTGCACCAAAAAAAAAGATACCTAGGAATAAACTTAACTAAGGACATAAAAGGCCTGTACTCAGAAAACTAAAGAACATTGAAAAAAGAGATAGTGGAAGACATAAACAGATGGAAGAACATACCATGTTCATGGATTGGTAGAATCAACATCAGTAAAATGTCCATACTACCTAAAGCAATCTATAGATTCAATGCAATACCTATTAAAATACTGATGGCATATTTCAAAGATCTAAAATAAACTCTACAAAAATTCATCTGGAATAAAAAAAGACCCTGAATAGCCATAGCTGTCCTGAGAAAGAAGAACAAAGTTGGAGGAATTACAATACCAGACATCAAGCTATATTACCAAGCCACGGTTCTCAAAACTGCCTGGTACTCGCACAAGAACAGACATATAGACCGATGGAACAGAATAGCGAACCCAGAAATTGACCCAAGCTATTATAATCAATAAATATTTGACAAAGGAGGCAAAAGCATACAATGGAGTCAATACAGTCTCTTTAATAAATGGTGCTGGGAAATTTGGTCAGATACTTGCAAAAAAATGAAACTAATCACCAACTTACACCATACACAAAAACAAACTCAAAATAGGACTTGAAGGTAAGACGGGAAACCATAAAAATCTTACAACACTCCATAGGCAGGAAAATTGCAAACTTATGTTGTAGCAGTATCTTTACAGACACGGATCCTAAGGCAAGAGAGACTAAGGAGATAATAAACAAATGGGACTATATCAAAATAAAAAGTTTCTGCACAGCAAACAAACAAACAAACAAAAACCCCATAAAAAAAAAAAAAACAAACCAAGAAAGCCCACTGCTTGGGAGAACATATTTGCCAATGTTATCTTTGATAAGGGTTTAATCTCCAACATTTACAGGGAACACTTACAACTTAACAAAAGGAAGATAAATAATCCAATCCAAAAATGGGCAAAAGACCTAAACAGATACTTTTCAAAAGAGGACATACAGAAAGCCAAGAGACATATGAAAACATGCTCATAATCACTAATCATCCAAAAGATGCAAATCAAAACAACAATGAGGTACCACCTCACACCTGTCAGAATGGCTATCATCAACAAACGACAAGTGCTGGAGAGGATGTGGAGTAAAATGAAACCTCCTTCACTGCTGGTGGGAATTCAGATTGGTGCAGCCATTGTGGAAAACAGTATGGCATTGCCTCAAAAATTTAAAAATGGAATTTCCATTTGACCCAGTAATATCACTTTTAGGAATGTATTCCAAGAAAACAGAAACACCAATCAGAAAGGATATATGCACCCATATGCTCATAGCAGCACAATTTACAATAGCTAAGATTTAGAAACAGCCTAAACGCCCATCAGCCGATAAGTGAATTAGAAAACTGGTACATCTACACAATGGATTACTATGCTTCTATAAAAAAGAAGGAATTCTTACCATTTGCAGCAGCATGGATGGAACTGGAGAGCATTATGCTAAGTCAAATAAGCCAGTCAGTGGAAGAAAAATACCACATGATATCACTCATTTATGGATAATATTGAACTTTATAACCTGATGAACAAAACGATAGATACAGAGGCAGAGAAGCATGGAAGAGACTGTCAAATTACAGCGGGAAGGCTGGGGAGGGTTGGGAGGAGGAGGTAATATATCAACGGAACGACGTGTATGCATGCATATCAACATAACCAATGGATGCAAGACACTGGGGGGGTGGTGAGGGCATGTACCTGGGGGTTAGGGGAGGCCAGGGGAAGATCAATGGGCAAAAAAAGGAGATCTACGTACTACTATTTGTAATTCTTTAAATAATAATAAAAAAGAAATAAAAGTAAAAATAAATGGGATACACCACATAAACAAAATGAAGGATAAAAGTGACATGATCAGCCCTATCCAGTGTAGCTCAGTTGACTGGGCATCCTCCCATGCAATGAAAGATTACCAATTCTATTCCTGGTCAGGGCACATGCCCAGGATTCAATTTCAATTCCCAATAGGGGGTGTGCAGAAGACAGCCATCACATCAATGTTTCTCTCTCTCTCTCTTCCTCTCTCTGTAAAAATAAATAAAAATATTTTTCAATGACAGGGTCATATGAATAGATGCAGAAAAAGCATCCAGTACCCATTTATGATAAAACCTAGAGGCCTGGTGCACGAATTCTTGCACAGGTGGGGTCCTGAGTGGGATGGGGGTGACAGGACATGATCAGCCCTCCAAGCAGGCAGTGGGACACCCTCGTTGGCCCAGGATCCGGATCCGTCCCGCTGACTTTCGCGCTGGTTGTTGGTAGTCACCTGGCAGCTGCTTATATATTGTTTCCTTCTTGTGGAGCGTCTAGAGAGTGGAAGCAGCCATGGTGTCTCAGGCCAACTTCCAGGAGGCTAGCAGCACTGTCAGAATCCTGCCAGCGGCACTGGTCTATCAGTGCTTGGCCTGCTCTCTGGAGATTGGGCCTGCAGGACTACTGAGGCAGTGAGTGGTTGCCACTGGGCTGGTGGGCTGCCGGGATGGGTCAGTCAGCTGAGCAGTGCTCCCACTGTGGGTGAACACTGACCACCAGGGGCAGCTCCTGCATTGAGCATCTGCCCCCTGGTGGTCAGTGCTCATCATAGTGACCAGTTGTTCTGGTCGTTCTGGTCATTTGGTCCTTCAGTCACTTAGGCTTTTATATACATAGATTCTAAGCAAACTGGGAATAAAGGAAATCTACCTCAATTTAGATAACAAACTCACAAACAACAACATATTCAATGAGTGTTTCCCTTAAGATCAAGAACAAAAACAAGAGTATTGCTGGGACTTTCAATACTACTCTTATTTAACAGTTTGAAAAAAAATTGGTACATTTGCACAATGGAATACTTCTCAGCTGTAAGAAAGAAGTAAATGTTACCTTCTGCAACAGCATGGATAGATCTGGAGAGGATTATGCTAAGTGAAATTAGCCAACCAGAGAAAAACAAATACCATATAATTTCACCTATATGTGGAATCTAATGAACACCATAAACTAACTAAGAAAATAGAAACAGACTCATAGACAGAGATACAGAGAACACACAGCTGTCAGATAGAAGGAGTCTTAGGGGACTGGGCAAAACAGGTGAAGGAATCAAGCAAAAAAACAAACAAACAACCTCATAGGCACAGACAGTACAGTATGGTGATTTCTAGAGGAAAAGTAGAATTGGGGGCAGTAGAAGAGGGTAAAGGGGGTTAAATGGTGACAAAAGGAGACTTGACGTTAGATTGTAAACACAAGTACAATATGAAGATATATATTATAGGATTGTACTTGAAACCTATATAATTTTATTAACCAATATCACTCAAAATAAATTCAATAAAATTTTAAAAAAAGAAAACAATCCAATTTACAATTGCATGAGAAAGCATAAAATACCTAGGGATAAATTCAACCAAAGAGGTGAAAGATCTGCTCCTTGAAATCTATAATACATTAAAGAAAGAAAATGAAGAGTATACAAATAAATATAAGGATATGCCATGTTTATGTATATAAAGGGTTCATATTGATAAAATGTTTTCACTATGTTAAGCAACATATGGTTTCTTTGCAATACCTGTTGCACTTTTTTTCAGAACAAGAAAAACTAAGCCTAACATTTTTATTCAACCACAAAAGACTTCAAATAGCCAGAGAAACTTTGTGAAAAAATAGTGGGTGGTATTGCACTTCCAGATTTTAAACTATACTACAAAGCTACAATACTGAAAACAGTATGGTACTGGCATAAAAGCAGATATACAGTACACTAGAATAATACATGGAACTCAGAACTAGATCTTTATTTACATGATTAATTAAGCTATGACAAAGTAGATAAGGATATACAATGGTATAATGACAGTTACTTTGATAAGTGGTGATGGGAAAACATGGCAAACACATGCCAAAAATGAAATTAGGGCACTTTCTTACACTGTATATGAAAATAAACTGAAAATGGATCAAAGACTTAAATGTTAGACCTAAAACTATAAAACTCCTAGAAGAAAACATAGGCAGTAAAGTCTTTGACACCCGTCTTACCACTGTTTTTGGATACGTTTCCTCAGGCAATGGCAACAAAATAAAAAATAAACAAATGGGGCTACATTAAACTAAAATGGTTTTGCGCAGTGAAGGAGCCCACAACACAACAAAGCAAAACAACCTACTACATGGGAAAAGAAATTTTCAGATGATATAGCCCAGTGGTAGGCAAACTCATTAGTCAACAGAGCCAAATATCAACAGTACAACGATTGCAATTTCTTTTGAGAGCCAAATTTTTTAAACTTAAACTTCTTCTAATGCCACTTCTTCAAAATAGACTTTCCCAGGCTGTGGTATTTTGTGGAAGAACCACACTCAAGGGGCCAAAGAGCCGCATGTAGCTCGTGAGCCGCAGTTTGCCGACCACGGATATAGCCAATAAGGCATTGTTATTAAAAATATATAAGAAACTCACAATTTAAAACAAAAAATAAAATCCAATTAAAAATGCTCAGACTACCTGAATAGACATTTCTCAAAAAAATACAAATGACCAACAGACATATGAAAAATACTCAATATCACTAACTGTCAGGGAAATGCTAATCAGAGCCACAATGAGATATCACCTCACACCTGTGAGAATGGCTACCATTAATAAAGAAACAAACAAGTGCTGGCAAGGATGTGGAGAAAAGTAAACCTTTGTACATGGTTAGTCTGACTGTAAACTGATGTAAGCACTATGGAAAACAGAAAGGAGATTCCCCAAAAATATTAAAAATAAAGTTGCCACATGACTCACCAATTCCATTTTTATATATTCATCTGAAGAAAATTGAAACAGTATTTTGAAAAGATATACTAGTATTCACCCCTATGTTCATTGCAGCATTACTTATAATGGCCAAGATATGGAATCAATCTAAGTGTCCACTGATAACTGAATGGATAAAGAAGATGTGCTATCTTTATGTGTTCAATGATATATACACAGTTGGTGAATATATATATATATATATATATATATATATATACACACACACACACACACACACACACACACACACTGAGTGGCCAGATTATTATGATCTCTGAATGCATAATAATCTGGCCACTCAGTCTATATCCTATATAATAAAAGGCTAATATGCAAATTGTCCCCTGGACCAGGAGTTCGACCAGCAGGCAGGCTGGCCAACTGTCCATGTCCCCTCCCCCTGACCAGGCTGGCTGGACCCAACCCATGCACGAATTCATGCACCGGGCCTCTAAGATTATTATGCATTCAGAGATCATAATAATCTGGCCACTCAGTATATATATATATATATATATATATATATATATACATATATATATATATATATATATATATATATATATATATATAGTTGGGCATATACAGGTGTCCCAAAAAATGTATATACACTTTTAAGAGTTGATAGCTCAATCGATGCTTCTTTCTTTTCAAATCTAACCTGTTATAATTAATAATTATTCAAAGTGTGTATAAATTTTGGGGACAATATATATTTTAATACATATGCATGCATATGCATACATATACATATATTCCTCAGTAATGAAAAAATGAGTATTGGCCATCTGTAAAACAACATGGATGAACCTAGAGTGTATTATGCTAAGTGATATCAGTCAGAAATACATAGAAAAATATCCTATGATTTCACTTATATGTGGAATGCAAAAAAAAAAATCAACAAAACATAAAAACATTCATAGATATAGAGAACAAGCTGGTGGTTGTCAAAGGGAAGGGGTGTTGGGAGATGGGAGGTAAAAAAAGTCAACCCAATTAAGCAGGAGAGCCAAAAATAACAAGAGTGTTACTGACCACAGGTTAGAAAAGAATATTGACTACTGATTGTATCCCTTCTCCATTCCCAAATAGGCCAACATGTTGTGATCACATCAAAAAAATAAATAAAATAAAGCTTTTTCAAGGTATCTTTATAGTATTCATAGCAGTAACCATACTATAGGAGAGTTATGAAGAATAAAACAGTTAATAAGACATAGACCAAAAGTTTCCTTTTATAATTCTAATATATAAAAAGCCAGGGGCTGTCATGACCGAAACAACTGGACAGACAACCAAGCAGCAGGCTGCATGGGGCAACAAGGCCGGCAGGGGGGTTAGTGAGGGACTATCAAATGACTGAACAGCAGGCTGCATGGGGTGACCAGGCCGGCAGGGGGGTTAGTGAGGGATGATCAAATGACTGAACAGCAGGCTGTGTGGGGCAACCAGGCTAGCGGGGGGGTAGTTGGGGGTGACCTGGCCAACACAGGGGGACAGTTGGGGGCGACCAGACTGGCAGGGGGGGCAGTAAGGGGCAACCAGGCTGGTGGGAGGGCAGTTAGGTGTGACTAGGCTGGCAGAGGGGGACAGTTGGGGGCGACCAGGCTAGTGGGGGGGCAGGTAAGGGTGATCAGGCCGGCAGGGTGGGCAGTAAGGGGTGACCAGGCCAGCAGGGGGAAAGTTGGGGGCGACCAGGCTGGTGGGGGGGCAGGTAAGGGTGACCAGGCCAGCAGGGTGGGCAGTTAGGGGTGACCAGGCCGGCAGAGGGGGGCAGTTGGGTGTGACCAAGTCAGAGGAGGGGGCAATAAGGGGCAACCAGGCTGGCATGGGGGGCAGTTAGGTGTGACCAGGTTGGCGTGGGGGGGGCAGTTGGGGGCAACCAGACCAGCAGGGATGGCAGTTAGAGGCAATCAGGCAGGCAGGCAGGTGAGCAGTTAGGAGCCAGTGGTCCTGGATTGGTAGTGGGATGTCCAACTGCCGGTTTAGGCCAGATCCCCAGGATCAGGCCTAAACCGGCAGTTGGACATGCCCTGAGGGATCCCAGATTGGATAGTGTACAGGCTGGGCTGAGGGGACCCCCATGAATTTTGTGCACCGGGCCTCTAGTCTATATAATAAAAGCCTAAGCAACCATTAAGGCGAAATGACCAGAACGACAGGTCGCTATGATGTGCACTGACCACCAGGGGGCAGACACTCAATGCAGGAGCTGACCCCTGGTGGTTAGTGCACTCTCACAGGGAGAGCACTGCTCAGCCAGAAGCCGGGCTCATGGCTGGCAAACACAGAGGCGGTGAGGGGAGCCTCTCCTTCCTCCACAGCAGCACTAAGGAGCAGGAAGCCTGCAGTAAGGAGCGAGCAGGTAGGCAGTGAGGAGAGAGGGATCTCAGATTGTGAGAGGGATGTCCAACTGCCGACTTAGTCTTGATCCCCTAAGCTGACAGGTAGACATCCCCCAAGGGGTCCCGGACTGTGAGAGGGTGCAGGTCAGGTTGAATGACCCCCCTTCAGTGCACGAATTTCATGCACCGGACCTCTAGTGTATAAATAACTGGCTTTTGAACTAGATATGAGTTCTGCTATTTAGCTATGACAAATAACCAAAGATTATTCAACCCTAAACTCTTAATCTTGCTTATGTTTTCACAAGTGTACTAATCTGTTGACAGTAAAAGAACATGCTGTCAAGGAAATGTGATACTAAAAAGGGTACTATAACACAAATATATTCATATAAATTATTGATTTATATTTAAATGAGACTAAAATGAGAAGTCCCAAAAGCATCTAGCCTAATGTTATAGGCTAGAAATTTCAGAAAATATACATAGTAATTTTCCTTGAAGGATGGAGTTTATATTTGGAGTTTAGTTCTGTGCAGAATCACAGAAATCAAATAATTTTAGAGCTGGATGGTGCATATCAAATCTGGCCAAACAGCTAATAAGTAGCATATTTAGGATTTGAAGTAGGATATCTAGTTCTACTCCAGCCAGGGATCTTTCCATTATGTAATATTGTACTATAACTGGTGTTATTAAACTAGACTCAAAGCTTCCATAAGCTTTCTAAAGTGTTAAAAATTTTAACAAATTGAGAATAAACATCTGGTATAGATGCCTTTCACAAAAAAAGAATAGGGCAATATTTGCCTATTAGACTAGGAATTAGTCCCAGATGTCTACTAAACCTCATCATATGGGCAGAGCCTCAAACAGCAAAAAAGCAACAGACTGAGAAAGGTAAAGTATTTTCCATATTCTTTCACATTACTAATGCAAGTTTTAATACAAATTTCTAGCACATATTCAAAATTAGGCCAAAACAAGAAGTATTGATTTGTGAATATGTGTTTAGAAGTTTTTCAGAAATTATATAGCATCATTGCCTTTCTGCTCTAATCTTGACTGCAATTGTAGAGTGGATACTGTCCTCAAAGCCCTTGTCCTATTTTTTTTTGTCCTGGAATGCCCTTAATTTCCTGTAATGACAACATAGACTACATACTACCAAGTTTTACTCTCATCTGCTTTTTCATTAAAATTTATTAATGTCATTATTTTCTATCAACAGGAAATGACCAGAGTGATCTTTGCAAAAGTCTAATAAGATTAGGTTATTCCCTTGCCTGATACATTTCAGTGCCCCTCCAAATAACCCAGAATAATATCAATTATGAGTGATATGATAATTAGGAATTAGGTTTTAAAACAAGCTTCTTTAGGTCTTAACATTAGAATAGTTGTCCTTTCTTAGTAATCTAAAACTTGTTCTTTTCATGGGCTTTTAAATTTGCTGACCACATTCTTGGTAACTCTTGTAATATTTCTATTACAAGCTATTTTCCTTCCTATAAACTTAAAAGGTCTTCCCTAATTTTCAGATTAAAAACCATTTTTAAATGATGAACAATTAATTTTACTAGGACATCTTATGTCTACTTAATTTTCCAAAATCATTAGACTTATGTCCAGTAAGTTGATCATTTATAAATCCCAAACTGTGCCTTTAGATAAAAGGATAAATTAGAGCAAATGAAACAAATCATTAAAATGATACACATAAGAAGTGAGAACATAGAATTCAAAATTATACATAAAAACATCTATGTTTTCCCCTCTACTACCATTATCATTTTGTGATTGTTCTTTTCCTGTATTAGTTTGATTTTAATTAATAAATAATAAAATTTGACAATCTACAGTTATAATTTAAGGTAAACTGAGGGTTGCCAAAATAATAAATCTTTTGTGATTAAACAATAATAAAGTCTGAGCTTGCTTAAAGAAATTTATACATTGAAGGACATGAAAGGTTCACTGCTTAAAAAGCTCTCTTTTTTCTAGAGAACACTTGATACAAAGAATGTAGATAACTTTTTGAAGGACAACCTATAGAAGCCTAGAGTATTTTCAAGACCATCTTGTCCATGCCTCTAACTACATATTGAAACGTACTAGTATATCCCAAGTTTAAAAACATTCACAGTCTATCACTGTACAGAATTTAAAAATACTAGTACATGCTTAATGTATACTTAGTGTACCTCACATGTATTGAATGAGACAGAAAGCACTATATAACACATCAGAAAATGCTAATTTTTTTCCTAAAATAAATTGTTTTGTGCTTTACTTTTTAACTAATCAATAAATGGTTATTAAACACTGAAGTAAATATCAAATATAAGGTACAATACTTGCCCTTCAGGTAGAGATAGAGATATGATAGGGGCGTAAGTACTGTTGCCTGAAGAAACTGAGGTAGAACCTCTGTCCTGTAAGTGGAGTTGGATAGAGGAAGGGCACTTCCAAACTTATGGCTGCACCTACCCTAAATTTTGTCTTTGACATACATCTGGATGGCATGAGAAATGTTGCCTTTTCTGGTCACATATCCCTTAAGTGAGAGCTAAGGGGAGAAGGAGCCTGATCTTCATAAGCCACACCAGCCCAAGTGAAGCTTCCATCCACCTGAGCTGGTTAAGGGAAAGAAAAACAGGTCCTAGCTCAAGTGTCACAGACTCTCACTGTTCTTCCCAATATTTGGTAGAATTTCTTGAATAAATGTTTTTCCCCTTTTCTTTATTTCCAGACTAGAGGCGTAGTGCATGAAATTCATGCACAGGGAGTGGGGGTGTGTCCTTCAGCCCAGCCTGCACCCTCTCCAATCTGGGACCCCTCAAGAGATGTGCGATTGCCTGTGGGATCGGGCCTAAACGGGCAGTCGGACATCCCTCTCACAATCCAGGACTGCTGGCTCCCAACTGCTCGCCTGCCTGCCAGCCTGATCACCCCCTAACCACTCGCCTACCAGCCTGATCGATGCCTAACTGCTCCCTTGCTGGCCCAATTGCCCCTAACTGCCCTCCCCTGCTGACCCAGGTAACCCCTAACTGCCCACCCTTGCTGGCCCGGTCACCCCTAACTGCCCTCCCCTGCAGGCCTGGTCCCCCCAAACTGCCCTCCCCTGCAGGCCAGGTCCCCCAAACTTCCCTCCCCTGTAGGCCTGGTCCCCCCAACTGCCCTCCCCTGCAGGCCTGGTCCCCCCCAACTGCCCTCCCCTGCAGGCCTGGTTGCCCCCAATTGCCCTCCCCTGCTGGCCCAGGTAACCCCTAACTGGCCTCCCTTGCCAGCCTGATCACCCCTAACTATCCTCCCCTGCAGGCCTGGTCGCCCCCAACTGCCCTCCCCTGCAGGCCTGGTCCCCCCAAACTGCCCTCCCCTGCAGGCCAGGTCCCCCAAACTTCCCTCCCCTGTAGGCCTGGTCCCCCCAACTGCCCTCCCCTGCAGGCCTGGTCCCCCCCAACTGCCCTCCCCTGCAGGCCTGGTTGCCCCCAATTGCCCTCCCCTGCTGGCCCAGGTAACCCCTAACTGGCCTCCCTTGCCAGCCTGATCACCCCTAACTATCCTCCCCTGCAGGCCTGGTCGCCCCCAACTGCCCTCCCCTGCAGGCCTGGTCCCCCCAACTACCCTCCCCAGCAACCCAGAATGCCAATCCTTCCCGCCCATCTTCCTCTCTGCTCTGGGGCAATCCAGGACGCCAAGCTTTCCCACCCATCTCCCGCTCTGCTCTGGGGTGATCCAGGACACCAAGCCTTACCCCCGCTCAGTCTTCCCCCCACTCTCCTGGTTGCTGGGGTGACCCAGGACGCCAAGTCTTCCAGCCCATCTCCTGCTCTGCTCTGGGGTGACCCAGGATGCCAAGTCTTCCAGCCTATCTCCCACTCTGCTCTCCCTTCAGGCTTGGCCTTCCCGCCTATCCCCCGCTCTGTTCTGGGGCGATCCAGGACATCAAGCCTTCCAGCCCATCTCCCACTCTGCGCTGGGGTGACCCAGGATGCCAAGCCTTCCAGTCCATCTCTCACTTTGCTCTCCCATCAGGCTTGGCATCCTGGGTTGCTGTGGCGACCCAGCATGCCAAGCCTTTCCCCCAGTCTCCGCAGGCTCCACGGCTCTGGCTGGCACTGACATTTTGGCACATCAATTTGCATAATCCCTCCTTATTGGCTGTGGGCGTGGCCATTTTATCACAAAGTGACGGTTAATTTGCATGTTACTCTTTTATTAGATAAGATAATTTCAATGTTTTTGTTTTATTTTGTAATTTTCACTAGTTATGGTTATTTCACTGGGGAATGGGCCTGCAGACCTCTTCATACTACCCTTCCAAACATGGAACCTCCATTATGTTATTTGTAGTTTCAGAAAATAATTTTAACCATAATTTCCACAACTTTGAACAAATGAATATTCACTTGAATACAAATATTTGTGAATGCAATTTGACTCTTAGCTCAGACATAAATAGAGGTAAAATTTTGGAAAGTATGTCAATCAAAACCCCAGCATATTTTCTAACTCTGAAATTTACCATTGAAGCTATAATCTATTTCATGTGAAAATGGAGTTGGCACTTTAATTCATGATATTAGAGCAATAGATCAATGGATGTTTATCATTCAAAGTATATGTGTTAGAAAGTTCAAAAATAAAGTAGAGGAGAGGGACAGAGTAAAAAATATCATCCTTTACATGTATAACAACAAAAATATGTCCAGAAACACAATTTTTAGAAAAATATTTTCTTTGACAGAATACTTGTATGTGCTAGCTGTTCTCTTTGTAAATTTTCATAGTAAAAACAAAGTTCAATTAGTTTTATTTATATCATTATTTTCCCAAATACAATATGTCATTTTCTTCACAACAAATTACAAATTGTCAATTCTTTACTATTAAATTATAAAAATTCAATCCAAATTATAAAAAACCTACAACATGAATAATTCCTCAAGATACCTCATGTACAATGTTGCATTCATTGCTAAAACTCAATGTTGTCAATTTGTAACTTCATGTTCATGACAGAAATACATCTGAAAAAAATCAAAATGTCCCCTTGAAGAAATCCTGGAACAAAGGACTGAAAATTATGTAATACTAGAAGTCCAGTGCACGAAATTCATGCATAGGGGGGGGTCCCTCAGACCGGCCTGCACCCTCTCCAATCTGGGACCCCTTAGAGGATGTCCGACTTCCGGTTTAGGCCTGATCCGGCAGTTGAACATCCCTCTCACAACCTGGGACAGCTGGCTCCTAACTGCTCACCTGCCTGCCTGCTGATTGCCCCAACCACTCTGCCTGACTGCCTGATCACCCCTAACTGCCTTTGCCTGCCTGCCTGATGCCCCTAACTGCTCTCCCCTGCCAGCCCGATCGTCCCTAACCGCCTCTGCCTCGGCCTCCACCACCATGGCTTTTTCCGGAAGGACGTCCAGAAGGACATCAGGAAGACATCTGGTCTATCTAGTTTAATTAGCATATTACCCTTTTATTAGTATAGATTAAAGAGATTGTTCTTTGAATCATGCCAATGAAATCAAGCATATCTTCCCCATGACTGTATTTATTCACTTCTCTCTCTTCATGATTCTTTCCCTTTATGCCTTGACCAAATCCACAAGTCTGCCCTTCCCTGAGTGTATCTTAATTATACTGATAATTTGCTCAAAACCTCTATTTCACCTTACGTGAAAAAACACAATTCTCTAGTTAGATGCTGAATCAAAATACCATTCTGTGTGTGTGTGTGTGTGTGTGTGTGTGTGTGTGTGTGTGTGTGAAGTTTTCCAGATGTTAGACTGCTAAAGTGTCATCATAGCCCTTAGGAAGATAACATAATAGTGAAGGCTATAATTTTTATGTTCTATATCTGTACATCAGTCTATATGTAATTGAATCAATTACATGAATTGTCCCATTTTTTTATGTCAAGTATTCAGGAAGAAAAGAGTCTGCTTCTGAAAATAATGAAGCCAAAGACATTGTGCTTCTTCTTTGAGTGAAATGTTTATTTCCTGTTTAAAATATTCTTAATTTCAAAAAGCTGAATATAATGGAACTTAAAAAATAGAATTCTAGTGAGTTAAGTTAAAGTACTAAATGTTCCCAAAATATATGTCATCTGGTTCTATAACATTTGATTGTGCATTAGAATATTTTTATTCATTATATGTCTTTATCTCTTTGTATTTTATCCTGGTATAATCAAATCAATTCTATTAGGCTCAGAGTAACTAAATGAAATTTTAATAATCTGTCTATAGCACTTGTACTCTGCCAGTTTAAAACAGCCTTATGTAACAAGAGTTGATGCTCTTAATAAAATACTGATTTATCATATGTAAACCTGGGTTTCCATCATGACTATTGTGAAACGGGTTCTGGAATTCAGAAAGCTACCTATGTGATTGATTAAGTTCATTTTCTAAACAAAGGTCTAACTTACAAAAATGGACATTTCTGGTATCTGAGTGTTTCTTCATAAAGTGTTACAAAATGGTCTGTTCTCCAAGGAAATACAGCATACCACATGTTACCTCCTTTTGACAGTCATATTATTTGTCATAGAAATGCTTCAAGAAAGAGAGTCCAAAGCTAATACTATACAACTTCACTTGATATTTGGAATTGCTATTGTAAAATGTAACACAAAAATGGGAAGATAATTGCAAAGAAATCTGAAAGGATAAGTGATAGAATATTCTAAAAGTTGATAAATAGTTTGATAATTTATTATAGTAAATCACCAAGTATTTGATTATTAACTTTAGAAATCTTTATTAAAAAATACGAACATTGTTTTTTAAATTTAAATTTAGAAGTTTCCAGAAATTGTCTAATTTATCAGGAAAAAGCAACCAAGATTTTGCATGAAAATATTAAAATTTAAACACCTTTTAGTAATAGATTTTTGAGCAATTAAACCTTGATATTTTCAATCTTTTGAGCAAATTATTCTGGCACTATATAATGAATGGAATACAGAAAACACACTAAACTAAGAGTAGATAATCAGACTGCTTTCTTCCAGTTCTGCCAGCACAATTTCTATAACTTTGGAAAAATCAATGATTTCTTGAGTCATTTTGCTTATTTATATACTTATTTATATACTGACAGATTATTAAGTCTGCATTTAGTTACTCTGAGCCTAATAGAACTGGTTTATTGGTTTGATTATATCAGAATCATATATATATGTTCTCTCTCTCTCTCTCTCTCTCTCTCTCTCTCTCTCTCTCTCTCTCTCACACACACACACACACACACACATGCATATATGTATATGCTTGTCTCTACCAGTCTTTTAAAAATGGCTCTATAAAGGATTGGAAAGCAAACATAGCAGATGAAATAATATGTCATTTTTAATAGGATTGCAAGGTATGTGACCATTACCAGGATAAGGAAATAGTTCCTGTACCTCCCCCAATATGACTTTAAACAGTCAACAATCATTTCAGTAACTCAGGACTATGAGAAAAACGTGGGCAGGACCACAAGACTGCTGTGGCTAGGCACCTAGTTATGCCAGGTTACACATGGGACCTATTGATTCCATAAAAAAAAAAACACACTTCCATAAAAGCATAACAGGAAACCTGGATAAACTATTTTGCTTTTCATGAAGTGTACTTCAGGGTAATAACCTTGAAATAGATCTCTGCAGAAATTACCTTAATGCTACTCATGCTAACAAATTGCTAAATGAGATGTTTTAAAATAACTCTTTCCGAGAAAATTATGAAGCTAATATTCTTTGGGTAACAGACCAGAATTTCTATTGACTTATTAATTCATTATTCTTAAATCAGAAAAAGGAAAGCAAGGCAAAGGAAAAAATAAGTTTATGTATCATGAAAAGGAAGTTTCCTGATCTCTCCTCAAATGCTTTACCAATTTACAGTGAAATAGCTGTTCTACCATCAGATAGATTTTAAATACTTTTTATTAATAATTAATTCATTTATCTTAGTTCAGCTGTGTAGACATCACCTAATACCATGTAATAAATCACTACATAATAACATGAGTCAATAAATAATTTATGTAATTAAAAACTTGACTTTTACAGTCATTTTCAAAAGTGCTTAAATCCCACAAGTTAAACAATTTCTTGGACTATCTATGTGGATACAAGTAAGTTATATCCTGAGGTCATGACATCTTTTTTCAACCTTTCTGTAATAAATTCCCTAACCCTTGGGAATACTTACTGTACTATGGAATTGTATCACTTTCTTAATGTATCATTACTTATTTAATGCAGTACTTTAAAATGCTATAGCTAGATCCCTTCTGGATTCAGACATATGCACAGCCTTATCAGTATCAAGGGTGAGATGATAAATGCTGATAAACATTAGCATCTGTAATAAGACATTCCTGACATTTCCAAGTTTGTTGTGGAAGGAAAGGTGATCTAGTTTATAAAACAACACATTTTGCTATTAAATACTTGATAACAAGAGACTGAAATTCTAATAAAATTTTCTAAATAATCATCTGTGCAAAAGCAATAATAGTCTATAATTTCTTAACTATAGGACCCTGAGAAAGCTAATCACTCATCTAAAATCAGAGCTACTAGAAGACTTATACTGGGCAAATTATACTATCCTGGGAGTAGGAAAATTTGAACTACAGTCCTATTTCTTCTGAGCCTAGTCACTAAATGTCTATGGATCTCAGTTTTATCATCTATGTAATTAGGGTGGACATTAGGATAGGGATATTTCTGAAATTTAAGCTTTGGGGTACTTGAAAAATAGGTATAATTCCTAAAATGTGTTAGATATTATTCATTTATGATTTGATGAAGAAATAGGAATTTATAGCCAGAGCTATACAGATAAGTGACTTACAGTACCTATTTCTGTCTTTTTAAAATTAGATCAAGTTCAATGAAGGAATAAGGGCAATAGGATTTTCACTCTTGGTGTGAATAACTAAATATATTAGGCCAAATATTTGATCATCAACAATTTTCAGAAACTATAAGTAACATAAGACTGCTTCCAGAACAAAGAAACACAAGTAGTAAGCCTTATAATTAAGTAAGCTTTCTGTCTGGATCCAGTCTCCAAATCACAACACAGAAAAGATGATCACAAAAAGATCTTGATACTCTCACTGAAATGAAGATACAAAAATGAATTTTGCAGAAGCTGAGATGACTAAAATTTGTGGATAGAGTAATGGAGAGGAGAAAATCATACACAAAAAAAAATCCATAAATTTTTGCTGTGGCTACATTGAATCTTTGTCTGAATACCATTCTGCTCAAATGTAAGGTTAAATGCTATCAATTCAGGGGGAAAAGAAAAACTACCAAAAAAGAAAAATTACTGGTTATATCTAAGCTAAATTATTCCCAGAGTTTACACAGGACTGAGAATAGCTTGGGATCCTATGAGCCATAGTGGAGAGATTTTATAACATTTGAGATATTCTGTGAATACACTAGAAGTGTCTTATCTTAGTAGTGAAGTAAATTAACAGAATAATAAAAATGACTCAAGACCCCACATTTTAAAAAGCTTATTTTGACTCAAAAATGGTGGTGGAGAAAGTGGAAGCTACACTGACACTCTCCCAAGACCAAACTGGAAATACAACTAAATTACAGAAAAAAATACCTTGAAAAATCTACTGAAGACTGGTTGGAGAGAACTCTTATAACCAAGGTTGAAAAGCAGAGAATAGGATTTTCATTCTTGCTGTGAATAGCTAAATATATTAACTACAAGAGGCCCATTGCATGGATTTGTGCACTGGTGGAGGGTGTGGCCTGTAGGGATTGGCCCACTGTGGGAGCGCCACTCATCCTGGTTAGCTGAGCAGCTGTGGACCCGCCCTCTGAGTGGCTGCTAAATGAGGAAATTAGTCTGAGCTGATATTTCGGGGTAATATCTTGGGTAAAGGCATGTTCTGTGTCCTGGAGGAAACTGGCAGAGAGTTTTGCACCCCAAAGCCGCTCGGTGAATGTCCTTGATGTGTGATGCCAGGTCGGTGACACCATTGGGGATGTTCAGAGCAGCTGTGCTCCAGGATCCTCAGCCATCAGGACTGCCTCCCCGGAGGATCCACAGTCATATCCCCTCTTGCCATCTGCCTATGCCAGGTCCCCATGCTCTTTTTATAATACACCTTAGAGGGCCTGCATCAGCTGGTGGGTTCAGACCAGAATCTGGATTGTCTCAGGTATTTGATAGGTGCAGAGACTTGGCATCACCCTGGGCCTGCTAGTGCTATGGGAGCACAATTACCACCAGGGGGAAGCTCCTGAATTGAGTGTCTGCCCCCTGGTAGTCAGTGTGCATCATAGTGACTGGTTGACTGGTCGTTCTGGTTGTTCTGCTGTTCGGTTGCTGAGCTTTTATATATATAGATTAGACTGGTAGGAAGTGCAGAGGCACAAAAGGGCTGGCCTGGCTCCCACAAACAGCTGCTGAAGTTCTGGAGGGATATCTCAGCAGTGGGGGGGTTCCCATTGAGAATTCTAGGGTCTAAACCCCAAGCTAGGCTCCCCATCCCAGAGCATTAGAACTAAGAAAGGTGCCCATATAACGTATGGCTGTGAAAAGCAGCACAGTTGCTGTCTGTCTGCAAAAGATGGCTGGAAATTCAGGCACCATCCTAAAGGGCCAGCACACAAAATTTCATGGGTAGCCACTCATGCTGAGCTCTGGCAGAGTGGACAGGAGTTGTGTGAGGAGAGACAAGGGCTGGGGGCTGTGTGGTGGGAGCTTGGAGGGCAGCCACCTTGGTTTCTAGTGCTGAGTTATTCTCTCACACTGCTGAGAAAAACTTGCTACAGCAGACCTTTGCTATCCAGGTGATTTTTGCCTAGGGGAAGGCAGTTGCCCCACCATGTTGGAAGACCTCTAGTACCACCCTGTGGTTGATATCCTGAGGCTAATCAAGTCTGAGTGTCAACTGAACTGCAGGCAGAGGCAGGTCTCTGAAGGCATTGAGTCTTTGCCTGAACTAATCCAGGGCCCGGGGCTAGAAAAAGCAGACTCTGGTACACATATTGGTCTTTTGCAAAGGCACCCAGGCCCAGGAAAGGGAGCCACAAGCTGTGGATTGCAGAAAGCTCCAAACAGGATACTCAGGGCCAGTCACAGTGTCTGACATTGTCCTGCACTAGAGATTGTGAGTCATAGCAGATCTACCTAATAAACAGACAAAACCCCAAATAGGCAGCCAAAATGCAGGGACAAAAACGCCCGAAATGAAAGAACAAGAAATTATTCAGAAGAAGAGCTAAATGAAATGGAAGTAAGAAATTTATCAGTCATAGACTTCAGAATAATGATGACAAAGATGCTCACCAACATGAGCAAAAATATAGTAACTATGAAGAATGACATAGCACTAATAAAGAACACCGTAGAGAGAATATGCAGTGGATTAGGGGAAGCTGAGGATAAGATCAGTGAATTAAAAGTTAAGGTAGAAAAAAACACTCACTCAGAGAACCAAAAAGAAAAAAAAAAAAACAAAACAAAACAGGAGGACAGCTTAAGGGAGCCATGGGATAACATGAAACATAACAATATTCACATCATAAGAGTGCTAGAAGGAGATGATAGTGAGCAAGGGAGAGAAAACATGCTTGAAGAAATAATGGCAGAACACTTCCCTAACCTGGTGAAGGAAAAAGTCACATAACTTCAGGAGGCACAGAGACTACCATGCAAGAACAACCCAAATAGGCCAAGCCCAGACATATTATAATTAAAATGCCAAAAATGAAAGACAAAGAAAGAATTTTAAAGGCACCAAGAGAAAAGCAATTTTTTTTAACCTACAAAGGAGCTCCCATAAGGCTGTCAGCTGATTCCTCATCAGAAACTCTACAGGTCAGAAAGGAATGGCATGGATTATTTAAGATAATGAAAAGTGAAGATCTGATACCAAGATTACTATATCTAGCAAGGCAATCATTCAAAATAGATGCTGAAATAAAGAGTTTGCCAGACAAAAAAGGCTAAAGTAGTTTATCACCACCAAACCATCAATGCAAGAAATGCTAAAGGGACTGCTGTAATGAGAAGGAATAGAGAAAGAGAAAAACATGGGGGCAAGAGGACACATACGTAATACATTAATCAATAAAGAAATTAAAATGCAAAAAAAAGAAGTCCCCGGGGGGGGGGGGGCGAGACAAATTAAAATGGCAATAAATAAATACATATCAATAAAAACCTTAAGTGTAAATATTTTAAATGCTTCAATCAAAATAGATAGGGTACCTGAATGGATAAAAAAAAAAGTGACCCAATTATATGCTGTCTATAAGAGACCGAACTCACAACAAAAGACCCCACAGGATGAGAGTGAAGGGCTGGAACCAAATTTTCAATGCAAATTGAAATGAAAATAAAGCTGGGGTAGCAATACTCATATCTGACAAAATACATTTCAAAATGAATGACATCACAAGAGTCAATAAAGGTCACTATGTTATACTAAAGGGAGCCATTCAACAAATGGATATAACCCTGATAAAGATATATGCACCCAATATATTTCTAAATATATATAAAAAAACTTTTGGAGAGGAACCAAGATGGTGGCATAGGTAAATGCCTGTACTTGCTGCCTCCCATAACCACATCGAAATTACAACTAAAATACAGAAAACTATCATCCAGAACCACGGGAAAGCTGGCTGAGTGGAAGTACTACAACTAGAGAGGTAAAGAAGGAAGTGCATTGAAACTGGTAGGAGGTGTGGAGGCACAAAACAGGCTAGTCCGGCACCTGGGTGTGCCATTTTTTAATTGGGAGGGAGATCGCCTCTTTGGAGGCCACCTGGAGGAGCAAGGAGTCCCGGACACATACCAGACACCCACCCCAGGGTCCCAGAGCTGGGGAAAGAAGTCCCTATGGGCAATAAGAACTACAGAATGTAAAAACCAGTGTGGATTGGGGCTGAGTGACACACAGGCTGCTGGAGAGCCAACTGCACCTCTTAAAAGGCCAGCACCATGAACTGAATTTACAAGCTCCTGCTTGCTCTGAGTTCCAGTGCCCAGCAAGGCTCTGGGGTACCCAGACACATATGGGGAGAAACTGGACTGTCTGGCATCAGGGTAGGAACACAGGGGTGGCTTTTTTCCAGACGGAGGTGCTCACAGTGGTCATTGTTCCCATGCTGGGACTCCCCCAGTGCAATGCTGACTGGCAGCCATTTCTGTTTGCTCTGCCCTGGAGATTCCCTGAAATCCTGCCCCACCCAATTTACAACTACAACCAAGCTGTGCACAGTGGCTTTTGCATATGAATGACCTGTACTTTCTCAGCCTAAAACCTGTCAAACAAGCTGCAGCTGGGTCTGGAAACCCCAAAGCTATCAATAAAAGGCCCAACGCTGGAACCAGCACCAGCCTGACTTGCTTCACAGCTGGGCCTCGTCTGGGCACTTCCAAACCCAATACAAAGAGGAGGAATCTGCAGATCTCTCTGTAGCTCCTGCTGGGTGGCCCCAGGCAGTGGCTGACTTTGTACTTCCTTGGAGATCCAACAGCCAGTGTACCCAGTGGTCAATGTGAGACCATACCAGATTACAACTCTTCACATCCATAAGAGACACACTCAAGGGGCAGACTCAGTGAGCACCAAAGCCACACTGAAGCAGGTCCTGCCCCATAAGTTGTCTCCTGTACAGCAGCTCTCCCACTGTAGTTGCAGCTGGTCCCCACAGCCAATTGGCCTGGAGGTCACTTCCTCCCAGCAATCAAAGCTCAGCTACAAGACTCTGCACACAGCCCACAAAGGGGAGCACTAAGAGTGCCCAGCTCATGTGAATAGGGAGGCTGAGCCTCTGGGCCCTATAGGACACCTACTACACAAGGACACTCTATCTCAAGGACATACAGCAGCTCTACCCAATACATAGAAACAAACACAGGGAAGCAGCCAAAATGTGGAGACAAAGAAACATGTCACAAATGAAAGAAATGGAAGAAAGCAAACTACTGGATATAGAGTTCAAAACTGCAGTTATAAGGTTACTCAAGAATCTTCTAAAAACTGCTGAGGAACTTAGTGATACCTTCAAGGATCTTAGTGAGAATGCCAAAAAAAAAAAAAATGGAAAAGGATCAGTCATAAATTAAGCATACACTCACTGAAATAAAGAATAACATACAGGGATTCAACAGTGGACTAGAGGATGCCAAAAATCAAGTCAATGATTTGAAACATGAGGAAGCAAAAAACACCCTATCAGAAGAACAAACAAAAAAATAAGAATCCAAAAATATAAAGATAGTGTAAGGAGCCTCTGGGACAACTTCAAGTGTACCAACATCCGAATTATGGGGTGCCAGAAGAAGAGAGAGAGCGAGATATTGAAAACCTATTTGAAGAAATAATAACAGAAAACTTCCATTACCTGGTGAAAGAAATAGATTTACAAGTCCAGGAAGCACAGAGAACTCCAAAGAAGAGGAATCCAAAGAGGACCACACCAAGACACCTCATAATTAAAATGCCAAGGGCAAAAGACAAAGAGACAATATTAAAAGTAGCAAGAGAAAAACAGTTACCTCCAAGGAAGTACCCATACAACTGTCAGCTGATTTCTCAATAGAAACTATGCAGGCCAGAAGGGAGTGGAAAGAAATATTCAAAGTGATGAATAGCAAGAACCTACAACCAAGATTACTCTACCCAGGAAAGCTATCATTTAGAATTGAAGGTGAGATAAAGAGCTTCACAGACAAGAAAATGCTAAAGGAGTTTGTCATCCCCAAACCAGTATTATATGAAATGCTGAAGGGTATTATTGAAGAAGAAGAAAAAGGAGGAGGAGGAGAAGGAGGAGGACAAGATAAAAAAATTATGAACAACAAAGTGACAACAAATACATATCTATCAACAAGTAAATCTAAAAATCAAATGAATAAAAAATCTGGTAAACAGAATAAACTGGTGAATGGAATAGAATCAGGGGCATGGAAATGGAACAAACTGACAATTCTCGGAGGGAAGGGGGTGTGGGAGTGCAGGAAGAGATTACACAAAGATCTTTTATGTATGTATGCAGTACCTATGGACACAGACAATAGGGTGGCAAGGGCCTGGGGTGGGGTGGGAACCAGGTGGAGGGGATCTAGGGGGCGGGGAAGAGGGACATCTGTAATAATCTCAACAATAAAGATTTTAAAAAAAATCTTTTAGAGGACTTTAAGGGAGAGACTGATAGCAAAAAGTTATAATAGGGGATTTTAATACCCTGCCGACTTCACTGCATAGATCTTCTAGACAAAAAACTTAACAAGGAAACAGAGACTCTAAATGACACAATGAATCACTTGAATTTAATTGACATTTATAGAACATTTCACCCCAAAGCTGCAGAATACACACTCTTCTTAAGTGCACGAGTCATTCATAAAGAGAAACTACATTAGGAAAAGAAAAGGGTCTATAAATTCAAGAACAATAAAATCATATCAAACATGGTCTCAGATAACAATAGAAGGAAATTAGAAATCAATTACAGTAAAAAAACACCCCAAAACATTTAAACACCTGGAGGATAAATAGCATATTATTAAACAATGAATAGTTTGCCAATGAGATCAAGAGAGAAATCAAAAACTTCCTAGAAACAAATGAAAATGAACACACAACCAGCCAAAATCTATGTGAAATAGCAAAAGCACTCCTGAGAGGGAAGTTCATAGGACTGCAGGCCTACCTAAAAAAACAAGAAACATATAGAAAAAAATAAACTATTTAAGCCTACAACTTGAAGATTTAGAAATAGAACAAGAAAAGCTCAGAGTAAGTAAAATGAAAGAAATAATAAGGATTCGAGCAGATAACAATGACATAGAGGCTAAAAAGCAGTACAAACAATCAACGAAACCAAGATCTGGTTCTTGGAAAAGATAAACAAGATTTATGAACCATTAGCCAGACTCAATAAGAAACAAACATAGAGGACCCAAATTAATAAAATCAGAAATGAAAGTGGTGGAGTAACTATTAACTCAACAGAAATACAAAGGATTGTAAAATACTATGAACAACTATATTCCAACAAACTAGACAATGTATATGAAATAGACAAATTCCTAAAAAAATACAATCTTCTAAATCTGAGTCAGGGAAAATCAGAAAATGTGAAGAGGCCTATAATAACTGATTAAATAGAAGCAGAGAACTGGGGAGACCTTGGATACCTCCCAGGACCTTACAACCACAATGCCCATGGACCAGTTACCTCAGCTGTGAACCGAGGAACACCGAGACTCTAGCCTCCCTGGCCATGGGCGCTTAAAAAGTTTGTCCAGGGCGAGACAAGGTGGCGGCCAAATACAAGGTTGGGTTCTGCACCTTCTCACAGAACAGATAGAAGGAACAGCTGAATCGAATAACACCCAACCAGAATTGGTGAATTAAACACAGCTGGTGAGGAAATCTGTGGACAGAAAAGTCAGATCACCTGGAGAGAGTCAACTCAGGAGAGAGAGAGAGCTACATAACCAGACACCCTGAGAGGAGCGAACATGGGGAGACAAAGAAACAGCCCCCATATGAAAAAAAAAGGAGGAATCACCAGAAAAGGAAGTAAATGAAATGGAGGCAAGCAATCTGTCAGAAAAAGATTTCAGAGCAATGGTCATAAAGACGCTGAAAAGGATGGAAGACAAATTCAACAACATATGTAAGAATCAAGAGGAAATGAAGAAGAACCAAGAAGAACAGAAGAATGACATAGCTGCAATAAAGAACACAATAGAAAGCATCAACAGTAGACTAGAAGAAGTGGAGGACCGCATCAGAGAGCTAGAAGACAAGGTAGTAAAAATACTGAAGCAGGGCAGTAACTGGAAAAAAACTTAAATTACAGGAGGAGAGCCTAAGGGTACTTTGGGACAACATGAAATGAAACAACATCAGAATAATAGGGGTACCAGAAGGAGAGGAAAATGAGCAAATTCAGAAAACCTGTTTGAAGAAATAATGACAGAAAACGACCCAGATATTGGGAATAAAAAGCTCACACAAGTCCAAAGAGCTCACAGAGTCCCAAATAAAGTGATCCCAAAAAGACCGACACCAAGACATATTATCATTAAATTGGCAAACACCAATGACAAAGTAAGAATCTTAAAGGCTGCCAGAGAGAGACAGAAAGTTACCTACAAGGGATCTCCCATCAGACTATCAACTGATTTCTCAACAGAAACACATCAGGCCAGAAGGGAATGGTATGAAATATACAAAGTCATGCAAAGCAAGCATGTGAATCCAAGAATACTGTACCCAGCAAGGCTATCAATCAAAGTTGAGGGTGAAATTAGGAGCTTCACAGACAAAAGAGGATGAAGGGAGCTTATTACCACCAAACCAGCAATGCAAGAAATGCTAAAGAGACTGCTGTAAAAGAAGAAATAGGAAGCAAAGAAGGAACATGGGCATAAAGAATAAAAATGGTGACAAACAAGTACCTATCAATAATAACTTTAAATGTAAATGGATTAAATGCCCCAATCAAAAGACATAGGGTAGCTGAATGGATAAGAAAACATGACCCATATATCTACAGGAGACCCACCTTAGAACAAACGACTCACACAGACTGATGGTGAGGGAATGGAAAAAGATTTTTCAGGCAAATGGAAATGAAAAAAAAAAAGCTGAGGTAGGAATACTCACATCTGACTAATTAGACCTCAAAGTGAAGGCCATAACAAGAGATAAGGAAGGCCACTTCATAATACTAAGGGGAGCAATTCAACAAGAAGATATAAGTCTGGTAAACATATATGCACCCAATACAGGAGCACCCAAATACATAAAGAATATTCTGGAAGATATCAAGGGAGCAATTGACAGCAATACAGTCATAGTAGTGGACTTTAATACCCCACTAACACCACTAGATAAATCCTCTAAACAAACAAAAAAAATCAGCAAACAAACAGAAATCCTAAATCACTCACTAGATCAGATGGAATTAATTGACATCTTCAGAACATTTCACCCCAAGGCCATGGAATATACATTCTTTTCAAGTGCAAATAGGACATTTTCAAAGACCACATATTGGGGCACAGGCAAAGTCTCTTCAAATTCAAGAAGACAGAATTCATATCAAGGATCTTCTCAGATCACAATATCATAAAATTAGAAATCAACTACAGTAAAAACAATGAAAAAAATTAAACACCTGGAGGCTAAAAAGCATGCTATTAAACAATGATTGGGTTACCACAGAGATCAAAGAAGAAATAAAATGCTTCATGGCAACAAACAACAATGAAAACACAATCCAAAATCTATGGGACACAGTGAAAGAGTCTTGAGAAGGAAGTTCACACCTCTACAGGCCTAACTCAAAAAAACAAGAAAAAATGGTAAGAAATTATCTACCCCTAATACTCAAAGATTTAGAAAGAGAGCAACAGGAAAAGCCCAGTGTAAGCAGAAGGAAGGAAATAATAAAGATCAGAGCAGAAATAAATGACATAGAGACAAAAAAAAATATATAAAAGATGAACAAAACCAAGAGATGGTTCTTTGAAAGGATAAACAAGATTGATGAACCTCTATCTAGGCTCACCAAGAAGCAAAGAGAGAGGACCCAAATAAACAAAATCAGAAATGATAGAGGTGAAGTAACAAACAATCCCACAGAAATACGAAGGATTATGAAAAAATACTATGAACAACTCTATTCCCACAAATTGGACAACCTAGATGAAATGGACATATTTTTAGAAAAATACAAGCTCCCAAAACTCAATCAGGAAGAATCAAAAAACTTGAATAGGCTGATAACCACCAAAGAAATTGAAGCAGTGATCAAAAATCTTCCAGCAAATAAAAGCTGTGTTCCGTACGACTTTACAGTGGAGTTCTATCAAGCATTCAAAGAAGAACTAAAACCTATCCTCCTCAGACTATTCCAAAAAACTCAAGAGGAAGGTACACTTCCAAGCTCTTTCTATGAAGCCAGCATCGCTCTAATTCCAAAACCAGATAAAGACACCACCAAAAAAGAGAACTACAGCCCACTACGAACCAATATCCTTGATGAGCATAGATGCTAAAATCCTCAACAAAATTCTAGCAAACTGGATCCAGCATTACATTAGAAAGATCATACACCATCACCAAGTGGTATTTATTCTGGGGATGCAAGAATGGTATAATATCTGCAAATCAATAAACGTGATACATCACATAAACAAATTGAGAGACAAAAATCACATAGTCATATCAATTGATGCAGAAAAAGCATTTGACAAAATCCAATACCGTTTCCTGATAAAAACTCTCATCAAAGTGGGAATAGAGGGATCATCTTATATAATAAAACCCTAATATGCAAATCAATCAAGGGGATGAACTACTGGTGTAATGAATAGTCTCTATGGCATGCACTGACCACCAGGGGGGCAGACACTCAATACAGGAGCTGCCCCTGGTGGTCAGTGCACTCCCACAGGGGCACTCAGCCAGAAGTTGGGCTCATGGCTGACGAGCACAGTGGTGGTGGTGGGAACCTCTCCCACCTCCGCTGCAGGTGGGCAGTTAGGAGCGAGGGGCCCCGGACTGCAAGAGCCCCGCACACCAAGAGAGATGTCTAAGCCAGCAGGCGGACATCCCCTGAGCGGCACCAGACTGCAAAAGGGTACAGGCCAGGTTGAGGGACCCCCCCATCTGTTGCACGAATTTCGTGCATGGGGCCTCTAGTACTTCAATAAAAGCCTTATATGACAAACCTACAGCCAACATCATACTCAATGGGCAAAAAATAAACTCATTTCCCTTAAGAACAGGAATAAGACAGGGATGTGCACTTTCACCACTCCTGTTTGACATAGTACTGGAAGTGCTAGCTATAGGGATCAGACAAGAAGAAGAAATAAAAGGCATCCAAACTGAAAATGAAGAAGTAAAACTGTCCTTATTCGCAGATGACATGATATTGTACATAGAATACCCTAAAGACTCCATCAAAAATCTACTAGAATTAATAAAGGAATTTGGCAATGTAGTAGGATAAAAAATTAACACCCAGAAATCTATGGCTTTTTTATACATAAATAATGAACTAACAGAAAGAGAAACTTAAAAAAAACAATCCCATTTACCATTGCAACAAAAATATTAAGAAACCTACGAATAAATTTAACCAAGGAGGTAAAGGACCTGTACTCGGGAAATTACAGGATGCTGAAAAAAGAGATAGAGGAAGACATAAACAAATGGAAGAACATACCATGTTCATGGCTTGGTAGAATCAACATCATTAAAATGTCCATACTATCCAAGGCGATCTGTAGATTCAATGAAATCCCCATTAAAATACCAATAGCATACTTCAAAGACCTAGAACAAAGTCTCCAAAAATTCATCTGGAACAAAAAAACACCCCAAATAGATGCAGCAATCTTGAGAAAGAAGAACAAAGTTGGAGGGAGCACAATGCCAGATATCAAGCCCCTGTCCTCAAAACTGCCTGGTATTGGCACAAGGACAGACATATAGACCAATGGAACAGAACAGAGAACCCAGAAATTGACCCAAGTCATTATGCTCAGCTAACATTTGGCAAAGGAGGCAAGCGCATACAATAGAGACAAGGCAGTCTCTTCAATAAATGGTGTTGGGAAAATTGGTCAGATACATGCAAAAAATGAAACTAGACCAATAACTTACACAATACACAAAAATAAACTCAAAATGGATAAAGGACTTAAATGTAAGATGGAAACCATAAAAATCTTAGAAGCCATAGGCAGCATAATAACAGACATTTGTCATAGCAATATCTTTACTGACACAACTGCTAGGGCAATGGAAACTAAGGCGAACATAAAGAAATGGGACTACATCAAAATAAAAAGCTTCTGCACAGCAAAAGAAGCCATCAACAAAACAACAAGAAAGTCCACTGCATGGGAGAACATATTTGCCAATGTTATTTCAAATAAGGGTTTAATGTCCAAAATTTATAGGGAACTCATACAACTTAACAAAAGGAAGATAAACAATCCAATCAAAAAATGGGCAAAGGACCTAAATAGATACTTTTCAAAAGAGGACATACAGAAGGCCAAGAGACATATGAAAATGTGCTCAAACTCACTAATCATCTGAGAGATGCAAATCAAAACGCCAATGAGGTACCATTTCACACCTGTCAGAATGTCTATCATCAACAAATCAACAAATGACAAGTGCTGGAGAGGATGCGGAGATAAAGGAACCCTGGGGCACTGCTAGTGGGCATGTAGACTGGTGCAGCTACTGTGGAGAACAGTATGGCATCTCCTCAAAAAATTAAAAATTTAACTTCCATTTGACCCAGTAATCTCACTTCTAGGAATATATCCCAATAAAACAGGAACACCAATCAGAAAGGATATACACACCCCTATGTTCATAGCACCACAATTTACAATAGCTGAGATTTGGAAACAGCCTAAGTGCCCATCAGCAGATGAGTGGATTAAAGCCATTTTTATCTTTAGGTTTAACACTATTTAAAAAGTAAACCTTGATCCTAATCTTGTCCCATATATATCAACTAATTAAAAACAGATCATATATATAAATTAAAACTTTATAAAATTTCCAGAAAATATAGGAGAAAATTTATGTGATCATGTGTTTGGCAAAGGTTTCTAACATATAACACAAAAAAATAATAATCAATAAAAAAATTTAAATGATAAATTAGACTTCAGCAAATTGAAAATCTGTTTTCAAAAGAAACTCAATACAATGAAAAGACATGCTACAGACTGGGAAAGTATATTTGCAAAGCATATATCTAATGGACTTGTAATCAGAATTGGTAATTTTTCTTTTGTTGAAATTTTTTTTATTTCTTTTGAGTTGCCTACCTTTAATAATAGCAAGAAGAAACATACAATAAATAAAACTTCCTACTGAGCTAAGAATTCCAGAAAGGTGGAGTCAAGTTAATTGAGGTGTTATTCAACTAAGTGTTTCAAATTTCTATAATGGAAAAGTCTTATCCTAGCCTAAACATATTATATCACTTGAATATTAAACAGTGTTAGAGTTTTAACTAAAATATATCACAGGAAAGTGAATTACAAAAAAAATTAATAGAGTTACAATTCCACATAATTTATGCTCAGATTTTTAAAAAATTTAACTATACTTTTTAACTTAATTCTCTATACTCTTGAAAGACTGATATCAGTAAGTAGCTGTTAAAGTTCTCCATGTATAAATACTTAATATTTACTTCATAGTATTGGCCAATCCAACATGATGGTAAAACATAATAGTTAAGAAAACATACTCCAATCAGATGGTCTGAATTTGCATTCCCCCCCACTTTGTGAATCACTCACTATAAGCAAACTGCTTCATATCTCTAATCTCAATTTATACATTTATGTAATGAATAATAATAGAGCTTACATCACTGCTGAGTTGTAAGGATTAAATACAAATAATACATGTAAAACACTGCTATAGATTGAATATTTATGCCACCCTACAAATTTATATGTTGAAATTTAATCCCCAAAATGATGGCATTAGGAGGTGGGGCCTTTGGGAGATGCTTAGTTCATGGGGGTGGAGACTTTAAGAATGGTATTAGCTTCTTTAGTAAAGAAGCCACAATCTAGAAACATGGAAGCCTGGAACAGAGTGCAGAAACTTGGAGGGAAGGTGGGAGAGGGTGGGAGGTAAGCAAACAGGGAACTTGTATGCATATATGCATGGCCCATGGACACAGACAATGAGGTGGTGAGGGCCTGGGCGGGAGGAGGGTGAGGGGAGCAGGCTGCAGGGGTCAGTGGGGAAAAAAAGGGGACATATGTAATACTTTCAATAATAAAGAATTATTAAAAAACAAAAATAAAAGTAAAATATAAATAAATAAAAGAAGCCACAGATTTCCCTCCCCTCTTCTGCCACCTGAGGTTATCAGGAAGTGGTTCCTCACCAGATATCAAATGTGCAAGTACTATGATCTTGAATTTCAAAGCCTCCAGAACTATTTTAAATTCCCAACTATATTATTTATAATCCACCCAGTCTATAGTATTTTGATATAGCAGCCTATATGGACTAAGACAAACATAACATAATGCTTAGCAAAGAGTAAATGGTAGTTATTATTATTGCTACCTTTTAATTTTGCCTCACTGATAAGATGGGTTGAGTCAAGTGCAGAAAAGAGGTGAGCATGTATTAAAATCTAAATAAACAATTTTTTGTTGATGAAGATATGATATTATAAAAATAATGTTTCATTAAAACATTGTGAGCCACAGTTACAAGTCTTCTAATACAAGATGACTGTCAATGGTTTGGCATGTGACATTCAAATAAAGGTATTTATGTCATGTTGCTAGTGGCATTCATGGAAAAAAAATGTTAAGGTATGAAAGTTCCAAATGCTGAGCTGATAAATGGCACAGACAAACACCCTGTAGAGTGGAAGGGAAACTAAAAAACTGCTTCCATCACTTTAGTGGGTAGCTAAGTAAATCTATCTGCAAACAATGCACCTTACTTAATTTAAGCTTTGTAACTATCAATCAATTCCCAAGTGACACTATGAAAAAAAGGCCTCTAAGCATAAAATCAGTACAGAGAAGTCTTAGAGAGGATCTTCATACATTCACTGAAGCTCCATGTACAACTTCAATGTAATTAGCAAATCAATTTAACTCAGAATTTAAAGATCAACCTATCAGGAAAGACACATTATTGATATGATAGTCTTTTTTTTCACATCTCAAATACCTTTGTGTAAATAAACTCACACACACACACACACACATACACACACACACTCTCATATTTATAGTCTAGGTGCGCACTTGCCTTTCCCAAGAAAAAGGCAACTTGGTTTCAGATTATAGCCTTCAGGCTCTGTAAGCACTGTGCTTACTTTAAACTGTAGATTGACATTCCAATACACAAAAAGGGGCAAATCACCATTAAAAGGTTGTTTTTGAACTTTAATTTCCCTGTAACTAATAAGACTTATCAGGTTATAAATCAAAAGGTTTAAATTCAAATGACAGGATCCATTCTAGATAAGTAGAATGTACTGCTCTTGATAATTTTAAATTCCCAATGAACCCAAATTTCATTCAGCAATTATAAATATAGTAAAGAGCCTCATAAATAATCCTTTATTAAAATCATTTATCAAGAGAATTATGGCCTAAAATTATAATCACATCCATATCAAAGCAAAACATGCAGAAATTTGCACCTTCTACCACATCTTTCTGCACTATTTTTCCATTGAGGCTCCATCATCATCAAAACCAACACATGTACCTGTCCATACCCCAACAAAGACCAACCCATATACATTATATTTAATGTCAGTAAGAAAAACAAAAAAGGCAAAACCAAAATGAAAGTATATCTTGATTATCACATTTGACTTTTCCATTTTGTGAATATCTATGTTCCCTTGAACCTTCACTATCATTACTTAGCATGAAGACTGAGATTGCAAACAAGTACTTCAGAAAATCAGACCTCATCAGGAAAGTCAAATTGCCCACTTTCCAAAATCATATGCATTATATAAAGCAAACAGAAATTACATTTATATTATTCATTTTAGAAGAGCCAGTCAATGGTTCTCCTCATTAACAAGCATACCTGGTAAACAAGTTTCCCTTCTAACTCCAGATTACATGAAACATTTCTCTTCTCTTATGCTATTTGGTCCTAATCCTTCCCTTTCCAGTCCTAGCAAAATGACTCCCAACATTTTAACTGAAGGCCTTCCTTTCTGGACAAAGTATTCCAGTGACCATATATATTACAACTTTTATTGCTAATAATACAGTTGTGAATTACTTTTCTAGGTATTCCTGATTCCATATTAAGTTAAGTACTACATACAGGTAAAATAGCATTCTCAGTGTCCCATATTCCAAAACTTTTATTGACATTCATTAAATATGTCTAGAACACACAGTGCATGTAATTAATTCTTCAAATTTAGTGTCAGTTTATCACATTTATAGCTGAGCTGTCCTTCTAGTGACATTAACTGATTATGCCAGGCAGTATATTCTACATTTTCACCTCATTACTGCTTCCTGTTTGATGTCATAAAATTTCTACATTTACCCTGATGTTTTGTCTAAAGAATAATAGTTCTGATATTATCATTACATTTGCTGAACGTTGGCATGATTGAATCACAAGCCAACTTTAATATCTTAAAAATACAGAAATGTTTTCCTGTTCCCTTTTATCTAAGAAGTAGGTAAATATAAAAATACACAGTCATTTATCCCTGAGAATGGCAAAGGAAACATATTAAGCAGAAACCTCTCATGAAACCTAATACTGATTTAATTTTCAAAAACCTATTTGAGAATTATATTTACACTGGAGGCCTGGTGCACAAATTCGTGCACAGGTGGGGTCCCTCGGCCTGGCCGGCAATTGGGGCCAATCAGAGCCGTGGGAGGCTGGCCAGGGGAAGGGGCTGTAGGAGGTTGGCCAATGGGGCAAGGGGCCACAAGAGTTTGGCCAGCCGGGGAGAGGGGCCGCAGGAGGTTGGCCTACCGCAGGAGGTTTGCTATGGGAGCTCACTGACCACCACGGGGCAGATCCTGTGTTGAGCATCTGCCCCCTTGTGGTCAGTGAGCATCATAGCGACCAGTTATTTGGTCATTCGGTCGCATAGACTTTTATATATATAGATCATACTGTAACCACATTTTCCATTTCAAGAAAAGTAGCAGCTTTGCTTTCTGGTGTTTAGGAAATTTAAATATATTGGTGAATAAGTATGCTAAGATCAAAATTATAGAATTTTTCATTTTTCAACAACAATTATTTTTAATTTATCTTTCCAAATATTGCAAAAGAGATTGGTAAAGGGAAGCATGTAGGGGGAATTTATTTTCCATAAAATATAAAATAAGGATTATTTTATTTGGTCACCAGGAAGGAACATTACATATATTAGAGCTAAGGGGTTAACAGAAATAAAATTAGACATAATCTTTATAATATTAACAGAAACTAAACTGATTTTCCAAAGATCATTCAGCAAATAAATGACAAAACAAGTGTTCAAACCTAGATCTGCTTGGTGCAAAAGCCAGTGCTTTTCCCACTACATTACTTCTTTGAGGTTTTAAAAATTCCTTCAAGGTATTTTAACCTCACATTCAATTAAATTCAATTCCATAAATATGTAGTGAATATATATAGTGCACATAGAATTATACTAGGTCATATGGGATTGTATACTAGATGAATGACCCATAGTCCATGTTCCTAAAGTATTTATATTCTATTAGGAATGAGAGAGATATAAACAACTAGTTTTTAGACAAAGAAACATTTGACCACTCAAAGATCTGTGCACTAGCATCAAGATCACCTAGTAGCCTGCTAGAAATGCAGCATGTCTGGGCCCATCCCAGACCTATGGAATCAGAATCTGCATCTTAACCAGAAACCCAGATGATTCAAAAAGAACAGTGATTTGCAACAGCATGGATGGAACTGGAGAGCATTATGCTAAGTGAAATAAGCCAGTCAGAGAAAGATAAATACCACATGATCTCACTCATTTGTGGCATATAATGAACAACATAAACTGATGAACAAAAACAGATCTAGAGAGAGAGAAGCATCGATCAGATGCTGAAACCTCAGAGGGAAGGTAGGGGAGGGTGGGGGTAAGGGAGAGAGATCAACCAAAGGTCTTGTATGCATGCATATAAGCCTTACCAATGGACACAGACAACAGGGGGGTAAGGGCATGAGTGGGGGGGTGGGGGGAATAGGGGAATAAGGACACATATGTAATACTTTAATCAATAAAGAAAAATAAATAAATAAATTAGACGCCAAAAAGAAAGAAAGAAAAGAAAAGAAAAAAAAAAGAAAAGAAAAAAGAACAGTGACGTTTGAAAAGCACTATAACTATGGCCCTAACTAGTTTGGCCTCTACATTACCCTGAATATGCTGCTGAGTTGCAATCAACATAGGTAGATTAAGATATGGGGAATTCATACTCCATATTTAATGCTTTAATTAATGTTACATGGACGTTTTTAGAACGTTTTTAGAAATGTTTCTCATAATCAACTTGATACCTATTCATTATAAATATTTTAGAAGAACAAACAGAAGAGGAAAAATAAATTCATCTATAACTCATTGTTTAAGGTAATAACTAGCCCTGTCTGGTGTGGCTGAGTCACTTGGAATGTCACCCCATGCACCACAATGTGGCAAGTTTGATTCCTGGTCAGGGCACATACCCAGGTTGTGGGTTTGATCCCAGTCAGGGCGTGTGCAGGAGGCAACCAATCTGTTTCTCTCTCTCTCTCTCTCTCTCTCTCTCTCTCTCTCTCTCTCTCTCTCTCTCTCTCTCTTTCTCTCCCCTCTATCTCCTTTACTCTCTCTAAAGTCAATTAAAAAATTAACTAGTGACATTTTGGGTTATTTAATTCCAGTATGCTTTTACTGCATATATTCAGCAACATTTTGATGAGATTACACATACAATCTTTTACCAAACATGTCATCATAAGAATTTACTCATGCAATTAATCACTGTCCTTCAAAAGCATGCTTTTTATTGGTTGCATAAAATTCTATCTTAAGTATATACCATAATTTATTTAATCATTGTCTATATGTTAGAGGAGGTTATCAAGAGGATGTGATCACCAGCTGAACCCTATGAACTGGACCTGGGTAATGTGGAACCTGGTGTCTCCACACCCCTCTGGATTATATAATCTGTTCCCTGCATCCACAGTTGGAGGTATTCCAAGAACATAGCCTTGAGAAAGTAAGGTGTTCTTGAGACCATCTGGACTGAATATATGGCTAAACCCAGTTAAGACCTCCATAAAAACTTTTAAGATTCTGGTTTGTGGATGCAGAAATCGAATCCTCTTTTAAATGTCCAAGACAAGCCTTGTTAAGTTACCTTGCTTTTTAAAGCTTCCACATACCAATCTGGTGCCATCTACCTGTTTCTTTGGTTTCTCCTTGCTCTCCGTATATAGGGGCTGGTTTCAGATTTTACCCAGGAAGCTCCCAAGAATGCAAGCCAACACTGTTGCTGAATACTTAGATGCTTCCCATTTTTGTTACAGTAAAAAAAAATAATAATATAGTAAACATCCCTATGGTCAAGAGTTCTGAAAACTACTAAAAAAAATCCTCAAAAACATTCAAACAGATGGAGGCTAAATAGCATGTTATTAAACAACTAGAAGCCCGCTGCACGAAATTCGTGCACGGGTTGGGTCCTAGACCTGGCTGGTGATCAGGGCTGATCGGGGCCAGGCCGATTGGGGCCCAAAGGCCCCAGCAGGGTCGGGAGAGGAGGCAATGGTCACTGGACCAGGCACGGAAGGAATGGACGCCAGACGCCGATGCTGCCCTTGGCACCCCGCCACCACACAGTTTCCCGCCTTCCCCCCTCCTCCTTCCCTCGCTGCCACACTGCCACTGGGGCCTGCTGGCCAGGGGGGGAGGGACAGGGACTGTTGGCTGGGGGAGGGACCGCAGGAGGTTTGCTGGCTTAAGGGAGGGGCCGCAGGAGGTTGGCTGCTGGCCCCAAGGAGGGAGCCGGCCCTCAGCCTCCCTGGGAAAGGTGTCATGTCTGCCACCACCCACCCCCAGTTCCCTGTCCCAGCCCGGGTCCCGAAGGCCCCAGCAGGGTCAGGAGAAGAGGTGACAGGCCGGGCACAAAAGGAATGGACACTAACGCCCCCGTTGGTGCCCGCCACTGTGTGGCTCACACCCCCCCCCTTTCCCTAGCTGTTGTGCTGCCACCACAGTGAGCGGGTGGTGGGCTGATTGGGCCTGCTGGCCAGGGGGAGGGGCAGGGCACGAAGGTTGGCAACCAGCCCCAAGGTCCTCCTGGGAAGGGGGACATGTCTGCCACCACCCAACCACAGGAGGTTGTCTGTGGGAGCACACTGACCACCAGGGGGCAGCTCCTGCATTGAGCATCTGCCCCCTGGTGGTCAGTGCACATCTTAGTGACCAGTTGTTTCAGTCATTTCGGTCGTTCCAGTCGTTCGGTCATAATGGTTGCTTAGGCTTCCTATCTAATAAAAGAGTAATATGCAAATTAACCATCACTTCACTGCACCCACAAACCACACCCACCAGCCAATCAGGAGCGAATATGCAAATAAACCCAACCAAGATGGCTATGTCCACAGAGAGTAGGAGGGAGGCTTGGGTTTCCCCGGCAATGGAGGAAGCCAAGCTTTCCGCCTGCACTTGCCAGCCTAGGCCTCCACTCAAGGCTACAAAGTTTCAATGACAGAAGATACATAAATCCAAACAGAAATGGCGGCAGCCATGGAGCTGGAAAGAGCAGGAGGCTAGGGTTGCCCCTGGCGATGGAGGAAGCCAAGCTTTCCACACACCCTGGCCGGCCCAGGCCTCTGCTTAAGGCTACAAAGTTTCAATTATAGAAGATACATAAATCCCAAAAGAAATGGCTGCCACCACGGAGCAAGTAGAAGGCTTGGCTCCACTCCAGGCTACAAAGTTTCAATTGTAGAAGATAAATAAATCCCAGATACCAGGGCCTCCGCTTGGGTCATCAGGGGGTGTGGCCAACCTGCAAACCACCACAGGCCCCTCGCCCAGGCCACCTCACGCCCCAAGGGAACCCCCACCCTGTTCCAGGACACCCTTTAGGGCAAACCAGCTGGCCCCCACCCGTGCACCAAGCCTCTGTCCTATCTAATAAAAGAGTAATATGCAGATTGACCATCACTCCAACAAACAAGATGGCTGCCCCCATGTGGTCAAAGATCCTGCCCCCATGTGGACACAAGATGGCTACCACAAGATGGCCAGCAGGGGAGGGCAGTTGGGAGGGACCAGGCCTACAAGGGAGGGCAGTTGTGGGCGATCAGGCCAGCAGGGGAGGGCAGTTGGGAGGGACCAGGCCTGCAAAGGAGGACAGTTGGGGGCATTCAAGCCTGCAGGGGAGGGCAGTTAGGGGTGACCAAGCCGGCAGAGGAGGGAAGTTGGGGGCGACCAGGTCTGCAGGGAAAGGCAGTTGGGAGGGACCCAGGCCTGCAGGGGAGGGCAGTTAGGGGTGACCAGGCCTGCAGGGGAGGGCAGTTTGGGGATACCCAGGCCTGCAGGGGAGAGCAGTTGGGGGGGACCAGGCCTGTAGGGGAGGGCAGTCAGGGGAAAAGAGGGTGGCAGGGGAGCAGTTAGGCATCAATCAGGCTGGCAGGGGAGTGGTTAGGGGGTGATCAGGCTGGCAGCCAGAAGCGGTTAGGGGCAATCAGGAAGGCAGGCAGGTGAGCAGTTGGGAGCCAGCAGTCTTGGATTGTGAGAGGGATGTCCGACTGCCCATTTAACAGGCAGTCAGACATCCCTCGAGGGGTCCCAGATTGGAGAGGATGCAGGCTGGGCTGAGGGACAACCTCCCCCATGCACGAATTTCATGCACTGGACCTCTAGTTTATATATATAGGTGAATGGGATAACAATAAGATAAAGAAAAAAAATTACCTGAAAACAATAGAAAATGAACATACAATAACCCTAAATCTATGGGACACAGTGAAAAGAGTGCTAAGATGAAATTTTACAGCATTACAGGCCTACCTCAAGAAGTAAGAAAAATCTCAAATGATCCACCCCTACACCTAAAAGAACTAGAACAAGAACAAAGCACAGAGTAACTAAAAGCAAGGAAATAATAAAGATTAGAATGGAAATAAATGATATAGAGACTAAAAACAACAAAAAGATCAATGAAACCAAGGGTTGATCCTTTGAAAAAATAAATACAATTGATGAAGCTATAGCCAGACTCATCAAGAAACAAGAGAGAGTACCTAAATAAATAAAATCAGAAATGAAAGAGGTGAACTAACAACTGACATCACAGAAATACAAAAGATTGTAATAACACACTATAAACAACTTCATGCCAACAAATTGGACAAATTTGGTGAAATGGATAAATTGCTAGAAACATACAATCTTCCAAAATTAAATCATGAAGAATCAGAAACCTGAATAGACTGATTACATCTATTAAAATTGAAGCAGCAATCAAGGACCTCCCATCAAACAAAAGTCCTGGACTGGATGGCTTCACTGGTGAGTTTTACCAAACATTCAAAGAATAACCAACACCCATCTGGGTCATTTTTCAAATTCTTAAAAAGGCAACTTAATCCCAATGTCTTTTTAGGAAACCTTTAAAGCTCTAACTTTTTAAAATTAAATTTACTGAGGTGACATTGGTGAATAAAATTATATAGGTTTCAAGTGTATAATTCTATTATACATCATCTGTATGTTGCATTGTGTGCCCACCACCCTAAGTCATTACTCCTTTACCCTTTATGACCTTCCACCCCCCTTCCCTCTGGTAACCACCATAGTGTTGTCTATGTCTATAAATTTTTGTTTGTTTGTTTTACTTGTTTGTTCATTTGTTGCTTTCACTTTTATATTCCACATATGAATGAAATCATATGGTTCTTGACTTTTTCTGACTTATTTCATTTAGCCTGATATTTTCAAGATCCATCTATGCTGTTGCAAATGACAGTATTTCATCTTTTCTTATGGCTAAGTAGTATTCCATTGTATATACGTACCATATCTTCTTTATCCAATCATCTATCAAAGGGCACTGTGGTTGTTTCCATGTCCTGGCTACCATGAATAAATGTATGGACCTTGGTCTTAGAGAGTATTTTATGAATTTGACTTCAAATGCAAGGGAAGTAAAAGCAAAAATAAATGAATTAGGGATAAATGGTGATGGAAATAATAAAATTAAATTTTAAAAAATTAAATAAAAAATAAATGAATGAGACTATATCAAACTAAAAAGCTTCTGCAAAGCAAAAGAAACTGCCAGCATAAAACAGCGACCAGACAAATGGGAGAAGATATTTTCAAACAAAAGCTCTGACAATGGGTTAATATCCAAAATATATAAAGAACTTATACAACTCAACACACAACAAACAAGCAGTCCAATTAAAAAATAGAGGCCTTGAACAGACACTTCTCCAAAGAAGACATATAAATGGCTAAGAGATGTATGAAAAGATGCTCAACTTCATAAATTATTAGGGAAATACAAAAAGATACCACCTCACATGTGTCAGAATGGCTATTATCCACAAGACAGCTAATAACAAGTGTTGGAGAGATTGTGGAGAAAAAAGAACCCTCACTCACTGCTGGTGGGAATGTAAACCTAGTGGTATGGAGGTCCCTCAAAAAATTAAGAGAATAGAGTTACCATGTAACCCAGCAATCCCCTCTTCTGGGTATCTACCTGAAAATTTTGAAAACATTTATTCAAAAAGACATATGCACCCTGTGTTCATTGCAGAACTCTGACTTTTGAATGCTAAGTTGTGATGTCCACAGCAAACTATAAGTGTTACTAGTATTTGTAATCAGAGGAGAAGGGGGACCAAATAGGTATTTTTATGAGTCACCATATGGTGAGCACTGTAAATTAAACAATCTCACTAAATGTTATAATGGAGGAAACAAGGTTTCATGGAAGAGATTTTGAACTTGATTGATGATGCATATTAAATGAAGGGAGAACAATTCATGTGATGGGATTAACAATATTCAAATACAGACTTCACAAGTATTTCATGGCCCTGGGAAGAGAATAATAAATGTAGTCTGGAATCCATTCTGCATTAGCATTTGTCAATGAATATTCAAAATGCACCTTAGGGTTTGCATAAAAATAATAAAATCATCCCATTTCTCTAACAGTTCTCTCTTTCTCCCTTATGTAACACTAAATTTTAAAACTAAACCCAATTTTAAAGTATATGAGATTATGTTTTAACTCAGAATAATACTTTAAAAGAATTAAATGGTCCTTATTTAAATTTCATATACTGTTAATCAAAGCATATAAAAAGAATAATATATATATATGTTTTAAAAGCATTAGAATTCATAACTTGATTCGAAACACAACTCTGCCACTAACCAACACATGAGAAGTGTGAGCATTCTGAGCCTCAGTGTACATATACATAAAAATATGTAAGTTGAACTAAAGTTGAACTAAAGTATCTCTAAAATTTTTTCTAGCTGTCATTTCATGTATCTGAATTGCTATTCCTCCATCTTGAGTCAAAAACAAAAACAAAAAAAGAAGGTGGATAAAAAGTTTTTCAATTCTCATTTTTATAACTTTTAATCTACTTCAATTAAATAGAGTCCATGATAAAAATCGCTAAGATATATGCCAGGGGTGGGCAAACTTTTTGACTCGAGGGCCACAATGGGTTCTTAAACTGGACCAGAGGGCCGGAACAAAAGCATGGATGGAGTGTTTGTGTGAACTAATATAAATTCAAAGTAAACATCATTACATAAAAGGGTACGGTCTTTTTTTTTATTTCAATAGTTTTATTCATTTCAAACATTTTAACAAGAAGAATGTAAACACTAATTATTATAATTTGAAACTTCAAAAAATGGAAAAATCATAGCACAATAACATACCTTATATTGAAGATGGCAAAGGCAAAATAAAATTGCCTAACAAAGGAAAGGTACAAAAGCCTTTCAAATTAAACTTAAATATAATAAAATAATTTAAAACTAAAACAAATAGAAAAGAGCAAAATGTGTAAACAGTAAATTAAACATTTTCTTTAGTGCAACTTCCAAATTATGCCCGGGACGTAGATGTAGATGGCAATGTAGACTGGGTTGAAAGGTTTTTGGTCTTTAAAACATCAACTTCAGTGGGAACAGTGTTGTTGGTCTCCTTTTTAGCTAATGCTCTGATACTGTGCTCTGCAGGGGCGTGTCTCCCTACATCACCATGATAACATGTCTATGCATCCCAGGGTGATGTCGGGGGACGCGTCCGCGGGCATTACAAGGAGCCTCTGGAAGATTGAGAGGTTGTTTCTTCTACTGAATGGGCGGATATAAATCCGCCCACTCAGAAGAAGGAACTGCGGCCATGTTTCCCAACGTTGCCATGTTAACACTGCTGCTGGTGAAGGAGCGGAGGGGAGAGCAAGAGAACCCTCCGCTCTTTCAGCTCCGTGGGCCGGATAGAACAGCCGAACGGGCCTGATCCGGCCCGCGGGCCATAGTTTGCCCACGGCTGATATATGCTCTCTAAATGGGATCTACCCTCTCACAGTTCTATCATTTACATCCTTCTCATTAAAGGAAAGAATACTACAGATTCTCAGAAATAAAGTCTTTGTGACCCATACATTCATATCATATAACTCCTGAAAATAAAAATGGCTCTTCCACTCCAGAGACAATTAGGAATTAAAAGATTTTCTCTCCTGGAACAGGGAACAACGAATTTTAGTTCAAAATAAAATAATTACTAACATATTTATTATAGGCCATTGCTAGGATGCTAAACCAAAATAGAGTACTTTTGCTTCATAAGCCAATAAATATTTCACATATATCTTCAAACTCTAGTAGATTGATACCTCAGTATGGTATAATATAAAAGCAAAATGGCACTTTATTTCATAAAGTAGTTGTTCTAAATTAATTGAGGTAAGCATATCTACATCATCTGCAAATATGGGAATATTTTTTTCATTTCTTTGCTACCTCAACTCCAATGCAAGCCAATGAGCATAATTCCTGTTTCAATGAGCATAATTCCTATTGCAAGCCAATGAGCATAATTTCTGTTCCAATATTTTTAAGGTGTACCATGCCCACTTGGTTGTCAATTTCAGATCATTAATGAATGAACATCATTAATCTGTCAAAATGATAAACAATAACACACAAATATTATATCATTAAAAAAATAAAACTTGAAGTTTCAAATTCTCAGTTATTTCAGCTGCTATAAGAACTGAATTTATATCTATGGTTTCCAAATAAGACTTTTATTTTCCCTGTTTCATATTACTATGATTTGCCATTTTTTGCCAATCTTAAATTTTTCAGGTTCTGTAACAACTAAGAAATGCAGACATACAAATTAGCACATGCCAACTTCTTTGTGTAATAGCTTTACAGTTTGCAAGCAAAATTGCATTTGTTGACAAGCTTAATGACTGTGTTACAGTATTTAGGGTTCTTAGTGATAGAAAGGCATAATGTTGCATGATGTCATTTTTGTGTGTGTACATGATGTCATTTTAACACAGCTGTCAGATATTTATTTTCCCCCCTTCTTTCTTACATTTGCATAAAGTCACCAAGATATCCTGTATAGTTCCACTTATATCTAATATGTGTTACATCAGAATACAAATAATTATTTGAGCACAGCCAGTGTGGTTCAGTGTTTGAGCATCTACCCATGCAGCAAGAGGTCGCCAGTTTGATTCCTCATCAAGGCACATGCCTGGGTTGCAGGCTCAATCCCTGTTGAGGCGCGTGCAGGAGGCAGCCTATCAATGTTCTCTCTCTCCTTCTCTCTCTCTCTCTCTCAAAAACAGAAATAAATTATTTGCAAAAGTAGTGTATTTTGCTTTTCCCTATAGTCTCATTTAAATAGTATAATGGAAAGAATAATAAACCTGGGTTTTGATCTCTTGCTTTGTTGTTTTCCCATGACAACTTAGTTAATATTCTGAGCCTCAGTTTCCTCTCTACTAAGCAAGACAGGTCACCAGGGGATGGGAGTTGGGGGAATACCAAAATGACTTGACAGGAAAAATTCAAATGATTACAGGTACAGTCTAAATGAGATAGTGCAAAATCTTTAGGATTTAAACTGACTTATGGTGCAAAAGTATATATAGTATATATAAGGCATGGCTATTATAATTGTTAAGTTAATGGGAGAAATTAGAAGCAAAGGTCAGAAGTGTGAGTACATATTTTTCTTTCCATAACTAAACTCTCTTTGTCAGATAATTAGATATAGATAGATAGATAGATAGATAGATACATACATACATACATAGATACATAGATTTGGGTTTTAAGAGAAGTTGATAAGTGATACAAAAATGTACCATTTCTGAACATTCTTTATAAGCAGCCCCTATTCTCAAAGTAATTCTAAAATCAGCAGTTGTTTTTTCATTTCTTACATTCTAAAGGTTGTTGCTTAGTATTTACAAAGTGATATGACTTAGAATGTGTTGCAGCATGTATCTTTTTAGTTTGAATATAAATAAGCCTAAAAAGCTACTAAAAGTGATAAATTATGCCAAACAGATACTCTCCCTGCCACCACAAAAACAATCTTCATAAAATTCAGTGGGCACATTTTACTAAAATTTTTTGGCATTCTTCACTTATGAATAAGCTAAAGAAGCTTATATCTGAAACTTCCCCCACTCACTTATCTTCCTACACACTCCCTTAATTTCCTTCTAAATTTTTACTTTAAAGTGAAAACAAGCAAACTAAAGAAACAGGATGAGTCAGTCCCCTTTGGAGTTCAAACTTGTTCTTAACTCATTAGCTGTTTATCACCTTACATTCCAAAAGGAACGCCTAGAGCCAATTATTGTCTATATCTCATTTCTTAGATTTTCTAGATAGTCCCTTGATAGTGTATATAAATATTTATGCCATCAATCATGCTATATTGCTTTCTCACCTGAATCATCAACTAAGGCAATTCTTCACACTTATTCAAACCCTTCAGCACTTCCTACAAAAGCAGTGCTATGATTCCTCAGTTGGAATCATTTGACTGCTAGTATTTTTGCTTGACTATGAAAAGAGGAGCCTTTTCAATTCAAACATCACTTTAAGAAATTACTTTTTTTTTGTCCCTGAAATACTATATTTTTCACCATTTTTATTTCATCTAGCACCAAACATTGTCTCCAACATTTCTCCTTTAATACAGGCTTTCCTGATATTTAAACATTGTCTAAAGCAGCCTTGGGCAAACTACGGCCCGCGGGCCGGATCCGGCTGTTCTATCCAGTTCTCTTGCTCTCCCCTCCGCTCCTTTACTTTGAATTTATATTAGTTCACACAAACACTCCATCCATGCTTTTGTTCCGGCCCTCCGGTGCAGTTTAAGAACCCATTGTGGCCCTTGAGTCAAAAAGTTTGCCCACCCCTGGTAAAGCATTGCAAGTGAAAGCTGAGAGACAAAATCCATAAAAATATTTATCCTATAGTGTTTTCAAAAGCTTAATGCTGTTTGTCTACCTCTTGCCCATTATGTCATCTTCATTTATTTTTTTTTTCGATTCTCACAGAAGTAGACTCTGTAATCCACAGAGTTATTTAAGTATATGCATATAACAAATCTATACCTATCTATATTTCCCCAAAGTGAAAAGTCCTACTGAGGACACTGTTACATGCAAAACACATTACATGCACATACATGTGGTAGGCTGAATAATGGCTCCCAAAAATATCTACGTCCTAATCCCTGGAAACTGTAAATTAATTTGAAGTCATGGCTAAGTATCTTGAGATGGGTCAGGGGTCCTCAAACTTTTTAAACAGGGGGCCAGTTCACTGTCCCTCAGACCACTGGAGGGCCGGGCTATAGTTTTTTTAAAAAAAAAACTATGAACAAATTCCTATGCGCACTGCAGACCCGGGACAAGTCGGCTGCTAAGCAGGACAGGCAGCAGCACCCGGTGGGCCAGATAAATGTCCTCGGCGGGCCGCATGTTGCCTGCGGGCCGTAGTTTGAGGACCCCTGTAAATCTAGATTATCTGGCTGGGCTTTAAAGGCAACCACAAGTGGCTTTATAAGTTGGGGAAAGAAGGAGATATAACTGCAGAAGAGTAATAGGAAATGTGACAATGAAAGCAAGAGGTTAAAGTGATGCGGCCAAGGAAATTAGGAGGCCTCCGGAAGCTAGAAAATACAGGGCAATAGATTCTCCCTTAGAGTCTACAGAAAGAGGACAACTTGACTTTAGCCCAGTGAATCTGAATTTGGACTACTTATCTCCAGAACTGCATATTAACAAACTTCTGTTGTTCTAGATCATCAAGTTTTTGTAATTTATTACGGAAGTCATAGGATCCTAATGTATTATGCATTTAAGAACTAAAATTATGTCCTGGCCCTTGTTGCTCAGTGGATAGAGCATGGCCCACACACCGAAGGGTAGTGGGTTTGATTTCCGGTCAAGGGCACAAACCTAGGTTACAGGTTCAATCCCCAGCCCCAGTTGGAGTGCATGGGGGAGGCAACCAATCAATGTGTTCTCTCACATTAATGTTTCTCCCTCTCTCACCTCACTCCCTTCCACTCTCTCTAAAAATCAATGGAAAAAAATATCCTCCAGTAAGGATACAAAAAAGAAAACAACAACTATCATTACAACAAGCAGTTGTTATGTGAGAAGTATAGAGCAATACAAAGTCATAAAAAGATAGTAATATCAGTCAGAGAGCAAAATAAGAAGCCCTGGACCCTCCTTTAGCCCCATGAACACACTAGTTCAACAATTCATGGACAGATTCCCTTTGTGAAAACCCATTAATTAATTAAGTCTTCTGTACCATAGGCATGCACAAAACCAGCCACATTGAAGCTAGGAGAAAAACCCCAGATACTCTCTTGTCATAATCCCTAGCTCAATCACAATGCCTTATGACTGAGATAAAACCATCTAGCTCCCAGCTTTCTCCTGGGTAGGGAAAGAGGTACACCAAACATTCAATGGCTCAACTTTTATAGGGTCTTACCCAGATAACTTGCTTCTGTCTATCCTGAAGGAATATGAAACATGTCATATTCTAGTCACCCTGAGCCACTGAGAACAGGGAGAGATGTCTGAGCTGGCAGTCACCATAACAACTCCTCCAAGCTCTGCAACGAGCAACAGTTAAAAAGCCTCAGCTTCAGCTTCTGCCTGGAGAAGAAAAGAGCTGCACCAGATACCCAATGCCCCAACTATTCTGGGATCTGCTATGAAGACTAGCTTCTGTACAGTGTGGTCTAAGATAACTGGTAGAACATGGGACACACCATACTCTAGCCATGCAAGGCCAGTGAGAATAGAGAAAGAGGTTCAGACTGGCAATCAACATAGCCACTCTCTGGTTTGATGTACAGTGAATGGTCAAAAAAAGCCCAGCTCCCAACTTCCCAATGGGTAAGTATATAGGTGCACCATGTATTAAAAGTCAAAACTTTCACAAATATTTGTTCTGTATGGCCTGGCTTGAAGTGCTGATAGGACCTGGCATTTTCTAGCCACCCAGGCCAGTGGAGAACTGAGATGGCAGTTCAGGTTGTCAGTCTTCCATAGGCACACCCTGGCCCAGCAGAATGAACAGATGAAAAACCCCACATCCCAACTTCTACCAAAGGAGGAAAAAAGGTGCACTACATATTCAACAACTCAATTTATCTGGAGGCTTCCTGAGAAATTGACTTCTTCCTCAATCTTGCTTCTCTGAGATTGCTTATGAAACCTGGCATACTCTAGATACCTAGAGTTGCTAAAAATATATTAAAGCAAGTTGGAATAGCACAAAGGTTTTAGAGCTCTCAAAAATCTCTAGTCAGGCAGAGTGAGAGTTTCTCTGCTACAAAGCCAGTCTGTGAAGACTAGGAGAGTTGGCAACTTTGTCTCATGTGTACACACAAACATAAGAAAGTCAAGGAAATGGAGAACATAGAAATGTTTTCCTAACAAGTGAATCTATAGATATAAAACCCTAATATGCAAATAGACCAAACAGCAACAACTGAACAACTGAACAACTGGTCACTATGATGTGCGCTAGCCACCAGGGGGCGTGTGTAGAATATGGGGGTGTCAGCAGCAGGTGGCAGAGCATGGAACATGGTCGGCGTCAGCCATGGCAGGATGGTGGAGCAGGTGAGTGGGGACACCAGACCAAGGTGGGGAACCGGTTGCTGTCATTGTGGCGAGTCTGTGATGGTTACTGAAAATTCTTTGCTCTTGTATCCTGCAGACCCATCTGGTGCTTGAACCTACTTCCGGCACTGGTCCTGCTCACACCTGCTGCCGGCACTGGAGCCACCACTTGCACCTGCTGCTGGTGCCCAGCGCTAGCTCCGATCGCTTGGCGCCATCAGCAGGTGCAAGCAGTGGCTGCCAGCCCCAATTGCCCCTCAGGGCTTCTCCACCTACCCCTGCTCCTGAGGAGTGATCGGGACCAGCAGCGCTTCTTGCACCCACTGCTGGCAATGGCCCTGCTCATACCCGCTGCTGGTGCTGGAGCCGCCCGCTCACACCCACTGCTGGCGCTGGCCCCACTTGCACCCACAGCTGGCACCAGAGCCACCGCTCACACCCGCTGCCAGCACCTGGCACCCGTCCCAATCTCTTGGCACCATCAGCAGTTGCAAGTGGCAGCTGCTGGCCCCAATTGCCCCGAGGGCTTCTCTACCTCCCCCTGCTCCTGAGGGGCAATTGGGGCAGCAGCCGCTGCTTGCACCTGCTGATGGTGCCGGCCGTGCTTTCACCCATTGCTGGCTCTGGCCCCAATTGCTCTGCACCATTAGTGGGTGCAGGTGGGGCCGGTGCAGTCAGCATGTGGGAGCAGTGGCGGCGGGAGTGGGACTGCTGGCAGACAGGGTACCAGGGCTGTGGTGGGAGGGGCCAGGCAGGGGTGCGAAGGATGGGCCAAGACTGCTCACTCCACACAGCCTGTTCGGTCTTCCGTTCGTTTGTTTCAGATGCAACGGTCGCTTAGCCTTTTATATATATAGATTTCTTTATTTTTTTACACCTTTTTCTTCTTCTCTCCTCCTTTTTTCCTCCTGTTTTTCTTCTCCTTTCTCCTTTTTAGTTTATCTCTTTCCTTCATTTTTCTCCATTTAAAATAATTATTTTCCTTATCTATCTGTTTTACTGATTTGTTATTATTCTTGTCTCTGTTGTTTTGTTCATATATCTAATTTCTTCTTCCCTGTTTCTCCTCAATTTACCTTTCTCTTTTCTTTTTTTCACTACTCAATTTTAATTTCTTTCCCTCTTTTCTCTTTCTCTTTTCTTCTTCTCCAAATTTCTTAACTTGCTTCACTTCCTAAATTTAGGACAATGTGCTCTCTACTCTACTTTTCTTTTCAGTTTCTTTCTTGACTTCTCATTTCTTCTCCCCCTCCTTTGGTCCTATCACTATTCTTCTAAATCCTTAATGTTATTTTCTTTATTTAAGCTCTGCATCTACACATACTCCCCACCCCATTTTTTTTCTGGATGTGTTTAATTTGTGCTGTGTGTGTGTGTGTGTGTGTGTGTGTGTGTGTGTGTGTTGGTTTGTTTGTTTGTTTTGTTGTTTTTGCTCCCCATATTTTCTCTTTATTTTTTTTCTGTCATTCTTGCTCTATTCTCTCTTTCCTAGTTCTCTTTTCTCTGGTGGTCACTTTGTTGGGGTTGTAGGGGTCATGTGTACATTCATGTTCTGTAACTTCTGTGTCATGTCTTCTCTTGTATTTTGTTCTGTTTGGTCTGCAACTACCTCCACAATGGCTGGCATGATGTGGTAGGGAATAAGTCACATAATTGGACATGCTGACAGGAGACTACATCCACAAATGGGACAATAACATTCAAGACACAACTACATTAGAAGAACCCAATATCTCAAGTAGGGGCCCACCCTAGAACACCCAGCCCAGGAGACCTGAGAGACTGAACAACTGGGTTCCACAAAACATCTACTACATAAGATCAACCAAAAAAATCTAGGTGGCACAGCAGTTTGATCTAATACATAGAAAGAAATACAAAGATACAGCAAAATATGGGGAGACAAAGAAACAACCCCCAAATGAAAGAAAAGGAAGTAATGAAATGGAGGCCAGAAATTTGTCAGAGAAATAATTCAGAGTAATGTTTATAAGGATGCTCAAATGTCTAGATGAGAAATACATGAGACTCAAAAGAAATATCAGGAGCTAAATGAGAAATACACCAAAATGAGTAAGAATAAAGTCGAAATGAAGAATGACATAGCTGCAATAAAGAATACCCTGTAAGGTTTCAACAATAGACTAGAAGAAGCTGAGGACGAATAAGTGAGTTAGAAGACAAGGTAGAAAAAATATCCAAGCAAAGCAGAAACTGGAAAAAAAAAAAGCAGGAGGAAAGTCTAAGGGAGCTTTGAAACAACATAAAATAAAACAACATCTGCATAATAGGGGTGCAAGAGGGAGAGGAAGCTGTGCAAGGAATAGAAAACCTGTTTGAAGAAATAATGGCAGAAAACTTCCCTGACCCCAGGAAGAAAAAAGTCACAAAACTCCAAGATTCACAGAGAGTTAAAAATCAAGATGAACCCCAAAAGATTTACATCAAGACACATCGTAATTAAATTGGCAAATGTAAAAGACAAGGAAACTTAAAGGCTGCAAGAGAGAAACAGAAAATTATATACAAAGGATCTCCCATTAGACTATGAACTGACTTCTCAACAGAAATACATTAGGCCAGAAGGGAATGGAATGAAGTATACAAAGTGACGAAAAGCAAGGGACTGAATCCAAGAATCCTCTATCCAGCAAAGCTATCATGCAAAATTGAAGGTGAAATCAGGAGCCTCACAGACAAAAAAAGGCTAAAGGAGTTTATTACCACCAAACCAGGAATGCAAGAAATCCTAAAGGAACTGTTGTAAAAAGAAGAAATAGAAAGGGAAGAAGGAACACAGGCATAAAGATTTAAAATGGCAACAAACAAGTACCCATTAATAATAACCTTAACTGTGAAAGGACTAAATGCTCCAATTAAAAGACATAGGGTAGCTGAATGGATTAGAAAACATGACCCATATATATGCTGTCTGCAAGAGACCCACCTCAGAACAAAGCACTCAAACAGACTGACAGTGAAGAGATGGAAAATTTTTTCAAGCAAATGTAAATGGAAAAAAACCTGGAGTAGCAATACTTATATCTGACAAAATAGACCTCAAATAAAAGACCATAAGAGATAAGGAAGGCCTTTCACAATACTAAAAGGATCCATACAACAAGAGGCTACAACTCTGGTAAACATATATGCAATCAATACAGGAACATATATATGTGTGTGTGTGTGTATATATATATATATATATATATAAACTTCTGGAGGATATCCAGGGAGAGATCAAAAGCAATACAATCATAATTGGGGACTTTAATACCCCACTGACATCAATGGATAAATCTTCTAGATAAAAATATCAATAAGGAAACAGCAATCTTAAATGACACTAGAACAGATGGAACTAATTGATAGCTTCAGAACATTCCACCCCAAAGCTATAGAACATCATTCTTCTCAAGTGCACATGGGACATTTTCAAAGGTAGACTACATGTTAGGACACAAGCTAAATCTCTACAAATTCAAGGAGATTGAAATCATATCAGACATCTTCTCAGACCACAATGGCATGAAATTAGAAATCAGCTATAATAAAAATGCTCAAAAACAATCAAATATATGGACACTAAATAGCATACTATTAAACAATAAATGGGTTACCAAAGAGATTAAAGAAGAACTAAAAGCATCTTGGAAACAAATGAAAATGAACACACAACAATCCAAAATCTATGGGACACTGTGAAAAAAGTCCTGAGAGGGAAGTTCATAGCATTACAAGCCTACTTCAATAAAAACAAGAAAAAACATCTGATCAACTATCGAAACCTACAAGTTAATGAATTAGAATCAGAACAACAAGAAAAGCCCAGAGTAAGTAGAAGGATGGACATAAATAAAGATCAGAGCAGAAATAAATGACATAGAGACAAAACAAAACAAAACAAAACATAAATAAAACCAAGAGCTGGTTCTTCAAAAGGATAAACCAGATTGATGAACCTCTAACTGGACTCAACAGGAAACAGAGAGGAGCCAAATAAACAAGATCATAAATGAAAGAGGTGAAGTAACAACTGACCCCACAGAAGTACAAAGGATCATAAAAAATAATATGAATTACTTTATTCCAACAAATGGAACAACCTAAACAAAATGGACATATTCCTAGAAAAATAAAACCTCAAAAACTCAATCAGGAAGAATAAGAAAACCTGAATTGGCAGATAACTACAGATGAAATTGAAGCAGTAATAAAAACATTCCTAGCAAACAAAATCCCTGGTCCAGAAGGATTCAGAGAGAAGTTTTACCAAATATTCAAAGAAGAACTAACACCTATCCTGCTCAAACTATTCCAAAAATTTGAAGAGGAAGGAACACTTCCAAACTCTTTCTATGAGGCCAGCATTACCCTAATTCCAAAACCAAATAACAACATGACAAAAAAAAGAGAACTACAGGCCAATATCCCTGATGAACATAGACACTAAAATCTTCAACACAATTTAACAAATTGGATTCAGCAATGCATTAAAAAGATCATACATCATGACCAATACAAGTAGAATTTACTCCGGGGATGCAAGGTTGGTACAATACTCACAAATCTGTAAATGTAATACAGCACATAAACAGACTGCAAGACAAAAAACACATGATCATATCAATTGATCCAGAAAAAGCATTCAACAAAATCCAACACCCTTTTTTGATTGAAACTCTGAGTAAAGTGGGAATACCTCAACATAATAAAGGCTGTATATCACAAACCTACACTTAACATCATACTCAAGGGGCAAAAATTAAAACCATTTTCCCTAAGAATAGGAACAAGACAGGGATGCTTCTTTCAATACTCCTGTTCATCATGGTACTGGAAATCCTGGCCATAGCGATCAGACAAGAAGAAAAAAATAAAAGGCATCCAAATTAGAAAGGAGGAAGTAAAACTCTCATTATTTGGAGGTGACATGATAGCCTATATAATAAAAGCCTAATATGCTAAGTGTCCAGTCATTCAGTCAGCTGTTCAACCAATCTAAGTGTAATATGATAATGATATGCTAAGGACACTCAACCGCTCGCTATGATGTGCAATGACCACCAGGGAGCACACAGTCAACTGGTTGACCAGTTGCTATCATGTGTATTGACCACCAGGGGGGTATGGCTGACACCCTGGAGCCCTCCCATGGTCCCTCTCCAGCTGGCCAACCTCCTGTGTCCCTTCCCAGCCCTAAGGCCCTGATCATGCACCAGTGGGGTCCCTCAGCCTGGCCTGAACACTCTCACAATCTGGGACCCCTAGGGGGACATCAGAGAGAAGGTTTCAGCCAACATCAGAACAAATGGTTGCTATGATGCACACTGACCACCAGGGGGCAGACACTCAATGCAGGAGCTGCTCCCTGGTGGTCAGTGCACTCCCATAGTGGGAGTGCTGCTCAGCTAGAATCCAGGCTCATGGCTGACGAGAGCCAAGGCGGTGGCAGGAGCCTCTCGTGCCTCCGCGGCAGCGCTAATGATGTCCGACTGCCAGCTTAGGCCCATTCCTGGGAGTAGGCCTAAGCCATCAGTCAGACATCCCCCAAGGGCTTCTGGACTGTGAGAGGGTGCAGGCCAGACTGAGGGACATCCCCCCAAGTGAACAAATTTCATGCGAAGGGCCTCTGGTAATATATAGAAAACCCTAAAAACTCCAACAAAAAACTGCTAGATTTAATAAATGAATTTGGAAATTAAGCAGGATAAAAATTTAACATCCCAAATCCATAGCATTCTTATACACCAATAGTGAACTTTCAAAAAGAGAAACTAAAAGATAAATCCCATTTACCATTGCAACAAAAAATATCAATACTTAAGGAATAAACTTATCCAAGGAGGTAAAAGACTTGTCCTCCAAAAACTACAGGTCATTGACAAAAGAGATAGAGGAAGATATAAACAAGTGAAAGAATATACCATGTTCATGGGTAGGTAGAATCAACATCATTATAATTTCCATATTACCCAAAGCAATATACAGATTCAATGCAATCCTTATTAAAATACCACCATATTTTACTGACCTAGAACAGACACTCCAAAATATATATAGAACCAAAAAAGATCCCAAATAGACTCAGCAATCTTGAAAAAGAAGAATAAAGTTAGAAGAATCACAATACCAGATATAAAGTTATACTACAAAGCCACTGTGCTCAAAACAGTCTGGTACTGGCACAAGAACGGCATATTGACAAATGGAACACAACAGAGAACCCAGAAATCGACTCAAGCCACTATGCTCAATTAATATTTGACAATGGAGGCAAGAGCAAATAATGGAGTACAGACCATTTCTTCAACAAATGGTGTTGGGAAAATTGTCAGGTACATGCAAAAAAATGAAACTAGACCATCAAATTACACCATACACAAAAATAATCTCAAAATGGATAAAAGATTTAAATGTAAGTTGGGAAACCATAAAAGTCCTAGAAGAAACCATAGATACCAAAATCTCAGATATCTCTCATAGCAATATGTTTACTGATACATCTCCTAGGATAATGGAAACTAAGGAGAAAATAAACAAATGGGACTACATTAACATAAAAAGCTTCTGTACTGCAAATGAAACCATCAGCAAAATAATAAGAGAGCCCACTACATGGGAGAACATATTTGCCAATGATACATCCAATAAGAGCTTAATCTCAAAAATATACAGGAAAATCATACAAATTAACCAAAGGAAAGCAAACAATCCAATTAAAAAATGGGCAAAGGACCTAAACAGACACTTGTCCAAAATGGACATACGGAAAGCCAAGATACATATGAAAAAATGCTCAAAGTCACTAATCACCCAAGAGATGCAAAGCAAAATAACAATGAGATATCAACTCACACCTGTCAAAATGGCTATCGTCAACAAACAACAAGTGTTGGTGGAGTTGTGGAGAAAAGGGAACCCTAGTACACTGCTGGTGGGAATTCAGACTGGTGCAGCCATTCTGGAAAACAGTATGGAGTTTTCTCAAAAAATTAAAAATGGAACTTCCATTTGACCCAGTGATCCCACTTCTAGGAATATGTCATATGAAACCCGAAACAGTCATCAGAAAGAATATATGCACCCCTATGTTCATATCAGCTCAATTTATAATAGCTAAGATTTGGAAACAGCCTAAGTGCCCATCATCAGATGAGTGCACTAAAAGGCTGTGGTACATTTACACAATGGAATACCACGCAGCTGTAAAAAAGAAAGAACTCTTACCATTTGCAACAGCATGGATGGACCTGGAGAGTATGATGCTGAGCTAAATAAGCCAGTCAGAGAAAGATAAGTACCACATAACCTCTTTCATCATGTGGAATCTAATGAACCAAATAAACTGATGAACAAAAAAGATCCAGAACATAGAAGCATGAATGGACCTTTGAACCTCAGAGGGAAGGCAGGGAAGGGTGGGTCATAAGAAATCAACCCCTGAACTTTTAGGCATTAATGTGTAACCCGTGGACACAGACAGTGAGGTGGTGAGAGCCTGGGGAAGGGGGGCACGAAAGCGAGCTGGAAGAGGTTAATGGGGGGAAAAGGAGGACCTATGTAAGACTTTCAACAATAAAGATTTTTTAAAAAAAGAATACAATAATTGACGTGATAAATTCACTAAAGGGGTTCAATAGCAGACTAGGTCAAGTAAATAGAAGAATCAGAAATAGGATAGTGGAAATCATTTAATATCATATTAAATAAAAGCAGCTTTTGCATTGCAAATGAAGCCATCAACAAATTAAAAAGAAACCTACTGAATGGAATAAAATATTTTAAAATCATATATCTGAAAAGGAATTAATATCCCAAGAATATAAAGAACTCATATTACTCAATAGCAAAAACAACAAAAAAAAATCAATTAAGAAATGGGCAGAGAATCTGAATAGAAAATTTTCCAAAGAAGGTGTACAGATAGCTAAGAGGTTCATGAAAACATAAACATCATCATTCATTATTAGAGAACTGTATCAAAACTGTAATGAGATATCATAAAAAAGACAAGAAATAACTATTGGCAATGATGTGGAGAAAAGGGAAGCCTTGAGCAATGTGGGTGGGAATGTCAATTGGTGTAACCACTATATAAAATAGTATGAAAGTTCCTCAAAAATTATAAATAAAGCTACCATAGGATCCAACAATTCTTCTTTTTTCTTTCTTCTTTTTTCCCACTTCTTTTTCAAAGAAAACAAAAACAGTAATTTAAAAATATGCATGCTTTCCCATGTTTATTGCAGAATTATTTACAATGGACTGATATAGAAACAACCTAAATGTACATTGGCAGTTGAATAAATAAATGGATTTAAAGAAGTGTTATACAGAGAACCAAGATGGTGGCATAGGTAAGCACAGGTACTCGCCACATCCCATAACCACATCAAAATTATAACTAAAATATAGAACAACCATCATTCATAACCACCTGAAATTTGGCTGAATGGAAGTCCTACAACCAGAGAAGTAAAGAAGAAAGCACATTGAAACTAGTAGGAGGGGTGGAGGCGTGGAATGAGGTGGTACAACACCCATGTGTGCCTTTTTTTTTTTTAATTGGGAGGGATATCTAGGCTTTGGAGGCTTCCAGTGAGGAGCAAGGGGTCCTAGCCCCACACGTGACCCCTTGACATAGGGCTCCTGTGCTGGGAAGAGAAGTCCCCATAAATTAAGGCTTTAAAAACCAGTGGAAATTGTGGCTGAGTGACACAGAGGCTGCTGGAGACTCAGACAGTTCCTCTTAAAAAGCACACTTAGAAGGACTAGCTCCCTCTGAGCTCCAGTGCTGGGGCAACAGCTTGGGGGATCCAGGGACATCAAGGAGGAACTGCATGGTCTGGCATCAAAGCAAGAACGCCTGGGCAGCTTTCTCCCAGACAAAAGTGCAGGCAGAGGTCATTGTTCCTATGTCGAGACTGCCCCCATTGCAGAGCTGACTGAGAGGCACTCTATATGAGTCTCCATCAATCTGGTTTACACTGTTCACTCCACCCTGGTGATTCCCTGAAACCCAACCCAATTTTCTGACCACCCCCCCCCCACCCCTGCCAAGCTGTTTGCAGCAACTTTTCCATATGAATGGCCTGTCCTGGCTCAGGCTTCAGACTTTCCTAAAATCTCTCAAACAAGTAGCAGCAGGCTTCAGCATGCCCCATACCTCTCAATAAGAGGCTCCAGGTCTGGTACTGGCAGGAGTCTACCTTGTTTCATAGCTTTTCCTCTCTTGGGCACTTCCAAGCCCAACACAAGTATCTGCAGATCACTCTGTAGCTCTTTTTTAAAAAATATATTTTATTGATTTTTTACAGAGAGGAAGGGAGGGGGATAGAGAGTTAGAAACGTCGATGAGAGAGAAACATTGATGAGCTGCCTCCTGCACACTCCCTACTGGGTATGTGCCTGCAACCAAGGTACATGCCCTTGATCGGAATCAAACCTGGGACACTTGAGTCGGCAGGCTGATGCTCTATCCACTGAGTCAAATCAGTTAGGGCCACTCTGTAGCTCTTGATAAGTGGCCCCAGGCAAGGCACAGGCAGTAGCTGACTTTGCACCTCTAGAGGGGCCCCAGAGTCAGTGCACCCACTGGAAAGTTCAGACCACGCCAGATTACAACTCTATACATCCACAAGTGATACACTTAAGGGGCAGACTCAGTGAGCACCAAAGCCCCACTGAAACAAGTCCTCCTCCATAGGGTGTCTCCTGCACAGCAGCTCCTTCACTGTAGTCGCAGCTGGTCCTCACAGCCAATGGACATGGAGTTTAATTCTTCCCAGTGATGATAACACCAATCAAATCTCAACTACAACAATACTGTGCACACAGCCCACCCAGGCATGCACCTAGATTGCCCAGTTCAGGTGACTGGGCAGGCTGAGCCACTGGGTCTTATAGGACACCTACAACACAAGACCACTCTACCAATTCCAGGAGACATAGCAGCTCTATCTAATACATAGAAACAAACACAGGGAAGCCATCAAAATGTGGAGACAAAGAAACATGTCAGAAATTAAAGAACAGAAGAAATCTCCAGAAAAATAACTAAATGAAAGGGAAGCAAGCAAACTACTAGATACAGAGTTTAAAACAATGGTTATAAAGTTCCTCAAAAATCATAATGAGAGCTTCAAGGGACTTATGAGAATTTCAAGGATCTTAGTGAGAATTTCAGGGAAATTAGTGAGAACATCAAAGATATAAAAAAGGATCAGTCACTAATGAAGGATACACTAACTGAAATGAAGAATAATTTACAGGGATTGAGCAATAGAGCAGAGGATGCCAAGAATCAAATCAGCAATTTGGAATACGAGGAAGCAAAAAACACCCAATCAGAAAAGAAAAAAGAAAAAAAGAATCCCAAAATATAAAGATAGCATAAGGAGCCTCTGGGATAACTTCAAGGGTACCAGCAATGGCATTATGGGGGTGCTAGAAGGAGAAGAGAGAGAGACAGATATTGAAAACCTATTTGAAGGAATAATAATAGAAAATGTCCCCTATCTATTGAAACAAATAGGCTTACAAGTCCAGGAAGCACAGAGAGTCCCAAACAAGAGGAACCCAAAGAGATTCACACCAAGACACATCATAATTAAAATGCCAAAGGTTAAAGAAAAAGAGACATTCTTAAAAGCAGCAAGAGAAAAGCAGTTAGTTACCTACAAGGGAGAGCCCATACAACTATCAGCTGATTTCTCAACAGAAACTTTGCAGGCCAGAAGGGAGTGGTGAGAACTATTCAAAGTGATGAATAGCAAAGACCTAGTCCTAGAACCAAGATTACTCTACCAGCAAAGCTATTGTTTAGAATTGTAGATCAGATAAAGAGCTTCAGAGAAAAGAAAAAGCTAAAGGAGTTCATCACCACCAAACCAGTATTACATGAAATGTTGAAGGGTATTCTTGAAGAAGAAAAAAAGGAAGAAGAAGGAGGAGGAGGAGAAGAAGGAGAAGGAGGAGGAGAAGCAGAATGAGAATGAGAACAAGAACAAGAACAAGAAGAAAGGAGGAGGAGGAGGAGGAGGAGGAGGAGAAATATATGAACAATAAAATGGCAATAAATACATAGCTATTAACAATTGAATGTAAAAATCAAAATAAACCAACAAGGAATCTAAAGATCAAAATAAAGTGATGAATAAAGTAGATCCAGAGGCATGGAAACATGGAACAGACTTAGGAATCTCAGAGGGGGATGGGCAGGAAGAGATTAACCAAAGAACATATGCATATATGCATTACCTATGGACACAAACAATATGTGGTAAAGTCCTGGAGTGGGACAGGAACCAGGTGGAGATGGGTAATGGAGGGAAAGGGGACATCTGTAATACTCTCAAAAATAATCAACAAAAGGACTTGTAAGCACAGCCAATGGACACAAGACACTGGGGGGGTGGGATGAGGGCATGCGACAGAGGGTAGGGGAGGCTGGGGGAAGGTCAATGAGGGGGAAAAAAGGAGATATATGTACTACTATATGTAATACTTTAAACAATAAAAAAATAAATAAAATACATGTTATACATGCACACAAACACACACAAAAACACAAAGTATTATTCAGCCATAGAAAAGAATGAACTTTTGCCATTTGTGACAACATGGATAGACCTTGCATGCATTATGTTAAGTGAAATAAGTTAGACAGAGAAAGAAAAATATTGTATGTTCACATTAATATGTGGAATATGGAAAACAAACAAAAACTAAGCTTAGATGCAGAGAAATTATTGGAGGTTACCAGAGACTGGGCCTAGGTGGTGGGCAAAATGAGGGAAGGGAGTAAAAAGGTACAGACTTCCAGTCCTAGCTGGTTTTTCTCAGTGGGTAGAGCATCGGACTGTGGACTGAAGGGTCCCAAGTTTGATTCCAGTCAAGGGCACGTGCCTGTGTTGCAGGCTTGAGCCCCAGTAGAGGACATAAAGGAGGCAGCCGGTCAATGATTCTCTCTCATCATTGATGTTTCTATCTCTCACTCCCTCTCCTTTCCTCTCTGAAATCAATAAATATATTTTTTAGAAAAAGGTACAGACTTCCAGTTATATAATAAATTCCATGTTTTTAATATACAGCATGGTAGCTGCAGTTAATATTATATGAAATATATGAAAGTTGCTAAGAGAGTATATCTTAATAGTTCTTTTACTAGTATTAAGTAAAAAATCTGTAACTATCTATGGTAAAGGATGTTAACTGATTATTGTGATGATAATTTCACAATATATACAAATATCAAATCAAAAGGCAATACTTATGAGTGAAATCATATGTACTTGTATTTCTCTGACTAGCTTATTTCACAGAATATAATGAATAAAATGAAATAACAAGCAAAATAGAGACAGACTCAGAGGTAGAGAGCAGACTGACAGCTGTTGGAGCAGGGTGGGGAGCTAAGTGGAAAAGTGGAAGGATTGAGCAAAAAAGAAATAAAAAGAGAAAAACTCATTTACATGAACAACACTGTGGTGATTGTCGGGAGTAGGGAGTGTGGAGAGGTGGAGGAGGTTATAGAGGGGATAAATGGTGATGGACAGCGACCTGACTTGGGGTATTGAAGACACAATACAGTGTGTGTTCTAGAAGTGTGCACATAAAACCTGTTTAATTTTGTTAACCAGTATCACCCCAATAAACTCAATAAAAAGGAACAAACAATATTTTATTAAATGTTTATTAAATATGGTTTTATATAATATGAATTACTTTCATAATAAATTGGTAGTAAAATCTACAATGTTCAGGTATTAGAGTTTTTAGTTAATGTGTTCAGATTTGGCACAGAGTTAATATCAAATGACTTTTGTTTGACCTCTCTTTGCTAATTCTTTCTAAATAGTCTAAATCTATTTTGCCATTTTAGTAAGTACAGTCTCATTACTATAAGTGAACCTCTACTTGACAACAAATGCATTCTAGTATTTTAGGGAATTGTTCTGAAAATCATAGTATAAGAGATTGAACTCCCTGTGTACCTACTGACTTTGAGACAAACCATAAGATTTATGTTTTTCAATATTTATTTTATGTCCCTACATATTCTTGTGATTTCTATTTCTGATAAAAATTTCTTAGTCCAAAGTAAGGACTACTAGCTATAGCATCAAGTTAATTAAGATTTTATGATAATAAATGTATGAGCTCATGTTGCCATAAAAAATACCATAGAGTGGGTGGCTTAACAACAGAAAGTTATTGTCTAACAGATTTGTAGGTTGGGAGTCTAAGATCAAGGTGCCAGCATTATCAGATTCTGCTGAGAACTCTCTTCCTCCTAACTCAGTGGTCTGCAAGCCCATTAGTCAACAGAGCCAAATATCAACAGTACAACAATTGAAATTTCTTTTGAGAGCCAAATTTTTTAAACTTAAACTTCTTCTAATGCCACTTCTTCAAAATAGACTCACCCAGGCCGTGGTATTTTGTGGAAGAGCCACACTCAAGCGGCCAAAGAGCCGCATGTGGCTCGCGAGCCGCGGTTTGCTGACCACTGTCCTAACTTGAAGAATACCACCTTCTCACTGTGTCCTCCCATAAGATAGAGGGAGGGAGTGAAAGAGCTCTGGTTTCTCTTCTTCTTTATGTAAATACAATAATCCTCTTGGATTATGGCCCCACTCCTATGACCTCACTTAACCTTAATTTCCTCCAAAAAATCCTATCCCCAAATATAGTTTCACAGTGGTTTAGGTCTTCAACACACAAATTATGGCCAGCCATAATTCTGTCCATAACAATACACCATCAATCTCTGCTACACCTACAGCTATGTCCCCTATTTTTTACCATAATTTTCAAAAACTGAATTGTTGTAGGAGGCAAGGGAAAAACTAGAAAAAAATCATCAATACTATGGAATGCAACTGCAATTACATGAAAAGAATAAGTATGATATAGCTCATTTTCATAACAAGAGACTAACAAAATATACTCAGCATTCTCTGAGATGACTAATACCTCTGGGATATGCTGTCAAAAGGCTACTTTTGCATGAGAAATGAGTATTACAGTAAAATTAATATCGTTTCCCCAAGCATGAAGCATTTTGTCTATATGAGTCTAAATAATCCAGTAATTAAGTACCCATTATTTGCTTGTGTTTATAAGCAAGTAACAGATTTTTTTAGTCTCTGCCTATTGTGTATATTATTTGAATGACAAGTGAAAAATTAAAAAAATAAATAAAAATAGACTATAGCTTTAGCCACTTCCACAAGAAATAATGCATTTATTTCCTTAAAAATGTTACTGAGCATAAAGCACAGAAAACACTTTTTGAATTTTTAAAATGTTTTGCATTAAAAAGAGTTACATAACTTGTCACTTTTCTGCCCTTCAAGTGATCTTTCAGGCAGCAGCAACCATTTTCTTACAAACTTTTTCTTATGGCTTAAATCTATAAGGTGTTTACTGCTTGGGAAAACCAAAGATTAGCATGAATAATTATGAGTTCCATTTGAAAATCTACAATGAGCCTGTTTAAATAAGCTAAATGATACCATAAGGTTTCGAGACAAATTCACTGGTAAAGGAATAGCCAAGAGTTGATTAGAGTGCATCCTGTGATTCCTCATCTATTATTATCAAACATTCAAGGTCCATAACATTGGTGTTAGTGTATTTGATTTTAAGATGTGGTGCTATCTTCATGTGATACAAATATCCCTGGATATCTTTAGCTATGACTCAATGTCAGGTCAGACTGAAGTAAAAGAACTCATGGTTGAAAAAATAATTTATTATACCTTAATATAGTGGAACAACTAGAAATAAATGAAGGTCACCTCTTCCCTCTGAAGATACAGGTGATAGGTTTTACAGGGAGAGCTCCAGTATTATGCAGGAGATTGCCAAGTCCACAGGTACTGGCTCTCCAAAAAATAATCCTGCTCATGTAAGATACCAAAGGAGACCCTGGAACCAGGAATTCATTCTCAGTGTGTACAATCTAGGCAAAATGTCCTCCCATAGCATTAGAGCTGATGCAAAAGAGATAGAGCAAATCTTAGACTTGCTAATCATCTTGTACAGGCAACAGAAAATGACCATTTTACAGTGGTTATTGTCATTTGAAAATTTATCTGTGGACTCCACCCAGAGAAACAATAATTCCTGAGCACCTATCAAAGGGACTAATACAAAGATGTTATGTTGCAAAACTAGGTATAGAACTCCATGTGATTGTAATACTGTATCTAAAAGAATGGAAATGATTTAGGAGATGCAGACATTATAAATTGGAAACAGCTTAAGTGCCCATCAGCAGATGAATGGATTAAAAAACTATGGTAAATCTACACAATGGAATACTACACAGCAGTACAAAAGAGGGAATTCTTACCATTTGCAACAGCATGGATGGAACTGGAGAGCATTATGCTAATCAAAATAAGACAGTCAGAGAAAGATAAATACCACATGATCTCACTCATTTATGGAATATAATGAACAACATAAACAGATGAACAAAAACAGATCCAGAGACAGAGAAGCAACGATCAGACCGTCAAACTTCAGATGGAAGGTAGGGGAGGGTGAGGGTGAGCGGGAGAGATCAACCGAAGGACTTGTATGCATTCATATAAGCCCGACCAATGAACACAGACACCAGGGGGGTGAGGGCAAAACTTTTCAAGCCTTCACTAAAAGAACTTACAAAGAATGAATTTCAGGAAAAAATTGAATGATACCAGAAGGATGGTCTGAATGTAAGGAAGGAATGGGGAGGAGAAGAAGGAAATTTGGGTTTGGTTTGCATTTCTCAGATGATTAGTGACTTTGAAAAATTTTCATGTGCCTCTTGACAAAGAAGGCAAGAGCATACAATGGAAACAAGAGAGTCTCTTCAATAAATTTGATTTGGGAAAATTGGACAGATGCATGCAAAAAAAAATGAAACTAGACCACCAACGTATACCACACACAAGAATAACCTCAAAATGGATAAAATACTTAAATGATAGTCGTGAAACCATAAAAATCCTAGAAGAAGCCATAGGCAGCAAAATCTCAGATATCTCTCATAGCAATATGTTTACAGATACATTTCCTAAGGCAAAGGAAACAAAGAAGAAAATAAACAAATGAGACTACATCAAATTAAAAGGCCTCTTCAAAGCAAAAGAAACCATCAACAAAATGAAAAGAGAGCCCACTATATGGGAGAACATATTTGGCAATGATACATCTGATAAAGGGTTAATATCCAAAATATATAAGGAACTCATACAACTTAACAAAAGGAAGACAAACAATCCAATTAAAAACTGGGCAAAAGATCTAAATAGACACTTCTCCAAAGAGGACATACAGATGGCCAAGAGACATATGAAAAAATGCTCAAAGTCACTAATAATTTGAGAGATACAAATCCAAATGACAATGAGGTACCATCTCACATGTGTCAGAATAACTACCATCAACAAATCAACAAATGGCAAGTGCTAGCAAGCATGTGGAAAAAAGGGAACCCTAATACACTGCTGGTGGGAATGCAGACTGGTGCAGCCATTATGGAAAACAATATGGAGTTTTCTAAAAAAAATTAAATATGGAACTGCCATTCAACCCAGTGATTCCACTTCTAGGAATCCCAAAGAAACCAATCAGAGAGAATTATGCACCCTTATGTTCATAGCAGCACAATTTACAATAGCTAAGATCTGGAAACAGCCCAAGTGCCCATAATAGATGAGTGGATAAAAGAGCAATGGTACATTTATACCATGGAATACTATGCAGCAGTAAAAAAGAATATCTTACTTTTTGAGACAACATGGAGGGACCTGGAGAGTATCTTGCTAAGTGAAATAAGTCAGTCATACAAAGACAAGTATCACATGATCACACTCATATGGGACTAAGCAGGGGGGAGGGATGTGGTATATCTATAATACTGTCAAAAATATATAAAAATTAAAAATAAATAAAAATAAAGCGCTCTTCTTTCCACCCCCCCAAACCCTATTACGATATCATCAACAGCTTATTTACCAGATTTTACTTTACTCAGTACATCTTACCCAACTTTCAACAAAAAACTACAAGGCATACTAAAAGGAAAAATACACATGCTTAAAGAAACAAAGCAAGCATCATAATCAGACTCAGATGAGACTGGGATATTGGAATTATTAAACTGAGAATTTAAAACTACTATGTTTAACATGCTAAGGGCTCTAATAGAAAAAAAAGTAGGCAGCATGTAAGAACAGATGGTTAATATAAGTATAGAGATGGAAATTCTAACAAAATTAAAAGTGAAAAGCTAGATATAAAAAAACTCTAACAGAAATAAAGAATGTCTTTGATGGACTTATTAGCAAAATGGACACAGTTGAGAATAAAATCTCTGAGCTTGAGTATATGTCAACAGAAAAATCCAAAGTGAATAAAAATAAAAAGATTGAAAAAAAATGAAATGGAATATCTAAGAACTGTTGGATAATTCAAATGTGTAATTTGTAATGGGGATGCCAGAAGAAGAGGAGAGACAGGACAGAACAGAAGAAATAGTTGAAGCAATAATGACTGAGAATTTCCAAATATTAATGTCAGACATTAAACCACAGATCCAGAAATCTCACCAATCCAGATAAATAAGTAAAAACAAAACAAACAAAATTTCACCTAGGCATGTCATATTCAAATTGCAGAAAATCTGAGAAAAGGAAAAAGCTTGTAAGAAACCAGATCAAAAATGCAGTTTACCTAGAGAAACAAAGATAGAAATTATATCCAATGTCTCAGAAAACATGCAAGCAAGAAGAGAGTGAGTGAAATATTTAAAGCTGAGAAAGAAAGAGAGAGAGAGCCTGGCTAGTGTGACCTAGTGGTTGAGTGTTGACCCATGAACCAAGGAGTTCTGGGTTCAATTCCCAGTCAGGGCACATTCCTGGGTTTCAAGCTCCATCCCCAGTAGGGGGTGTGTAGGAGGCAGCAGATTGATGAATTTCTCTTATCATTGACTAGAGGCCCGGTGCATGAAAATTCATGCACTGGACGGGGGGGGGGGTGTCCCTCAGCCTGGCCTGCCCCCTCTCACAGTCCAGGAGCCCTCAGGGGTGGGAGGCGACCCAATGATCAGGGGAAGGCAACATCCCATCACACCTCTGCTGCTGTCACTGCCGGCAGGACAAGCCTCGGCCGGCCCTGGTTACCTGAGCCTCAGGCGGCCCTGAGTGGCTGGGCAGCCACCATCTGAGGCTTGCCTGCACCTCAGGCCGTCCCTGGGCAGCTGGGCAGCTGCCATCTGAAACTTCCCTGTGACTTGGGCTGGCCCTGGGCAACTGGGCAGCCACCATCCGAGGCTTGCCTGCACCTCAGGATAGACCTGGGTGGCTGGGAGGCTGAGGGGACAGGGCGCCACCATCATGTGGCTTTGGGCACCACCATCATTGAGGGCGGGGCAGTCAATTGGCATATTCCCTCCTTATTGGCTGTGGGTGCTGCCATATTTGAGGGCGGGGCAGTGAATTAGCATATTCCCTCCTTATTGGCTGTGGGTGCCACCATCTTTGTAACGGCATGAGGGTCAATTTGCATATTCTCTCTGAAGTCAATAAAAACATATTTTTTCTTTTTATTTTTTTAAATATGTTTTTATTGATTTCAGAGAGGAAGCGGGAGAGATAAAAACATCAATGATGAGAAAGAATCATTGATTGGCTGCCTCCTGCATGCCCCCTACTGGGAATCAAGCCAGCTACTCAGAAATGTGCCCTCACCAGGAATCAAATCATAACCTCCTGTTTCATAGCTTGACGCTCAATCACTGAGCCATGACAGCTGGGCAATAAAAACATATCTTAAAAAAGTGTAGGAGATAGACTTTAAGAGAAATAAAAATTGAGCAAATGTGTTGACAGCATACCTGCCTTGCAAGAAATGTTAAAAGTAGTTCTTCAGAAAGAAGAAAAATAATATAGGTCAGAAACTTGGATCTATATAAAGATAGGAAGAGGATTAGAAGAGGAATAGGTGAAGGTAAAATATGAAGTTCTATTTTTCATATTTGAAATTGATCTAACAAATAGTGTGCTCAAAATAATAATGGCAAAATATATTCAATATTTATAGCCTATGTATAAGTGAAATGAATAACAGCAATATTACAAGAGGCAGGATGGAAGAATTAGGAATATTTTTTGTTACAAGACTAGAGGACCGGGTGAGTGAAATCCGTGCATGGGTAGAGACCCTAGCCCTGGCAGGCTATCAGAGCCGAAGGGAGCCTCGCTGATGCCAACTGGGGCCTTCCTTTCCCGCTGCCAGCTGCTGGCTGGGGCCTTCCTAAGTTCTGCACCACCCCCTGGTGGTCAGCACATATCATAGCAAGCGATTGAACTCCTGATCTCCTGGTCGAACTCCTGAGGGGACACTTTGCATATTAGCCATATGTATCCTATCTAATAAAAGAGTAATATGCAAATTGACCATACCTCCACAAGCCACGCCCACCAGCCAATCAGGAACGAGTATGCAAATTAACGCAACCAAGATGGCTGCGGCCACAGAGCGAGCAGGAGGCTTGCATTTCCCCGGCAATGGAGGAAGCCAAGCTTCACAGACACCCTGGCGGGCCCCGGACTCCACTAAAGACTACAAAGTTTCAATTATAGAAGATAAATAAATCCCAACAAAAATGGCTGTGGCCACGGAGTGAGAAGGAGGCTTGGGTTTCCCCAGTGATGGAGGAAGCCAAGTTTTCTGCCCACCTTGGCCTGCTCTGGCCTCCACTCAAAGTTACAAAGTTTCAATTATAGAAGATAAATAAATCCCAGACACCAGGGCCTCCACTTGGGTTGCTGGGGGGTGTGGACAGCCTGCAAACCACCACAGGCCCCTCGCCCAGGCCACCCAACACCCCAAGGGAACCCCCACTCTGATCTAGGACACCCTTCAGGGCAAACCAGCCGGCCCCCACCCGTGCACCATGCCTCTATACCAGGGGTGGGCAAACTTTTTCACTCGAGGGCCACAATGGGTGCTTAAACTGGACCGGAGGGCCAGAACAAAAGCATGGATGGAGTGTTTGTGTGAACTAATATAAATTCAAAGTAAAGGAGTGGAAGGGAGAGCAAGAGAACCGGATAGAACAGCCGGATCCGGCCCGCGGGCCGTAGTTTGCCCAAGGCTGCTCTATACTATCTAATCCTATCTAATAAAATAATATGCAAATTGACCGTCACTCCAACACAGAAGATGGCTGTCCCCATGTGGACACAAGTGGCTGCCACAAGATGGCCAGCAGGGGAGGGCAGTTGGGGGTGACCAGGTCTGCAAGGGAGGGCAGTAGTGGGCGATCAGGCCAGCAGGGGAGGGCCGTTGGTGGGGACCCAGGCCTGCAAGGCAGTGCAGTTGTGGGCAATCAGGCCAGCAGGGGAGGGCCGTTGGTGGGGACCCAGGCCTGCAAGGGAGGGTAGTTGGGGGCGATCAAGCCTGCAGGGGAGGGCAGTTAGGGGTGACCAGGCTGGCAGAGGAGGGAAGTTGAAGATGACCAGGCCTGCAGGGAAGGGAAGTTGGGGGGGACCCAGGCCTGCAGGGGAGAGCAGTTGGGGGGGGACCAGGCCTGCAGGGGAGGGCAGTTAGGGGTGACCAGGCCTGCATGGGAGGGCAGTTAGGTGCAAACAGGCTGGCAGGGGAGCAGTTAGGCATCAATCAGGCTGGCAGGGGAGTGGTTAGGGGGTGATCAGGCTGGCAGGCAGAAGCGGTTAGGGGCAATCAGGAAGGCAGGCAAGAGATCAGTTGGGAGCCAGCAGTCCTGGATTGTGAGAGGGATGTCCGATTGCCCGTTTAGACCTGATCCCACTGAGGCCCGGTGCACAAAATTTGTGCACGGGGGGGTGTCCCTCAGCCCAGCCTGCACACTCTCCAATCTGGGACCCCTCGGGGGATGTCCGACTGCCGGTTCAGGCCCAATCTAAACCGGCAGTCGGACATCCCTCTCGCAATTCAGGACTGCTGGCTCCTAATCGCTCACCTGCCTGCCTGCCTGATTGCCCCTAACCACTCTGCCTGCCAGAGTGATCACCCCTAAATGCCCCCCCTCCAGCCTGCTGGCCCCCAACTACACCCCCTGCTGGCCTGCTCACCTCCAACTGCCCTCCCCTGCCAGCCTGCTCACCCCCAACTGCCCCCCCTGCTGGCCTGTTCACCCCCAACTGCACCCCCTGCTGGCCTGCTCGCCCACAACTGCCCCCCCTGCTCGCCTGATCACCCCCAACTGCCCTCCCCTGCTGGCCTGATCACCCCTAACCACCTCTGCCTTGGCCCACCACCATGGCTTTGTCCGGAAGGATGTCTGGAAGGTCTCCTGGTCTAATTAGCATATTACCCTTTTATTAGTATAGATGCTTGCACTACCAGTGAAGTGGTATAGTGTTATTTGAAAGTGGAGTTGGGTTAATTTTAACTATATATATATATATATATATATATATATATATATATATATATATATATATGGTGTCCCTAAAACATGTATACACACACTTTAAATAATTATTCAGGTAGTATTTATTAAAATACATTTCATTTTCAAAATTGAGCTACCAGCTGTTACAGTGTGTATACATTTATTCTGAACACCCTGTATATTGCATACTCCAGGGCAATTATAAAATGGTTAAAATGTGATCAAGCCCTGACTGGTTTGGCTCAGTGGATAGAGCGTCAGCCTGCGGACTGAAAGGTCCCGGGTTCGATTCCGGTCAAGGGCATGTACCTTGGTTGCGGGCACATTCCCAGTGGGAGGTGTGCAGGAGGCAGCTGATCAATGTTTCTCTCTCATCGATGTTTCTAACTCTCTATTCCTCTCTGTAAAAAATCAATAAAATATATTTTAAAAAAATGTGATCAATATGCTAAGAAAAGAAATAAAATAAAATAATATAAATGCTCAATTAAAACCACAGAAGCAGAAAAATAATGGACAAAAAATTTGAACAAAGAACAATTTGCTATTAACATAGAAATAGAATGTTAACTGTAATTTTGCTACTGTTAATGAATCGTAATATAAATATCTGTGTTTTCCGATGGTCTTAGGCTCTACAACAGCGGTTCTCAACCTGTGGGTTGCGACTCACAGGTTGAGAACCGCTAGCAGGGTTGCCTAAGACCATCGGAAAACACAGGTATTTACATCATGATTCATTAACAGTAGCAAAATTACAGTTATGAAGTAGCAACAAAAATAATTTTATGGTTGGGGGTCACCACAACATGAGGAACTGTATTAAAAGGTCGCGGCATTAGAAAGGTTGAGAGCCACTGCCTGCAGTCCTCGGGTTACATTGGACTCTATGTACGTTGTTTCGTGGTTATGTCACCATCTCCCTCTTATTAATAAAAAAAAATTCCATCATTTTGACGTATGTGCATATGTGCTTTACATTTTTTATTATTTATTTACCACAAGTAAAGGTCAGGAATTATTTTTATTTAAAAATTTTTTTTACTGTTTCACTTCATTACTGCTGTGTATGTGCTCCATGTGTAGGTGCTTATGTAGGTGGGTTCTGACTTATGGCGAAAATCGCGTTACGTTGCGCCGTAGGAACGGATCTCCAATGTAACCTGAGGACCTACTGTATATCAAAAGTGAACAAGTTGAATTTGAAATTAGAAAAAAATACTATTTGTATTAAGGAGTCAAAAAATGAAATAGATATAAATCTAACAAAATGTGTGAAAGAATACTCCAGGAACACGGTTACAGTAAGGTTGAAGGATACAAGGTTGATATACAAAATTCAATTGCTTTCCGACAGACCAACAATGAACAAGTGGGATTTGAAATTAAAAACATAATGCCATTTATATTAGTACCCACAAACACAAAATATTTAGGTATAAGTTTATCAATGTAGATACAAGATCAATATCAGGAAAAAATATAAATCTTTGATGAACAAAATCAAAGAAGGACTAACTAAATGAAGAAGAGTTTCATGTTCAGGAATAGGAAGATCCAATTTTGTCAAGATGTTAATTATTCCCAAATTTATATATAGATTTGATGAGATTCCAAACAAAATACCAGCAACTTATTTTGTGGATATCAACAAACTGATTGTAGTGTTTATGTGTAAAGCTAGAAGACCCAAAGTAGCCAACACAATATCAAAAGAGAAGAACAAAACTGGAAAACTGATGCTACTCAACTTCGAGTTTTACTATAAGTCTACAATAATCAAGATAAAGGGGTATTGGTGAAAGAACAACAAAATAAGATCAATGGAATAGAATAGTGATCACAGAAATAGACACACATAAATATAATTTACTGGTCAGAGGAGCAAAAGTAATACATTATAGAAAGGATAGTCTTCTAAAAAAAACATTAGGGAATTGTAAATTGAAACAATGAGATACTATTCTATTAGAATGGCCCAAATCCAAACCCCTGATAATAAGAAATACTGTGCTCATATGAAGCAAAAAGACATCTCATCATCTCTGGTTAGAATGCAAAATGGTATAGCCATTTTGAAAGATAGCTTGACAGTTTCTTACAAAATTAAACATATTTTACCATATGTTTCAGCAACCACACTCCTTGGTATTTACTAAAGGAACTGCACAAAAACCTGTACCTGGATGTTTAGAGCAGCTTTACTTAACAACTGCTAAAGCTTGGAAGCAATCAAGATGCCCTTCCATAGGTGGATGGTAAATAAACTGGGATATGCAGACAGTAAAATATTATTCCATGGTAAAAAATAAATGAACTCTCAAAGATATGGAACAGTCTTAAAAGCATATAGCTAAGTGAAAGCCAATGTAAAATGGCTACATACTATAACATTACAACTATATTTTAGAAAAGGCAAATCTATGGAGATAATCAAAAGAGTAGTGGTTGCCAGGGTTTAGGGTGGAAGGAATAAATAAGCAGAGCATGGAGGATTTTTAGAGTAGTGAAGCCATTTTACATGATAATAAAATGGCAGGTACATGTCATGTACTGGTGCATTTGGCAAAACTCATAGTATGTGCAACAGCAGGAGTGAACCCTAACATAAACTATGAGATTTGTGTGTTAATGATGTGTCAATGTAGGTTGATCAATTGTAAGAAATACATCAGTCTAGTTTGGAATGCTGATAGTGGGGGAGACTGTGTATGTCTGGGGGAAGGAGTTATATGACAACTCTCTATACTTTCTACTGTATTTTGCTATGAACCTAAAGTTGCCTTAAAATATAAAGTATATTAAAAAACTCAAACCTCTGGTCCCTGTTATGACTCAGAGGAAACTGGGTTCTGCAAATAAGCATGACTCCTTTTATTAGTGGTTCACTATTCAATTTATATATCTGATATTAAGATATTTTCTGTCCTCTTACCCACAAGCCATTAGTAAAAATAAATGAGTATCCCTTAGTTTGGTTAAAAAGCTCATCTCAGGATTGTTGGGGATATGGTAAGGATTGGGTAAAGCACAGAAGTCTCATAATACCAAGCTTTGTGTTGAAGAACTGCAGTCTTAGATAAGTCTAAGATCTGATTTGAAAAAAAAAAAACCTGTAAAAAATGATACAGAGGATTTACTGTAAATATGATTTTCTTTCTAATAACTTTTCAGGGCAAAAGCAAAAAAGCCCACAACAGGCAAAATAAATTGGCTACCATAAGAAACTTTGATAAATTATTTTAAACTGTGGTAGATAGTACCACTATCAAAATTTTGCTGCTAAATAACTATATAAGTAGTGCTTAAACCCCAGTAACTCTTAGTAGCCAGTAGGGGAAATGTCTGCTCTTTATGGTGGGAATCTGTTCCTAGGCTTTATACCTCCATGCTTCTTCTGCTGTATGCATACTATGCAATGATAACTTCTCAGTTAGAAAAGATTGCTTAGGTGCTCTACATCTGAGAGGAGGAGTTTGAGGACAGAAAGGGAGAATTGGCTTCTCATCACACATTAATGACTTATTACCTGGTGAAGAAGTTCCTTGGTCTGGAATCCTTGGTATATAAACCATTGGAATCACATTGTATGCAAAATAGAGTTTATGTGATCATTTTAAAGGAGTCTATAGTTTTCATCAGATTTTCAAAGGGGTTAGGATATGTAATTATTAAACGCTTAAGAAGCCATCTTCTATTCAATGTCATAGGTGGATGGTCACTGAAACAGCCTATTAAGTGAAACTATTATATTGGTAGTAGAGGCCTGGTACACAAAATTCGGGCACTAGGGGCAGGGGGGGGGGGGTCCCTCAGCCTGGCCTGTGCCCTCTTACAGTCCAGAAGCCCTCAAGGGATGACCTAAGCCATCAGTTGGATATCCTTAGTGTTGCTGTGGAGGCAGGAGAGACTCCCACCACCACTGCTGTGTTCGCCAGCCATGATGAGCCCGGCTTCTGGCTGAGTGGTGCTCCCCCTGCGGGAGTGCACTGACCACCAGGGGGCAGCTCCTGAGTTGAGCGTCTGCCCCCTGATGGTCAGTGCGTGTCATAGCAACCAGTTGTTCTGCTCTTTGATCGATTTGCATATTAGCCTTTTAATATATAGGATACCCAGTAATAGCATCTAGAACTCTGAAAACTAAGACCGTTTCCCAAGTGCCCAATTTACAATCTGAAAGTAAAACTTACTTTGGTAAATCTGCTACAGCCTGTCTGCAAATATCAGTTGTAGTCATCCCAACCTGTTATTAATTATCAGAGCTAAATCTTCATCCCCAGAGCTTGATTAAGGATAGAGATGAGGAAGGGTGCCATGCTTTCTTTTCAGAAGTGTCTATAGCTATCCTGGTACTCTGTGCTAGCCTTAGATGTGAGATAAATACACCACAGCTAGTCATAAGTAAAATGTAATTTAAGAGGCATTTGAAAGTGTCCACAAATATTTTTCCGCAGTTTGCTGCTCTGTTGACTAATGAGTTTGCCCACCACTGGATAGGAGCTTAATCACAAGGAACAACAACAGCCTGTAATTATTGGAATCAAGAGTCTCTAGGTCAATGGTCAGCAAACTCATTAGTCAACAGAAAGGCAAACCGCGGCTTGCGAGCTGCATGTGGCTCGCGAGCTGCAGTTTGCCGACCACTATCCTATACAATATAAGGCTAATATGCAAATAGACCGAATGGCGGAACAACTGAACAACCGGTCGCTATGACGTGCGCTGACCACCAGTGGGTGTGTGCGGAACATGGTAGGCATTGGCAGCAGGCAGCAGGGCGTGGAACGTGGTGGGTGTCGGCCATGGGGGGATGGTAGAGCAGGTGAGTGGGGGTCCCAGGCCAAAGTGGGGCGCAGGTTGCTGTCATCGGGGTGAGCTTCTGGTGGTTACTGAAAAGTCTTTGCTCCCGTGAGCCACAGTCCCACCCAACGCTCGCACCTGCTGCTGGCACTGGCCCCGCTTGCACCCACTGCCAACAGCAGAGCTGCTGCTTGCACCTGCTTGCGCTAGGCGCCATCCCTGATCGCTCAGCACCAACAGTGGGTGTGAGCAGCAGCTGCCAGCCCTGACCACCCCTGAGGGCATCTCAACCTCCCCCTGCTCCTGAGGGGTGATCAGGACAGCAGCCGCCACTCATACCCGCTGAAGGCACTGGCCCCACTCACACCCGCTGCTGGCATCAGTCCTAATAGCTCTGCACAGTCAGTGGGTGCCAGCAGGGCCAGCGCTGTCAGTGTATGAGAGAAGCAGAGGCGGGAGTGGGGCTGCTGTCAGACAGGGAATCAGGGGCTGTGGCAGGAGGGGCCAGGCAGGGCCACGGAGGATGGGCCAAGACCGGCCCCTGTGCCCACCGCAGCCTCGCGGCCCACAGTTCCTTTCAAGGTGCACGAATTCATGCTCTGGGCCCCTAGTATTTCATAAATGATGATTTATATCCAAGCTCTTCCAAAATGTATGTATATATTTTACTATTATAAAGAATATTCTCTAATGATTACTTGTTCCCTTTCCAGATATTCTGATACCTACTATTTTTAAGTTATTTTTAATTTGAAGGTCTTCTGCTCATTCACAAGTCTTTTGCACAATGATAAATTCAATATTGATATAATCACTATAGTGAAATGATTTCCCTATCAAATACATCCTGCATAGCCAATGATTTTGGCAATGTTAATACATGTCATAAGTGAAAGGACAGGACCTTACATGCCCATTATTATGGTCTTTCATAATTTTATAATTTTCAAGCTCCCCACTTTAATTTATTATATACAGACCAACAAATATTTCCTGAATAAAAATACCCTCTAATGAAAATGTTCTAAGCTAAGGTACACTGTGCTTTATGTTATTAAAACCCATTCACAGACAGATCTAACCATCTTCTAAACTTGTTATATCTAGGAAAGTCCATAAAGAGTAATAATATGTTGGTGCTGCTGACAGTGTAGCCACTCTTGAGTAATAACAAAAATTTAAATGATAGTGAGATAAAAATAAGTAGAACAATGATAAATGAATTTCACATTTATTTTATATTTTAACCATCCCCAAATATTTGTTATTATTGATTTTTATTTTTTGTTACAATACACTTCTCAAGCATACATATCTGTATTTCTAATTTATTTGAAAAATTAAAAAAAATCAGAGCAATAAAGAATACCAATTTAAAGAAATAAAGAAAACTTTAGAAATCTGAAAGGTCAAGTGGCTTGTCTAAGGTCACAATGGGTTTGGTGGTATAATCAAGACTAAAAGCCAGGTCTCCAAACTCCCAGCTTATATTCTTTTAATGGATTCAAGATACTTCACTTGTTAAATTTAAATCATACTTTCTATTTTGTATCACAACCTAGAAAATGCCTATATTAAAAAACTAATCACAACCAATATAATGTTATATTTCAATTATAACTTAAAAAATAAGTTTTTAAAAAACATCCTGTGATTAAATCCACATCAACTTGAGTTTTAACTGGAACCTTCATTGACTTCAGAGAGAACCTAAGAGTTTTTGGAAGGCTGGAGATCTGGCTAGAAATGCAACTTGGATCCTACAGATTCCTCTATCTACATGATTTAAAGGAGACATATATACTATTATTTGTAATACTTTAAACAATAAAAAAAATTAAAATTAAAGTTTAATAATAATTTTTCTAAACACTGCCAATTTCCATACCACAGTATTCCTTTAAAGTCTATGTTGAGTCCCAAAGTGCACCCCAACTTCAATTACATGAGTAATGAATAATGTGTTTATGCATAATATCTTAGATATGCTAAAATAACAGCTACCTTAAAAGATAACTGGTGTTCTCAGTTTCAACAGTGCTAGCCTGCTCTAGCTTTTTCCTCCAAATTAACTGAGTAAAATGTTTTCAGTAAGTCAAATTGGTGCAATGATTTTTGGTTTTCTGTTCAGATAACAGAAATCTTTCACTGTTCTAATAATGTTGTAACTTACTATGAGTCAGAGACTAAATTGAAGCTAGGATACCAATAAAGAACCGAACAGACTGTCAAATTATAGCGGAAAGGCTGGGGAGTGTTGGGGAGGGGGGGGGAGAGATCAACCAAAGGACTTGTATGCATGCATATAAGCACAACCAATGGACACAAGACACTGAGGGGGGTGGGATGGGGGCATGTGACAGGGGGTAGGGGAGGCTGGGGGAAGGTCTATGGGGAAAAAAAGAGATATATGTACTACTAAATGTAATACTTTAAACAATTAAAAAAAGAAAATGTCTTTTATCTTACATTTTATCAGAAAATTAAAAGCATTGAGGTCAGATGACTATAATTCATTCCCGTTTATTTGAAATTACTTTCTTCTCTTACAATTACTGCTATAAGAATATGCCAATATCAACAAAGAAAAGTTAACTAAGAGTGGCAACCTGCAATTTTCTGTTTATAAGGTCAATTTTATAGCAAATTGAGAAGGGGAATATTAAAGTAATTATTTTGTCACTTAAAAATTTTTGCTAAGCACCTATTCTCTGCAAGGTATTGTGTTGAGTGTTGTCAGTGATACAAAGATAAATGAAATATTACCCCTTACTTTCAAACTACTTACAATTTTACAGAGAAAACATAAAACACACATATACACCTCCCCAAAAAATAAGCCAGAAAGTGCTTCAAGAAGTAAAGGAAATGTTATGGGAGCACAAGGGAGGAAGACATTTCTTGTGTGAGTACTTTTTTCAGTAGTTTGCAAATGCAAGATCTGAAAATTAAAAGGAATTACTCAGAAAAAAAATAGCAATAGCAGCTGAGAAAAACGTGGAATTTCCAAATTCAGGAACCAAGGTTTTCTTCCCTAAACTACCAAATGATAGTGACTTTAGAGTGTTAAAATTTTCAGACATTAAAAATTATGAAAGTTAGAATTAAAACATGAACTGAAAAAACTTGGAATTTATTCTTCATTGAAATGTCTCTACATAAAAATAATGTTATTGAGATAATTTAAATTATCTTTGTAATAAATTCTCACCTATATTGTTCTGGATAGCTCTATCATTTCAACCTAATGTGAGGGAAATCTTAATGTGAAGCTATTTTATGGATGGGAAATTAAAAGAAACTACTATAATTCTGCTGTGGTATTATTTCCATCTACATATTGACTAATCCATTTTACTTAACACAACAAAATATGCTAAACCATCTTTACTAATCATTATCTAAAAGAAAACACTGCAATAAAGCAAATCTTTGTAGTAATTAATCATCTATAATTATAATCATCTATAATTTTAAAATGTTAAGCACAGTCAATCTTTCCTAAAGTGCTTTTGGGTATAATGCTAATAAACACATCTGTTAAAAGAAGACTTTGAATCTTTTTCTTCCTCTTAAATCAGTAAACCTTATTTTTCAATATTCAATACCTTAATCAATAAAGAAATTAAAATAATAAAACAAAACAAAACAAAAATGTCTATTAATGTGAAAGGCAAGTGATGTAGGCAGGCCAACCCTTTTTTATCAAAAGTTAACTGTATTTTAATGTCATAAGTTATGGTTGATAATAAAATTAATTAAATTAATACATTTAAATCCCCCTTTCATTGCATTTCTCTGTACAAAGCATTTCCTTCAGTTAGCATTGACTCCTTCCAACAGAAGAATGTAAATCATATGTTAGTTAATGTGCTTTACTGTCATTATTTTGGAATGTTCAGTTGCTTCCAATGATCAGTATTAATTCTAATCCAAAATCACAAATTAATATATTAATTAAATATAACTAAAACATTAATTTCAATATTCTTACAATGAAGACACTAATAAAATCAAGAAAATCGTACTTAGAATGTTTAATAAAACATGTTATGATCTTAAAGTTATAGATTTCAGGTTCAACTTTTTAATATTGAACATCTTCTGTAAAAAAACTGCAAAATAGTATGTTTTTATGTATTTTGTGTGGAATCAGAGCAGCTGAGTCTGAAGAGATTAAATGTGATGTGCAGAACTAAGATGTTTCAAAACATCTTACCTTCTACCCACACACGAACTTCAGTGGGAGAGGATGTCACTGTAGGTTCTCCATGGAAAAGATGAAAGGATTGTGCCATGTCTCAGAATGGATGGAGAGAATCTTCTGGTGGTTAATATTTAAGGCATAGATGATCTAAGTATCTAAGAATGAAATAACAGAATGTAATTGGGTTCAGGCCTTATATATTCATACAGGCTGCATTATCTATACTAATAAAAGCCTAATAAGCTAATTAGACTGGACAACCTTCCAGATGTCATTCCAGAGATCCTTCTGGATGAAGCTGCAGTGGTGGGGCTAGGCAGAGGCAATTAGGGGCAATCAGGCAGGCAGGAAGAATGGTTAGGGGCGATCAGGTAGGCAGGCGTGTAGTTAGGGGCAATCAGGCAGTCAGGTGAGTGGTTAGGGGCAATGAGGCAGGCAGGCAGAGTGGTTGAAGGCAATCAGGCAGCAGGCAGGCAGTTAGGAGCCAGCAGTCCTGGATTGCGAGAGGGATGTCCGATTGCCTAAACCGGCAGTCACACATCCCCTGAGGGGTCCCGGATTGCAAGAGGGTGCAGGCTGGGCTGAGGGACTCTCCCCCCTTTGCACTAATTTCATACATTTGGGCCTCTAGTATTAGCATATGCTCCCAGGTTGAGAGTTTGGGGTAAAACAGTCTACTGTTAATTAATATTTATTGAGTATTTTTTAGTAAAATACAAAAATTCAGCTATAAATATGAATGAAATATTGATATATGCTATAATGTGGATGAATCTTGAAAACATGATGCTAAGTGAGATAATGCAGACACACAAGGTTGCACAATATATGAGTTCATTATTTGAAATATCCAGAGTAGGTAAATCCATAGACACAGAAAGATCAGTGGTTGCCAGGAGCTATGTGGAAGCAGGGAAGAGGGACTGTTTAATGGGTGCAGGGTTCCCTTTGGGAGTGATGAAAATGTTTTGGAAATAGATATAAGTGATGGTTGCACAACATAATGAATGCACTAAAAACCTCTGAATTGCACACTTTAAAATGGTTAATTTTATGGTATATGAATTTACATCAATAAAATGCATTTTAAAAGGCAAAAAATAAAACCCACATATATAAATTAGATACAACTTCTATCCTACTGGAATTGTGAATCTATTAAGAAGGATCAAAAGCACCTAAACAGCATTCTTTTTTTCTCAGACTTTATTTAAAAAGAAGCTTCTAGAAACCCCCAAAACAATAGGGGAGACAAAAACAGTAACAACAGAGGAAATTTTAGCCTCTGACACTTGAACTATAGCAAACAGTAAATACAACCTAATGCCTAGCCAGATAAACATAAAACCTCACACTAAAGGCCTACATACCTCATGAACAGCATTCTTGATTAGCTTAAGACAATAACCATATAGAGAAAGTGCTAAGGAGCTTACGCTTAATTGCAAGGAAAAGAGACAGCTTCATGCAGCAGGTGACATCTGTGTCAAGACAAAGGAGACTAAACAGAAAAGAAGCTTGTAAAAAAGTAACATTTGCCCAACCTATATCAGAAGAGTTTTGTGAGATTCATGGAGAAAAAAAAAATGAGAAAGATAACATTTTCAAAAATGTAAAACATTCATTAAGGAAATGTGAATCATTATTAGTCCTGGTAGTTTTGAAGCTCTGATTTGTTGAAGTTTGCAGTGTTCCTACTTGTATTACTCAGCTCTTGAAACCCATAAGAGGGAAGATACAAAAGACATATTAATGACAATTTAAAAAGTAAGATTGTGATAACACAGATGCTCTCAGAATCAACTGTTTTCCCTTTCAATGTACCCTCTTATAACCTAATTTTACATGTAGAAACGTTTTACAAATGTAAATCATTAATGTTCACTTTGAACAAATGGTCTAAAATCATAGCCAAAGCCCTTCCTGAAAAACAAAACAAAACACAAAACTTGAATATAAGTCTCCCTTTCTCATTCTAAATATCAAATTAGAGAGTGGTGCTGCCTCATTACTCAGCCATTTAACTCAAGCCCTGTATTGCACAGCTACTTCTGGAAATAATATGGCATACTGTTACTAACCTTCATCTTGCCCCTCAAATACAATGGATTTGTTGTTCAATATCTTTTAAGCTAAAGAAATGGCAAGGGGCTGACAGGCTTTCTGGAGCAGCACTATCCAACAGAACTTCCTACAATGTTGGAATATTCTACACCTGCACCATTAGATACAATAGCTACTGGCACATATGGATATTGTTTGGAAACATAATTTTTAATTTTTATTGATTGAAATTATATATATATATATATATATATATATATATATATATATATGGCTAGTGGCTACTAATTGGATAACAGATTTAGAATCACTAATCAAGTATTAGGGTTACATATTTCATGGACAAACTCAGACTAAAAATGAGGGCTTCTAGGGAAGCAAAGTTCTGAAAGAATCCTGATGCTTGCTGTCAGATTATCCAGAGTCTTAAAATTCGTGATAAAAGTAGCAATAAGCATACCTACACCAGCAAATTCCTGGTCTTACTCTGATTTCCCCTTTACCTGAGGTATGAAGGTAGGAGAGGTTGTACAGGTTGGGGGTGGATAAAAGAAAGGAGGTCTGGGTTGGCTCCAGTGATGAAATGAACACTCAAACTGTTTCAGTTACTCTGAAAAAATAAAAATAAAAAATATTATTAAGACAGAAACAACAAAGTTCTGGCATTCAGCAGAGATTTTGCTAAAATAAAGAGGAACAAATTTTCATTCCAAGACATTTAACAAAAAGGTAATATAAGCTTACTATGTGTGGAGATAGGGAATTGCATTGATTAAAAGATGTGTTTGTGCTTTCTATGATTGTATAACATCACCCAATATCCTCCAATTTCAAGAAAAGGATTTTTTGGTGGGCAGTGGTTTTCCTATTATTTTTGGCTATTTAATATTTACATTACTTTTTGAATCTACCTGGATTTCTTCTTCTTTTTTCTCTTTCTTTGTTGTGTTTACTTTTGTTTGTTTTGGCCTTTCCAGCTTCCATTGCTTTCCTCCTTTACAGATAAAAGAAGTAGTATTGCCTATTTTCTCCTCTTGGAAATCCATATGACTATTTATGTAAAATATTTACCAAAGTATTTTTTTTTTTTATTTCAGAGTTGAAAGCCTTCCCGCTTCCTCAAAAAGGAAAGGAGGAAGGAAATGGCAAAAACAAATAATAAAAACAAATCATTGATGGAAGATAGTGGAATATTTCCCTCTTCAAAACTTCAGTCTGTTCTTAATGAACATTGACTAGCTTACTTCAGTTTATTCTTATGAATATTGACTAGCTTTGAAAATTTTATTTCCAATCATATTCATTTATCTTAAAAATGCTTTGGTCTATTTAGCCTATGTAGGTAGATAAACTAGAAGCTGAAAAGGCCCCTAATTGTTAGCATTTTAATTAAGTTTAATGTATTTTATTTATTTTTAAAATTTTATTTTATTTTATTTTTCCCTTCACCATTTATCCTTTCTATACCCTCTTCAACCTCAATTCATCCATCTCCCTCCACCCCTGCAATCACCATAGTGTCCATGGAAGCTTAATGTATCATACAATCGCACTTATATGTGGAATTTAATGAACAAAATAAACTGACAAACAAAACCTATCCAGAGACATGGAAGCACACAACAGACTGAAGCTTTTCAGAGGGAAGGTTGGGGAGGGGTGGGAAGAGATCAACCAAAGAACATATATGCATATATGCATAACCCATGGACATAGACAATAGTGTGGTGAAGGCCGGGGGCGGTGTTGGGGGTGGGTGCTATGGGGGGGTGAGACGTGGAGGGGAATGGGGAGGAGGGAGTCAATGGGGGAGACATCTGTAATATTTTCAATAATAAAGATAAAATTTTAAAAGTTTAATGTATTTTAAACCACAACCATAGAAATCCTGTTGTCCAAATCCTAGACAATAAGGTGCTAGGATTTAAAACAAACGAAAAATTATTAATCATATAATTTGCTGAGCTCAGCATGATGGCTTTCTTTTCACGTAAGATAATATAAATAATGCTGAGGCGGATTATTACATCATAAAAGGAGAACCACTGACTCAGAGAATTAAAAAAACTAGATTAGAATTCGACGGTTAGAATAGTCGCCATAGAAATGGCGGAGGACCCGCGGAATCTGTGCTTTCCAACAGCTAAAATTCTGTATGAAATTTTCCTCATGTTGAGCTAAAGTCAATCTTCTCTGTACTTGGCCTCCACCCCCTTATTTTTGTCCTATTTCGGCTTCAAGCTGTCCCAGAGTCTCTGAATACTTCAGCTGAGAGTCAATCTATGGCCCTTTCCCACCAAGTTGTCCGTTGGCCAAACTAACCGTCACCGCGCACCCGTTTTTTGTCCTCAGTTTCTTGTAGGATGGTTTCCCAGCCCTTTCCTGACACAAAGGTCCTCCACTAGTCTTTTAGGGCCTCCATCTACATTGTGGGGCTCAAAGCTGAGGTGTGAGAAGGAAGTAGCCTGACCCCCAGAGGCCAGGGACCGAGGGCCACCCAGTCACTCTCACAGTTTCCCCGCCCCTCAACCTTGGCCTATTCCCTTCCAAAGAACTCCTGTTCTCTGACCTTCTCATGGCTTCGAGATTTCAAGCAGATTCTCCTCCGAACTGTAAACACCTCCGTCTACAGCCACACCAGAGGGCTACAACAAGTTATGTTTAAACCTGCCTCTTTCTCTACCCTCTCAGGCCCCACACCACGGGCACAGAATCCCCTTAGTTACCAACCTGGTGATCGGATAGGGGAAGGATCTTTCCAGGTTGTTCCGAGACCCTCGCGAAGATCATGGCTTCCCCACAGCGCCTGGAGCTTGTGGACGAGCCACAGGAGTCGCTGGCTGAGTGACGTAGCTCTTGACCAAAGAGATGCGAGGGTGGGGGTGGGGCAGTTGACAGGGGAGCTGTTCTACACCCTTGAACAGGCACTTAATAACTGTTGAGAAAATTTGTTTTTCTTGAGATACTGTCTAAATATTTTTAAGCGTATGCTCACGAGATTAAACACACACACACACACACACACACACACACACACAGTGAAAATGAATTCCGGAGAAGATAAAAAGTAACATGAAGCAACAGGTGGTTACAGATTTCTTTTTTTTTTTTTTTAATCTTTACTTTCTGTTTTTTTTTTAATTTATTTTTTAAATTCTTTATTGTAGAAAGTTTTACATATGTCCCCTTTTCCCCTTATTGTCCTCTCCCAGCCCCACCCCAAGCCCTGGCCTTCACCACCCTATTGTCTGTGTCCATTGGTTATGCTTATATGCATACAAGTTCATTGGTTGGTCTTTTACCCCCCTCCCTACACCCCCACACCTCTCTCCCCCTTCCCCAGCCTTCTCTCTGGAGTTTGCCGGTCTGTTCCATGATGCTAAGTCTCTGGATCTATTTTTGTTCATCAGTTTATGTTGTTCATTTTATTCCACAAATGAGTGAGATCCTGTGATATGTATCTTTCTCCAAATGGCTTATTTCGTTTAGCATAATGCTGTCTAGTTCCATCCATTCTGTTGCAAATGGTAAGAATTCCTTCTTTTTTACCACAGCATAGTATTCCATTGTGTAGATGTACCACAGTTTTTTAATCCACTCATCTGCTGATGGGCACTTAGGCTGTTTCCAAATCTTAGCTATTGTAAAATGTGCTTCTATGAACATAGGGGTGCATATATCCTTTCTGATTGGTGTTTCTAGTTTCTCGGGATATAGTCCCAGAAGTGGGATCACTGGGTCAAATGGCAGTTCCATTTTTAACTTTTTTGATGAAACTCCATACTGTTTTCCACACAAGCCATTATGCTCAATTAATATTTGACAAAGGAGGCAAAAGCATACAATGGAGTCAAGACAGTCTCTTCAATAAATAGTGCTGGGAAATTTGGTCAGATACATGCAAAAAAATGAAACTAGACCACCAACTTACACCATACACAAAAAATAAACTCAAAATGGATAAAGGCCTTAAACATAAGACGGGAAACCATAAAAATACTAGAGGAATCCACAGGCAGCAAAATCTCAGACATATGCCGAAGGAATTTCTTCACTGATACTGCTCCTAGGGCATTGGAAACTAAAGAGAAAATAAACCAATGGGACTACATCAAAATGAAAAGCTTCTGTATAGCAAAAGAAACCATCAACAAAACAACAAGAAAGCACACTGAATGGGAGAACATATTTGCCAAAGCTACCTCAGATAAGGGTTTAATCCACAAATTTTACAGTGAACTCATAAAACTTAACAAAAGGAAGATAAACAACCCAGTCAAAAAATGGGCACAGGACCTAAATAGACACTTTTTCAAAGAAGACATAAGAAAGGTCAAGAGGCATATGAAAAAATGCTAAAAGTCAATAATAATCATTTGACAGATGCAAATCAAAACATTGAGGTACCACGTCACACCAGTCAGAATGGCTATCATCAACAAATCAACAAACGACATGTCTTGGTGAAGATGTGGAGAAAAAGGAACCCTCGTGCATTGCTGGTGGGAATGCAGACTGGCGCAGCCACTGTAGAAGACAGTATGGAGTTTCCTCAAAAAGTTAAAAGTGAAACTCCCATTTGACCCTGTAATCCCACTTCTAGGAATATATCCCAAGAAATCAGAAACATCAATCAAAAAGAACATATGCACCCTTATGTTCATAGCTGAGCAATTTACAATAGCTAAGATTTGGAAACAGCTTAAGTGCCCATCAGCAGATGGTCACAGGTTTCTTAATAAAAGACAGGTTTCCAGAATACTGAAGTAAAGGCATGTGCTTCTCTAGTGTTTATGGGAAATCCACTTTTGTTTTCCCTTTCTTAATTTAACTTTATAAACCATAAAACTGAAGCCTAGACTGGGGCAAGGAAGGTGGTGGGAGAAGGCTAGAACTAGCGTCTCTAGGAGCCTTACACTCCAGTGATTATTTGAAGTTGTTCCCATTTTGATATTCTATGGATTTAGATAATGCTGTTTTAAAGTGCACCTGCACTAGTACTCAGTATTCAAACTGAAACTTAGAAGAGTACTTTCTTCTAATTTTCACCAAAACACTGCATTCCTTGACCTTGCAAATTTGTGAACCCAATCCATTTTAAACAAAGCTGAAATTATTCTCTCATACTATTAGAGTCCTCCTAGATATCATATCTGAGTATTCATTTTCCTGCAAGTGTTGCTGAAGCTTGCACCCAGATATGGTACTATAATAGGTAAATACATTTATGTTTAAAGTCCCTTATCAAAGCAAACATCTAAAAGCTGTAATAAACTAAATCAAAATTTCTACTAATAGCCCTATTCACTGGAAAACATTTCCCTGGGTATTCCATATCACTAAAGGAGGCCATCTGGTCTACCAAATAGAATAATTGAATGCTGAATATAACTAAAATTAACCTGAAAAATAATATTATCTCTTCCTCTCATTTACAGATCAGGAAACCGAGGCTTAGATAAAAGAGACTTGTTCCAAGTCAGACAATTTAGTAATAGAACTAGAAAAATAGCCCAGGCATCTGGACCTCAGTACAGTGCTCCTTCCAGCAAACACCATACATATCAGAATTAAATGGCATGGCAAACAAAATGAGAAAGTTTTGGGGAAAAGTCACGCATAGGGTTTCTTTCTCCTAGGACCTAGACACAAGAATGGGCGAAAAAATAAAATAAAATGAAACAACAACCCCATAACATCTAAAAACTGATGAGAAAGGAAATCATGGGATGGTTAGTGGGAAGAGTTAGAAGCAATAAAGTAAACAGTGACTCTTTTACAAGTGAACATAATGAATTACTTCTGACCAATTGAAATAATTAGAATCAGCAAGCAGAGTAAAAGATTCTGGCTCACATCCACTTTTACAAAGACATGTTTGCCACCTTAATCAGCTGTCTCAAAGCAGCTTCTCTCCTGTTTGCTCAACCTCTGAATCTTATACATGTCTGCTATAAAAAAAAAATCTGTTATTATTTACATAACTTTTGGATTTGTGTAGCCAAAACTATCATCTCTTTGGTAGATGAATGTGTTATTAAAAAGCCTATGTATTCACAGAAACTAGATGGAAACTGGTACATTCAAATAGCATAGATTTTACTTTTTGTTATTTAATTAGTGGGATATATCTCTTTGGGATTGGAGCATAACACTTCATTTGCTGTTATTCCCAGGGTTTCAGCTTCATGCAAGTTAATCTGATAAACTAATCTATGCTAAATTGTTAGTAATTGTTGCCAACTTCCCTTATAAGGTTGTAATTTAGCAGTAACTTTGTGTACTGAATGGTAATCAGGGAAACCTGGCAAGGTTTAATTATTCTTCAATCCCTTTTTGTTTGTCCCTTATATTATATATATAATACATATTTAAATATATAACAAAGAAACCTAAAAATTGAAAAAACTATAGTACAGTTTACAAATATCATACCAGAGATGTTAAAGGGCTTTCACATGTATATTTCCTCATTTCCTTCAACCAATGATTTACCATTTGCCAGAAAGCAAAGCTAAATTCTTATGAGTATATAGCCACTGCTACATTTTGTTAAGGGAGCCCATTAAATTCATGACTTGATAATAACAATTAATCAAAACTTAACAAAAGCTAATAACTTATTTTGATAAATGTTACAACTGCTTCATATTTGGTGAGTTTTGTATTAATACTGGAGAGTATTTGAAAAGATTCTCTAGCACAAGTTCCATAATAATAATTATACCACACATTAATATATAAATTACAGCTTCCCAAGCTTTTCAGATACATTATAGATTTGCCATTTCAAATATATAATCTCATAAACAGAGTAACTTACATTTTTTTTCTGTCTCTCCTACTTCATCTGTAAAATTCTGCTACAGAGCAGGACTAGGGTAAAATTGCTATAAGCACATTTCCCTATTTTATTAAGCTATAAGTGAAATCATGAATCATATTTTTCCATATAATCAATCACACTTGATTAATATTTCTCATTTCTTTTTTTGTAAGGCTCAAGTATCTCAGACAAGATAGACAAGCAGGAAACATTAAATTAAAAATATAACAGTTATAAAGTCCCATTTACCAAATATTTAACCCTGAAATTTAGCATTTCCAATAAAATGCAATTCTCTAGATTACAAACCCACAAATACCCTTCTGAGAATCCAAATAGAACACATGATTAGTTGATCCCCTAACTCTTAAAATATCTGTTCTTCATCTTTACAAAATTACCTAATAAAAGCAGTAGCAACAAAAGCACCTCACATATTTTTCTTTCCTATTTCTTCACTGAAACCCCATACAATTCAGTCACAATTGATTACGGGATTTGACTGTAAATTTATAAGAAAGAATGACTCACCTATGAATGAGCAGCAGGTTGTCACGTTCAGGATGGAATTGAAACAACACTGACTCAAAAGCAACAGAGCTCACCACCAGATCTGTATTCTGGAAAATGCCTCCCAAATCCAACCTACTCCCCTAAGCTACAGGCTTCATCCATCTACTGGTCATCGCTCTCCTTGACATCATTTGCTGTACTGTACTAGAATCCAATCACATGGCAGGTGCATAGGAGGGGATATGTAACAAGTACCTCACAAATCATCTCCCGCATCTGTGTGATGCCATGTGAGCTGCATAGCGTCTCTGCATATATTACCTTATCTGAACCCCATAGCAAAGTTTTTAAAATTATTGATAGGAGAGACTAATATATTCATCAGAAGATGAGAAAATGTAAGCTCGTGAGTTTAAATTATTTACCTAGTGCAACCTACTAGCTAAGTAGAAGAGCTGATACTTGAACCCAGATTGTCTAACTTCTGCCTTAGTATTCTCTTTAACTAATGACTTTTAATTATGTTTTGTACCTTTTGTTGCAATTATTTCAATTTTATCTCCAGACACTCATGTATAATTAATTGGCTATCATAAGCCCAAGTTTTTACTACTGTAAAATACACTGTTGTGGCTCCAATCCTCTTCTGTCCCTTCACTGCTATTGCATCTCTCACTTTGACAAATGTAAACTTTTTATACACCTCCATAATGATATTCTTTATTTTGGGAATTAAATTATTGCTCAATGCAGTTGATCTCCATATTCTGCATTGCATGTATATCCATCTCCACACCTTTTGTTATCAACTCAACCTGTGAAAACTAACATCTCTCACTAACTTATTGATAATGGCTCTCTAGTCAAATATAGGGGAAAAAATATATATGGCTTTTCCAGAATAGAGACCAGGTGGTGAGCTCTTTTGATTTTAATTTATGGAAATTATATATATATATATAAAATTAACTGGCTGAGTTAATTGGTATTTGAATGGAATAGTCCAGCCATACTGAGGAAGCCAAGGGAAGAAAAGATTCAAATGATGGTGTTCATTCTTCAAACAGGAAAAAGTATTGGCTATATTGATTAGGGATCACTGATGAAATTAGAGTGATAGAAATGGTATCCAAATTGCAATTACTAGAAATAAAAATAATAATAGCCACAATTATTGAGCACTTATTCCATGGCAGAAACTGTACTATCATTTATTTAATTTTAAAATGTAAATTATAACATACACACAAAAAGGGCGCAAGTCATAAGCATACAGCTCAATGAATTTTCCCCACATGAGCATTTCTATTTAATTGCACCGGGATCAAGATGCAAAACATTACCTCAACTAAACACTTAAGAGAGTATTTCATTACTATAACAATCCAATGAAGTAATTATTATTTCCATTTTCATATGAGAAAATGACTCAAAGTTGTTAACATGTTCAGGATTACACAATTTGTAAATATTAGAGAGGAATTGAAATATTTTTTCTCTACTTTCAAATTTCATGCCTCATATCTGCCTTTAAAAAGTGCAATTTACAGTAGCTAGATATTGGAAACATCCCAACTGCCTATCAGCAGATGAGTGGATATAAAAGCTGTGGTACATTTACACAATGGAATACTACACAGCTGTAAAAAAGAAAGACTCTTACCATTTGCAACAGCATGGATGGACCTGGAAAGCATTATGCTAAGCGAAATAAGTTAGTCAGAGTATAAGTATCACATAATCTCACTCATTTGTGGATTCTAATGAACAAAATAAACTGATAAACAAAATAGATCCAGAGACATAAAAGCATGGAACAGACTGACAAATTTCATAGGGAAGGTGGGGGGAGTGATTAACCTGGGAACTTATATGCATACTAGTGGCCTGGTGCACAAAATTTGTGCATATTAAAAGGGGATTAATTAGAGGAAATATTTTAATATTGCTATTTGCCCTTTCTCTATAATAGAAGTGTCAGAGATGAAAGAGAATTAGTAAAATGTATATGAAAATCTTCCTCCTGTCAGAATCCGGGGCACACCACGGGACCCAGACTCAAGTCCCTGCCCACCCACATGTGCCTCAAAATCGTGCGAGACCTAGACCTGGCCCCCTCATTGGGCTAGATCCAGACCAAGCTGGTCCCACCCTTGTCAAGCCCCACTTGGCAGGAGGCACAGCCTCAGGTCCCCTGGCCCAGTGCCGGGAGGGGGGTGCAGCCTCAGGTCCCTCGTCAAGGGCGGGGTCGTGGCCTGAGGTCCCCCGGTCTGGGGCAAGGGAAGCAGCCTGAGAACCCCTGACCCAGCACTGGGGTGGGGGGGCACACCTTGAGGTCCCCCGTCCAGCCCCACTGGACAGGGGGTGCAGCCTGAGGTCCCCTGTCAAGCCCCATGGAGGTGGGGGGGGCATGCAGCCTCAGGTCCCTGCTGATTGCTCATTAAGGCTCATTATGGGAACTCAGCCTCCACAGTGGGTGCAGCTATTTTGTGTTATGGAAACCGCCGCCTTTGCTGTGGGCTCTGCCATCTTTGTGGTGGAGTTACGGTCAATTTGCATATTCCCTCTTTATTTTATAGGATACATTGAGTGGCCAGATTATTATGATCTCTAAACACATAATAATATGGCCACTCAGTGTATATCTTATATAATAAAAGGTTAATATGCAAATTGTCCCCTTGACCAGAAGTTCGACCAGCAGGCAGGCCGGCCAACTGCCCATGTCCCTCCCCGTGGCCAGGCTGGCTGGACCCCACCCATGTATGAATTCATGTACCAGGCCTCAAATATATATATATATATATATATATATATATATATATATATATATATACACACACACACACACACATACACTCACTGAGTGGCCAGATTATTATGCGTTCAGAGATCATAATAATCTGGCCACTCAGTGTATTATATAGGACTAGAGGCCCAATGCACAAAATTCATGCAAGGGGCTCAGCCCTCACAGCCACAGTGGCTGCCTCGGCCCTCGCAGCCCCAGCTTTGTCGGGAAGGTCTTTCGGCTGTCTGGTCTAATTAGTATATTATGCTTTTATTATTATAGATATGCATAGCCCATGGACACAGACAATAGAGTATTGAAGACCTGGGAGTGGTGTGTGAGGGGTGGAGGAAGTCAATGGGGAAAAAACAAACAAAGAGGAAATCTGTAATACTTTCAACAATAAAGATAATTTTTTTAAAAAGCTTAACAATAATATAAACATTAGATATAAGACCAAAACTTGAGTAAATAGAGCTGAGGGATTATTTGAGAAAAAGAGAAAATCCTTGGGGATAGTTGCAGACTGAGGTGAAGGAGCTAGTGGAGAGGGAAGATCAAAGATACAAGAAAGAAAAAAAGGTTGCTTAAAAAGTGGGAGATAAAGGATTAATCAAGAAAAACAGGAACACATTCATTTACAGCAGAGGGTAAGAAGGATGAATACATGAGGAAATGTTAAGCTGGAGAGGCAATTGTAGAGGCAAGCATGTCCTGAGAATACACTGAGAATGTGAAGCACAAGGGTAAGGTAAAGTTTTAAATAGTGTTTCAGGTAAAATACACATTTTAATTAAATTAAGATGGTGGAAGAAAAATAATATTCAGCCAACACTTTGAACACTTAAAATATTCCAGGCACTGTTCTATGTATTTTGACTTATCTAATCCAATAAATAACCTTGTAATATAAGAACTAAGGGTCCCCCATTTTACAGAACAAGATGTTAAGGTTAATTATCCAATTTAAGTTCACACAAATAGGCTAATAGATGGTGGATTACAAATTTGAACCCAAGCCATCTGGTTCTAGATTCCTTGCACATAGACAGATATAGAGTGTTTGTTCTCAAAAGAATGGGAATGTCAAAATGCACAATATTTGAGCTACCAGAGAAGTGGACAAATGAGGCAGGACGAGGAGCGTAGGAATAAATAGAAATGAATTCAAGGGGGTTGGAAACATGGAAGAGAGAAAGCAAAGAGAGTGGATCATGCCTTGTGTGGAAATTCTGATGTTGTAAAGAATGCCTTTGGACTTGGGCAAAGAGGCATGAATTGTATTCTCAGTATGGCATTTACTAGATTGGTGTACTAGTGAGCATACGAAATGTGTAAATGATCCCAAAAAAGAACCATTCTGAAGAAACCATTGCAATGTGGATAAGTGTAGGATGTTTCATATTTTGAAATCAATAACATTAATTTGAGCTACATCTTCCACTTCCCCTCTTTATCACAATAACATTCTCAGTTTTTAAATCTTTTGACAAAATTTGCAGTATACATACAGGCAGTGGGAATCTATATACATAGTGTTATATGAGGGATATGGAAAACACATTGTACCTGAAATTCAGTAGCTAGCAACGTGTTACAGTAGGTAATATTTTAACTCCCTTCTTTGAGTTAATGTCCAAATCTGAAAGTATAGAGGATGACAGATTAAACCTCATTTGTGTTCATTAACAACTTACTGGAAGTTTTTAAGTTCCCTAGCCAAGAGCATAAGGCAGAAAACATTAAAGTTTGAGTTTGAAAAGGGGAAAAGATATCAGGAAAATATGCATGGACAGAAAGCTGGGAAGTTGGGCTAAGACACACCTGTCCTACTTAACAGTTTGGCCAAAGGGTTTGTCATCTATAAGCTTTGTCATCTATCAGTTTTTCCTCTTTCAAATTTCAGCACAATTCCCCCAAAAGGGGGTGGGGGGCTTGGTGTTTTCTCTGGCCTCTTTCCTAAGTAAATCTGTTCTACTATCAAACTAAACAATACATTTTCTCTTAAAAAATGCACTGCATAAAATTAAAGAGAAATAAGCTAATGTCAAAATAACAAATACATACTAAAAATATCTGGAAGGTGATACATAGAGCTTTGCTGAACACATACTGTATCTTACCAATCGAAATCTTGCAAAAAATATTTCCCCATCTATTTGTAAAGAAAATTACCAGGTTTCTTAGTGATTCAATGTCATGGGAAAATAGTATAGTCGTCACAGCCAAAGTAGTTACAAATAATGGAAAACTGGCTGCATTCTTAATATTTCTTCCTCACTGAGGAAGTGCCTAGATATATATGATAACTTCAGAAACCATACATATCTGTGTATGGGACAGTGTATCTCTTTTAAAATTTTAATAGTAGTACTTTTGCCTATCGGAAAAGCCAAGTTATTTCTTACCATAAATGTGACTTTACATTGTTTCTTGACTATACAAAATAGGGATTTGTCTCTTCAAATAAGATGATTTAGCATTGACAGGGTGCACTGATTATGGACAGATTTAAAATTCTTCTAGGAACTATTATTTGTCCTAGATGGGTTGTAAATGGGGATTTCACTGTGCTGATTTAGGCTACCTTCAAAATTCCTGCATTTGCCTGGAGAAAAAAAAATTAGGGTCTTATATCTACTACATCTGGCACTGAAAAATGAATCTTTTCAAGTCTCATATGATCTAAATTATTTCTGTTCTGAGTTTCTCTACTTTTTAATTTACCTAGAAATCCAACAGTCTCATTCCTGCTATATTGCTTAATTGTCTTGAGCAAGTCATTTAATATTTCTGAACCTCAATTGCTTCATCTGAAAAATGGGGCCAATCACACATCAAAGTGCTGCTTGAGGATCAAATGAGATAATTTATGAGAAAGTGTTTTGTACGGTAAATGGAAGGTAAATCATTATTTCATGAAAATAGTACGCAAGTAACGGATACAATTTTTTTGTTCTTTTAAACTGATTGTACATTATTCCTTAAAATTTAGAATGGGAATAAAGAAAATCTTTGTTTTTCATGTCATAAAGTAAGACAGAGTGGCCTCCCTCTAATATTTTTCTGTCTTTTTACAATGAGACACCTGAACAGGGACATTTAGAAAGGAGAGCTCAACACTGAATTTTCTCTCTCATGTGCAAGCCCCTAATGAGCCTATTAGAGAGAAGAGACAAACACACAGATAAGAGCAGATTGCTCATCACAGTCTGGTTTTCATACTGACCACCTGCTCTACGGTTTTTATAATAATTTAACATTTTCTAGTAGCGATACTTGGCAGAAAAATACTGGCCTTCTTAAGTGGCCAATTTAACTGGCTACAGTGCTGTAATGGGACTGCCTCAAATTACAATGCCATTTCAATTTTCTATTGAGAAAAATGATATAGAGGAGGAAGGGGTAGAAAAACTAGAAATAATCATAGTGGCTGATAATTCACATAATCTGTTTAATTATGACTGTCCTATTGGTAGAAGGTCCTAGTAAGTATCATGGCTAAGTTCATGCCAGGGGCACAACTGACATGAAGGATAGGACTCTGACATGTTATCAAACATTCCAGGCCTGCTTTGGACCAGAGCAATAAATACCTCATTTTGTTTCTCTATTTGCATAGTAAGAAAAACATGATGAAAACCTAAACAAAAATACCTACAGTATGTCTGAAATTGTGCTGTTGATCCTCTCTCTCTCTCTCTCTCTCTCTCTCTCTCTCTCTCTCTCTCTCTCGTCTTCTTTCTCTCGTCTCTTTCTCCTTTGTTATAGATTTTAAGTTACTGCCGAGACTCATTTTTTTTTCTGTTGAGTCAAATCTAAATTATTTTTGGTCTCAGATTTAACAATCAGGTATACTGCCCTTGCCAGTTGTTAGAATTCTAATATTTTATTACCTACTGTGGAGGATCAAAGAGTTTTGGGGAGAATAGAGATGAGACCTCTGAACAATGCACATATCATGTTCTTATATTTATTATTGTGCCCACAAATTAAATCACTGTTTAAAAAATATTATACAAACTGAAGAGTTCACCATGCTGTAGGAACACAAAGCAAGTAGCTGATTTAATGAAAAGAAAAAAAAATTGAAAGGGAGTCACAAGAGGCCAATGTGATTGGAATGCTAAGATCCACTAACATCACCAATATCTCTGCTTCCTCTTGAATTCCTTTTCATTTATGAGCCAGTTTGAAATCAAGAGAATTACATTTTAAGAAAAACCATTTATCTAAACTTAATTCATCTGAGGGAAGATCATTGTAGCCCAGTTATTCAGTTTAGCAACTTAATTATTTATTTTATTTGAATGTCTGTCTCTGGATCACCTGCTAGTAATAAAGAGATCAAGGAATAATACCAATGAAAAATAAGTTGCATTTGTGAAATAAGTGCTTGTATATGAAAAGTCATTGTTCCGCAGACAATCACTGGGATCAATCAGCACCAACTTGGAATAACTGGTTTCACATAACTTATTACCAGACCACGCCCAGTTGAATCACAGTCAATTTTACTTTTTAACCTCAAATTTGATAATTATGTTTAAGTAAATACCTTAGTCATATCAATTTCAGAATTAATATTATTTTGATCTCTAATTACAACATCTGATTGTCATTCATTAAGTGCACTTTGTAACACAAAACAACATTGCTAATTTACCCTAGAACTAGGAATCTTAGAAATTTGTTGAGATGATATTGTAAGAATTATGTATTTTTTTCTGTATTCTATATTAATTTCCCAATTAAGTTATGGGTAGGGAGGCAATTTAAAAACATGTGGTGCCCTGACCAGTGTTGCTCAGTGGTTGGAGCATTGGCCCTCTAACCCAAGAATCTTGGGTTCAATTCCTGGTCAAGGGCAAGTACTTTGGTTGAAGGTTCTATCCTGGCCCGAGTCAGGGTGTGTGGGGGAAGCAACCAATCAAGGTGTCTCTCTCACATTGATGTTTCTCTCTCTCTCTCTCTCTCTCTCTCTCTCTCTCTGCTCTCCCTTCCACTCTCTCTTAAAATCAATGGAAAAAATATCCTCAAGTGAGGATTAGCAAAAACAAATATAATAACAAGACAAAACATATGGCTATATTTCAGAAATCCTGAGTTCAAAATCCAAGTTCAACATGTAACTACCTGAGTAATCTTGGGTAAACCAATTAAATTTTCTGTGCTAGTCTGTGTCTTCATCTGTAAAATAAGAGGTTTGGATTAGATGCTTCCTTTGTGTAACATGCTATGATTTCTGTTTTACATTTTAAGGAGAAATCAGGTCAATGAAGAAGGTGTTTAAAATAATTTATGTCTTAGCACCCCACCACAACCAATAAGGGAAAATGATCATATTCTTCTATTGTTTTTAAAAAATGATAGAACAAGTATATAACCTATATACCTAGAAAATCCTTTTCTGGCACTCTTCCCCCCATCCTTGTCCCTTGATTCTTTTTGGCATATAACACTATGACAAAGAGGAGACCACAATGACTATCATTACAATGTTATATCTGAGAGTGCCTCTGCTTCTAGGTTAGCTTCAATCCAGGAAGCAGTGAACCTTTCTGTCCTTATAAGGCCCTCTTACAATCACTGCTGGCCCTCATCATTGCTGCTGCAAAAATAATAATAGCATTAACAACAATATAGTGATTTAGATAGTGTCAACACTTGTGTACTCATTCTGTGCCAGACACTGGCTTAATTACTTTTGCATGTTTTATCTCATTTAATTCTCACAAAATCTCTAATAAAACAGGTATGATTTCTTACCCTTATTTCACAGATGAGGAAACTGAGACTTAGAGAAGTTAAGTTACTTGTAAAAAGTAATCTTTGGCAGAGCCTGGATTCAAACAGAGAAAGTTTAGGTTCAGAGGCATAAACCTTAGCCACTGTGCCATATTGAAAACCTATTGCTATCCCTAGCACTTATTCTAGGTCCTAAGAGTGTGGGGATAAAAAGCGTTTAAAGAATCCATGGCACCTGTGACCAAAGAGCATGGAATGTGTATACACAGAACTATTGGTAACATTTTGTTAATTCTCACCCAAGGATATTATTCCATTAACTTTTTTTAGAGAGTGGAAGGGAGAGGGAGAGACACACAGAGAGAAACATCAATGTGAGAGACACACATCGATTGGTTGCCTCTGCACATCTCCCAACCAGGGTTGAGGATCCAGCCTTCAACTGAGGTAATTAGCCTTGACCAGAATCAAACCTGGACCCTTCAGTCCACAAACTGATGCTCTATCCACTGAGCCAAACTGGCTAGGGCTAACATTTTGGAATGCACAAGGAAAACACAACTTTTTCAGAATCATGGCATCACAGAGCAATGGAAAAAGGAAGTATTATTCAATAAATTCTTAAGAAACAATAATTTTAGCTAGTTGAAAAAATAACAAAGCTGTATAATTACTCACACCCAATATCAAAATTCATTTCAAATGGACAAAATAGTTCAATGGAAAAATATTTAATGAGGAAATAGGGTTATTTGTTGGATTGGTAAGGACTTTCTAAGCATAAGAATTGCTGAATAAGTCTATGTGATGACAAAATTTTGAAAACCCTTCTATATGTCAAAATGTCATAAACAGTCCTATTTATTTATTTATTTATTTATTTATTTAATTGTTTGTCCTCCCCCTATGATATGTTTTCACTGATTTTTTTTCTAGAGTGAGAGGAAAGGAAAGACACACAGAGAGAAACATCAATGTGAGAGAGAAACATCTATCAGTTGCCTCACACACTCGCTCCCACTGAGGATGGAAATTGCAACTTATGTATGTGCCCTAACCAGGAAGTGAACCCACAATCTTTTTGGTGTGCAGGACAATGCTCCAACCTACTGAACCATATGGCCAGGGCTCACATTCATTTATTTTTGCCTTTACTTCCCTTGCCTTTGGGGTCAAATTAATAAAATCTTCTCTAAGACCAAGGTCCATAAGTTAAGTTCCTGTGTTTTCATCTATGTAATTTATCATTTAAGGTTTAAAAGATTCTGCACAGCAAAAGAAACCGCCAACAAAACAAAAAGGAAATCAACCAAATGAGAGAATATATTTATAAACAATAGCTCCAACAAGGGGTTAGTATCCAAAATATATAAAGAACTCATACAACTCAACACCAAACAAACAAAACCCCAATTAAAAAATGGGCAGAGGACCTTAATAGACATCTTTCTGAAGAAGACATACAAATGGCCAACAGATATATGAAAAACTGTTCAATTTCACTAGCTATCAGGGAAAAGCAAATGAAAACTACAATGAGATACTACCTCACACTTGTTTGAATGGCTATTATCAATGAGACAAGTAATAACAAGTGTTAGAGAGGTTGTGGAGACAAAGGAACCCTCATTCACTGCTAGTGGGAATGTAAACTGATACAACCACTGTGGAAAATAGTATGGAGGCACCTCAAAAAATTAAGAATAGAATTACCATATGACCCATCAAGCTTTCTTATGGATACCTACCCCAAAAATTTGAAAACATTTATTCACAAAGGTATATTCACTCCTATGTTCATTGCAGCATTATTCATGGTGGCCAAGACATAGAAACTACTTCAATAGATGAATGGATACAGAAGATGTGGTACATATAGACAATGGAATACTACTCAGCTATAAGAAATGGTAACATACTGCCAGTTATGATAACATGGTTGGATCCTGAGAATATCATGCTAAGTAAAATAAGTCAGACAAAAAAAATCAGGAACAATGTGATTTCACTCACATATGTGATATAAAACTGAAAGCAACAAATGAACAAACAATAAAAACAAACAAAAATTTGACACAAACAGCAGTATGGTAGTTACCATAGGGAAGGGGGGTGGGGTGGGTAGTAAAGGGTAAAGGGGATCAAATATAAGTTGACAAAAGATTTGATTTTGGTTGGTGGGCACACAATGCAATATACAGATGATGTATCATAGAATTGTACACTTGAAACTTATATACTCTTATTAACTATTGTCACCTCAGTAAATTTAATTTGAAATGTCATAAACAAAACTAAAATTTAAATAATAAACTGACCCAAATATTTTCAATAAATAAAATAACAGATTAGTATCCCTATTATATAAAGTGCTCTTATATATCAATAAGAAAATATTCTAACACTCAGAAAAATTTGCAGAGAAGTTAAAGAAATCAAAATGAAGAATATATTATCATTAAAACAATGAATTTGTGGGGTGTTTTTTTTTGCTTTTTAATTGGATACATATATATATTCTTAAGTATAAGGCTAAATAATGTTTTAGTACATTCTTGTTAAGTTCATTAAGTGTTAAAAGTTATCAAGAAAGTGATTTGGCAACATATAAATATCCTTACAGTTATTCATACCTATGGACCTAACTTTCTGCTTTCTAGAAGATAACCAGAGATGGACAAATATTTTTCTACTAGTGGCCCAGTGCATGAAATTCGTGCACATTAAAAGGGAATTAATTAGAAAAAAATATTGCTATTTGCCCTTTCTCTATAATAGAAGTGTCAGAGATGAAAGAAAATTAGTAAAATGTATATAAAAATATCCCTCCTGTCAGAGTCTGGGGCACACCATGGGACCCAGAGTCAAGTCCCGGCCCACCACCAGCATGCACTTCGAAAACACAGTAGACCCAGACCTGGCCTGCCCCACCCCTGTCAAGCCCCTCTGGGCGGGGGACGCAGCCTCATATCCCCCAGCCCAGCATTGGGGCAGGGGGTGCGGCCTGAGGTACCCCGTCAAACCCTGCTAGGAGGGGGACGTGGCCTGAGGTCTGCCAGCCTAGTGCCCGGGCGGGGGGTGCAGCCTGAGGTCCCCATGTCAGCGCTGAATGGGGACGCACGCAGGCAGTGTGAGTTTAGCGCTGCGGGTGGAAGTCCCAGCACCCATCCCCGTCCACAGACTGGTCGCGACTGGGACACCATAACGGACAAATTAGCATATTATCTCTTTATATGTATAGATATGCATGTTCAAAGACATAATTATTAAAAAATATTAGAAACAACATAGAGAATAGATCATTGGTTAAATATATTATGGTGCACCAGGTGACTGAGTATCATGCAGCCAATACATCATGCCTGAATATTCAATGACAAAGGATGATACTTATTTTGTTCAATGAAGAGAGTAAGGGTTAAACTAGTTGTATATTTATATATACATATATAATCAAACTTTTTTAAGGAGCACATATAACTGTAAATACATTTAGTAAATGAAAAGTTGAAGAAATATACCAAAATTTAACAGCTATTACTATCTCTGGGTGGTGAGATTTGATCCATTTATACTACCTTTTCCCACCTCCACCTACCTTCACCCCCCTTTTCTCTCTGGCTATCACCACACTGTTGTCTGTGTCTATGTGTTACAAAAATATATGTGTGGGTGTTTTTGCTTAATCCCTTCACCTTCTTTCATCCAAACCCCTAAACCCCTCCCCTCTAAACGTTGTTGGTCTGTTCCCTATATCCACTTCTTTGTTTCTATTTTGTTCCTCAGTTTATTTTCTTCATTAGATTCCACATATAAGTGAGATCATATGGTATTTGACTTTCTCTGACTGGCTTATTTCACTTAGTATAATAATCTCCAGGTCTGTCCATGCTGTTGCAAAAGGTAAAATTTATTTATTTTTATTTTTTTTTTACAGGCTAAGAAGTAATCCATTGTGTAAATGTACCATGGCTTTCTTTTTTAAAATATATTTTATTGATTTTTTACAGAGAGGAAGGGAGAGGGATAGAGAGTTAGAAACATCGATCAGCTGCCTCCTGCACACCCCCTACTGGGGACGTGCCCGCAACCAAGGTACATGCCCTTGGCAGGAACCAAACCTGGAACCCTTCAGTCCACAGGCCGATGCTCTGTCAACTGAGCCAGACTGGTTAGGGCTGTACCATGGCTTTCTTATCTATTCATCTACTGATGCGCACTTGGGCAGCTTTCAAATCTTGACTATTGTGACTAACACTGCAATGAACATAGGAGTGCACATATTCAATTCGAATTAGCATTTCGGTATTCTTAGGATATATTTCCTGAAAGGAAATCGCTGGGTCAAAAGGCAGTTCCATTTTTAATTATTTGAGGAAACTCCATACTGTTTTCCACAGTGGCTGCACCAGGCTGCACTCTTACCAATAGAACACTACGGTTCCCTTTTCTCCACATCATTGCCAGCACTTGTTATTTGTTGATTTTTTATGACAGCCATTCTGATAGGTGTAAGGTGATACCCTATTGTCATTTGAATTAACATCTCTCAGATGATTAGTGACTTTATCTCACCCCCAACTACCACTACTGTGTCCTTAAGGACTCTAGTATTTCCATGATTAACATGAAGTCTGACTAATTAACTCTGCTTTCTGTGATGGTAATGCATATTGATATGTGCATAAAAACCTTACATACTTAGAAACCTACTTCTTTTCTGTTCTTTCACTGTATTAAAACTACACCTTCTGGGGACATCTGCAAAATCTGAAAATGTAAAACAAAGAGAGCTTTTTCAATGATTGTTGGACAGAACATCAAAATAAAAAACTAAGTCTACATTAACTGGGTATAGGTTACCTTTAGCATCTTTTAAATCTCAATCTGGCTTTCCCCTGCCCTCTATCCCCTCTCCATTGCCATTGTAAACGTAATATGCAATTAGAAAGTTAAAATCACCATGCCCACTCCAAAAATAATTTCATAATATATTATGTAACATACTAGAGGACCAGTGAACTAAATTTGTGCATGGGGGGGGGGTGGTGACGGAGGGTGTCTCTCAGCCCAGCCTGCACCCTCTCCAATCTGGGACCTCCAATCCTTGATCGGGCCTAAACGGGCAGTTGGACATCCCTCTCACAATCCAGGACTGCTGGCTCCCAACTGCTCGCCTGCCTGCCTTCCTGATTGCCCCTAACTGCTTCTGCCTGCCAGCCTGATCACCCCCTAACCACTCCCCTGACAGCCTGATTGATGCCTAACTGCTCCCCTGCCTGCCTGTTTGCCCCTAACTGCCCTCCCTTGCAGGCCTGGTCACCCCTAACTGCCCTCCCCTGCAAGCTTGATTGCCCCCAACTGCCCTCCCTTGCAGGCCTGGTCCCTCTCAACTGCCCTCCCCTGCTGGCCTGATCACCCACAACTGCCCTCCCTTGCAGGCCTGGTCCCTCCCAACTGCCCTCCCTGGCTGACCATCTTGTGATGGCCATCTTGTGTCCACATGGGGGCAGGATCTTTGACTACATGGGGGCAGCCATCTTGTTTGTTGGAGTGATGGTCAATCTGCATATTACTCTTTTATTAGATAGGATAGAGGCCTGGTGCATGGGTGGGGGCCAGCTGGTTTGCCCTGAAGGGTGTTCCAGATCAGGGTGGGGGTTCCCTTGGGGCGTGGGGCAGCCTGGACGAGGGGCCTGTTGTGGTTTGCAGGCAGCCACGCCCCCTGGCGACCCAAGTGGAAGCCCTGGTATCTGGGATTTATTTATCTTCTACAACTGAAACTTTGTAACCTGGAGCAGAACCAAGCCTTCTGCTCTCTCAGTGGCGGCAGCCATTTCTGTTGGGATTTATTTATCTTCTATAATTGAAACTTTGTAGTGGAGGCCAAGGCATGCCAGGGCTTCAGAAGCTTGGCTTCCTCCATCAGCGGGGGCAACCCTAGCCTCCTGCTCTCTCCAGCTCCGTGGCTGCCACTATTTTTGGGGGGATTTATTTACCTTCTGTAATTGAAACTTTTTAGCCTGGAGTGGGCCGGCCAGGGTGTGCAGAAAGCTTGGCTTCCTCCATCACCGGGGAAACCCAAGCCTCCCTCCTGCTTTCTCTGTGGCTGCAGCCATCTTGGTTGGGTTAATTTGCATACTTGCTCTTGATTGGCTGGTGGGCATGGCTTGTGGGTGTAGCAGAGTGATGGTTAATTTGCATGTTACTCTTTTATTAGATAGGATAACCAATTTGGTTAAATATACACAATTTACAAATATCCATACCACTTTAAAACCCCATTCATGTAAATAATTCAGAACTGACTAAGTTTTAAGTCATCTCTAGTATGTCATTCAGTAATGAAAAGTTTGGATCATTTAAAGGAGGAATCAGCCAGTATCAGCTAATAGCTCATCTATATTGAGGGTGTTTTCCAACATCTGCCTGCTATCTTCTTGCTACTTATATGTTTTTCATTTTTTCATATTTCTTAACTTTTGCAAAATTTATTTTTCAGTAATGACCATATTTCAGCAGCTCAAATTAGAAATTTCTTTTTTAACTCTTGTTATTTAGATATGGGTTAAAAAAAGGGAGAGGGATTCAAATCCACCTGCTGCTGGCAGCACCAAAGAATCTTACACATAGCCAAAACTGTTTTACAGTTCATCAGGGTAAACACCATTGATGGCATATAGAAGCTTACTTAACCTCTTTACTGGACTACTAGAGGCTCTGTCTTAAATGGTAATGCCTATTTCACTTGTATTCTACTAAACTTCCCCAACTGAAAATTAATATTCAATAGCCCTCAAATCTTATATTAGTTGTAAAACTCAATCAGGGCTTTATATGGTAGCAAAATTCTCCACACTATCTGCTTTTCTTTTTGCTTCTGCATTGAGGAAGGGTCTAGTCACTTTTGAAATTAGAACAAAAATATTGATGCCTTCTTTTATGTATCGTTAGATATTATAGTCAACTTCTACTTAGCCATTATACCAATGTATAATGAGCATGGATAATTGAAATCAATTCACAGATCATTTCTAGTCTCTTATTTTAACTTCTTCTGGATCAAAACTTTTCATATGGGGACTAATAAGTAGGAAAATTGAATGTATAAAGTAATGTTTGGTACATTATAATCAATGTGTAAAAATTGCTTGAGCACATATAGAAAATGCTTCTTAGCATAATGTATTGGTACATTATAATCAATGTGTAAAAATTGCTTGAGCACATATAGAAAATGCATCTTAGCATAAATGTACCAGCTTCTAAATAGGCTTAGCATTTAGCTGTAGCCTTTACTTAAACAATTAATTAATAATTTTCTACATGTTCCTGACACACAAAAAGCACTTAATAAACACCTGGTGATTTATTGAGTTGTTGCTGTGAATTAGCAATGGAACATGATGTTTTTTTGCTAATTCCTTTTTTATTAACCCTCCCTAATGAAGGATGAAGCCCTCATCACTTTGCTCTTATTTCCATCATCATTAAACAGATATAACATTTGACTCATAAAATGTTATTAAATCCCTTAAACATGTCTATATCCAAATTATAATTTTATTCATAGAAAATAAAGAAGATAGATCTCAGTACCATCAGTGCTAGGGCAACCTAATTGTAATAATCAAATAACTGACTAAATGCCAGAATTTATCAGCTTTAAACTTATAATTGCATTTCTTGTTATATATTTATTATATTCTGGAAATGGCTAACTTTTCACAGTTACATTGTAGATCTTAAATAAATATAATTAACCTAAAGGAGCTGTCAGAATACACCAGAAAACAAAAGATGGTTTCTAATCAATTGTTGGCATTGCAATATATTTAAAAGGTATATTCTAGCCTGTGGATGAGTCTGAGGCAATTCTGTGGAGACAGTAAATATCACTTGAATACCAGTATTATTCTAGAGTTTATCGTGATTAGTAAAGAAATAGCCATCTGCCAAATGCAGGCAGTAAAGTGGCACTAATCAGGAAAATGACAGGAAAGTTACTTCTGAACTAATGGTCCTTCTGCTAAGTGAAAAGACTAAAGCACCATGATACTGCTTAAGCCTTTAAATGACTTTTTTTTGCAATGAAAATGGACAACAAAAAAATATTTTAAAACATAGTTAAAGACATATTTTCTGAGTTGGAAAATATATATCAGGCTACATGTAGAGCCAGTACTTACAAGATAGTCTCAAAAATAGACATATAAATTTAGTAACAAAATATTGTCAGTTTATATATGCTTTCACTCATATTTACACACTTACTAGGGTTCTACAGTAAGATGATTTCAAATTGTCTTATTTAGTAAGTGACTTGCAGAAGGCATGTTTGAACATTGGAAAACCCAGGAGTCTTAGACTGATAAGTGTTTTTCCCATCATTTACATTAACAGAATCTTAAGAATAATAAGATTAAAAGTCTAATTAGATATTAAGAAATACACTTTTTTATGTGGAGATGGCAAAATAAATACAAAGAAATATATAGTTAGTTGCCAATAACAGGCAAATGCATTAACGAAGATGTAATTAAATTTGCTACAAAGGTATCAGTGCAGGTTTGAAAAATAGCAACAAGTGTTATTTAATTTGTTAACTAGATTTTATCACTCTAGACTTTGTCTCATCTTACACTGTCAACACAAATTCTCTTTTTGCTTATCTCCCTCTACAGTTTAGAAAATAACTTGTATTTACAATTTTTTTTTAGCACTTGACACATCTCATCTTTCAACGGAGGGTTTGTTTCTGTCTCAGTGTATATATAAAAGTATCTACCAGCTATATAGTCACACCAGAAATCAGAGTGGATAAAACACTTAGGGTAATTAGTGTTTCCATTAGTCTGAGTTGACAGCCACAGTACTCTAGAAAAAAACTCTTAACAAGCTGGCCATTGATAATAGGAATATGTAAGCTTTGTAAAGGAATGTGTTAATAAGCAAAACCAATCTATGTTCGAACTAATATTTAATAAAAAGCAAAATTAACATCAAAATAAATAATTTACTCATGCATCATGAATTCTGAGAAATCGCAATCTTTGAGTGAAAGTTGAATTATTTTCTTCCACAAGGACAAATGTCGTTGAAAAAATTTACAGTGTAAAATGGATAAAATACTTAAATGTAAGTCATAAAACCATAACAATCGTAGAAAAAGACATAGGAAGTAAAATCTCAGAAATCCCTCATAGCAATATGTTTGCCTATATATCTCCTCAGGCAAGGGAAACAAAGGAAAAATAAACAAATGGGACTACATCAAACTAAAAAGCTTCTGTACAGCAAAAGAAACCATCAACAAAATGAAAAGGGAGCCCACTTCATGGGAGAACATATTTGCCAATGATACATCTGATAAACAGGTTAATTTCCAAATATATAAAGTACTCATAACAACTCAACAAATGGAAGACAAAGAATCCAATTAAAAAATGGGCAAATGAATAGGCACTTCTCCAAAGAAGACATACAGATGGCCAATAGACACATGAAAAAAAAATCATCAGGAAAATGCAAATTAAAATCAGAAAACATATCACTTATTGCCTGTCAGAATGACTATTAGCAATAAATAAACAAACAAGAAGTACTGCCAAGGATGTGGAGAAAAGGGGATCCTCATGAACTGTTTATAAGAATGCACACTGGTGCAAGCAGGTGGAAAACAGTATGGAGTTTTAAAAAATAAAAAATAGATTTGCCTTTTGATCCAGTGATCCCACTTCTGGGAATATATCCTATGAATTCCAAAATACAAATCAGAAATAACATATGCACCCCTATATTCATAGCAGCATTATTTATAATAGCTAGGACCTGGAAACAGCCCAAATGCCCTTCAGTAGATGAGTGGATATAAAAGCTGTGGTACATTTACACAATAGAATACTATGCTAAGTGAAATAAACCAGTCATAAAAAGACAAATACCATATGATCTCATTTATATGTGGAATCTAATTAACAAAATAAACTGACAAACAAAATAGAACCAGAATCATAGATTCATGGTACAGACTGACAGGTGTCAGAGGGAAGGTATAGGGAGGAGGTGGACAGAATGAAGGAAGGTGAAGAGAATAACCAAAAACATATATGCATACCCTATTTACACAGACAACAGTGTGGTGATGGCCAGAGAGATGGAAAAGCAGGTCTGGGTAGAGGGGGGCAAAAATGGGAAATAGAGGACAACAGCAATAATGTCAACAATAAAATAAAATAAGCTATTGGATCATATTTAGGTGCCAAATTCTCTTAGAACTTAAAATTTTATTATTCTCAACAGTAAGGAACAATGGACCATGTAGCTTGGTGGATACTGAGGAGATCAGCTTAAGAATGAGAACTGAAATATTCTGATTTGGGACTCAGAGCTCCTGCTTCTCCTGGTGGTTTTTAGACTTGGTTCTTTCTCTTCAAAGATGTTCTGGCATCTGGATTCTGTTAATATACTTCAGTCTAATCTGTTTTAAGTAAAAAATAAAGAACAAAATAGCAGTAAACCAATAATACCACTAATATTAAAAGAACTGTTAATCTTACAAGTCACAAAGAGCTGAGAACACCACAGCTGTTTCCTGCAAAATGTTAATCATTACCTGGAAATTAATCTGGAAATTAGGCCTCTATCCTATCTAATAAAAGAGTAATATGCAGATTGACCATCACTACAACACACAAGATGGCTGCCCCCATGTGGTCAATTTAATTAATCAAAAAGTTAATCTTACTGCTTGAGAACCAATACATATACACTGGTGTATCCTTTGGAGTTTAGAGTTTTTAATATGAATGAAAATACAGTAGGACTAATGATTTTTATATTCTTTCCCCCCTCCATTCTTCATTCCAAAGAGTTATATATAGGTAACTGATAACTCAAATAAATGTTTGTTCACATTTAAGTTCCATTTCAATTGGATATACTTAATCCCTTTAGAATTCTTAAAATATCTCACTGTAGCTGATCACATCCTAATATATAAAAACCCAGGGTCCATAATGACTGAACAGACTACTGGTCCATCCCCTGGCCCTCAGGCTCCATTGATCAGGGGATGGCTAACGGGGGAACTGGGGTCCCTCAGGCTCAAATGAATCCATGGCAGCAGCGACTGGTGAGCGGGTGGAAGGCAGACCACTTGGTCCCTCCCCTGGCCCGCAGGCTCCCATTGATCAGGGGATGGCTAAAAGGGAACCAGAGTGAGTAGCACGGGGACTTGTGAGCAGCTGGAAGGCAGGCCTCTTGGTCCCTCCTCCTGGTCCTCAGATTCCAATCAATCGGTGGCAGAGGCGGGGTGGAACTGGGGACTAGCTTCCTTAGTAGTACTGTAGGTTCAATCTCCAGAGGACAGGCGAGAAACCAACGGACCAGTGCCTCTAGCACGATCCCAACAGCGCTGCCATCCTCCTGGAACTTGGCCTCAGGCACTGTGGCCGCTTTCCCCTCCCTAGATGCTCCACAAGGAAGAAAGGATACAGCCAACAGCACCAGGGGTGACCAGTGGTGACTGACTGCTCTCCCTGTGCTTCCTCCAGGTCACTTAAGCCAGCCCCTGCCCACCCCGCTCCAAATGAAGTGTGATCACTGCACATGTAAGGAATGTAGTAAAAAAACAAAGACGATGACCAAGAGAATGCTGCAGTCAATGTCCAGAGTCCGACTCAGGAGAACGGAGAGAAGGGAGAGTTCCATAAATTGGCCGATGCCAAGATATTTCTGAGTGACTGCCGGCATGTGACCACAGAGGAAGGAGTCCAGGTTTCTTAACAGAACACCAAGGACTTCTTCCGTGTTCTGAACCTTAATAAGAAATGTGATACCACACAGCACAAAGTGCTGGCAGTGTCCTTGTGTCCTTAGTCTGTGCCTTATTTTGCTGCTAAATTCAGCCTCAGTGTCACTGATGCATCCAGAAGGCTCTGCGGCTTTCTCAAAAGCCTTTGGGTGCACTGTCTTTGACATGAAGATAGCTGCAGACTTAAGCATCTTGGAGACTCAGAAGGAATTTGTGTGTCGATACTGCCAGCACCGTGAAGAAGAGCCCTGGCTACCCATGCTGACCTCCGCCTGCCCCAGCTGGGAATGATATGCAGAGCATGTGCTGGGTCACCCCATCACCCGCACCTCTGCATGGCCAAGTCTCCCCAGCAGATCATGGGCAACAGCAGAACCTGCTTTGAGGCTGCTTACAGCTTTTGGGACATCCAGAAGTGGTCCTGAAGCTATAGAGGGGCAAGTTCCCCTGCCACTTTATGGAGGTCCTGGCCTGTGCTGAGCATGCCTAAGCGGCAGGGGCCAGGCCCAGGCAGACAACAGGCATGCAGACAGGGCACTGCTGTGGCAGATGGAAGGCATCTATGCTGCCATCCCGGTGTGGCCCCCGGAGACCAGCGCCCATGTGCAGGAGCTGTACCAGGATTGGCTGTGGCAGGGGGGTGACATCCCCCCGAGCCCAGGCGGCCCTGCACACCACCTAGCAGGGCCCAGGGCAGCCTGCCAGGACATCAAGTGGTAAAGGTCCAGCAGATGCCCGGCCTGCAGGCCGCCTGAAAAGGGATGTCAGACACGTGAAGGAAAGGCTTAGCATCTCTGTCATCGCTTTGGTTTTCAGAATTCCCTGCTCCCCATCTATCTGTTCCCTCCCTCTGAGGGGTGCTATCATCCTCACATGGGTGCAACTGGAATGTTGTATCACGAGAGGATTGCCCCAATGTACGTATCCTTTTATGCAACAATGAAAACATCCCAAAGAACAAGAATGGAGACAGACTACTGTCATTAGGCTAAAAAAAACCACAGAAGTATCCTGCGAAGAGCTGAGACTTGGTTCTGTCCACGCGCCTCAGAGAGATTAGATAAGGAAATGGCCCGGTTTGGCCCTGACTTTACCCACTTATGTTACTCTTGTAGGTGTCTTTGCCACAATGTGAATAAACTGCCACCTTTTGGAATAGGGGCTCATATGAAAGTCTGTATTCCCAACTTTTCTTGAAACAGATCTATGTTCTGCAGCTGTGGCCACCATCCTGAGATCTGGTCCTGTGGACTAGATCTTGTTGCTGGGAATCAGGGGGCACTGGAGTGGAGCCCCAGCCCCAGTGCCCTTTTACATTCAGGGATTGAGCTGAACTCACTGAATTCACTGAATTCAGGGGGAGGCCTGGCAAGGGTGACAGGTGTCACAGATGGAAGGATGGAGAATGGAGATGCAGACACCCTGCTCAGTCCCTCCCTAGGTGGGGTCAAGCAGATTAAGGCCAGCCAGCCTGCCCCCACAATTGGGTGAGATAGCGTCCTCTGTGTCCACCTCTCACCCCATGGGCCCTGCCACTCCCCTCAGCTCCAGGCAGCCCTCTGCGTTCCATGACAGTGCACTCTGCCCTCACATGCTGCTTGCCCTAAGTGAGAAGGAAGAGAGCAGTTGGCCCATAGACAACTACACAGAAAGATAGGGCTCACGGCTGGTGAGTGTAGTGGCAGTGGAGGGAGCCTCTCCTATCTCCATGGCAGCCCTAAGGAAAAGCAAGCTGAGTGGTAAGGAGCAGTGAGCAGGCAGGTGATAAGGAGAGAGGGATCCCGGACTGTGAGAGGGATTTCCAACTGTCGGCTTAGGGCCTAAGCTGGCAGGAGGACATCCCCTAAGGGGTCCTGGACTATGAGAGGGTGCAGGCCAGGCTGAGGGACACCCCCCCAGGTGCATGAATTTTGTGCACCAGGCCTCTAGTAGTTTCATATTTCAGTAAAGAATAATTAAGAAGTAGTATGAATATAAATACCAAAATCTTAAATAACAAGTAGAAGTTTGTGTTTTCTATATTACACATACCAAGAACATAAATTTTAATACTTTTATAAAGTAAATTTAAGTGCATTGTTATAATAAAACAATAATAATAATTGCTTACTTCAGGCTATTATAGCAAAGTACCATAGAATAGGTGACTTAAAAAACAAGCCTTTATTTGTCACATTTCTGGAGGCTGTAAGTTCAAGATGAAGGTCCTTGCACATCAGTCTCTGCCAAATTTCTGGTTCACAACTCTGTCTTCTTGATGTCCTCACATGGTGATAAGGAGGAGAGAATTCTCTTCTGTCTCATAAGGATACTAGAGGCCCGATGCACAAAAATTCATGCAAGAGTAGGCCTTCCTTCCTCCGTCTGCTGGCACTGGCTTCCCTCCAGCACCCAGTACCTGGGTTGGCTTCCCTTGGGCCACCCATAGGTACCCAGGACCCAGGCTGGCTTCCCTCCTGCCCTGGCTTCAATGACGTCTGGAATGACGTCCAGAAGAACATCTGGTTTAATTAGCATATAACCCTTTTATTATTATAGATTAATCCCATTCATGAAGTTAGAGCCTTCATGACCTAATCACCCCCAAGGCCCTACCTCCTAATATTATTACATGGGGGGTTAGCATTTAAACATATGAATTTTGAGCAGAGGGGTTAGGGGGACACAAACATTCACTCTAGAACAATAATTAGCACTTACTAGTATTACTTTATTGCCAAGGTAATATTCTAAATACTTTATAACAAATTTACTCTTGGCAACAAGATTGAATTTGCCAATAATTGTATTATTATTGCCATTATTGAGATAAGAAAACGGAATCCCAGACATGTTACATGATTGACAAAGGTGGTTCAGCTAGTAAGTGATGAGATTGGGAATCAAGCCCCGATGGCTGGCTCTAGAGTTGGAGCTTCTAAATATTGGGAGTCGCTGTGCCCACATTACCCTGTGTACCACCAAGCTGACCTGTGCTCCTTTGATTAATATGCTCCAGTATCTGGGCATATTTTCATCTTTGAAGTGGCAACTTTGGATTCCATGACATACCCTTTAAGGTCTTTTCCAGCTCCTAAAGTCTAAATTATGTGTAGTTTAAAATTAACCATGTATTAGCTAACAGTTGGAGATTGGTTAAATAAAATTGAGGGATGGTCATACAGTGAAATTTTATGCTGACATTTTAAAAAATGATGTATAATTTTGTTGTGGTGCTGAAGATTATGATAAATCAGAAAATTAGTTAGTTGTGTAACTATGTATACAGTGATCCCATTTTTTATGAGAGAGAGAAAGTGTATATACAACTGTAAATGCATAAAAAAGTTGAAGAAGCAAACACCAATAATCTCTAGAAGGTTAGAATATAAAGGGACTTCTACTTTCTCCTTTATACATTTTATTTGTCAAATAATTTTTTACAAGTATTACTTTAAATATTGGAAAAATAGAGAAAAATCAAATCTACATCTAAACACATTATACATACATATACACAATTGGACTACAAATAACAAAAAGATTTTCTGAAATATCTTTTGGGGTTGGGCAAATTTTCAAATGAATGGAGATGGCAAATTATTTCCTTTTCTAGTTTGTGAAATGATTATGTTGCCTTTAGTTGTTTTGGTGTGTTTATTTTTTTTATCCTTTTAAAAGGATTATGAGTAAAAATAAGATTAGGGTTGGATTTATTTTATTCCATATTTTCATTGATGATTGTCTGAGTACAGGAGCTTCATTTCCCTTTTGGATGACCATGGCCTTCACTTGGGCATTATTGCCCAGGTATATATTGACTTCAGGTTGTTTGATTTTGAGAAGAACAAACCAGTTATGAAGATAGGAGTTGTTATATGGTCTGTACAGCTGACTCAAAACTCATGGTTCCAGTAGCTTACAAGCAGCTTTATCTTTCTTTTTCTTTATATAAATTGAATAATTCAGACAATTAATGTTTTTCATTTTTGCTCCTAAAGAGCAGTCAGTATATACATACCTCCTTTGAAGTTTTATTTGTTTTTAAAATATATTTTTAAATGAACTTTGCATCTCTGTTATTTTTACAAGATGCTTTTAAATGTCTAAGACAATGAATATCTCTTTCAGATCTTCCTGAAACACATAAGTGAATTACTTATTAGAATATGGGCAGTCAAATAGAGCATCTACCTCAAAAAATAAACTAAAACCTTCATATTGTATATTCATCTAATATAATCTTGATTCTAGCCTCTTTTTATACATCTATTAAGTTTGCTTGAGACAAAACATGATTGATTTATCCATTGATTTACATATTTCACAAAAATAGTATATGCCAGTCATGATGATACAGAATTGAATAAAGAATGATTTAGAATTGATGTAATGGGAGAGACACATTCAGTACATATTTTGTCTCTAATGCAATGTAGTAAGCAGTACATTAGCAACATTAACTCTTCTGTGGTATGAGTTAAATAAGAGACAATTTATTTCATGTGTATGATTTTGTCATGAATGTTGAAATAGATTCTTTGCAGGTTTTTGCCTTCTAGATAGTATCTAATTTAGAAATATCAATGTTTAAATATACAAAACTATGCAGAATAGAAAATGTATTCAATAATAATGTAATAACTATGTCTGGTGCCAGGTGGATACTAGAAATATCGGAGGGAATACTTTGTGAAGTATATGATTGTCTAATCACTATGCTGTATACGTGAAATGAACACAAATATATATTAAATGTAAACTGTAATTGAAAACAATTTAATTTAAAATAAAAAATTCCCAGTGTAACAGGTATGTAGACAGTCTATTTGTGCTTTGTTCCAAATAGCAACAAGTCAACTCTCAACCACATAAAAAATAAATATGCACTCAATTACATTAGAATAGTATAAAATCATGCATAAGAAAATAGATCCTTCTCCCGTGTCTCTTTTTTACCTCTAATTTTAAAACACTGACTTCATTCATGTTCAGTAAAAGACTGTAGTCATTTTTATCCACCTTAAAAACCTGGCATCTAGTTCACTTATGTATCAAAAATATTTTCTACCTATATCTTATGAACCATAGATATACAGCAAGATAAAGATTCCTAAAGTATTTCCCTACTGACTTTGTACTCACGGAAAAGGCAATCTCTGTAATTTCCTATCACAGTTCCTACACTGAAAATACAGTACTTTCTCCCATACTAGTGATTGTACTAAAGCATAAGCATTTTCAAAACAAATACACACAAAACAAGGAAGAAACTGGACAATTAACTGAGGTCACTGACATTAGCCAAATATTTTATTCCAGACCTCATCAGCATTTCCGTGAACCTGCTGAAAAACTCTCCACACGTGCTGCATACACACATGATTTCTGACTGCACGATATCATCTAATTTTAAAGGAGAAAAAGCATCTTATCTGAGAGATTGAAAGCCACGCAAATATAAACCCAGTATATCAGCAAGTATATAAAGAAGTATATAGACTCGCCTGTGTTTGCCTACTGAAGCATTCAATTTCAATCGCACGTCTTGCTGAGCAGATTCCGGCAGTATGCTTACTGTGAAGCTCAGTCAGCCTCATTTAATCCAGCTTAACAGAAACTACTATATGACATAGTACATGAATACATTCAAAGTGCACTAACTAAACCCAACAGGATTCACCATCCCCACCTCAAAACCAGACCAAAAATTACATTAGAAGCAGAACATGCATGCCAAGTGTGTAAAAAACATTACCTTCTGTTCAAGATATGCTGAGGTATCTTCTTTGCCTGACAGTTTTGATAATACTTTTTCACTGCTACTAAAGAATTAGAGAGGAGAAGACAGAAGAGGAGAGAGTAGAAGAGAGAAAAGAAAAGGAGGGGAGAGGGGAGAAGGGATGGGAGAAATATTTTCCTTTCAAAGCAGTGCAGAGAAGGAATGCTCTACCAGTTTACAATGTAGCCCCCAAAAAATCCATGATCCTGTGTGTGTGTGTGTGTGTGTGTGTGTGTGTGTGTGTGTGAGAGAGAGAGAGAGAGAGAGAGAGTGAGAGAGAGAATTATTTTTTCACCACACTAAAAATAAATAATAAGCACAATTATCCCTAACGGTTACCTATTACACTTCTGCTGCACAACACCCTCAACCAACTTAGAGCAGCAATATATAGGATCAGAAACTAATCTAATTTACACTGAGTGGCCAGATTATTATGATCTCTGAACCCATAATAATCTGGCCACTCAGTGTGTTTGTATCTCAAATGGGTACCAAAAGTATTCTAGACTTTTGCTGGAGATCAACCACCTATTTGCCCTGAGCTTTTTATCAGCCAGTGAAAAGGGGAAAACTGATCAGGTGCACAATTTATAGTACCTTTGATATCAAATAATGAGGTACTCAAGAGAAGTACACTGAGTGGCCAGATTATTATGATCTCTGAATACATAATATCTGGCCACTCAGTGTATATGCCCTTACAATTAGTTTCAATCCCAAGAACTACTTATTAGACTCTCAGAAGTATAAAAGTAAAGGTCCTTTGGAACAAGTCAGGCTTATAAGTCTCTAGACTAAAAATTGTCTGAAGCATTCTTATATCAATCAATTCTAGACTGTAGCTTCAGCATAGGAGAAAATAGCACAACTATAACTTGTTAACTGTCTTATCTATGCTAGAAATAGGCTGTTATTCAAATTTAAAGAGACATCTACCTAATAAAAGAGTAAGATGCAAATTGACTGTACCTTTGCGACACCCACCAGCCAATCACGAGTGAGTATGCAAATTAACCCAACACAGATGGTGGGTTAATTTGCATATGCAGGCACCAAGTGGCCAGGAGCAGGCCATGGCGATGACACAGGCGTTCCGCACCACCCCAGCCGCAGCGTGGAAGGCAGAAAGGCGGCTCTGGCCAGAGCGAAGGCAGTGCCGGCAGCCAGGGGAAGGAAGGCCCATTCTGCATGAATCTTCATGCATCAGGCTTCTAGTATAAATATAATCATTTATTTGGCATTAGCAATAAAGCTGCACAGTTGAATCTAATAATTCAGAAAAGATACATGAAGCTTAGGACATATGACCCTAATTTTAATTTTAGAATATAATTTTCAAAATTTGGAGACTGGTAGGATAAAACACAATATTTGAAGAATCATAATTTTGTCAGTGTTTAATAAATGTTTTTTTCTCTCTCCCAAATCCTTTATTGCACATTGGCTCAACATGGAAGTTTTTATTTCTCTTTCTCTCCCAAAGGTAATTATTAATTATACTAAATTTTTAAAATACTAAGTTTATAGTTCTCTTGTACTTATCCTCACATTATTTGCCACAGGTAGATAAAAGCACCCACCCGGAATAACAAGAAGATATATTAAAGCATTCCCAACTACCTTTGCATAGGATGAGAGGATAAGTAGAGTTTTTTTCTAATATATTAGGGAATGAATTTTTGGAAAGAGGCTACATATTATAAAAACAAATATTTTCATGTCTACAAAGTATGTATATAATTTAAGCAGAAAACATTGATTCTAAGAATGTAGGACTGGTGTCTTGAACCTTTATTGTTGTGATCCCAAACATTATCTTTTCGCTCAAAGGGATTTTCAGCCAGTTTAGCATTTAGTATCTCATTGCCTAAAGAGCTCTGTGACTTTACCATGCCCAGAAAGGAATTAATTGAGGGTCAATTTAGCAGATATTTCAGTGTAGGCAATTTTCTGTCTGTGATGGACAAGTTAGGGAGAAAATCACTCATGCTGATTAACTTGCTATATAAAGTTCAAGAAACCATCTATGAAGAACCTTCAGTAATGAGTCATTCCAATCAGCACAGTTTTCAAGGTAGCTGAGGTTTATTAACCACTCTCCTTCAGAATAAAACAAGCCTGCCTCTATCTTCATTTTGATTAAAGCTAATATATACTGCAGTAAAAAGAAATGAAAATTAAAACAAGACTTAATTAATAGGTGTCTTTATTTTCATATTTCACATAAGTTAAAGGTGGGCACTTGAGAAGATATGTTGCTCCTTAGAATATTTTCCTTTTTCTCTAAGCAGAGAAAAAAAAAACGTTTTATTAAAGTATAGTTGGCATACAACATCATATTTATTGCCAGAGGGCAGAGGGAAGGGCGTAGTTGAAAAATATATGTATTTTTTAACCTTTTCTTTTTGGATAATGTTTTAATTAGTTAGGGACATTATTTGGAATCTAAATAGTACATTATTTTTTATTGATTTTAGAGAGAAGAGAGAGATAAATAGAAAGAGATATAAACATCAGTGTTAGAGAGAAACATCGACCAATTGCCTCTCATACACCTCACCCGGGGATCGAATCCACAACCCAGGTATGTGACCTGACCAGAATCAAACCTGAGACCCTTTCATGCACAGGACCATATTCCAACCAACCGGCCAGGGGAAATAGTATATTACGTTATTATGCAATGATGCTCTTGAGGTCTGATTCTTCCCTTGCAAAATTAACCTAGATTGCTGTTATTTTTTAGATCTTTTCTAGGGCTTTATTGCTTTCCTGTCTCTTCCCCATCACTTGTAAGACTGTCAGCTGTCAATTTTACTGTCAGTGTGCCTGCTTTTTGTAGCCCCTCTTCTTACTTGTAATACGCAAAGGATTTGGAAATCAGATATCCATCCAGCCTCATGAGAAGTGTGGAGAAAGAATCAAAGGAGTTCTCCTTTTAATAATGCACATTGGCTTTTAACAATAATTTTTCCACTAAATAAACATTTTTTATTTATTGTTGACACTATTACACATGTCCCCCATTTTATGCCCTTTGTTCACTTCCTCCCAGTCCCCACACCTTCTCCTCTGGCCTTCACCCTACTGTTGTCTGTGCCCATGGGCTATGTATGCATGTTCTTTGGCTAATCTCTTCACCTTCTTTTATCCAGTCCCCACCATCCTCTCCCCTCTGTTTCATGTATCCATGACTCTGGTTCTATTTTGTTCATTATATTACACATATAAATGAGATCATATGGTATTTATCTTTCTCTGGCTTCTTTTGCTTAGCATAATAATCTCCAGATCCATCCATGTTGTGACCTGACCAGGAATTGAACCCGAGTTTCTTTACAACTGAATAGTATCCCATTGTGAAATGTACAACAGCTTTTTTATCCACTCATCTACTGATGGGCACTTGGGCTGTTTCCATATCTTGGCTATTGTAAATAATGCTTCTATGAATATTATTCCTTATGCAGATTGGATTTTCATATGTTTTGTCACCATGTGCTGTTATATCTATGTAATTCTTCATCTTCGATCCCCACACTGGAAATTGAGATCCATGAGTACAGGGTCCTTAGTTGTTTTTTGTTTGTTTTTGTTCTTTAATCTATATTATTGTTGAAAGATTAACAGATGTGGCCTTTTTCTTTCCACATTGACCCTCTCCACCCCACATCCACTCCTCCCAGGCCTTCACCACACTAGTGTCTGTGTTCATGGGCTGTGCATATATGCACATACGTTTCCCAATTAATCTCTCCCCATGCTCCTCCCCACCCCACCTTGCCTCCAAGAGTCCTCACTCTGCACTGTTCATTCTAAGTTTCTGGACCTATTTTGTTCATCAGTTTATTTTGTTAATTAGATTATACATATGAGTGAGATCATATGATACTTATCTCTCTCTGACTGGATTATTTCATTTAGCATAATACTCTCCAGGTATATCCATATTGCCTCAAAGGGTGAGAGATCCTTCTTTTTTTACAGCTGCATAGTATTCCATGGGATAAATGTACCACAGCTTTTTTATGCACTCATCTACCGATGGGCACTTGTGCTTTTTCCAGAGCATAGCTATTGCAAATTCCACTGCTATGAACGTAGGGGTGTATGCAGTATTTCTGATTGCTGTTTCAGGATTCTTAGGATATATTCCCAGAAGTGGGATAACTGGGTTTAATGGCAGTTACATATTTGATTTTTTTGAGGAAACTCCATACTTTCATTCATAATGGCTGCAATAATCTGCATTCCCAAAAGCAGTATATTAAGGTTCCATTTTCTCGACATCCCGGCCAGCATTTGTTATTTGTTGATTTGTTAATGATAGCCATTCTGACAGATGTGAGATGAAACCTCATTGTCATTTTAATGTGCATCTCTCTGATGATTTGTGACTTTGATCATTTTTTCATATGTCTGAAATATTCAGAAATCAATAAATGTGATGTCCCCTTTGGAGAAGTGTCTATTTGGTCTTTTGCTCATTTTTTATTTGCATTGTTTGTCTTCCTTTTGTTAAGTTGTATGAGTTCCTTATATATTTTGGAAATTAACCCCTTATCAGATGTATCATTGGCAAATATATACTACCATAGAGTAGGATCCCTTTTCATTTTGTTGATGGTTTCTTTTGTTGTGCAGAAGATTTTTATTTTGATATAGGCCCATTTGTTTATTTTCTCCTTAGTTTGCCTTGCCTATGAGATGTATCGGCAAACGTATTACAATGAGAGATGTCTGAGATTTTTCTGCCTACAGCTTCTTCTAGGATTATTATGGTTTCACAACTTTATATTTAAGTGTTTTATAACTTTTGAGTTTATTCTTGTGTATGGTATAAGTTTGTGGTCCAGTTTCATTTTTTACATGTACCTGTCCAATTTTCTGAATACCATTTATAGAAGAGACTATCTTTAATCCATTGTATGCTCTTGCCTTCTTTGCAAATATTAATTGAGCGTAATGGCTTGGGTCAATTTCTGGGTTCTCTGTTCTATTTTATTGATCTATATGCCTTTTCTTGTGCCAGTACCAGGCTGTTTTGATTACAGTTGCTTTGTAGTATAACTTGATATCTGGTATTGTGATCCCTCCAACTTGGTTCTTTTTTCTCAATATTGCTGTGGCTTTTTGGGGTCTTTTTTGGTTTCATATAAATTTTTGGATTGTTTGTTCTAGATCTGAGAAATATGCCATTGGTAGTTTAATGGGGATTACATTGAATCTATAGATTGTTTCAGATAGTATGGACCTTTTTATGATGTTGATTCTACCAATCTATGAATACAGTATATTCTTCCACTTGTTTATATCTTTCTCTAGCTCTTTTTTCAACATCCCATAGTTTACTGAGCACAGGTCTTTTACCACCTAATTTTCCTAATTATCTTAATTTTTTGTTGAAATGGTAAATGGGATTTTTTTTTAGTTTCTCTTTCTGAGAGCTCATTATTGTTGTATAAAAATACCATTGATTTCAGAGTGTTAATGTGTATCCTGCTACATTGATGAATTTATGTATTGTCTAGTAGTTTTTTGATGGAGTCTTTAGGGTTTTTTTATGTACAATATCATGTCATCTGCTAATAATGACAGTTTTTCTTCTTCCTTTCCAATTTGCATGCCTTTTGTTTTTTTCTTCTTGTCTCTTAATTGTGTCTAGGACATCTAGTACTATGTTGAATGAGTGGTGAAAGCAGACATCCCTGTCTTGGTGCTGTTCTCAGGGGAAATGGTTTTAGTTTTTCCCATTGAGTATGATGTTGGCTGTGGGTTTGTCATATATGATCTTTATTATGTTGAGGTGTGATCCCTCTATTTCCACTTTACTGAGAGTTTTTATCAAAAATAGTTTTGGATTTTGTAGAGTGTTTTTTCTGCATCAATTGATATGATAATGGGATTTTTTTCTTACAATTTGTTTATGTGATGTATCACATTTACTGATTTGTGAATATTGTACCAGCCTTGCATCCCCAGAATAAATCCCACTTAGTCATGTTGTATGATCTTTTTAATGTATTGCTGGATTTGATTTGCTAATATTTTGTTGAGGATTTTAGCATCTATGTTCATCAGGGTATTGGCCTATAATTCTCTTTCTTTGTAGTGTCTTTATCTGGTTTTGAATTAGGCTAATTCTGGCTTCCTAAACAGAGTTTGGAAGTTTTCCTTTCTCTTAGATTTTTTTTGGAATAATTTGAGGAGGATAAGTGTTAGTTATTCTTTGAAAGTTTGGTTAAACTCCCTTGTGTAGCCATCCAGACCAGGACTTTAGTTTGATGGAATTATTTTATTACTGCTTCAATTTCATCATTTGTTATTGGCCTATTCAGTTTTTCTGTTTCTTTCTGATTGAGTTTTGGCAGATTATATTTTTCTAGGAATATATACATTGCATTCAGGTTGTCCAGATTATTGGAATATAGTTGTTCACATTATTTTTTATGATTCTTTGTATTTCTCTGGGTTCAGTTGTTACATCGCCTCTTTCATTTCTGATTTTATTTATTTTGGTTCTCTTTCTTTTTTTCTTGATGAATCTGGCTAAAGCTTCATCAATCTTTGTATATTTTCACAGAACCAGCTCTTGTTTTCATTGATCTTTTGTATTGGTTTTTAGACTCTATGACATTTATTTCTGCTCTTGATCTTTATTATTTCATTTTTTCTACTTACTCTTGACTTTTTTGTTCTTTATCTAAATCTTTAAGTTGTAGGGTTAGATATTTTATCAGAAGTTTTCCTCGTTTGTTGAGGTAGGCCTGTAATGCTATGAATTTCCCTCTCAAGACAGCTTTCACCGTGTCCCATTTATTTTGGTTTGTTGTACGTATGTAACGTTGTCATTGGTTTCTAGGAAGCTGTTTTATTTCTTCATTGATCTCTTTGGTAACCCATTCATTCTTTAATAACATACTATTTAGCCTCCATGTGTTATAATGTTTTTTGAGTTTTGTTAATATAGTTGATTTCTAATTTCATGCCATTGTGATCTGAGAAGATGCTTGATATGATTACAACCTTCTTGAACTTATAGAGACTTAGTTTGTGTCCTAATCTGTGCTCTATCTTTGAAAATGTCCTATGTGCACTTGAGAAGAATGTATATTATATAGGTTTGGGGTGAAATGTTCTCAAAATGTAAATCAATTCCATGTGATCTAATGTGTCATTTAGGATTGCTGTTTCCTTGTTAATTATTTGACTAGAAGATCTATCCAGTGATATCAGTAGGGTTTGAAAGTCCTCTACTATGATTGTATTTCTGTCTATCTCTCCCTTAAAATCCTCTATATTTTAAAAATATATTTGGATGCTCTTTTATTGGGTGCATATATGTTTACCAGAGTTATACCATCTTGTATAGTGATACCTTTAGTATTATTATGTGGCCTTCTTTGTCTCTTGTTATGGCCTTCCTTTTAAAGTCTATTTTGTCAGATATGTATGAGTATTGCTTCCTCAGCTTTTTTATTTTTTCATTTTCATTTTCCTGGAAAGCATTTTTGTATCCCTTCACTTTCACTATGTGTGAGTCTTTTGCTCTGAGGTGGGTCTCTTATAGACAGCATATATTTGAGTCATGCTGTCTTATCCATTCAGCTACCCTATGTCTTTTGATTTGAGCATTGAATCAATTTTATTCCAGGTTATTATTGACTAGAGGCCCAATGCACGAAGATTCATGCAAGAATGGGCCTTCCTTGCCCTGGCTGCCGGCATTGCCTTTGTTCTGGCCCGGAGCCACATTTCAGCCTTCCCATGCTGCCCAGAGGCCCAGAGTGGCTGGGGCAGTGCAAAACACCTGCGTCGTCGCCATGGCCGTTTGGCACCTGTGTATGCAAATTAACCCATTATCTGTGTTGGGTTAATTTGCATACTCACTCCTCATTTGCTGGTGGACATTGCGAAGGTACGGTCAATTTGCATCTTTCTCTTTTATTAGTGTAGATAGACTAGTGGTCTGGTGCACAAAATTCTTGCATGGGGGGTAATCCCTCAGCTCAGCCTGCACCCTCTCCAATTTGGGACCCCTGGGGGGATGTCCGACTGCTGGGGGATTGGGCCTAAACCAGCAATCGGACATCCCTCTCACAATTCAGAACTGCTGGCTCCTAACTGCTCACCTGCTTGCCTGCCTGAATGCCCCTAACCACTTCTTTCTGCCAGCCTGATCTCCCCCTAACCACTCCCCTGCTGGCCTGATCAATGCCTAACTGCTCCCCTGCCAGACCAATTGCCCCCAATGCCCCTCCCCTGCCGGCCTCATTGCCCACAACTACCTTCCCCTGCCATGTCCCGCCTCCTCTGCTGGGACCTGCCTCCTCTGAACGAGGTGGCAGAGATGCCAGGACCGGCCTCTTCTGTGCTGTGCAAAGCCACGGGACTCCCAGGCCTCACCACACAGAGCGGCCACCGGGATCTGCCTCTGCTGTGCACATGGACATCTTGTGGTGGCCATCTTTGTGGCAGCCATCTTTGTGGTGGCCATCTTGTGATGACATTGTGCACGAGGGCACAAGGACCACCTAGGCTTTTATTAGTATAGATACTTGTTACCATTCTTATTCTTTATGTCTGTGTTCTTCTCTTTCTATTTCTTCTACTTACAATGGCCCCTTTAGCATTTGTTGCAGTTCTGGTTTTGTAGTAATGAACTCTTTCAGTCATTTTTATTTTTTTGGCCTGTAAGGCTCTTTTCTTTCACCTTCGATTTTGAATTATATCCTTGCTGGATAGAGTAGTCTTGGGTTCAATCCCTTGGTTTTTATTACTTTGTATACTTCATGCCAGTCCCTTCTGGCCTGTAGTGTTTCTATTGAAAAGTCAGCTGATAGTCTAATGGGATCTCCCTTGTAGGTAACTTTCTGTCTCTCTCTTGCAGCCATTATGATTCTTTTTTTGTCTTTAATGTTTGCCATTTTAATTATGATGTGCCTGGGTGTGGGTCTTTTGGGGTCCATCTTGATTGGAACTCTCTGTGATTCCTGAATTTGAATGACTTTTTCCTTCACCAGGTTAGGGAATTTTTCTGCCATTATTTCTTTAAACAGATTCTCTATTTCTTTCTCAGATTATTCTTCTTCGGGGACCCCAATGATATGAATGTTATAAAGTTTCATGTTGTCCTAAAGCTCCCCTTAGATTCTTCTCTTGCTTTTTTTCCCATTTGCTGCTCTGACTGCGTGTTGTTTTTCTACCTTGTCTTCCAATTCACTGATTCAGTCCTCAGCTTCTTCTAGCCTACTGTTAGTTCCCTCCAGATTGTTGTTTATTTCAGCTATGTCATTTTTCATTTCCCATTGATTCTTATTTATTGTTTCAACCTCTCTTTTCATGTTGGTATAGTTCTCATTAAGTATCATATTTCTAATTAAGTTGCTTGTATTTTTCACTGAGTTGTTTTAGCACCCTCATTACCATTGCTCTGAATTCTATATCTGACAAATTGCTTGTCTCCATTTCATTTAGTTCCTTTTTTTGGGGGTGATTCCTCCTTTTATTTCATTTGGGGGTTGTTTCTTTGTCTTCCCAATTTTCTGTCCCTTTGTATTTGTTTCTATGTATTAAATCAAACTACTATGCCTCCCAGACTTTGTGGGGTAGTCTTATGTAGTAGTTGTTTTTTAGGATGCAGTGGTGTGATCTCTTATATCTCTGGACCTGTGTGCTCAAGAAATGCCCCTTGTTTGAGTTATTTTGGTTCTCTTGTTGTAACTGGGTCTTGAATGTTGTTGTCCTCTTCATGGATGGAATCTCCTCTCAGGCTGGCTATGTGGCTCAGCTCTCACCATGTCCCACAAACTGTTGTTGAGGTGCAGTTTCCAGGTGTTTTCTGACTTTCCTTGATATAAGTCTCTTACTCAGCTGGACTTCAGTTGGTAATTCTGGGTATATGTTCCCCACTTTAGTTTTATTTCCAGCCTGGCTCTGGGAGAAGGTGCAAGAAAATTCACATATTTGGCTGCAGTTTTCTCTCCTCTTTAACAATCATTTTTATTGCTCTGATAATATTTTTTACTTCTTCATTGGATCCAAATGTTATTTTAAAACTGTGAGGTTGCTGAATTGCTAAGTCCAGTTAAGTAGAATTATTGTAGATAACTCTGGACACACTTGTCTTGGAGTCACCCCCATTTAAAGGTCTTCATCTACTTCTTAGCCAACTTGCATAAATTTCATGGGGTTAAAATAACTTCACAGCATGTGTATCATTATATTACAGTCACTGAGAAAAACACCTAACTCTTGGAAGCTTATTATCCATTATAATAGTTACCAGACAATGCTTATTGTTCTATGTTGTGTGTAGGAAGTTTTGTACTCAGGAATAAATACTTGAAGAAAGTGATAGCTCTATCCCCTTAAAAATAATGAAGATAAATCACCTTAAAAGTAATAAAGTTACAGGTGATACAATTTTTTAAATGGTGTTTCTTCCAGCACACAGCAATATTAGAGTAATTCATCTTTCTCTGTAGTAACACAACATTAGGATTCAGGATAACTTGGATCCTATCCTGGTTCTAACACTAATATGCTGTATGGCTACAGGCAACTCATTTTACCTATATGTGCTATGTTAAAGTTTTTTTTGTGTCACATGTACCTTACAAGATGATTGTGAGGATAATGTGAGATTATCTCCTTAGAATACTTTTCATTAAAAAAGGTAAAATACTTTTGCAAATGTGAGGCATTATCACTTTCAAATCAATTGCACAGGAAAAAACAAACCCAAATCACATAAGATCATAAACATTAAAACTATAAATTATCCAAGGGACACCTACATATCATATCTGGGGAAACTGAGATCTAGAAATTAGAAGTGACTTACAGTAATCTAATACCAAAACAAACAGAAATGAAGCAACCTACTAATTCTGTGATGACTCTTGTGTCTCCTTCTCTATTCAATCAGTAGGCACCAGGACACAACTATGGGCAGCTAAGCATTGTATTCTAAAACCCCAAATAGAAGGGACCAGTGAAATACTGTTATATAGGCTCATTTATGTCAAGTTATGAGTCACAGTTGTTTCTTACCAAGGAAACCATGCAGAGGACTGACTAGCTCAGATGCTTTATCTTTCATCCCTCAATCACTAAATATGATGGAGCCAGATCAGCAGAAAGTAAACATTTTCAATGGCCTCTGGTTCATCAGTTGTCTGTGAAAGTACCATTGGAAAACTAATACTTTGGGGGAGGATTGCGGGTCTCACAGCACAGACATTAACCAGGAAATGAACAGAAGGCAAAGGTGGACATGGAGAATTAATTATTATTGCCAGGATTTCTGAATTGATCTGTCCAAAGTCAGCACTTGAACACTTGGGCTCTGAGGATAGTGAGGAAAAAGGAGAAGAAAGTAGGTACAACAAAGGAAGTTAGGGAAGATGAGGTGCAGCTATATGCATGGCAATTTACATGCACCCTATGATGTATTTTGCTATATCAATTTGAGAGATATAGTAATAATAACACTAACTAATATGCCAGGCATTGTGGTAAGAACTTCATATATATATTTAGTCTTTAAAAGTGCTTTAGAGTTATATTACCAATCTCATTACTTAATACTGCTATAGAATTATCTCCTATGATATGAATAGTCCCATTTTACAGATGAAGATACAAGGTTAGAGATATTAAACCACCTTAAAAGTAACATGTCATACAGATGGCCAAAAGACATAGGAAAAGATGCTCAACATCACTAATCATCAGAGAAATGCAAATTAATAGCACAAGGAAGTATCATCTCACACATGCCACAATGTCTATCATCAAATCAACAAACACCAAGTGTTGGGGAGGAAGTGGAGAAAAGGGAACCATCTTACACTGTTAGTGGGAATGCAGAATGGTACAGTCACTTTGGAAAAAAGTATGGAGTTCTTTCAAAAAATTAAAACTGGAACTGCCTTATGACCCAGAGATTCCACTTCTAAGAGTATATCCTAAGAAACCAAAATACTAATTTGAAAGGTTATATGCATACCTAAGTTCATTGTAGTGGTATTTATAATAGCCAAGATTTGGAAGCAACACAAGTGCCCATCAGTAGATGAATGGACAAAAAAGCTGTGGTAGATTTACATAATGGAATATTACTTGGTCATAAAAAATGAAGAAAACTTACTTTTGTGAAAGCATGGGGTTGATTTGTAGATTATTATGCTAAGTGAAATAAGCCTGCCAGAGAAATACAAATACCACATGATTTCACTTATATGTGGAATCTAATGAACAAAATAAACCAACAAACAAAATAGAAATAGACTCAGGGAGGGGTTGTTGGGTGAAAAAAAAGTGAAGGGATTAGTCAAAGAACATATATGCATGACAGGTAGACACAGACAACAGTGTGGTTATAGCCAGAGGGAGAGGGTGTAGGGGATGGATGGAGGTCAACAAAGTGGGGGGAGGAGAGAATGGGGACATCTGTAATAGTGTCAATAATAAAATTTTAAAAACCCTCAAAGGCAGACAACAGTATGGTGATTACTAGAGGGAAAATGTGGTGGGGGGAGTTAATAGAGGGTAAAGGGTGGATAATGGTGATGGAAGATGACTTAACCTGGGTTGGTGAACACACAATACAAGGTACAGATGATGTGTTGTGGAAATGTGCACCTTAAACCTGTATAATTTTTTAATGTTTAATAATCTTTATTGTTCAGATTATTACAGTTGTTCCTCTTTTTTCCCCCCATAGCTCCCCACCACCTGGTTCCCACCCTACCCTCTGTCTTTACCTCCCCCACTGTCCTCATCCATAGGTGTATGATTTTTGTCCAGTCTCTTCCTGCACCCCTACACCCCCTTCCGCCTGAGAATTGTCAGTCCACTCTCTTTCTATGCCCCTGATTCTATTATATTCACCAGTTTATTCTGTTCATCAGATTTTTTATTCACTTGATTTTAGATTCACTTGTTGATAGTTATGTATTTGTTGTTCATAATTTTTATCTTTACCTTTTTCTTCTTCTTCCTCTTCTTAAAGAATACCCTTCAACATTTCATATAATACTGGTTTGGTGGTGATGAACTTCTTTAACTTTTTCTTATCTGTGAAGCTCTTTATCTGCCCTTCAATTCTGAATGATAGCTTTGCTGGGTAGAGTAATCTTGGTTGTAGGATCTTCCTATTCATCACATTGAATATTTCTTGTGACTCCCTTCTGGCTTGCACAGTTTCTGTTGAGAAATCAGCTGACAATTGTATGGGTGCTCCCTTGTAGGAAACTAACTGTTTTTCTCTGGCTGCTTTCAAGATTCTCTCTTTGTCTTTTGCTCTTAACATTTTAATTATGATGTGTCTTGGTGTGGTCCTCTTTGGATTCCTTTTGTTTGGGGTTCTCTGCGCTTCCTGGACTTGTAAGTCTATTTCTTTCACCAGGTAGGGGAAGTTTTCTGTCATTATTTCTTCAAATAGGTTTTCAATATCTTGCTCTCTCTCTTCTTCTGGCACCCCCATAATTCGGATGTTGGTATCCTTGAAGTTGTCCCAGAGGCTCCTTACGCTATGTTCATATTTTTGGATTCTTTTTCCTTTTTGCTTTTCCGGTTGAGTGTTTTTTGCTTCTTTGTATTTCAAGTCTTTGACTTGATTCTTGTGATCCTCTAGTCTGCTGTTGGATCTCTGTATATTATTCTTTATTTCAGTCAGTGCATGCTTAATTTCTAGTTGGTCTTTTTTCATATCCTCGAGGGTCTCACTAAATTTATCGGTGGTTTTTAGAAGATTCTTGAATAACCTTATAAGTGGTTTTGAACTCTATATCCAGTAGTTTGCTTTCCTCCATTTCTTTCATTTGTGACCTGTTTCTTTGTCTCCACATTTTGGCTGCTTCCCTGAGTTGATAGAGTGGCTTTGTGTGCTAGGTGTCTTATAGGGCCCAGTGGCTCAGCCTCCCCAATTATATGAGTTGGACACTCTTGGTGCACCCCTTTGTGGTCTATGTGCACAGTCTTGTTCTAGTTAAGCCTTGATTGTTGTTGGTATCACTGGAAGGAATTGACCTCCAGGCCACTTGGCTGTGAGGATCAATTGTGTCTATGATGGGAGAATTTCTGTGCTGGAGACACCCTTATGGGACAAGACTTGCTTCAGTGGGGCTTTGGTGCTCACTGAGTCTGCCCCCTGAGTGTGTCCCTTTATGGATCTGAGGAGTTGTAATCTGGATGGTCCCACTCTGACCACTAGGTACACTGGCTCCTGGATCTCCAAGGAGGTGCAAATTTAACCTCTGCCTGAGGCCACTCAGCAGGAGCTATGGAGAGATCTGCAGATTCCTCTTCTTTGTGTGGGGTTTGGAGGTGCCCAGATGAGGCCCAGCTGTGAGGCAATGCAAGCTGCTGTGGAGTCTTGGGCCTTCTTTTGGAAGTTCTGGAGCTCTCTGACCTAGCTTCAGTTTGTTAAGTAATTTTAGATTGCAAAGGGCCAGGCCATTCATATGCAAAAGCCTCTGCACACAGCTGGGGTGGGGTTGTAAATTGGATGGGGCGTGGTCTCAAGGTATCAACAGAGCAGAGCAAACAGCAATGGCTGACCTTCAGCCCTTCTGTAAGGGGCCCCTGGGTCTCAGTGTCCCTAAGTAATCGCTGCAAGCACCTCTGAGAGAAAGCCACCCTTGTGTTCTGGCCCAATGCCAGACAGTCCAGTTCCCCCCTGACCCACCCCCTATGAGTCTGGGTCCTCAGACTCTCGCCGGAACTGAAGTTCAGAGCAGTTGGGGGCTTGTGTCTCCCTCCTGATTGAAAAAGACAACTGCATCCTCAGTTGCCAGCCCCTTCCCACATGTGCGTACCTCGGTACCTCCGCCCTTTACTTCCACACCTCCTCTGAGTCTCAGTGTGCTTTTCTCTTTCCTTCTTGTGGTAGAATTTCCACTCAGCCAACCTTCCTGTGGTTCTGGATGATGTCCATTTTGTCTTTTAGTTGTAGTTTTGAAGTGGTTGTGAGAGGCAGCAAGTTCAGGTGTTTACCTATGCTGCCATCTTGGTTTCTCCTCTCTGTATAATTTTTTTATCCAGTATTATTCCAGTAAATTCAATAAAAGGGAAAAAACAATTAAAAAAAAACTTTAAAAAAGTAATTTGCCAAATCCCACAGGGCTAGAAAGTAGCCTAACATTATACAATAATACATCTTGAGCTAATTTTAAAATAATATATTATAGAAGACTGTATATGGAGTTAAGCAGGGTGTTTGACAAGATTTTTTATGATATTCATATAAATCATACATTGAAATATAGGCTAATGCAATCAGGTGAATTGAATCTGATCAGTAGTTAGTTCAATATAAGTCAATAATGTAATGTGTTTCTAAATGCCAGTCAACTTTTAGACTCTTAATAAAAATGTAATTCCCTGGCCCTAACCGGTTTGGCTCAGTGGATAGAGCGTTGGCCTGCGGACTCAAGGGTCCCAGGTTCAATTCCCGTCAAGGGCATGTACCTTGGTTGTGGTCACATCCCCACTAGGGGGCGTGCAGGAGGCAGCTGATGGATGTTTCTCCCTCTTCGATGTTTCTAACTCTCTATCCCTCTCCCTTCCTCTCTGTAAAAAATCAATAAAATATTTTTAAAAAGTGTAATTCCCTGAACAAGGAATATTTAATGAATGATATAATGAATGAAGGGCAAAATAAAAATGAGAGTCATTCATTTACTATTAGCAAGATTAATGGTGAGCCTGCTATGAACCAAGCTCAGTGTCAAAAGACTCTTGGTTCAAATTCCAGATTCACCACTTAATTGCTAGATGTACGTTAGCTAGTTACTTAATAAGCCTCTATGAAAATTTCTGTACAGCCCTAGCTGGTTTGGCTCAGTGGATAGAGTGTCGGCCTGTGGACTGAAGGCTTCCAGGTTTGATTCTGGTCAAGGGCACATGCCTGGGTTGTGGGCTCAATCCCCAGTAGGGGTCATACAGGAGGAAGCCAGTCAATTATCCTCTCTCATCATTGATGTTTCTCTCTTTCTCTCCCTCTCCCTTCCTCTCTGAAATCAATAAAAATATATTTTAAAAAAAGAAAGAAAACTCCTGTACAAAACTTAATGGCTCATATCTTAATATTAGAGGCAACCTCATGTGTTGATATCAGAAGCAATGCAAATACAAATAGTGAGATCTAAGAGGAGGGAAATAGGAAATATCTTTAATACTATTAATAATAAAAATATATTTAAAAACAGCAAATATTGAGATCTGGAGCAGAACATACTGGATGTTGTTCAAGATTTTAAGAGGTGCCTTCCTAGGTTAGAGCATGCGAATAACAGTTAACCATTTTACTATGTGCTAGCCACTATTCCAAGTGCAATATATGTATTATCTTCTTTAGTCCTCACTATATCCCTCCAAGTTAGCTAATAGTATTATCTTTGGTTTATAGTATGAAGAAACTGAGGTTCATAGAACTAAAATTAGTTATTATTTGTAGAAAGAGCATTGGGTTAAAAAACTAAGATATCTACATTGAAGTCTTAACTTTTCTGATCATCTGAAAAGTTCAGATAGTACTTTACCCTTTAGCCTTGCATTGTTAAAAAATAGGAAAGTGGTACTCTAAAACCAGGTCATATTTATGTATACATATGTGTGTTTAGTAGTTTTGGAAATAGAGAATCGTATTTATAAAAATTTACAATGGAAATTTTCAAATATATACAAAAGTGGAGAGAATAGTATACTTAATTCCAATGTATCCATCACCCATTTACAACAATTTTTAACAATTTACCTATATTATTTCATATATTCATCCCATAAAGCCCCCTTCTTACATTTACCTTTTCCCACAGAGTACTAAAACAAATCTAAGATATCATGCCATTTATATCAAAACATGTCAGTATGCAGTTTTTATTGTTAAAGACTTTGTTTCATTTTTAAATATATTACACCATGCTATTATTACAGCTAACAAATTAACAATAATTCCTTAATATCTTCTAATATCCAGTTGAGAGGGTCTTGTACAACTTGGACTCAGCAATGGTGAGGTGGCCAAATGACTTTATTCTGAAATGTCTTAGAGAAAATGTGTAAACACTGTCTTACTTATAAAATAATCATCCTTTTGAAATAATATCAAAATTCTATGTAGAAACATCATTTGATAGCAGGGCAGTCCATAGCTGAAGAAGAGGCAAACCTAGAGATGCCTCAGCAATTAGTGATTCTTTTTTTTTAAACACCAGTATATGTATGTAGTCAGAATCACTTTGGGCCAGTAGAGAATATCTGATCACAGCATATCAGGCCAGAGCATGATTCAAGGGAAGAACAAGGCAAAACTTTGGTCTACACAGTCAGATAGGGCTCTTAGTTAATCAGATAATAAGCTCTTAGTTAATGGAAGGAGGAGTATAGAGCAAGAACTCAATTCTCATGGCATTTCCTATAATGATATAAAGTTGGAGTAGAAAGACTAATTTGATACTAAACTTATGTATTACTGATTTAGGGTTCCACAAATCCTCCCTCACTAAGAACAGGATTGATGGCAGAGCTAGAGTTAGGCCTGAGTCTGTATTTAGGGCCTATTTTCTCCAGCTCTGGTATTTTTGAGCTGGCAGGAATAGTGGTAGGATTTGGGGGTGGTGTGGAACAGTGAAGATCAAGTAGGGAAGGGAGTGGTATTTTATCTAAGGAGAAGCATATTGGCACCTGTGTCTCCACTTTATCATTGTGTGAGAGATAGAGGGAGAGAGAACAAGCACATAAAACTTAGGGGATCAAGCTATGATTTTTTAGGATATAGCTCTTTAAAGTCAGTGTTTCTTTAATCCCTATGTATTAGAGATAGAGAATAACAATTATATGTATCCCTTTTTAAATGGACCTTTGTGATAAAATGAGAAAAATAAAAGATCAAAGAAAGGAAACCCTCTTTTTTTATGCTTCTGATTCCTCCAAGTCACTTTACCAGTGCTTGCTGTAGAGCACTTTACTAATTGCTGAGATCTATTTGGAGTTGCCTCTTTCTAAGATCTGGATTGGAGAAATTGGACTGGAGTCAAATTATCAAATACAGAAAATAATTTTCTAGAGACCTTCCCTGAAGCCACTAAAGACATCCTTCCAAAACAGGATTATTTCAAATTAGGTGTCAGTAACTACAAAGAGATTTGAGATTTTTCTGAGAAAAGTTGAAGTCAGTAGAAGTGAATAGTGAGATTAGCATTCCAAGGATGATAAACTTGGGGAAATAACACTCGGTGTATCTCCCAGTCCTGTCCTCCTATATAGATATTGTCTTGGCTAGACATAACATCATGGCCACTAGAAAACTGTGTTCTAGGTACAATAACAAGTTTATTACCTCTAACAAAATGAAATAACCCTCAAATCTATCTTATGACCTCTTTTACCCTCAGTAACTCTACCTCAAGAAGCAACTTTCTAATTCTGATTTAGTACCTTCACTACTGGGAACATAAGTGTGTGACATGAGAAGCTGTAAAGTGACTAATAAATTCTATATTTATATCAGATCTAATACTGGTACATAAACATTTTGTATCAAATCAAGAACTTTTGGTTGGAGAAAATAAGTTGTTTTCCCCAGGCCCAGATTTCAGAGTTGCCAACTACTCAATTTATGTTAGTAATCTCCAAGAGACTTTTGATTTTCAGGGCAAACAGTAAAGTGATCAGCAAGGTTTGCCTCTTCTTCCTCCATCTTATTCTCTCTACTAGAGACCCAGTGCACGAAATTTGTGCACTTGGAGGGGGGGGGTTGTCTCTCAGCCCGGACTGCACCTTCTCGCACGCAATCCAGGAGCCCTCAGGGAAGCAGGCCTAAGCCATCAGTCAGACATCCTTAGTGCTGTGGCGGAGGCAGGAGAGGCTCCCACCACCACTGCTGCACTAGCCAGCCATGAGCCCGGCTTCTGGCTGAGCGGTGCTCCCCCTGTGGGAGCACACTGACCACCAGGGTACAGCTCCTGCATTGAGCATCTGCCCCCTGGTGGTCAGTGAATGTCATAGTGAGTGTTTGTTCTGCTGTTCAGTCTATTTGCATATTAGCCTTTTATTATATAGGATAATGTCTTATTATGGGCAAGGCCTCTAATTCAATTTTTTTTTTTTTAGGTATTTAAAAGGAGGGGAAGAATTTTCACTTGAGCCTGAAGCTAAAATTGCCCTTAGCTCAAAAATCTGCATACCACTGAGACACATCTTGGTGAGGCTCATTTTGAACCCCCACACTGTTCTATTATGTGTATAAGTATTGGGAACCATCTTATATCTTTAGTGAAAGGAACCTTTTGTTATGTTACAACTAGTGACCCGGTGCACAAAATTCATGCACATTAAAAGGGGATTAATTAGAGGAAATAATTTAATATTGCTATTTGCCCTTTCTCTATAATAGAAGTGTCAGAGATGAAAGAGAATTAGTAAAATGTATATGAAAACCTTCCTCCTATCAGAGTCTGGGGCTCACCACGGGATCCAGAGTCAAGTACCCGTCCACCCACATGCACCACAAAATTGCAGGAGACTCAGACCCAGCTGGGCTCCCCCTCATTAGGCTAGATCCAGACCAGGCCAGTCCCACCCTTGTCAAGCCCTGACAGGCAGGGGCCATAGCCTCAGGTCCCCTGACCCAGCACCAGGACGGGGGGCATGGCCTGAGGTCTCCCAGCCCAGAATGGGGCTGGGGTGTGCTTTGAGGGTTGGGGAGGGCATAGCCTCAGATCCTTCCATCAAGCCCCACCAGGTGGGGGACACGGCGTGAGATCCCCTGTCAAGCCCCACTGGGTGGGGGGCATGGCCTGAGGTTCCCCAGCCTGGCGCTGGGGCGGGGGGGGGCAGCCTCAGGTCCCCTGCCCCAGCACCTGGAGCGGGGGGGCACAGCCTCAGGTCCCCCGTGAAGCCTCATGGGGCTGGGGCGCAGCCTGAGTTCACCCGACCCAGCACTGGGAGTGCACCTTGAGGTCCCCTATCAAGGCCTGCTGGGTGGGGGGCACAGCCTGAGGTCCCCTGTCAAGCCCAGCCAGGCAGGGGGGCACAACCTCGGGTCCCTAGGCCCGGTGCTGGGGCTGGGGGCGCGGCCTGAGGTCCCCTGTCAAGCCCCACTGGGCGTGGAGTGCGGACTGAGGTCCCCTGGCCTGGTGCTGGGGTGGGGAGGCATGGCCTGAAGTCCCCTATCAAGCCCCACCTGGTGGGGGGCACGGCCTGAGGTCCCCTGACCTGGTGCTGGGGCAGGTGGAGCAGCCTGTGTTCCCCTAGCCCAGTGCCAGGAGGAGAAGCGCACCGTGAGGTCCCCCATCAAGCCCTGCCGGGTGGGGGGTGTGGCCTAAACTCCCCTGTCAAGCCCTGCTGGGTTGGGGAGGGCATAGCCTCAGATCCCTACTGATTGCTCATTAAGGCTCCTTATGGGAACTTGGCCTCAGCTGTGGGTGCAGCCATCTTTGTGATGGAGTGATGGTCAATTAGCATATTCCCTCTTTATTATATAGGATGACTAACTTTATCTCATGAGTTGTATTTTGGCTTCAAGCCTGTATCCAGTATTCATGCAGCAACTTCAGCTCTTCTGTTCAGTATTTACCTGGCATATCTTTTATTTTATTTTCTCTAAATCTTTCTAGATTTTTATGTATTAGATAGGAATAGCCCATGGACACAGACAATAGTCTGGTGAAGGCCTGGAAGGGGCAGGTGCAGGGTGGAAGAGATCAATGGGAAAAAAAAAACAACCTAAAACAAAGGGACATCTGTAATACTTTCAACAATAAAGATACATCTATATATATAAAAGGCTAATATGCAAAGTGTCCCCTTGGGAGTTCTACCCAGAGACTGGGAGTTCAATTGCTTGCTATGATGTGCACTGACCACCAGGGGGTGGCATGGAACGAAGGAAGGCCCAGGCCAGCAACCAGGGAAGGGAGGCCCCAGCTGACAGCCAGAAGGCCCCAACCGGCCCTGATCACTGGCCAGGCCTAGGGACCCTACCCATGCACAAATTTTGTGTACCGGGCCTCTAGTTTTAAATAAAGAAAAATATCTTAGTTGAAAAGAGTTTTTATGTGAAATCATATAAGTAATTGCTCTACACTGTACTTTATATTCTCAACTCCTCTCAAAGAGATATTAATTGACCCTATGTTCACTTAATATTAATTGACCCTATGTTCACTGACTGCAGGATTGACTTCCGCTACCCCAACCCAGCACTGCCTGCCACAGGGGCTGTGGTCAGACACTGCTTTTCTCTCCCGACCTGCTCCAGGCTGAGGTTCGGCCTCAGTGAAACCCGGGTCAGTCTTTGCATTGAACAAGTAGAATAGCTAATGCCTTTTTGAGAGTCACCAAGGCTGGGAGCGTAATCATGTTCGTGAAGAGATGTTATGGGTTCTCAAAAAGCCCACACGTGTCCAGCCTACACCAATAGGTTTGCTTTAACATGGAAGCCTCCATCCGCAAGCCCACCCACCTCCAGGAGTTGGAGAAAGGTTGAAAGTAACCCTAGGTAGATGAGGCCGGTGCCAGGTGACCTGGCAGGTGTCAGCGGCTCAGCTGTCTGAGCCCCAAGCACTGGGAGACAGGCTCTGACATTACCACCACCCACGGAGGATTTGGTGGCATCGGCAGAGGCTTCAGAGCTTGTTGCTATTTTGTTCTATTTATATCTCCCTTTCCCTTTAAACCTCTGCAGTTTGCGTTTGCAGCCTCCTTGGTGGAGAGCAGGCCTTTGATCTGGGTTCACATGAAGCCAGGGTCCTGTTTAGAAACACTTGTAGGTCTTACATTATTTGCTCTAGTACCAGAGGGTTTTAGGTTCTGGCACGAAAATATGTTTCCTGCTTATCCACGGGGACAGGAGGCCGAGCACAGCCAAAGGCACAGCTACAGTTCACTCCTTCACAGGCCTCTGTCCAAGGGCAGCAATGCAGGCGCTTCACACACAGAGGGAGATGGGGAGCAGGGTGAGGCAGCCCTGCTTTTTCCCAGACCTTTTGTCTCAGTCCTGATCTTCCGGCTCAGGGTCTGTAGCATCTTCCTTTTGAGGCGGATTCAGGCTTCTGGAAGACATGATGTTTATCACACCCTGTTTCTCCCTGTGGGTGGTCAGTACATGGCGGGGGGGGGGAAGGTGTCCTGAGTCAGGCTTCCTTCCACATTGTGTTGGGGTGTGGAGGGAAGAGAGCATGAAGGTGCAAACACAACCCCTGGGGACTCTTCGCTGAGCGCCTTCTGTATACCTTCTGTATACCTGGTGGGCGTCTCCCCTCAGAAGGCGTGCTCCCTGTGTCTGCGACCAGCAGGTGGGGGAGGCGGATCAGGCTGGTTGGCTGCCTCAGTGCCCTCATAGCTGCAGTGTCAGCAGATGGGGCAGAGTACCTGGGACCCTGGATTCCCTCTGGGGTTTCTAGAACCGCCCCCTCCCTTTGTTCTCCCATCCTCCACAGTGGCAGCTGTTGGCAGATGGCGGGACTGATGGATCTGTAATCAGACCTACCAGCCATCCTCAGGGGAGGTTTCCTGACACCTCTGAGTCCCCTGCTCACCTGAAGCCCCTAAAATAGTCGGGGTTCCTGGTGCTCAGAGGCTCCCTTGAACTCGTGGAGGTGGGCCCTTGGTCATTGTTTTTTTTTTTTTTTTAATTTCTTTATTGATTAAGGTGTTACATATGTGTCCTTATTTCCCCATTACCCCCCTATCCCCCCAAATCATGCCCTCAACCCCGTGTTGTCTGAGTCCATTGGTTAGGCTTATATGCATGCATACAAGTCCTTTGGTTGATCTCTCCCCTTTACCCCCTCCTTCCCCTACTTTCCCTCTGAGGTTTGATGGACTGATCAATGCTTCTCTTTCTCTGGATCTGTTTTTGTTCATCAGTTTATGTTATTCATTTTATTCCACAAAAGAGTGAGATCATGTGATATTTATCTTTCTCTGACTGGCTTATTTCACTTAACATAATGCTCTAGTGTTCCATCCATGCTGTTGCAAATGGTAAGAATTCCTTCTTTTTGACCACAGCATAGTATTCCATTGTGTAGATGTACCACAGTTTTTTAATCCACTCATCGGCTGATGGGGACTTAGGCGTTTCCAAATCTTAGCTATGGTGAATTGTGCTGCTATGAACATAGGGGTGCATATATCCTTTCTAATTGGTGTTTCTAGTTTCTTGGGATATTTTCCTAGAAGAGGGATCACTGTGTCAAATGGGAGTCCCATTTTTAGTTTTTTGAGGAAATTCCATACTGTTCTCCACAGTGGCTGCACCAGTCTGCACTCCCACCAGCAATGCACGAGGGTCCCTTTTTCTCCGCAGTCTCGCCAGCACTTGTCCTTTGTTGATTTGTTGATGATAGCCATTCTGACAGGTGTGAGATGGTACTGCATTATCATTTTGATTTGCATCTCTTGGATGATTAGTGACTTTGAGCATATTTTCATATGTCTTTTGGCCTTCTGTCTTCTTTCGAAAAGTATCTATTTAGGTCCATTGTCCATTTTTTGATTGGGTTGTTTATCTTCCTTTTGTTAAGTTGTATGAGTTCTCTGTACATGTTGGAGATTAAACCTTTATCAGTGATAACACTGGCAATTATGTTCTCCCATGCAGTGAGCATTCTTGTTGATTTGTTGATGGTTTCTTTTGCTCTGAAAAAGCTTTTCATTTTGATTTAGTCGCATTTGTTTATTTTCTCTTTAGTTTATATTGCCCTAGGAGCAGTATCAGTGAAGAAACTGCTTTAGCATATGTCTGAGATTTTGCTGCCTCTGGATTCCTCTAGTATTTTTATGGTTTCCAGTCTTATATTTAAGTCCTTTATCCATCTTGAGTTTATTTTTGTGTATGGTGTAAGTTGGTGGTCTAGTTTCATTTTTTTGCATGTATCTGTCCAATTTTCCCAACACCATTTATTGAAGAGACTGTCTTGACTCCATTTTATGTTCATGCCTCCTTTGTCGAATATTAATTGAGCATAGTGGCTTGGGTCAATATCTGGGTTCTCTATTCTATTCCATTGATCTATATGTCTGTTCTTGTGCAAGTACCAGGATGTTTTGAGAACAGCCGACCTCCCAGTACTGTTTGCAATGGTAACAGAGGCTGCCTAGTTAGGCGAGCCGGTTAGCCTGCCCCCGAAGGTCCTGCAGGATCTAACTGTGCCTTACTCACATACAACACACACACCCCACATGACCACACACTCCTCTTTTGCTCCCTCCCTCACTCACACTCTCTCCCTCACTGCCACCTTCTTCCTGCCTCTGTAGTTGCATCTGGGGTGTTATTGACCCGTTCGTGGATGGAGTTTCCTCTCCAGGTGTCTGGTTCATGTGGCTCACTCTCTAGCTCTTGGACAGACAGGATAAAATTCACCTCGACAAGACACAACACAAAGGGAACAAATCACAAATATACTCACGACACCAATGACCCCCCCTATAAGTAACCACCTGAGAAAAGAGAATTAGGGGAGAGAAAACAGAGCACAAATGATATGAAAGAGAGAGAAAATGATAAGAGAGAAATGAAAAGGATTATATATATATATGGGAAAACACCACAGAACCAATAAATAAACCAAAAGAATACAAACACCAAACTCCCAACAAAGAGGGTGGGGGCAGAATCTATAGAGGCTGAGCTTATATACAGAAAATAAGGTTAAGAATTGGATGAATATGTGGAGGTCCTCAGTTCAGTGTAGAGGAAGTAGAAAGAGGATGGGTGGATAAGAAGAAAGAGAACAAGAAAATAATAATAATAATAATGATAATAAATTTACAAAAAATTGATTTCAAAAATGGTATAGAAATAGGAAATAAAAATAAAATAGAATAGAGTGATGGAAAAATAATGAGAAAAGAAACAGAAAATAAAACAACAAATAAAAACAAAGAAAAAGGAAGAAAAAAAGAGTTAAAATAATAATAATTTTAAAAAATGAAAAAGTGAAGTGTCATTCCTTTGGCTGGCTTAAGATCCCAGTCTTCTGTACTGTCTTTAGGACAGTCCCTTTGGACTCTCGTGGACTATTTAGATTCTTTTTTTAAAAATCCTTTGTACCATTCAGGGTGGGATCTGGGTGTAGCTGTATTGGTTGCCTGGAAACTGGAGGGAGGGGCTATCTCTTCAGGACGAAATGGCTGTCCAGGTCCCGGGCTCAGGTATGACTCAGCACCAGACTTGCTGCCACTTCTCCTGGAACCCTCCCTCTCCCCAGACTCCAAGAGTCCACACCTTCTCTCTCACCTCAGCCACGGGTAAGTGTCTGTATCCGAAAGGTCCTATGAAGTAGGTTCAGTGAAGGAAGGCACAGGCCACAGCAAGGGGAAAGACTGGGCCTCTGCACGCTCCTCTCCTGCTGGTGCTGCATGGTCTGGCCAGCCCTTCAGTCTGTACCTTCTGGGCTCAGCCTTTTGTGACTGTGGACCCAGATCTAGAATCCCCTGCAGTCCAGCAGTCCTGTGGCCCTTCTTTCCACAGTCAGACGCTTGTCTGTCCCCAGGGACACTGCTTGGTGCTGTGCGGGTTCCCTCTGACCCTCTGGGCTCAGAGGTCTCACAGACTCTCCTGCCCAGATCCTTGATTTTTCCAGGGATCCTATTCCCTTCCTGGCTACAAACTGTCTCACCTGCTGAGTCTCCTTCACCAATTCGGGTTGGATGTTATTCATTTCAGCTGTTCATTCTATCTGCTCCAGGACAAGGCTCGGGACACGTCTGTCTATTCGGCCACCATTTTGTTTCTCTGCCTGGTCATCGTTTTGTTTTGTTTTTTTACTATATTTCTTCTGTGTGCAGTGATCACACTTCATCTGGAGCGGGGCGGGCTCAAGTGACCTTGTGGAGTGTCTAGGGAGGGGAAGCAGCTGCAGTGCCCAAGGGCAAGTTCCAGGAGGCCGACAGCGCTGTTGGGATCATGCCAGCAGAGCTGGTCCGTTGGTGCCTGGCCTGTCCTCTTGAGATTGAACCTAGAGGGCTACTAAGGAAGCCTGTCCCCGGTTCTGCCCCGCCTCTGACATTGATTGATTGAAGTCTCAGGGCCGGGAGGAGGGACCAAGAGGTCTGACTTTCAGCTGCTCACCATTCACCCCTGCCACTGATTGATCAGCTCCTGCTCCCTCAGCTCCCTAGCCTGGTGTGGTCGAGCCTTCAGTTGTTGTGGATTTTATGACCCTGGCTCTTTATTATATAGATTGTCTTTTATCTCACCATTATGCTTTTCTCAATCCAGACACTCACTCACTGACCTTCCTAAGAAATACTCCTTTCCATAGCAGATGTCAACCACCATGCCTTTTCTAACAGGAACATTGCATTTTAAGTGAAATTGCTCAATAGTGAATAAAAGGTTCTAACTCCCAAATAAATGCTTTAAGCAATAGGAGCAGGTAAAGAGAAGATTTTGTATCCTGCAATTTTATTGTATTTATTTATTGTTTCTAGTTTTTTTAATTAAATTTATTGGGTTGACATTGGTCAACATGAACATATAGGTTTCAGGTGTGGGTTCCTATGTTACAATGTCTGTATAGTGTACCATGTGCCCACCTCCCAAAGGCAAATCTTCTCTTGTCACCATATATCAGAGCTCCCTTCTTCCCCACCAGCTCTTTCCTTTGGCAGCCACCACACTGCTGTTTGTGTTCACGAGTTTCAGTTTTATATTCCACATATGAATGAAATCATATGGTTCTTAGCTTTTACTACTGACTTATTTCACTTAGCATAAAGCTCTCAAGGTTCACCCATATTGTTGCAAATGGTGCTATTTCATCCTTTCTTATGGCTGAGTAGTATTCCATTGTTTATAGGTACCACATCTTCCTTATCCATTCCTCTATTAGGGAACACTTTGTTTGTTCCCATGTCTTGAACACTGTGAATAATGCTGCAATGAACAGAGGAGTGCATATATCTTTGCAAATACATGATTTCAAGGTTTTCGGGTATGTACCCAGGAGAGGGATTACTGGGTCATATGGTAGCTCTATTCTTAATTTTTGGAGGAATTTCCAGACTGCTTTCCATAGTGATTGTATTTTGAGGGCAAAATTCCCACCATCAGTTAATGAATGTTTCCTTTTTTCCACAATGTCTCCAACACTTGTTATTGCTTGTCTTATTGATAATAGTCACTCTAACAGGTGTGAGGTGGCATCTCATTATATTGATTTGCATTTTCCTGATGATTAGTAACGTTGAACATCTTTTCATATATCTACTAGAGGCCTGGTGCATGAAATTCGTGCACGGAGGGGGGCAGTGTCCCTCAGCCCAGCCTGCATCCTCTCCAATCTGGGCTTACAATACCTGAGGATAAAAACGACTACAACCTAATGGTTCTAATCTTGGCTATACATTAGAATCCTCTGGGAAACTTAAAAAAAATCTCCAGAGATTAATCAACTATGTATTTTAAAAAGCTTACGAGGAGATTCTAATGAGCTGCCAGGACTGGGACCCACTGATCTGTTACCTAGAAGCAAGTCTATTATGCAACAACTAGAGGCCTGGTGCATGAGATTTGTGCACTCTGAGGGTCCCTCAGCCTGGCCTGCGCCCTCTCGCAGTCTGAGAGCCCTCGGGGGATGTCTGACTGACAGGCCTAAGTCAGACATCCCCTGAGGGGTCCTTAAGCACTGCCATGAAGGTGGGAGAGGCTCCCACCACTGCCGCTGCACTCGCCAGCTGTGAGCCTGGCTCAGGGTTTCTGGCTGAGCAGCGCTTCCCCTGTGGGAGTGCACTGACCACCAGGGGGCAGCTCCTGTGTTGAGCATCTGCCCCCTGGTCGTCAGTGCACGTCATAGCAACCAGTCGTTCCACCGTTTGGCCAATTTGCATATTAGCCTTTTATTAGCCTTTTATTAGCCTTTTATAGGAGGACTAGAGGCCTAGTGCAGGAAATTTGTACATGGGGGGGGGGTTGTCCCTCAGCCCAGCCTGCACCCTCTCCAATCTGGGAACCCTTGGGGGATGTCCTGTGGGATTGGGCCTAAACCGGCAGTCGGACATCCCTCTCACAATCTGGGACTGCTGGCTCCCAACCGTTTGCCTGTCTACCTGCCTGATTGCCCCTAACCACTTCTGCCTGCCAGCCTGATCACCCCCTAACCACTCCCCTGCCAGTCTGATCGACACCTAACTGCTCTCCTGCAGGCCTGGTCACCCCCAATTTCCTTCCCCTGCTGGCCTGGTCACCCCTAACTGCCCTCCCCTGCAGGCCTAGTCGCCCCCAACTGCCCTCCCCTGCAGGCCTGGTCCCCCCTCAACTACCCTCCCCTGCAGGCCTGGGTCCCTCCAAACTGTCTTTCCCTGCAGACCTCGTCACCCCCCACTGCCCTCCTCTGCCGGCCCTGTCACCCCTAACTGCCCTCCCCTGCAGGCCTGGTCACCCCCAACTGCCCTCCTCTGCCAGCCTGGTCACCCCTTACTGCCCTTGCTTGCAGGCTGATCGCCCCCAACTGCCTTCCCCTGCTGGCCTGATTGCTCACAACTGCCCTCCCCTGCCGGTCATCTTGTGGTGGCCATCTTGTGTCTAAATGGGGGCAGTCATCTTTGACCACATGGGGGCGGCCATCTTGTGTGTTGGAGTGATGGTCAATTTGCATATTATAACCTCTTTATTATATAGGATTGGCTGTTCATCTATCTTCTTGGGAGAGGTGTACTTTCAGGTCCTCTGCCTACGTTTTGATTGGGCTGTTTGTTTGGTGTTGAGTTTTAAGAGTTCTTTATATATTTTGGAAATTAAACCTTTGTCAGAGCTACTGTTAAAATATCATCTACCATCTGGTTGGCTGTCTCTTTGTTTTTTTGGTGGTTTCTTTTACTGTTCAGTAGCTTTTTACTTTGATATAGTCCCATTCATTTTTTGCACTTACTTCCCTTGCCTTTGGGGTCAAGTTCATAAAATGTTCTCTATTCCACAAATGCATTGTATAATGTATTCACCACTGCAATATCATATAATGCAGTTTCACCACCCTAAAATAATCATTGTGTGTCATCTAATCAATCTTCCCCAAATGCCTGACAAGTATTTACTTGTTTACTATTTCTATAGTTTTGCTTTTTTCCAGGATAGCATATAAATGGAATTATACAGTATGTAAGTTTTGAGAACAATTCCTTTCACTTAGAAATATTCATCAAAGAATCCATGTTATTAGATGGATTGATAATTCATTAATTTTGATAACTGAATAGTGATTCCATTGTGTGAATGTACTACTTTGTTAATCCACTCACTGATTGAAGGACATTTGAGTTGCTTCCAGTTTGGGGTAATTATGAATAAAGCTGTTATAAACATTTGTGTTAAAGTTTCATGTGAACATAAGTTTTGAAATCATTAGGAAAAATACCTAGGGATAGGATCACTAAGTTGTCTGGTTAAGACTATGTTTAGCATTGTAAGAAACTTCCAAAATTGCTTCCAAAAGGACTGGCCATTTTGTATTCTCATCAGCAATAAATAGTGTTCCCATTGTTCCACATTTTCTCCAATAATTTTTATTATTTGTTACTTGCTAGCTTTGTCTAGTTATTATTAGCATTATAACTAAGACTACACCGGTATTTCATTGTTTTCCTAATTTGAATCTCCCTAATGAGAAATGTTTTTGAGCATATTTTAAATGCTTGACAAGAATATATCTTCTTTGTTAAGGTGTTTATCTCTTTTCCCCATTTTAATCAGATTGTTTGTTTTATTATTGTTCAACTTTAAGAATCCTTTAAATGTTTTGAATTTGAAAATATTCTCTCCCACTCTCCAGCTTACCATTTCCTTCTGTGAACGGTGTTTCACAGAGCAAAATTATTTAATTTTAATAAAATCCAATTTATCATTTCAAAATTTCTTATATTGTGCTTTAGGTGTTGTAAATAAAAACTCATAACAAAACCCAAGGCCATGTAGATTTTTCCCCCATGTTTTATTCTATAAGTCTTATAGTTGTATATTTAAATTTAGGTCCATGATTCATTTTCAGCTAAATTTTCTGTAAGATATAAGATCTTTATCTATGTTCAAATTTTTGCTTAGAGAGTTCCAATTTTTCTAGTACCATGTGTTGAAAAGGTTATCATTTTTTATTGAAGACTATTTGTACCTTTGTTAAAATTCAGTTTATTATATTTGTTTGCATATATTTCTAGGTACTTTATTCTTTTTCATTGACAAATGTGTCTATTCTTTCACCAATGCAACATTGTCTTGACTATGGTAACTTTGATGATTATATGTCTTAAAATGAGGTAAGTGAATCTCCAAACTTAGTTTATGATTTTAAGAGTTGTGTTGGCTATTCTGTCCCTTGCTTGTCCATATAAAATTTAGAGTAAAAAAAAGTTTGGCTGGGATTTTTATTGGAATTATATTCAATCTGCAGATCACACTGGGGAGAATTAATCTTTACAATATTGAGTCTTCCAATCCATCAAAATAGAATAGTTTCTCATTTATATTCTTTTATTTCGTTCATCAGCGTTTTATAGTTTTATGCATGCATGCAGATTCTGTACAGATTTTCTTAGATTTACACCTAAGCATTTTATTTTTATACTATTGTAGTTTGTCTTTCAAACTCCAGTTGTTCATTGCTGGTATGTAGGTAAACAATTGACTTTTGTATATTGATTTTTGTTGTATCTTTTAACCTTGCTATGCTCAACTCCATAGTACGAACAGGTGTTTTTTTTTTTGTTTTTTTTTTGTTCATTCTTTGGCTTCTCTGCATGTAAAATAATGCAATCTGCAAGTAGGAAGAGTTTAATTTATTCCTTTCCTATCTGTATGCCTTTTATTTCCTTCTCCTGGTTTTATTTCCTTCTCCTAGTTAAGATGTCCTGTACTATGTTGAGTAACAGTAATGAGAGAGGATATATTTGTCTTCTTCCTGGTCTTAGGGAGAAAGCCTTCAATCTCTCATCATTGTATATAATGTTACCTATAACTTTATTGTTTACAAACTTTTTTAAGTTAAGGAAGCTTTTGACTACTCTTAGTTGTGTTTTTTTTTATCATGAATGGGTATTTTATCAAATGCTTTATTTTGCATCCGTTAATAAAATTGTATGTTTTATTTAGCTGTAAACATGATGAATTGCATTGGTTGATTTATAATTATTGAAATAGCCCTGAATTCCTGGAATGAACCGTACTTGTTTGGGAGGTATTACTCTTTGCTCAGCCTCTAGCAATTTTTCAAAATTATTATTTAAGTGTTCTTGTAACATTTATGTCTCCAGCACTTCTGTCTATATAAGATGATCTCAGCTGCTACTCTCTGGATTTGCCTGTCCATGCAGACTTTCGAGTGGCACTTTGTCCTGTGATATTAGTTCTCTCATGGGACAAGAAAAGTGGTTGATATCCAATGTGTCTTGTTGTTGTAAGGACAGGAGTGATGACTCTTGAGCCTTTATATGTCTTAAATCTGAAAGTCTGAACATTTTAAAATCTCACACTCTTTGATTATGGAAAGTCTCTTCTTAAGATTTAATTATAAGAAAAAATGGGGCAAGTGCACAAAGACGTTTATTGAAGCTTAGTTTAAATTATTGAAAATTTTGAAACAACTGTGTCCATCAATAGAAGATTAGTAAATAAATAATGGATCGTCCATAAAATGGACTATTGTGCACCATTAAAATAAGTGTATAGGTCTATATTTATTAATATGGAAATATATTCATCATATAAAGTTAGGCAAACAAAACAGATTAAAAGTAGTAAAGTAGACATTGGGACATAAAATGTGAATACAAAATATGTTCTTATTCTTCATAAAAAGTGTGGAAAAAAGATAATAAACAACTACAGAGTAAAGTTATGTCATTTATGACAAAAGTACATGGTGCTTCCAGATTGTATAACAGGGAAGGTCTCCTGAAGAAAATACTGCATGTAGAGAGAATAGTATGTGTGAATGCCCTGAAGTAAAAAAGAACATTGTGCTTTCTAGGAACAGAAAAGTTCAACATGACCAAAATACACAAAATAAGGGGTAGAATGATGTAAGAGGAGGTGAATATATAAGCAGGTACTAGCTCATGCAGGTACTAAATCATGTAGGTACTAGATCATGAAGTACTGAGTACTGAGGGTAGACGATATTAAGCCCTATTCTCTAAGAATTTACAGTCAAGTAGGGGAGACATGAAAATCATATGATATAATACAAAGATATAATACATCTAAGTGTGGTATGTAGATTCAAAAGACATATATATTATTCCTCCTGGATGGGGGATATGGGTCAATAAATATTTCCTAGAAAATTTGGCATTTGAGGCAAACCTCAAGAAATGAGAAGGATTTGGCAGAGGTAGTGATTGAGAAAAAAATTCACAGAGGGGAGAGAGCATTATGAATGTAAGTATAATTATATAGAAGGAAAAGCAGGGAGATTAGATTAACTGTAGTGTGTTTATAATAACTACCACTCATTGAGTCCCAGGCATTGTTGTAAATATTCTCTGTTTAACAATTAACTTAATCCTAACCAGGCCTTAAGAGGTAGGTACTATTAGGCTCATTTCACAAATTAGGAAAGAAAACTGGGACACAAGACACTTCTTCAACTCTCCACTCTTTAAATAGAGATATAATTCAAACCCAAGTATATCTAACTCCAAGGCTCTTGTATAACTGCCTAACATCTTTTTGGGTAAAGGTAGAAGATAAGGCAGGAAAGACAGGTAGGGCTATAAGTTAGATGAAAGCTTTACTGTCAGAATAAAGAAAACATTATTTGTTAGGGAATGGAGATCCACTGAAACTCTGTAAACAATGAAAACAAAATCAGAACTATGTTTTAAACAGGTGTACTTGGCAGCAATGCACAGGAAAAATAATGGATTTGAGTGGGGTACTCAAAATGTGATCCCAGAATTGGCAGCATCAACATCATTGATTTGCTAGTTACAAATACAAATTTTTGAGCCCCTTCAGACCTACTGAATCATAAACTCTGGACAGGAGCCTAATGTCTGTGTTTTAATAAGTTTTTCATGTAATTCTGATGCCCACTAAAGTTTGTAAACCACTAGATAAGAGTGGTGGGAAAATCAGACACTGTAAAGATTTAAGTAAAGAGTATTAAATGTCTGGGTTAAGATACTAAGTGCAAGGGAAGGGTGGAGTTGAGACTCCCCATGGCTGTAGAATTTACTGAACTTAGTTACTTCTTGGATGTGGCCGGTATGAAAAAGGAGAAATAAAATAGAAATAAAAAGTCAAGACTTGCTACTTTGAGAGAAAGCATAATTTTGGTTTTAATATGTTCTTCTCCAGTTGATGTCACCAAAATGACTTTTTCAAAACTGATAACTTACTTTTGATACTTCCAAAGCCTAATTTAAACAGATGGATGATAGATGATAGATGATTAGATAGATAGATAGATAGATAGATAGATAGATGATAGATAGATAGATAGATAGATAGGTTTCTGCTTGTGGCATGTGACAATTTGTTTAGAGGAAGTTTCTTATAGCTGTTAATTTAGTTTTGTGTATTTCTAACAGATGCAGAATTCATGTTAAAGTTTCAATGATGATAGTTGTAATCACTCACATAAAATCATTAAAGAACATGGAAACAACTCATCAACTTTAATTGTAGAGCTATTACTAAAAATTGACTCTAATATCTAACTACTATGTTTTCATAAATACCATTATTCATATATCAGAACGACACATTTTCCCCTTCATCTTAACCACTGGTTGTCTAATACTACCAATAATTAAATTCTTCCTCTTCCTTATTTGGGCCCCTTGCTCATGAATTTCAAACTATTATAAAAAGTTGTAGGATGAAACACCTTACATGGCGCCTTATAGTACTAAGCAAGGACTGAAAATACTGATTTGTTTTATTTTTATTTATTTATTTTTATTGTTTAACTAGAGGCCCAGTACATGAATTCGTGTACCAGGGGGTTCCTCAGCCTGGCCTGCCGGGTTGGGTCAAAACCGGCTCTTCAACATCCCCCAAAGGGTCCTGGATTACAAGAGGGTGCAGGCCAGGCTGAAGGACCACACCATTGCATGATCAAAGCTGGGGAGGGATGCGGGAGGTTGGGCAGCCTGGGAGGGACTGCCACAGGGCTCCAGGGTGTGTCCGGCCCATCTCGCTAAGTCCCGATCAGCTGGATCCCAACAGCAAGCTAACCTACTGGTTGGAGCATCTGCCCCCTGGTGGTCAATGCACGTCACAGCGACTGGTCAACTGGTTGACTGTCTGCCCCCTGGTGGTCAGTGCATGTCGTAGCGTGCGGTTCAGTAGCCTTAACATATCATTAGCATATTGCATGTTGATTGGTTGAAGGGACGACTGGACAAACTTAGCATATTAGGCTTTTATTATATGTGAAGTATTACATATGTCTCCTTTTTCCCTGATTCACCACCCCCCGTCATTCCCATCCCCCAGGAAAAGCCCCCACCACCCCAGTGTATGTGTCTATTGTTATGCTAATATGCATGTATATAAGTCCCTTGGTTGATATCTTACTACTCACCTCCCCTGCCTTCTCTCTCAGGTTATACGGTCTGTTCAGTGCTACCCTGTCTCTGGATCTATTTTTGTTCATTATTTTATGTTGATCATTATATCCCACATACCAGTGAAATCATGTGATATTTATCTTTCTCCGACTGACTTATTTTGCTTAGCATAATGCTCTCCAGGTCCATCCATGCTATTGCAAAGGGTAAAAAGTTATTTCTTTTTTATAGCAGCATAGTATTCCATTGTGTAGATGTACCACAGGTTTTTTTTATTGTTTAAGGTATTACAAATAATAGTACATATGTCTCTTTTTTTTCCCTCCACTGACCTCCCCCCGGCCTCCCCTACCCCCCGGCACTTGCCCTCATTCCCCGCTCCCATGTCTTGAGTCTGTGGTTATGCTTATATGCATGCATACAAGTCCTTCGGTTAATCTCTTACCTCCCCAATCCTCCCCTACCTTCCCTCTGAGGTTTGACAGTCTGATAGGTGCTTCTCTGTCTCTAGATCTGTTTTTGTTCATCAGTTTATGGTGTTCATTATATCCCACAAATTAGTAAGATCATGTGATATTTATCTTTCTCTGACTGGCTTATTTCACTTAGCATAATGCTCTCCAGATCCATCCATGCTGTTGCAAATGGTAAGAATTCCTTCTTTTTTTACAGCAGCATAGTATTCCATTGTGTAGATGTACCACAGTTTTTTAATCCATTCATCTGCTGATGGGCATTTAGGCTATTTCCAAATCTTAGATATTGTAAATTGTGCTGCTATGAACATAAGGGTGCATATATCCCTTCTCATTGGTGTTTCTAGTTCCTTGGGATATATTCCTAGAAGTGGGACCACTGGGTCAAATGGGAGTTCCATTTTTAGTTTTTTGAGGAAACTCCATACTGTTCTCCACAGTGGCTACGCCAGTCTGCATTGCCACCAGCAGTGCAGGAGGTTCCTTTTTCTCCACATCCTCACAAGCAACTGTCATTTGTTGATTTATTAATGATAGCCATTCTGACAGGTGTGAGATGGTACCTCATTGTTGTTCTGATTTGCGTCTCTCTTATGATTAGTGACTTTGAGCATGTTTTCATATGTCTCTTGGCCTTCCTTATGTCTTCTTTGAAAAAGTGTCTATTTAGGTCCTTTGCCCATTTCTTGATTAGATTGTTTATCTTCTTTTTGTTAAGTTGTATGAGTTCCCTGTAAAATTTGTGGATTAAACCCTTATCAGAGATAACATTGGCAAATATGTTCTCCCATTTAGTGGGCTGTCTTGTTGTTTTGTTGATGGTTTCTTTTGGGGTGCAGAAGCTTTGGATTTTGATATAGTCCCGTTTGTTTTTCTCCTTAATTTCCATTGTACTAGGAGCTGTATCGATAAAGACATTGCTACAACATATGCCTGATATTTTGCTGCCTATGCAGTCTTCTAAGATTTTTATGGTTTCCCACCTTACATTTAAGTCCTTTATCAATTATGAGTTTATTTTTGTGTATGGTGTAAGTTGGTGATCTAGTTTCATTTTTTTTTTTTTGCATGTATCTGATCAATTTTCCCAGCAACATTTATTGGAGAGACTGTCTTGACTCCATTGTATGCTCTTGCCTCCTTTGTCAAATAGTAATTGAGCATAATGGCTTGGGTCTATTTCTGGGTTCTCTGTTCTATTCCATTGGTCTATATGTCTTTTCTTGTGCCAGTACCACGCAGTTTTGAGAACAGTGGTTTTGTAATATAGCTTGATACCTGGTATTGTGATCCCTCCAACTTTGTTCTAAGGATAGCTGTGGCTATTCATGGTCCTTTTTTCCCCAGATGAAATTTTGGGGAGTTTGTTCTAGGTCTTTGAAATATGCCTTTGGTATTTTAATGGGGATTGCATTGAACTTATAAATTGCTTTTGGTAGTATGGACATTTTAATGATGTTGATTCTACCAATCCATGAACATGGTGTGTTCTTCCATTTGTTTATGTCTTTCTATATCTGTTTTTTCAACGTCCTGCAGTTTTCTGAGTACAGGTCTTTCACCTCCTGAGTAAGTTTATTCCTAGATATCTTAATTTTTTGATGCAATGGTAAATGGGATTTTTTTTTTAGTTTCTCTTTCTGTGAGTTCATTATTCGTGTATAAAAAGGCCATAGATTTCTGGGTGTTAATTTTGTATTCTGCTACATTGCCAAACTCACTTATTAAGTCTAATAGTTTTTTGATGGAGTGTTTGGGGTTTTCTATACATGTACAATATCACGTCATCTGCGAATAATGGACAGTTTTACTTCTTTTCCAATTTGGATGCCTTTTATTTCTTCTACTCATCTGATCGCTAACACTTCCAGTACTATGTTGAACAGGACTGGTGAAAGTGGTCATTCCTGTCTTGTTCCTGTTCTTAGGAGAAATGGTTTTAGTTTTTGCCCATTCAGTATGATGTTGGCTGTAGGTTTGTCATATAAGGCTTTTATTATGTTGAGGAGGTCTGATCCCTCTATTCCCACTTTGATGAGAGTTTTTATCAACAGAGGATATTGGATTTTGTCAAATGCTTTTTCTGCATCAATTGATTTTGTGATTTTTGTGTCTCAATTTACTTATGTGATGTATCACGTTTATTGGTTTGTGAATATTGTACCAGCCTTGCATCCCCGGAATAAATCCCACTTGGTCATGGAGTATGATCTTTCTAATGGAATACTGGATCTGATTTGCTAGAATTTTGTTGAGTATTTTAGCATCTATGTTCATCAAAGGTATTGGCCTGTAATTATCTTTCTTTTTGGTGTCTTTGTCTGGTTTTGGGATTAGGATGGTGCAGGCTTCATATAAAGAGCTTGGAAGTGTGCCTTCTTCTTGAATTTTTTGGAATAGTCTGAGGATGATAGGTTTTAGTTCTTCTTTGAAAGTTTGGTAGAACTCCCCTGTAAACCCATCCATTCTAGGGCTTTTGTTTGCTGGAAGATTTTTTATTACTGATTCAATTTCATTGGCAGTTATCAGAGTATTCAGGGTTTGTTTGTTTTTTTGTTGTTGTTTATTCTTCCTGATTGAGTTTTGGAAGGTCGTATTTTTCTAAGACTATGTCCATTTCTCTAGGTTGTCTGATTTGTTGGAATAGAGTTGTTAATACTATTTTTTTCATAATCCTATGTATTTCTGTGGGTTAGGTTGTTACTCCACCTCTTTCATTTCTGATTTTGTTAATTGGGATCTTCTCTCTTTGCTTCTTGGTGAGCCTGGCTAGAGTTTCATCAATCTTGTTTATCTTTTCAAAGAACCAACTCTAGTTTTTATTGATCTTTTGTTCCACTCAGATCTTTATTATTTCCTGCCTTCTACTTCCTCTCAGCTTTTCTTGTTGCTCTCTTTCTAATTCCTTGCGATGTAGGGTTAGATAATTACCATTTTTTCTTGTTTTTTTGAGGTAGGCCTGTAGAGCTATGAACTTCCCTCTCAAGATTGCTTTCACTCTGTCCCATATATTTTGGATTGTTGTGTTTTCATTGTCGTTTGTTACAAGGATGCTTTTTTTATTTTTTCTTTGATCTCTTTGGTAACCCAATCATTGTTTAATAGCATGCTATTTGGCCTTCAAGTGTTTGTTTTGTATACATTGCTTTTATTGTAGTTGATGTCTAATTTCATGCCATTGTGATCTGAGAAGATGCTTGATATGATTTCTATCTTCTTGAATTTGAAGAGACTTTGCTTGTGTCTGAATATGTGGTCTATCTTTAAAAATGCCCCCTGTATACTTGAGAAGAATGTGTATTCTGTAGTTTTGGCGTGAAATGTCCTGAAGATGTCAATTAATTCTATCTGATCTAGTGAGTCATTTAAGATTGATGTTTCTTTGCTGATTTTTTGTCTAGAGCAGGGGTGGGCAAACTTTTTGACTGGAGGGCCACAATGGGTTCTTAAACTGGACCAGAGGGCCGGAACAAAAGCATGGATGGAGTGTTTGTGTGAACTAATATAAATTCAAAGTAAACATCATTACATAAAAGGGTATGGTCTTTTTTTTTTATTTCAATAGTTTTATTCATTTCAAACATTTTAACAAGAAGACTGTAAACACTATTATAATTTGAAACTTCAAAAAATGGAGGAATCATAGCACAATAATATACCTTATATTGAAGATGGCAAAGGCAAAATAAAATTGCCTAACAAAGGAAAGGTACAAAAGCCTTTCAAATTAAACTTAAATATAATAAAATAATTTAAAACTAAAACAAATAGAAAAGAACAAAATGTGTAAACAGTAAATGCGGTTAGTGGCCACGGTAGCGTTACTGATACCGCATCCGTATCAGCAAAAAAATGCAGCCGCAGCATGGCTAGTGTGACATGCCCTCTGTGTGTCTTTTTCCCTGCTGCGGGCGTCCGCAGTGGGAAAAAAAAACTGCAGTGGATACAAGCCCTAAAAGCTGAAAGTCTTTGTTGTTTTATTAACAAGTCATTGTGATGTACAGAATGTGGGAACAGGAAAAAATTGTGTTTGAGTAGAGCTCTTAATCTTACCTCAGAAAGGCTCTGATACTGTGCTCTCCAGGGGCGTGTCTCCCTACATCACCACGATAACGTGTCTACGCATTCCCAGGGTGATGTAGGGAGACACGTCCACGGGCATTACAAGGAGCCTCTGGAAGATTGAGAGGTTGTTACTTCTATTGAATGGGCGGATATAAATCTGCCCACTCAGAAGAAGGAGCTGCAGCCGTGTTTCCCGACGTTGCTATGTTAACACTGCTGTTGGTGAAGGAGCTGAGGGGAGAGCAAGAGAACCCTCCACTCTTTCGGCTCCGCGGGCCTGATAGAACAGCTGAATGAGCCGGATCCAGCCCGCGGGCTGTAGTTTGCCCACGGCTGGTCTAGAGGATTTATCCTGTGGTGTCAATGGGGTATTCAAGTCCCCTACTATGATCATATTGCTGTCAATCTCTCCTGTGATATCTCCCAGAAGTTCCGTGATATATTCCAGAAGTTTTTTTTTTTGTGTGTGTGTATGTATTTGGGTGCTCCTGTATTGGGTGCATATATGTTTACCAGAGTTATTTCTTCTTGTTGAATTGCTCCCTTTAGTACTATGAAGTGACCTTCCTTATCTCTTGTTATGGCCTTCACTTTGAAGTCTAATTTGTCAGATATAAGTATTGCTTCCCCAGATTTTTTTTTCATTTCCATTCATCTGAAAATTTTTTTCCATCCCTTTACTATCAGTCTGTGTGAGTCCTTTGTTCTGAGGTGAGTCTCTTGTAGATAGCAGATATATGGGTCATGATTTCCTATCCATTCAGCTACCCTATGTCTTTATATTGGAGCATTTAATCCAGATACTTTTAAGATTATTATTGATAGGTATTTGTCACCATTTTTATTCTTTATGCCCATGTTACTTCATCCCTTCCTATTTCTTCTTTTTAAAGCAGTCCCTTTAGCATTTCTTGCATTCCAGGCTTGCTGGTAATAAACTCCCTTAGCCCCTTTTTGTCTGTGAAACTCCTGATTACACCTTCAATTTTTTTTCTCCAGTTTATAGTTTATTTATTTTATTTTTTTAAATAAATCTTTATAGTTCAGATTATTACAGCTGTTCCTCTTTTTTTTCCCCCATAGCTCCCCTCCACCTGATTCCCCACCCCACCCAATGCCCTTACCTCCCGCCACTGTCTTCATCCATAGGTGTAAGATTTTTGTCCAATCTCTTCCAGCACCCTTCACACCCTCTTCCCCCTGAGAATTGTCAGTCCACTCCCTTTCTATGTCCCTGATTCTATTATATTCACCAGTCCATTCTGTTCTTCAGATTTTTTATTCATTTGATTTTTAGATTCACTTGTTGGTAGGTATGTATTTGATGTCATTTTGTTGTTCATAATTTTTATCTTTACCTTTTTCTTCTTCTTCCTCTTCTTAAAGAATACCCTTCAGTATTTCATGTAATCCTGGTTTGGTGGTGATGAACTCCTTTAGCTTTTTTTTGTCTGTGAAGCTCTTTATCTGACCTTCAATTCTGAATGATAGCTTTGCTGGGTAGAGTAATCTTGGTTGTAGGTTCTTGCTGTTCATCACTTTGAATATTTCTTGCCACTCCCTTCTGGCCTGCATAGTTTCTGCCGAGAAATCAGCTGACAGTCGTATGGGTACTCCCTTGTAGGTAACTAACCGTTTTTCTCTTGCTGCTTTCAAGATTCTCTCTTTGTCTTTTGCCCTTGGTATTTTAATTATGATGTGTCTTGGTGTGGTCCTCTTTGGATTCCTTTTGTTTGGGGTTCTCTGCGCTTCCTGAACTTGTAAGTCTATTTCTTTCACCAGGTGGGGAAAGTTTTCTGTCATTATTTCTTCTAATAGGTTTTCAATATTTTGCTCTCTGTCTTCTTCTGGCACCCCAAAAATTCGGATGTTGGTACACTTAAAGTTGTCCCAGAGGTTCCTTACACTATCTTCATATTTTTGGATTCTTTTTTCTTTCTGTTTTTCTGGTTGGGTGTTTTTTGTTTCCTCATATTTCAGATCTTTGGTTTGATTCTTGGGGTACGTCGATCTACAGTTGAGTTTCTGTATATTCTTTATTTTAGACAGTGTATGCTTAATTTCTGACTGGTCCTTTTCCATTTTTTTGATATTCTCATTAAGATCCTTAAAGGTCTCACTAAATTCCTCAGAGGTTTTTAGAAGATTCTTGAGTAACCTTATAAATGTGGTTCTGAACTCTATGTCATCCAGTAGTTTGCTTTCCTCCATTTCTTTCATTCGTGACATGTTTCTTCGTCTCCGCATTTTGGCTGCTTCCCTGTTTTGATGGAGTGGGCTTGTGTGGTAGGTGACCTATAGGGGCCAGTAGCTCAGCCTCCCCAATCACCTGATGTGGACGCTCTTGGTACACCCCTTTGTGGGCTGAGTGCAAAGTCTTGGTGTAGTTAAGCCTTGATTGCTGTTGGTACACTGGGAGGAATTGACCTCCAGGCCAATTGGCTGTGAGGACCCACTGTGTCTATAATGGAAGAACTGCTGTGCTGGAGACATGCTTATGGTGCAGGACTTGTTTCAGTGGGGCTTTGGTGCTCACTGAGTCTGCCTCTTGAATGTGTCACTTATGGATGTGAGGAGTTGCAATCTGGTGTCTCACACTGACCACTAGGTACACTGGTTTCTGGATCTCCAGTGGGGTGCAGGTCAGCTACTGTCTGAGGCCACCCAGCAGGCACTACAGTGAGAACTACAGTTTTCTCCTCTTTGCTTGGGGTTTGGAGGTTTTGGAGCTGTCTGACCCGGGCTGCAAGTTTGCTAGGTTAAGCTGCAATAAGGCAGGTCATTCATATGCTAAAGCCGCTGCTTGGAGCTTGGGTGGGTTTGTAGGTTGTGCAGGGCAGGGTCTCAGGGCATCACTAGGCTAGGGCATGGCAAACAGCGATGGCTGCCAGTTAGCCAGCTCTGCGTCTCTGACCCTGTCCCGCGTCCCATGCCCCAGCACGGTAAACAATTATTCCTGCATACAGCTCTGCAAGCAAGCCACCCTCACTTTCCGTCCTGATGGCAGATAGTCCAGCTTCTCCCCATAGGAGTTTGGGTCCCTCACTTCTCCCCAGAAACTGGATTTCAGAATAATCGGGGGCTTGTCTCCCTTCGGGTTGAAAAAAGCAATGCCTGCCGCCAGCCCGGATCGCGTGCCTCCATACCTCAGCTTTTCAGCGCTTGTGCACATCTCGATGCTCTTTTCTCTTTCCTTCTAGTTGTAGAACTTCCACTCAGTCAGCTTTCCCATGGTTCTGGGTGATAGACGTTTTGTCTTTTAGTTGTAGTTTTGAAATTGTTGTGCGAGGCAGCAGTTTAGGTGTTTACCTACGCCGCCAACTTGGATCCTCCTCTGCACCTTCAATTTTGAATGATAGCCTTGCTGAGTATAGTATTCTTGAATTCAGTCCCTTGCTTTGCTACACGTTGTATATTTCATTCCATTCCTTTCTGGCCTGATGTGTTTCTGTCAAGAAATCAGTTGATAGTCTAATGCAGGGGCCCTCAAACTTTTTAAACAGGGGGCCAGTTCACTGTCCCTCAGCCTGTTGGAGGGCCAGACTATAGTTTAAAAAAAAACTATGAACAAATTCCTATGCACACTGCGGGCCCGGGATGAGTCAGCTGCTAAGCAGGACAGGCAGCGGCACCCAGTGGGCCAGATAAATGTCCTCGGTGGGCCGCATGTGGCCCACGGGCCATAGTTTGAGGACCCCTGGTCTAATGGGAGATCCCTTGTAGGTAACTTTCTGTCTCTCTCTGGTAGCCTTTAAGATTTTACTTTGCTGTTGGTATTTGCCAATTTAATTATAATGTGTCCTGGTGTCAGTTTTTTGGGTTCATCGTGTTTGAGACTCTGAGCTTCCCGGACTTGAGTTTTTTCTTACCAATATCAAGGAAGTTTTCTGTCATTATTTCTTCAAATAGCTTTTCTATTCCTTGAACAATTTCCTCTCCTGCTTGCCCTTCTATTATGCACATGTTGTTCCATTTTATGTTGTCCCAAAGCTACCTTAGGCTTTCCTGCTTTTTAAGGTTTTTTCCCCAGTTGCTGCTCTGTTTGGGTGTTTTTTCCTATCTTGTCTTCTAGCACGCTGATGCAGTCCTCAGCTTCTTCTAGTCTTCTGTTGATGCTTTCTATTGTGTTCTTTATTGCAGCTATGTCGTTCTCCTATGTCTTCTTGGTTGTTCTTCATTTCCTCTTGATTTTTACACATGTTCTTGAATTTGTCTTCCATCCTTTTCAGCATCCTTATGACCATTGCTCTGAATACTTTCTCTGACAAAATACTTGCCTCCATTTTGTTTACTTCTTTTTCTCGTGATTCCTCCTTTTCTTTCATATGCTGGCTGTATATTTGTCTTCCCATTTTTGCTCCTCTCAGGGTTTCTGGTTATGTGGCTCACTCTACCACATTGACCAAAAGGCACAAAATACAACTGGACAAGACATGACACCGAGGGAACAAAACACAAATGTATTCATGACACCGATAACCCCAAATAAAGGTGAACACCAGAGAAAAGAGAATTAAGAGAGAAAAGAGTGCAAAAATGATATTGAGAATAGGAAAAAAGGTACGAGAGAAAAGTAAAAAAGGAAAAAGGAAGAATATACATATATGGGGAGAAAACTCCACAAAACCAACAAATAAACCAAAAAATGCAAACAACATACAGAACAAAAGGAGAGGAGATGAATCTGAATAGGCAGAGCTTATTTCCAGAAGGTAAGGTAAAGGAATTGAATGAGTGGGGGAATGGCCATGATTTAGTATAGAGGAGGTAGAAAGAGAATAAGTATATAAGAAGAAAAGTAAAAAACAAAATACCCAATAAAAAATTAAAATTAATTTAAAAATATGTATGTATATAATTAAAAATTATCCTATCTAATAAAGAGGAAATATGCAAATTGACCATCACACTGTCACAAAGATGGTAGCACCCACAGAGGAGGCAGGGTTTCTGTAACACAAGATGGTGGCACCCACAGCAGAGGTTAAGTTCCCATAATGAGCCTTAAGGAGCAATCAGCAGGGACCTGAGGCTGCGTGGCACTGGCCCGGGGCTGGGGACCTGAGCCTGCACACCCCCGCCTGGTGGGGCTTGACAGGGATCCTCAAGCTGTGGCCCCTGACTGGCAGGGCTTGACAGGGGACCTCAGGCTGCACCCCCCACCCTGGCACCAGACCAGGGTACCTGAGGCCACACCCCCACCCAGCAGGGCTTGACGGGGGACCTCAAAGTGTGTCCCCCACCCTGGTGCTGGGCCAGGGGACCTCAGAATGCTCCCCCCAACCTAGACCGGGGGACCTCAGGCTGCACTCCCCACCCTGGGCTGGGAAGCCTTAGGCCATGCTCCCCACCCCAGTGCCAGGGGACCTGAGGCTGCGCCCCACCCAGGAGGCCTTGACAGGGGACCTGAGGCTGTACCCCCTGCACTGGCCCAGATTGAGGGACCTCAGGCCACGCCCCCCCACCCTGGTTCTGGGCCAGGGGACCTCAAGGTGTGCCCCCCACCCCGGCCCAGGCTGGGGGACCTCAGGCCGCACCCCTCACCTCGGTGCTGGGCTGGGGGATCTCAGGCCATGCCCCCCACCTGGCAGGGCTTGACAGGTGACCAGAGGCTGTGCCCCCAACCTGGTGGGGCTTGACGGGTGTGGGGCTGGCCGGGTTTGGATCTTGCACAATGGGGGTGGGACCAGCTGGGTCTAGGTCTCGTGTGATTTTGAGACACTGTGGGTGGGTGGGGACTTGACTCTGGGTCCCACGTCACGCCCCAGACTCTGACAGGAGAAGATTTTCATATATATTTTACTTATTTTCTTTCATCTCTGACACTTCTATTATAGAGAAAGGTCAAATATCAATACTAAAATATTCCCTCTAATTAATCCCCTTTTGATGTGCATGAATTTTGTGCACTGGGCCACTAGTATCTACCTAATAAAATAGTAACATGCCCACCAGCCAATCAGGAGTGAGCATGCAAATTAACCCAATAAAGATGGTGGGTTAATTTGCATATGCAGGCACCAAGCAGCCGGGGGTGGGGCGGGATGCTTGCATTGTCGTCATGGTGATGACACAGGCGTTCCACATCACCCCAGTTGCTCTGGGCCTCTGGGAAGCATGGGAAGGCAGAAAGGCAGCTCTGGGCCAGAGCGGAAAGGCACCTCCAGCCCGGAGTGAAGGCAGTGCCAGCATCCAGGGGAAGGAAGGCCCATTCTTGCATGAATCTTTGTGCATCAGGCCTCTAATATATATATGTGTGTGTGTGTGTGTGTGTGTGTGTGTGTGTGTGTGTGTGTGTGTATATATACCATTGGACTGGTTGACCAGTAGCTGTGATGTGCACTGACCACCAGTGGGAATACTCTCAATGCAGGAGCTGCCCCCTGGTGGTCAGTGAGATCCCACAGTGGAAGAGCTGCTCAGCTGACCAATGGGTGCCAGACGCTGGGCTCATGGCTTGCAAGTGTAGCTGCAATGGCAGAAGCCTCTCCCATGAACATTCCCCCTGCGTGCCCCTCCCCCATCCAAAGCAAGACCAGGATTGGCATAGAGACTGCAGCAGAGCGGCATTGAGCCTACTGAGTGGTGGTGGTGGCAAGTGCAGCAGTGCTGGGATGAGTGGGAGCAGCAGGATGCCTGGCCCTGGCTTGGGCTCCTCCCCGGCTGCCTGCCACTTCAGCACTACTACATCCCTCGGGGGATATAGGACTGTCAGTTTCAGCCAATCCCTGCAGGCCAGGCCTAGGGACCCCAACGGTTCACAAATCTGTGCACTGGGCCTCTAGTATATATATAAAATATTTCCCCTATCTTTAATCTATCTACCTATATATTCATCTATTTTTGGAAAAGGAGAATAGAGAGCAGATAAGCCTGAGTTTGGTGAGTGAAACTAATTAAGCTATTAGTAGAAGAAGAGAACAAGCAAGGAGAGGAAAAACAAAAGCATAAAATAAAAACAAACAAAGAACAAGAAAAATGGTTAGTGATGAAAGAGAAAAGAGAAGGGTACATGGACTTGGAGCAGGGGAGAGGAAATTAGATATATGAGTAAGCCAACAGATTACTATAATAGTAATTCATCAATAAAGCAGATAAAGAAGATCAATTTTTAACAAGGAGTAAAAAGAAAGGAGAGAGAAAAACTAAAGCAGGAACATGAGAAGAGAAACAGGATGAAAGAGGGAGAAGTGAGGAAGAAAAGGTTGGCAAAAAAGGAAAAAATGAGATAAAGTAAAATAATGATAAAAAATAAAAATAGAATGTAGAACACTAATCCAAAAAAAATAAAAGGTTAAAAAATAATAATAAAGAAAAAATATATAGAATAAAGAAAAAAATAATTTCTTAAGTAAAAGATAAAAAATAAAGAAGTGAAGTATTGAAGTGTCGTTCACTTCAGCTGAATTTTAATGTCCCATATGGGCTGGTTTAAGACCCTTCTCTACTGTCTGCCACATCTCAGTTTTCTTTTAGGTAGTCAGCACTGTGTTGAAGTTCCCAGCGATCCACTGCTCCTCTGTGTCAGACTCCACATCCTTGGTTTCAGGCTGGCGGGATCAATCTGCCAGCTTTGTTTGTCTGCCCGCTTTCAGTCATATTTATTTACACAAGCATCTATTTCTGACACAAGCTCTAGGTGGCGGTGTTGCTGTATTAGTTTCTGGGACCAATTGGCCCCTCAACCCAGTCCCCAAGGGCTCCCTGGGGGTATTCAGAATCTTTGTTTCCCTGCTGAGCTGAAGGCTGGGTGCTCAGCTGGATGCAGTTGCACTGGTAGGAGAGCCTGGTCTTCAGGAGAAAAATGGCTGTTCAGAGTTGGAGGGACTGGACTGTCCACAGCTGGCTTCCTGGTCGCCTCTCCCTATTTTTCTCCCCAGCTTCCACAAAATCAATTCCCCCTGCACCACAGCCTCAGTGAGTGTTTGTAATTGAAAGATCCTATGTACTGGGTTTATTGAGTAAAAGCAAGGAAAATATAAAGACAGAGCAACCACACTGCTGCACATCTCTCTCCCCCCAGCATTGCGTAGCCAGTGCAGAACTTCAGGCTGCCTTTCTGAGGGCAGCCTCCCATGGCTGTGGTCTTAGATCTAGAGTCCCTGGCTGCCAGCAGCCTTGTGTATCTCCTTCCATAGTCGAATGTAACTCGTGTCCCCAAGGGATGCCAACTTGGTGTAGTGCAGTTTCCTTCTAACCCTTTAGTCCCGGTTGTTCACATCTCTCTCTCCAGCCCCAATCCCCAATCCTAACTTTCTCCAGGCATCCTCTGTTCTTTCCGGCTATGGGTTGTCTCATCAGCTGTGCTTAATTCACCAATTCCAGGTGGATGTTATTTGATTCAGCTGTTTCTTCTATCTTCTCCATGAGAAGGCACAGGACACATCTACCTATTCAGCTGCCATTTTATCTCCCCTGAACAAATTTTAGGGGCTCATGACTGGGGAGGCTGGAGTCTCAGTGTTCATGGGTTCACAGCCAAGGCAGCTGGTCCCTGGATGGTTTGGCTGTAGGGTCCCTGGTGGTGTCTGAGGTCTCCCTGGGTGGAGGCGAGGCTGGCCTCCCAGTCACAGCCTCTCTCACCTTCAAGATGGCATGGGCTCTGCAGAAGAGCCAGCCACCCTGGGAGAGATTGTGGTGGTAGTAGAGGCTGCCCAATTAGTAGGGCCTGATCCACCAGCCCCCAACAGTCTTGCAGAATATAAGTGTCCCTCAATCCCACATACACACATGCCCCACATGTCCACGCACTCCCCTTTCACTCCCTCACTCACTCATACTCTCTTCCTCACTGCCATCACATTGGCCACCATCTTGGATCAATCAATCCTGATTTGTTTTAAAACAGTGCTTTCTAGCCATTAATTCCAAGAATGCACAATGAGAACTCCGTGTATTTGAGATCCCCATGAAATTATCTGTTAACTAAAATATAAATAACAGTGAACAGTCCTTAATAGAAGATTGAATCTTGCTAAACAGAGGCTATTCTATCACAATAAACATAAATTTGGAATGGGAATAAAATGCTACAAAGAGTTGTCAATAGCAGAATATGAAGCCTGCTCATCTTCTCACCTCAACACTTTGTTGTTGTTCTTAATCCTTACCTGAGGAAATTTTTCCATTGATTTTCAGAGTGAGTGGAAGGGAGGGTGAGAAACAGAGAGAGAGAAACATGGATGTGAGAGAGATACATTGATTGGTTGCTTCCCACACAAGCCCTGACAAGAGCTGGGGATTAAGCCTGCCACTGAGGTACATGCCCTTGGCCAGAATAGAACCTGGGACCTTTCAATGCACAGGCCGATGCTCTATCCACTGAGCCAAACTGGCTAGAGCATCACCTCAACTTTTTACATCAATTTTTTATTTGGGTCCATTTAGGACAGGTATGATGGACATTCTTTTACTAATTGACTATGATAAGCCAGGTCTCTATTGTTTTTCCTTTAGTCAACTCACAATTAAAGCCAGCATCACCCTAATACCAAAACCAGATAAAGAAATGCCATAGATTTCTTGGCATTAATTTTGTATCCTGCTACCTTATTGAATTCATTTATTAAGTCTAATAACTTTTTTATGGAGTCAAACAGGCACTGAATGAATGAATCATTCCCTCTTAAATTTTGTTAGTTGGTCCACCCAGATGAGTTTATCTTTCTCCCACTCTTTCTCCCTACTCCATAGCCTCTTGAAAAAACATGAGAATATTTTCATGAATAAAGAAAATATGACATATCCTTAAGCCTGGATGAGATATGGTCTAGGAAGTGCTTTTGAGATAATCCTAACATCCTATCTAATAAAAGAGTAATATGCAAATTGACCATGACTCCAACACACAAGATGACTGCCCCCATGTGGTCAAAGATGGCTGCCCCCATGTGGACACAAGATGGCCACCACAAGATGGCCAGCAGGGGAGGGCAGTTGTGGGCAATAAGGCCAGCAGGGGAGGGCAGTTGGGAGAGACCAGGCCTGCAAGGAAGGGCAGTTTGGGGTGACCAGGCTGGCAGAGGAGGGAAGTTGGGGGCAACCGTGCCTGCAGGGAAGGGCAGTTGGGGGGGACCCAGGCCTGCAGGGGAGAGCAGTTTGGGGGGACCAGGCCTTCAGGGGAGGGCAGTTAGAGGTGACCAGGCCTTCAGGGGAGGGCAGTTAGGGGTGACCAGGCCTGCAGGGGAGGGCAGTTAGGGGCAATCAGGCTGGCAGGGGAGCAGTTAGGCATCAATCAGGCAGGCAGGGGAGTGGTTAGGGGTGATCAGGCTGGCAGGCAGAAGTGGTTAGGGGCAATCAGGAAGGCAGGTAGGCAAGCAGTTGGGAGCCAGCAGTCCTAGATTGTGGGAGGGTTCCCAGATTGGAGAGGGTGCAGGCTGGGCTGAGGGACACCCCCCCCCCTGCACGAATTTCATGCATTGGGCCTCTAGTCTAAAGATAAAGAGAACTTCTGCAGCCCAGCTAGTGTGGTTCAGTGGTTGAGCATTGACCCATGCCCTAAGAAGTCACTGGTTCAACTCCTGGTCAGGGCACATGCCTGAGTTGGGCTCTGGAATCCTGGGGTGGAGGGGCTAAGTAGTAGGCAGCTGATCCATGTTTCTCATCAATGTTTCTCTTCCATCAATGTTTTCATCTCCTCCTCCCTTCTTCTCTCTCTAAAATCAATAAAAAAGTTTTTTAAAGAGAATTCTGCAAGCTTCAGTGTATGACCAATTATTGCTTCAGGTCTGCATTTGAGTCCTAGCTCTGCCTCTGAATAACAATGACTCTACATAAACCTCTTTCTCTCTTTTGGCCTCAGTCTCTTAATTTAAAAAAATAATTGATTGAACTAGATAGTCTCTGAAGTCCCTTGCAGCTTTAAAGATTTATGTGTTCTTTAAAAAGCAAGTGAGTAGTCAATTATATTATTTTAAATTAGTTGGTAACAATATATTATTTATATTGTGTTAGAAAGCATTGTATATGGTGGCTGTTGAGTAGTTAAAACATGAACTTTGAAATCACACTCCTGCGTCTAAGCTTGATCCATTATTTATTTATTAGCTATCTAAACTTGAAAAAATTAGTGAAAGTCTCAGAGCCCTTGTTTACTCATCAATTAAATTAAGACAATGATTCAACCTATCTGACAGGAATGTTGTGAAAATTAAAGTGATGTTTGGGGTTTCTGAATGCATGTTAGGTATCATTGCTATGTAAACCAATGTGGTTCAAATATTTCATATTCCAGTTTTGTTATTCAGTACAACTTTACTTGAACTCTCTGCTTAACTTTCCTCAAAACTGAAGGTGCTAGTAAAAGTAGTGTCTACTATGGTAGACGCTATTAATATTTCCCCATACAATGCTTCTTCTTTTATTTGGGAATATATGGATGATCATGCCTCCATACTCCATTTAACTTAAACATGATGATATGAGTAGTTCTAACCAATGAAATGGGAGAAGAACTGACTTGTTTCACTTCCAATGCATTTACTCCTTTTTGCAATTGATTTCTAATTTCTTTTTTTTTTTCATTTTATTTTATTTTTTTTCAAATTTTTATTAAGGTATTATATGTGTACATATCTTACCATTGCCCCCCCCAACCCCACTCCCATACATGCCCTCACCCCCCAATGTTTTGCATTAGTTGGTTACTCTTATATGCATGCATACAAGTCCTTCAGTTGATCGCTTATTCCCCCCACCTCTCCCAAACCTTACCGCTGTAATTAGACAGTCTGTCTGATGCTTTACTGCCTCTGTAACTATCTTTTTGTTCATCAGTTTATAATGTTTTTCATTATCTCCAAATGAGTGAGATCATGTGGTATTTTTCTTTCATTGACTGGCTTATTTCACTTAGCATAATGTTCTCTAATTCCATCCAGGTGCCTACAAATGGTAGTAATTCCTTCTTTTTTATGGCAGCATAGTATTCCATTGTGTAGATGTACCATAGTTTTCTGATCCAGTCATCTGCTGACGGGCACCTAGGCTGTTTCCAAATCTTAGCTATTGTAAATTGTGCTGCTATGAACATAGGGGTGCATATATCCTTTCTGATTGGTGTTTCTGGTTTCTTAGGATATATTCCTAGGAGTGGGATTACTGGGTCAAATGGGAGTTCCATTTTTAGTTTTTTGAGGAAACTCCATACTGTTCTCCACAGTGGCTGCACCAGTCTGCATTCCCACCAGCAGTGCACGAGGGTTCCTTTTTCTCCGCATCCTCGCCAACACTTGTCGTTTGTTGATTTGTTGATGATAGCCATTCTGACAGGTGTGAGATGGTATCGCATTGTCGTTTTGATTTGCATCTCTAGGATAATAAGTGACTTTGAGCATGTTTTCATGTGTCTCTTGGCCTTCCTTCTGTCTTCTTTCAAAAAGATTCTATTTAGGTCTGTTGCCCATTTTTTTATTGGATCATTTATCTTCCTTTTATTAAGTTGTATAAGCTGCCTGTAGATGTTGGAGATTAAACCTTTATCAGTGATACCATTTGCAAATATGTTCTCCCATACAGTGGGGTTTCTTGTTGTTTTGTTGATGGTTTCTTTTGCTGTGCAAAAGCTTTTTATTTTGATGTAGACCCATTTGTTTATTTTCTCTTTGGCTTCCATTGCCCTAGGGGCAGTATCACTGAGAAAGTTCTTTTGGCATATGTCTGAGATTTTGCTGCCTGTGGATTCCTCTAGTATTTTTATGGTTTCCCGTCTTATATTTAAGTCCTGTACCCATTTTGAGTTTATTTTTGTGTATGGTGTAAGTTGGTGATCTAGTTTCATTTTTTGCATGTATCTGTCCAATTTTCCCAACACCATTTATTGAAGAGACTGTCTTGACTCCATTGTATGCTCATGCCTCCTTTGTCAAATATTAATTGCCCATATTGGTTTGGGTCGATATCTGGATTCTCTAGTCTATTCCATTGATCTATATGTCTGTTCTTGTGCCAGTACCAGGCTGTTTTGAGGACAGTGGCTTTGTAATACAGCTTGAAATCTGGTATTGAGATCCCTCCTACTTTATTCTTCTTTCTCAGGATTGCTGTGGCTATTCGAGGTCTTTTTTTATTCCAGATGAATTTTTAGAGAGTTCTTTCTAGGTCTGTGAAATATGCTGTTGTTATTTTAATGGGGAGTGCATTGAATCTATAGATTGCTTTGGGTAGTATGGACATTTTGATGATGTTGATTCTACCAATCCATGAACATAATATGTTCTTCCATCTGTTTACATCTTCCTCTATCTCTTTTTTCAGTGTCCTGTAGTTTTCCGCATACAGGTCTTTTACCTCCTTGGTTAGGTTTATTCCTAAGTATCTTAATTTTTTTGGTGTGATGGAAAATGGGATTGCTTTTTTAGTCTCTCTTTCTGTAAGTTCACTGTTGGTGTATAGAAATGCCATAGATTTCTTGGCGTTAATTTTGTATCCTGCTACATTGCCAAATTCATTTATTAAGTCTGTTAGTTTTTTGATGGAGTCTTTCGGGTTTTTTATGTACAATATCATGTCATCTGCAAATAAAGACAGCTTTACTTCTTCTTTTCCAATTTGGATGCCTTTTATTTCTTCTTCTTGTCTAATTGCAATGGCTAATACTTCCAGTACTATGTCGAACAGGAGTGGTGAGAGTGGGCATCCCTGTCTTGTTCCTGTTCTTAGGGGAAATGGTTTTAGTTTTTGCCCATTGAGTATGATGTTAGCTGTGGGTTTATCATATATAGCTTTTATTATGTTGAGGTATGATCCTTCTATTCCCACCTTGTTGAGAGTTTTTATCAAGAAAGGGTGTTGGATTTTGTCAAATGCTTTTTCTGCATCAATTGATATGACTATGTGATTTTTATCTTTCAATTTGTTTATGTGATGCATCACATTTATTGATTTTCGGATATTGTACCATCCTTGCATTCCTGGGATAAACCCTACTTGGTCATGGTGTATGATCTTTCTGATGTACTGCTGGATCCGATTTGCTAAAATTTTGTTGAGGATTTTGGCATCTACATTCATGAGGGATATTGGCCTGTAATTCTCCTTCATTGTGTTGTCTTTATCTGGTTTTGGTATTAGGGTGATGCTGGCTTCATAGAAGGAGCTTGGAAGTGTTCCTTCCTCTTGAATTTTTTGGAATAGTCTGAGGAGGATAGGTTTTAGTTCTTCCTTGAATGTTTGGTAAAACTCTCCTGTGAAGCCGTCTGGCCCAAGGCTTTTGTTTGCTGGAAGCTCTTTGATGACTGCTTCAATTTCTTCCATAGTTACTGGCATATTGAGCTGTTTAGATTCTTCCTGATTGAGTTTTGGAAGGTTATATTTTTCTAGGAATATGTCCATTTCCTACAGGTTGTCCAGTTTGTTGGAATAGAGTTGTTCATAGTATTTTTTAACAATCCTTTGTATTTCGGCGGGATATGTTGTTATTTCACCTCTTTCATTTCTCATTTTGTTTATTTGGGTCCTCTCTCTTTGCTTCTTGGTGAGCCTGGCTAGAGGTTCATCAATAGTGTTGATCTTTTCAAAGAACCAGCTCTTGGTTTTGTTGATCTTTTGTATTGTTTCTTTGGTCTCTATGTCATTTATCTCTGCTCTGATCTTTATTATTTCCTTCCTTCTGCTTACACTGGGCTTTTCTTGTTGCTCTTTTTCTAACTCTTTGAGTTGTTGGGTTAGGTAATTTATTACCAATGTTTCTTGTTTTTTTCAGTAGGCTTGTAGAGCTATGAACTTCCCTCTCAAGACTGCTTTCGCTGTGTCCCATAGATTTTGGATTGTAGTGTTTTCATTGTCATTTGTTGCCATGATGTTTTTTATTTCTTCTTTGATCTCTCTGGTAACCCAGTCATGGTTTAATAGCATGCTGTTTAGCCTCCATGTGTTTGATTTCTTTGGGTGGTTTTTATTGTAATTGATTTCCAGTTTTATGCCACTGTGGTCTGAGAAGATGCTTGATATGATTTCTATCTTCTTGAATTTGAAGAGACTTTGCCTATGTCCCAACATATGGTCTGTCTTTGAAAATGACCCATGTGCACTTGAGAAGAATGTATATTCTGTGGCTTTGGGGTGAAATGTTCTGAAGATGTCAATTAATTCCATCTGTTCTAGTGAGTCATTTAGGATTGATGTTTCTTTGCTGATTTTTTGTTTAGAGGATTTGTCCAATGGTGATAGTGGGGTATTAAAGTCTCCTACTATGATTGTATTGCTGTCAATCTCTCCCTTGATATCCTCCAGGAGTTTTTTTATGTATTTGTGTGCTCCTGTATTGGGTGCATATATGTTTACCAGAGTTATTTCTTCTTGTTGGATTGCTCCCTTTAGTATTATGAAGTGGCCTTCCTTATCTCTTGTTATGTCCTTCACTTTGAGATCTAATTTGTCAGATATAAGTATTGCTACCCCAGCTTTTTTTTTCAGTTCCATTTGCCTGGAAAACCTTTTTCCATCCCTTCACCCTCAGTCTGTGTGCATCTTTTTTTCTGAGGTGGGTTTCTTGTAGACAGCAGATATATGGGTCATGTTTTCTTATCCAATCCATTACCCTATGTCTTTTGATTGGGGCATTTAATCCATTTACATTTAAAGTTATTATTGATAGGTACTTATTTGTCGCCATTCCTATTCTTTACACCTGTGTTCCTTCTTCGCTTCCTATTTCTTTTTTTTTTTTTTTTTTTTTTACAGCAGAACCTTTAGCATTTCTTGCATTGCTGGTTTGGTGGTAATAAATTCCCTTAGTCCTTTTTTGTCTGTGCAGCTCCTGATTTCACCTTCAATTTTGATTGATAGCCTTGCTGGGTACAGTATTCTTGGATTCAGACCCTTCCTTTGCATGACTTTGTATATTTCATTCCATTCCCTTCTGGCCTGATTAGTTTCTGTTGAGAAATCAGTTGCTAGTCTGATGGGGGTTCCTTTGTATGTAACTTTCTGTCTCTCTCTTGCCGCTTTTAAGATTCTTACTTTGTCGTTGGTGTTTGCCAATTTAATTATAATGTGCCTTGGCGTCGGTCTTTTGGGGTTCATTTTGCTTGGGACTCTGTGACCTTCTTGGATTTGTGTGGGTTTTTTCTTCTCTATATCAGGGAAATTTTCTGTCATTATTTCTTCAAAGAGGTTTTCTATTCCTTGCTCAGCTTCCTTTCCTTCTGGAACCCCTATTATGCAGATTTTGTTTTGTTTCGTGTTGTCCCAAAGTTCCCTTAGGCTCTCCTCCTGCCTTTTAATTTTTTTTTCTAGAAGTTGCTCTACTTGGGTATTTTTTCCCATCTTGTCTTCTAGCTCACGGATGCGGTCCTCTGCTTCTTCTAGTCTACTCTTGATGCTTTCTATTGAGTTCTTTACAGCAGCGATGTCATTTTTCATTTCTTCTTGGTTCTTCTTCATTTCCTCTTGGTTCTTGCTCATATTGTCGAATTTGTCTTCCATTCTTTTCAGCCACCTTATGACCATTTCTCTGAATTCTTTTTCTGGAAGGTTGCTTGCCTCCATTTCGTTTACTTCCTTTTCTGGTGCTGCCTGCTTTTCTTTCATATGCGGGCTGTGTCTTTGTCTCCCCATGGTCTCTCTTCTCTGGGTGTCTGGTTATGTAGTTCTCTCTCTCATGCGTTGATTTAAAGGCACAAAATACAGCACTACCAAGTACAACACACAAGGCACTGAAGAGAAATGTATTCACGATATTAATAACCTCCAATAAAGGTGACCACCAGAGAAAGGCAAATTAGGGGATAGGAGAGAAAGAAGAAGAGGAAAAAGAAAGAAAGAAGAAGAAAAAAAAAAGGAGTGTCAAAATGAAATTGGGAAAAGGGAAAAAAAGAAGAAAAAAAAAGTAAGAGAGACAAGAAAGAGACTAAGAGAGAAAGGGAAACAGACTATATATATTGGGGATAAAACTCCAATAGAACAATCACTTATCCCAGCAAATACCAGCAACAAGTACCTGAGGATTAATACAAACTACAACACCAACTAATATTGAGTGAGGCAAGGGAAAACAGAAGCACTAAACAAACAAAAAAAATAAACAAAAGAAGAATAAGTAAAACAATCTCACAAAAAACCATAAAAATTCGATATAATCTACATTCAAGCGAACAACAACAACAAAAGGACAGAGAGAAAAACAATTTTTTGGATAGTTAAGACAGCGAAGAGAGAGGTGTGTATGGACTTGGAGCAGAGGATTGGAGATTAGATATATAAGTAGGGTGAAATTTTAACAGGGGGTAAACAGAAAGAATAGGGAAAATCTAAAGCAGGAAAGGGGTAAGATAAACAGGACACCAAAAAGGGAAAAGTGAGGAAGAGAGTGATGGCATAAAGGTAGAGTTGAGATACAGTAAAATGATGCTAAAGGAAAGATAAAAATAGAATGTAGAACATTAATCCCAAAATAAAATGAAGAGAAAATAAAATGACACTTAAAAAAAAAAGATAAAATAGCAGTAGTAATAATACGGATTGAAAATAAAAATGTAATAATTAAAAAGGTAAAATCAAGTGAGGAAAAAAGAAAAAAAATAGTTTCTTGAGTAAAAGATGCAAAAAATGAAAATAAAAAAATAAAAAATAAAAATAAAATGTGGAGTAGTGAAGGTCATTCACTTCCTCTGTTGTTCTGTTTGGCACGCCTGTTTCTCAGTCCGGACAGTATTGCAGTTCCCTGTGTTCCACTGCTCTTCTGTGATGTAAGCCAGTCCTAATTTTAAGCAGGCGGTGTGTCTTAATTCGTATTCCTTTATTTTTGATTACACAAGAGTCAATTTGTGATTCAGCCCCTGGGTGGCAGTGTTTCTGGATTGACTTCCGGGTTTATCTATGGCCTCTCTAGGTAGTGTTAGAGCCTTCTTTCCCTGTGGTACTCACTACAGGTTTGTGGGAGTGGGCTGCCTCAGAGCTGGCTCTCCGATGGTCACTCCCAGCTCCAATCCCCAGGTTCCAGAAAAACAACTTTCCCCTGCAGTCTCCCAGGGTGTCCCCAACTGGGTGATCCTATGTATTGGGCTTAGTAATCAGAAGCAAGAATTTCAAGAGGAAAAAGCCCAAGTGTGCGCACTCCGTGGCTGTGCGTAAGTCTAGCACACCTCTGAAATTCTTAGGGTGTCCCTGCACGTCAGATCAAAATGGGTTGCTTTTTAGAGAGCCCTTCTGTTAGCAGCTCTGAGGACCCCCTTCCACATTCACAGATCACACCAGCCCCAACAGCCATGGATTTTTCTAGGCACAGACTTCCCTGGTCCTCCAGCTCCCACAAAACGCGTGTTCCTCTCTTGCGCTGGGACCAGAGACCTCAACTTATCCTAGGCGAAAGCTGACCTTTCCTTGGTGGAGTATAGAGCTCCTCTGAAGCCGTGTGTTTGCGCCAATTGGGGAGCATTGTTCTGGGGCTTGCAGCTGTTCCTTGGGTGCCACAGTTGTGGATTCTCAGGCTTCTGATAAGCTCCACTTTCAGGTTCCAGATGGCGCAGACTCCGTGTCCAAGCCCGCAGCTCCGGGAGGGGACCCAGCCGCAGTGGGAGCTGCCAGGTCAGGGGAACCCCGTCTAGCAGTCTCCCACCTTCTTCTGGAGTTCAGCTGTCCCCCAACTTGCCAACAAACACTCCTAGTGCGATCCTCAGCTGTTCTTTCTTTCTGCTCCGGCACAAGGCTCGGAACACTGTCTATTCCGCCGCCATTTTTCTCTTCTCTGATTTCTAATTTCAAGGCATCATTATCAGAGAATATGCTGGTATAATTTCAATCTTCTTGAATTTTTTGATGCTAATTTTGTGACTCAACATATGGTCTATCCTTAAAAAATGTTGCATGAGCACTGGAGGAGAATATATAATCTGATGTTCTGGGATGAACGGTTCTGTAATGTCTCTTTCACAGAAATATGTGTCAGAACAATCTATTCATCCTTCGCTCAGGGTCTGCAGGTCAGTCCCAGCATTCATTTATTCCTGGTTGATGCTTCAGTGTCTCTTAGGCATGTCTCTGTGTTGAGCAGACTAATTTTTCTTCAATTATAGTTGGTTAACTGGATGGAATTTTAGGGGGAGAGAACAAGGGGATCTCTTACACTGTCATTCCTTTGGCATCACTTCTGATGCATTTAATTGGCATGACTTAGCTCTTGCTCTCCCTTCCTTTGAGATAGTAAACCCTAGAATCTCATACTAAGATGCTGATAGAATAAGATGCTGAAGTCTTTTAAATATGGGTCCCTAGGTGAGAACAATGGGAGCAAAATTACTTCCCTATCCTGCTGACTCACACCTGGCATGTAGCATGAGTGAGCTATAAATCTTGGTTGTTATAAACAATTGAGATTTGGCAATTTGTTTTCTCCCCAATGTTACCTACTTGAATCTGACGGATATAGCTACCATGATGGTTCCCTGAAGATTAAAAAGTAAAATGTATATAAATCACTTAGGGCAGTATCTAACCATAATGAATAATTTTGTTCCTTATAGCTGCATAGCATCTTAAACTTCTGCTCATGTTTTTCTATTTTTAATTTCTTTATTGATTAAGGTATTACATATTTGTCTTCATCCCCCCATTACCTTCCCAAACCCCTCCCACTCATGCCACACAACACTGTTGTCTGTGACAACTGGTTAGGCTTATATGCATGCATACAAGTCCTTTGGTTGATCTCTCCCCTTACCCCCACCCTCCCCTACCTTCCCTCTGAGGTTTGACAGTCTGATCGATGCTTCCCTGTCTCTGGATCTGTTTTGTTCATCAGTTTATGGTGTTCATTATTTCCCATAGATGAGTGAGATTATGTGATATTTATCTTTCTCTGACTGATTTATTTCACTTAGCATAATGCTCTCCAGTTCCATCCATGTTGTTGCAAATGGTAGGAATTCCTTCTTTTTTAGCACAGCATAGTATTCCATTGTGTAGATGTACCACAGTTTTTTAATCCACTCATCTGCTGATGGGCATTTAGGCTGTTTCTAGATGTTAGCTATGGTAAATTGTGCTGCTATGAACATAGGGGTGCATATATCCTTTCTGATTGATGTTTCTAGTTTCTTGGGATATATTCCTAGAAGTGGGATCACTGGGTCAAATGGGTGTTCCGTTTTTAGCTTTATGAGGAAACTCCATACTGTTCTCCACAGTGGCTGCACCAATCTGCATTCCCACCAGCAGTGCACGAGGGTTCCTCTGTCTCCACATCCTTGCCAGCACTTGTCGTTTGTTGATTTGTTTATGATTGCCATTCTGACAGGTGTGAGATGATATCGCATTGTCATTTTGATTTGCATCTCTCAGATAATTAGGGACTTTGAACATGTTTTCATATGTCTTGGCCTTTATATCTTCTTTCGAAAAGTATCTATTTAGGTCTGTTGCCCATTTTTTTTTTAATTTAACATTCAACTTTATTTATTTTTTAAATTGTTTGAAGTATTACAAATAGTAGTATATATGTCTCCTTTTTTCCCCTCCATTGACCTCCACCCGGCCTCCCCTACCCCCCAGTACATGCCTTTACCTGCCCCCCCCCCCCCCAGTGTCTTGTATCCATTGGTTATGCTTATATGCATGCGTACAAGTCCTTCGGTTGATCTCTTACAGCCCGCCCCCCCCCCCCCGCAACCTCCTCTGCCTTCCCGCTGTAGTTTGACAGTCTGTTCAATGCTTCTTTGCCTCTGTATCTATTTTTTTTCCCATTTCTTTCCTTTAAAAAAATCTTGCCTCTGCAGACTAGAAATAAACATATAATAACAAAAAAATGTTTGAGTCCCAATTTCAATGTCCAACAATTCTGAGTCCCCGTTTCAATGTCAAACAGTTTCTTATGTGTACATGTCAGCAATGATATCTGGATGGTGGGCACATGGTGGCAATGCAGGTCTGACCCTCTCTGGTTTGGTCCTAGGCAACCTGCTGCATCGCACAGCTGCTAACTGCTAGCGTGGCAAGGCATCGTCAGCGTCCTCCATCTCTGGACTGTTTCTCCTCTTGTCTTCGTTGGTTGGAGCAGACCTGTCAATTCCTCTCTGTTGCAGGAATCCACATGGTCTTGGAGTTGTTTTCTGAAAATATACAAACATATTCTCGAACAAAAGTTAATAAAGGAATCTTTTCTATATAATTGATTTGGGATCCTTTTTATTTTTGCCCAAACGATTTTCCTTTGTCTTATTTAGACACCATGTGTGTTTTTCATGGGTGTCTTGCTGTTAGCATTACAAATGAAAATTAATTTTGTAAAGTAAAAATTTTCTAGATGTAATTTACTTATAGGATATTTTTCCTTACATGATATTACCTGATTATTCCCCCTTTTTGATTAATGGAGGCTTTTGTAAATTTTATAATGCAGTCTTGATAACTTTAAATTTTAATTTTTTGCACAAAAATGAGACTGATTTAGTTTCATTGCATGTTCAGGAATTTTACCATGAGATGAACTACCAATAGAAATTTTAGTTACCACTTTAGGAATAGCTTTTTGTCCAGTACAATTAAATTTTCTTGAATATTCACTTATTTCAATTAGCCTATTTAAATTAATCTGAAAACTTGATTATTATTTTACTGTAAATTTAATACTCTACCAACAATCTTAGTTTACCCTGTAAATATTAGTGGAAAGGATTATTTGCATTCTTGAGTAGGCCCTGAGCATTCCTGGTGCTAGGCTGGATTTAGATATAGGGCAGCTGCTGTCGGCCAAATCTCTGTCTGTCACCTGTGTCCCAATCTGAGCTGGGCGTGGGAAGCAAAGCAGCCATGGGGGCAGGAGACCTCCCTCAGACGGGGTGAGGGTTCAGGCCCCTGCAAGGTTGGGGGGGTGGGGGTCTGTGCCCCACCTCTGTTGATCCCCAAGTTCTCTCCTGATGGCCCCTCTGCGACTGTGCCTGTCTTAGGTTGTTCCTTCCCTGAGGAATCTTACCCGTTTCTGGCTAACCAGTCATCTTCCGGGGCCAAGCAGGGTGATGTGAGGTTCAGTTCTGTCTCCTTGGTAGCCTATGCCCCCATGTCCTCCATGCCCAGCACCTGTCTTGGGATCCCCTGGCCTGCTGGCGGGTCCCCAGCACTGAACACATATCTCGGGGATCTCAGGTTTCTTCTCCAGGGAGGGCCCAGCTCACACGATTGGGCGAGAGACAGATCCATGGTACCAGCCACCACGAGGCTTCAAGCTCAGCATGAACAGAAAGCTCAGGCAACAGCTGAGGGCAATTGGATTGTGAGAAGAGGGTCCCTCTTGGCACAAAAGGCAAGAGGGGCTAATATAGAATGCTCAAGTGCTTTCCCAGTGCCTGAATTCCTTCTTAAAGGGATTATATCCTTTCATGTCCTTTTTTTTTTTTTTTTTTTAATTGCTGCCAAACATTCCAAGAATTAGTTTGTAAGTTTGTTTGGGATAATTGTACAATATGCTGTTGTAAAATATCTAAAATTATAATGACATTGTAGAATAATATCATGTAAGGATATTCTTTGCTCTAGGCCATGGCAATTCAATTTCAAAATGGCTGTCAATTTCTTTTTGTAACTTTGTATAAACTTTGTCAGGGAGGCAAAAACACAAATTACTTACTTTACTTCAAGAGGCTAAATATATTGACTTTCAATTACAATCCTTATGACTTTTGAAGGAAACTTCTCTTGGTTTCCTTCCCAAATAATTTTCGGGCTACAGAGAGTTTCATTTAAAAATCTTTGTCACATGAAACAATTTCTCTTAAGGTTATGGTGACCACTAGTATGGATTAGATTTAATATTTTATTTTAATTTAATTTTATTTTTTTATAATTTTTAAATTTTTTTTAAATTGTTATTTTTTACATATATGTCCTTATTCCCCCATAACCCTACACCCGCCACTTATGCCCCACCCCCTTGTTGTCTGTGTCCATTGATTAGGCTCATATGCATGCACACAAGTCCCTTGTTTGATCTCTCCCCCTTACCCCCACCCTCCCCTACCTTCCCTGAGGTATGACGTACTGTTCGATGTTTCTCAGTCTCTGGATCTATTCTTATTCATCAGTTTATGCCATTCATTATATTCCACAAATGAGTGAGATCATGTGATATTTATCTTTCTCTGCCTGGCTTATTTCACTTAACATAATACTCTGCATCTCCATCCATGTTGTTGCAAATGGTAGGAACTCCTTCTTTTTTAGTGCAGGGTAGTATTCCATTGTGTAGCTATACCACAGTTTTTTAATCCACTCATCTGCTGATGGGCATTTAGGCTGTTTCCAAACTTAGCTATGGTGAATTGTGCTGCTATGAACATAGGGGTGCATATATCCTTTCTAATTGGTGTTTCTTGGAATATATTCCTAGAAGTGGGATCACTGGGTCAAATGGGAGTTCCATTTTTAGTTTTTTTGAGGAAACTCCATACTGTTCTCCACACTGGCTGCACCAGTCTGCATTCCCACCAGCAGTGCACGAGGGTTCCTTTTTCTCCCCATCCTTGCCAGCACTTGTCATTTGTTGATTTGTTGATAATAGCCATTCTGACAGGTGTGAGATGGTGCTGCATTGTGGTTTTGATTTGCACCTCTCTGATGATTTGTGACTTTGAGCAGGTTTTCATATGTCTCTTGGCCTTCCTTCTGTCTTCTTTCCAAAAGTGTCTATTAGATCAGTTGCCCATTTCTTGATTGGGTTGTTTATCTTCCTTTTGTTAAGCTATATGAGTTCCCTGTAAAAGTTGGAGATTAACCCCTTATCCGTGATAACATTGGCAAATATGTTCTCCCATGCAGTGGGCTTTCTTGTTGTTTTGTAGTCCCATTTGTTTATTTTCTTTTTAGTTTCCATTGCCCTAGGAGCAGTATCAGTGAAGAAGTTCCTTCAGCATATGTCTGAGATTTTGCTACCTGTGGATTCCTCTAGTATTTTTATGGTTTCCTGTCTTATGTTTAAGTCCTTGATCCATTTTGAGTTTATTTTTGTGTATGGTGTAAGTTGGTGGTCTAGTTTCATTTTTTTGCATGTATCTGTCCAATTTTTTCAACACCATTTATTGAAGAGACTGTCCTGACTCCATTGTATGTTCATGCCTCCTTTGTCGAATATTAATTGGGCATGGTGATTTGGGTTGCTATCTGGGTTCTCTAGTCTATTCCATTGGTCTATATGTCTGTTCTTGTGCCAGTACCAGGCTGTTTTGAGAACAGTGGCTTTGTAATACAGCTTGATATCTGGTATTGAGATCCCACCTACTTTGTTCTTCATTCTCAGGATTGCTGCGGCTATTCAGGGTCTTTTTTTATTCCAGATGAATTTTTGGAGAGTTCGTTCTAGGTCTGTGAAATATGCTGTTGGTATTTTAATGGGGAGTGCATTGAACCTATAGATTGCTTTGAGTAGTATGTACATTTTGATGATGTTGATTCTACCAATCCATGAACACGGTATGTTCTTCCATCTGTTTGTGTCTTCATCTATCTCTTTTTTCAGTGTCCTGTAGTTTTTTGCATATAAGTCTTTTACCTCTTTAGTTAAGTTTATTCCTAGGTTTCTTAATTTTTTGGTGCGATGGTAAATGGGATTGCTTTTTTAGTCTCTCTTTCTGTAAGTTCACTATTGGTGTATAGAAATGCCATAGATTTCTTGGCGTTAATTTTGTATCCTGCTATCTTAATGAATTATTTATTAATCTAATAATTTTTGGATGGAGTCTTTAGTGTTTTCTTTGTACAGTATCATGTCATCTGCAAATAAGACAGTTTTAATTCTTTTTTTCCGATTTGGATGCCTTTTATTTCTTCTTCTTTTCTGATCACAATGGCTAGTACTTCTAGTACTATGTTGAATAGCAATGGTGAGAGTGGGCATCCCTGTCTTATTCCTGTTCTTATGGAAAATGGTTTTAGTTTTTGCCCATTGAGTATGATGTTGGCTGTGGGTTTTTCATAATGGCTTTTATGATGTTGAGGTATGATCCTTCTATTCCCACCTTCCTGAGAATTTTTATCAAGAAAGGGTGTTGGATTTTGTCAAATGCTTTTTCTGCATCAATTGATATGACTATGTGATTTTTCTCCCTCAATTTGTTTACGTGATGTATCACATTTATTGATTTGTGGATATTGTACCATCCTTGCATCCCTGGGATAAATCCTGCTTGGTCATGGTGTATGATCGTTCTGATGTACTGCTGCATCCGATTTGCTAGAATTTTGTTGAGGATTTTTGCATCTATGTTTATGAGGGATGTTGGCCTGTAATTCTCTTCCATTGTGTTGTCTTTATCTGGTTTTGGTATTAGGGTAATGTTGGCTTCATAGAATGAGTTTGGAAGTATTCCTTCCTCTTGAATTTTTTGGAATAGTCTGAGGAGGATAGGTTTTAGTTCTTCCTTGAATGTTTGGTATAGCTCTGCTGAGAAGTCGTCTGGCCCCGGGCTTTTGTTTGCTGGAAGCTTTTTGATGACTGCTTCAATTTCTTCTATAGCTATTGGCCTATTGATATTTTTAGATTCTTCCTGATTGAGTTTTGGAAGGTTGTATTTTTCTAGGAATATGTCCATTTCCTCCAGGTTGTCCAGTTTGTTGGAATAAAGTTGTTCATAGTATTTTTTAACAATCCTTTGTATTTCTGTGGGGTCTGTTGTTATTTCACCTCTTTAATTTCTGATTTTGTTTATTTGGGTCCTCTCGCTTTGCTTCTTGGTGAGCCTGGCTAGAGGTTCATCAATCTTGTTTATCCTTTCAAAAAACCAGCTCTTGGTTTCATTGATCTTTTGCATTGTTTGTTTTTTTTTTTTTGTCTCTATGTCATTTATTTCTGCTCTAATCTTTATTATCTCCTTCTTTCTTCTCACTCTGGGCTTTTCTTGTTGCTCTTTCTAATTCTTTGAGTTGTAGAGTTAGATGATTTACTACCATTTTTTCTTGTTTTTTGAGGTAGGCTTGTAGAGCTATAAACTTCCCTCTCAGGACTGCTTTCATTGTGTCCCATAGGTTTTGGATTGTTGTGTTTTTATTGTCATTAGTTTCCAGGATATATTTAATTTCTTCTTTGATTTCATTGGAAACCCAATCAATATTTAATAACATGCTATTCAGCTTCCAAGTGTTTGAGTGTTTTGGATTGTTTTTATTGTAGTTTATTTCTAATATTATGCCACTGTGGTCTGAGAAGATGCTTGGTATGATTTCAATCTTCTTGAATTTGGGGAGACTTTGTGACCCAATATGGGGTCTATTTTTGAAAATGTCCCATGTGCACTTGAGAAGAACATATATTCTGCAGCTATTGGGGGGAAATGTTCTGAAGATGTCAATTAAGTCCATCTGCCCTAGTGAGTTATTTAGGATTGCTGTTTCTTTGCTGATTTTTTGTCTAGAGGATTTATCCAGTGATGTCAGTGGTGTATTAAAGTCCCCTACTATGATTGTATTGTTGTCGATCTCTCTCTTGATATCTTCCAGTTTTTTTATGTATTTGAGTGCTCCTGCATTGCGTGCATATATGTTTACCAGGGCTATGTCCTCTTGTTGTATCGATCCCTTTAGTATTATGAAGTGGCTTTCCTTATCTCTTGTTATGGCCTTCACTTTGAGGTCTATTTTGTCTGATATAAGTATTGCTACCCCAGATTTTTTTTTTCATTTCCATTTGCCTGAAAGATATTTTTCCATTCCTTCACTTTCAGTCTGTGTGAGTCTTTTATTTTGAGGTGGGTCTCTTGTAGACAACATATGTATGGGTCATGTTTTTTTATCCATTCAGCCACTCAATGTCTTTTCATTGGAGCATTTAGTCCATTTATGTTTAAAGTTATTATTGAAAGGTACTTGTTTGTAGCCATTTTTATTTTTTTGAGCCTGTGTTCTTTCTTATCTTTTTGTTTCTTCTTTTTACAGCATTAACTTTATCATTTCTTGCATTGCTGGCTTGGTAGTGATAATGTACCTTAGCCTTTTTTTGTCTGCAAAGCTCCTGATTTCCCCTTCAATTTTGATTGATAGTCTTGCTGGATAGAGTATTCTTGGATTCAGACCCTTGCTTTGCATCACTTTGTGTATTTCATTCCATTCCCTTCTAGCTTGATGTGTTTCTGTTGAGAAATCATTTGATAATCTGATCGGGGATCCTTTGTAGGTAACTCTGTCTCTCTCTTGCAGCCTTTAAGTTTCTCTCTTTGTCATTAACATTTGCCATTGTAATTATGGCATTTCTTGGTGTGGGTCTTTTGGGATTCATCTTGCTTGGGACTCTCTGTACTTGTATAACTTTTTTCTTCCCCATATTAGGGAAGTTTTCTGTCATTATTTCTTCAAATAAATGTTGTAATCCTTTCTGCTCATCTTGTCCTTCTGGCAGCCCTATTATATGTATGTTATTTCATTTTGCATTGTCCCAAAGCTCCCTTAGGTTCTCCTCCTGCTTTTTAATTTTTTTCTCTAGTTGCTGTTCAGATTGGGCTTATTTCTGTATCTGACCTTCTAACTCGCTGATTCGGTCCTCTGCTTCTTCTAGTCTACTGTTGAAGCCTTCCATGGTGTTTTTGATTGTAGCTATATTATTTTTCATTTCTTCTTGATTTTCGCATTGGTTTTGATTTTCTCATCCATCTGGTGTCTGAACTGTATGACCATTACTCTGAATTCTTTTTCTGTCATTTTGCATGCTTCCATTTCACTTATTTCCTTTCTTGGCGATTCCTCCTTTTCTTTCCTCTTCAGATTGTTTTGTTGTCTCCCCATTCTGACTATCACCAGAGGCTTCACATGTTGAGTTGCGGGGGCCTGGGCTGTGTGCAGTGGGAGTTTTGCACACCCCAAGTGTCACTGAGGAGCTCTGACACCACAATGTGCAGCTGCTATGTGGTGGTGGAAGCCACACTCGCCCCGGATCAGAGTCACAGGTGATTAGTGTGGCCTCTTGTGTGCACCTAGAATCTGGGGCCCTGCCTGAGTCATGCTGAAACAGAGAACCCGCTGAGGTGTGCCAAAAATCAAAGTCCCCTATTGCGTGTCAGGAGTCAGATGCTTCCTGTGTCCACGCCGAGAATTGAGTATCAGAGTCTCTGTTACTTGGTGCTACCTTGCACCAAGAATCACGGTCCCTGTGTGTGCATGTGCCAAGAATTGGAGATGCTGGCTCTTAGTGTGAATGTACTGGGAATCAGGGATCCCAGGAGCATGCAATTAGAAACAGAGTCTAGTCACTGGTGCTCCTTGCTGCCTCTTGAGTGGAGATTCAGGGTCCCCGATCTGCTTGGTAGACTGGGTTGCACAGTTGCACTGTGTTGGCAGGAGGTCCCCTCTTGCTCTGGGGAAAACAGCCTCTGTGTGCGCTTGCCCTGAATCAAAGTCAGGTGGCACTGTTGCTCAGTGTGGGTGTGGGGTCTCATCCTGTGGGTGTGCACTGTGGGAAACAAATTCCCCGTGTCCATGCACCCAGGCTCAAATTCAGCACTGCCCCCTGTGTGTGCACAGGGTCTGGTCTTGTGGAACTAACTCTCCGAGTTCTCACTTTCAGGTTCAAATTCAGTGCAGCGTCGCTGCTTGGGTGCAGGGTCTGGTCTTAGGAAACAAACTCCCTAGGTTTGCGCCTCCAGGCTCAAATTCATTGCTGTCAACTCACCTGGGTGTGGGATTTGGTCATGGAAAACAATCTCCCCAAGGTTGTGTACCTCGGCTCAAATTCAGCACATCCTCCCTGCCTGGGCATGGAGCCTGGTTGAGGGAAACCAACTCTCTGGGTTCGCACACTCAGGTTCAAATTCAGCACAGCCTCTCTGCTAGGGTGCAGGGTCTGGTCGTGGGAAACAAACTCCCCAGGTTTGCACCCCTAGGCTCAAATTCAGCACTGTCTCTCTGCGTGGGTGCAGGATCTAGTCGCAGAAAACAATCTCCCCAAGGTCACGCACCTATGCTCAAATTCAGCACATCCTCCCTGCCTGGGCATGGAGCCTGGTTGAGGGAAACCAACTCTCTGGGTTCGCACACTCAGGTTCAAATTCAGCACAGCCTCTCTGCTAGGGTGCAGGGTCTGGTCGTGGGAAACAAACTCCCCAGGTTTGCACCCCTAGGCTCAAATTCAGCACTGTCTCTCTGCGTGGGTGCAGGATCTAGTCGCAGAAAACAATCTCCCCAAGGTCACGCACCTATGCTCAAATTCAGCACAGCCTTCCTGCCTGGGCACGGAGCCTAGGTGCGGGAAACAAATTTCCCTAGTTTGCACATCCAGGTTCAAATTCAGCGTTGTCTCCCTGCCCTGTGTGGGCGCGGGGTCTGGTTGCAGTATACAGTCTCCCCAAGGATGCGTGCCTATGATCAAATTCACCACAGTCTCCCTGCCTGGGTGTGGAGCCTAGTTGCAAGAGACAAATTCCCCTATTTCACGCATCCAGGCTCAAATTTAGCGCTGTCTCCCTGCCCTGCGTGGGCGCGAGATCTGGTTTCAGCAAACAATCTCCCGAAAGATGCGCACTTAGGGTCAAATTCAGCAGTTTTCCTGCCTTGGCGCAGAGCCTGCTCGCGGGAAACAAACTTCCCGTGTCCAACACCAAGGCTTAAAGTCAGGTAGATCTGCCACTGCTGTGTGTGTGCAGAAAGCCCTATTGTGCGGCCAGGGTCTGGCAGATCCTATGCTGCTGCCCTGGGGGTGGTGGGGGAGAGGGATTGGCTTTGTGACTCACAGAAATCTGCAGCTGGGGTGCCTGGAGTCTTGGTGTCTGCAGCTGTGGTCACAGATCTTCTACCAGAGTGGCTGCAGGGTCCTGGCTTGCTGCCCGGACCAGACTAGGTGGTGGCGAGGCTAGGATCCTATTCTCAAGCATCTCTGGTTTTCAAGATGGCATGGTCTCTGTGCCCCTGGTGTTCTCCCTGGAGTGTTTGCAGCTTCAGCAGGGTTCTGCCCTCTAAGACTGCCCAGATTGGCAGCCCCCTGGAGGACCTGCAGGGTCTAACTGTCCCTCTTTCGCTCACACACACACCCACTCAGGTCCACACACTGATCTATTGCTCCCTCACTCTCTCACACACTCTCCCTCCCTACCTTCCTGCCAGTCGCCATCTTTCCTGCTTATGTTTTTCAATCATTTATTTTATGAGGCATACCCCACCTCCCACTATTGAAGCTGAGACTTTTCTTTTTCAACCTCCCTTGCAATTAAGGCATGATAATATTAAGCCTCTGCCAATCAGAGTAACTCAACCAACTTTGAATTGAAGCTAGAAATGTGATGACATTGGTATCATCCAGAAGTAATTCTGGTGATGAGTAGTGGTAGTAGTGGCAACTATGACCATTTACTGGAGGTAGGGGTGATATACGAGCTAGTGGTCATTTTCAGTGTCCATAATCTCATTAGTGCAACTCATGAAAATTTCAAGTTTTGTTGTCTGGTCCCATTAAACTGAAAGTGTACAAACTATCTTTGTGGCTTAATTTTTTCAGAGTCAATTGGTATTTTGCAACCAAGAACCCAAATACATATATTAAGCCTTTACTATAAATTATACATTATTATTATTTTCCATTGTTATTATCCACTAGATGGGCAGACACCTTGTGTTATTTTTGTTTCCACAGAGCCTAGCACAGTAACAAAAATACATTTGGTGATCAACGAAAAAAATGTAAAGAATCAATTTAATAAATCATAGCAAAAATGCTTTTCAGAAATTTAATCTACCTCTCCCTAACTCCCACCTCAATTCTAAAGTTGTCTGCCTTTTATGATAATTTCTACATCAATTTTTCACAATGGAGCATTACTGTCAGGAATGATTTGAAAATGTGCTATTTGTTTACATTCTGTGTGTGATTATTTCTTTTTGCATTATAGCTTAATTTTTGAAAATCCTTTTTCATATTAGGAGAGTAGTAGTGAAATTAAAATACAGAGTTATTAGAAAAAACTTTGATTCTGATCACTATAAACCAATTTTTATAATTTTAATCTACTCATTTAGATTTGTTTTTGTTTGGTGAAATGGCTTTGCTACATATCCCATAAAGCCTTTTTTTATCAAATATCCCATTCTCCAGCAATCATTTCCTGGCAGTTGTTGAAAGCAGAGTCTGTCTCTCTCTCTCTCTCTCTCTCTCTCTCTCTCTCTATATATATATATATATATATATATATATATATATATATATATATATATATATTGCTTTGCACCATACTCCCTCACCCCATGTATATGCAAATTCAGAGTACTTAGCATAATACCTTGTGCAAAGTAGACATTTGATATAGGCCTGTTGAGTGATCCTTGCCATTTTGACACCACTACACTTTCATTTATTATGGTATGTTGTATATCCAGAATACACACATTCTGGAAATGCTCAGCTTTGCTGATGGAAAATCACTTGGTGCTCTGTTTTTTCCATTCTCATTTGATAATATCTGTGTTAAAGTAAAAGTGTCTATTTAGTATCCTGAATTTAATGAAAAATATGTGTGTGCAACATTGGTTTGGCACCCAATTAATAGCCAGACAGAAATAAATGTATTTAACTACAGATGTTTCATCATGTGCAAAGCATAGTAATTAGTATAACTATCTGAATATATGTCTAGCTGTTTCTTCATGTAAAAAAAAAAAACTGATGAGTTCTCTTTCTAGAGCAACATGATACAAATATATGATGTAAACATTTTACGATAAGGACAATAATTGTTTGGCAACGAACATAATAAGTCTTAAACTATGCATGACCTTTTATGTAGCAATCCTTCACCTAATAATTTATACTAAAGGAATAATCAAAGATATATGCAAAATGTAATACATAAGAATTTACCCATGATAATATTTATAATTTTGGAAAATTAGAAAAAATGTTCAGCAATGGAAAATTATTTTAAGTAAATTATAGTGAGTCCATATGCAGGTATGTTATACTGCCATTAAAAACCATGTTGTTGAAGAATATTTATTGACATGTGAAAATGCAATCCAGTGTTAAGTTAAAATACAGGCTTCAAAAAAGTTTGTACAATATGGTACCACTTTAGGGTATATACAGAATCATAGCTACAAAAGTAAGTAAAGATATATAGATAGATGCAAGAATGTTAACAACGATTGTCTCTGGGTGGTGATATTGAAAATGAGGTTTTGGTTTTTGTTCTCTTTTGTGTTTTAACAATTTTATGCATTTGGCATATATTTACTGTTTTTATAAAAAGTTGTAAAAAAAGATCAGTTATATTGAGTATAAAGGAATTTGCTGTTATAACGATTCCTATTGCTTGTACATTGTTTATTTAAAAATAAGGCAGCCCTTTTAAAATTGTCTGGTGCAATATTATTCCATTTGTTTGAAATTATATGGAATTAGTCTGTAATTTATTTGAGAATGAAGGGAACCATATTCTATTGTTTAAACTGGGATTGAAAGTAATTCCTGGAGGAGGGATAAACAATTTAGAAGCAGCACTCTTGATACTCAATCCTGATTAAATCTATTCAGTCTGATTCTTTAAAGCCATAGATTGTAAGTTGTTGTAAACATATAGGGAGCTTCTGTGATAAATGCAGGTTGTAGGGTTCCTTGGAAATTCTCTGGAAATCAGAGCAGACTTAATAATGAACTGCATGCCTTACTTTTGTACCTCTTAGAGACTTCCTAATAGGTGCTAGTGTCAGTGACTATATGTAGCCATGGCTGCAAATGTCAGCTTAGGAGCTGATTAAGATTAGAGTCAGAGCCATTACTGGAGATAACATTATATACACTGGGGTAAACAGGCGAAATGCACATGTTATATAGACACTTGAGAGAATAAGTCTTATGGTGTCTCAGTATATATAGTTTAGAATATATGGAAGATGAGGTTTGTGCTCTGAGGATTTTGTAATCTTAATTAAATAAAACTGAAATGTTGCCTTATAACAATTTCTTCAACTATGCATACCAGAATGGTTCAGAAGATAAAGGTGAACCAGATATGTGTTCATCTACTATAAGTACGGTATGTGGATATTTTTTCTGGGTCAAAAGCACTCATAAATATTTCATTGATAAAAGGTCAAAACACTTGTAGAGAAGACACCAGTAATGATGCATAAACCATTTGTAGAGAAAAACGAGGATATATTCTATATATATAATAACAAAGCCTCAAAAGGATGCCTGGGGCTTGGTACAGGCTTAGAATTTTCAACTCAGTATTACCTAAAATATTTCATTCTCATCACTTTTTCTGTTTTATGGTTAACTAAATTTACCACTTTTACTCTTCAGACAATTTTAATTTTTCTTATTCATCCTTTCTTTCCCTATGTAACTTCCACCACAACTCCCATTCACTTGGAAAAGTTGAGAAAACCTTACAATGAGAAACTGAGTACACCTCACATCTACTTAAGGAAAAATGTACAAACATTTATAACAAATCCAACAATGGATTCAGGTATTTCACATACACTCATACTTTAAAACAACATTGACATCTATGGCAGCTTCCATTGTTTGAGACAATCTCTGGTTACATACTTATTTTTTGAAGTCAAATACAACATTTTTAATTTTTTGAGGAAACATCATACTGTTTTCCACAGTGGTTGCACCAGTCTGCATTCCCACCAGCAGTGCAGGAGGGTTCCTTTTTTCTCCGCATCCTGACCAGCACTTCTCATTTGTTGATTTATTGACGACAGCCATTCTGACAGGTGTAAGGTGGTACCTCATTGATGTTTTGAGGAATATATACCAAGAAAACAGAAACACCAATCAGAAAGGATATATGCACCCCTATGTTCATAGCAGCACAATTTACAACAGATAAGATTTGGAAACAGCCTAAGTGCCCATCTGCAGATGAGTGGATGAGAAAACTGTGGTACATCTACAAAATGGAATACTACGCTGATGTAAAAAAGAAGGAACTCCTACCATTTGCAACAGCATGGATGGACCTGGAGAGCATTATGCTAAGCAAAATAAGCCAGTCAGAGAAAGATAAATATCAAATGATCTCACTCATTTGTGAAATATAATGAACAACATAAACTGATGAACTAAAATAGAACCAGAGTCATAGAAGCATCAAATAGACTGTCCAACTGATGGGGGAAGGTGGAGGGTGAGAGGGTAAGAAATCAACCAAAGGACTTATTTGCATGCATATGAGAATAACCAATGGACACAGACGGGGGAGGTGAGGGCATGTGCTGGGGGTTGGGGGCAGCCGGGGAGAGGTCAAAGGGGGAAAAAGGAGACTGATGTAATACATTAAACAATAAAGAATTTAAATTTTAAAAAAGTAAAATACAACAATAATGAACCTAAACAATTAAATATTTCAAAGTTTGGTGTGGAGGTGAAAGCACACTTGTAATGACCATATGAGTATGAACGAACTCTGTCTACAATGCCAAAATTCTATATATTTTTTCAGTTTTTATGGTAGGTAGTTTGCATATTGTTGGTTGTTAGGTCTGAGTGAAAGGCAGGGCGCGGGGGGTTGGGAGGGAGGATTAGGACCAATCTGCCAACACTTAACAAGTATATCTGAGACCTTTTGAAATTGCTATCTTGTTAAGGACATATTAAGACAATTCCCATACATCCAGTTTATTTCTCTGTGTTTTTTAACAATGGCAGCTCTTGTGTATTGCACTGAGCACCCGGTGCACTTTAAAAAGCAAACATATGGAGTTTCCTCAACAAACTAAAAATGGAACTCCCATTTGACCCAGTGATCCCACTTCTAGGAATATATCCCAATAAACTAGAAACACCAATCACAAAGGATATATGCACCCCTATGTTCATAGCAGCACAATTCACCATAGCTAAGATTTGGAAACAGCCTAAGTGCCCATCAGCAGATGAGTGGATTAAAAACTGTGGTACATCTACACAATGGAATACTACGCTGTGGTAAAAAAGAAGGAATTCTTACCATTTGCAACAGCATGAATGGAACTAGAGAGCATTATGCTAAGTGAAATAAGCCAGGCAGAGAAAGATAAATATCACATGATCTCACTCATTTATGAAATATAATGAACAACATAAACTACTGAACAAAAACAGATCCAGAGAAAGAGAAGCATCGATCAGACCGTCAAACCTCAGAGGGAAGGTAGGGGAGGGTGGAGGTAAGGGGGAGAGATCAACCAAAGGACTTGTATGCATGCATATAAGCTTAACCAATGGACACAGACAACAGGGGGGTGAGGGCATGAGTGGGGGGTGGGGGGCAATGGGAGGACAAAGACACATATGTAATACCTTAATCAATAAAGAAATTAAAAAATAAATAAATAAAAATAAATAAAAAGCAAACATATTTTTTTTGCCCTGGTCAGTGCGGCTCAGTTGGTTCCAGCATCATCCCATGCACCAGAAGGTCACAGGTTTGATTCCCAGCCAGGGCACATCACAGACCTAGGTTTTGGGTTAGGTCAAGGTCTTAGAGTGTGCAGGAGGCAACCAATATATGTTTCTCTCTCTCCTAAAATAAATAAATAAAAGGCGAACATATATTTAAATGCATTAGTGAACTTCTCAGTATGCTACAAGTTTTTCAGAAAGGTTCACAATCATCCTCTTGCAATCTTTGCAAAAACAGCCTTTTCTTGTAGGAGATAATCTCAGAAAAAGTGACAATCACTTTATCAAAATTGAGTAAAATGCAAATAACCAACTGGCAAAATGAACAAAAATCTATAGCCAGATAAATAAATAATCTAAAAATTTGAGAACGAAATTTTGTTCTTTTGGTATTATAATTGACAGTTGTTCCAGACAAATGATCTGTTAGGATACTTTCAAGACACTAATGGAAAAAATAGGACCAAATTTGCCTGTGCTAGGTAGACATGACCTAAAATTATTTCAAATCAACAACAGCGTATAGGCCTAGTAAAAATTCAAGTATGCTTTACTTATCAAGCTACAGTAAAAAAAAAAAAAATCTCGATTTGTCATCTGTTCTTTCTACTATACCACGTTATCTTATACTACTAGTAAAGAATCTTGAAAACAGATACATAACATCTCAACTTGAACAAGGCTCATATCTGAATTATATGTATTATTCTCCTGTGTTTCCATAGCACATGTGAGTTATTAGCATTTATTATATAGTATTGTAATTTGACTGTGTGCTGCTATCACATAGGATAACCATAAAAATTAAATCCCTAGAATGCTTCTTCTAAGATTTTTATGGTTTCCCCTCTTATGTTTAAGTCCTTTATCCATTTTGAGTTTATTTTTGTGTATGGTGTAAGTTGGTGGTCTAGTTTCATTTTTTTGCACTTATCTGTCCAGTTTTCCCAACACCATTTATTGAAGAGACTATCTTGTCTCCATTGTAAGCTCTTGCCTCCTTTGTGAAATATTAATTGAGCATATTCGCTTGTGTCGATCTCTGGGTTCTCTGTTCTGTTCCATTTGTCTATATGTCTGTTCTTGTGCCAGTCCAGGCAGTTTTGAGAACAGTGGCTTTATAGTATAGCTTGATATCTGGTATTGTGATCCCTACAACTTCGTTCTTCTTTCTCCAGATTGCTGCAGCTATTTGGGGTCTTATTTTATTCTAGATGAATTTTTGAAAAGTTCGTTCTAGGTCTGAGAAATATGCCGTTGGCATTTTAATGGGGAGTGCATTGAATCTATAGATTGCTTTGGGTAGTATGGACATTTTAATGATGTTGAGTCTACCAATCCATGAACACTGTATGTTCTTCTATCTGTTTATGTCTTCCTCTATCTCTTTTTTCAGTGTCCTGTAGTTTTCTGAGTACAGGTCTTTTACCTCCTTAATTAAGTTTATTCTTAGGTATCTTAATTTTTTTGTTGCAATGTAAAAATGGGATTTTTTGAAAGTTTCTCTTCCTCTGAGTTCATTATTGGTGGAAAAGAAAGCATAGGTTTCTAGGTGTTAATTTTTTATACTGCTACCATGCCAAATCTATTTATTAAGCCTAGTAGTGTTTTGATGGAGTCTTTGGGGTTTTCTATGTACAAAACCATGTCATCTGCAAATAATGACAGTTTTACTTCTACTTTTCCAGTTTGGATGCCTTTTATTTCTTCTTCTTTTTTTAAATATATTTTATTTATTTTTTACAGAGAGGAAGGGAGAGAGATAGAGAAACATCGATCAGCTGCCTTCTGCACACTCCCTACTGGGGATGTGCTTGCAACCAAGGTACATGCCCTTGAATGGAATCGAACCTGGGACCCTTCAGTTCACAGGCCGACACTCTATCCACTGAGCCAAACTGTTTAGGGCTTATTTCTTCTTCTTGTCTGATCACTATGGCTAGCAATTCCAGTACTATGTGTAACAGGAGTGGTGAGAGTGGGCATCCATGTCTTGTTCCTATTCTTAGAAAATGGTTTTATTTTTTTCCCCATTGAATATTATGTTGGTTATAGGTTTGTCATACAAGGCTTTTATTATGTTGAGTTATGATCCCTCTATTCCCACTTTGCTGAGAGTTTTTATCAAGAAAGTGCATTGGTTTTTGTCAAATGCCTTTTCTGCATCAAATGACATGATTATGTGATTTTTATCTCTCAGTTTGTTTATGTGATGTATCATGTTTATTGATTTGTGGATATTGTACCATCCTTGCATCTCCGGAATAAATCCCACTTGGTCATGGTGTATGATCTTTCTAATGTAGTGCTGAGTCTGATTTGCTAGAATTTCCTTGTGGATTTTAGCATCTATGTTCATTAGAGAAATTGGCCTGTAATTCTCTTTCTTTGCAGTGTCTTTATCTGGTTTTGGAATGAAGGTAATGCTGCCTTCATAGAATTAGCTTGGAAGTGTGCCTTTCTCTTGAATTTTTTGGAATAATATGAGGAGGATCTATGTTATTTCTTCTTTGGATGTTTGGTAAAACTCCCCTTTGAAGCCGTCTGGTCCAGGGCATTTGTTTGCTGGAAGTTTTGTTTTTTGTTTTTTGTAGGTAGCTTTTTATTTTATTATTACTGCTTCAGTTTTCTCCATAGGTATTGGCCTATTCAGATTTTTTATTCTCCTGCTTGAGTTTTGGAAGGTCGTATTTTTTTAGGAATATGTCCATTTCTTCTAAGTTGACCAGTTGTTGGAATAGAGTTGTTCATAGAGTTTTTTAACAATACTTTGTATTTTTGTGGGGTAACTTGTTACTTTGCATCTTTAATTTTTGATTTTGTTTAATTGGGTCCCTCTGTTTGTTTCTTGGTGAGCCTGGCTAGAGGTTCATCAATATTGTTTATCCTTTCAAAGAACCATCTCTTGGTTTCATTGATCTTTTGTATTGTTTTTTTGGTTTCTATGTCATTTATTTCTGCTCTAATCTTTATTATCTCCGTCCTTCTGCTCACTCTGGGCTTTTCTTGTTGCTCTTTTTCTAATTTTTTGAGTTGTAGATTTAGATGATTTACTACCATTGTTCTTATTTTTTGAGATAGGCCTGTAGAGCTATGAACTTCCCTCTCAAGACTGCTTTCATTGTGTCCCATACATTTTGGATTATTGTGTTTTCATCGTGGTTTGTTGCCATGATGCTTTTTCTTTCTTCTTTGATCTTTCTGGTAACCCAGTCATTGTTTAATACCATACTATTTAGCCTCCAGGTGTTTGATTTTTTTATTGTTATTATTGTAGTTGATTTCTAGTTTTATGCCATTGTGATCTGAGAAGATGCTTGATATGATTTCTATCTTATTGAATTTGAAGAGACTTTGCCTATGTCCAACATAAGGTCTATCTTTGAAAATTACCCATGTGTACTTGAGAAGAATGTATTTTCTCTTGCTTTGGGGTGAAATGTTCTGAAGAGGTCAATTAATTCCATCTGATCTAGTGTGTCATTTAGGATTAATATTTCTTTGCTGATTTTTTTGTTTATTTTATTTTATTTTTTTATAATTTTTTTAAATTCTTTAAAAATTGTTATTTTTTACATATGTGTCCTTATTCCCTCATGATTTTTTTGTTTTGTTTGGAGAATTTGTCCAGTTGTGTTTGGGGGTATTAAAGTCCCCTACTATGACTGTATTGATGTCAATCTCTCCCTTCATGTCCCCCAGAAGTTTTTTTTATGTATTTAGGTGCTCCTGTATTGGGTGCGTATATGTTTATCAGAGTTAAATCTTCATGTTGGATTGCTCTCTTTAGTATTATGAAGTAGCCTTTCTTATCTCTTGTTATGTCCTTCACTTTTGAGATCTAATTTTTCAGATATAAGTATTGCTACCCCAACTTTTTTTTTCATTTCCATTCACCTAAAATACCTTTTACCATCCCTTCACCATCAGTCTGTGTGAGTCCTTTTTTCTGAGGTGGGTTTCCTGTAGACAGCAGATATATGTGTCATGTTTTCTTAGCCACTCAGCAACCCTATGTCTTTTGATTGGGGCATTTAATCCATTTTCATTTAAAGTTATTATTGATAGGTACTTGTTTGTCACCATTTTCATTTTTTATGCCTGTGTTCCTTCTTTACTTCCTATTTCTTCTTTTACAGCAGACCTTTTAGCATTTCTTGCATTGCTGGTTTGGTGATGATAAACTTCCTTAGTCCTTTTTTGCCTGTGAAGCTCCTGATTTCACCCTCAATTTTGATGTATAGCCTTGCTGGGTACAGTATTCTTGGATTCATACCCTTCCTTTGCATGACTTTGTATATTTTATTCCATTCCCTTCTGGCCTGATCTGTTTCTGTTGAAAAATCAGTCGCTAGTCTGATGGGGTATCCTTTGTAGGTAGCTTTCTGTCTCTCTCTGGCCACTTTTAAGAATCTTACTTTGTCATTGGTGTTTACTATTTTAGTTATAATGGGCCTTGGCATTGCTCTTTTAGAGTTCATTTTGTTTGGGACTCTTTGAGCTTCTTGAAATTGTGTGAGTATTTTCTTTCCTATATCAGGGACGTTTTCCGTCATTATTTCTTCAAACAGGTTTTCTATTCCTTGCTCAGTTTCCTCTCCTTCTGGCACTCCTATTATGCGGATTTTGTTTCGTTTCGTGTTGTTCCAAAGTTCCCTTAGGCTCTCCTGTTGTTTTTTAAACTTTTTTTTCTAGATGCTGCTCTGCTTTGGTATTTTTTCCTTCCTTGTCTTCTAGATCACTGATGTGGTCCTCCACTTCTTATAGTCTACTGTTGATGCTTTTACTATTGAGTTTTTTTATTGCAATGATGTCATTTTTCATTTCTTCTTGGTTTTTCATCATTTCCTCTTGTTTCTTACACATATTGTTGAATTTGTCTTCCAACCTTTTCATCAACCTTATGACCATTTCTCTGAATTCTTTCCCTGACATATTGCTTGCCTCTATTTTGTTTACTTCCTTTTCTGATGAGGCCTCCTTTTCTTTAGTATGCAGGCTGTTTCTTTGTCTCCCCATGATCTCTCCTCTCCTGGTGTCTGGTTATGTAGCTCTCTCTCTCCTGCTTTGACTTAAAGACACAAAATGCAACACACCAAGGCACAATGCACAATGCACTGAACACAAATGTATTCACAATACTTATAACCCCAAATAAAGGTGACCACCAGAGAATAGAGAATTAGGGGATAAAAAAGGAGTACAAAAATGATATTGAGAAAATGAAAAAAGTAAGAGAGAAAAGAAAGAGAATGAAAAAGAATGGGGAAAAAAACTATTTATATGAGGAAAAAACTGCAATAGAACAACAACTAATCCAAAACAAATGCAAACAACTAACACCCAGATATGAATGCAAATTACAAACAACAACTAATAACTAGCAAGGAGAGGAAAAACGGAAGCAGAGAGAGAGAGAGAGAGAGAGAAAGAGAGAGAGAGAGAGAGAAACAATCACACAATCAAACAAACAAAAAATCAATCTTATCAAACATCAAACTAACAACAACAAAAGAACAGAGAGAAAGAAGGGCAAAACAAAGCAAAATAAAACAAAAAACATAAATAAAAAACAACAACAATAAAAAAACAAACAAAAAAAAGGGAAGAGAGAAAAAATTTGCATAGTGAAGAAAGAAGTGTGTATGGACTTGGAGCAGGGGATCAGAAATTAGATATATAAGTAGTATGAATTTTTAACAGAGGGTGGAAAGAAGGAATACGGAAAATCTAAAGCAGCAATACGGTAAGAGAAACAGGACAACAAAAGTGGAAAAGTGAGGAAGAGAGTGTTGGCATAAAAGTAAAGTTGAGATAGAGTAAAATGATGCTAAAGGAAAAATGAAAATCGAATGTAGAACACTAATCCCAGAATAAAATACAATAAAATAAAATAAAGAGAAAATAAAATTAAACTTAAAAAAGGTAAAGTAGTAGTAGTAATAATACTGAATAAAAATAAAAATATAATAATTAAAAGTTAAAATCAAGTGAGAAAAAAAAATTAGTTTCTTAAGTAAAAGATAAAAAATAAAAATGTGCAGTAGTGAAGGTCATTCACTTCCTCTACTGTTCTGTTTGGCACTCCTGTTTCCTGTCAGGTAGTCAGGAAAGTATTGAAATTCCCTACATTCCACAGCTCCTCTGTGTCATATGCCACAATCTTATTTTTAAGCAGGCAGTATTTCTTTGTTACTCAGCCAGCTGTGGTTGTATTTACACAAGAGTCAGTTTGTGATTCAACCCCTGGGTGGCAGTGTTTCCATATTGACATCCGTGGCTATAAGTCTTCTCTACCCAGTATTTAGAATTTGTTTTCCCCACTGCACTTAATACTGGTTTGGGGGTATGGACTGCACCAGAGCTGGTTTTCTGATCTTTTCTTCTCACTCTGATCCCCAGGTTCCACAAAAACAACTTTCCCCTGCAGTCTCTGATAGTGTTTTTAATTGGGTGATCCTATGTACTGGGCTTAGTAATCAAAACCAAGAGTTTAAAGAGAAAAAAGAGCCAGAGTAAGTGCGTGAACTCGTGATTTTTTTGCCCCAGCACTGCGTGACTCTGCTCACATTTCTGTGCATGTCTTTTTCCCCTGGCACAGTGAAGCAGGTTTACTGGTAAAGCTTCAGGCTGCCATTTTGTGCCCAGCCCAACTATGGGTTGATTTCTAGAGTTCCCTTCTGTCAGCAGCCCTGTGGACCCCCTTCCACATTCGCAGACTACACTATCCCCAATGTCCACGGATTTTGTGGGGCGCAGACTTCCTCTGAACCACTAGAACCTGCTGCATGCATTTTTCCCTTCAGCCTGGATCGCAGACCTCAACTTTCTATGGGCGAAATCTGACCTTTCCATGAGAAGGTGCAGAGCTCGTCCAATTCCGTGTATTAGTGCTGCTTCAGACCCAGTGTTTGTGGGTCTGCAGCTGGTCCCTGGGTGTTGTGGTTGTAGGGTCCCAGGAGGTATCTGATTCTCCCTGATTGTAGGTAAGGCTAGACTTCTGATCACAGCCACTCTCCCCTTCAAGATGACACGGTCTCTGAGTCATAGCCGGTTGCTCTAGGAGCCAAAGTAGTAATCTTAAAGGCTGCCAGAGAGAGACAGAAAGTTACCTACAAGGGATCTTCCATTAGACTATCAACTGATTTCTCAACAGAAACACATCAGGCCAGAAGGGAATGGAATGAAATATACAAAGTGTTACAAAGCAAGGGACTGAATTCAAGAACACTATACTCAGCAAGGCTATAATTAAAAATTGAAGGTGTAATCACAGACAAAAAGGGGCTAAAAGAGTTTATTACCACCTAACCAGGAATGCAAGAAATGCTAAAGGGTCTGCTGTAAAAGAAGAAATAGGAAGGGAAGAAGGAACACAGGCATAAAGAATAAAAATGGCGACAAACAAACACCTAGCAATAATAACCTTAAATGTAAATTGATTAAATGCTCCAATCAAAAGACATAGTTTAGCCAAATGGATAATAAAACATGACCCATACAGATGCTATCTAGAGGAGACCCACCTCAAAACAAAGGACTCACAGAGACTGATAATGAAGGGATGGAAAAAATCTTCAGGCAAATGGAAATTTTAAAAAGCTGTGGTAGTGATATTTATATATGACAAAATAGATCTCAAAGTGAAGGCCCTAACAAGAGACGAAGGCCACTTCATAATACTAAAGGGACCAATAAAACAAGATGATATAACAGTGGTAAACATATACACACCCAGTACATGAACATCTAAATATATTAAAAAAACAAAAAAACTTCTGGAAGATATCAAGGGAAAGATTGACAGCAATACAGTCCTAGTAGGGGACTTTAATACCCCATTTATATCACTGGATAAATCTTCTAGATAATATATTAATAAGAAAACAGCAATGCTAAATGACTCAGTAGATAAGATGGAACTAATTGACATCTTCAGAACATTTCACCCCAATGCTACAGAACATACATTCTTCTCAAATACACATGGAACATTTTCAAAGATCGAACACATGTTAGGACACAGGCTAAGTCTCTACAAATTCAAAAAGATTGAGACCATATCAAGGATCTTCTCAGATCAAAATGACATCAAATTAGAACTCAACTACAATAAAAACAGTAAAAAATAATCAAACACATAGAGGCAAAATAGCATGTTGTTAAATAATAAATGAGTTACCAAACATCCTAGAAATAAATGACAATGAAAACACAACAATCCAAAACCTATGGGACACAGTAAAAGCAATCCTGAAAGGGAAGTTCATAGCACTACAGGCCTACCTCAGAAAAAAAAAGAAAAGAAAGAAAGAAAGAAAAAGAAAAACTTGTAATAAGTTATCTAACAGTACAACTTAAATAATTAGATAAAATTAAATAATAAAAATGAAAGAGGTGAAATAAGAACTGACCCCACAGAAATACAAAGGATTGTAAAAAAATACTATAAACAACTTTATTCCAACAAACTGGACAACCTTGAAAAATGGACACATTCTTAGAAAAATAAAACCTTCAAAATTCAATCAGGAAGAATCAAGAAACCTGAATAGGCCAATCACTACATATGAAATTAAAGCAGTGATAAGAAAAAGAAAAAAAACTTACAGAAAACAAAAGCCCTAGTCCAGAGGACTTCAAAGGGGAGTTTTACCAAACATTCAAAGGAAACCTATCCTCCTCAAACTATTCAAAAATTTTAAGAGGAAGGAACATTTCCAAGCTATTTCTATAGGGCCAGCATTACCCTAATCCAAAAAGCAAAGAAAGAGTATTACAGGCCAATATTCTGGATGAACATAGGTCCTAAAATCCTCAATAAAATTTTAACAAATCAGGTCAGCAATGCATTAAAAAGATCAAACACCATGACCAAGGGAGATTTATTCTGGGGATTCAAGGCTGGTAGAATATCTACAATTCAATAAATGTGATACAGCACATTTACTGACTGTAGGACAAAAATCACATGATCATATTAATTGATGCAGAAAAATCATTCAACAAAATCCAATACCCCTTTTTGATAAAAACTTTCAGCAAAGTGAGAATAGAGGGATCATACCTAAACATAATAACAGCCTTATATGACAAACCTACAGCCAACATCATACTCAATATGCAACAACTAAAACCATTTCCCCTAATAATAGGAAGAAGACAGGGTTGCCTATTTTCACCACTCATGTTCAATATAGTACTAGAACTGCTAGCCATAGCAATCAGACAAAAGAAATAAAAGGAATCCAAATTGGAAAGGAGGAAGTAAAACTGTCATTATTTGCAGATGACATGGTATTGTACATGGAAAACCCTAAAGGTTCCATAAAAAACTACTAGATTTAATAAATGAATTCAGCAACGTAGAAGGATATAAAATTAACACCCAGAAATCTATGGCATTTTTATACACCAACAATGAACTCTCAGAAAGAGAAACTAAAAAAAAAAAAAACATCCCACTTATCATTGCAACAAAAAAATTAACATACTTTGGAATAAACTTAAGTAAGGATATAAAAGACTTGTACTTGGAAAACTATAGGACATTGAAAAAAGAGATAGAGGAAGACATAAACAAATGGAAGAATATACCGTGTTCATGGATTGGTAGAATAAACATCATTAAAATGTCCACACTAACCAAAGCAATCTACAGATTCAATGCAATCCCTATTAAAATACCAAGAGCATATTTCACAGACCTAGAACGTACTCTCAAAAATTTTATGGAGTAAAAAAAGACCCCGAATAGCTGCACAAATCTTGAGAAAGAAGAACAAAGTTCGAGGAATCACAATATCAGATATCAAGTTATATTACAAATCCACTGTACTCAAAACAACCTGGTACTGGCACAAGAACAGGTACTATTATATAGACCAATGGAACAGAACAGAGATCTCAGAAATCGACCCAAGCCTTTATGTTCAATTAATATTTGTCAAAGGATAAAAGAGCATACAATGGAGTAAAGACAGTCTCTTCAATAAATGGTGTTGGGAAAATTTGACACATATACACAAATAAAATGAAACTGGACCACCAATTTACACCATACAAAAAATAAACTTAAAGTGAAGATAATACTTAAATGTAAGATGTGAAACCAAAAAATATTAGAAGAAACCATAGGCATCAAATCTCACACATCTCTCATAGCAGTATATTTATTGATGCATCTCCTAGGACAATGGAACCTAAGAAGATAATAAACAAATGGGACTACGTCAAAATAAAAAGCTTCTGCACAGCAAAAGAAACCATCAACAAACCAAGACAGCCCACTGCATGGGAGAACATATTTGCCAATGTTATATCTGATAAGGGTTTAATGTCCAAAATGTATAGGGAACTCGTACAACTTAACAAAAGGAAGATAAACAATCCAATTAAAAAATCGGCAAAGTCCCTAAACAGATGCTTCTCCAAAGTGGACATACAGAAGGCCAAAACACATATGAAAAAATGCTCAAAGTCAACAATCATCTGAACTATGCAAATCAAAATGACAATGAGGTACCATCTCACTTCTGTCAGAATGGCTATCATCAACAAACCAACAAACAAGTGTTGGTGAGGATGTGGAGAAAAGGGAACTCTAGTACACTGCTGGTGAGAATGCAGAGTGGTGCAGCCTCATGGGAAACAGTATGGAGTTTCCTCAAAAATTAAAAATGGAACTCCCATTTGACCGAGTCCCATTTCTAGGAATATATCTGAAGAAATCAGAAACACCAATCAGAAAGAATGTATGCACTCTTATGTTCATAGCAGCACAATTAATAATAGCTAAGATTTGAAAAAGCTTGAGTACCCATCAGCAGATGAGTGGATTAAAAAACTGTGGTACATCTACACAATAGAATATTTTGCGGCTCTAAAAAAGAAAAAACTCTTATCATTTGCAACAGCATGAATGGCCCTAGAGAGTATTATGATAAGTGAAATAAGCCAGTCAGAGAAAGATAAGTATCACATGATCTCACTCATATTTAGAATATAATGAACAACATAAACTGATGAACAAAAATAGATCTGGAGACACAGAAGCATGGAACAGACTCTCAAACCTCAGAGGGAAGGCAGGAGAAGTTAGGGTGGGTGGGAAATGATCAATTAATGAACTTGTATGCATACTAGTGACCTGGTGTGTGGATTCGTGCACATTGAAAAGAAATTAATTAGAAGGTGGCTGACAGGTTGGGACTGGGTGAGATGGGCCAGACATGCCCTGGAGCCAACTTCCCTGGGTCTCTCCCCAGCATCAGCGGAGTGAGTGGGATCCCTCAGGCAGGATGGGTTCCTCGGCCTTGCCTGTGGGGATCGGACAGAAACCGGCTCTCCAACATCCCCAGAGTGGTCCCGGAGTGTGAGAGGACACTCTGCAAAGTTACTGTCGTAGAGGGTGTGGAATGGAAGTGTGCAGTAAAACAGATTTGGGGCTGACAGTGCCCCAGCAACAACATAACCCATGGCCGTAGGTGGAATTGCACAGTCCCGTGAGGAACCGGGCTCCTTCCTCTCTGGTTTTGGGGTGTGTCACCCGTGGAGCACTGCTGCCAAGTCACTGCAGCTCGGCAGCTCCTGCATTGAGCATCTGCCCCTGGTGGTTGGTGGTCGGTGTGCATCATAGAGACCGGTCCAATAGTCAGACACTTAGCATATTAGCCTTTTATATATATAGATATGCATAATCCATGGACAAAGGCAATAGCATGGTGAATGCCTGGGGAGTGTGGAGGCAGGTTGAGAAATGTCAATGGGGGCACAAAAGGGACATATGTAATACTTTCAACAATAAATTTTTTAAATAAATAAATAAATAGATATTATAATATTATTACTGTACTTCAAATTATAAAAGTTGTATTAATATAAGTATAATGATGTTCTGGGATAGGTTTTTTTTATAGATACTATTACTGAGAAGTTAAATCTGAATAGAAACACAGTAATATCCAAGTTTTAAATTCTATTTTGTCTAACCGGCTCCTTGAAAAAGCGAATTAAAATGTGTCATGATTAAAAGAATAGGGAACCTATCCTGGGAAATTTTGTGTTTAAGTTACTGCTGTGTACTTTCTAATTTTATGAATAATAATTAAAATGAACTATTAAAATTGTTCACAGTGCAGTTTCTGAGAGTTTAGAGAAATTGAATGAACCTAATGAGCTGAATCCCTGGCCTCATCAGCAATGATCCTAAATGTACCTTTGTGATAAGCCATGGCAGCTACAGGTCTACATGTGGCCCACAAATCCCAAACACCAGGAAGTTGTCTAGATGCAGCCTCTGTCCAGCTAACAGGGCTCTTTCCAAAGTCATTTTTAACTGTAGAATCACTTTATTAACTATTGAGGTCATTGGTACATAATTGATATTATCAAAAGCAAAAGGACTTTTAGAAAAGGGTATCAAACTACTTTACAAAAAAAAAAGAAAGAATATATAAAACAATAAAGTCTTAGTAAACTATAAGCTTTTGGGATAGCAGAAATCCTTAAGGAATCTGGGAGAAAGTATTGAACAACAGCAGTCATAAGGGTGTAGAGACCTGACTTTGAAGTAGGCAGCTTGGTCCCTGTTACTGTGTGACCTTAGACTAGTCACTTAAAGTCTTGGAACTTTCATTTCCTCATAGTGTTGCTTTGAGAGTTAAATGAGATAATGTACATAAAGTACTTACACAAGTTTGGCACATTAAAGAATGAGATTAATATAGCTATTATTGGAAAGCATGTGGCAGTAATCTCTATGTTTCCATATCCCACCAAAGTGCTGAGCATAATGTAGATGCTCAATTAAATATTTGTTCAATTAACACTAACAAAATAATTAAATGTGATTGTGCTACAGAGCTAAGGGGAGGAGTGTAGACGCCTTATGGGTCACAGTTATATAAGATTCTAGATCACCTGAGCTAGGTGCTCCAGAAATAATTCCTGTATATGTTATATGCTCTTTCCTATTATAGTTGAGTCTTGAATGCTATTCACCCATTCATGGGTAGAGTTAACTCTCAGCCTAACTATAAGGGTAGACCTTGTTCACTGTGTATGAGTCACTGTTCAAGGGTCCTTGATCTTCTCCCTTGGCCCAGTTCTGCCACCCCAATGGAAGACTTTCTTGATCTGTTTACCCAAGTTCATGGGGCTCCTTCTGCCAAACTTGATCGTGCAGTGGGGACAGCTGGCTTCACCCAATCTGAACCTGTGGTGTGTACCTCCTTGGGGATCTAGTGTTGGAGATTTTTCAGGGACTAAGTGGTATGTCTCTGAAGTGGAGGCCACACTGTCCCCATTGAGTGCCTGACAGATGGATTCAGACCTCAGGGGAGCCTTCTAATTGTATTGATCTGCCAGTAGCCCAGAGATTCAGGAAGCTAATCCTGGTGCACAGCTTGACCCCTCCCCCACACACCAGGGCCCAATAGACACAATCGCAAACAGTGAATAGTGTGGTAGCTCCAGACAGGTAGTCCAAGGCCAGTTAGACACAATGTCTCACATCGACCTGCACCAGAGCTCTGGCCAAAGGGGGGCAAAAACCAATACAAGCAGTTGTAGGCTTTAAACTGCACCAGAGTTTGACCCAACTGGCTACACAAAGAGCAAGAAAAACAGGGACCCTGGCAGGCAGGAGGACATGCTAAAACAACTCTGCCCCAGAAATCAGCCCTTGAACAGTGACTCATGCACAGTGAACAAGGTCTATCTTTATAGTCAGTCAGGCTGAGAGTTAACTCTACCCATGAATGTGTGAATAGCATTCAAGACCCAACTACAACAGGAGAGGGCACATAACCCACACATTTCTGGAGCAACCAGCTCAGGTGATCTAGAAGATTACACAACTTAGACATGCAAGGCACCTACATCAGAAAGGCCTCATAACAAGCTTGGGAGTTATACTAGATCTACCTAATAAACAGAGACAAACACAGAAAGGCAGACAAAATAGGAATCCAAAGAAATATGCTCCTAATGAAAAAACAAAAAAAGTTTCCAGAAGAAGAATTAAATGAAATGGAAAAAAAAAAAAAACAACAACCAGATGTGCAGGGTTTAAAACAATGGTTATAAAGATGCTTAACAACCTCAGGGGAAGAATGGAGGATCTCAGGAAGAACTTTAACTAAAAGATAGTAAGCATTTAAAAGTACATAGACACCATTAAAAAGAACCAGACAGAAATGAATAATATAACATCTGAAATGAGAATACAGTAGAAGGAATCAACAGCAGGTTAGAATAAACTAAGGATTGAATCAGCAATTTAGAGGACAAGATAACAGTAAGTACCCAAACAGAGTATAAAAAAGAGAGAATTTTAAAAAATGAGTAAAGCATGAGGGACACAACATCAAACATAACAACATTGGAATCATAGGAGCAGCAGAAGTGAAAGACAGTGAGGAAGCAATAGAGAGCCTGTTTTAAAAAATAAAGGCTGAAAAGTTCCCTAACCTTGTGATGAGAAGTCACACAAGTTCAAGAATCACAGAAAATGCCAATCAAGATGAACCCACAAAGGCCCACATCAACACACATCATAATTAAAATGGCAAAGGTTAAAGACAAAGAGAGAATCATAATAGGATCAAGGAAGAATTAATTAGTCATCAACAAGGCTGCTACCTGATTTCTCAACAGAATAACTTCAGGACAGAAGGGAATGGCATGAAATATTTAAAGTAATGAAAAGCAGGAACCTACAACCAAGACTACTCTATCCAGCAAGGCTATCATTTAAAATTAAAGGTGAAATATCTCAAACCAAAAAACAAAGCTAAAGAGATTTATTACCACCAAACTGGTATTGCTAGAAATGTTAAAGAGCCTGCTTTAAGAAAAAGAAGAAATAAATATAGAAACACATAGGTATAAAATACAATGGCAATAAATAAGAACCTATCAATAATAACCTTAAATATAAATAGATTAAATGCTCCCATCAACAGAAAAACAAAATATGACCAATATACATGCTGTCTACAAGAGACACACCTCAGAACAGAACATACACATAGATTGAATGCGAAGTGGTGGAAAATAATATTCCATTCAAATGGAAACAAAAATAAAAGCTGAGGTAGCAATAGTTATATCTGACAAAATAGACTTCAAAACAAAAGCCATATTAAGAGACAATACATAATACTAAAGGAATCCATCAAGGGGATATAACCCTTGTAAACATATATACACCCAACATAAGAGCAACTAAATATATAAAGAAAATCTTAGTGGAAATTAAGGGAGACATTAACAGCAATATAGTCATAGAAGGGGATTTTAATACCCCACTGACATCAATGGATAAATCTTCCAGACCAAAAATCAACAAGGTAACAACAAACTTAAATGACACACTGGATTTGATGGATTTAACTGATTGTTACAGAACTTTTTATTCCAAAGCAGCAGAATATAAGTTCTTTTTAAGTGCATGTAGATCATTCTCAAAGATAGGTCACACATTAGGACACAAAATAAGGCTTAATAAATTAATGAAGATTGAAATCTCTGAGCACAATGGTATGAAACTAGAAATCAACTACAAAAAAATTGAAAACATTTAAACACATATAGACTAAATAGCATGCTATTAAACAATGAATGGGTTAACAATAAAATCATGGAAGCAATCAAAAGTTACCTGGAAACAAATGAAAATGAACACACACAAAAAAAATAAATCTATGAAACAGTGCGAAAACAGTTCTTAGAGCGAAGTTCATAGCATAACAGGCCAACCTTAAGAAATGATAAAAATCTCAAATGAACAATCAAAACCTACACCTAAAAGTACTAATTAAAAAACAACAAACAAAACTCAGAGTAAGTAGGAGGAAGGGAATAATAAAGATCAGAGCAGAAATAAATGACATAAAGACTGAAAATGCAAATCATCAATAAAACCAAGAGCTGCTTCTTTGAAATGATAAATAAGGTTGAGAAATCTTTAAAAGCAAGATGATGCAATAAATAAAATAAAAAATGAAATGGAAAAAGTAACAACTGACACCACAGAAATACAAAGGATTGTAAGAAAATGCTATGAACAACTATATGCCAACAAACTAGACAATCTGGGAAAAACAGATACATCCCTAGAAACATACAATTTTCTAAAACTGAATTAGGGAAAATCAGAAAACATAAATAGAACAATTACAACTAATAAAATTAAAGCAGTTATCCTAATATATAAAAACCCAGGGTCCGTAACATCCAAAACAACCGAGGGCTCAACCGACCGGAGGTCAGTGCTGAGTTGCCATGGCGACCCAACACTGACTGCTGCTGCTGCGGGAGACATGTCCCAGAACTGACTGCCAAGGGGGCTGCGGATCAGGCCCTAAGAGAGGCCTGGAGGAAGAAACAGGGTCTGATCCGTAGTCTCCGTGGCACCTGTTGATCAGTCCTTGCCTCTCTCTTTCTCTCAGGGCCTGGCCAGCAGCCACGCCTCTCTTTCTCTCAGGCCTTCCACTTGGGCTTCTGATCAGCCCTGCCTCTCCAATCAGGCTTGTTGATAGGCCTGGAGATGCTGACTGCCATAGAAACCAACCAAGGAACCAAATCTGGATGAAGTGCACAGAGCCAATGGCTGCCTAGGAGGCAGAGCTTTTGACACTGACTGGCATAGAAACTGACCAATCAGAACCTAATTTGGGTGAACTGCAAAGGCAGGACCTAAGGTGGGGGCTGAGGAGGGTTTTAAGGGCAACAGCTATTTGGTTTAAGGTATAAGAAAGCAGTTCAATTTTTTAATGACCGGTTTGGCAGTATAGTGCATATGGCTGGCTATCAGTTCAGATATAGGAATTAATGTATTTTTGTCTGCCAAGAGCATCTCCTCCTGATAAAAAGGCTTTTCCTCCCCATTTAAGCAATCCTATCCTATATAATCTATCTATACTACTAAAAGGGTAATATGCTAATTAGACCAGGTCAACCAGCCTTCTTCCAGACATCCGACTTCCTTCTGCACAAAGCCATGGTGGTGGGGGCCAAGGCAGAGGCCATTGGGGCAATCAGCCTGGCAAGGGAGAGCAGTTGGGGGCGAGATCAGGCTGGCAGGGGAGGGCTGTTGGGGGCGAGATCAGGCCATCCGGGGAAGGTAGTTGGGGGCAACCAGGCTGTCAGGGGAGGGCAGTTGGGGGCTAGATCAGGCTGGCAGGGAAGTGCGGTTAGGGGCAATCAAGCAGGCAGAGGTAGTTAGGGGTGATTAGGCCAGCAGGGGAAAGCAGTTGGGGGAAACCAGGCCAGCAGAGGAGGGCAGTTGGGGGCAACCAGACCAGCAGGGGAAGGCAGTTTGGGTTGAGATCAGGCTGGCAGGCGAGGACCGTTGGGGCAAGATCAGGCCGGCAGGGGAGGGCAGTTAGGGATGATCAGGCAGGCAAAGGCAGTTAGGGGCAATCAGGCAGGCAGGCAGGCAGAGAGGTTAGGAGCAATCAGGCAGGCAGGCAGGCAGAGGGGTTAGGGGCAATCAGGCAGGCAGCCAGGTGAGCAGTTAGGAGCCAGCGGTCCCATATTGTGAGAGGGATGTCCGACTGTTGGTTTAGGCCTGATCCCCCAAGGGGTCCCCGATTGGAGAAGGTGCAGGCTGGGCTGGGGGACCACCCCTCCCCCCCGTGCACGAATTTTGTGCACTGGGACATTAGTAATAAATAAAAACCTTTGAGCAAATACAAGTCATGGACCAGATGGCTTCACAGGTGCATTTTACCAAATATTCAAAAAGAAGTAACACTTATCCTCCTCAAAGTATTCCAAAAAATTCAAGAGGATAGAAGGCTTCCAAGCTCTTTTTATGAGCTTATGGAATTATCCTTATTCCAACACCAGAAAAAGACACTATAAAGGAAGAAAATTATATGCCAATATCTCTGATGAACATAGGTGCTAAAATTCTCAACAAAATATTGAAAACCAGATCCAGAAATACATTAAAGAGATGATACTCAATAGTAAACTGAGATTTATTTCTATGATACAAGGTCGGTACAATATCTGCAAATCAATTAATGTGATAAACTACATAAAATATGAAGGATAAAGATCACATGATTATATCAATAGATGCAGAAAAAGCATTCAACAAAATAGAGCATCCATTTATAATAAAAATTTTCAGCAAAGTGGGAATAGAGGGATCATACCGTGAAGTAATTAAGGTTATATAAGACAAATTTACAGCCAATATCACATTCAATGGGCAGAAACTAAAATCATTTCTCTTAAAATCCATAACTAAAGAGGGCTATCTTCTTTCACCATTCGTATTCAACATTGTACTGGAAGTCCTAGCCACAGCAATCAGAAAAGAAGATAAAATGAAAGGCATCCAAATTGGAAAGGAGGAAGTAAAACTGTCATTATTTGCAGATGACGATATCATACACAGAAAACCATAAGACTCCAACAAAAACTATTAGATTTAATAAATGAATTTGGCAAAGTAGCAGGATAAAAATTAATATCCAGAAATTGAAGGCATTTTTATACACCAATAATGATCTCTCAGAAAGAGATACTAAAAAGCAATCCCATTCACCATGGCAACAATAACAACAAAAATAATATACTAAGGAATAAATTTAACCAAAGACATAAAAGACCTGTATTCAGAAAACTAGTACATTGAAAAAGGAAATAGAGGAAGACAAGCAATTGGAAGCATATACCATGTTCATGGATTAGAAGAATTAACATCATTAAAATGCTTTGCCTTTTGTTGTCCATTCTTTTGCTGTGCAGAAGCTCTTCAGTTTGATATAATCCCATTCATTTATTTTTGCCTTTACCTCCCTTGCCTTTGGGGTCAAATCCGTAAAATGTTCTCTACCACCCAGGTCCATAAGTTTGGTACCTATATTTTTTTTCTATGTGACTTATACTTTCAGGTCTTATGTTTAATTGAATTAATTTTTGTACATGGGGACAAACTGCAATCCAGTTTCATTCATTTTCATGTGGCTTTCCAGTTTCCCCAGCACCATTTATTGAAGAGACTATCTTTACTCCAATGTGCATTTCTGGCTCCTTTGTCAAAAATTACTTATCCATATACCTGAGGTTTTATAGCTGGACTCTCTATTCTGTTCCATTGATCTGTGTGTCTTTTTCTCTGCCAGTACCATGCTGTTTTGATTATTGTAGCTCTGTAGTATATTTTGAAGTCAGGTAGCATGTTACCTCCAGTGTTGTTCTTTTTTTTTTTTTTTTTTCAGGATTGCATTGGCTATTCTGGGTCTTTTGTAGTTCCATACAAATCTGATGATTTCACGTTCTATTTCTTTAAAAAATTACATTGGGATTTTGATGGGGATTGCATTAAATCTGTATATTGCTTTGGGTAAAATGGCCATTTTAACTATGTTGATACTTCCAACCCATGAACATGGGATACTTTTCCATTTCGTTGTGTCTTCTCAAACTCTTTTAATAATGTTTTGTAATTTTCAGCATATAGGTCTTTCACATTCTTTCTTAAGTTCATTACTGGGTATTTTATTCTTTGGGTTGCAATTGCAAAAGGAATTATTTTCTCCATTTCTTTTTCTGAAGTTTTGCTATTGGCATACAGGCAGACACTATTTTTTGCACATTGATTTGGTGTCCTGCAACTTGACTGCATTTGTTTACTGTTTCCAGTAGTTTTTTGGTAGAGTATTTAGGGTTTTCTATATACAGCATCATATCGTCCACAAAAAGTGACAGTTTGACTCCTTCCTTCCCTTTTTGGATGCCTTTTATTTATTCCTCTTGCCTTATTGCTCTGGCTAGTACTTCCGGTACTATCCTATCTAATAAAAGAGTAATATGCAAATTGACCATCACTCCAACAAGCAACATGACTGCCCCCATGTGGTCAAAGATGGATGCCCCCATGAGGACACAAGATGGCCACCACAAGATGGCTGGCAGGGGAGGGCAGTTGTGGGTGATCAGGCCAGCAAAGGAGGGCAGTTGGGAGGGACCAGGCCTGCAAGGGAGGGCACTTGGAGGTGATCAGGCCTACAGGGGAGGGTAGTTAGGGGTGACCAGGCCTGCAGGGGAGGTCAGTTAAGGGTGACCAGGCATGCAGGGGAGGACAGTTGGGGGTTATCAGGCCAGCAGGGGAGGGCAGTTAGGGGTGACCAGGTGTGCAGGGGAGGGCAGTTGGATGGGACCAGGCCTGCAGGGAAGGGCAGTTGGGGGGGACCAGGGCTGCAAGGGAGGGCAGTTGGTGATGACCAGGCCAGCAGGGGAGGGCAGTTAGGGGCAACCAGGCTGGCAAGAGAGGGCAATTAGGAGTGACCAGGCCTGCAGGGGAGGACAGTTAGAGGTGACCAGGCTGGCAGGGGAGGGCAGTTAGGGGCAATTGGGCCATCAAGGGGAGCAGTTAGGCATCGATCAGGCTAGCAGGGGAGAGGTTAGGGGGTGATCAGGCTGGCAGGAAGAAGCAGTTAGGGGCAATCAGGCAGGCAAGCAGGCGAGCAGTTGGGAGCCAACAGTCCTGGATTGTGAAAAGGATGTCCGACTGCCCGTTTAGGCACAATCCCACCAGGATTGGGCCTAAATGGGCATTCGAACATCCCTCGAGGGGTCCCAGATTGGACAGGGTGCAGGCTGGGCTGAGGGACACACAACCCCTCTGTGCACAAATTTCATGCACCAGGCCTCGAGTGTTGAATAAGAGTGGTGAGGGTGGACATGCTTGTCTTGTTCCTGACCTTAGGGGAAAAGCTTTCAGTTTTTCACCACTGAGTATGATATTAGCTGAGGGTTTATCATATATGGCCTTTATTCTGTTGAGGTACTTTCTTTCTATTCTATTGTTTTAATCATAAATGTATGTTGTATCTTATCAAATGCCTTTTCTGCATCTATTGACAAGATCATATAATTTTTGGCAGCTAACAAGATGGGAGATGATATTTGCAAACAGTAGCTCTGACAAAGCTTTAATTTCCAAAATATATAAAGAACTCATAAAACTCAACACCAAACAAATAAACAATCCAATAAAAAAGTGGGCAGAGGACCTGAAGTTACACCTCTCCCAAGAAGACATACAAACAGCCAATAGATATATGAAAAGATGTTCAACCTCACTGGCAATCAGGGAAATGCAAATTAAAACTACAATGAGATACCACCTTATACCAGTTAGGGTGGCCATTATCAACAAGACAAGCAACAACAAGTGTTGGAGAGGTTGTGGAAAAAAGGGAAACTTCATTCACTGATGGTGGGATTGTAGACTGGTAAAACCACTATGGAAAGCAGTCTGGTGATTCCTCAAAAAATTAAAAATAGAGCTACCATATGACCCAACAACCCCACTCCTGGGTATATACCCGAAAAACTCCAAATCATTTATATGCAGATATATATGCACTCCTATGTTAATTGCAGCATTATTCACAGTGGCCAAGAGTTTGAAACATCCAAAGTGCCCTATGATAGAGACTGGATTAAGAAGATGTGGTACATATACACAATGGAGTACTACACAGCCATAAGAAAGGATGAAATACTAGGTGTACAGTTAATAATGGCGGATTTTGTAATCAAAGAAAACATGATAATTTCAAGAGAAATATCAAAAGTGCTTTATTCAAAATAATGTCCATTGCTAGCTACACATTTCCCCCATCTTTCAGGTAATTTGTGGATACCGTCCCAATAAAACTTTTTTTGTTTTGAGGCAAACCATTCAGAGACCCAATTTTCCACTTCTTCATATGTTTTGAAGTGCTGCTCAGAAAGTGCGTGTGCCATTGATTGGAACAAGTGGTAATCTGAAGGAGCAAGGTCTGGTGAATATAGCAGGTCAGTTAATACTTCCCAGCAAGATCCTTTATCGTGTCTTTAACAGGTTTTGAAGTATGTGATGGTGCATCATCATGAAGCAAAATTACTTCGCCGTGTCTTCTGGCACATTCTGGTCATTTCACGATCAAAGCGTGGTTCAAATTGATTATTTATTGTTGGTAGCGATCAGTATTAATGGTTTTACCTGGTTTTAGAAGCTCATAATACACCATACCTTCCTAATCCCACCAAACCTTGAGAACATTATGTGAAATGAAATAAGTCAAACAGAAAAAGCTAAGAAATATATGCTTTCACTCATATGTGGAATGTAAAACTGAAACTTATGAACACAAAAAGCAGTGTGGTGGTTACCAGAGGGAGTGATGTGGGGGAAGAAAGGGGTCCTAATATGAGGTTATAGAAGAAGATTTGACTTTGGGTGGTGGGCACATGGTCTTATATACAGATTTTGTAAATTAGTAACCCATACATGAAACCTCTAAGTTCATGTTGACTAATGTCACCCCAATAAAATTTTAAAAAATGCTTTGCCATACTACCCAAAACAATCTACAGATTCAACACATTTACCATTAAAATACCAAAGACATATTTCAAAACTATAGAACAAATATTGCAAAAATTTATATGAAACAAAAAATGACCCAGAATAGCCACAGCATTCTTGAGAAAGAACAAAGTTGAAGGGATCACAATACTGGATATAAAACTATACTACATATTGTTTGAAATAAAAATAACCTAGTATTGGCACAAGTACAGGCATATAGACTAATTGAACAGAACTGAGACCCCAGATATTGATTCATGCCAATCTGGTCAAATAATATTTTACAAAGGAGGAAAGAGCATACAAGTGAGAAAACATAGTCTCTTCAATAAACGTGTTGGGAAAATTGGTCAGGTACATGCAAAAATGCAAGAATGAACTAGACCACCAACTTACACCATACATAAGAATAAACTCAAAATGGATAAACAATTTAAATGTAAGTTGTTAAACCATAAAATCCTAGAAGAAAAAATAGGCAGTGATATCTCAGACATCTCATGTAGCAGTATTTTCATAGGTACAACTCTGAGTAAATAATAAACAAATGGTACTATATCAAACTTAAAAGCTTCTGCACAGCAAAAGAAACTATCATTAAAATTAAAAATACAAGGTAAACCACTGTATGGAAGCACATATTTTCCCATGACACATCTGATAAGGGGTTAATTTCTAAGATATACAAAGAACTCATACATCTCAACACCAGAAAGATAAACAATCCAATTAAAAAATGGGCAAAGGCCTGAATAGACACTTCTCCAAAGAAGACATACAGATGGCCAGGAGACATATGAAAACATACTCGACATCACTAATCATCATAGAGTTACAAATTAAAACTACAATGAGGTATCTCCTCACAATTGCCAGAATGGCTACCATCAATAAATCAACAAACAAGTGCTGGCAAGGATGTGGAGAAAAGGGAACCCTAGTACACTGCTGGTGGGCATGCATACTGGTGCAGCCACTATGGAAAACAGTATGGAGTTTCCTAAAAAAAAATTGTATCTGGAACTGTCATTTGACCCAGTGATCTCACTTCTGGGAATATAATCCAATTATCCTGAAACACAAATCAGAAAGAATATATGCAACCCAATGTTTATAGCATCATTATTTACAATAGTTAATATCTGGAAACAGCACAATTGCCAATCAGTAGATGAGTGGTTAAAACATTTGTGGTACATTTATACAATGGGATACTATGCAGCTATAAAAAGAAGGGTATTTTACCATTTGAGACAGAATGGAGGGGCATAGAGAGTATTATACTAAGAGAAATCAGCCAGACAGAGAAATACAAGTATCACATGATCTCACTTATAAGTTGAATCTAATGAACAAAATAAACTAAAAAAAATAGATCCAGATGAATGGAATCATGCAACAGATTGAGGATTCTCCAAGGGGAGGTGGGGAGGGAGGAAAGAGATCAACTAAATAACTTATATGCATGAGCACAGACAATAGTGGGGTAAAGGCCTGGGTTGAGGCAAGGGCTGGCTAAAGAGAGGCAAAGGAGGGGGTAAATGGGAGATATCTGTAATAATTGTCAACAATAAATAGTAATCAAAACAGTATGGTACGAGCATAAAAACAGACATATCTATCAATGGAACAGGAGAGCCCAGAAATAAACCTATGCCTTTATGGTTAATTAATATGTGACAAAGTAGGCAAGAAAATAAAATGGGGTAAAGATAGTTTATTCAATAAAATGATGCTTGGAAAATTGGGTATATATGTGCAAACAAATAAAATTAGACCACTTTCTTACATCATACACAAAAATGAACTCAATGTAAATTACAGACTTAATTGTGAGATTCAAAACCACAAAAATTCTAGTAGAAAACAGGTAATAAATTATTGGACATTTCTTGTAGCAATATTTTTTGCTGATATATATCTTTGGGCAAGGGAAACAAAAGAAAAATAAACTAATAAAACACTTTTGCACAGCAAAGAAACCACCATCAAAACGAAAAGAAATCCCACTAAATGAGAGAATATATTCACCAATGATACATCTGATAAGAGGTTAATTTCCAAAATTTATACAGAATTTATACAACTCAACACCAGAAAAACAACCCAATCAATTAAAAAATGTGCAATGGTCCTGAACACAAACTTCTTCAAAGATGACATACAGATGGTCAATAGATATAGGAAAGATGCTTGATATCACTAATAGTCAGATAAATGCTAATTAAAATCACAATGACATATCACCTCATACTTGTGAGAATGGCTATTATCACTAAATGAACAAAGAACAAGACTTGGTGCAGATGTGGAGAACATGAAACCCTCTGTCACTGTAGGAGAGAATGTAGACTTGTGCAGCTGTATGGAATTAACACAAAAAATTAAAAAATGGCACTATTGTATGACCCAGTGATTTCACTTTTGGGACTATATCCGAAGAAACTTGAAATACTAATTGAAAATAATATATGCATCCCTATGTTCATTGCAGCATAATTTACAATAGCCAAGATTTGGAAGCTGCCCAGGCATCTATTGGTAGATGAGTGGATAAAAAAGAGGTGCATAATGGAATACTACTTGGCTGTGGAAAAGAAAGAATTCTTACCTTTTGCATTGGATCTGGAGATTAATATGCTAAGTGAGATAAGCAAGGCAGAGAAAAATAATGACCATATGATGTCACTTATATTCGGAATCTAGCAAACAAAATAAACTAACAAACAAAATAGAAACAGACTCTTAGATAAACAGAACAGACTGACGCTGTTAGATGCAAAGGGTGTTGGGAAGCTGGGTGTAAAAGGTGAAGGGATTAAGCACACACACACACACACACACACACAAATAAACCCCACAAAAAACAAAAATAATCTCATAGAGATAACAGTATGATGATTACCAGAGAGAAAGGAAGATCAAGGGAGATAGAAGAGTATAAAATGGGTATAAACAGTGACTAAAGGAGACTTCACTTTGGTGGACAAATAAAGTATACAGATGATCTATATTAATAATAGAAGAATATTCAAATTGACCGGGATGCTGTCACAGTAACAGTAACGACCAAACAGCAGGCTGCATGGGGTGACTAGGCCGGCAGAGGGGTTAGTGAGGGATGACCAAAGGACTCAACAGCAGGTTGCATGGGGCGACCAAGCCGGCAGGGGTGTTAGTGAGGGACAACCAAACTCAACAACAAGCTGCATGAGGTGATCAGGCTGGCAGGGGAGCAGTTAGGAGCAACTAGGTCAGCAGAGGGGGGCAGTTGGGGGCGACCAGGCCAGCAGGGGGGGCAATTAGGAGTGATCAGGCTGGCAGACGGGACAGTAAGGGGTGACCAGGCCAGCAGGGGGGACAGTTAAGGGTGACCAATTTGGCAGAGGGGGGCAGTTGATGATTACCAGGCTGGCAGGGAGGGAAGGTGGGGGCGACCAGGCCAGCAGAGGGGTTTAGTGAGGGATGACCAAATGACTCAACAACAGGCTGCGTGAGGCGACCAAGCTGGCAGAGGGGGCAGTAAGGGGCAACCAGGCCAGTGTGGGGTCAGTTAGGGGTGACCAGGTTGGCAGAGGGGGTAAGTTGGGGGTGACCAGGATGGCAGTGGGCTAGTTGGGGGTGACCAGGCCAACAGAGGGGGCAGTAAGGGGCAACCAGGCCAGTGGGGGGTCAGTTAGGGGCAACCAGGTTGGCAGAGGGGGACAGTTAGGGGCGACCAGGCTGGCAGAGGTGGCATTGGGGGTGACCAGGCTGGCAGGGGGGCAGTTAGGGGCGATCAGGCCAGCAGGCAGAGGCGGTTAGGGGTGATCAGGCTAGCAGGGAGGACAGTTAGGAGGCAGTGGTCCCAGATTGTGAGAGGGATGTCTGAATGCCAGTTTAGGCCCAATCCCCAAGGGGTCCCAGATTGGAGAGGGTGCAGGCTGGGCTGAGGGGACGCCCCCATGAACAAATTTCATGCACCAGGCCTCTAGTGTATTATATAATTGTACACCAGCAAAAAAAATATTATAGATATATTTGAGGCCTGGTGCATGAAAATTCATGCACTGGAGAGAGGGTCCTTCATCCCAGCCTGTCCCCTATCACAGTCCGGGAGCCCTCAGGGGCGGGAGGTGATCCAGCAATCAGGGGAAGGTGATGCCCCATCACACCTCTGCTGCTGCCACTGCTGGTAGTGCAAACCTCAGCCGGCCCTGGTTACCTGAGCCTCGGGTGGCCCCAGGTGGCTGGGCAGCCGCCATCTGAGGCTTGCCTGTGCCTTGGGCCAGCTCTGGGTGGCTGGGCAGCCAAAATCTGAGACTTGCGTGCACCTCAGGAGTCGGCTGGGCAGCTGCCATCTGAGGCTTACCTGTGCCTCGGGCTGGCCCTGGGCTGCTGGGGGGCTGAGGGGACTTAGGTACTCTGGAGGCAGGCACACAGAGTGGCTGGGCCTGCTGGGGGTGGACCTGGCCTTGCCACATGCCTGCCACCCTGGTGGGGCTGAGGGGACTGGGCACCGCAATCTTTGAGGGCGGGACAGTCAATTAGCATATTCCCTCCTTATTGGCTATGGGTGCCGCCATCTTTTCAATGGTGTGAGGGTCAATTAGTATATTCCCTCTTTATTAGATAGGATATATATATATATAATTGTATCAACCAACATCACCCCAATACATTCAATAAAAATAAAAAGTAAAAAATAAATAAAATTATTCTATATAATAAAAGCCTAATATACTAAGTGTCCAACTTTTCACCCGTTCGACCAGTTGATATGACTCACACTAACCACATGGGGGCAGACACTGCTACTGGTAGGTTAGCTTGCTGCTGGGGTCTGGCCAATCGGAACAGGGCAAGATGAGGTGGACAGGCCCTGGAGCTAATCTCCCGCAGTTCCTCCCTGGCCTCTAAAATATTTCTTCTAATTAATTTCCTTTCAATGTGCATGAATCTGTGCACCGGGCCTCTAGTAAATCCTATATAATATAGAGGGAATATGCAAATTGACCATCACTCTGCCACAAAGATTGCAGTGCCCACCACGGAGGCGAGAGTTTCTGTAACACAAGATGGCTGAGCCCACAGTGGAGGCCGATCTCCCATAATGAGCCTTAAGGAGAAATCAGCAGGGACCTCAGGCCGCGCCCCCTGCCTGACGGGGCTTGAAGGGGACCTGAGGCCACGACCCTGCCTGGCAGGGCTTGACAGGGTACCTCAGACCGTGCCCTCCACCTGGCGGGGTTTGACAGGGAACCTAAAGATGCGGCCCCCCACCCCCAGTGCTGGGCCGTGGGACCTCAGGCTGCTCCCCTCACACCAGCCAGGGTTCCTCAGGCTGCACCCCCTGCCCAGCGGGGCTGGATGGGGGACCTGAGGCTGTGCCCCCTTCCTGGTGGGGCTTGATGGGAGACCTGAGGCTGCACCCCCTGCCTGGCGGGGCTTGACAGGGGACCTCAGGCATACCCCCTGCCTGGCGGGGCTTCGTGGGAAAACTCAGGCTTCATCCCCATTATGGTGGGGATTGACTGGGGCCCTCAAGGTGCATCCCCCACCCTGGCCCAGACTGGGGGACATCAGGCCGTGCCTCCTGCCCTGGTGCCGTGCCAGGGAACCTGAAGCTGCACCTCCCCCCCATCCAGCAGGGCTTGACAAGGGTGGGACTTGAGGCTGTAACCCCGCCACAGCACCAGGCTGGGGGACCTGAAGTCATGCCTTCTGCCTGTCACGGCTTGACAGGGGACCTCAGGCCGTGTCCACTGCCCAGTGGGGCTTGAAGGGGGACCTCAAGGTGCACCACCCTGCCCCAGTGCTGGGCCAGGGGACTCAGGCTGCTCCCCTCACCCCGGGCCAGGGGACCTCAGGCCACACTCCCCACCCAGCAAGGCTTGAAGGGAGACCTGAGGCTGCGCCCCACTCCTGACACCAGGCTGGGGGACCTGAGGCTGCAACCCCAGCCCAGTGTGGCTTGACGGGGGACCTCAGGCCACGCCCCCCACCCGGCTGGGCTTGACAGGGGATCTCAGGCCATGTCCTCCACCCAGCAGGGCTTGACGGGGGACCTCAAGGCATGCCCCTCACCCTGGTCCAGGCGGAGGGACCTCAGGCAGTGCTCCCCCACCCTGGCACCAGGCCAGGGGACCTGAGGCTGCGCCCCTTGCTTGGTGGGGCTTGACAAGGGTGGAACAGGCCGGGTCTGGATCTAGCCCAATGGCGGGGGGGCCAGCTGGGTCTGGGTCTTGCGTGGTCTTGAGGCACACGTGGGTGAGCTGGGACTTGACTCTGGGTCCCGTGGTGCACCCCAGACTCTGACAGGAAGAAGATTTTCATATATATTTTACTAATTTTCTTTCATCTCTGACACTTCTATTATAGAGACAGGGCAAATAGCAATATTAAAATATTTCCTCTAATTAATCCCCTTTTAATGTGCATGAATTTCATGTACTCAGCCACTATTAAATACATAAAGAGCTATTGTTCTTTATAAAAATTAAAATTTTCAGTTTACATTTTTCTGTTTTCTCACTTACAAACTTTCCTTAGCCTTAGAATTTATATGTCCCTCTTTTACATCACATATTTAGATTTTTTCCCCACAAATTTACAACCTTTACATTTGAAATGTAGTATCAATCCATTACATTTAATGTAATCATTGATATATTTGAATTTATATTTTTTGTGCTTTGTGTTTTCCCTGACAATTATTTTTTCTTTTTCTTCCTTATATACTTTTTATCATTGGTTTTGTTTTTATCTTTTAAGTAATTGCCTGACATTTGTTTGGAAACTATAGATTCTATTTCTTACATTTTAATGTTTACTCCATGAATTGTAACACTCAAATGTAAAAAAATAAAAGTCTAAAGTAAGCAAAAATGTTTATTCTCCTCCCAAGCAATTAAAAAAACTTTGCATTGCTTTAATTTTACTTCTTCACTTTCAACTTACATTATTGATTTCACATATTTTAATTTGAAACCTTCTTAAAAATTGAATCGCACAAGATATTATTACTGTTTTGTATTGTAAATATTCATTTAAAATTATGCACATATTTAGTACTTTATTTTCTCTTTTTTTCTTCTATTTAGGATTATTTCTTTTTCTACCTTAAAATCATTCCTAAAATATTTCTTTGTGAGGGTTGGTGTGTGATAACTCTTTCAGTTTACTTTTGTGTGATAATATTTTTATTTTACACTTTTTTTGAAAGATATTTTTTACTGGATATAGAGTTCTAAATTGGCAGTTTTTTTTAAATTTTCCGAACAATGTCTATATTATCCCATTGTCTTTTGATTTCCATTGTTGTTATTGAAAAGCCATAAATAAGTTCATCTACCACTCTTTTGATGATAGTCCCTTTTTTATTAGACTGTCACTATCAAGTTCTCTTTGGTATTTGGCTGTTTATTGTGATGTCTAAATGTGCATTTCTTTCTCTTTTTTTTCCTAGCAGAAATATTTATTTATTTTGCTTTTCTTTTTTATTTTATATATATTTGAGTTGTACAGTGTAGTTGTTAAACAACTACATCATTTATGAAGTGGTGTTGGTTTTCTTCATTTACATTTTTTTAATTTTTATTTTTTTTATTGATTACATATGGGTCCTTATAGCCCCATTGCCCCCTAGCCCCCGAAACATGCCCTCACCACCCTGTTGTCTGTGTCCATTGGTTAGGCTTATATGCATGCATACAAGTCCTTTGGTTGATCTCTCTCCCTTACCCCCACCCTCCCCTACCTTCCCTCTGAGGTTTGATGGTCTGATCGATGCTTCTCTGTCTCTGGATCTGTTTTTGTTCATCAATTTATGTTGTTCACTATATTCCACAAATCAGTGAGATCATGTGATATTTATCTTTCTCTGCCTGGCTATTTCCCTTAGCATAATGCTCTCCAGTTCTATCCATGATGTTGCAAATGGTAAGAATTCCTTCTTTTTTATGACAGTGTAGTATTCCATTGTTTAGATGTACCACAGTTTTTAATCCACCCATCTGCTGATGGGCACTTAGGCTGTCTCCAAATCTTAGCTATGGTGAATTGTGCCCCTATGAACATAGGAGTGCTTATATCCTTTCTGATTGGTGTTTCTAGTTTTTTGGGATATATTCCTAGAAGTGGAATCACTGGGTCAAATGGGAGTTCCATTTTTAGTTTTTTTGAGGAAACTCCATACTGTTCTCCACAGTGGCTACACCAGTCTGCATTCCCACCAGCAGTGCACAAGGGTTCCTTTTTCTCCGCATTCTGGTTCGCACTTGTGGTTTGTTGATTTGTTGATGATAGCCATTCTGACAGGTGTGAGATGGTACCACATTGTCATTTTGATTTGCATCTCTTGGATGATTAGTGACTTTGAGCATGTTTTCATATGTCTCTTGGCCTTCTGTCTTCTTTCGAAAAGTATCTATTTAGGTCCATTGCCCATTTTTTGATTGGGTTGTTTATCTTCCTTTTGTTAAGTTGTATGAGTTCCCTATAAATTTCGAGATTAAACCCTTATTGGTGATAACATTGGCAAATATGTTCTCCCATGCAGTGGGCTTTCTTGTTGTTTTGTTGATGGTTTCTTTTGCTGTGCAAAAGCTTTTTTATATCTTTTTTTTTTTTTTTTTTTTTTTTTTTTTAAGATTTCATTAAGACTCTTGAATCCTTGTTTTATTTTGCCATTGCTGGGAAACTCATAACCAATATCTATTTCAAAATTGCTTCTACCTTTTCTTTATCTTACCTCCTTCTGGGACTCTAATTAACCACATTAGACCTTCTTATTATTTTTTGTTTGTTTGTTTGGTGTGTTTTTCCCCTTATATCTTTCTTCCATATTTTCAATATTTTTTATCTCTTCATGTTTGCATGGTAGCTCATTTTTTCATTCTTATGTTACAGTACAAATTATTTCTTTAGTTATGTCTAGTATCCCACAAATGCCCTATATTTTATTTATTTTTACATTTTTGCAATTGTATTTTTACAATAAATTCAATCAAATTTGCTTTGTCAAATCTTCTTTGCCACATTTTATAATGTCTTGTTCCCTCCAAAATTGTTAATAATTCTTTTTTAATAATTTTAGCCTAGTTAATCCTATCTAATAAAAGAGTAATATGCAAATTGACTGTACCTCCGCTACACCCACAAGCCATGCCCACCAGCCAATCAGGAGCGAATATGCAAATAAACCCAACCAAGATGGCTACGGCCACAGAGAGCAGGAGGGAGGCTTGGGTTTCCCCAGCAATGGAGGAAGCCAAGCTTTCTGCCTGCCTTTGCCGGCCTAGGCCTCCACTCAAGGCTACAAAGTTTCAATGATAGAAGATACATAAATCCAACAGAAATGGCGGCAGCCACAGAGCTGGAAAGAGCAGGAGGCTAGGGTTGCCTGTGGCGATGTAGGAAGCCAAGCTTCTGCAGCTCTGGCTGGCCCAGGCCTCCGCTTAAGGCTACAAAGTTTCAATTATAGAAGATACATAAATCCCAACAGAAATGGCTGCCGCCTCGAAGCAAGCAGAAGGCTTGGCTCCTCTCCAGGCTACAAAGTTTCAATTGTAGAAGATAAATAAACCCCAGATACCAGGGCCTCCGCTTGGGTCACCAGGGGGCATGGCCGGCCTGCAAACCACCACAGGCCCCTTGCCCAGGCCACCTCATGCCCCAAGTGAACCCCCACCCTGATCGAGGACACCCTTCAGGGCAAACCAGCTGGCCCCCACCTGTGCACCAGGCCTCTATCCTATCTAATAAAAGAATAATATGCAGATTGACCATCACTCCAACACACAAGATGGCTGCCCCCATGTGGTCAAAGATCCTGCCCCCATGTGGACACAAGATGGCCACCACAAGATGGCCAGCAATGGTGGGCAGTTGGGAGGGACCAGGCCTGCAAGGGAGGGCAGTTGTGGGTGATCAGGCCAGCAGGGGAGGGTCGTGGGGAGGGACCAGTCCTGCAAGGGAGGGCAGCTGGGGCGATCAAGCCAGTAGGGGAGGGCAGTTAAGGGTGACCAAGCTGGCAGAGGAGGGAAGTTGGGGGCAACCAGGCCTGCTGGGAAAGGCAGTTGGGAGGGACCCAGGCCTGCAGGGGAGGGCAGTTAAGGGTGACCAGGCCAGCAGGGGAGGGTAGTTGGGGGGGACCCAGGCCTGCAGGGGAGAGCAGTTGGGAGGGACCAGGCCTGCAGGGGAGGGCAGTTAAGGGTGACCAGGCCTTCAGGGGAGGGCAGTTAGGGTCAAACAGGCTGGCAGGGGAGCAGTTAGGCATCAATCAGGCTGGCAGGGGAGTGGTTAGGGGGTGATCAGGCTGGCAGGCAGAAGCAGTTAGGGGCAATCAGGAAGGCAGGCAGTTGAGCAGTTGGGAGCCAGCAGTCCTGGATTGTGATAGGGATGTCCGACTGCCCATTAGGCCCGATCCCAGTGGGATCGGGCCTAAATGGGCAGTTGGAAATCCCTCAAGGGGTCCCAGATTGGAGAGGGTGCAGGCTGGGCTGAGGGACACCCCCCCCCATGCACAAATTTCATGCACAGGGCCTCTAGTAGTTATTATAATTGTATTTCTGATAACTTTAATGTCTTAAGCTTTCTTGTGGATCTGTTATTTTTTCTATTGGTTTTCACTGTCAGTTATTATCATTTTGTGTTATTCACCTAGAATAAAGGTAACTTCACCAAGTGAGAATTATCATATGCTTCTGGATATTTAGAGACACTATAAGTCTGTTAACTTGTTTAACTAAGTTTATAGCTTGAGGTTATCTGGGTGATTCAGGTAATGTGTTTTGCATAACAAAAATAATATCCTTGTGATTTACTATTACCCTGAGATGCTATACTTTGAGGACCCAGTTTAAAAAGTTCAAATTTTCCTAGACTGACAAATACTCTCACAGTCAAATGACCTTCTGTGTTTTTACCTCTCTAGATTATCACTTTTCCTTTAAATTGTGTCTGACAGTTCCTATCTTATCATTTCTTTGTTTCCTTTAAAGAGATTCCAAATACAAATATTTTATCTAGTATTTTAATTCATTTTCTTAGTAAATGTTGAGAATAACCTAACCTCTCATTATAGCAATGTAAATCATTTCCTTGCATTTTTGCAAACTCACCTATGCATTTGAAAGGATGTGATTATTTTTCTAGCACTTCTAGTTGTAATATAGTGAGGGAGTTTTAATTTTTGTGACAATAATATTGTAACTAGGAGTCTCCTGAGTTTATATTAATACATGTACACAGTTAAGATGTTCCAAAAAGCTGCTATGAATATAGGGGTGCAATCTATATATGATACTGAAGGCCATTGTTGCTCCTCCAGCCCAGTGTTCAGGTTAAAGGGAAGTTTGAAGTACCTGTTCTGTGTCTTCCCTTTCCTGAGTCTTCTTTCTGCAACAGAATTTTCTAAATCGCCCACATCAACTTTTCTTTTTGCTTTATCCTGGTCCAATGTTTTTCCTTCCTATCAACCACTTGAAAAGAAAAGATATATTGTGCTAGTCTACTACTATTTATATTTCTTTGACCTGATTTGATAAAAGCCCTGTCTCATGAAATTATGTACATGCCTAATTGTAGGGCTTTGAGGACTCCATTTTGTCTTAGTCATTATTATTTCTCTTCCTGGGGAGTGTAAGGCAGGGAGTGAGTGGATGATTGTAGTGGTGGAGGTGGAGACATTTAAGCATTTAATTACTTTAAGGTGAATGTAACCAAATTAATTTTGTCTTGTAGCTTGAAAAAATTACATTAATAGGCTTAACTACAGTTAAAATGGTAGGCCACTTCAAGGCCATTGGGGCATTTGTAGTATTTCACCAATGGCATGTCTGATAGAATTTTGTAGTACCCTCCCAATTTGTTCTTCCCTATGTAGCACCTCCTGAATCTGGGATTTACCATCTTTCTTTCTTCTTTTATTTTTATTTTTATTTTTTGGTAAGGTGGTCAGGGAATAATGAGCATATTATTACTTATGACAAATTGTTCTTATTTTTAGAAATTCCTTGACTATAGGTTTAAGGTGCCTATAATATTCTTGCCTTTCTTATTTTGTAAAGGTATGATATTCATTTTTATACAGTTGTGGCTTGTAAGGTAGTATCAATAACTAACATATGATTTAATTTAAGAGAACAGGCCTTCATTTAAAGAACATAGGCTTTAAAAATAAATACTTTCCATACATTAACACTTTGGTCATTCACTAAATTTATATGTTACTTAAAAAGAATTACACCTAATACTTTTTGCATATGATCTAATAGTTCCTCCACACTTATAAGAAATTTCAGGTGTTGTGGTAGCATGTTCATTTCATCCTTCTAAAACAAGTAACATTCCACAAATGAGTGAGATTATGTGATATTTATCTTTCTCCAACTGGCTCATTTGTGAAAAATATAATGAACAACATAAACTGATGAACAAAAATAGAGCCAGAGTCATAGAAGCATCGAACAGACCATCCAACCTAAGAGGGAAGGCGGGGGTAGCGGGTGGGGAGTAAGAGATCAACCAAAGATACTTGTATGGTTGCATATGAGCATAACCAATGGACATAGACAGTAGGGGGGTGAGGGCATGTGCTGGGGAGTGGGAGCAGCTGGGGAGAGGTCAAAGGGGGGAAAAGGAGACTTATGTAATACTTTAAACAAGATGGAGAGCATTATGCTAAGTGAAATAAGCCAGGCAGAGAAAGATAAATACCACATGATCTCACTCATCTGTGGAATATAATGAACAACATAAACTGATGAACAAAAATAGATCCAGAGATAAACATCAATCAGAACGTCAAACCTCAGGGAAGGTAGGGGAGGGTGGGGGTAAGGGGGAGAGATCAACCAAAGGACTTATATGCATGCATGTAAGCTTAATCAAAGGACACAGACAACAGGGGGGTAAGGGCATGAATGGGAGGTGTGGGGTAATGGGGGAATAAGGACACATATGTAATACCTTAATCAATAAAGACATTTTTAAAAAAAGAATTTAAATATAAATAAATAAATAAATAAATAAATAAATAAATAAATAAATAAATAAAACAAGTAACATATTCTATTCCTATTCTAGCTCTTCCAATGTCAGGAAACTTTTCTTAAGGTCTTTACCTATTATTTATTAAATGTTTATTTTTCTTCAATGATAATATTTGTCATAGAGATTGAAAGTGCAACATTTTAGAGAGACATTTAAGAGTGCAATCATGTAGGACCTAAATTACTCATGCCTTAAATTGAGATATAGTCAAAATGTGTCTTTGCTTTCACCCTTTCTCTGTAACACCCAATCCTCTTTATCTTCTATCCCTATCATGGTCTCAGTGCCTACCTGCTCTCTCCCTCTACCTTAGTCCAATAAAGGGACTGATTTGTTGTTGATAAAGTACACTTTAGCATTAAAATTTTCTATAGCATTGGGTAGTAATGTAAGAAATTGTTTCTTTTTTCTGCTTTCTTTAGAGCAGGATGAACAAAGCTGAAGCAGGGTGTCAGTCCCAGCCCCAGACCCAGTTAACAAATGTACAGTAATGAATGCTGAGTAAGAATCTTGATCTACCTGAGGCACAAGGGACCTAGGGCCCTCTTACCAACTTTTCAGTGACCTCAAATAATTCTAGATACTTCAGAAACTCTGAGATTCTAAAGTCCATAATGGTTTGACTCAATGTTCTTAGCTTTGGTCCATGCAGACACCTATACCAAGATAGATGGTTAGTGATCCTCATTGCCCTAACCATTGCTCACAGTATAAATAAGTAATATATCATTCACGCCAACTATGGACTCCAAACTCCTGGGCACACTTGTACCACCATCTGGCCTTCACAGTAAAGCTACTTCTTCCTTATCCCTCACCTTGACTTTTCCTAGTTAAGCATATAGTAAAAAATCTTAATGTATTATTTTCTTGCTTAGTGGTAGAAATCCCCAAATTTTTAAGCTAGCCCTTAATTCATTTGTCAATTCATTCAAATAAACATTTATTGGGTGTTTACTATGTGTTCCACCTTCTTGGAATATAGGTATAAATAATACAGACAAGATACCTTTTCTCTTGAAGCTAACAGTATAAGGGGAAAGAAAAAGACAATAAGGAAATATATAGCATAATGTCATATAATGGTAAGTTGTATGAGAAAAATTAAATGTTGTATAGAGTATCAGCAGGGAGTGTAACTTTTTTTAGTTAGGTGGACATGGCATAATATGCATATTATAACTTCTGTAGTCATGAATTTACTACCTTCAAGACTTTTTGATGCTCAAGATATAAAGTAGCTCATTTCTGGAAGGAAATAGGGAGTATGCACCAGTCAGTTCCACTGTGCATGACCCCTTAGATAGAAGGTAAGAGTATGAAAACATCTGCCCTTGGCCATTGAGGTGAAACTAAGGAAGAATTATCCATAGAGGGCTTATTATATTAGGTTCATGACTTCTCTATTGTGATAATTATGAAAATGTTTAATACACACAAACATAAAGAGAGAATGATGGAGCCCCCATACATCCATAACTCATATTCAACAATCATCATTTTGCCACATTGTTTTATCTAAACCTTTTCTTTTGCTGAAATATTTAAAAGAAAACCCAGACATCACTTCTTTCCATATCTATATATTTCGGTATACATCTCTGTAAGAATGGACTTTTTTTTTTTTTTTACATAATCACTGTTAACATCACACCTAACAAAAAAAAAATGTTGGGGTTTTTTTTGTGTGTGTGTCTTCTATTTTGCAGGCCATAATCAAGTTTCCCCAGTATGACCTATTTTTAAAGAACATGGATATCACATAAACATAGAAGGAACTATAGCAAAGGGCTTTTAAATATTGGGCTTTAAAGGTAGGGACAATTACATTTGAATCCTGTCTCTTTTTTTCAAACAAGTTTTGTGAGGTTAACCTCTTGTGACTAGGTTCTTTCTCTGAAAATGGGGATAATGATCTCTCAAAGCATTGTTGTGAAGCTTAAATGAGAGAATATATGTAAAGAATTTATTTGGTATATGGTATGAGGTTATCTATATCTATATATAAAAGCCCAGAGACCGGAATGGCAAAATGACCAGAACGACTGGAATAACCGGTGGCTATGACACGCACTGTGGCAGCCAACCAGCCTGATCAGGAGCAGGGCCAGCCGCCAACAACCCGCCCCATTTGGCCTCATGGCCCCTCCCTCTGGCCAGCCCCACCCCTGATCAGCCCCCAACACCCTGATCGGTTGACTATATAAAACTCAAGCTAATTAAGGTCATTTAAATGAAATGTTTGCAATTTTTTAATTGCGATCAGTAAAATATTGACTATTCATAATTTATATTCTCATCTTAAAACAGAGTTAAATCCCTCCTCTCTAGGAGAACAAATGAAATGACATATGGGAATTGTATGGTGTTCAATATTATGGGAACTTAATAAGTGTGAAATAGATATGAGATTTAAAATGTCTATTTATAAGTTTTATTTGACCACACTAAATTATTCATGTATGCTGAGTCTTCATCATAGTTTATTGCTCATGATGTACATGGATTAAAAGTTTTACCAGAGTGTTGTTTAGGAACAGTTTTACTTAGAAAGAGGAGAGTTAACTATATGAACACTTTTGATCCTTGGCAGACCTGTAATTCTAATATTAGAATACCAACGATGATGTGTGTCCAGGTAAAGATTATCCTTAAAATTTGAGGGTATTGGCCATTATCTCTAGGTGAGTTTGTTCAGAATAAAGAAGGCACTAATGAAAAATAGGTCTAACCCTTGTGTCTCTAAAACAGTTTGCTAGACTTGTGGCAATCTTAACACCCATTTTGAACAAGCATTACTTTTAGGTCCATGATATTTTATACATTATTTGAGCACTCACCTCTGTTTCTGCAGCTTGTTTTAGACTTTCAGTGACAACCCTGGTCCATTTCATACAGCCTTTGTGAGACTCAGCTTAAATTTAAAACTCTCTTCTGCTAATTTACCCAACTCAAATGGACGTCCTTAGAAGATATAACTGCTATCCCTGGCTTCAAATTATTTAAGGATGCTTTTGATTATTTTTTTATAATGTTAAAGGTAAAATAAAAATTACAATAAGTTAAAGTATTATCATTACTTAATAACTTAACTATTTGATAGGAATATGCCAAAAGAGTAAATTAAATTAAATTTACTTCCTAAGTAAGTTATTCTATTTAAAATTAGAAAAGTGAATTTGTAAGGCACAAATACAATGCAATGTTTTCACTCCTGTCAAACATTAATTCATTTTCAGCTATATCTCATATTTTAATAGTAATAAAAATAAATTAACCAATCCTTCCCACTTAGCTTCAAACTACTTTTTCATATTCTGTCCTCATAGTTTCATTGTCCTATACCCTCAGTGTGCTGGTAAATGCAAATATTCACCTAAACTGGCTCTCTCGTGATGGGAAAGCCCTGGTTTATACTGATTTCTGATTTTCATTGTGTTGCTCCCCCAACCATACCAAGTGACAGAGTTGGGAATAAATGTACACAATCATCTCTCTGGAGCAAGTGCTCACAGGCTCCAGTATACCACTGTCATTATTCACCTAGTCGTCTTCCTACCCACTTATTCCAATGAAGAAGAATATTTAATGTGCCTATTTATAAAATGATCAAGTTGTTTTATATAATACTAGAGGCCTGGTGCACAAATTCATGCACCAGTTGGGTCCCTCGCCCTGGCCTGTGCCCTCTCGCAATCCAGGACCCATAGCGGGATGTCAGAGAGCCGGTTTGAACCCAATCCCTGCAGGCCAGGCCAAGGGACTCCACTGATGCACAAATCCATGCACTGGGCCTCTAGTATGCATATAAAATCTTTGGTTCATCTCTTACCGCCCTCCCCCCTCTCCCCTTCCCTCTGAGATTCATCAGTCTGTTCCATGTTTCCATGCCTGTGCATTGAGCATCTGCCCCCTGGTGATTCGGGCGCATCATAGCTACTGTCTGGTTGCTTAGGCTTTTGTATATATAGATTTGGGGAACAGAAGGAAGAAAATGTAGGTAGGGATATAAAAGACTATATTAATACTTAAAACAAATTAAAATGACAGCTCTACTGAAGCTACAATTCACACAGTATAGCAGATTTTCCAGCTTTTAAAGAAATAATGAACCATGGTTTTGAAATTGTTATGCAAGATCTTAATACTAAAGTCTTGGCCATGAAGAACAAAAACAGTGGTGGGTTAACATCAGCACCAAATATGCATAACCTTAGGCTACATTTCCAATTGTATATGTTAAATGTTAAGAAAATAGCTTCTGTCATACTAACTAGCTAAGTCATTATTAGAAATCTGTGCTGCTAACGCTGTTGATTTAGATTTTTAGATCCTATACAAAGCTCTCATGTATTATATCAACTGAGAAAAATGGGTTATATTTCAAGACAACTCAAACAAGCTCATTTATATATTTTCCCCTATACATTGTGTCATCAAATAAATTTGAAATGATAAAATGAAACTCAGTTACAGTCACCAGCAAAGGGAGTGAATCCAAACAACACAAAATGGATCGATATTCTGAAGCAGATTGTGGAAAAATATTAATAATTAAAATAAACTTTTGTAAGGCAATCTCGTAACATGATGATACAACATTTCCATACAGTCTTTGTAATGCAAGCCAGTTGTATAAAATAGTATAAAGTTTTGAAAAAGAATCATGAAAAATTTTACTACCAAATAATTTTTATGTCATTTAGAAAACTTACTCTAATGTAAATAATACTTAGTATTTATACTTAAAAGAGAGATATTACCTCATAAATTATTGTAAGACATACAAAACACCTTATCCTTTGGGTTGTAGGTGAAAACAGAGGACACATACTAAACCTGGCAAGCTCAGGGGAGGCCTGCATGGCAGGCCATATAAACTCAGTGACCAAAAATAACCACATAGGATGGTCAGAAATTAAAACTTCTTAACTAAAAGCAAGTCATTACAGGTTGTCATGCCCTAGACCAGTATCTTCCTTACAAAGGTCAATCTGTACCTTAACTGAGCCTTTTGCATTTTTACATCCTATATAATAAAAGTGTAATATGCAAATCGGCCAAATGGTGGAATGACTTGTGGGGGGAGGGGGCGGCGAGCAGGTGGTGCCAGGCCAGCCAAGGCGCATGCCAGTGGGCAGAGGGAGGGGGCAGTGATGGGGTGATGGGTGTGGCGGTGACAAGCAGGCGGGGCGGGCAGGCGATGGGATCTAGCGCCATCCCCTGATCCCCACCCAGTTGCCTCCTGCAGAGGGAGGCCATAGGCTACAGCAGCAGTGGGGCGATACAGGGTGGGGCCAGCCACTCACTGTCCCCAGATAGGCCCACCAGAGTCAGGGTCACCTCCCACAGAGGGAGGCCACTGGCAGCTGTGGCACAATGGGGAGTGGGGCCGGTCACTCACCACCTGCACCACCAGTCACCTCCCTCAGAGGGAGGCCATGGGGAGCGGACCTAAGCCTTCATTTGGACATCCTCTGAGGGCTCCCGGGCTGCGAGAGGTCTCAGGCTGGGCTGAGGGACACCTGCCGCCTCCTGAGTGCATGAATTTTCGTGCACTGGACCTCTAGTCTATAATAACATGCAGTTGGATTGTGGTAGTAACCCCCTTTATTCTAGACCCCTCAGGGCATAATCTCCCACCAGAGCATGAGACCATGAACCCCTCATTGTTACCTTGTTCCCCATATACCATCTCTATGTGCTGTAAATGTTAACTATCCTATACTCACCAATGTAAAATAAGTACTTCTCTTTTCATTTTACTCTTTATTCAATCTTAGAGATTTCCCCACTTTGCTTTCTCCCACATCCCTAATCTACAACCAATGGATTTCATGTAATCATCCTTACACCTTCACACTTCATTGTAATGTATAAAATAAACTGCAAGATCATAATTTTCCAGAGCATTTTCTCAGTCCATTGAGATTTTGCTTCTCGGCAATTGTCAAATTGGCTCAAATAAACTCATAAAAATTCTCTACAGGTTTGGATGTTTCTTACATCAATGGGATTTTATTGTCAAAATCTGACTGTTAGAAGATACTACTTTTCCACCGCCACATTCTTCATCACAGGTAGGTGTTCCTAATCACTTGCTCCCAATCCCAGGGCCCAGTTTTGCCACAGTAGATTATAAAAGTTCAAGTATAAGGCTGAAGAACTCTCTCATTTATCAGGATCCACCTTGGCATTAATATCTGTCTTTTCACATGCTCTGTGCTTTAAGCTTCTATGGCTTCCATATCCTAATTTGCCTTGACTCCTGATCACTCACTTTCTTGATCACTAAATAACTCAAACAGGCCTGAGTTTATATTGTTTGACATGACCTTTGTGTTTGAATCTGCCCAAATTTTTGCCTGTCAACATACAGCCTAATGCTATTTTCCCTAATTTCTAAAGCTTATTTTCTTTAACTGAGTTCTTGGTTTCTATAACCCAGTCTGACACCTCTGAATCCAAATGTTACCGGCTGTGACTTCTGTTACATGTCTAAACTTTCATGATTTCCCTGACGACCTATAATTTGGGCCTTGCTATTTGGTTCTGACTAGTAGATATTCCACGTGCACCTACTTTGTTCTATTCTCATGGCTTCAGATCACTAGTTCTACCTTGACTTAGGCCCAGCCCTTGGATGGATCTATTAATTTGTTTTGCCAAACTTTACCTCTTTCAACTTTCATCTATGACCTAGGACTGAAAATGACATGATTGTTAAAAGTCACTTTCCAATGACCATCAACTCTATTTAATCAATAGTATATAATTTGTAAATCACTGACTTCTTCTCCCTAGGTAATTCACTTTTATTCCATTTACTTGATTTTCTTACAAATAAAAGTGATGTCAAAGTAGTGTAAAAATCCGTTTTTTTCTTCTTCAATTTATCTCTAAAATAGCAAATTCAGGGTTTTTTTTATTTTTAGTAGTAAGTGATTTATCAAAAGCATATCAAATGATTAAGATTTTTAAAAATTTTTTTATTGATTAAGGTATTACATATGTGTCTTTATTTCCCCATTGCCTCCACCCTCCTGCTCCTGCCCTCACCACCCTGGTCTCTGTGTCCATTGGGTATGCTTATATGCATGCACACAAGTCTTTTGGTTGATCTCTCCCCCTTATCAGCACCCTCCTCTGCCTTACCTCTAAGCTTTGATGGTCTGATCAATACTTCTCTGTCTTGGCATCTGTTTTTGTTAATCACTTATGTTGTTCATTATATTCAACAAATGAGTGAGATCATGAGATACTCATTTTTCTCTGACGCACTAAATTCGCTTAGCATAATTATCTCCAGGTCCATCCATGCTGTTGCAAATGGTAGGAGTTTGTACTTTTTTACAGCAGCATAGTATTCCATTGTGTAGATATACCACAGGTTTTAATCCACTCATCTGCTGAAGGGCACTTAGGCTGTTTCCAAATCTCAGCTATTGTAAATTGTAGTGCTATGAACATAGGGGTGCATACATCCTTTCTGATTGCTGTTTCTATTTTCTTGGGATAGATTCCTAGAAGTGGGATCACTGGGTCAAATGGAAGTTCCATTTTTAGTTTTTTGAGGAAACTCCATACTGTTCTCCACAGTGGCTGCACCAGTCTGCATTCCCACCAGCAGTGCATGAGGGTTCCTTGTTCTCCGCATCCTCTCCAGCACTTGTCCTTTGTTGATTTGTTGATGATAGTCATTCTGACTGGTGTGAGATGGTACCTCATTGTGGTTTTGATTTGCATCTATCAGGTGATTAGTGACTTTGAGCATGTTTTCATTTGCCTCTTGGCCTTCCTTCTGTCTTCTTTCGAAAAGTATCTATTTAGGTCCTTTGCCCATTTTTTTATTGAATCATTTATCTTCCTTTTATTAAGTTGTATAAGTTCCCTGTAAATGTTGGAGATTAAGCCCTTATCAGTGATAACATTGGCAAATATGTTCTCCCATGCAGTGGGCTTTCTTGTTGTTTTGTTGATGGTTTCTTTTGCTGTGAAAAAGCTTTTTATTTTGATGTAGTCCCATTTGTTTATTTTCTCTTTAGTTTCCATTGCCCTAGGAGCAGTATTGTTTAGTTTCCATTGCCCTAGGAGCAATATTGAGGAAATTGTTTTGGCATACATCTGAGATTTTGCTGCCTGTGGATTCCTCTGGTATTTTTATGGTTTCCCGTCTTACGTTTAAGTCCTTTATCTATATTGAGTTTATTTTTTGTATGGTGTAAGTAGGTGGTCTAGTTTCATTTTTTTGTATGTATCTGTCCAATTTTCTCAACACCATTTATTGAAGAGACTGTCTTGACTCCATTGTATGTTCATGCCTACTTTGTCAAATAATAATTGAGCATAGTGATTTGGGTCGATTTCTGGGTTCTCTATTCTCTTCCATTGGTCTATATGTCTGTTCTTGTGTCAGTACCAGGATGTTTTGAGACAGTGGCTTTGTAATACAGCTTGATATCTGGTATGAGATCCCTGCTACTTTGTTATTCTTTCTCAAGATTGCTGCAGCTATTTGGGGTCTTTTTTTTATTCCAGATGAATTTTTGGAAAGTTCGTTCTAGGTCTGCAAAATATGCTTTTAATGGGGAGTGCATTGAATCTATAGATTGCTTTGGGTAGTGTGGATATTTTGATGATGTTGATTCTACCAACCCATGAACACGGTATGTTCTTTCAACTGTTTATGTCTTCCTCTATCTCTTTTTTCACTGTCCTATAGTTTTCCGCATATAGGTCTTTTACCTCCTTAGTTAAGTTTATTCCTAGGTATCTTAATTTTTTTTGGTGCAATGGTAAATGGGATTGCTTTTTTAGTCTCTCTTTCTGTTAGTTCATTATTGGTGTATAAAAATGCTATAGACCTCTTGGTGTTAATTTTGTATCCTGCTACCTTACTGAATTCATTTATTAAGTCTAATAATTTTTTGATGCAGTCTTTAGGGTTTTCTTTGTACAGTAGCATGTCATCTGCAAATAGGGACAGTTTTACTTCTTTTCTGATTTGGATGCCTTTTATTTCTTCTTCTTGTCTGATAGCAATGGCTAGTACTTCCAGTACTATGTTGAATAGGAGTGGTGAGAGTGGACATCTCTGTCTTGTTCCTGTTCTTAGGGGAAATAGTTTTAGTTTTTGCCCATTGAGTATGATGTTGGCTGTGGGTTTGTCATATATGGCTTTTATGATGTTGAGGTATGATCCTTCTATTCCCACCTTGCTGAGAGTTTTTATCAAAAAGGGGTGTTGGATTTTGTCAAATGCTTTTTCTGCGTCAATTGCTATGACTATGTGATTTTTCTCCCTCAATTTGTTTATGTGACGTATTACATTTATTGATTTGGGCATATTGTACCATCCTTGCATCACTGGGATAAAACCTGCTTGGCCATGGTCTATGATCTTTCTGATGTACTGCTGGATCCGATTTGCTAGAATTTTGTTGAGCATTTTGGCATCTATGTTCATGAGAGATATTGGCCTGTAATTTTCTTTCATTGTGTTGCTTTATCTGGTTTTAGTATTAGGGTGACGCTGGCTTCATAGAAGGAGCTTGGAAGTGTAACTTCCTCTTGAATATTTTCGAATAGTCTGAGGAGGATAGGTTTTAGTTCTTCCTTGAATGTTTGGTAAAACTCCCCTGTCAAGCAGACTGCCCCTGGGCTTTTGTTTGCTGGAAGCTTTTTGATGACCGCTTCAATTTCTTCCATAATTATTGGCCTATTGAGATTTTTTAGAATCTTCCTGATTGAGTTTTGAAAGGTTGTACTTTTCTAGGAATGTGTCCATTTCCTCCAGGTGGTTCAGTTTGTTGGAATAGAGTTGTACATAGTATTTTTTAACAATCCTTTGTATTTCTGTGGGGTCTGTTGTTATTTTGCCTCTTTTATTTCTGATTTTGTTTATTTCGGTCCTCTCTCTTTACTTCTTGGTGGCCTGGCTAGAGGTTCATCAATCTTGTTTATCCTTTCAAAGAATCAGCTCTTGGTGTTGTTGATCTTTTGTATTGTTTTTTTGGTCTCTATGTCATTTATTTCTGCTCTGATCTTTATTATCTCCTTCCTTCTGCTCACTCTGGGCTTTTATTGCTGCTCTTTTTCTAGTTCTTTGGGTTGTAGAGTTAGATGATATATTACCATTTTTTCTTTTTTTCTTTTTTTTTTTTGAGGTAGGCCTGTAGCGCTATAAACTTCCCTCTCAGGACTGCTTTCATTGTGTCCCATAGATTTTTTTATCATTCTGTTTTTATTGTCATTAGTCTCCTGGATGTTTTTAATTTCTTCTTTGATCTCTTTGGTAACACAATCACTGTTTAATAGCGTGCTATTCAGCTCAAGTGTTTAAATATTTTGGGCTGTTATTATTGTGGTTTATTTTTAATATTATGCTATTGTGGTCTGAGAAAATGCTTGATATGATTTCTATCTTCTTGAATTTAGGAAGACTTTGCTTGTTACCCAATATGTGGTCTATCTTTGAAAATGCCCCATGTGCACTTGAGAAGAACGTATATTCCATGACTTTGGGGTGAAATGTTCTGAATATGTCAATTAAGGCCATCTGATCTATTGAGTCATTTTGGGTTGCTGTTTCTTTGCTGATTTTTTGTCTAGAGGATTTATCCAGTGATGTCAGTGGTGTATTAAAGTCTCCTACTATGATTATATTGTTGTTGATGTCTCCCTTGATATCTTCCAAGAGTTTTTTTATGTACTTGGGTGCATGTATGTTTATCAGGGTTATATCCTCTTCTTCTATCAATCCCTTTTGTATTATGAAATGGCCTTCCGTATCTCTTGTTATGGCCTTCACTTTGAGGTCTATTTTATCAGATATAAGTATTGCTACCTCAGTTTTTTTTTTTTATTTCCATTTGCCTGAAATGTATTTTTCCATCCTTTCACTTTCAGTTTGTGTGAGTCCCTTGTTCTGAGATGGGTCTCTTCTAGACAGCATATATATGGGTGATGATTTTTTTATGCATTCACTCACTTGATGTCTTTTGATTGGAGCATTTAGTCCATTTCCATTTATAGTTATTATTGAAAGGTAATTGTTTGTAGCCATTTTTATTTTTTGTGCCTGTGTTCTTTCATAACTTTTTATTTCTTCTTTTTAAACCAGTCCCTTTAGCCTTTCTTGCATTGCTGGCTTGGTAGTGATAAATTCCCTTAGCCTTTTTTTTGTCAGTGAAGCTCCTTATTTCCCCGTCAATTTTGCATGATAGCCTTGTTGGATAGAGTATTTTTGGATCCAGTCCCATGCTTTGCATTACTTTGTAAATTTCCTTCCATTCTTTTCTGGCCTGATGTGTTCCTGTTGATAAATCACTTGATAAACTAATGGGAGCTCCCTTGTATATAACTTTCTGTCTCTCTCTTGCAGCCTTTAAGATTCTCTCTTTGTCCTGAACATTTACCATCGTAATTCTGATGTGTCTTGGTGTCGGTCTTTTCAGGTTCACCTTGTTTGGGATGTTCTGTGCTTGTGTGACTTTTTTTCTTCCCCACCGCATGGAAGTTTAATGACATTATTTCTTCAACTACGTTTTCTAACCCTTGTTCCTCTTCCTGTTGTTCTGGCACCCCTATTATTCATATGTTGCTTCGTTTCATGTTGTCCCATAGCTCACTTAGGCTCTCCTCCTATCTTTTAATTTTTTTCTCCAATTGCAGTTCAGGTTGCGTGTGTTTTGTTTCCGTCTTCTAATTCGCTAATTTGGTTCTCCGCTTATCCTAGTCTGCTGTTGAAACTTTCCATGGTGCTTTTTATTGTAGCTATATCACTCTTCATTTCTTCTTGATTCTTACATAAGTTATTGAGTTTTTCATCCATTTCTTCTTGATTCTTACATAAGTTGTTGATTTTTTCCTTCATCCGGTTTATGAACTGTCTGACCCATATTCTGAATTCTTTTTCTGACATATTGCTTGCCTCTGTTTCGCTTAGCTGCTTTTCTGGCAATTCTTCCTTTTCTCTCCTTTGGGGGTTTCTTTATCTACCCATTTTTGGTCTCACCAACTGATCTAGATGTTGATTTGTCCAAGGGCTGCTCCTCAGTTGGCAGTGGCTCCTCTGGTGGGTGCTGTTTGCAGCAGTGTTGCCTCCTCTGGCTGGTGGGGGAGACTGCTCGCACAGCTGCTGTTCCTTGGTTAGGGGTGGGCTGCTCACATGGCTGCTGCTCCTCAGACAGGTGCAGACTGCTCACATGACTGCTGCTCCATGGATCAGAGTTGGCTGCACACTGCTGCTGTTCCTCAGATGGGGCGGGTTGCTCATGAGGCTTCCGCTTCTTGGACAGGGGCAGGTTGCTTGCCAGACTGGTGCTCCTCGTATAGGTGCAGGCTCCTTGTGCAGCTGCTGCTCCTCGGACGGGGGACAGGCTGCTTGCATGGCTGCTGCTCCTCAGGCAGGAGTGAGCTGCATGTGAGGCTGCTGCTCCTCAGACGGGGGCAGGCCGCTCACCCAACTGCTGCTCGTTGGACAGGTGCAGGCTGCATGTAGCTGTTGCTCCTCAGACCAGTGCGGGCTGCGCAGGTCTGCCTCTCCTCAGATGTGGGTGGTCTACTTGTTTGGCTGCTGTTCTTCAGACGGGGGACGGGCTGCTTGTGCGGCTGCTGCTCCTGAGGCAGGAGTGAGCTACACATGTGGTTGCTGCTCCTTGGATGGGGCCAGGCTTCTCACCCATCTGCTGCATGTCAGTTAGCTGCAGGCTGTGTGTGGCTACTGCTTCTCAGACCACTGCAGGCTGTGCAGGACTGCCGCCTCTCGGACATGGGTTGTCTGCTCGTGTGGCTGCTGCTCCTTGGTCCGAGGCGGGCTTCTTGGGCAGCTGCAGCTCCTTGAATGGGGGCGGGCTGCTCACTGGTCTGCTGCTCCTCGGATGGGGGCAGGCTGCTCACCCAGCTGCTGCTTGTCGGACAGGTGCAGGCTGAATGTGGCTGCTCCTTCTCGGACCAGTGCAGGCTGCGCAGAGCTGCCGCTCCTCTGACATGGGCAGTCTTCTCATGTGGCTGCTCTTCCTCAGTCTGTGGCGGGCTGCTTGGGTGGCTGCTGCTCCTCAAATCGGGGCGGGGTGTGCAGGGCTGCTGCTCCTCAATCGCGGGTGGGCTGCTCTGAGCCTGCTGCTCCTCGGATGAGGTGGGCTTCTCACGTCATTGCTGCTCCTCGGATGGAGGGTTGGGTCACTGATACAACTGCTGCTCCTTGTACAGGGGCAGGCCACATAAGGCTGCTGCTCTTAGGCCTGTGGTGGGATGGTCGCGGGGCTGCTGCTCCTCGGACTGGGGAGTGGGCCGCTTACAAAGTTGCTGCTCCTTGGAGTTGGGAAAGCCACATGAGGCTGCTGCTCTTAGACCTTGGATGGGCTGCTTGCAGGGCTGCTGCTCCTTGGATAGGAGTGGGCTGCTCATGTGTCTGCTGCTCATGTGTTTGCAGTGCCCTGGGATAAGAGCGTTAGGCCGCTCAGAGGGAAGCAGGCTTCAGAACTCACAGGAGCCTGCGCCCCAGGTGGCTGGAGACTCTTTGACTGTGGGACCACAGCCGAGGTAGCACGGGTGGCTGTAGATCTCAGGTGTTCTTGGGGGCACCCTGGGTGGAAGTGAGGATGGGCTCCCAGTTACAGCAGCGCTCCCCTTCAAACAGGCTAGGCCTCTGAGGACAAGCCAGCCTCCTGGTACAGTTTGCAATGCTAGCGAGGCGGCCTAGTTATGTGAGCCTGGTTAGCCTGCCCCCGAAGGTCCTGTGGGATCTAACTGTGCCTTACTCACATACACACACACACATTCCACATGACCACACACTCCTCTTTTGCTCCCTCCCTCACTCACACTCTCTCCCTCACTACTGCCTTCTTCCTGCCTCTGTAGTTGCATCTGGGGTGTTATTGATCCATTCGTGGATGGAGTTTCCTCTCCAGGTGTCTGGTTAATGTGGCTCGCTCTCTAGCTCCTGGCTAGAAAGGATAAAATTCACTTCGACAAGACACAACACAAAGGGAATAAAGCACGAATGTACTCACAACACTAATGACCCCACTATAAGTAACCACCTGAGAAAAGAGAATTAGGGGAGAGAAAAGAGAGCACAAATGATATCAAAGAGAGAGAAAAAGATAAGAGAAAAGAAAAAGGAAGAAAAAGAAGAATATATATATATTTAGGGAAAACACCACAGAACCAATAGAATAACCAAAAAAATACAAACACCAAACACCCAGCAAAGAGGGAAAAAGGGTGGGGGCAGAATCTGTAGAGACTGAACTTATATACAGAAAATAAGGTTAAGAATTGGATGAATATGTGGAGGTCCTCAGTTCAGTGTGTAGAGGAAGTAGAAAGGGGATGGGTGGATAAGAAGAAAGAGAATGAGAAGAAAATAATAATAATAAATTTACAAAAAAATTGATTTCAAAAATGGTATAAAATAGCAAATAAAAATAAAATAATATAGAGTGATGGAAAAATAATGCAAAAAGAAATAGAAAATAAGCAACAAATAAAAACAGGGAAACAAAGAAAAAAGAAGGAAAAAACGAGATGAAATAATAATAAAAAAATAAAAATGAAAAAGTGAAGTGTCGTTCCTTTGGCTGGCTTAAGACCCCAGTCTTCTGTACTGTCTTTAGGCCAGCCCCTTTGGACTCTCAGGGACTATTTAAATTTATTTTAATCTTTTGTACTATTTAGGGTGGAATCTGGGTGTGGCTATATTGGTTGCCTGGAAACTGGAGGGAGGGGCTATCTCTTCAGGACAAAATGTCTGCCCAGGTCCTGGGCTCAGGTATGACTCAGCACCAGACTCGCTGCCACTTCTCCTGGAACCCCTCCTCTGCCCAGACTCCAAGAGTCTGCACCTTCTCCCTCACCTCATCCACGGGTAAGTGTCTGTATCTGAAAGGTCCTAGAACTAGGTTCAGTGAAGAAAGGCACAGGCCACAGGGAGGGGAAAGACTGGCCCTCTGCACGCTCCTCTCCTTCTGGTGCTGCATGGTCTGGCCAGCCCTTCAGGCTGCACCCTCTGGGTTCAGCCTTTTGTGACTGTTGACCCAGTTCTAGAATCCCCTGTGGTCCAGCAGTCCTGTGGCCCTTCTTTCCACAGCAGATGCTGTGCCTGTCCCCAGGGATACGGCTTGGTGCTGTGTGGGATCCCTCTGACCCTCTGGGCTCAGAGGTCTGGCAGTCTCTCCTGCCCAGATCCTTGATTTTACCTTTTTCCAGGAATCCTATGCCCTTCCTGGCTGCAAACTGTCTCACCCGCTGAGTATCCTTTACCAATTCAGGTTGGATGTTATTCGTTTCAGCTGTTCATTATATCTGCTCTAGGACAAGGCTTGGGACACGTCTGTCTATTCCACCGCCATTTTGTCTCTCCTCCATAGTGTTTTTTATTGTAGCTATATCACTATTTCTTACTGATTTTTACATAAGTTGATTTTTTCATCCACCCTTATTCTGAATTCTTTTTTGACATATTGCATGCCTCTGTTTCACTTAGCTCCTCTTTGTGGGGTGGGGGGCTGATTCCTCATTGTCTTTCCTTTGGGGGTTTCTTTATCTCCCCATTTTTGCTCTCACTGAAGGATCTAGGTGTCCAGTCATTCAGGGGTTGCTCCTCGGGCAGTCATATCAGTGGCTGCTCCTCAGTTGGCAGTGGTTCCTCTAGTGAATGCCGCTCGCAGCAGTGGTGGCTCCTCCGGCTGGCGGGAGCGGGCTACTCATGTGGCTGTTGCTCCTCGTATAGAGGTGGTCTGTGTGTAGCTGAAGCTCCTCAGGTGGGCAGAGGCAAGCTGCTCACGAGGGTGCTGCTCCTCGGGCAGGCGGGGGCAAGCTGCTCGTGTGGCTGCTGCTCCTTGAATGGGAGCAGGCTCCTCACATGGCTGCTGCTCACGTGGTCATGGGACCCTGGCCTAAAGAGTTGGGGTGGACAGAGGGGAGTGCTCTTCAGAACTCACAGGAGCTTGTGGCCAGGGTGGCTGGAGTCTCAGTAACTGTGGGACTGCAGCTGAGGCAGCAGGTCCCTGGCAGGGATGGCTGTAGAGTCCTGGGTGGTGTCTGAGGGCACCTTGGGTGGAGGTGAGGCTGTGCTCCCAGTTACAGCAACTCTCCTCTTTAAGAAGGCAGGGCCTCTGCAGTAGAGCTGGCCACCCCAGGACTGTTGGCAATGGTAGCAGAGGCTGCTAGGCTAGGCGAGCCTGGTATGCTTGCCCCTGAAGTTCCTGTAGGATCTAACTGTCCCTCACTCACTCAAATACACACACATACCCCAGACATCCACACACTCCCCCTTGGCTACCTCACTCACTCACACTCTCTCCCTCACTTCCAGCATATTCCTGTCTCTGTAGTTGGGTCTAGTGTGTTATTCACATTTTTGTGGATGGAGTCTCCTCTCTGGGTGTCTGGTTATGTGGCTTGCTCTCTACCATATTGGCCAAACCGGACAAAATGCAACTTGACAAGACATGACACAAGGGGAAAAAACACAAATGTATTCACAACACCGATAACCCCAATATAAGTGACCACCAGAGAAAAGAGAATTAGGGGAGAGAAAAGAGAGCAAAAATGCTATCAAGAAGATTAAAAAAAATGGTAAGAGAGAAAATAAAAGGAAGAAAAAAGAAAAAAAATATATATATATATATTGGGAGAAAACACCACAGAACAAACAGATAAACCAAAAAATGCAAACACCAAACACCCAGAAAAGAGGGTGGGGGCAGAATCTGTAGAGGCCAAGGTGATATACAGAAAGTAAGGTTAAGGAATTTGATGAATATGGGGAGAACCTCAGTTCAGTATAGAGGAAGTAGAAAGAGGATGAGTGGATAAGAAGAAAGAGAAAAAGAAAGAAGAAAATAATAAAAATAAAAATAGGATAAAATATAAAAATAACTAAAAATAGAATGATGAAAAAATAATGTGAAAAGAAATAAAAATAAAGAAACAAACAAAAAAAGAAAAAAGAGAGATAACAAAATAATAATAAAATAAAATAAAAATAAAAATGAAAAAGTGAAGTGTCATACGTTTCTGCTGGGTTTTAATGCCCCATGGGGGCTGGTTTAAGATACTTTTCTTCTGTACTCTCTGCCACTTCTCAGTTTCCTCTTAGATTGTTGAAGTTCCAAGTGGTCCACCACTCCTTTGTGTCTATCTCCACAGCCTTGACTGCCAGCTGGTGGGACCAATCTTCCCACTTATCCTATCTGCCCACTTTCAATCTTAATCTATCAAGTGGCTGTTTCTGACAGGGCTATAGTTGGGGAGGTTGCCTTGTCGCTTTCCAGGACTGAATGTCCTCCCTTCAGGCCAGTGTCCCAGGGCTCTCGGGGACTATTCAGATTTATTTTTAATCCTTTGTGACACTCAGGGTGTGGTCTAGGTGTGGCTGTATTGGTTGTCTGGAGACTGAAGGAAGGGGCTATCTCCTCAGGAGAAAATGGCTGCTTAGGTCTGGCATTTCAGGTATGTCTCAGAGCCAGACTCCCGGCCACCTCTCCCCAACCCTCTCTTCTCCACAGCCTCTCCCCAGATTCCACAACTTCACACCTCCACCTGTACCTCAGCCACAGGTGTTTGTAGTATTTGAAAGGTCCTATGAACTGGGTTTAATGAATAAAAGCAAAGACCATAAAGAGGGGAAAGAGCTGCACCACTGTAAGTTTCTCTCCCCTGGCATGGTGTGGCTTGGGCAGTTGTCCAGGGTACCCCCCGGTCTCAGCCTCTCATGGCTGTGGGCTTAGACATAGAATCCCCTTCTGCCAGCAGCCCTGTGGATTTCCTTTCTACAGTCAGAGGTTACAGCTATCCCCAAGGGACTCGGCAGCTGTGCTGCTTCCTTCTCACCCTCTGGGCTTGGAGGTCTTGCACCTCTCTCCAGCCCAAATCCCTGATTTTACCATTCTCCAGGTGTCCTTTGCCCTTCCTGGCTGTGGATTGTCTCACCAGCTGTGTCTACTTCGCCAATTTGGGGTGGATGTTATTTGATTTAGTTGCTCATTCTATCTGCTCTGGGACAAGGCTCAGACATGTCTGCCTATTCCACCGCCATTTTGTTTCCAAAACAAAAGCTGATTATGGATTTTTAAGAGCTCTTCTTTGCTCCCCACCCACAAATCCTGGTTTAGAATAATTGCACTTTTTGCTATCTTTTTTATATCATAGATACAAAACATGTTACTGGATGTATCTTCCAATAGATTTTGCTTATTTGGACAAAGGTATTCTCAATGTATCTTATTTGATTTGACCTGAGGACTACTGCTCCCTTTAGCTCTTCAACTATTATAATGCCTCTAAGGGTAAATGAGATTTGTGATCAAATTGTGGGTGTCTGGTTGTTATTCAAAGCATATAATAGGACAGTTAATTCCTAGAATATATCCATTCAAACGAATTTTTTTTAAATATATTTTATTGATTTTTTACAGAGTGAAAGAGAGAGGGATAGAGTTAGAAACATCGATGAGAGAGAAACATCAATCAGCTGCCTCCTGCACACCTCCTACTGGGGATGTGCCCGCAACCAAGGTACATGCCCTTGACCGGAATCGAACCTGGGACCCCTCAGTCCGCAGGCTGATGCTCTATCCACTGAGCCAAACCGGTCAGGGCCAAACGAATTTATAAATGATCTATAGGAAATCTATGGAGTCCTTTCACAATTAATACCATGCAAATTTGTGTATGTGTATGTTTCTGGAGAAAGGATCATGGCTTTCATATTAGCAAAAGTATCCCCAATACCCCAAGTGATGAAGAACCACTTACAAATTTAAAATGGCTGTTTAACCTTTACAAAGCAGTGTATTTTTCTTTCCAATGTAAACAGGGTCCATGCTGTTTTCAGAAGTCAATTAAGGTAAATAATATGTTCCCTAGATATCTGGTAAAAGACTGTAAATTAATTTCAATATGGAACTAGAGAAATAAGAATAAATTTCATTATGTCCTTAAGAAAGACATTTATAAGTGAGCTTCTTTCTGGATGTATACAAAATAGTTTTTGTTTTCTTTTTTTCTTTTGTTTTTTGTTTCTCCAAATGCTCATATAAATTTCATTTTTTAACATGATTTTTATTGTTGACATAATTACAGATATCCCCATTTTCCCCCATTTTCCAGCTTCCACCAAGCCCCCACTTCCCTTCCCTCTGGCAATCACCACACTATTGTCTGTGTCTATGGGTTATGCGTGTATGTTCTTTGATTAATCCCTTCACTTTCTTTCATCCAGTCCCTACTCACACACCCCTTCTGAAAGCTGTCAGTGTGTTCCATGCATCCATGCCTCTGTTTCTATTTTGTTCATCAATTTATCTTCTTCATTAGATTCCAAATATAAGTGAGATCATATGATATTTGTCTTTCTCTGACTAGCTTTTTTCACTTAGCATAATAATCTCCAGGTCCAATACTATTTGGTTAAAGGTATTCTCAATGTATCTTACTTAGCTGTCAAAAAAAGATAAGAGTTCCTTCTTTTTTACTGCCACGTAGTATTCCATTGTATAAATATACCACAGCTTTTCTTTTTCTTTCTTTATTGATTAAGGTATTACATATGTGTCCTTATCCCCGCATTGTCCCTCCCCACCCCCCGCTCATGCCCTCACCCCCCCTGGTGTCTCTGTCCATTGGTTATGCTTATATACTTGCATACATGTTCTTTGGTTGATCTCTCCCCTTTACCCCCACCCTTCCCTACCTTCCCTCTGAGGTTTGATGGTTTGATCGATGTTTCCCTGTCTCTGAATCTATTTTTGTTCATCAATTTATGTTGTTCATTATATTCCATAAATGAGTGAGATAATGTGATATTGATATTTCTCTGACTGGCTTATTTCACTTAGCATAATGCCCTCCAGGTGCATCCATGCTGTTGCAAATGGTAATAACTCCTTTTTTACCGCAGTGTAGTATTCCATTGTGTAGATGTACCAAGGTTTTTTAATCCACTCATCTGCTGATGGGCAATTAGGCTGTTTCCAAATCATAGCTATTGCAAATTGTGCTGCTATGAACATAGGGGTGCATATATACTTTCTGATTAGTGTTTCTAGTTTCTTGGGATATATTCATAGAAGTGGGATCACTGGGTCAAGTGGGAGTTCCATTTTTACTTTTTTAGGAAACTGCATACTGTTCTCCACAGTGGCTGCACCAGTCTGTATTCCCACTAGCAGTGCATGAGGGTTCCTTTTTCTCTGCATCCTCGCCAGCACTTGCCATGTGTTGATTTGTTGATGATAGACATTCTGACAGGTGTGAGATGGTACATCATTATCTTTATGATATGCATCTCTCAGATGAAAGTGACTTTGAGCATGTTTTCATATGACTCTTGGCCTACCTTATGTCTTCTTTCAAAAAGTATCTATTTAGGTCCGTTGCCCATTTTTTTTAATTGTGCTGTTTATCTTTCTTTTGTTAAGTTGTATAAGTTCCCTGTACCCACTCATCTACTGATAGACACTTGGGCTGTTTCCAGATCTTGATGATGCTATGAACATAGAGGTGTGTATATACTCTCTTATTAGTGTTTTGGGATTCTAAGATCTATTACTAGAAGCAGATCATGGGTTAAAAGGAAGTTTTTATTTTTTGAGGAAACTCCACCACACTATTTTCCACAGTGGCTGCACCAGTCTGCATTCTCAATAGCAGTGTATTAGGGTTCCCTTTGCTCCACATCTTTTCTAGCACTTGTTGTTTATTGATTTATCAATAACAGTCATTCTGACAGGTGTGAGGTGATACATTGTTATGGTTTTAATTTGCATATTTCTGATGATTAGTGATCTTGAGCATTTTTTTCATATCTATTGGCCATCTGTATGTCCTCTTTGGAGAAGTGTCTATTTAGGTCCTATGCCCATTTTTTAATTGGGTTGTTTTTTTTCTTGTTGGGTTGTATAAATTCTTTACATATTTTGAAAAATATCCACTTATCCTAAGTATCATTGGCAAATATGTTCTTCCATGCATTGAGTGCCCTTTCATTTTGTTGATGGTTTCTTTTGATGTTCAGAAGCTTTCTAGTTTGATGTAGTCCAATTTGTTTATTTTTTTCCTATTTCCTTGCCCTAGGAGATCAATTGGCAAAAATATTGCTATGACACAGAGACCAAGCCATCTTGAAGGGGAGAGTGGCTGTGATCAGAAGCATAGCCTTATCTTCAACTGGGAAGAATTGGATACCTCCTGGGACCCTTACAACCACAACACCCAGGGACCAGCTGTGAACCCACGAACACCTGGTCTCAAGCAGCACGAATACACAGAATCAGATGAGCTCTGCACTTTCTCACAGAAAGGTCAGATTTCGCCCAGAGAAAGGTGAGGTCTGCAATCCAGGCTGGAGGTAGAAATGCACACAGCGGGTTCTAGAGGTTCAGAGGAAGTCTGTGCCCCACAAAATCCGCTGCAGTTGGGTCCAGTGTAGTCCACACATGTGGAAGGGGGTCCACAGGACTGCTGGCAGAAGAGAACTCTAAAACTCAACCTATAGCTGGGCTGGGCACCAAAAGGCAGCCTGAAGTATTACGAATATATCAGCTGCATTGTACCAGGGGAAAAAGACGTGCACAGAGTTGCACGCAGTGCTGGGGTGAAAAAGGTGCGAGTTTGCGTGCTTATTATGGCTCTTTTTTTCTCTTTAAATCCTTGCTTTTGATTACTAAGCCCAGTACATAGGATCACCCAATTAAAAACACTCCCAGAGACTGCAGGGAAAAGTTTTTTTTTTGTGGAACCTGGAGATCAGAGTGGGGAGAAACGATCAGAAAACCGGCTCTGGGGCAGTCCACTCCCCCAAACCAGTATTAAGTGTGACAGGGAAAACAAAATCTAAATACTGGGTAGAGAGGACTTATAACCCCGGAGGTCAATACAGAAACACTTCCACCCAGGGGTTGAATCACAAATTGACTCTTGTGTAAATACAACTACAGGTAGGCTGAGAAACAAAGAAATATTGCGTGCTTGAAATAGGATTGTGGCTTATGGCACAGAGAAATGGTGGAATGCAGGGAACTACAATTCTATCCTGACTACCTGACAAGAAACAGGTGTGTCTAGCAGAACAGTAGAGGAAGTGAATGATCTTAACTACTGCACATTTTTATTTTTTATATTTTACTTAAACTAATTTTTTTTTCTCAGTTGATTTTACCTTTTTAATTATTATATTTTTATTTTTAATCAGTATTATTACTACTATTATTTTACCTTTTTTAAAGTTTCATTATATTTTCTCTTTATTTTATTTTATTTTATTTTATTTTGGGATTAGTGTTCTACATTCTATTTTCATTTTTCCTTTACCATCATTTTACTCTATCTAAACTTTACCTTTATGCCAACACTCTCTTCCTCAATTTTCCACTTTTGTTGTCCTGTTTCTCTTACCCTATTCCTGCTTTAGATTTTCCTTATTCCTTCTTTTTACCCCTGTTAAAAATTCATCCTACTTATATATCTAATTTCTGATCCCCTGCTCCAAGTCCATACACATTTCTCTCTTCTCTTTCTTCACTATTCAAAAATTTTTCTCTCTCTTCCCCCCCACTTTTTTTAATGATTTTGTTTTATTTTGTTGTGGTTTTTTTTGCCCTTCTTTCTTTCTGTCCTATTGTTGTTGATTGTGTGATTGTTGGTTAGATTGGGTTTTTGTTTGTTTGTTTGTGTGATTGTTTCTCTTTTTTGCTTTTGTTTTTTTCTCTCCTCACTAGTTATTATTTGTGGTTTGTAGTTTGCATTCATATCTGGGTGTTAGTTATTTGCATATTTTTTTTCTTAGCTCCTGCCTCACCACAATTTTTTATTGTTTAAAGTATTACATATAGTAGTACATATATCTCATTTTTCTTTTCCCCATTTACCTTCCCCCAGCCTCCCCTACCCCCTGTCCCATGCCCTTGTCCCACCCCCCCCCCAGTGTCTTGTGTCCATTGGCCATGCTTATATGCATGCATACAAGTCCTTTGGTTGATTTCTTTCCCCCTCTCCCCAACACTCCCCAGCCTTCCCCCTGTAATTTGACAGTCTGTTCGGTGATTTACTGCCTCTCTATCAATCTTTTTGTTCATCAGATTATAATGTTCTTTATTCTCCATAAATGAGTGAGATCATGTGGTATTTTTCTTTCATTGCCTGGCTTATTTCACTTAGCATAATGCTCTCCAGGTCCATCCATGATGCTGCAAATGGTAAGAATTCCTTCTTTTTTATAGCAGCTTAGTATTCCATTGTGTAGATATACCATAGTTTTCTAATACACTCATCTCCTGATGGGCATTTAGGCTGTTTCCAAATCTTAGCAATGGTGAATTGTGCCAATATGAACATAGGGGTGCATATATCGTTTCTCATTGGTGTTTCTAGTTTCTTGGGATATATTCCTAGAAGTGGGATCACTGGGTCAAATGGGAGTTCCATTTTTAGTTTTTTAAGGAAACTCCATACTGTTCTCCACAGTGGCTGCACCAGTCTGCATTCCCACCAGCAGTGCACGAGGGTTCCTTTTTCTCCACATCTTCATCAGCACTTGTTGTTTCTTGAATTGTTGATGATAGCCATTCTGACAGGTGTGAGATGGTACCGCATTGTCGTTTTGACTTGCATCTCTCAGATAATGAGTGAGTTTGAGCATGTTTTCATATGTCTCTTGGCCATCCTTCTGTCCTCTTTCGAAAAGATTCTATTTAGGTCCTTTGCCCATATTTTATTGGATCATTTATCTTCCTTTTATTAAGTTGTTTAAGTTCCCTGTAGATGTTGGAGATTAAACCTTTATCATTGATAACATTTGCAAATATGTTCTCCCACACAGTGGGCTTTCTTGTTGTTTTGTTAATGGTTTCTTTTGCTGTGCAAAAGCTTTTTATTTTGATGTAGTCCCATTTGTTTATTTTCTCGTTAGTTTCCATTGCCCTAGGAGTGGTATTGGTGAAGAAATTGCTTCAGCATATGTCTGAGATTTCTCTGCCTGTGGATTCCTCTAGTATTTTTATTGTGTCCTGTCTTATGTTTAAGTCCTTTATCCACTTTGAGTTTATTTTTGTGTATGGTGTAAGTTGGTGATCTAGTTTCATTTTTTTTTTTGCATGTATCTGTCCAATTTTCCCAACACCATTTGTTGAAGAGACTGTCTTGACTCCATTGCATGTTCATGCCTCCTTTGTCAAATATTAATTGAGCATAGTGGTTTGGGTGGATATCTGGGTTCTCTATTCTATTCCATTGGTCTATATGTCTGTTCTTATGCCAGGCTGTTTTGAGAACAGTGGCTTTGTAATACAGCTTGAAATCTGGAATTGAGATCCCAGCTGCTTTGTTCTTCTTTCTCAGGATTGCTGTGACTATTCGGGGTCATTTTTTATTCCAGATGAATTTTTGGAGAGTTTGTTCTAAGTCTGTGAAATATGCCGTTGGTATTTTAATGGGGAGTACATTGAATCTATAGATTGCTTTGGGTACTATGGACATTTTAATGATGTTGATTCTCCAAATCCATGAACATGGTATGTTCTTCCATCTGTTTATGTCTTCCTCTATCTCTTTTTTCAGTGTCCTGTAGTTTTCCGCACATAGGTCTTTTGCCTCCATACTTAAGTTTATTCCTAGGTATCTTAATTTTTTTGGTGCGATGGTAAATGGGATTGCCTTTTTAGTCTCTCTTTCTGTAAGTTCACTATTGGTGTATAGAAATGCCATAGATTTCTTGGCATTAATTTTGTATCGTGCTACATTGCCAAATTCATTTATTAAGTCTAATAGTTTTCTGATGGAGTCTTTAGGGTTTTTTATGTACAATATTATGTTATCTGTGAATAATGACATTTTTACTTCTTTTCCAATTTTGATGCCATTTATTTCTTCTTCTTGTCTAATTGCAATGGTTAATACTTCCATTACTATGTCGAACAGGAGTGGTGAGTTTTGGCATCCCTGTCTTGTTCCTGTTCTTAGGGGAAATGGTTTTAGTTTTTGCCCATTGAGTATGATGTTGGCTATTGATTTATCATATATGGCTTTTATTATGTTGAGTTATGATCCTTCTATTCCCTCTTTGCTGAGAGTTTTTATCAAGACAGGGTGTTGGATTTTGTCAAATGCTTTTTCTGCATCAATTGATATGACTATATGGTTTTTATCTCTCACTTTGTTTATGTGATGTATCACGTTTATTGATTTGCGGATATTGTACCATCCTTTCATGACTGGAATAAATCCTACTTGATCATGGTATATGATCTTTCTGATGTACTGCTGGATCAGATTTGCTAGAATTATGTTGAGGATTTTGGCATCTATGTTCATGAGGGATATTGGCCTGTAATTCTCTTTCATTGTGTTGTCTTTATCTGGTTTTGGTATTAGGGTGATGCTGGCTTCATAGAATGAGCTTGCAAGTGATCCTTACTCTTGAATTTTTTGTTATAGTCTGAGGAGGATAGGTTTTAGTTTTTCCTTGACTGTTTGGTAAAACTCCCTCTGTGAAGCTGTCTAGCCCTGGGCTTTTGTTTGCTGGAAGCTTTTTGATGACTGCTTCAATTTCTTCCATAGTTATTGGCCTATTGAGGTGTTTAGATTCTTCCTGATTGAGTTTTGGGAAGTTTTATTTTTTTTAGGAATATGACCATTTCCTCCAGGTTGTCCAGTTTGTTGGAATAGAGTTGTTCATAGTATTTTTTAACAATCCTTTGTATTGCATGGGGTCTGTTGTTATTTCTCCTCTTTCATTTCTGATTTTGTTTATTTGGGTCCTCTCTCTTTGCTTCTTGGTGAGCCCGGCTAGAGGTTCATCAATCTTGTTTATCCTTTCAAAGAACCAGCTCTTGGTTTTGTTGATCTTTTGTACTGGTTTTTTTTTGTTGTTTTTTTTTTTTTTTTTTTGGTCTCTATGTTGTTTATCTCCGCTCAGATCTTTATTATTTCCTTCCTTCTGCTTACACAGGGCTTTTTCTGTTGATCTCTTTCTAACTCTTTGAGTTGTAGGGTTTGGTAATTTATTATCATTTTTTCTTTTTTTTTTTTTTTCCCCCAGCAGGCTTGTAGAGCTATGAACTTCCCTCTCAAGACTGCTTTTGCTGTGTCCCATAGATTTTGGATTGTTGTGTTTTCATTGTCATTTGTTGCCATGATGTTTTTTATCTCTTGTTTGATCTCTCTGGCAACCCAGTCATTGTTTAATAGCATGCTATTCAGTCTCCTTGTGTTTGATTTTTTTGGATTGTTTTTATTGTAGTTGATTTCCAGTTTTATGCCACTGTGATCTGAGAAGATGCTTGATATGATTTCTTTCTTCTTGAATTTGAAGAGACTTTGCCTGTGACTCAATATATGGTCTATCTTTGAAAATGACCCATGTGCACTTGAGAAGAATGTATATTCTGTGTCTTTGGGGTGAAATGTTCTGAAGATGTCAATTAATTTCATTTGGTGTAGTGAATCATTTAGGATTGATGTGTCTTTGCTAATTTTTTGTTTAGAGGATTTGTCCAATGGTGATAGTGGGGTATTAGTCTTCTACTATGATTGTATTGCTGTCAATCTCTCCTTTGATATACTCCAAGAGTTTTTTTATGTATTTGGATGCTCCTGTATTGGGTGCGTATTTGTTTACCAGAGTTATTTCTTCTTGTTGGACTGTTCCCTTTAGCATTATGAAGTGGCCTTCCTTATCTCTTTTTATGTCCTTCACTTGAGATCTAATTTGTCAGATATAAGTATTGCTACCCCAGCTTTTTTTTCAGTTCCATTTGCCTGAAAAAACTTTTTCTGTCCCTTCACCCTCAGTCTGTGTGTGTCTTTTTTCTGAGGTGGGTTTCTTGTAGACAGCAGATATATGGGTCATGTTTTCTTATCCAATCTGTTACCCTATGTCTTTTGATTGGGGCATTTAATCCGTTTACATTTAAAGTTATTATTGATAGGTACTTGTTTGTCACCATTTTTATTCTTTACCCTTGTGTTCCTTTTTTGCTTCCTATTTCTTTTTTTTACAGCATACCCTTTAGCATTTCTTTCATTGCTGGTTTGGTGGTAATAAATTCCCTTAGTCCTTTTTTTTTCTGTGAAGCTCCTGATTTCACTCTCAATTTTGATTGATAGCCTTGCTGAGTACAGTATTCTTAGATTCAGACCCTTCCTTTGCATGACTTTGTATATTTCATTCCATTCTCTTCTGGCCTTATGTGTTTCTGTTGAAAAATCAGTCTCTAGTCTGATGTCGGATCCTTTGTAGGAAACTTTCTGTCTCTCTCTGGCCACTTTTAAGATTCTTACTTTGTTGTTGGTGTTTGTCAACTTAATTATAATGTGCCTGGGTGTCCGTCTTTTGGGGTTCATTTGTTTTGGGACACTGTGAGCTTCTTGGATTTGTGTGAGGTTTTTCTTCCCTATATCAGGGAATTTTTCTTTCATTATTTCTTCAAACAGGTTTTATATTCCTTGCACAGTTTCCTCTCCTTCTGTCACCCCTATTATATGGATGTTGTTTTGTTTTGTGTTGTCCCAAAGTTCCCTTAGGCTCTCCTGTTTTTTAATTTTTCTTTCTAGAAGCTGTTGTACTTGGAAATTTTTTTCCTACCTTGTCTTCTAGCTCACAGATGTGTTCTTCTGCTTCTTCTAGTCTAATCTTGATGCTTTCTATTGAGTTCTTTACAGCAGCAATGTCATTTTTCATTTCTTCTTGGTTCTTCTTCATTTCCTCTTGGTATTTACACATATTGTCAAATTTGTCTTCCATTCTTTTCACCCACCTTATGACCATTTCTCTGAATTCTTTCTCTGACAGTTGCCTACCTCCATTTTGTTTACTTCCTTTTCTGGTGATGCCTGCTCTTCTTTCATATGCGGGCTTTTTCTTTGTCTCCCCAGGATCTCTCTTCTCTGGCTTTCTAGTTATGTAGTTCTCTCTCCCTTGCATTGATTTAAAGGCACAAAATACAACACAAACAGGTACAACACACAAGACACTGAACACAAATATATTCACAATTTTAATCACCCCAAATAAAGGTGACCACAAGAGAATGTTAAATTAAAGGATAGGAGAGACAGGAGAAGAGAAAAAAAAGGAGTACAAAAATGAAATTGGGAAAAGGAAAAAAGGGTAAGAGAGAAAAGAGAGAGAATAAAAAAGAAAAGGGGAAAAAACTACATATATGGGGAGAAAACTCCAATAGAACAGCCACTAATCCCAACACATGCCAGTAATTAGTACCTGGAGATGAATGCAAACTGCAAACAACAACTAATATCAAGTGAGGCTAGGGAAAACAGAAGCAAAAAACAAACAAACAAAAAAAAAACAAAACGAAAAAGCAAAACAATCTCACACACAAGCATAAAAAGGTGATATAATCAACAATCAAGTGAACAACAACAAAAGGACAGAGAGAAAAAAAATTTCGGATAGTGAAGAAAGAGAAGAGAGAGGTGTGTATGGATTTGGAGCAGGGGATTGGAAATTAGATATATAAGTAGTGTGAAATTTTTACAGGGGGTAAAAAGAAGAAATAGGGAAAATCTAAAGGAATAGGGTAAGAGAAACAGGACAACAAAAGGGGAAAAGTGAGGAGAGAGTGATGGAATAAAGGTAAAGTTGAGATAGAGTAAAATGATGCTAAAGGAAAGATGTAAATAGAATGTAGAACACTAATCCCAAAGTAAAATAAGGAGAAAATAAAATGACATTTTAAAAAATAAGGTAAAGTAGTAGTAGTAATAGTACTGATTGAAAATAAAATGTAATAATTATAGAGGTAAAATGAAGTGAGGAAAAAAGCTAAAAATAGTTTCTTAAGTAAAAGATGAAAAAAAATGTGCATTAGTGAATGTCATTCACTTCCTCTACTCTTCTGTTTGGCACGCCTGTTTCCTGGTCAGGATAGTATTGAAGTTCCCTGCATTCCACTGCTCTTCAGTGTTTTAAGCCAGTCCTGATTTTTAAGCAGGCAGTACGTCTTTATTTCTTATATTCCTTTATTTGTGTTTATACAAAAGTCAGTTTGTGATTCAAACCCTGGCTGGCAGTGTTTCTGGATTTACCTCCGGGTCTATAGGTCCTCTCTAGCTAATGTATAAATTTTGTTTTCCCTGTGGCACTTTAAACTGGTGTGGGGGAGTGGGTTGCCCCAGAGCTGCTTCTCTGATGGTTATTCCCTGCTCTGATCCCCAGGTTCCAGAAAAACAACTTTCCCCTGCAATCTCTTAGAGTGTCCTCAATTGGGTGATCCTATGTATTGGGCTTAGTAATCAGAAGCAAGGATTTAAATAGAAAAGAACAAAGAGCCTGAGTAAGTCTGTGAACTCCAGGGCTGTGCGCAAGTCTGTGTAGTCTTTTTTCCCATTGGGTCTAAGCAGCTGTCACACTTTTAAAATTTTTAGGCTGTCCTTTTGCATCAGATCAAAATGGGTTGCTTTTTACAGTTCCCTTCTGTTAGCAGCTCTGAAGACCCCCTTCCACATTCACGGATCATGCCAGCCCCAACAGCCACGGATTTGTCTAGGCGCAGACTTTCCCAGGTTCTTCAGCTCCCATGGTGCACACATTTCTCTCTACTGTCGGGACCTCAGACCTCACTTAATCCCAGGTGAAATCTGACCTTTCCATGAGGGAGTGTAGAGCTCCTCTGAATCTGCATGCTTGCGCCACTTGGGTACCGATGTTCTTGGGTTCGCAGCTGTTCCATGGGTGCCATAGTTGTAGATTCCCCGGGCTTTTCAGGCTTCCAATAACATCCACTTTTCCCTTCAAGATGGCGTGGTCTCCGTGTCTGAGCTGGTCGCTCTGGGAGGGAACCCAGCAGCAGCGGGGGCTGCCTGGTCAGGGGAGCCCCATCTAGCAGTCCCTCACAGTCTCCTGGAGTATAGCTGTTCCTCAACTCAACAACAAACACTCCCCGTGTGACCATACACTCTCCCTTTGTTTTCTTACTCACACACTATCTTGCTATCTGCCTTCCTGTCAGCAGCCATCTTCTTTCTCACAACATTTTTTCTAGTTGTTTGTATATTTTTGGATTTGTTGTTGTTCTATTGAAATTTTCTCCCCATATAAATAGTTTTCCCCCTTTTTTATTCTCTTTCTTTCTTTTTTACTTTTTTAAAAATTTCTCAATATCATTTTTGCATTCCTTTTTTTATCCCCTAATTCTCATTTCTATTGTGGTCACCTTTATTTGGCATTATTAGTATCGTGAATATATTTGTGTTCAGTGCCTTGTTCATTGTGCCTTGTTGTGTTGCATTCTGTGCCTTTATGTCAATGCAGGAGAGAGAAAGCTACATAAACAGATATCTGGAGAGGAGAGATCATGGGGAGACAAAGAAACAGCCCACATATGAAAGAAAAGGAGGCATCTCCAGAAAAGGAAGTAAATGAAATTTAGACAAGCAATATGTCTGAGAAAGAATTCATAGAAATGGTTGTAAGGTTGCTGAGAAGCTTGGAAGAGAAATATAACAATATATGTAAGAAGAAAGAGGAAGTGAAGAAGAACCAAGAAGAAATAAAAAATGACATCATTGCAGTAAAAAACTCAATAGAAATCATCAAGAGTAGACTAGAAGAAGCAGAGGACTGCATCAGTGAGGTAAAAGACAAGATATGAAAAAATTCCCCAGCAGAGCAGCATCTAGAAAAAAAAACTTAAAAAACAGGAGAGCCTAAGGGAACTTTGGGACAACAAGAAACAACACATCATCCACATAATAGGGGTGCCGGAAGGAGAGGGAACTGAGCAAGAAATAGAAAACTTGTTTGAAGAAATAATGACAGAAAACTTCACTAATATAGGGAAACAAAAACTCACACAAGTCCAAGAAGCTCACAGAGTCCCAAACAAAATGAACCCCAAAAGAGCGACACCAAAGCACATTATAATTAAAATGGCAAACAACAACGACAAAGTAAGAATCTTAAAAGTGGCCAGAGAGAGACAGAAAGTTACATACAAAGGAACCCCATCAGACTTGCAACTGATTTCTCAACAGAAACATACCAGGCCAGAAGAGAAAGGAATGAAATATACAAAGTCATGCAAAGGAAGGGTCTGAATCCAAGAATACTGTACCCAGCAAGGCTATCAATATAAATTGAGGGTGAAATGAGGAACTTCACAGACAAAAATGGACTAAGGGAGTTTATCACCATCAAACCAGCAATGCAAGAAATGCTAAAGGGTCTGCTGTAAAAAGAAGAAATAGGAAGCGAAGAAGGAACCCAGGTATACAGATTAAAAATGAGGAAAACAAATACCTATCTATAACTTTAAATGTAAATGGATTAAATTCCCCAATTAAATGACATAGGGTAGCTGAATGGATAAGAATATTTGAGCCTTATATCTGATATCTACAGGAATTCCACCTCAGAAAAAAGGACTCACACAAACTGATGGTGAAGGGATGGAAAAAGTTTTTTCAGGCTATTGGGAATGAAAAAAAATGTGGGGTAGCAATATTTATATTTGACAAATTAGGTCTCAAAGTGAAGGACATAACAAGAGATAAGGAAGGCCACTTCATAATACTAAAGAGTGCAATCCAACAAGGAGACAAAACTCTGGTAAACATATATGCACCCAATACAGGAGCACCCAAACACATAAAAAAACTCCTGGAGGATATCAAGGGAGAGATTGACAGCAATACAATCATAGTAGGAGACTTTAATACCCCACTATCACCATTGGACAAATCCTCTAAACAAAAAATCAGCAAAGGAACATCAATCCTAAATGACTCACTAGACCAGATGGAATTAATTGACATCTTCAGAACATTTCACCCCAAAGCCACAGAATATACATTCTTCTCATGTGCACCTGGGTCATTTTCAAAGAGAGACCATATATTGGGTCACAAGCAAAGTCTCTTCAAATTCAAGATGATAGAAATCATATCAAGCATCTTCTCAGATCACAATGGCATAAAACTGGAAATCAACTACAATAAAAACAATCCAAAAAAATCAAACACATTGAGACTAAAAAGCATGCTATTAAACAATGATTGGGCTACCAGAGAGATCAAAGAAGAAATAAAAAAACATCATGACAACAAACGACAATGAAAACACAGCAATCCAAAATCTATGGGACACAGTGAAAGCAGTGTTGAGAGGGAAGTTCATAGCTCTACAGGCCTACCTCAAAAAACAAGAAACAATGGTAATAAATTATCTAACCATACAACTCAAAGAGTTACAAAGAGAGCAACAAGAAAAGCCCAGCATATGCCGAAGGAAGGAAATAATAAAGATCAGAGTGGAGATAAATGAAATACAGACAAAAAACAAAACAACAACAACAACAGAATTAAACAATACAAAAGATAAACAAAACCAAGAGCTGGTTCTTTGAAAAGATCAACACTATTGATGAACCTCTAGACAGACTCAGCAAGAAGTAAAGAGAGAGGACCCAAATAAAATCACAAATGATTTAGGTAAACTAACAACTTATCCCTCAGAAATACTAACGATTATGAAAAAATACTATGAACAACTCTATTCCCTCAAAATGGACAACCTAGATGAAATGGACATACATTTTATTAGAAATTTACAGGCTCCCAAAACTCAACCAAGAAGAATCAAAATTCCTGAATAGGCAGATAGCTACCGAAGAAATTGCAACAGCAATAAAAAATTTTCCTGCAAATAAAAGCCTTGGTTTGGACAGCTTTACATGCAAATTCTACCAAGCATTCAAAGAAGAACTAAAACCTATCACCCTCAGACTATTCCAAAAAATACAAGAGGAAGGCACATTTCCAAGCTCTTTCTATGAAGTGGCATTACTAATCCCAAAATCTGATAAAGACACCACAAAAAAAGAGAACTATAGGCCAATATCCTTGATGAACATAGATACTAAAATCCTCAACAAAATTCTAGCAAATCGGATTCAGCAATACATTAGAAAGATCATACATCATGACCAACTGGGATTTATTCTGGGGATGCAAGGATGGTACAATATCCACAAATCAATAAATGTAATACATCACATAAACAAACTGAGAGACAAAAGCACATAATCATATCAATTGATGCAGAAAAAGCACTTGACAAAATCCAACACCCTTTCTTGATAAAAACTCTCACCATAGTGGGAACAGAGGGATTATACATCAACATAATAAAATCCCTATATGACAAACCCACAGCCAACATCATACTCAATGGGCAAAAACTAAACCCATTTCCCCTAAGAACAGGAACAAGACAAGGATGACCACTTTTACCACTCCTGTTTGACATAGTACTAGATGTACTAGCCATAGTGATGAAACAAGAAGAAGAAATAAAAGGCATCCAAATTGGAAAAGAAGAAGTAAAACTCTCCTTATTCGCAGATGACATGATACTATACATAGAAAACCCCAAAGACTCCATCAAAAATCTACTAGACCTAATAAATGAATTTGGCAATGTAGTAGGATACAAAATTAACACCCAGAAATCTATGGCCTTTTTATACACCAATAATGAACTTACAGAAAGAGAAACTAAATAAACAATCCCATTTACCATTTCACCAAGAAAATTAAGATACCTAGGAATAAACTTAACTAAGGATGTAAAAGACCTGTACTTGGAAAACTAAAGGACATTGAAAAAAGAGATGGAGGAAGACATAAACAAATGGACGAACATACTATGTTCATGGATTGGTAGAATCAACATCATTAACATGTCCATACTACCCGAAGCAATCTATAGATTCAAAGCACTCCCCATTAAAATACCAATGCTATATTTCAAATATCTAGAACAAACTCTCCAAAAATTCATCTGGAATAAAAAAAGACCTTGAATAACCACAGCTATCCTGAGAAAGAAGAACAAAGTTGGAGGGATCACAATACCAGACATCAAGCTATATTACCAAGCCATGGTTCTGAAAACTGACTGATACTGGCACAAAAACAGACATATAGACCGATGGAACAGAATAGAGAACCCAGAAATTGACCCAAGCCATTATATTCAACTAATATTTGACAAAGAAGGCAAAAGCATACAATGGAGTCAAAACAGTCTCTTTAATATATGGAGCTGGGAAATTTGGTCAGATACATACAAAAAAAATGAAACTAGATCACCAACTTACACCATACACAAAGACAAACTCAAAATGGCTAAAGTACTTGAATGTAAGATGGGAAACCATAAAAATCCTACAAGACTCCATAGGCAGCAAAATTGCAGACATATGTCGTAGCACTATCTTTACAGACACAGATCCTAGGGCAAGAGAGACTAAGAAGAAAAAGACAAATGTGACTGCATCAAAATAAAAAGCTTTTTCACAGCAAAAGAAACCATCAACAAAACAAGAAAGCCCACTGCATGGGAGAACATATTTGCCAATGTTATCACCAATAAGGGTTTAATCTCCAACATTTACAGGGAACTCATGCAGCTTAATAAAAAAGAAGATAATCCAATAAAAAAATGGACAAAGAACCTAAATAGACACTTTTCGTAGGAGGACATTCGGAAAGCCAAGAGACACATGAAAACATGCTCAAACTCACTAATCATCTGAGAGATGCAAATCAAAACAACAATGAGGTACCACATCACATCTGTCAGAATGGCTTTTATCAACAAATCAACAAATGACAAGTGCTGGAGAGGGTATAGAGAAAAAGGAACCTTCCTTCACTTCTGGTGGGAATGCAGACTGGTGCAGTCATTGTGGAAAACAGTATGGCATTTCCTCAAAAATTTAAAAATGAAACTGCCATTTGGCCCAGTAATCCCACTTCTAGGAATATATCCCAAGAAACTAGAAACTCGAATCAGAAAGGATATATGCACCCCTATGTTCATAGCAGCACAATTCACCATACCTAAGATTTGGAAACAGTCTAAATGCCCATCAGCAGATGAGTGGATTAGAAAGCTATGGTACATCTACACAATGAAATAGTACGCTGCTATAAAAAAAAGAATTCTTGCCATTTGCAGCAGCATGGATGGAACTGCAGAGTATTATGCTATGTGAAATAGGCCAGTCAGTGAAAGAAAAATACCATATGATAATACTCATTTATGGATAATAAAGAACATTATAACCTGATGAACAAAAAAATAGATACAGAGGCAGAGAAGCATCGAACAGACTGTCAAATTACAGCAGGAAGGCTGGGGAGGGTTATGGGGGGAGGTAAGAGATCAACCGAAGGACTTGCATGCATGCATAAAAGCATAACCAATGGACATAAGACACTGCGGGGCGGGGGGAGGTGAGGGCATGTGCCGGGGGGTACTGGAGGCTGGGGAAGGTCAATGGAGAAAAAAAGGAGACATATGTACTACTATTTGTAATACTTTAAATAATAAAATAAAATAAAATAAATATTGCTATGAGAGATGTTTGAGATTTTACTGCCTATATTTTCTTCTAGGATTTTTATCATTTTTCGACCTACTTTTAAATTTTTTACACATTTTCAATTTATTCTTGTGTATAGTGTAAGTTGGTGGTCTAGTTTCATTTCTTTTTCTTGTACCTGTCCAATTTCCCAAAACCATTTGATGAAGAAACTATCTTAATTCCATTGTATGCTCTGGCCTCCTTTGTCAAACATTAATGGACCATAAAGTCGTGGGTTTATTTCTCAGCTCTCTGTTCTTTTCCACTGATCTATATGCCTGTTCTTATGCCAGCACCAGGCTGTCTTTATTACAATGGCTTTGTAGTTTAGTTTGATATCAGGTTAAACTTTGCTATTGCACAACTGCTAAATTGAAGCTGTACAGGAATATAGATGTTGACATTTCAGAAATACAACTTTACTCTGCAAAGGGCACCACTCATATTCATATCTTCACATTACCTTTACTCACCCAAGACTCCTGTGCCTACCTCACCCATCTCTAGCTGATTATTTTGCATTTGCTGTTTAAGTTTGTAACTGCTGTACTAAGCTGTGAATATTTTGAGAACAAAAATCATCTCTTAATAAATTCAATGTGGCTGATGCATAATAGGAACAAGTAAATATTTGCAGAATCTAATTATCTCTATTATTACCCTTTATATTTATAGCTTAATACATTGGAATCATACAAAAGAATGATTTTATGCAAAGTTTTATTACATAGGAATTTGCATTATCATACATCAGTATTCCCTGGAGAGTTTTCTAAAACAGTGGTTTCTATGTCTTACTCTCAGTTTGTGAATCTGCGGGTTGGGCCCTCAAATTTTCATTTCTAACAAGTCACCAGGTGTTAATCCTGGAAAAACACTCTCATTTTAAAGTAGAAACAAACAGAATATTAGTGATACATCATACCAAAAAACAAAGAAAAAACAAACAAATAAGTAAACAGTATAATCAGAAATGTTTTATTTTAGAAATCTGTTAGGTGAACCAGTTTCATTAATATATTTTCTCTAAAATGAGGTATCTTAATAAATAAAATAAAAAGAAGAAATTTAGTATTCTGCAGAGGTTATTTATAGAACCATTATAGCAAAAGAGGATACATTAATGATTCTAAGGAATTTTCCACCAAAGTTTTGTGCCAGAGTATATTTTTCCTTTTGATTTTACTCTTACCTGGCCCACAGTAAGGAGAGGTAAGTTAATCCAGATGTCATCTCTTTAACCAAACTACTAAGAACAAGACTGTTATGGATAATTCAAATCTATGAAGAACCTATAAATTTAACATTTATTCATTTAAAGATTATTGTCATTATGCTTTGAATCAAGAGGATTTAAATGGAAAACCCTTAATTTTAATATCCTCAACAATTTTTCATGCACAACTTTGATTGCTAATGTCAGTAAGCTGAAAAATGCCTAAAAGTTGGACAGCAAAAAGTAAGAGAACAGCCTCAGTAATCCACAAACAAAGCATTGAGACTCTGATTAATGAAAAGCAGCTCTTCCAGATAAATCAACATAATTTTAAATAACTTTTTTAGTTCTCTTTTTTGGCTTTTGTTTTGACTTCTGCATAACTACACAATAAGTCACATCTATTTGCACCTGTAGTCTTTCAAATATTTGAGGATAGTTATATTTTCTCCTGGTCTTCCCCTCTTTAAAATTAGCATCTTCAGTTTCTTGAGACTTGCATTATATCATATATTTTTAGATGCCAGTTCATTCCTGTTTTATTTTTAAAATAAGGGACTATCAGATGAACATAGTAGATATGGTCTGATTAGTGTAGAAGAAGTAGGGCTCTTAACTTTCTTTTTTTTAGATGTTAAATTTTCTTAATGTAGTTTAAGCCTCAATTGTATTGTTTAACAGCTATGGTATGCCAACTCATATTAAATTTATAATTTTTTAGTATAAAAATCCCCACCTTCAATATTTATTTACTATCCTTTAATTCTACACCTGATTTTTGTAAACCTAAAAATAAGATGTATTGTTTAGGTCTGTTTTGTTTATATATTGAGTCTTTTGAGATCTTTGAAATATTGGTTAATATCCATGCTTTTATTATTCCTCCCAGATTATTTTCACCTATAAATGCAATAATCACAGATAAATTCTGAACAGGATATGTATGGATACCTAACACATGGTACTAAAAGCATATATGATTTCTGAATACTTGTTACTCTAGCCTACACTACACAACTTATGCTTTCCTACATCAATTTATTGAATAAAGCTTCACTGAGTGCCTATTACATGACAAGTGCCGTTATAGGTACTAGGATTATAACAGTAAATAAGCGAAATAAAGTCCTTACTACATGGGGAAAAGTAAAATAAACAAGTATGCAAATTGTGTGATTTACCATAGTGATATGAGAATAGTAATGCACAGCAATAAAGTAGAAGAGATGGAGTGATTTGGGAATGTTATTTTAAATAAATTGATCCATGAAGACACATCTGAGGGGCTAAATATAACAGACAACTAAAATTGAAGAAATATGCTAGTAAAGATATGGGGAAGAGTTTCCCAAGAAGGCATAGCTAGTGTCTGAAGAGGGAATAGGTTTTATAGGAAGGAGTAGAGGCAAGCTTAAGGCCAATGTGGCACAGTGAAACAAAGCAAAAACAAGTGGTGGGAAGTAAGTCATAACAAATATTCAGGGCTTGATTGTTAATGTAATGGGAAACATTTAGAAGGCTTTAAACTGGAGGAGTGATATGATTCAACTTTATAAAGACTATTTTGTATGCTCTTAAGGTAAAGTATTAAAGAAGGACAATGGTAGACAATAAAAAACCATATAAGATGCTTTTGTATTTGTTCAAGCTAGAGTTGATAGTGACTAATTAGTATAGTAGTGATGGAGGAAGTAAGTAGTGTTCAGATTTGGGACATATTTTGAAGGAGTCACCTATAGAACTTACTGATGACTTGGATATGGAGTATGAGGGGAAAAGAAGAATGAGCAACTACATGAATTTAATTATCTTTTTATACTGTGGTTTCATATATGTCTTCTCTTGTCAGTTGGACTACACATTTTTCATGGGTAAGGACCATGCCCTGCTTTTGCTCTCAAATCAACCAAGTTCAAGATATGCAGTGGTTCATAATGAATGTGTTAATCCATCATAGGTATGTCATCTCTGAATCTGCACTTTCACCTTTATCATTCCTTCTTTAAAATGTCTAAATTTTAATCATTTATCTTCATTTCTGCTCCTAATATCCTGATATAAGCCCAAGTTTTCTAGAAGCTGGATTACCACAACTGTCTGGACTATCTCACTCTAGTTGATCTGATTCAATTGAAAACTGATGACTGAATTATCACTTTGCAATTGAATCAGATTGAAGATCAACTAGAGTTTGCATTCAGACATTCCATCAACAAGTGCTTACAGATTGTTCTAGTTTGTGTCTAGAAGTCTTCTAGATGGCAGGAATATAATAATAAGCAAAACAGATCCCAAAATCCTACCTTCACTGAGCATATATTTGCAATGACTAAATATAGAGTATATTTAGGCAATAAGTGTTATGAATACAAATAAAATAGAAGGAGTTATAGAGAGGTATAAGCAATGCTGAAAAGATCATAATTTGAAATAGGGTTATAGTGCAATTTCTTTAAAATTTTAAATAGGTTACGTTTAAAGAAGTTACATAACTTCTTTAAAATTGTTACATTTAAACAAATTAAATGCTAATTTTAAAGAGGTTGCATTTGAGCAGAGACTTGAATCAAGTGAGAGAGTTGGTCATTCAAAGACAGAGGGAGCAACAGTGCAAGGCCCTGATGTGGACATGAGCTTAATTTGTTTGAGAAATGGAGAGAAGGCCAGTGTGATTGGAAAGTGAGTGAATGGCAGGAGGTGAGGTCAGAAAAGTGGCAAAGGCCAGATCATTCAGGACCTTTGGGTTATGATAAGAAGCTTGCATTTTATAGTATATATGAATGGAAGACGTTGGATATTCTGGAGGTAGGCATGATCTAACTTATCCTTTTAAAAAAATCACGCTAACTGCTCTAATTGACAGTAGTAGAATATTGAGGAACCCTGATTTTAGGACCATTGGTGGCTTTTAATAAAATCAAAGTTCTTGCCTACTTTAAAAGCTTTTATTATCAGTCTGTCTTATTTTCCACTAGTCCTAATCATATGCCCTCTATTTGTCACATCATATATATCTATAGTTTTTACTTTTACCTCTTTCTTTCCCTTTATGACAGTGATTTTTATCCTCTCCTATCCACCATTCAAGACCATTTCAAGCTTTAACTGCAGCATAGAATGCTGCCCCAGCTATAATCACTGCACTGATGTCTCCAGTCATTAAGTGATGTAGCTTGTCTGTAGCTCATGACTGAGCACATTATCATGTCCTTTATTTTATTGTTGTGAATATTCAATCTGTGCTAATCTTGTTTTCTGAATAATGTTGCAAATTCTAAAATAGCAGAGGACCAATACATTCTACAGCTCTCATTACATCCAACAAATTTTGGGACTGTATCAGGTGAGTGTTAAAGGAGATAGCATATGGCTTGAGTTTTTTTGTTTTTGTTTTTTTTGTTTGTTTTGTTTTGTTTGTTTTCTGTAATGGTGCAATGGTGATCACTCAAGTAACTTCTGGGAGAAGAGAGATTGAGTTAAGGTGAACAGAATCCATAATTTTAATTTCTTGCTTCAGTAGTCAGAGTGAAAAGGTCACATAAAACAGTGCACTATCACTTATTGACAAATTCAAAAGCTTGATGAACACTTTCTTGACTTTAGGAATACTGACTATATAACTGTCAATTCAACATTAACCACAACAGACTATAATTTCTATATGTGTTCATTTGATTTTGGCAGCTTTCAATAATTCTGCTGAAAGTGAATCTCAAGTTGTAAGACCAGGCAGCACCTGCTCAAATGGCTGGCATATAACTACTACAGGGATGCTGGGCATTCACAGATATTCAGGAAGGGAGAGGTACAGAGAGGCTTAGCCTTGCACTCAGCTCAGAGGTGCAGGGAAGAAGCAGTTCCACTGCAAGCAGCCATCTCCACTCCTCCTCCCTACTCCTGGGTCTGGGCTGGGGCCAGGGACTGTCCGGAGCTGATCTCGGGCTCCCATTGGCCGCTGTCTTTTGTGACGTCACGATCATGATGAGAATTGATGATCGGACACGCTGATTTCATTGTGTGAAGAGGCAGTGGAGACCCAGGAAAAATCTCGCTGAATCCGCCGGCCCCAACAGTGGCCTGATCTGGGATCCTTGATCTCTCCCGTGACTGCATCACGCCCGAGGTAAGCACCCAGATTGGGTGGATATGAAGGGCGAAGGAGGGCAAGCAACGCACCTAGCTAATGCTCTGCCCCGTGGGGGGACTGTAGGTTCAGAGGCCTAATGAGGCTGACAACAAACTGATGGGGGTTTGGGGGAGCTAACTGCCTCTATTCCCTGAGCGAAGGCTGAAGGCAGCTTGAGGTTCCAAATGAGCTGAGAATAGCGATACAGTGGGCATTGCCAGAAAGCAAAGGACCTTGCTCCGAGATAAGGCGACTTTGGGGACAGATAAGGCGACTTTGGGGACGAGCTTCTGGCCCCGGAATAGGAAGAAGTGGCGCCTCTGCCTCGGAAGAAAGGAGTGGTGGTGGTAGTAGTGGTGGGATGAATTGTATCACTTCTAGATTTCACTGGACAGTAGATTTCTCATAACCCTACTCAAATGCACTGAGGGTGCTGCGCCTGCGCACTAACAACTTGGAGGGGGCAGTTCTAGGCGAGGAGAATAGGCTTGGAGTATGCGCAAGCGCTTTTAACATTTCGCTGGAAGGGGTGGGGTTTGGCTCTGTCTGGGCAGAATAAGGGGAGGGTTAGGGGTTGGCCCTGTGATGTTACAAGTGCCAGTTGATGAAGAGGAATCTTCCAGTTACTTTTTAAACTGGCCTACTGAGTATACCCAGACCCAAAATGGGCCTGATGAATTTAAGAAGGCAAATTCTTAATCTACAGATATCAGGTTTGGAATAATGCAAAGAATTCGGAGAGGCATTTGTGGAATATAAACTACTGAGATGAGAAACAATTTGGAGAAAAAAAAACACATTATTTATTCAAGTGAATCAAACTTTTATTCTTCAAGGAATTCTGATTTGGAGTGCCACTCAGTGATTGTGAAACAAACTCTTTGGAGAGAATCAGAGTGAGGTCCATTTTGAAGACTCAGAATAAGACATTTTTCTTGTCTTTTGTTTTTCTTTTTGGAACTATCTCTTATAAAGCCTTGGTCTCTGTTTCAGGTTTGGTGCTAAGTCCTTCTTTCTTCTTCCTCTGTGTCTCTGCTAGAACCACCAATGGCAAATTCTATTTTGAGAGACCACATCCAACTCCCCTTCATTGGGAGAGGCTGCATTACTCAGAAACTGTGAGAAACAACCTGCCCACCTCTCCTTGGTACATAAATTGCACAGTAGTGTTAATTTTGCTCTACTCTTTGATCAAAATGAGTTGAGTATTTCACAGCAAAATCTGGATTTTTCTCCATTTCTCATAGTTAAGGGGTTATCAAGTCCTGGGGAATTTTCCTTTGAAAGACTTCTGCTACCATTTTTCTCTTATCACCACCCATCCAGTCACATAAGGAGCTTCCTAGTCAGCCTTCCCTTGTGTGCCAAATCCCTAATTCATCCTGCCAGACTAATGGTCCATGAACACTTCTTTCATCAAGTCATTTTTCTTCACCAAAATAATATTGGTTCTCTATAATCTATTTTTCCAAGCCCAATTCCACTTGGATTGAAAATGGCTTTATAATCTGGTTTCATTGTATCAGAGGTACCTTATTTTACTTTATTCTTCACTGCATGACTGTCCTTAATGTCCCCTAAACAGTTTACCTCCAGAATTTTGCTCCTTACACCACTACCATTTTCTTCACCTAGGATGCCCTCTCTTCTGCTTATTCACATTTACCCACTTTGGAAACTTATCTCAAGTTACACTTCTCCAAAAGTACCTTCCAAGTCAAACCCAACCCTTATTAAGCTCAACTTTTCCAGAACTTTTACATTATTTCTTACCTTTGCCATTTTCTCAGTTTGCTTTATTTTCTTCTAATGTACTTGTGTGTATGTGTGTGTGTGTGTGTGTTAGACTAGACTTCTCAACTGCATTTTAAAGGCCTTATTAAGAGTTGAGACCATGCTATCTACTTCTTTATCTTCTGCCCACAGCGCCTGGGTCTGGATGAGTATTTGAAATATCTGCAGCCATATATAGTCTTTGTTGCCCATTGCTTAGGAATTGAGAAACAAAGCAATATATATCTATATCTATATATCTATATCTATATCTATATCTATATCTATATCTATATCTATATCATCTATATCTATATCATCTATATATTCCCAAAAATGTATACACACTTTAACAACTGATAGCTTTATATAGTGGGTGGCCTCCAAATATATTCTATCCATATAAACAAAACCAAAGGATCATTATCCCAGAAGTGGTTCTCTCTATAATTTTTTCAGTTACAAAAATACTAAGACTTTTTATTTTTTCTAGATTTCTTTTATATGACATTGCATTATGTATCTTATTTTAAAACCTAGTAATTATTCACTCTTTTTATTGCAATATATTTTACAACTGCTGCTTTATACTATCACTTATAGTTCTCATTTGTATGTCTCTTGAACCAGAGATATTCATTGCAATGGTTGCTATAAATGCTATTATATAATATATCAGTTGTCAATTTTTCTATCCCTTGGGCTTCAAACTGCATTGTTTGCTCCACAGAGCTGTTTTATTTGAAAGAATGCATGACCATTGTTTAAAATAGAAATTTTTAAATATATTTTACTTTGAATGCTGCTTCACTTGGAGGCACCATACCAGTATTACATCAAGGTTTGTGGTCTAAGAACATGGATGAAAAGGAGTCCAGAAGGGTATTGGAACATGTAAATTTAAAAATCATTGTTATAGATTATTGTAAGTGAACTATGAATGTTATTTACTATAAATGAAAAATTCTTTCCCTCTGTTTTTTTTCTCTTATTACCTACATTATATGAATCCCTCCAAAGCATTTTAGCTTGTAGCCAGCTTGCATAGGAATTAATAAGAATTACCTAGACATTTACATGCAGACCAATAGATAACACTGTTCAAAGGTAGGATACTCTAGACAGACTATAATGCTTAAAAATGTGCTCCTTACTTTAGAGACCTTAAAATAAAATATGAAAAATATAAGAATGTAATGTTTGTATTTTTAAGGTTTATTTTACAATTCCTTTCTGAATGAGAGAATGACATTGGGATTTCTCACTTAAGTTGTAAATTTGAGCTGATAGAGATTTTCTAATGATAAGCCAATTTCCCCATTTTACATAGGACACTGAAGCCCAGAGCAATGAAGTACCTTACCAGCATTAATGAGTGCCAGAAATTGTGTTGACCACTTTATATATGTTATCACATTTAAACTTCACAACATTCATAGGAGATCGTTTCTGGTATGGTTTTCCATTTTACAAAATAGGGGGAAAAAAGGCTCAAAGTAATTGACTTTCCTGGAACCACATAGTTACAAAATGTCACAGGATACAAACATAGGTAGGTCTATTTGACTTTTAATCACCAAGCTGTACTTGACCAAGTTAATATGCAATGATTTTTTTGGCAGAGCTTTGGTGAGGATCTAAATCCCTGGAGACCCAGCCTAATGAGTGTGTGTGTGTGTGTGTGTGTGTGTGTGTGTATGGGTGTGTGTGTGTGTTTTATACCATAATGTTTTCCATGAAACCAATACTATTTCTAAAAAATCAGTCATTTCTGACCTTTACCAAATAGTGTATACCTACATTTCTTTTTAGGTATTTTATTAAAATACTCCCTGTTAGTCTTGGTTGAAAAAGATGGCATGAAATTGTATATAAAATGTGTTGCTAAAAATTTGTGCACTGGGCCCCTAGTCCTATATAATAAAGAGGTAATATGCAAATTGACCCTTACACCCTCACAAGATGGCTGCCTATGACCAGGGGGACGACCAAATGACTGAACAGCAGGCTGCATGGGATGACCAGGCTGGCAGGGGTTTAGTGAGGGATGACCAAATGACTGAATAGCAGGCTGCATGGGGTGACCAAATGACCAAAGAGCAGGCTGTGTGGGGCGACCAGGCTGTCAGGGGGGACAGTTGGGAGTGAGATCAGGTCAGCAGAGAAGGGCAGTTGGGGGAGACCAGGCCTGCAGGGGAGGGCAGTTGAGGGGAACCAGGCCTGCAGGAGGGGCAGTTGGGAGCAACCAGGCAGGCAGGCAGGTGAGCAGTTAGGAGCCAGCAGTCCTGGATTGTGAGAGGGATGTCCAACTGCCGGTTTAGGCCCACAGGCAGTCGGACATTCCCTGAGGGGTCCCAGATTGAAGAAGGTGCAGGATGGGCTGAGGGACACCCCCCATGCACGAATTTTGTGCACCAGGTCTCTAGTGAAATATAAATGACAGATTAAAGTGACAGTTTCTAAGAACAGATTTACTATAGCAATCCTTTTTTTATTGTTAACAGTATTACAGATATTTTTCTCCCCCAACTTTGCTCCCCTCCACTCAACCTCTACCCCACCTCAGGCCGTCATCACACTATCACCTGTGTCCATGGGCTATGCATATATGCATAAATGTTCTTTGGTTAATCTCTTTCCTTCACCCCCAGCTCTACCTCTCTTGAGATCTGTTAGTCTGTTCCATGTATCCATGTCTCTGGACCTATTTTGTTCATTTGATTCCACATATAAGTGTGATCATGTGATACTTGTTTTTCCCTAACTGGCTTATTTCACTTAGCATAATACTATCTAGTCCATCCATTCTGTTGCAAAGGGTAAGAATTCCTTCCCTTTTACAGCCACGTATTATTCCGTTGAGTAAATGTACCATGGCACCTTTATCCACTAAATCTTCTGATGGGCACTTGGGCTGATTCCAGATTTTAGCTATTGTAAATAACACTGCTATGAATATAGAGGTGCACATATTCTGATTGGTGTTTTGGGATTCTTAGGTAATATTCCCAGAAGTGGGATTGCTGGGTCAAATGGCAGTTCTTTTACACCTGTTAAAATTTCACTAAGTTCAATTCCCAAAACTACCCTGACTTCTCCCCCTCCTATAGGTTATTTTTGAAAGGACAAGGTTCAAGCAATTTGTTTATTTTTGATGTATAGTTATTCTGATGTTTTACTTGCTCTTAGCATATGATTTATAGTTATTTGTCTTTCTGTATTTGTTCATTTGTTTTTCAAGTAAAAGCTTTCTTCTTAGCTTGAGAACAATCTGATCTCTTGTGTTTCATGTTTCACCTAATTCACAAATAAAGGTGGTGCTCTGAAAAATAAAAGTATAACACAAAAACTTTTTTTCCCATTAAGTTCAAAGTGTTGTTCCTTCTTAAATTTGGCTGGGAGCTTCTCAGGTGTAATCTGAAACCTCACCAGTCCCCATCCCCACACTAAGTAAGTCAGGGAGAGACCAAAAAAGAGGCAGACCTTTTCAGATTGGAAGGGGGTAGCTTTAACAAACAAGAAACTTTACTTAGCAGGGTTATCTTGGGTGGCTGTAAGATTACTAGATTTGATGACTGATATTTCTGCACCTGCCTGTCAAAATCTTAGGAGTTTATATAGAGGCCTTAACAGAGTTCAATCATGTACCCAGTTCAGATAGCCTCAATATCACATTTATGTCTCAAAAATGTATCCTGGGAGCAGCTTCAGTGAGCTCAAAGACAAGCAAAATGTACATTCAAGAATAGAGAAAGGGGTGTGGATTCTTTAATTGCCAAGTCCAGGTCAAGAGTCAAGTTGTCAGTCGTGTGTTCTGATGACCTCCCTTAAAATTTGATCCTTTTTGGAATGTGTCCTGAGTGGTCATCATGGAGCTTTATTAACATGTAGGTGGCTCATTTGGTGGATATCTGACTGCATTAAAGGCAGATTCCATATCAACAATACAGGCACATGTAAGAGAAAACACGTTTTTCCATGAAGAGCCCTATTATTTGAACCATTGATTTGCTAAGTTCCTTAGAGTGAGATTCAGATCACTCAGCGTGTTCACTTGTGTTTTTATGTGATTTAATAAAGATGACACATTAACAGATTCATCAGGTATGAACACAAAACTTTCAATAATGTCCAAGACCATTTTATTTTATAGGACTTTTTTTTTATTAGAAACTTGCCATGGGTGTCAGTGATTTATGAGCCAGGACATAGAAAATAGTAAGGATTACTTCAGACTCTTGCAGGAGGACCCAAATATCTTGACCCTACAGGGTTCTTCATGGTCATTCGTCCCTGGGTTTGCCATTGTCCAAGCTATAGGGTTAATCTCTTTAGAACAGCCTACTGTCAGTGCAAAGGGTTAAAGACCAGGGCTCATGAGTGATCATTAACCAAACAGTTCTGATTTCAGCACATTGGCTGCTATGGTTCATTCTGTTCTGAAACTTGCCACCTGGAGAAATGCTGTGCACACTGATAGTCCCTATTGCTCTATGGGGGCATATTGGTTTTTGTCCCCTTCCTTTTGTCCTGCCACAGCATCCATACATTTTGGAATCTCAGACACATCTAACTTAAAACATAGCATTGTTTGGAACATGCTTAGAGCTTCAATATGCCTCACAAGTATTTTTGCCTTCTCAAAGGTGGCTTGTCACTCTGATCCCCAGTCCATATGTCCCTCACCCCTTTTTAGCCAAGCGTCATAAAGGACAGAGAAACTGTACCAGGTTGGGAATAAGAGTCTTCCACAACTGCAAAATCACTACAAAGACTTGCATCTCTTTCACAGTCTTGGGGGTTGGGTAAGTTTGCACTTTATCCAATACAACTTCTGGGACAAAACACATCTTACCTGACTAATGGAGTCCCAAAACATTAACGTGGTGTTTGGGCCTTGAATTTTCTGTGGATTCGTCACCCATATTTTATCTCACAGATGTTCCAGCAAAACCGTTAGTGTCTGGAAGCAGAAGCAAGTCTTCAAGTGTTAACATTATATCATCAATGTAATGGTACAATTTTACTATACAGTGCAGAAAAAACAGGGACAAGTTTCAGAGACTCTTCAGGGACTGAAGAAAAAAAAGGTTCTTTAAAAATATGAACTGCTGCAGGCAACACAAACTGATATATAAAAGAGCTACATCCCATGACATATTTTTAGGCTGTGCAGTTAGCCTTGGGAAACACTTGAAAGATTCATTATTGTCCCTTCCAGAGGAAAGCAAATTGATCTGTTATAAGAAACCTGTACTTGTCAGAGTCTTCCCATCAATCTCCTGGAAACCGAAGCACATTTATAGGAACACTTTTGAAAAAGCATCAGGTAAACCAATTAGTGTCTGCAAATGACAAAACTTAAAAATGGTATTGGTTAAATATCTGATGAGAGTTCACATACACAAACGAAAATGATGCAATTGACAAGTAAATCTAGTTATTTTTAAATATATATGTAAAAATTATGACTGATAACTTTATGCCAGGACATATCTGTTTTTAAGGAATTTCATAAAAATATACCCAATAGGAAATTTAACATTACTTTATTTTTTTTTAAATATATTTTATTGATTTTTTACAGAGAGGAAGGGAGAGGGATAGAGAGTTAGAAACATCGATGAGAGAGAAACATCGATCAGCTGCCTCCTGCACACCCCCCACTGGGGATGTGCCCGCAACCAAGGTACATGCCCGGAATCGAACCCGGGACCCTTCAGTCCACAGGCCGACGCTCCATCCACTGAGCCAAACCGGTTTCGGCTAACATTACTTTATATATGAGACTAGAAGCCCGATGCATGAAATTCGTGCAACAGTAGGCCTTCCTTCCCTGGCTGCCTGCACCGGCTTCCCTCTGGCACCGGGGACCCAGGTTTCCCTCCAGTTTCCAGCTTGGTCCAGAAGGTTGTTCAGAAGGACTTCTGGCCTAATTAGCATATTACACTTTTATTATTATATATTGCTTTCCATAAAATTTAACATATTCAAAGTTACATAGTTGTAAGCAAAACTTAGCTCTTTTAATAGAGAAGACTCCGTTTTCTTAAGTAGTCAAAGACGTAATGAAAACAAGACATGTACTTTGTTTTTAGGCAGCTTACATTTAAAGTAAAGAAAAACCTTTGTTTATAATTTCTTATTAAGAGGAGACAAATAAGCTAAGAACTCCTTGTCTTTTTAAAAGAGAGAAAACCAAATCCTTATTTTGTAGTAGTGTCATTTGATATTAAGAGTCTCCTTTTTTTTCTTTTTAAATTAAATCAATTTCAATTTTAGCTTGACCACACATAAAATTACTTTTTAAGCGTCCTTTTCTATAAGTCTTCTTCTACTTGTTATATCTAATTAGGATTTGTTCTATTTTTCTCCTTTCTTATTCTGGAACAATACTTTTATTTTAGAACAAAATTACTTTCTCTTTTCCCCTTCACTTGAAATGCATCTCCATTCCTCATACCTTCTACCAGAAACACATATCCTACTTTTTATATACAGTCATTTTTTTATCCTTATTCTAATAATTTTGTAAAAACAAAAGTAAACAAAACACAAAAAAAACTTCAGCTCTTTTATGTATAAGTGTTGGCTACTGCAATTTGTATTTTTTAAAGCCTTTTATTATTCAGTCTCTGGACAATGTTTTGGTTATCTGCTGGGATGTTTACATTTTAAAAACATGGTAAGACTTTCAACTTCAAAGAATAGAAAAATAATGTAAGGTTTGTCCTAGGCATTTTGGGGATAATTGTTATTTTAAAATTTCCTTTGTATTAGGAATATGATGGCATGTGGCAGTTTATCTCTTTACTCATCAATCATCACAACATCCTCCTCTTCATTTAATCACTTTTCCAGAGTTTCCACTTCTTAGATTCCATCTCTTAGTTCTAATCAGGCTTTCTCAAATACTTTCTGGATGTTAATCTACAGCATTTTTTGTCCTCCTACTTTTGCAAAACATCACTCTAAGTTCTCAAATTTATTATCTTACTCTCCTACTTTAGCTGCCAGTCCTGAAGCTAGCAAAGTAGTGAATAACCACATGGCCTCTGATCTCAGATCTTCTTTCAACTTTCTAACTTGAATTTTAACTTCTATTTGGGCATTAGTGACCAGCTGAAATGTTCAGAGTAGAGGCTAACCCACTGTGGCAATCATTTGTTTTCCTTCTTTGCCACATTGTTTGTTCCTCAAACAAGTGCCTTCAAGCAACTGGTGTTTTTGTGGTGTCCCAACAGTGGCATAGCAGTCCATAAGCACCTGTTATGTAAGCCATCCTTCCCCACATAGATGTCAATGGCTAATGTGGGATTTGTCCCAGAGGTGCCTCTTTCCCAAAGCCCATTTCTTCTTTCTCCTGGTTGGGTCACCAATTGTTGCTTCACAGACCATGTCTGGAGTTCCTCAGGTATAATGAGAAACTGGCTCCTATGTGCAGATGACAGGGAAAGACAGAAGAAAGGCAGATCACTCCAGATTTGGAGATGGCAGTCTTCATAAACAAGGGGATTTACTTACTAGGCTTGCCTTGGTTGGCCTTAACTGAATTCAGTCATCTACCTACTCTAAATAATCTCAATGCAATATTTCTATCTCAAAGCTGTATCCTTGAAGCAGTTTCTAATATCGAGGAAAGTAAGCAAAATGCACATTCCAATGACAGAGGGGAGGATGAGGAGCCTCCAATTGTTAGGGTCTAGCTCCTGGGTTAGGTTGTGGCCATATCTTATGATGACTTCCCCTAATAGGGTCAGTTCATTATTCTATACTGAATTAAACTTTGGATAAATAAAACACTGTTAAATAACTTAGTTTTTAATAGAAGAATTCTACTACTTTAATATGCTATACTGTTATTTTTAATATTAAGCTTACATTAAAAATTATGAGGAGGCACCTGCATACATGGGCATGATAACCATTGGTATCATGCATAATTTTTGCATTCTCCAAATTTTTAAAAGATCAAGCTCTTATTACCTAGAAGGGATCATAAAAAAGGAACTTTTACCATTTGCAACAGCATGGATGGAACTGGAGAGCATTATGCTAAGCGAAATAAGCCAGTTGGAGAAAGATAAATATCACATGATCTCACTCATATGTGGGATATAATGATCAACATAAACTGATGAACAAAAATAGATCCAGACACAAATTGCTGGGGAGGAGGGGGTTAGAGATCAACCAAAGGACTTGTATGCATGCATATTAGCATAACCAACAGATACAGACACTGGGGCGGTGGGGGCTTGCTAGGGGTTGGAAGGGCTGAGCGGCAGGTCAATCAGGGAAAAAGGAGACATATGTAAAACTTTAAGCAATAAAAAAGATTAGTCTCTTTTTACATGATTATAATAACAATAAATAATTTCTTCATTTGAGGTTTATTATAGAGGCCTAGTGCATGAAATTCATTCACTGGTAGGGTCCCTAGTGGCTGGTGGCAGCTAGCCGGGTACTCCCTCTCTTCCTCCAGTCGCCTGCAGTCAGCCAGGGCCTCTCTCCCTTTCCCTGGCCACCCTGTGCCCTGGTTGAACTCTCAGAAGAACTCCTGAGGAGACAATTTGCATACTACACTTTTATTATATAGTATGATGTGGGGTGGCTTGGTGTATATTATTCCTTGTAAGATTTATCAGTTGGTTATAAAAATGTTAACTATTAACCAAAATAGCTTTCACATGGAACATTATAGTTTACCAAGAATATACCCCGGTAATTCATTATGTGAATAAGGGCAGGAGAGGTTTTATAGCCCATCTTCTAGATGAAACTGAGAACCAAGACATCGATTATTTCTCTTAAGGCCATAAGACTAGCAAGTAATGAAACTTAATAGGAGAGGAGGTGTTCTGACTTTTAATGTAGTGCTCCCACTCCATCATTCCAAAAGGCTACCTGAACTTCTGCTTACAGCCACGATGAAGTAACTGTAATAGGATTTATCCTGTAATCTTAAATATCTACAAAGAAAAACTAATAAAAATACATATGAAATAATGGATTTCAGCTATTTTTCAAAAGGCAGCACAGGACCATAAATCCTGAAAGAAGGGAAACAAATAAGATGAGTCCTGTGATTGTTCCACTGACAGCCTGGAGAAAGTTTCCAGACCACAACCCAGGGAAAGGGGAACTAAGCCCAAAAGTCTCTGAGTTGAAGAGCCAGAGTTTAGATTTCAGGGAGGACTGGATAGCTAGAATTTGAGGGACAGTGTACCAAAGAAGAAAAAGCTCATAGCAGAAAACTACACATTGAGAGAATTCTGGGAATTTGTACAAGGATCCCTCAAGTTTTTGGCTGAATACTGATTAGTGCTGATGTGTGAGTAAACTAGTGAGGACAGGGAAAGATCCACTAGAGATAAGCAGGCAAACATTTCTCAGAGGTCACATAGGACCAGGAATAGAAATATTCCATATTCCTAATAACCAAAATGGAAAACATCATATTTCATGGAATATCTAGAAAGCTCCTCAGAAGGGTATTGCCTCAGTAATGTGGCAAATTAACCCTAAACTAAAGGCTATTCTGGATTTTCTTAACAAAAGCAAACCTCCAAAGAATCTAACTATTCCAAGTAACTTTAAATATATCTCAGAACAAAGCCCACAAGTAGTTAAAGAATACAAAATCATCCACTATTCAGCAATACAATTTGTATTATTTGTAATTAAATGAAAAAATCATCAATCATGCAAAGAAATGGTAAAATACAATCCACAGTATGGTGAAAAAGCAATTATAAAAACAGAATGAATAATAATAGACTAGTATAGAATTAGTAGAAAATAATGTTGAAATAGCTATTATAACTATATTCTTTATGTTCAAGAAAGTACAGAAAAGCAACAACATGATGAGGTACAAAATGGAAGATTTGTTAAAAGATCTAAATTGAAATTCCAGAGACAAAATACAGTATATGAAATTACAAATACAGTGGGTGGTTTTGACAACAGATTATCCATAACAGAAGAAAACATTTGTGAACTTGAATACATACAAGCAGAAATTGTACAAAATGAAAAATACGGGGAAAAATAAAGAGCAAGAGTGAGTTGTGGGGTCATCTTCAACATAACATACACATTTTTGAGTCCTAGAAGAAGTGTAATAATATAGTTAAAAATTTTCCAAACTTGATGAAAATTATAAACCCACATATTTAAGAAGCTCAACAAATTCTAAGAAAAAGAAAGCAGAATAAATGTTTCCATGACATTTCATAATCTAATTGCTGAAATCCAGGAAAAAACAAAAATCTTAAAAGCAGCCAAAGTGAGGTGGGGGAAATCTTATGTATAGGGAAATAAACATTAGAATGATAGGAGGCATATCAATGAAAAAAAATGCAACCTAGAAGACAGTGGAGCAATATTTTTAACATACTGGAAAATAAAAACATTGTTAAACTTGAAATCTATACCAAAATAGCAAAACAAAATAAAGATTTTCTTATTCACACAAAAGGAAAAAAATACATTGCCAGGAGATTACATTACCAAAAATGTTCAAGAAAGTCTGTCAGGCACAAGAAAAATGATACGAAATTAAAATTTGGATGTACACAATGGAATTAAGAGCATTGGAAATAATAAATATGTAGATAAATACAAATGATTTTTTAATTTAAAAATTCACGTTCAAGTGACATTTTTAAAGTAAAAATTTACTGAGTGTTTTATAATATGTAAAACCAAAATGCATAATAAAAACAGCACAAAGGCTAGTAGAAGAGAAATAAAAGTTTACTATTTTAAGATTCTACTGTTACTGCAAGGTAGTATATAAAATACCATGGTAAATTAGCTTGACAATAAGTGAAAAATGTAAACCATGCCCGGCCGGCATGGCTCAGTGGTTGAGCATTGACCTATGAGCCAGGAGGTCATGGTTCCATTCCCAGTCAGGGCACATGCCCAAGTTGTGGGCTCAATACCCAGTGGGGGCCTGCAGGAGGCAGCCGATCAATGATTCTCTCTCATTATTGTTGTTTCTATCTCTCACTCTCTCTTCCTTCCTCTCTGAAATCAACAAAAATATATTTTTTTAAAATGTATGCCATGGTCACTAAAACAACCACTAAAATAAAATGACAACAGGATAATGAGTTAACCTGTAAAATAAAATAAAGTTATAAAATATTTAATTAAACCCAAATAGTCCAAAAGGAAACGAGGAAACAAAGAACTAATAAGACAAGTAGAAAGCAACAAAATTGTAGATTTAAACCCAACCACATTAATTGCAAAATGGTGTAAACATAGTAATTAAAAGGCAAATATTGTCACATTAGACTCTTCCATATAATATCTACAAGTATCCCATTTTAAATACTGTATAAAGAAATAGATAAGTTTAATTAAAATGCCAAATTTGTTTACTTTCTTGTGATTTCAGATTTATTTGTTGAATATACAGTATACATATGCTTGGAAATTATAAAAATAAAGAACAGACTCTAAAAAAAAAAGAAATAGATAAGTTAAACATAAACAAATGAAAAACAATATATCATGAAACAATAATCAAAAAAGCTGACCAGCACGGCCAGGGTGGCTCAGAGGTTGAGCATCAACCTATAAACTAGGAGGTCAGGGTACGATTCCTGGTCAGGGTACATGACTCAATTTCGGGCTTGATCCCCAGTAGAAGATCTGCAGGAGGCAGCCAATCAATGATTCTCTTTCATCATTGATGTTTCTATCTCTCTCCTTCTTCCTTCCTCTCTGAAATCAATAAAATATATTTTTTAAAAGCTGACCACTGTAATATCTGATAAAGATATCAGAGAAAAAATATTATCAGAAATAAAGAAGTTCATATTAATAAAGGGATCAGTTCATTAAGAAAACATAAAAACCCTAAATATTTAGGAACCTATAACAGCTTTAAAATATTTAAAGCAAAAACTGATAAAACAGAAACAGACTAATTATACAATTATATTCAGAAATTACCTCATTTCAGTAATTACTAGAACAAGTAGAGGGAAAATCAATAACTGTTTAAGACTTGAACAATACTCTCAACATACTTGACCTAATTGACTAGTACACTCCACCTTAAAGGAGTAAGGTGCACATTATTTATGTACATATAATTGCTCAACATGAACTATATTTGGGGTCATAAAACAAACTATTGAAAGTTTAAAAATTGAAATCACATCAGGGATGTCCCCTGATCATAACAGGGATTAAACTAAAAATCAATAAAAGAAAGATATCTGGGAAATCTCCAGATAATTAGAAACTAAATAACATACTTGTAAGTTACAAATGGTCAAAGAAGAGCCCCCAAGGGAAATTAAGAAACACTTGGTACTCTGTGAAAATGAATTTGCAACAAATCAAAATATGTGGAATGCAGTTAAATCAGTGCATACAAGTTAATTTAGAGCATTAAAGACATCCTAGAAAAAGAGAAAGTTTGAAAATTTATTATTTTAGCTTCACCACAATGAACTATTACTGGAAGAGTAAATTAAAACCAAAACAAGAAAAAAAGAAAAAAAAAACTCATGTAGACACAGACAACACTTTGTTGATTACCAGAGGGAAATGGGGGTGGGGAGAGATAGAAGAGGGTAAAGGGAGCTAAAATGATGATGGGAGGAAACTTGACTTTACGTGGTGAACACAAAATACAATATACAGGTAATGTATTGTATAATTGTACACCTTAAACCTATATAATTTTATTAACCAATGTCACCCAAATAAATTTAATGCAAAATTAAAACAAAAGCAAGCAACAAGAGAAAAGAACAGAAATGAAATAGAATACAGAAAAAAATAAAGAAATGCAATGAAACCAAAAGCTAGATTTTTAAGAAAAGATTTTCCAACAGAAAAGAGAGATGACACAAATTAGCATTATCAGTAATGAGGGAGAAGGCATCACCACAGACTAAACAGACATTAAACTATATATCTGTGGTCTATTAAATTTATGCCTACAAATTAAACAACTTAAAAGAAATGGACATGTTATTTGAAAGACAGAATTACCAAAGCTTCTTTGAGAAGAAATACAAGAACCGAGCAGTTTATATCTGTTAATGAAATTGAATTTGCAATTAAAACCCTTCCTTTGAAAAAATCTCCAAGCACAAATTACTAAACTATTGAATTCTATAAAACAAGAGAGAAATAATATCAACTATATGCAAACTTTTTCAGGAAATAGCAGTGGAGGTAAAACTTTGCAACTCTTTGAGCACTTACTATATTCCAGACATTGTTCTCAAAGATGGAATATTAAAAAGATGAAATTTTGTTCACTGTCCCCCAGAAGCTAATAGTGCACTGAGATAAAATTAAGGAATTTCTTTTTTTTTAATTTTTTTTTATTAAGGTATTATATGTGTACATATCTTACCATTGCCCCCCCCACCCCACTCACATACATGCCCTCACCACCCAATGTTTTGCATCTGTTGGTTACTCTTATATGCATGCATATAAGTCCTTCATTTGATCTCTTAATTCCCCCACCTCTCCCTAACCTTACCGCTGTAATTTGACAGTCTGTTTGATGCTTTACTGCCTCTGTATCTATCTTTTTGTTCATCAGTTTATAATGTTTTTCATTATCCCCAAATGAGTGAGATCATGTGGTATTTTTCTTTCATTGACTGGCTTATTTCACTTAGCATAATGTTCTCTAATTCCATCCAGGTGCCTACAAATGGTAGTAATTCCTTCTTTTTTATGGCAGCATAGTATTCCATTGTGTAGATGTACCATAGTTTTCTGATCCACTCATCTGCCGACGGGCACCTAGGCTGTTTCCAAATCTTAGCTATTGCAAATTGTGCTGCTATGAACATAGGGGTGCATATATCCTTTCTGATTGGTGTTTATAGTTTCTTAGGATATATTCCTAGGAGTGGGATTACCGGGTCAAATGGGAGTTCCATTTTCAGTTTTTTGAGGAAACTCCATACTGTTCTCCACAGTGGCTGCACCAGTCTGCATTCCCACCAGCAGTGCACGAGGGTTCCTTTTTCTAGAGGTTCATCAATCTTGTTTATCCTTTCAAAGAACCAGCTCTTGGTTTTGTTGATCTTTTGTATTTTTTCTTTGGTCTCAATGTCGTTTATCTCTGCTTTGATCTTTATTATTTCCTTTCTTCTGCTTACACTGGACTTTTCTTGTTGCTCTTTTTCTAACTCTTGGAGTTGTTGGGTTAGGTAATTTATTACCATTGTTTCTTGTTTTTTGCAGTAGGCTTGTAGAGCTATGAACTTCCCTCTCAAGACTGCTTTCGCTGTGTCCCATAGATATTGGATTGTAGTGTTTTCATTGTCATTTGTTGCCATGATGTTTTTTATTTCTTCTTTGATCTCTCTGGTAACCCAGTCATGGTTTAATAGCATGCTGTTTAGTCTCCATGTGTTTGATTTCTTTGGGTTGTTTTTATTGTAGTTGATTTCCAGTTTTATGCCACTGTGGTCTGAGAAGATGCTTGATATGATTTCTATATTCTTGAATTTGAAGAGACTTTGCCTATGTCCCAACATATGGTCGATCTTTGAAAATGACCCATGTGCACTTGAGAAGAATGTATATTCTGTGGCTTTGGGGTGAAATGTTCTGAAGATGTCAATTAATTCCATCTGGTCTAGTGAGTCATTTAGGATTGATGTTTCTTTGCTGGTTTTTTGTTTAGAGGATTTGTCCAATGGTGATAGTGGGGTATTAAAGTCTCCTACTATGATTGTATTGCTGTCAATCTCTCCCTTGATATGCTCCAGGAGTTTTTTTATGTATTTGGGAGCTCCTTTATTGGGTGCATATATGTTTACCAGAGTTATTTCTTCTTGTTGGATTGCTCCCTTTAGTATTATGAAGTGGCTTTCCTTATCTCTTGCTATGTCCTTCACTTTGAGATCTAATTTGTCAGATATAAGTATTGCTACCCCAGCTTTTTTTTCAGTTCCATTTGCCTGGAAAACCTTTTTCATCCCTTCACCCTCAGTCTGTGTGCGTCTTTTTTTCTGAGGTGGGTTTCTTGTAGACAGCAGATATATGGGTTGTGTTTTCTTATCCAGTCCATTACCCTATGTCTTTTGATTGGGGTATTTAATGCATTTACATTTAAAGTTATTATTATAAGGTGCTTATTTGTCACCATTCCTATTCTTTACCCCTGTGTTCCTTCTTTTCTTCATATTTCTTCTTTTTTTACAGCAGACCCTTTAGCATTTCTTGCATTGCTGGTTTGGTGGTAATAAATTCCCTTAGTCCTTTTTTTGTCTGTGAAGCTCCTGATTTCACCTTCAATTTTGATTGACAGCCTAGCTGGGTACAGTATTCTTGGATTCAGACCCTTCCTTTGCATGACTTTGTATATTTCATTCCATTCCGTTCTGGCCTGATGAGTTTCTGTTGAGAAATCAGTTGCTAGTCTGATGGGGGTTCCTTCGAATGTAACTTTCTGTCTCTCTCTTGCCGCTTTTAAGATTCTTACTTTGTCGTTGGTGTTTGCCAATTTAATTATAATGTGCCTTTGCGTCGGTCTTTAGGGGTTCATTTTGCTTGGGACACTGTGAGCTTCTTGGATTTGTGTGGGTTTTTTCTTCCCTATATCAGCGAAATTTTCTGTCATTATTTCTTCAAAGAGGTTTTCTATTCCTTGCTCAGCTTCCTTTCCTTCTGGAACCCCTATTATGTAGATGTTGTTTTGTTTCGTGTTGTCCCAAAGTTCCCTTAGGCTCTCCTCCTGCCTTTTAATTTTTTTTTCTAGAAGTTGCTCTACTTGGTATTTTTTCCCATCTTGTCTTTTAGCTCACTGATGCGGTCCTCTGCTTCTTCTAGTGTACTTTTGATGCTTTCTATGGAGTTCTTTACAGCAGCGATGTCATTTTTTATTTCTTCTTGGTTCTTCTTCATTTCCTCTTGGTTTTTGCTCATATTGTCGAATTTGTCTTCCATTCTTTTCAGCCACCTTATGACCATTTCTCTGAATTTTTTCTCTGGAAGGTTGCTTGCCTCCATTTCGTTTACTTCCTTTTCTGGTGATGCCTGCTTTTCTTTCATATGCGGGCTGTTTCGTTGTCTCCCCATGGTCTCTCTTCTCTGGGTGTCTGGTTATGTAGTCCTCTCTCTCCTGCGTTGATTTAAAGGCACAAAATACAGCACTACCAGGTACAACTCACAAGGCACTGAACAGAAATGTATTCAGGATATTAATAACCTCCAATAAAGGTGACCACCAGAGAAAGGCAAATTAGGTGATAGGAGAGAAAGAAGAAGAGGAAAAAGAAAGAAAGAAGAAAAAAAAGCAAAAAAAAGCAGTGTCAAGATGAAATTTGAAAAAGGGAAAGAAAAAAAAAAGAAAAAGAAAAATTAAGAAAAAAAAAGTAGAGAGACAAGAAAGAGACTAAGAGATAAAGGGGAACAGACTATATATATTGGGGAAAAAACTCCAAGAGAACAATCACTAATCCCAGCAAATGCCAGCAACAAGTGCCTGGGGATTAATACAAATTACAACACCAACTAATATTGAGTGAGGCAAGGTAAAGCTGAATCACAAAACAAACAAAAAAATAAACAAAAGAAGAATAAGCAAAACAATCTCACAAAAAATCATAAAAATTCGATATAATCTACATTCAAGCAAACAATAAGAAAAGACAGAGAGAAAAACAATTTTTTGGATAGTTAAGACAGCGAAGAGAGAGGTGTGTATGGACTTGGAGAAGGGGATTGGAGATTAGATATGTAAGTAGGGTGAAATTTTAACAAGGGGTAAACAGAAAGAATAGGGAAAATCTAAAGCAGGAAAGGGGTAAGATAAACAGGACACCGAACAGGGGAAGGTTAGGAAGAGAGTGATGGCACAAAGGTAGAGTTGAGAAAGAGTAAAACGATGCTAAAGGAATGATATAAATAGAATGTAGAACACTAATCCCAAAATAAAATGAAGAGAAAATAAAATGACACTTTAAAAAAAAAGATAAAATAGCAGTAGTAATAATACGGATTGAAAATAAAAATGTAATAATTAAAAAGGTAAAATCAAGTGATGAAAAAAGAAAAAAAGGTTAGTTTCTTGACTAAAAGATCCAAAAAATGAGAATTAAAAAAATAAAAAAATAAAAAATAAAAATAAAATGTGGAGTAGTGAAGGTCATTCACTTCCTCTGTTGTTCTGTTTGGCACGCCTGTTTCTCAGTCCGGACAGTATTGCAGTTCCCTGCATTCCACTGCTCTTCAGTGTTGTAAGCTAGTCCTGATTTTAAGCAGGCAGTGTGTCTTAATTTCTCGTATTCCTTTATTTTTGATTACACAAGAGTCAATTGGTGATTCAGCCCCTAGGTGGCAGTGTTTCTGGATTGACTTCCGGGTCTATCTATGGCCTCTCTAGGGAGTGTTAGAGCCTTCTTTCCCTGTGGCACTCACTACAGGTTTGTGGGAGTGGGCTGCCTCAGAGCTGGCTCTCCGATGGTCACTCCCCACTCAGATCCCAAGGTTCCAGAAAAACAACTTTCCCCTGCAGTCTCCCAGGGTGTCCCCAACTGGGTGATCCTATGTATTGGGCTTAGTAATCAGAAGCAAGAATTTCAAGAGGAAAAATCCCAAGTGTGCGAACTCCGGGCTTGCGCGTAAGTCTGGGCAACCTGAAATTCTTAGGGTGTCCCTGCACTTCAGATCAAAATGGGTTGCTTTTTAGAGAGCCCTTCTGTTAGCAGCTCTGAGGACCCCCTTTCCACATTCACAGATCACTCCAGCCCCAACACCCACGGATTTTTCTAGACACAGACTTCCCTGGTCCTCCAGCTCCCGCAAAATTCTCGTTCCTCTCTCCCGCCGGGACCAGAGACCTCACCTTATCCCAGATGAAATCTGACCTTTCCGTGGTGGAGTATAGAGCTCCTCTGAACCTGTTTGTTTGCGCCAGGGAGCGTTGTTCTGGGGCTCGCAGCTGTTCCGTGGGTGCCGCAGTTGTGGATTCTCAGGCTTCCGATAAGCTCCACTTTCCGGTTCAAGATGGCACAGACTCCGCGTCCAAGCCCGCAGCTCCGGGAGGGGACCCAGCCGCAGTGGGGGCTGCCCGGTCAGGGGAACCCATCTAGCAGTCCCCCACCTTCTTCTGGAGTTCAGCTGTCCCCCAACTTGCCAACAAACACTCCTCGTGCGACCCTCAGCTGTTCTTTCTTTCTGCTCCGGGACAAGGCTCGGAACACGTCTGTCTATTCTGCCACCATTATTCCCTCCAAAGTAAGGAATTTCTTATCTCTTTGTCTATCCTGGGGACATAACATTTGATAGAATGGCTACAATGAACTAGAAGTACAATACATAAATTAAACAACCACTTCAAAAACATGCAAAGAAATGTAGTCCAAAAGTCAATGAATTAAAACATTCTAAAAATATTCAAATAATCCAAACGAAGTTGGAGAAGGAAAAACAAAACAAAAACTTAGAAGGACAAACAGAGAACAACTAATAAAATGGTATACCTAAATCCAGGATTACCAGTAATTACATTAAAAGTAAGTGGTCTAGACACATAAATTGAAAGAGGTATTATCATATTAAATTTTTAAAACCCAACTATATTCTGTATATAAGAAACTCATCTATATATATAAAAGGTTAATATACAAATTGTCCCCACAGGAGTTTGACCGGGAAACCAGGAGTTCGATCGCTCACTATGATGTGCACTGACCACCAAGGGGTGGTGCGGAAGTAAGGGAGGCCGATCCGGCAGACGGAAGGAAGGTGCCACCCGGCAGCTAGAAGGCCCCGATCAGCCCTGATTGCCAGCCAGGCCTAGGGACCCTACCTGTGCATGAATTTCATGCACTGGGTGTCTAGTTTTATATATAAAGACATAATTTTAAAGCAAAAATGTTAAAAAATTATGTACTATGACAGAGTATTCAAAATAGAAATATATATATATTAGTTTCAGAAAAATTAGAATATAGAACAAAGGATAGTACAAGGAATAGAGAGGGTTATACCATAACGAATAAAGGGTCAGTTCACCAAAAGGATGTAACAATCCTAATTGTGTATATTCCTAACAACAGATCTTCAAAATACATAATGCAAAACTGATAAAATTAAAAATAGAAACATTTAAGTCATTTAGCCATTTTGAGTTTATTTTTGTATATGGTGTAAGGTGGTGGTCTAGTTTCATTTTTTTTTGTATGTATCTGTCCAATTTTCCCAGCACCATTTATTGAAGAGACTATTTTGACTCCATTTTATGCTCTTGCCTCCTTTGTCAAATATCAATTGAGCATAATGGCTTGTATCAATTTCTGGGTTCTCTGTTCTGTTCCACTAGTTTATATGTCTGTTCTTGTGCCAGTAACAGGCAGTTTTGAGAACACTGTCTTTGTAGTAGAGCTTGATATCTGGTATTATGATCCTTCTAACATTCTTCTTTCTCAAGATTGCTGCAGCTATTCGGGGTCTTTTTTTATTACAGATGAATTTTTGGGGAGTTTGTTCTAGGTCTTTGAAGTATGCCATTGGCATTTTAATGGGGATTGCATTGAATTCATAGATTGCTTTGGGTAATATGGACATTTTAATGATGTTGATTCTACCAATCCATGAAAATGGTATATCCTTCCATTTGTTATGTCTTCCTCTCTCTTTTTTTTTCAGCATCCTAAAGTTTTCTGAGTACAGGTCCTTTATCTCCCTGGTTAAACTTATTCCTAGGTATATTAATTTTTTGTTGCAATGGTAAATGGGATTTTTTTTTTTAGTTTCTCTTTTTTTTTTCCAAATTTTTATTAAGGTATTATATGTGTACATATCTTACCATTGCCCCCCCCAACCCCACTCCCATACATGCCCTCACCCCCCAATGTTTTGCATCTGTTGGTTACTCTTATATGCATGCATATAACTCCTTCAGTTGATCTCTTATTTCCCCCACCTCTCCCTAAACTTACCACTGTAATTTGACAGTCTGTTTGATGCTTTACTGCCTCTGTATCTATCTTTTTGTTCATCAGTTTATAATGTTTTTTATTATCCCCAAATGAGTGGGATCATGTGGTATTTTTCTTTCATTGACTGGCTTATTTCACTTAGCATAATGTTCTCTAATTCCATCCAGGTGTCTACAAATGGTAGTAATTCCTTCTTTTTTATGGCAGCATAGTATTCCATTGTGTAGATGTACCATAGTTTTCTGATCCAGTCATCTGCCGACGGGCACCTAGGCTGTTTCCAAATCTTAGCCATTGTAAATTGTGCTGCTATGAACATAGGGGTGCATATATCCTTTCTGATTGGTGTTTCTGGTTTCTTAGGATATATTCCTAGGAGTGGGATTACTGGGTCAAATGGGAGTTCCATTTTCAGTTTTTTGAGGAAACTCCATACTGTTCTCCACAGTGGCTGCACCAGTCTGCATTCCCACCAGCAGTGCACGAGGGTTCCTTTTTCTCCGCATCCTCGCCAACACTTGTCGTTTGTTGATTTGTTGATGATAGCCATTCTGACAGGTGTGAGATGGTATCGCATTGTCGTTTTGATTTGCATCTCTCGGATAATTAGTGACTTTGAGCATGTTTTCATGTGTCTCTTGGCCTTCTTTCTGTCTTCTTTTGAAAAGATTCTATTTAGGTCCGTTGCCCATTTTTTTATTGGATCATTTATCTTCCTTTTATTAAGTTGTATAAGCTGCCTGTAGATGTTGGAAATTAAACCTTTATCAGTGATACCATTTGCAAATATGTTCCCCATACAATGGGGTTTCTTGTTGTTTGTTGATGGTTTCTTTTGCTGTGCAAAAGCTTTTTATTTTGATGTAGTCCCATTTGTTTATTTTCTCTTTGGCTTCCATTGCCCTAGGGGCAGTATCACTGAAAAAGTTCTTTTGGCATATGTCTGAGATTTTGCTGCCTGTGGATTCCTCTACTATTTTTATGGTTTCCCGTCTTATATTTAAGTCCTGTATCCATTTTGAGTTTATTTTTGTGTATGGTATAAGTTGGTGATCTAGTTTCATTTTTTGCATGTATCTGTCCAATTTTCCCAACACCATTTATTGAAGAGACTGTCTTGACTCCATTGTATGCTCATGCCTCCTTTGTCAAATATTAATTGCCCATATTGGTTTGGGTCGATATCTGGATTCTCTAGTCTATTCCATTGATCTATATGTCTGTTCTTGTGCCAGTACCAGGCTGTTTTGAGGACAGTGGCTTTGTAATACAGCTTGAAATCTGGTATTGAGATCCCTCCTACTTTATTCTTCTTTCTCAGGATTGCTGTGGCTCTTCGTGGTCTTTTTTTATTCCAGATGAATTTTTGGAGAGTTCTTTCTAGGTCTGTGAAATATGCTGTTGGTATTTTAATGGGGAGTGCATTGAATCTATAGATTAATTTGGGTAGTATGGACATTTTGATGATGTTGATTCTACCAATCCATGAACATGGTAGGTTCTTCCATCTGTTTACATCTTCCTCTATCTCTTTTTTCAGTGTCCTGTAGTTTTCTGCATATAGGTCTTTTACCTCCTTGGTTAGGTTTATTCCTAAGTATCTTAAATTTTTTGGTGCGATGGAAAATGGGATTGCTATTTTAGTCTCTCTTTCTGTAAGTTCACTGTTGGTGTATAGAAATGCCATAGATTTCTTGGCATTAATTTTGTATCCTGCTACATTGCCGAATTCATTTATTAAGTCTGTTAGTTTTTTGATGGAGTATTTCGGGTTTTTTATGTACAGTATCATGTCATCTGCAAATAAGGACAGCTTTACTTCCTCTTTTCCAATTTGGATGCCTTTTATTTCTTCTTCTTGTCTAATTGCAATGGCTAATACTTCCAGTACTATGTCAAACAGGAGTGGTGAGAGTGGGCATCCTTCTCTTGTTCCTGTTCTTAGGGGAAATGGTTTTAGTTTTTGCCCATTGAGTATGATGTTAGCTGTGGGTTTATCATATATAGCTTTTATTATGTTGAGGTATGATCCTTCTATTCCCACCTTGTTGAGAGTTTTTATTAAGAAAGGGTGTTGGATTTTGTCAAATGCTTTTTCTGCATCAATTGATATGACTATGTGATTTTTATCTCTCAATTTGTTTATGTGATGTATCACATTTATTGATTTGTGGATATTGTACCATCCTTGCATTCCTGGGATAAACCCTACTTGGTCATGGTGTATGATCTTTCTGATGTACTGCTGGATCCGATTTGCTAGAATTTTGTTGAGGATTTTGGCATCTACATTCATGAGGGATATTGGCCTGTAATTCTCCTTCAGTGTGTTGTCTTTATCTGGTTTTGGTATTAGGGTGATGCTGGCTTCATAGAAGGAGCTTGGAAGTGTTCCTTCCTCTTGAATTTTTTGGAATAGTCCTAGGAGGATAGGTTTTATTTCTTCCTTGAATGTTTGGTAAAACTCTCCTGTGAAGCCGTCTGGCCCCGGGCTTTTGTTTGCCGGAAGCTCTTTGATGACTGCTTCAATTTCTTCCATAGTTACTGGCATATTGAGCTGTTTAGATTCTTCTTGATGGAGTTTTGGAAGGTTATATTTTTCTAGGAATATGTCCATTTCCTCCAGGTTGTCCAGTTTGTTGGAATAGAGTTGTTCGTAGTATTTTTTAACAATCCTTTGTATTTCGGCGGGATCTGTTGTTATTTCACCTCTTTCATTTCTGATTTTGTTTATTTGGGTCCTCTCTCTTTGCTTCTTGGTGAGTCTGGCTAGAGGTTCATCAATCTTGTTTATCCTTTCAAAGAACCAGCTCTTGGTTTTGTTGATCTTTTGTATTGTTTCTTTGGTCTCAATGTCGTTTATCTCTGCTTTGATCTTTATTATTTCCTTCCTTCTGCTTACACTGGGTTTTTCTTGTTGCTCTGTTTCTAACTCTTTGAGTTGTTGGGTTAGGTAATTTATTACCATTGTTTCTTGTTTTTTGCCGTAGGCTTGTAGAGCTATGAACGTCCCTCTCAAGACTGCTTTTGCTGTGTCCCATAGATTTTGGATTGTAGTGTTTTCATTATCATTTGATGCCATGATTTTTTTTATTTCTTCTTTGATCTCTCTGGTAACCCAGTCATGGTTTAATAGCATGCTGTTTAGCCTCCATGTGTTTGATTTCTTTGGGTTGTTTTTATTGTAGTTGATTTCCAGTTTTATGCCACTGTGGTCTGAGAAGATGCTTGATATGATTTCTATATTCTTGAATCTGAAGAGACTTTGCCTATGTCTCAACATATGGTGTATCTTTGAAAATGACCCATTTGCACTTGAGAAGAATGTATATTCTGTGGCTTTGGGGTGATATGTTCTGAAGATGTCAATTAATTCCATCTGGTCTAGTGAGTCATTTAGGATTGATGTTTTTTTGCTGGTTTTTTGTTTAGAGGATTTGTCCAATGGTGATAGTGGGGTATTAAAGTCTCCTACTATGATTGTATTGCTGTCAATCTCTCCCTTGATATGCTCCAGGAGTTTTTTTTTATGTATTTGGGTGCTCCTGTATTGGGTGCATATATGTTTACCAGAGTTATTTCTTCTTGTTGGATTGCTCCCTTTAGTATTATGAAGTGGCTTTCCTTATCTCTTGTTATGTCCTTCAGTTTGAGATCTAATTTGTTAGATATAAGTATTGCTACCCCAGCTTTTCTTTCAGTTCATTTGCCTTGAAAACCTTTTTCCATCCCTTCACCCTCTGTCTGTGTGCGTCTTTTATTGAGGTGGGTTTCTTGTAGACAGCAGATATATGGGTCATGTTTTCTTATCCAATCCATTACCCTGTGTCTTTTGATTGGGGCATTTAATCTGTTTCCATTTAAAATTATTATTGATAGGTACTTATTTGTCGACATTCCTATTCTTTACACCTGTGTTCCTTCTTCGCTTCCTATTTCTTTTTTTTTTTTTTTTTTTTACAGCAGACCCTTTAGCATTTCTTGCATTGCTGGTTTGGTGGTAATAAATTCCCTTAGTCCTTTTTTGTCTGTGAAGCTCCTGATTTCACCTTCAATTTTGATTGACAGCATTGCTGGGTACAGTATTCTAGGATTCAGACCCTTCCTTTGCATGACTTTGTATATTTCATTCCATTCCGTTCTGGCCTGATGAGTTTCTGTTGAGAAATCAGTTGCTAGTCTGATTGGGGTTCCTTTGTATGTAACTTTCTGTCTCTCTCTTGCTACTTTTAAGATTCTTTGTCATTGGTGTTTGCCAATTTAATTATAATGTGCCTTGGCGTTTGTCTTTTGGGGTTCATTTTGCTTGGGACTCTGTGAGCTTCTTGGAATTGTGTGGGTTTTTTCTTCTCTATATCAGGGAAATTTTCTGTCATTATTTCTTCAAAGAGGTTTTCTATTTCTTGCTCAGCTTCCTTTCCTTCTGGAACTCCTATTAGGTGGATGTTGTTTTGTTTCGTGTTGTCCCAAAGTTCCCTTAGGCTCTCCTCCTGCCTTTTAATTTTTTTTTCTAGAAGTTGCTCTACTTGGGTATTTTTTCCCATCTTGTCTTCTAGCTCACGGATGCGGTCCTCTGCTTCTTCTAGTCTACTCTTGATGCTTTCTATTGAGTTCTTTACAGCAGCGATGTCATTTTTCATTTCTTCTTGGTTCTTCTTCATTTCCTCTTGGTTCTTGCTCATATTGTCGAATTTGTCTTCCATTCTTTTCAGCCACCTTATGACCATTTCTCTGAATTCTTTTTCTGGAAGGTTGCTTGCCTCCATTTCGTTTACTTCCTTTTCTGGTGATGCCTGCTTTTCTTTCATATGCGGGCTGTGTCTTTGTCTCCCCATGGTCTCTCTTCTCTGGGTGTCTAGCTATGTAGTTCTCTCTCTCCTGCGTTGATTTAAAGGCACAAAATACAGCACTACCAGGTACAACACACAAGGCACTGAACAGAAAGGTATTCAGGATATTAATAACCTCCAATAAAGTTGACCACCAGAGAAAGGCAAATTAGGGCATAGGAGAGAAAGAAGAAGAGGAAAAAGAAAGAAAGAAGAAGAAAATAAAAGGAGTGTCAAAATGAAATTGGGAAAAGGGAAAAAAAAGAAGGAAAAAAAAGTAAGAGAGACAAGAAAGAGACTAAGAGAGAAAGGGAAACAGACTATATATATTGGGGATAAAACTCCAATAGAACAATCACTTATCCCAGCAAATACCAGCAACAAGTACCTGGGGATTAATACAAACTACAACACCAACTAATATTGAGTGAGGAAAGGGAAAACAGAAGCGCTAAACAAACAAACAAACAAAAAAACAAAACAAAAGAAGTATAAGCAAAACAATCTCACAAAAAAGCATAAAAATTTGATATAATCTACATTCAAGCGAACAATAAGAAAAGACAGAGAGAAAAACAATTTTTTGGATAGTTAAGACAGCGAAGAGAGGGGTGTGTATGGACTTGGAGCAGGGGATTGGAGATTAGATATATAAGTAGGGTGAAATTTTAACAGGGGGTAAACAGAAAGAATAGGGAAAATCTAAAGCAGGAAAGGGGTAAGATAAACAGGACACCGAAAAGGGAAAAGTGAGGAAGAGAGTGATGGCATAAAGGTAGAGTTGAGATACAGTAAAATGATGCTAAAGGAAAGATAAAAATAGAATGTAGAACATTAATCCCAAAACAAAATGAAGAGAAAATAAAATGACACTTAAAAAAAAAAAGATAAAATAGCAGTAGTAATAATACGGATTGAAAATAAAAATGTAATAATTAAAAAGGTAAAATGAAGTGAGGAAAAAAGAAAAAAAATTAGTTTCTTGCGTAAAAGATGCAAAAAATGAAAATAAAAAAATAAAAAATAAAAATAAAATGTGGAGTAGTGAAGGTCATTCACTTCCTCTGTTGTTCTGTTTGGCACGCCTGTTTCTCAGTCCGGACAGTATTGCAGTTCCCTGCGTTCCACTGCTCTTCAGTGATGTAAGCCAGTCCTGATTTTAAGCAGGCGGTGTGTCTTAATTCGTATTCCTTTATTTTTGATTACACAAGAGTCAATTTGTGATTCAGCCCCTGGGTGGCAGTGTTTCTGGATTGACTTCTGGGTCTATCTATGGCCTCTCTAGGGAGTGTTAGAGCCTTCTTTCCCTGTGGCACTCACTACTGGTTTGTGGGATTGGGCTGCCTCAGAGCTGGCTCTCCGATGGTCACTCCCCGCTCCGATCCCCAGGTTCCAGAAAAAACAACTTTCCCCTGCAGTCTCCCAGGGTGTCCCCAACTGGGTGATCCTATGTATTGGGCTTAGTAATCAGAAGCAAGAATTTCAAGAGGAAAAAGCCCAAGTGTGCGCACTCCGTGGCTGTGCGTAAGTCTAGCACACCCCTGAAATTCTTAGGGTGTCCCTGCACGTCAGATCAAAATGGGTTGCTTTTTAGAGAGCCCTTCTGTTAGCAGCTCTGAGGACCCCCTTCCACATTCACAGATCACGCCAGCCCCAACAGCCACGGATTTTTCTAGGCACAGACTTCCCTGGTCCTCCAGCTCCCGCAAAACGCGCGTTCCTCTCTCATGCTGGGACCAGAGACCTCACCTTATCCTAGGAGAAATCTGACCTTTCCGTGGTGAAGTGTAGAGCTCCTCTGAACCCATGTGTCTGCGCCAATTTGGGAGCTTTGTTCTGGGGCTCGCAGCTGTTCCGTGGGTGCTGCAGCTGTGGATTCTCAGGCTTCCGATAAGCTCCACTTTCCGGTTCCAGATGGCGCAGACCTAGTTTCTCTTTTTGTGAGATCATTATTTTTGTATAGAAAGCCATATACTTCTGGGTGTTATTTTTGTATCCTGCTACATTGGTGAATTCATTTATTAAGTCTAGTAGTTTTTTAATGGAGTCTTTGGGATTTTCTATCTATTAAACATAAGATGGGAAACCATAAAATTCTTAGAAAAAGCTATAAGCAGCAGAATAGCAGACATTTTTTGTAGCAATATCTTTACCGATACAGCTCCTAGAGCAAAGTAAACTAATGAGAAAAGAAACAAATTGGACTACATCAAAATAAAAAATTTCTGCACAGCAAAAGAAACCATCAACAAAGCAATAAGAAAGCCCACCACATGGGAGAACATATTTGCCAATGTTATCTCCATAAGGGTTTAAGCTCCAAAATTTATAGGGAACTCATACAACTTAACAAAAGGAAGATAAACAATCCAATCAAAAAATGGGCAAAGGACCTAATAGACACCTTTTGAAAGAGGACATACAGAAGGCCCAGAGACATATGAAAACATGCTCAAAGTCACTAATCATCCCAGAGATGAAAATCAAAACAACAATGAGGTACCGTCTCACACCTGCCAGAATGGCTATTATCAACAATCAACTAAGGACAAGTGCTGGAGAGGATGCGGAGAAAAAGGAACCCTCGTGCACTGCTGGTGGGAATGCAGACTGGTGCACCCACTGTGGAAAACAGTATGCAGTTTCCTCAAAAAAACTCAAAATGGAACTCCCATTTGACCCAGTAATCCAACTTCTAGGAATATATCCCAAGAAACACCAATTAGAAAGGCTATATACATCCCTATGTTCATAGCAGCACAATTTACAATAGCTTAGAGTTGGAAACAGCCTAAGTGCCCATCAGCAGATGAGTGGATTAAAAAACTGTGATACATCCACACAATGGAATACTAAGCTGCTGTAAAAAAGAAGGAATTCTTAACATTGGCAACATCATGGATGGAACTGGAGAGCATTGTGCTAAGCAAAATAAGCCAGTGAGTGGAAGATAAATACCACATGATCTCACTATTTTGTGGAATATAAAGATTATAAACTGATGAACTAAAATAGATACAGAGGCAAAGAAGCATTGAACAAACTGTCAAACTATATTGGGAGGCAGGGGAGGGTTGGGGGCTGTAAGAGATCAACCGAAGGACTTGTATGCATGCATATAAGCATAACCAGTGGACACAAGACACAGGGAAGGGGGGTGAGGGCGTGTTCCAGGGTGTAGGGGAGGCCAGGGGGAGGTCAATGGGGAAAAAAGGAGACATACATCCTACAATTTGTAATACTTTAAAAAATAAAAAAAAATAATAGTGACATTTTGACAAAAAAATAAAAAAGAAACGAACTCAAATAGATTAAAGTCTTAAATGTTAGACTCAAAACCTTAAAAATCGTAAAGAAAAACGTAGGCAGTAAAGTCTTGGGCATTTCTTTTTTTATTTTATTTTATTTACTCATTTATTTATTTTTTATTGTTTAAAGTATTACAAATAGTAGTACATACGTCTCCTTTTTTTTTCCCTATTGACCTCCACCCGGCCTCCCCTAACCCCCAGTACATGCCTTTACCTGCCCCCCCTCTCAGTGTCTTGTATCCATTGGTTATGCTTATATGCATGCGTACAAGTCCCTCGGTTGATCTCTTACAGCCCCCCCCCCACAACCTCCCCTGCCTTCCCGCTATAGTTTGACAGTCTGTTCAATGCTTCTTTGCCTCTATATCTATTTTTCCCCATTTCTTTCCTTTAAAAAATCTTGCCTCTGCAGACTAGAAATAAACATATAATAACAAAAAATGAAAAACTAAAAATGGAACTCCCATTTGACCCAGTGATCCCACTTCTAGGAATATATCCCAAGAAACTAGAAACACGAATCAGAAAGGATATATGCACCCCTATGTTCATAGCAGCACAATTCACCATAGCTAAGATTTGGAAACAGCCTAAATGCCCATCAGCAGATGAGTGGATTATAAAACTGTGGTATATCTACACAATGGAATACTACCCTGCGCTAAAAAAGAAGGAGTTCCTACCATTTGCAACAACATGGATGGAGATGGAGAGTATTATGTTAAGTGAAATAAGCCAGGCAGAGAAAGATAAATATCACATGATCTCACTCATCTGTGGAATATAATGAATGGCATAGACTGATAAACAAGAACAGATCCAGAGACTGAGAAACATTGATCAGCACATCATACCTCAGGGAAGGTAGGGGAGGGTGGGGGTAAGTTGGAGAGATCAACTAAGGGACTTGTGTGCATGCATATGAGCCTAATTAATGGACACAGACAACAAGGGGGTGGGGCATAAGTGGGGGTGTGGGGTTATGGGGGAATAAGGACATATATGTAAAAAATAAAAATAAAAAAATTTAAAAAATTATAAAAAAATAAAATAAAATATTAAATCTATTCCATACTAGTGGTCACCATAACCTTATGAGAAATTGTTTCATGTGACAAAGATTTTTAAATGAAACTCTCTGTAGCCCGAAAATTATTTTGGAAGGAAACAAAGATAAGTTTCCTTCAAAAGTCGTAAGGATTGTAATTGAAAGTTAATATATTTGGGACTCAAATATTTTTTGTTATTATATGTTTATTTCTAGTCTGCAGAGGCAAGATTTTTTAAAGGAAAGAAATGGGGAAAAATAGATACAGAGGCAAAGAAGCATTGAACAGACTGTCAAACTATAGCGGGAAGGCAGGGGAGGTTGGGGGTGTGTGTAAGAGATCAACCGAAGGACTTGTACGCATGCATATATGCATTACCAATCGATACAAGACACTGGCGGGGGGGGGGGCAGGTAAAGGCATGTATTGAGGGGTAGGGGAGGCCGGGGGGGTGGAGGTCAATGGGGAAGAAAAAAGGAGATATATGTACTACTATTTGTAATACTTCAAACAATAAAAAAATAAAAATAAATAAAAGTGGTAGAGGTAGATTCAAAAAAAAACACCAAAACATAAAGTAATTTGTGCTTTTGCCTCCCTGACAAAGTTTATATAAAGTTACAAAAAGAAATTGACAGCCAGTTTGAAATTGAATTGCCATGGCCTAGAGCAAAGAATATCCTTACATGATATTATTCTACAATGTCATTATAATTTTAGATATTTTACAACAGCATATTGTACAATTATCCCAACAAACTTAAAAACTAACTCTTTGAATGTTTGATAGCAATTTGAATAAAAGGACATGAAAGGATTTAATCCCTTTCAGAAGAAATTAAGGCACTGGGAAGGCACTTGAGCATTCTATATTGGCCCCTCTTGCCTTTTGTGCCAAGAGGGACCCTCTTCTCACAATCCAATTGCCCTCAGCTGTTGCCTGAGCTTTCTGTTCATGCTGAGCTTGAAGTCTCGTGGTGGCTGGTACCATGGATCTGTCTCTGGCCCAATCATGTGAGCTATGCCCTCCCTGGAGAAGAAACCTGAGTTCCCCGAGATATGTGATCAGTGCTGGCGCCCCGCCAGGAGGCCAGGGGATCCCAAGGCAGGTGCTGGGCATGGAGGCCATGGGGGCATAGGCTACCAAGGAGACAGAACTGAACCTCACATCACCGTGCTTGGCCCCGGAGGATGACTGGTTAGCCAGAGACGGGTAAGATTCCTCAGGGAAGGAACAACCTAAGACAGGCACAGTCGCAGGGGGGCCATCAGGAGAGAACTTGGGGGTCAACAGAGGTGGGGCACAGACCCTCACCCTCCCAACCTTGCAGGGGCCTGAACCCTCACCCCGTCTGAGGGAGGTCTCCTGCCCCCATGGCTGCTTTGCTTCCCACGCCCAGCTCAGATCGGGACTCAGGTGACAGACAGTGACTTGGCCCAGTTCAGATTGGGACCCAGGTAACAAGACAGAGATTTGGCTGATAGCAGCTGCCGTATATCTAAATTCAGCCTAGCACCAGGAATGCTCAAGGCATACTCAATAATGCAAATAATCCTTTTCACTAATATTTACAGGGTAAATCTTGGACATTTCTTGTAGCAGTATTTTTTTCTGATATATTACCTCCAGGAAGGGAATAAAAATAAAAAAATAAAAAAATTAGAATACATCAAAGTAATAACATTTGCACAGGAAAGTAAACTATCAACAAAATTAAAAGACAACCCACTGAATGAAAGAAGATACTTGTCAATAATATATGTGATAAGGGATTAATATACAAAATATAAAGAATTTATAAAACTTAACAATGAAAAAAACACACTATCAATTTAAAAATGGGCAAAGGACCTGAATAGTCACTTACACAAAGAGGACATAGAGATGGCCAACAGACATATGAAGAGATGCTTGACATCACTAATCATCAGAGAAATGCAAATAAAACCACAATGGGAACACTGGCCCGGTGGCTCGGTTGGTTGGAGTGTTGTCCGATACATCAAAAGTCTGCCGTTTTGATTCCTGGTTAGGGCACATACCTAGGTTGTGGGTTGGATCCCCGATCAGGGCACGTATGGGAAGCAATCCACTGATATTACTCTCTTACTTGTATATGGATGTTTCTCTCCCTTCTTGTCTCTCTAAAATCAATAAACATATCCTCTGGAGAGGATTTAAAAAAACACCATGAAATATCACCTCACATCTTTCACAATGACTATCATCAATAAACCAACAAACGAGTGTTGGCAAGCATGTGGAGAAAAGGGAACCCTTGTGCAGTGTTGGTAGGAATGCAGACTGGTACAGCCACTGTGAAAAGCACTATGAAGTTCCTTAAATATTTAAATATGGAACTGTCTTATGACCCAGTGTTTCCATTTCTGGGCATTTATCCAAAGAAACCTGAAACACTAATTTGAAGGAATATATACATGCCTATGTTCATGGCAACGTTATTTGCAATAGCCAATATTTGAAAGCAGCCCAAGTGCCCATTAGTAGATGAGTGGATAAAAAAGCTGTGGTGCATTTATACAATGCAATACTACTATGCCATAAAAAAATCTTACCTTTTACAACAGCATGGATGGACCCAGGAATTATGCTAACTGAAATAAGCCAGTTAGAGAAAGGCAAGTATCATATGATTTAATTCATTTGTGGATAATAAACAAAATAAACTAACAAACAAAAGAGAAACTGACTCCTAGACAGAGAACAGATTGACCGCTGTCAGAGGGGAAGATACTTGCAGGACTGGGTGGAAAAGGTGAAGGGATTAAGCAAAATAAAATAAAAAATCATTGACACAGACAATAGTATGGTCATTACCAGAGGGAAAAAGGGTTTGGTGGGGGGAGGTTGAAGAGGATATAAGGAGGATAAATGGTGATAGAAGGAGACTTGATTTGGGGTGCTGAACACAAAATATAATATACAGATGATGTATTATAGAATTGTACACCTGAAACCTACTCTCTGAACGCATAATAATCTTACCACTCAGTGTATATCCTATATAATAAAAGGCTAATATGCAAATTGTCCCCTTGACCAGGAGTTCGACCAGCAGGCAGGTTGGCCAACTGCCCATGTCCCCTCCTCCTGGCCAGGCTGGCTGGACCCCACCTATGCACGAATTCATGCACTGGCCCTCTAATATATATATATATATATATATATATATATATATATATATATATACAGACACACACACACACACACACACACACACACACACACACACACACACTGCTGAGTGGCCAGATTATTATGCGTTCAGAGATCATAATAATCAGGTCACTCAGTGTACATAGTTTTATTAACAAAGTAGAGGCCTAGTGCATGAAATTTGTGCACAGGAGGGGGTTCCTTAGCTGGCCTGCACCCTCTCCAATCAGGAACCCCTCAGGGGATGTCTGACTGCCAGTTTAGGCCCAATCCTGTTGGACATCCTCTCGCAATCGGGACAGCTGGCTCCTAACCGCTCACCTGCCTGCATGCCTAATCACCCCCTAACTGCCCCCTTGCCGGCCTGGTCACCCCCCAACTGCCCCCTTGCCGGCCTGGTCACCCCCCAACTGCCCCTCTGCTGCCCTGGCTGCCCCCAACTGCCCCCCTGCTGGCCTGCCTGGCCACCCCCCAACTGTCCCCCTTCTGGCCTGGTTGCCCCCCAACTGCCCCCCCTGCTGGCCTGGTCACCCCCTAACTGTCTGGAAGGAAGTTAGACGTCCAGAAGATGTCTGGTCACTTGGTCTAATTAGCATGTTATCCTTTTATTAGTATAGGTGTCACCCCAATGAATTCAATAAAAAAGGAAAAATTAAATAAAAATAGAAATAGACATGTCTATAAGTATACGTTGGGATTTCATTATTTTTCTTTCAATAATTATTAAAACAAGTATCAGCCCTAGCTAGTTTTGGTCAGTGGATAGAGCTTGGCCTGTGGACTAAAGGGTGCTGGGTTCAATTCCAGTCAAGGGTATGTACCTTGGTTGCAGGCCTCTCCCCCACCTGGGTCCTCATCAGGGCTCAGGTAGGAGGCAACCAATTGATGTTTCTCTCATATTGATGTTTCTGCCTTTCCCTCTCTCCTCCATTCTCTCTAAAAATCATTGGAAAAATATCCTGGGATGAGGATTAACAACAACAAAAAAGCAATCATAAAATCATTAAAGATATAGAAGATCTGCCCTAGGTAGTTTGGCTCAGTGGATAGAGTGTCAGCCTACAGAAGGATCCAGGGTTCAATTCCTGTCAAGGGCATGTACCATTTGCAGCATGCAGGAGGCAACCAATCGATGTGTCTCACATTGCTGTTTCTCTCTGTTTCTCCCCCTCCTTTCCACTCTCCCTAAAAATCAATAAAAATTATCATTGAGTGAGGATTAACAATACAACAACAGCAAAAAATATATATATATATATATATATATATATATATATATATATGTATATATATATATATATATATATATAAAATAGAAGGTCTGAACAATATTATCAACCAACATGAATTAATGGACATTTTTAGTACAGCAGAAGACATGTTCCTTTCAAATATGTATAGAACAGTCTTTAAAAGAAACAATTGGAATTATAGTACTAGAGGCCCGGTGCACAAAATTCGTGGGGTGTCCCTCAGCCTAGCCTGCACCCTCTCCAAACTGGGACCCCTCAGGGGATGTCTGACTGCTGGTTTAGGCCCGATCCCAGCAGTCAGACATCCCTCTCACAATCCAGGACTGTTGGCTCCCAACCGCTCACCTGCCTGCCTGACTCACTGCCCGTAACCGCTTCTGCCTTCCAGCTTGATCACTTCCTAACCACTCCCCTGACAGCCTGATCGACGCCTAACTGCTCCCCTGTAAGCCTGATTGCCTTCAACTGCCCTCCCCTGTTGGCCTAGTCACCCCCAACTGCCCTCCCCTGTTGGCCTGGTCACCCCCAACTGCCTGCCCCTGCTGGTCCGGTCACCCCCAACTGCCCTCCCCTGCTGGCCCGGTCACCCCTGACTGTCCTCCCCTGCCAGCCTGGTTGCCCTTAACTGTGCTCCCCTGCCAGCCATCTTGTGACCACATGGGGGCAGCCATCTTGTGTCCACATGAGGGCCACCATCTTGTGACCACATGGGGTGTCCATCTTGTGTGGGGGCGTGGCATTCAATGTGCATATTACCTCTTTATTATATAAGATGTTCTCTAACTGTAGCCAAATGAAATCAATAACAAAGATATCTTGGAAATCCTTAAATATTTTAATTAAACTGTAAACAAGGGAAAATAGGGAGTATTTTAATCTGAATTACAATTTAGATGCACCTTGTGTTATCATAGTTTTGATTTGCATTTCCTTGATAACTAATAGTGATGAGCATCTTTTTAAATATCTCTTGGGCATTTGTATGTTTTCTTCAGAAAAGTGTGTTCAAGACCTTTTACCATTTTTTTTAATTGGGCAATTAGGTGTTTTTTGTTTTTTTTCTCTATTGAGTTGTAGGAGTTCCATATATATATATATATATATATATATATATATATATATATATATGATATATTTTGAAAATTAACCCCTTATCAGATATATGGTTTGAAATATTTTTCCCATTTCATAAATTACCTTTTAATTTTGTTGATTGTTTCTTTTGCTGTGCAGAAGATTTTTAGATTTATGTAGTCCCACTTATCTATTTTTGCTTTGTTGCCTATAGTTTTGGTGACATGTTCAAGAATTATTGGCAAGACAAATGTCCAAAAGTTTTGTTTCTATTTTCCTATGCTTCCTTCTAGAAGTTTTTAGCTTCAGGTCTTATGTTTTAGTATTTAATTTACTTTAAGTTGATTTTTTTATGAATAGTTGTTTACACCTGTTGGGATAGCTATTATTAAGAAGCCAAAATATAACCGGTCTTGTCAAGGTTCTGGAGATACTGGAACCCCTGTACATTGTTGGTGGGGATGAAAAAATGTTCAGGAACTATGGAAAGCTGTATGGAGATACTTGAAAAATTAGAAATAGAACTACTATATGACCCAGCAATACCACTTTTGGATATTATATTAAAAGTATTGAAATCAGGATCTTAAAGAAGTATTTGCACTACCATGTTTATTGCAGCACTATATACAATAAGCACAATATGGAAACAAAATGTCCATTTACAGATGAACAAAGAAAATATAGTATATACATACAGTGGAATATTCGGCCTTAAAAGGGAAATTATGTCATTTGCAACAACATGCATAAATCTGTAGGATACTATTCTGAGTGAAGTAAGCAAGTCAGTGGACATATAGTGCACGATTCAACTTGTACAAGGGCTGCAAAATAGTTAAACTCACAGAAACAGAGAAAGCCATAGTAGTTACCAGGAGATGGAGAGTGAGGAAAATGGGGAGTTGTTCTTCAATAGATATACAGTTTCAGTTATGCTGAATGAATAAGTACTACAGATATGCTGTACAACATAGTAGTTACAAGTTAACACTACTGTTTTGCACACTTCAAAATTTGTTAACAGGTTAGATTTCCTGTTAAATGTTCTTATTACAAAACAAACAGAAAATCCATGAGATACAAAAAAAAACTCTGGGTTATGTTGGATATGTTGATTACTTCGATTATGGTGTTTTTATCATTGGTTTTTGCATAACTCATCAAATTGTGGACTTTAAATATGTACAGCTCTTTGTATATCAATTATACCTTGATAAGTCTGTTAAAAAATGCAGCCTATCAAAATTAGCCAAAACCATCTTTAGAAGTAAATTTTTAATATTAATTGCTGAAATTTAAAAAAAAGAAGAAAGGCCAAAGATCAACAATCTAAGTTTCCATCTTTTAAAAAACTAGAAAAATAATAGAAAATTTAATCCAAATTAGCAGCATGAAGAGAATAGTAAAGATAAGAACAAAATTCAATGAAAATGAAGACAGATAAACAACAGACCAAATTCAATGAAACCAAAAGCTACTCATTTCAGAAGGTCAATAAAAGTCACCCTAGCTGGTTTAGCTCAGTGGATAGAGCCTTGGCATGTGGATTGAAGGGTCCTGGTTTCAATTCTGGTCAAGAACATATGACTGGGTTGCAGGCTCGATGCCCAGTTCAGGGGCATGCAGGAGGCAGCCAATCAATGATTCTCTCATCATGGATGTTTCTATCTCTCTCTCCCTCTCACTTCCTCTCTGAAATAGATAAAAATGTTTTAAAAATAAAGGTGATAAGCCCCTGGCTAAACTGACCAAGACAAATAATAGGGAAGAAACAAACTGTCAAACTCAATAAGAAAAAGGTGCATCTAAACCAACCCTATAGCCAAAATAATAATAAGAAAATAGTATAAAAAACTTTACACTTTAAATACAGAAACTTAGATAAAATTGACCAATTCTTTGAAAAACACAAATTACCAAAGCTTACTCAAGAAGAAACAGATATAACCAGAATAACACAAATAAATAATTTTTAGTTTAAAACTTTCCAACAAAGACAATCCCATGCTCAGATGGCTTCATTCGTGATTTCTCACAAAGATTTAGTGGAGGGGGGAGAGAAATAATTCTACGTAATCTCTTGTAGGACATAAATGGAAAAATGAGTTATAAACATAAATGTGAAATGAAAAAATATAAAACTGCTAGAAGAAACAGAAAATTTTTGTGACCACGAATTAAACAAAGATTTCTTAGATATGGCACTAAAACTACAATTCATTTGCCATATGAACCAATGATCCCACTCTTGGAATATATTCTAAGAAACCTGAAACACCAATCAGAAAGGATATATGCACCCCGCTGTTCATAGCAGTGTTATTTAAAATAGCTAAGATCTAGAAACAGCCCAAGTGCCCATTAGTGAATGAGTGGATTACAAAGAAGTGGTACATTTTCACAATAGAATATTATGCAACTGTAAAAAGAAGAATTTCTTACCCTTTGTGACAGCATGGATGGACCTGGGAAGTATTATGCTGAGTGAAACAAGCCAGTCAGAGAAAGACATAGCACATGATCTCACTTATATGTTGAATCAAATTAGCATAATATACTGATGAACAAAACAGGTCCAGAGGCATGGATGCATAGAATAGTCTGACAAATCTTGGCAGGGAGACCGGAGGAGATTAACCAAAGAACTTATCTATATATATAAAAAGCCAGCAACCATAACGCCAAAATGACCGGAACAACCGGTCGCTATGATGCCCACTGGGGCCAGTGAACTGGCCCAATCAGGTGTTGGGGATGGCTGGCCAACCTCCCATGGTCCCTCGCCCCAGCCGTCCCCACCCATGATCAGTCTTTCCCACCCCAATAGAGGGCAGGGCGACCCGGCCAACCCCCCTCAGCCCCTTCCCCTGGCCGGCTCCATCAGGGTGGGGGGGACCATTGGGGGTGGGGCCAGTCTGCTAACCTCCTGCCCCTTCCCCAGAGCCTTCCCCATTCCCAACAGGCCCCCCCACCCCAATCAGGAGCAGGGCCGGCTGGCCAACTGCCTGCGGCTCCCAGCCAGCTCCACCCCCAATCAGCCCCCAACTCAGATCAGGGCCAGGGCCAGGCAGCCAACCACCCATGACTCCTCCCCCAGGCCGCTGGCCCCCGATCAGTCCCCCCCAACCCAGTACATGGCAGGTGTCAGCAGCAGATGGCAGAGCATGGAACATGGCAGGCATTGGCCATGGTGGGATGGTGGAGCCGGTGAGCGGGGGTGCTAGGCCAAGGTGGGGTGCTGGTCACTGTCATCAGGGTGAGCCTCTGGTGGTTAATGAAAATTCTTTGCTCCTGCATGCCATGGTCCCGCCTGGCCCTCACACCCACTGCCAGCACCTGGTGCTGATCCCAATCACTCAGCGCCATCAGCAGGTGCGAGTGGTGGCTGCCAGCCCTGATCACCTCTGAGGGCTTCTCCAACTCCCCCTGCTGCTGAGGGGCAATCGGGGAAGTAGCCACCACTCACACCTGCTGATGGTGCCGGCCCTGCTTGCACCTGCTGTTGGCACCGGCCATAATCCTCTCCATGCCATCAGCAGTTACAGGAGGGGGACGGTGCTGTCAGCACATGGATGTGGCGGTGGCAGGAGCAGGGCTGCTGGCAGAGAAGGGACCAGGGTGCCGCAGTTGGAGGGGTTGGGCAGGGGCATGGAAGATGGGCTGAGACCCGCCTCTGTGCCCACCACAGCCTCACGGCTGACAGTTTCTTTCAAGGTGCACGAATTCATGCAGTGGGCCCCTAGTATACATATATGCATAACCAATTGACACAAACAATAGTGTGGCAAAGGCCTGGAGTGGAGCAGGGGCAGGGAGGAAAGGGGTCTAGGGGGAAAAATTGGGGACATCTGTAATACTGTCAACAATAAAAATAAAATTAAAAAAATAAAAATAATACACTTGATATATCAATATAATAGTAGCACAATTTACAATAGCTAAGATTTGGAAACAGCCTAAGTGCCCATCAGCAGATGAGTGAATTACAAAGCTGTGGTACATCTACATAATGGAATACCGTGCTGCTACAAAAAGAAACAACTCTTGCCCAGCCGAATGTGGCTCAGTGGTTGAATTTCGACCCAGGAACCAAGAGGTCACCTGTTTGATTCCTGGTCAGGGTATATGCCCAGGTTGCGGGCTAAATCCCCAGTGAGGGGCATGCAGGAGGCAGACAATCAATTATTCTCTCTCATCATTGATGTTTCTGTCTCTCTTTCCCTCTCCCTTTCTCTCTGAAATAAATAAAAATATATTTGGGAAAAAAATAAAGAAATCTTACCATTTGCAACAGCATGGATGGACCTAGAGAGCATTATGCTTAGTGAAATAAACCAGTCAGAGAAAGATAACTATCACATGATCTCACTCATTTGTGGAATATAATGAACAACATAAACAGATGAACAAAAATAGATCCAGAAACATAGAAGTATTGAACAGACCATCAAACCTCATAGGGAAGACAGGGGAGGGTGATGAGGGGGATAAGAGATCAACCAAAGGACTTGTATGCGTGCATCTAAGCATAATCAATGGACACAGACAATGGTGGGGTGTGAGAGCCTGTGCTGGGAGGTTGGAGTGGACTGGTAGAGATCAATTGGGGGGAAAAGAAGACATATGTAATACTTTCAACAATAAAGAATTAAAAAAGAAAACGTGTTTGTGAACTACACTGTTAATAAAATAAGAAGACAAACCAAAAGCAGGGAGAAAATATTTGCAAGTCATATTTCTGATGACATGTATACAGAATATGTAATAAACCCTAACAACTCAATAATACCTAAGCAAACAATCCAGTTTAAAAATTTGCAAAATATTTGGACACTTCTACAAAGAAGATATATGGATTGCAAATAAGCATATTAATAGATGTTCAACATCATTAGTCACTAGGAAAATACAAATTAAAACCATAATACTAATATACAATTATACAGATATTAGAATTACTAACTTCAAACAAATATGATAAATGCTGGTGAGGAGATAAAAAAAACACACAAAGAAACTTCATAGAATATTATTGAGAAAAACATTATGTACTTTTGAACACAAGCCACTTTTTAAACAGTTTAGCAGTTTCTTATAAAGTTAAGCATATACTTACCATATGACCTAGCAATTACAATCCAGAGTATTTGCTCAAGAGAAATTAAACCTTATTTGCAGAGCTAACCCTGCATATAAATGTTTTTAACAACTTTATTAATAATAGTCAAGAACTTGAAAAAGGCCAAATGTCCATTGATGGATGAATGGATAAACCATGGTACATCCATACAATGGAATACTACTCTGAAATAAAAAGAAACAAAGTACTGATACATACAACACAGGTAAATTTCAAACGCATTGTGGTCAATGAAAGAAGCTAATTTCAGTAGGATACATATGTGTAACTCCATTATTATGGCATTCTATAAAAATTAAAATTATAGAAACAGATTAGTTGTTGACAGGGCCTATGTGGCTTGAGGGATTGATTATAAAGAAGCAGCATAAAGGAATTATTTTGGAGTGATAGAATTGTTTTGTGTTTTTATGGTGGAGGTGGTTTCATGACTACTATATACATATATTTGTCTTAACTCATAAAACTATACACCGAAAGAGTGATATTTATTGTATGTAAAGTTAAATATGAATAATAATAATGGATTAAAAGGACAATGCTAATAGAGACATATTGGCCAAGATAAAGATACTCAAGGTGTTATATTAACCTAGGTTTAACTCTTTAAAAACAGTAACAAAACAAAAAAACAATGGCTTACACAAACTTCAAATTTTTATTGTTGGAAAGAATATGTAATATTTGAATTGAATTTTATGGACTCCCCATTTTAATATCATATTTTTCAAGAATGAGTACTTATGAGTAAAATATTTTGGTACTTTGCAAATTAGTTAACCAGTTAAGACATTATTAGGGCATTATTAGAGCAGATTTTAAATATGACATCAGATGTATAAGAACAATGTTATATAGGAATTTATCTGATATATTCCCATGTGAAAATATATCCTTAGCTACCAGGAATTTCTAAAGAGGTAGTCATTCCTCGAAACTATTTTTCAAGTACTTCTGAAGCAATAAATCTAAAGTATATATCATCGTTCTCCTTGTTTGAATACAATATACTGAGCATAATTTAATCTTTTCTCAATGGCTCAGGGTCCTCATTAAAACATCAAATTTTAAAGCTTAGAGCAATCTAAACAAATCCCATACCTGAATACTATAAACAAAAGGGCCTAGTTATACTTAAAAATATAAATACATTACAACTGTAACATACTTTATAATTTAAGAAAAATCAGTTTGCATATACCAAATGATTGGACCAATCCAGACTGAAAAGTAAAATAAGTCATATAATCTAATATTTTATAGACTAGGAAATGGATGCTTATAGAAATTAAGTGATTTACCCAATATATCACAGTGGAGCTGAGGGTAGGTCACAGGTTGTCTTATTCTTGTGGGATGGCATGTGCTGAATTGGTGGTGCAGTGCAAAGAATAAATCTTGGGGTAAAGCTAAATGACTTATTTTAGCATTTAATCCCTTAATTCAGTTACCTTCCCTACCCCAAACCAGTGGACCTCCATTTTTATGAAACCAGTGGATTATTATTTTATCTATCACATATACAGTATAAGACCCCAACTTTTTAATTGAAGGTTTTTACAACTTTTAATTTTTGTGCAAATGATTAAAAGTTTTGGTAGTATAGTCATTCAATATTGTTCCACTTAATAGACCAAGATAACTAGGGTGGATGGAGGTAATGACAAATTATCTTGCTTATAAGGGTCTGTCTACTTGCCGTAATTTGAAAGAAAAATAGTAGATCTCTTGAGTGAAGTTGACTTCCTGATGTTGCTACTGAATTTAAGGGAAAAACTAAAAAGTTTACACTATTGTTAGAGTTGTTGACTCCAGAAATCTGTTTAGTACTGGTTACCTATATTTGGCTGTTGGTATTAGTGACAAAGGACCTGTTGTGCTTTTAAAGATTCATATCACATTTGGGTAAGTGTAGCAGTTTTAGCCAGCCAATAGAAAAACATTCCTATATTATTAGGTCAGGTATCATCACACCTGGGTATCTCCCGTATGTTGCACTTTAGGCTTTTAATGGTATTACAGCCCTGCAGAAAATGATCAGAGTCTTTACCTTGATTATGCATTAGTGAACTGAAGTTTATTCGCCTCCTCAGAACTCATTCCAAAGTTCTTTGCATCTAAATCCACACCAGATGAAGCTTTTCAGGTATTTGACTTACATCTTTTGTCTCAGCAAAAACAATGTGCTCTGAAAGCTGGCAGCCATAATAGTAAATATTGCTTTGATGGATGCTGTCCTCTGGAACCAACATCTTTGAAAATTGGTCAGATTTCACATAAAAGGTTTATACTTTTACATGGGTAACCATTCAGAAAATTAGTGGAGTTATTTGTTTCTTAATGTCCCAGGAAGAAACTCTACTCTCATATTTCTGGTGTCCTCTCCAATATCTGACTTTCTTTCATCAGATCGCTAGACGTTAGATAGGAAGATGTTTGTATGGGCAAGAAAGGAAGTTGGGTGTACAAATGCAGAAGATTGCTATATGACTGTCTTTAATTTCTTTATGAGATGGCTTTATAATTTAAAATATTCAGACAAAGGGAAGTTAATTTTTTATGTCAGTGTACTTGTTTTTTTTCCCATACCTAGTATACTAGAATGATTTCTATTTTGTTTTGCTTATAGGGTTGTTGTTTTTGTTGTTGCTGTTTTTCTAATTTTGAGAGACACTTTCCTTGGGAAGGGTTTTTTTCTGACTGTCAACTTTTAGCAATAATTTCAGTGTGACAGCTTTTAACAAGAACCTAAAATTGCCTTAATCTAATTATAAGTATTTTATATAAAATGCACTACTAGAATTTATCTTTTTAAAAAAGAGTTTGACCTGCTTTTTACTTCTGATATTACCAGAGTTGTTTTCCCTTAATATTAAGTATGTTACATATTGATGGGAAGGATAAAGTATTTTGTAAATTTCTCTTATCTAATTATGATGGTGTTAATTTAATTAAAAGGTTTATAGTTTTTATATGGGTTGTTTTTAGTAAAATTACATGATTTTGATTCTTGATTTGTATACTATATAGTTATTAAAATAATTATTTTAATATCACCTAAAGCAATTTTCACAGTCACTAAAACTTGTTGTTTATTTTCAAGCTTTAAAAAGGGGGTTTGTTTTAATATATCAAAAGTACCCTTTTACCCAGAAAGAAAGAAAAAGAAGACACTTTTTTGTTCCAGAGCACAGCTTCTGGCTATAAGACATATACCAGATGCCTTGCTTGACAAAGAACAGTGAGTGTTCCTGTTGATAATTGACCACGTATGGCTACCACCATCTCTGGCTTTATTAGCCATAAATATTTATTTCAGTGAAAGACACTATCCAGATAAGGCTTTCATTTTATTGTCTTTAATGCTGGTGTTTTTTCTAAGCAAATTCAATGTATTTCCATTATGTATAATTTTTCAGTGAAAACCTGTCTCCCTTTGGCACACAGATTTTTGCCCACTAATGGGGATTAATTGACTTTAAAATATCTTGCAGCTTCAAAGCACTAAAATTATTTTTTTAAAACTTGCAAATTCTACACATACACGGTTTTTATTCCAATTTTCAGAGTATCTTCTTTTATTTTTAGATGAATCTACGTTCTGTATTTACTGTAGAACAACAAAGGATTTTACAGCGTTATTATGAAAATGGAATGACAAATCAAAGTAAAAATTGCTTTCAGCTAATATTACAGTGTGCACAGGAGACTAAGCTGGACTTCAGTGTAGTCAGGGTAAGTATTGAGGTCTTACATTCTCGAATTTATAGCTTTTTATTCCAAATTATAATTGCTTAATATAAGAAAAACTATCAGGGTATGAAGTCACTAACTTTATAAACAGCTTCATTTCCCTGGTATAAATATATTAATTTTAAAATAAACCAAGCTAATTATTTATTATTTGTTTCTATGAATACCTTGAAGAAACTAAAAATAAGTTGCCTTTAAACATATCTTTAAATATCCCAGTCCTTCGAACTAATGAATACCTTTAAAATTAGTTGTTGATTTTATGCTGTCTTTAACCTAGAAATAATATAGATAGATAGCCCTACAAAATTATATCAGTAAAACAGGCATTTACTGAGGGACTATTGTGTATCTAGCATATTTTCTTTTATCTAAAAACAAGAAAAAAAGCATATTTTCAGGCATTTATAACTTGAGTATTTTTGTCTTTTTAGGAAAATCTAGACTTTCTTATAAATATTTCCTCTGTCTTTTAATTAAAATGCATGCATTTTAATGGGTTAGCAAGTGAATGACAATAAATCACAAGGGAGGAAATTTTTCTTTATCACAATCATATTCATCTGTAAAAATCAGAGCTGTCAAATGTTTGAGAAGGCAATGAGAAGGTGATAGAGAGGAGGCAAGAGATAAATCTATCAGAACTAGTCACAGATTTCACTGAGTGCACAGGTCCTTTTATGTTTGTCTGGACATGCTACATATCCTGCTGGCGTGAATCCTTAGGGATTTGAATATTAGCAACTTTCCTATCCTTGTCATCATCAGACTAATTTGGGAAAGAGAAAGAATGTCTCTTTTTTTCAATTATTTTTTTTTTCAGAGGAACTTTCAAACACCATAAAGATAAAAATATCTTGATAAGCAAAATTATTTGGGAAATCAATTTCTTAAAAACTAAATGATATATTCATCTTCAAATAATAAGGGAATTGTGCCACCAATTCTAGGGGTGTGGGGATATTCAGGATATCTATTACTTATTGACTGAGATCAACCATCATAAACTAGAAATTTTTCCTATTGACAGCTTAAAATTTCCTATTTAAAATGCCCTTTAGTGAACCTGAGAGAAAAATGTTTAATTGCTTTAGAAAAAATAATATCCTATCTAATAAAGAGGGAATATGCAAATTGACCATCACACCATCACAAAGATGGCGGCACCCACAGCAGAGGTGGGGATCCTGTAACACAAGATGGCTGCACCCACAGCAGAGGCTGAGTTCCCTTAACGAGCCTTAAGGAACACTCAGCAGGGTCCTGAGGCTGCGTGGTACTGGGCCGGGGCAGGGGACCTGAGGCTGTGCCTCCTGCCCAGTAGGGTTTGACATGAGACCTCAGGCTGTGCCCCCAACCCGGTGGGGCTTGACGGGTGACGGGGGACCTGAGGCTGCACCCTCCACCCAGCACCGGGCCAGGGGACCTGAGGTTGCGTCCCCGCTCGGTGTGGCTTGACAGGGGTGGGGCCGGCCAGGTCTGGATCTCACCTAATGGGGGTGGGGCCAGCTGGGTCTGGGTGGTCTTGCACGATTTTGAGGTGCCACAGGTGGGTGGAGACTTGACTCTGGGTCCCACGGTGTGCCCCAGACTCTGACAGGAGGAAGATTTTCATATACATTTTACTAATTTTCTTTCATTTCCTTCACTTTTATTATAGAGAAAGGGCAAATAACAATATTAAAATATTTCCTCTAATTAATCCCCTTTTAATGTGCACAAATTTCTTGCACCGGGCCACTAGTAAAGTGTATAATATTTCAAATTGATGTGATTTCACTTTATAAGTACAAACTCATTCCCCCTGCACCTATGGTAACTTCTTTCTTCTTTTTTTTTCCCCTGTTTTATTTTACCATTGCTTTAAAGTGAAATGCCTTCGTAGGCAGCTGCTTTGTGGACTGTGACCTTTCATATTTCAAATTTGTTATTGCATCTTTCCTAATAACTTACCGATTGTACTTAAATATTGAGAGTGTTGAAATACACACATTTATATTTATGCTTCAAATGATGTGAAATCTAAAACAAACAATAGAAATAAAAAGAAATAAATTCATAGAATGTAAGCTTACAAGTAATATGTTAAATAAATTACAAGGAATTGTGTCAAACAGATTCATTCTCTCTATTGTAGGAGAGCGTACAGAAATTTGGTCATCCAAATCTAAATTCCAACACAGTTTTGGTGGCTTTCCTACTCAGACAAAAAGGGAGTTCTTTATCGACTCATCATCCACAATGTCCCCTCCCCCCAGTATTTTGCTTGGTTTGTATGTTCTTTTGAAACATAAATTACTTTTCTTATTTATAATATAGTGTTTGTTTTGTTTTTCTTCATTTTACTAAACATGATTTTAATGTAAGTAGAACTTAAAAGGTTAAAATATCCATGCAAAAATAAATATGATGGGGTAATGGTACAGGAAAACAAAGAGGAAGGTCTAAAAAGAGGAAAATAAGTTGGGAATTTCTAAGAGAAAACTGAAAAGAATCTTATGGAGACTAAGGATTGATGACCCAAGCATCTTTCCATTTTCTATCTGGTATCACTTTCCTAGTCCAAATCCCAAATTAACATATCTATTTGTTTGACCTATTTTTTCTCTCACACCAATAAGGCCTTTGGAAAGAAAAATAATGTATATTCTATAAGCACTGGTAAATTTTGGATTATCTAAGTGAATGACTTTTAGGAAAATTTTTTCAGCTGTTTGGAACCTTCAGACAATGAATTTTCTTTATTTTTAACATTTTAAGTGGAAATATTTTTAATACATACTTTATTACTTTACTTCAGTAGATAATATTGAAAAACACTTTTTGACTCAGAGTTTTGTTATGGAAATCAATTATTGTACTGTGCTCACATAATAATGCTCACAACATGCTAAGGTATATGGAGTGACTTTCCCCTTTACTAAAAAACACCAGTCTAATGATTTCTCAGATCAATTCTCGTGTATGTGTATGTGTGTGTGTTTCCTTCTCCTTTTTAGTGAGCAATATGCATTTCGTAAACACACTTAGTTTTGTTGCTAACAAAGTGTCTCCAAAAGCAAACTCAATCACCAAGGCCCCTCATATTTGTGATTTCTAACTTATTATAGATTAGAATACCAAGTTTATTAAATCCTATATAATAAAAGGCTAATATGCAAATTGTCCACTCGACCAGGAGTTCAATCAAGAGTTCAAACAGGGGGTGGGGCCAACCAACCACCTGCAGCCCTTCCCCCTGGCCGGCCCTGCCCCTTGATCACCCCCCACCCCCATCGGGAATGGGGCCAGCCCACCAACTGCCTGCAGCCCCTCCCCCCGGCCAGCCTGCCCCTATTGGGGGCTGGCCGACTGGACCCCACCTGTGCATGAATTAGTGCACCGAGCCTCTAGTTATATATAAAACAAAATAAAGTGGGTTTTTAGGTCAGGGATTGTTTTAGTAAGATACATGGATCTTGTTACATCTAGGTTGCCTGCCTTCTGAAGTTAGATAGCTGAGTGTCATATGCACATGATATTCTACTGAATTTTATTTTGTGATGGGTAGATAATATAAATACCTAGGGATTTATGTAAATAATATTTGCACTGTGTAAGTAAGTCATAAATTAGCAATGCACTGGGATCACTCTTAAATTTCTGTGTTAGGGTAGATATTCTGGTACTGTGATGAGAACATGGTAGGCTATTTATTTGTTTTCTCAGAAATATTGCCGAGCTGCCCTTCCAATGTAGTAGCTCTTGAGTTCACATTTTACCAATTCACTACCGTTTCATGTTTATAACTTTTAAATGCAATGTTTATTTATATTTATGAAAATTATGCCTCATAATTCTTTTGCATATTTTTCATACTTGAAAAGCCATATCACAATAGTTTATTTGGAATATTTGTAAAATTTACCTTTTTGAACCATACATCGAAATTACATTTATCCAAAAACATTTCTTTTTTAAAAAAATTCTTTATTGATTAAGGTGTTACATATTTGTCCTTATTCCTCCATTACTCTCGCCATCCCCCCGACTCATGCCCTCATCCCCCTGTTGTCTGTGTCATTGGTTAGGCTTATATGCATGCATACAAGTCCCTTGGTTGATCTCTCCCCCTTACCCTCACCTTCCCCTACCTTCTTTTTAGATATTTCTTTTGAGTATATACTTTAAAACCTTCTAGATTTTTTCTCCTGTCTCGTTCTGTGACATTTATATTCATTTGTCCCTCTGCTTATAATTCTCACTTCTGCGGTTTAGTAAAACTAAACCAGAGTTCATTTAAAATTTCCACAGCCTCATATAAAGCAAAATGGAGCCATCACAGTTTCTGGAACATTTTCTTTATTAGAGAAATATTAATTACAAAAGTATAAAATGGTCAACAGAGACCACCATTTCAAAAATTTCTCACCATAGTGGAAGAATATGTTTTGAGATCAAGAAAATTGATTTTAAATTCTGGTGGCAGGTATCCACAAGTCAGTTAACACTTCTAAACCTCAGTTTCTTCACTTACACAATTTTAAAGTAACACCTACCAAAGGAGATAATATCTATAAAAACATATGATGGGTATTTAATACATGATAGCTTTTATTTATAGTGTTGCAGCAACATTAATATAGTTTATAGTATAAAGAGCATAGCAAATTGGATAATTTTTGTGGTCTTCTAAAACTTTTGGTCACACAAAAGTTAACCAAATATTAAATTTACCCTGTACCATGTCTGTGTGAAGCTAGTTCATTTAATGTTCTCACTTATTTATTTTTTAAGAATTCTTAATAGATTAATGTGTTTTGATAGTTTATAATCTGGATCACATTTTGAAATAATTATAGAGTTTATTGATCACATTATGGAGTGAAATATTTCTTATTGCACATTTTAAGAAGAATCACGATTCAATGTAATAATACTAAGATTATTATAATACATTATTTATATAAAAATATATATTTTTGTAATCAATTCCTGAATGCCAATCACTAGTGTTATTTTATTAATAATATATTTTTTGTTTACAGCATAAAATTTGGTAAGGAGACAAAAGTGTAAAGAAGAAAATAATTACCATAAATTAATGACAAACAGGAAAATATTTGCAACTTATGACAAAGTGTTGCTACCTTTAGTAGAAAATTGCTCCTATAAATCAATTAAAAAACAAATACCCAATATAACAATAAGTAAAGGAAATGGATAAGCTATTCTATCAAAGCAATATAATAACCATAGAAATTTAAACCCAAACAGTAATTTTATAGCTCTTATTAACTCCTGGAGTACAAAGGACCACAAAAAGGTAATGCAAAGTCTTGGTAAAGGTGTGGAGAAACCAGAACTCTTATAAATACATGGCAGGGTACTTTGAAAATATCAAAAAGCACAAGTTTCTTTCTAGAATAACATTCTAACAGACCAGTAGCACAAGGATGCATGTACAATGATGTGTGTTGTAGTATGTTTTATAATAGTGAATATTTCTAAAAATAACCTAAATATCTAGCAATATTAAATTAACCAAGTTATAAAATATTAATAGAAGAAAAATCTTAAACCTGAAAACTGCAAGTATATATTTGTTTACCACTATTACAAGCATTTTCCAATGACATTAACTACCTTAACTATGCTTCCAATTTTCATTATTATAAAGAAACATATGATGAACGTCAATACATACAAACTTATATATATCTATGATTATTTTTAGGATAAATTCACAAAAGTGGATTTACTAGGTCAAAGGATATAAACATTTTTAAGGTTCTTGCTATGGATAAATAGATTGGTTGGGTTTTGAGGACAGGAGCCACAATACAATTCCATTATCAAAGTTCCTTGGTATCTATTAAATACAAGTCCCTGATCATTCTGACCTTATACTTTAGTTATTTTTAATTTTATTATATTTCTTTTTTTTCCTTTAATATGTATAGGCCTTGGTTCTCTGACAAATGGAAATACAATTTATCCAACAGGAATTGTTTTATCTTGTCTTTTTTGGTTAAGAATTTTTCTATAACATAATTTTTTTATTCTTCCAGACGTGGGTCGGCAATAAGAGAAGAAAAATGAGCAGTAAAAATTCTGAATCAGTAGCAGCAACAACAGGAACTATTCCTGGTACCTCTTTGGCAGCTCCAGACATTACAGTAAGAAATGTGGTTAATATTTCTCAACCCTCAAGCCAACAGTCTTCTTGGTCATCTGCCAATAATGATGTCATTGTGACTGGAATATACAGTCCAGCCAGTTCATTAAGTAGGCAAGGGACAACCAAATATACAAATACACAAATTACGGAAGCACATAAAATCCCCATTCAGAAAACGGCCAGTGAAAATGGTACTGAGTTTCAGCTGCACATTCCTGTTCAAAGACAAGTAGCACACTGTAAAAATGCCTCTCTGCTCTTGGGTGAAAAAACGATTATTTTGTCAAGACAGACAAGTGTGCTAAATGCTGGAAACTCCGTATACACAAAGAAAAACTACGGAAGCTCTTCAATGCAAGCCTCTGATATCATGGTACCTCAAAAGCCATCTTGCCACCGACCTTGCAAAATTGAACCAGTTGGAATTCAAAGGCCATATAAGCCTGAACACACGCGTCTAACATCACATAACTTATGTGGGCAAAAGCCACCTATTAGAGATCCTTACTGTAGAACACAAAACTTAGAAATCCGTGAAGTATTTTCATTGGCAGTTAGTGATTACCCTCAGAGAATTCTGGGAGGAAATCCTCCACAGAAGTCTAGTTCAGCAGAAGGAACTTGTTTGTCCATTGCAATGGAGACTGGAGATGCTGATGATGAGTATGCCAGAGAGGAAGAGTTAGCACTGATGGGAGCACAGATACCAAGCTACTCAAGATTTTATGAACGTTGCAGTTCCCTTCGAGCTGAGAACCAAAGTACAGTTTTGCCAGGACCAGGAAGAAATATGCCAAATTCACATATGGTGAATATTAGAGACTTGTCAAATAATGTATTATATCAAAATAGAGACTACCATTTGACACCACGAACCTCATTACATACAGCATCTACAACAATTTACAGTAATACAAATCCACCACGGAATAATTTTTCTTCACATTTTGCATCATCAAACCAATTGAGGTTATCACAAAACCAAAACAATTACCAGGTAATGTGTAAGTTTGTTATATAAAGGTTTTAAAAACCATTGTTTGGTATAAAAAGCTGTGTTGGTATCCAGTTAGACTTGAGACCTGGGTCCCATAACTCAAATTTTGAAGTCATTTGAGATTTTTTTTTGCTTCAAAATGGTGGTTTGGGGTCATCTCTTTGAAGAATCTTGCACTTTTTTGGTCATGTTTAATTATGTTTTTTTTTCTTTGTGGAATATAATAATTTTTATAACATGGCAGCTTTCTCCTGATATTTAAAATGATTTGACCAGCAAATAGTAGCCTTATGGGAAGCAACTCATTTGCCATCACTAAAATAGGACTAAATTGGCTACATTCATCCCCTTGAACATAGATTATTCCTATAATGATTTTTACTTGTAGTGTGAGGAGACGTCACTAGATGAGTGGTGCTTTCCCTGGGTACATTGCAAGGGAAGTCAATCATTTCTCTAGGTGATGATTGCTGGGAAGTCAGAGCCTGTTGTAACTCAGCCAACTCCTTTCTCTAAAAGGAAGTGCTTTATTCAAACATTAAGTGGAATACTAATCACATAGTCTTTTTAAAAAATGTGTATAAGGCATGTTCAGAATAAAAATTAAAGCAAATTTTACCTGTGAAAAAATAAATTTCATTTCTTTACTTTCCCACATATTTAATTATCTACGTGTGCTTCAAATATTCTCAAGAGTGAGGTATAAGCCTTTCTTAGAACATCCTTTAAAGTCATAGATCATCTCTTAAAAATCTGTTTCAGAGAATTTGAATTTCAGAGCATGAATATTTACCTTTTTTCTTGCTACTAGCTAGACTCTAATTTGTTCAAACACAATATTTAAATTTTATCTGAATTTAAGATGCTTTCTGGCTATTCTCAATTAATATAAAAAATAAATTTACCCTAACTCCCTTCATTTTATAATACTCTACTTCAAAATGAAAAGCAATATTGGAGTATGAGAACTATCCCTCTGGCACCTACCCCTAACAGAAGAAGACTCTATCATCATCATTAGTCATCATTTTTCATTGAGAGTCTACCGATTTTTCTGTATTTGCTCTTTCCTAAAGCATGCTTAAACTAACATTGAATCATACCATAAAGTTCCTCCCCAACACCCCTTTCATTCCCTACTTTTCTTTTTACTTTTTCACCCCTTCAGTTTTGTCTTTAATAACAATATTAACAATACATTTAGCATTGTTGAAAGTTTTACACAGGCATCATCAGTTACTTTATATACCTGATCTCACTTAATCTCCATGGCTATCTAGACATACAGATACTTAATCCACATTCCAATAACTTGTCCAGGATCACACAGCCAGTACATGTGAGAACCACAATACAACTCAGATATATATCATGTTTTTTTTTTCTGCTTTACCATACACCCTAACAATGTTAAATGCATTAGAGTATTTGGAGGTCTGAGAGTAAAATTTTAATTTTTAATTTTTCATAAACTGTTCCCATAAGGACAATTTATCCTATAGTTATACCTTTTTATAGCCTCTATTTTTCCCTGAAAGAACTTTGAAAGGGATTTAATTTATATAAAATAACTTTAAGTGGAATAAAACTTAGCTAATTTTTAAAGAGTAATATTTTTAAAGAAAGGCAGTCTGACATAATTTCGAGCATGGGCTTAGAGCCAAATATACCTGGGTTCAATCTAGGCTCTTCCACTTTCTACTTGTGTGATTTTAGGCAAGTGACATAACCTTCCTTGTGACAGTTTCCTCATTTGTATAATGTGGTTAGTAACACCTACTTTTCAGGAATGCTGTATCAAGAAATGGCACAATCTGTGCCAGGCTCCTTGCATGCTCCATGGTTTAAATTTTCTTATACTTACAACCTCACAGTTAGAAAGTTAATGCAATTGCTAGTTTAGGTCTTTATATTCTATTTCAAGTAAAATATTGCAATATCACATTGTAGTTGGGAAAATAATAGCTGTAGTGCTGGCTGAGAGAAGACTGGAGATCAGCTATCAACTTCACTGTCATCTATCGATTAAAATCCCATGTATTTCTCTTTATATTATACCAGACCACCTCCAACTTGACTTGAGACAGTATGAGAGAGACTGTTTGCAGAGAACCCTTGGGGCATCATTACCCCCCACTTCCTTTAATTAGTTGATGGTTGGGGACAACAAGGCAGCCTGGGGAAGTGTAGTAAATCAGGTTTAGCATCTTAGTCTATTTGGGTTGCTATAGTATAGCAAAAATACCATAGACTGGTGGCTTAAACACAAAAATTTATTTCTCCCAGTTTTGGAGGATAGGTAGCTCAAGATCAAGGTGCTGACAGATTCTGTGTCTGGTAAGATCCCGCTTCCTAATGTATAGAAGACTGTCTTCTCACTGTGTCTTTATAAGGTAGGAGTAAGGAAGTCTCTTTTGTAATAGCACTAATCCCATTCTTGAGGGCTCCATTATTATGAATTAACTACCTCCTAAAAGCCCAACCTCAAAAATACCATCACATTAGGTTTCAACAAGTGAGTTCAGCTGGGACACAAGCATTCAGTCCATGTTAGTTATTCTCCAAGATTTTAATGAAGCTCATTACCAAGCTGTATTACTGTAACATCATGACTTAGAAAAATAGAATGTATGGCCATCTCTGCAGTTTTCTAGCTGTGAAACTATAAGCAAACAATTCTATTTCATTTCTGACCCTGGGAATATGTAACAGAGATATTTGCCTCTTCTTTTTGTTACACCTGGTATCTTCAACCTAGTACTGAAGGATAGTCTAATTCCAAGCTATCTTGGTGAATAAGTACAAATTGAGGGAATCCTAAAGGATACTAACAAGTTTAAATCAGCTCTGTTTTGCAGCCCCTTGGGAATCATAATAAGTTCAAAGTTGTAGTAAGAAAACTGTTAGGAGGTTGCTGTACCAGGATACCATAGCCCAATTGCATTTCAAAAACTCTCCAGGCTAACCTCACTCCTTAGAAGACATATTGGAGCCCTATTGGTCTCCAAAGTGACATTCACTTTTCATGCCATTGCTGTTAGTCCACTATTTATCATTGGTTTTTAATTATCTACACTAATAAAAGAGAAACATGCAAATTAACCATCACTCCACTACACCCACAAGCCAAGCCCACCAGCCAATAAGAGTGAGTATGCAAATTAACCCAACCAAGAGAGGAGTTCACTTTGATTTTTTTGCATATGTATATCCAGGTGTCACAGCACTATTTGTTGAAAACACTATACATTCCCCAATGAATGCTCTTGCTATTCTTCTCAAAATCAATTGATCATATGTAAGAGTTTATTTCTGGGTATATAATCTGTCCATTTGCATATATATTTATATATGTGTATTTTTATGTTAATACAACATTGTTTTGATTAATGTAACTTCGTTAGAAGTTTTGAAATTGGGAAGTGAGTCCTCCAACTGAATTCTTTTCAAATTAATTTTGTCTATTCTGGGTACCTTGCATTTACATATGACTTTTAGGATCACCTTGTCACTTTCTGCAAAAGAAAGCCACCTGGACTATTTATAGAGATTATGTTCCATTGTATAGCAATTTGGGAATATTGCCATATTAATTATATTGAGTCTTCTGATCCATGTATGCCTTTCCACTTATTATATCTTCTTTAAGTTTTAAATAATTTGTTCTAGTTTTCAGTAGATAATGCTTGCATTTATTCTGTTAAATTTATTCTGAAGTATATAACTCTTTCTGATGCTACTTTAAATGAAATTTCTATACTAATTTAATTGTTGAATTGCTCATTGATTTTTTTAAAATATATTTTATTGATATTTTACAGAGAGGAAGGGAGAGGGATAGAGAGCTAGAAACATCGATGAGAGAGAAACATCGATCAGCTGCCTCCTGCACACCTCCCACTGGGGATGTGCCCGCAACCAAGGTACATGCCCTTGACCGGAATTGAACCCGGGACCCCTCAGTCCGCAGGCCGACGCTCTATCCACTGAGCCAAACCGGTTTTGGCTCATTGATTTTTATATATCAAACTTGTATTCTGAAAACTAATATATTACTTATAGTAGACAACAGGGAATTCCATCGACAAGCACAGATAGCTTTTACTTGTGTAAAATTTTACTTCTTTTTATTGACTAATTGCTAGTAACTCTAGTACAATGTTGAATAGAAGTGGTACAAGATATGTTTCTCTTCCTGTTGATCTTATTAATGTTTAAGGTGGAAAATGTTAAACATGATGTCACCTGTTGGATTTTGTAGATGCTCTTTGTCAGGATGAGGAGGTTCTCTTTTATTCCTGGTATGTTAAGTGATTTTCTCGTGAAAGGATATTTATTTTTGTCAAATGATATTTCTGTATCTAATGAGAAATTCTGTGCATTTTTTTATATTTTATCAATATAGAGTATTACATTTTTTTCTTTTTCTTTTTTCAGTAATTATTTTGTATATTTTTTCAGATTAATTAAGATTTAATTGACATAGAGCACTGTATAACTTAAGTTGTACAGCCATAATTATTTCAGTTACTTATATTGTGAAGTTGCCATAAGTTTAGTTAATATCCAGTGTTTTAGTTAATAACAATGTTTTTCTTCTTGTGGTGAGAACTCTTGGAGCTACTCTCTTAACAACTTTCAAATATACCATACAGCAATGTTAACTATAGTTATCCTGTTGTACATTACATTCCTAGTACTTATTTATCTTATATAACTGAAAGTTTGTACCTTTGGAACACCTTCATCCAATCCCCCCAAACACTGGTACCCACAAGTCTGATCTCTTTTTCTATGAGATTTTTTTTTTTTTTTTACATTTCACATATAAATGAGATAATACAGTATTTGTCTTTCTCTGTCTGATATATTTCAATTAGCATAATGCCCCTAAGGTCCATTCATGTTGTCACCTATACCAGGTTTTTCTTCTTTTTCAGAGCTGAATATTTATCTGATACATACAGGGTGTCCCAAAATAACATATACACAATTTGAATGATTATAAACTCAGTGTTTATTAACACACAGTTCATTTTCAAAATTTAAAAGAATCTACAGAAATGAGTAATTTTTTTTTGTCAATGCCTGTTTTTAAACTGATGACTTTTCCGGTCCAGGCACTGCTGATAATGTGAAGCAATGGAATCGCACACATCAAGAATCATTTCATTCGGCATTTGTGCAACCTCAATTCATCAACTGTTGCAACCTTATCTTTTATGTATCCTTATTTTAAAATGTCTAGTGGCACTAAATTTTCTCTGTTCAAAGCTTAGTCTGGCTTCACCCATTATTTTTTATTTTATTTTTTTCCCCTTCATATATATATATTTTTTATTTTCTTGTTATACCTTCCCAAAACAGAGACATTCGACAGTAGTTAGAATGGCCATCTCCCAACATTAAAAAAAATCTGTACCCACCCCCAACCCCAATGGGTGAACAAAGTAAATAGTAGTAACCTAGAGTTCAGCTGAGTGAGCCATTGTGGAGCCTTAAGTGGTGAGGTCTTCCAATTTCAGTGATGTGTCTTCAACTTGTATCATCATTTTAGTAGAAAAACATAATTTAATTTTGGTGAAATGAGATTCATCTCCCAACAGAATTAGTAAACAGCATTCACTGAGTTTCACATTCTTCTTTTGTGAACTGTGAAGAAAATGAATGGTAGCTAGAAGATCAATGGGATTCCAGCTCCAGCTGCAGATGGAATGACAATATACCAGGACAAAAACACTTATATTTTGATTTACAAAGCTAATAGCAGTTATAAATCTGCAACTTAATTACAGACCAACTACACCACAATCTTTTCAAATGGCAAATATAAAAAAGTGTTACAAAAATATTTCAGAAAAAGTGCATAGTCTAAGTGCATAATAAATAAAAGCACTGAAAAATATCTTGCTAGAGGGAGTTCAGCTTGGAAAAGTTATTACCAAAGCTAAACATTTTTATTTTACACAAGCTATACTCAAAAATAGCTTTATGAGACTGATTTCTGGCTAAAAGTAAAATCTCCCCATTTTTTTAATAGACTACTTCAAGCCACTTGTTACATAAAACCCCTTTGCAAATCATTTTAGGTTTAGTGTTAAAACTGTTACTGATTTCTGGCTAAAAGTAAAATCTCCCCATTTTTTTAATAGACTACTTCAAGCCACTTGTTACATAAAACCCCTTTGCAAATCATTTTACGTTTAGTGTTAAAACTGTTACTCAAACTTTTTTGGTCTGGAGGAGAAAGGCATTATTCTTTTTTTTTATGACTTGCAGGCACAAATACCTAGTGCTACCACTGCTAGGACTTGGTTAGTGTAACTCCAGCGCCTCAGACGAACAGCAGGACTGATTCTGAATAAATGAAAGCGTTAAAGGGTTTAACTGCAGAATGAAGATTTTCTTTAAATTTTTTGTTAATTGGCTCTGAGCAGATTGATTCTTAACCTTGGAGAATATCACATTATGTGAGATTAATATGATCACTGACCCTCCCTAACCCACTCATTTTCTGTAGTTTTTCTGCACTTCCCTCAATCTTATATGCCACTCTTCTTTTTCTGACCCAAGAGAAAGAAAGATTTGTTGACAGTTTTTTTTTTAACTGTAATTTATTCATTTAGAGCATGTCAGAGTAAATTTAAAAGTACTTTCGTCTGAAAATGATGCCAGGAGCCTATTGTGTAAAAAAATGTAGGTGTTTTGTAAAATAATCTTGAAATTGTAAATTGACACTAGTTTGGTCAGATTGTGCCAAGCTTAATTTTTCTTTTTTATTTGAAAACTACTTTAGCAATAATTCCGTGATTACTACATTCTGCTATTAAAGGATAAATTAGCACCATCACACTGCAGAAATCATGAGTATGAACTTGTGGGGTAGGCAGCTTCGCTTCTTTTCTACCCACCCATGTCAGTTAAGGTGTTTGTTTCTTGACTAATAAACCCTTTGAAACTTTCACCCATTATTTTAAACCAGCTAAACCTGAAAAAAAGGTGAAAATTAAGTGAGTTATCAGCTTTAAAGTATGTATACAGCCCTAGCCTGCTTGGCTCAGTGAATAGAGTATAGGCCTGTGGACTGAAGGGTCACGGGTTTAATTCCGGTCAAGGGCATATGCCTGGGTTGCGGGCTCCATCCCCAGTAGGAGGCGTGCAGGAGGCAGACAATCAATGGTTCTCTCTCATCATTGATGTTTCTATCTCTCCCTCTCCCTTCCTCTCTGAAATCAATAAAAATATTTAAAAAATATGTATACATTTTGAGAACACCCTATATATAGTGAAAACTACATATATACAAATATATTATGTAGTTTTTCTAATACATATATAATTATAGCAGCATTATTTACAACAGCCAATATATGGAAACAGCTTAAGTGAATGGACATAAGCCATTTCCATATCTTGGCTATTGTAAATAATGCTGCTATGATTATGGGGATGGAGATATCTCTTTGACAAAGTGTTTTCATTGACTTTGGATCTATTCCCAGCAATGGAATTGCTGGATCATGTGATAGCTTTATTTTTAATATTTTGTGGAACCACCTTACTGTTTTCCATGGTGGCTGCATCAATTTATAATCCCACCAACAATGCACAAGTGTTGCCTTTTATCTATATTCTGTCACCACTTTTTATCTCTAATTATTTTATGATAGCTCTCATAACAAACTTAAGGTGATATCCCACTGTGTTTTTTTAATAAATCTTTATTGCTGAAACTATTACATATTTTCACTTTTTTTCTCCATTGACCTCCTCCAGCCCGACCCCGCTCCCCCACCCTAGGCCTTCAGCACCCTATTGTCTGTGTCCATGGGTTATGCATACATGCATACAAGGTCTTTGGTTGATTACTCCCACCCACCACTGTGGTTTTGATTTGCATTTTCCTTTTTTGATTAGTGATGTTGAGCACATTTTCATGTATCTATTAGTCCTTTATATATTTTGGATATTAATCCATAATTAGACACATGGCTTTCAAATATTTTCCCATTCCTTAAGTTGTCTTTACATTTTGTTGATCTTTTTTATTTCTGTTCAGAGTTTTTAGTTTGATGTTGTCCCACATATATTGCTGTTTACTTTCTTTCTTGCTTGTGCTTTAAGAGTCACATGCAAAAATATTGCTAAGACCCATGTCAAGGAGATTTTCCCTATGATTTCTTTGAGAAGTTTTATGATTTCCAGTCTCACATTTAAGTCTGCAATCTATTTTGAGTTAATTTTTGTGAATGGGTTAAGATAGAGGTCTGGTTTCATTTTTTTTTTGTATGCAAATATCCAATTTTCCCAGCACTATTTTTTGAAGAGAAAATACTTTCTCCATTGAGTTTTCTTGGCTTTCTTATCAACTATTAGTTTATAGTAAATGCACTGGTATATTTCTGAGATCTTGATTTTGTTCTGTTGGCTTATGCATCTTTTTTCTAATCTTTATTGTTGAAAGTATTACATATGTTCCATTTTTTCCCCATTGACCCCTTCTAGCCTGCCTCCGGTCTTTACCACACTATTGTCTGTGTCCATGGGTTATGCATATTTGCATTAGAGTTATTTTTTATGCCAGTACCTTACTGTTTGATTACTATAGCTTTTTCATATAGCTTGAAATTAGGAATTGTGATGTCCCATGCTTTGGTCCTTCTCAGGATTACTTTGGCTATTTAGAGTCTTTTATGGTTCCATACACATTTTAGGATTATTTTCTACTTTACTAAAAATGCAATGAGAATCTTGATAAGAATTGAATTGAATCTATAGATGGGTCTGGGTTTTATGGACATTTTAACAATATTAGTTTTTCCAGTCCATGAACACAGGATGCTGTTCCATTTACTTGTGTCTTTTTTCAAATTCTTTTATTAATGCCTTATAATTTTCAGGGTAGAGATTTTTTACCTCCTAGATGAATGTATTCCTGACTATTTTGTTGTTTTTAATGCTATTTAAAATTGGATTATTTTCTTTACTTCTTTTTCAAATAGTTTATTGTTAATGTAAAGAAATGTTGCTGGATGGCAGAATAGGTAAACACTGGTACTCGGCACCTTTCAAAACCACAACTACAATACAGAGCAGTAATCATTCAGAACCACCTGAAATCTGGCTGGATGGAAGTACTACAGCTAGACAAAGAAGAAAGCACGTCAAAACTGGTAGGAGGGGTGGAGGCGCAGAACAGGCTGGTCTGACACACTCATGTGGGAATATTGTCGCTGTGGAGGCCTCCTGGTGAGGAATAAGGGGTCTCAGTCCCACACTGTTCCCCCAGTCCTGGGATCCAAAGCTAGAAAGAAAAGCCCCCATAACTTGGGGCTGTAAAAACCAGCAGGAATTGTGGCTGAGTGACACAGAAGCTACTGGAGACCTGGGCAGTTCCTCTTAAAGAGCTGACATACAGACTTACTCATACTCGATTCCTCTAGGCTCCCATGCTGGGATGGCAGCTTGAAAGGAACCTGGCACATTTGGGGAAGAATTGGACTGTCTGAGATCAGGGCAAGAACATGAATTTATCCCAGACAAGGGTGTTCACATGGATCATTGTTCCTGTGCTAGAACCTCCCACATTGCAGAGCTGACTGGCAGCCATATCTGAGTTCCCATCAGCTTGGCTCATACTGTTGGCTCTGCCCTGGTGATTCCCTGAGACCCTACCCCATCCAATTTGCAGCCCCACCCAAGCTGTTTGCAGTGGCTTTGACATATGAATGGCCTGCCCTGGTTCAGGCTTCAAACTTTCTAAAACCCTCTTAAACAAGCATCAGCTGGCATCATCGTGCCCTACACTTATAAATAAGAGGCCCAAGACAGCTTGGCTTTGCCTAGGCACTTCCAAGCCCAATGTAAATAGAAGCCATTTGCAGATTGCTCTGTACTTCCTGCCAGGTGCCCCCAGGCAGTGGTTGACTTTGCACCTCCCAGGAGGCCTCAGAGCCAGTGCACCTGGTGGACATATTCAGATTATACCAGATTAAAACTCTACACATCCAAAGTGATACACTCAAGGGGCAGACTCAGTGAGCACCAAAGCCCCACTGAAGTGAGTCCTCCTCCATAGGGGTGTCTCCTGCACAGCATCTCTTCCACTATTCTCACAGCTGGTCCTCACATTTAATTGGACTGGGGTTCAATTCCTCCCAGTGTGACCCACAGCAATTAAGGCTCAACTACAACAAGACAGTGCACATAGCCTACCCAGGAGCACACCTAGAGTGCCCAGCTCAGGTGACTGGGGAGATTGGGCCTTACAGGAAACCTACTACACAAGGTATTGCTACCAATTCCAGGAGACATAGCAGCTCTACTTAATACATAGAAAGAAACACAGGGAAGGAACCAAAATACAGAGACAAAAAAAAAATGTCACAAATGAAAGAACAGAAGAAATATCCAGAAAAAGAACTAAATGGGATGGAAGCAAGCAAGCTACTAGATACAGAGTTCAAAACAATGATTATAAGGTTGCTCAAGAATATTAATGAGAGATTCAAGGGACTTAGTGAGACTTTCAAGGATCTTAGTGAGAATTTCAAGAACCGTATTGAGAACATCAAAGGCATGAAAAAGGACCAGTCAGAAATTAAGCATATTTTTATTCAGTTACTGAATAAAAAATAATTTACAGAGATTCAACAGTAGAATATAAGATTCTGAAAATCAAGTCAACAATTTGGAATATGAGGGAGCAAAAAACACCTAGTCAGTAGAGCAATAACAAAAAAGAATCCAAAAAGATGAAGATAGTGTAAGGCAGTGGTCAGCAAACTGCAGCTCACGAGCCACATGCGGCTCATGAGCCGCGGTTTGCCGCTCTGTTGACTAATGAGTTTGCCGACCACTGGTGTAAGGAGCCTGTGGGACAATTTCCAACATACCAACATTCACATTATGGGTGTTCCAGAAGGAGAAGAAGGAAAGCAAGATGTTGAATACCTATTTGGAGAAATAACAAAATAAAACTTCCCCTACTTGGTGAAAGAAATATTCTTACAAGTCCAGGAAGTGCAAAGAATCCCAAACAAGAGGAATCCAAAGAGGCCCACACCAAGACACATTATAATTAAAATGCCAAAGGTTAAAGACAAAGGTAGAATCTTAAAAGCAGCAAGAGAAAAGCAGTTAGTTACCTAGAAGGGAGTGTCCATATGGCTGCCAGCTGATTTCTCCAACAACTTTGCAGGACAGAAGGGAGTGGCAACAAATATTCAAAGTGATTAATAGCAAGGACCTACAACCAAGATTACTCTACCCAGCAAAGCTATCATTCAGAATTGAAGGTCAGATAAAGAGCTTCACAGATAAGAAAAAGCTAAACTAGTTCATTACCACCAAACCAGTATTACATGAAAGGCTGAAAGGTATTCTTGAAGCTGAAGAAGAAGAAGAAGAAGAAGAAGAAGAAGAAGAAGAAGAAGAAGAAGAAGAAGAAGGAGGAGGAGGAGGAGGAGGAGGAGGAGGAGGAGGAGGAGGAGGAGGAGGAGGAGGAGGCAATAAATACCTATCTATCAACAATTTAATCTAAAAATCAAAATAACCCGAACAAGGAATCTAATGAACAAAATAAACTGATAAATAAAATAGACCCAGAAACATGGAAACATGGAACAGACTGACATCTCAGAGGAAAGTGGAGAGAGGGTGGGAAGAGATTAACCAAAGATCTTCTATGCATATATGCATTACTTATAGACACAGACAAAAAGATGGTGAAGGCCTGGATTGGGGTCAGGAACCAGGTGGAAGGAGGCAATGGGGGTGGGGGGGGACAAGGGGACATTTGTCACACTCCCAACAATAACATTAAAAAAAAGAAATGTTACTGATTTTTGCATGTTAATTTTGTATCCTGCAACTTTACTGAATTTATTAGATCTACAGTTGTTTTTTTTTTTTTTTTTTTTTTTTTTTTTTTGTGTGTGTGTGTGTGTGTGTGTGTGTGTGTGTGTGTGTGTGTGTCTGAAGCTTTTAGGGTTTTCTATATAGAGAGTCATAAAACACTACTATTTCTTTTTTTATTATTATTATTTTTAATTTTTTAAATTAAGGTATTATATGTGTACATATCTTACCATTGCCCCCCCACCCCACTCCCATACATGCCCTCACCCCCCAATGTTTTGCATCTGTTGGTTACTCTTATATGCATGCATATAAGTCCTTCACTTTCTTTCCAATTGTGATGTCTTTTATAACTTTTTCTTGTCTGATTGCTCTGGCTAGGAATTCCAGTAACAAGTTGGATAGGAATGGTGAAAGTGAGCATCTCGGTCTTCTTCCTCATCTTAGAGAAACATTTTATCCTTTCATCAGTGAGTGTGATGTTAACTGTGGACTTGTCATATATGACCTTTTTTGTTGAGGTGTGTTACTTATATATCTAATTTTAATAGCTTTTTTCATGAACAGATGTTGAATCTTGTCAAATTATTTTTCTGTATCTGTTGAGATGATATTATTTTTTTCTTTTCCTAGTAATGTGATGAATCAGATTGATTTATTTTTAAACTAGTAGCCCTGCGCACGAATCCGTGTGCCAGTAGCTCACCAGTAGCTCACCAGTAGCTCACTGCTGCCCTCCAGTAGCTCTCCGCCCACTTCCCTGCCCTCCTGTAACTCCCCCCTCCTGCCCCCTTCATAGCTTTGCTGCCCTGCTCCCTCCTGTAGCTCTCTGCTGCCCTCTTGTAGCTCGCTGCCCCACCCTCCTGCTGATCCATGATCTGGTCATTATGCGGCAGGTCAGGTCATTATGCTTCACGGTGTAACGACTATTTGCATATTACATCTTTATTATATAGGATATTGAAGCATCCTTGCCTTACAGGGATACATTCCATTTGGTAATGATAAATTATCCTTTTTAAAGTGCTGCTGAATTCAGTTTGCTAGCATTTTCATGAAAATTTGTGCATTTCAATTCATCAGGGTAGTATTCTTTTCTGGCTTTGTTATCAGCGTAATGCAGACTTCATAAAATGAGTTTGGGAGTGTTCTGTCTTGTTTTACTTTATTTGGATGTGCATTAATGTTTTCTAAAATCTTTGGTAAAATTCACTAGTGAAACCATCTGGTCCTGGCTTTTCTTCATTGGGAGACATTTTTAAATTACTAACTCAAATTTCTTATGAGTAAGTGGTGTGTTCAATTTTTCTATTTCTTTCTTATTCAGTCTTGGTATTTTCACATTACTTCTAGATTTTTTAATTTGTTGGCATATGCTTGTCCACAGTAGGCAATTATGATACTTTGCATTTCTGTGGTCAGTAGTGTCTCCTTTTTCATTTATAATTTTGCTGATTTGAGTTCTCTTTCTTTTTTCATTGGTTAGTCCAGCTAAAGGATTGTCAAATTTGTTTATCTTTTCAAAGAACCAACTCTTAGTTTTGTGAAATTATTCTATTTTTCCTGTTTTATATTTAATTTATTTATTTTCTATTTTTATTATTTCCTCCCATTAGTATACTTGCAGCACAATTTGTTTTTCTTTTTCTATTCCCTATAGGTGTAGAGGTAGATTATTTATTTGAGATCTTATTTCTTAATGCTTTTTTTTTTTTTTGCTATAAACTTCCCTATTAGAACTGCTTTTGCTATATTGTATAAGTTCTGGTATGTTGTGTTTCCATTTTCATTTTTCTCAAGAAACTTCTCTGTTTCTCATTTAATTTTTTCTTTGATATATTGGTTGTTCAAAAGAGTTTTAATTTCTATGTGTTTGTAAATTTTCTAGGTTTTTTGTTATTTATTTCTATTTTTATTCCATTATTCTCAGAAAAGTTACTCGATATGATTTAAGTCTTTTAGAATTTGCTAAAACTTGTTTGTGTTATAACATATGATTTATCCTAGAATATGTGAATTGTGCACTTGAGAATGTGAATTTGCTGTTGTTATATAGAATGTTTTGTATATGTCTGTTAGACCATTTACTGTTGCTCAAATCCACTGTTATCTCATTGAATCTTTATCTGGTTGATCTATCCAATGTTGAGAGTGTGGTATTCAAGTCTATAATTATTATTGTATTACTGTTCATTTCTCCTTTTAGTGCTGTTACCTTTCACTTTATGTCTTTAGATGCTTCACTATTGGGCACATAAATCTTTATAATTATTACATCTTAGTGTTAAATTAAACCCTTTATTTTTATATGATTTTTTTCTTTCTTACTATTTATAGGTTAATATCTATTTGTATGATGTAAGTATAGCTACTTTGGCTTTTTAAGGTTCCCATTTGCTTGAACTGTCTTTTTCCATTCCTTCATACTTAATCTATAAGTATCTTTAAGCTAAAGTTACTCTTTTGTAAGCAACATATTGTTGGATATTGTGGTTTTTTTAAATCTATTTAACCAGTATATGTCTTTTTATTAGAGAATTTAATCAATTTACATTTAAAGTAATTATTGATGGGTAATAAATTACTATTGCCATTTTGTTCATTGTTTTCTGGTTGTTTTATAGATCCATTGTTCTTTTTTTATCCAGCTTTTTCTGTTTACATGTCTTTTCATAAGCAGTATGCTGTGACTTCTTTGTCATGTTATCTTTTGTAATTCCTAAAAGATTTTCCTTTGTGGTTACCATGAGGCTTACTTAACATATCTAAAACATATTTTAAAGTGATAAAAACATAACATCAACAGAATTCTTATATTTTAGATTTTTATTTCTTCTTCTCATCTCACTTTAGGTTATTGCTGTTACAATTTACATGTTGATAATATTGTGTAACAAAACAAATTAGTATATTTGTCATTTTTAGTATGTTCATTTTTAAAATCTATTTCTATTTTATTAATTTATATTTATTGTTGCAAGTATTACAAATGTTGCCTTTGTTTGTGTGTTTTTCCCCATCACCCCATCCACCCTGTACCGACCCCTCCCAGGCCTTCACCATTCTATTGTCTGTGTGCATGGATTATGCATATATGTACCCCAGTTAATCATTCCCCTCCCAAGCTCACCCCCGCATTCCCTCTGAAATTCATAAGACTGTTCCATAATTCTGGATCTATTTAATCCATCAGTTTATTATGTTCATTAGATTCCACATATGAGTGAGATCATGTGATACTTATCTTTCTCTGACGGGCTTATTTTGCTTAGCATAATACTCTCCAAATACATCCATAGTGTTGTAAAAGGTAAGAATTCTTTCTGTTTTACAGCTGTGTAGTAATCCATTGTGTAGATGTACCACAGCTTTTTTATCCACTCATCTGCTGATGGGAACTTTGGCTGTTTCCAAATCTTAGCTATTGTAAATTGTGCTGCTATGAACATAGGGATGCATATATCCTTTCTGATTGGTGTTTCAAGATTCTTAAGATATATTCCTAGAAGTGGGATCATTGGGTCAAATGGGAGTTCCATTTTTAATTTTTTTTAGGAAACTCCAAACTATTTTACACCAGTCTGCATTCCCACCAGCAGTGTACTAAGGTTCCTTTTTCTCCACATCCTTGCCAACACTTGTCATATGTTGATTTGTTGATGATAGCCATTCTGACAGGTTTGAAGTGAAACCTAATTGTCGTTTCTTTTCAAATTAAAGTTTTATTGTTGAAAGTATTACATATTTCCTCTTATTCCCTATATTGACCCCTTCTAGGCTACCCCTATCCCCCAATGCAGGCCTTCACCACCCTATTGTCTATGTCCATGGGTTATTCAGATATGCAAACAAGTTCTTTGTGAGATTTCTTCCTACCCACCCACCAGTGAATTCCTTCTGAGATTCCAGTTTGTTCCATGCTTTTATGTCTATGAATATGTTTTATTAATCAGTTTGTTTTGTGCATTAGATTCCACATATGAGTGAGATCATATGAAACTTGTCTTTCTCTGACTGGTTTAGCATAGTACTCTACAGGCCTCTTCATGCTGTCTCAAAAGGTAAGAGATCCTTCTTTTAAAGTGCTACATAGTATTACATGCTGTCTCAAAAGGTAAGAGATCCTTCTTTTAAAGTGCTACATAGTATGATGTAAATGTACCACAGCTTTTCATCCACTTACTTACTGATGGGCACATGGGCTGTTTCCCGATCTTAGCTGTTGTTAAATTGTGCCACTATGAACATAGGGGTGCATACATCCTTTCTGATTGGTGTTTTGGGTTTCTTAGGATATAACCCTAGAATGGGATCACTGGGACAAATGGCAGTGCCATATTTATTTTTTGAGGAAAATTCTTACTGTTTTCCATAATGGCTTCAGGAGTCTGCATTCCCACCAGCAGTGTACCAGGGTTCCCTTTTCTACACATTCTTGCCAGCACTTGTCATTTGTTGATTTGTCAATGGTAGTCATCCTGACAGGTGTGAGATGTTACCTCATTGCCATTTTAATTTGCATCTCTCTGATGATCAGTGACTTTGAGCATTTTTTCATATGTCTATTGGCCATCTGTATGTTTGCTTTGGAGAAGTGTCTATTTAGGTCCTTTGCCCATTTTTTAATTGGATTTTTGTCTTTCTTTTGTTAAGTTGTATGAGTTCCTTATATATTTTGGATGTTAACTGTTTATAAGATATATCATAGCCAAATATGTTATCCCATACAGTGGGTTCCCTTTTTGTTTTGTTGATTATTTCTTTTGCAGTTCAAAAGTTTTTTTATTTTTATGTAGTTCCATTGGTTTATTTTTATGTAGTTCCAGTGGTTAGTTGAGATGTATCCGTAAATGTAATGCGATGAAAGATGTCTAAGATTTTGCTGCCTATGGTTTCTTCTAGGATTTTTATGGTTTCACAACTTACATTTAATTCTTTTATCCATTTTGAATTTATTCATGTGTAAGGTGTAAGTTGCATTAGCTTTTTGGGGTCCTTTTTGGTTCCATATAAATTATGGGAGTATTTGTTCTAAATCAGTGAAATAAGCTGTTGGTATTTTAATAGGGATTGCATTGAATCTTTGGGTAGTATGGACATTTTAATGATGCTAATTCTACTAATCCATGGACACGATATATTCTTCCACTTGTTTATATCTTTCATTATCTCTTTTTTCAATGTCCTAGAGTTTCCTGGGTACAAGTCTTTTACCTCCATGGTTAAGTTTATTCCTAAGTATCTTAATTTTTTGTTGCAATGGAAAATGGAATTGTTTGTTTAGTTTCTCTTTCTGACAATACATTATCCTATATAATAAAAGGCTAATATGCAAATCAATCATATGACAAATGATGCGCACTGACCACCAGGGGGCAGACGCTCAATGCAGGAGCTGCCTCCTGGTGGTTAGTGTGCTCCCACAAGGGGAGCGCTGCTCAGCCAGAAGCCCTGAGCTGGGCTCATGGCTGGCGAGTGCAGTGACAGCGGCTGAAGCCTCTCCCACCTCTTTAGCTACTGCTGGCTTAGACCCTAAGCCGTCAGTTGGACATCCCATGAGGGCTCCTGGACTGTGAGAGGGTTCAGGCGGGGCTGAGGGATCACCCCTCCCCCCGAGTGCATGAATTTCGTGCACTGGGCCTCTAGTTGGTGTATAAAAATACATTCAATTTCTGGGTGTTAATTTTGTATCTTGCTACATTGCCAAATTCCTTTATTAAATCTAGTAGCTTTTTGTTGGAGTCATTAGGGTTTTTTTATGTACAATATCATGTCATCTGCAAATAATGAGAGATTTAATTCCTCCTTTCCAATTTGGTTGCCTTTTATTTCTTCTTCTTGCCTGATTGCTATGGCTAGGACTTCCAGTACTATCTATCTACCTATTATCTATATCTATCTATCTATCTATCTATCTATCTATCTATCCATCCATCCATCCATCTATCTATCTATCATCTATCTACCTATCTATCTGGCTAATATGCTGTGTCCATCTGGGTAATGATGTCACATAACATCACCCGGGTTCCTCTCCCTGGTGAAGACTAGACTCCTTGCAGTTTCTTCAGCCCAGGAACGTAACTTGCTTTATAGCCAGGTGGAATCATTTCACACTTTAACCAAATGTCTGTGAAATGTTTTCCTGTGCCTCATCTCATTTGATCCTCACAGAAGTCCTGGAGTAGGTAGATAGGAGACTCAGTGGAATCCTATTTTCTTTTCATTAACTAGAAAATGGAGATTTAGAAAGTTTAGAAACTTGACCAGACTGAAAAGAAGTAAGAAATGGTGGACCTTGAAAATTATTTCAGGTTTTCTTACTGCACAGAAGAATATAGTCAAACACTGCCGCAGTTAAATATTTTACCCTTTGATCTCCCTGCATGATCTACAATAATAATCTTCATGTTAATATTTACTGTTGTGTTGCTGACAATTACTTGAAAGAGAAGTTGGGGTGCTTCACTGGTCTGGAAAAAGTTTAGCTACATCAGAAAGCAGGTATAATTAAGCAAGTTTATTCTATATCTATAAAGATTAAGTTGACTTGTGAATGCATGATACATATAAAGCTCTTGCTGGTGCCAATTGAACGTGTGTTTATTGATCTGTCATTGTTGATCATGAATTTGGTTGAAACTTCTATTATAGAGAAAAGGTGAATAGCAATATTTTTTTTAGCTTTTGAAAAGGTCTATTTTTTTAATTTCTTTATTGATTAAGATATTACATATGTGTCCTTATTCTCCCATTACCTCCCACCTCCCATTCATGCCCCCACCCCACTGTTGTCTGTGTCGATTGATTAGGCTTATATGCATGCATAAAAGTCCTTTGGTTGATCTCTCCCCATTACTCCCACCCTCCCCTACCTTCCCTGAGGTTTGACGTTCTGAGTGATGTTTCTCTGTCTCTGGATCTATTTTTGTTCATTAGTTTATGTTGTTCATTATATTCCACAAATGAGTGAGATCATGTGATATTTATCTTTCTCTGCCTGGCTTATTTCACTTAGCATAATGCTCTCCATCTCCATCCATGTTGTTGCAAATGGTAAGAACTCCTTTTTTACCACAGCATAGTATTCCATTGTGTAGATGTACCGCAGTTTTTTAATCCACTCATCTGCTGATGGGCAATTAGGCTGTTTCCAAATCTTACCTATGGTGAATTGTGCTGCTATGAACATAGGGGTGCATATATCCTTTCTGATTCGTGTTTTTAGTTTCTTGGGATATATTCATAGAAGTGGGATCACTGGGTCATATGGGAGTTCCATTTTTAGTTTTTTGAGGAAACTCCATACTGTTCTCCACAGTGGCTGCACCAGTCTGCATTCCCACCAGCAGTGCACAAGGGTTCCTTTTTCTCCTCATCCTCACCAGCACTTGTCATTTGTTGACTTGTTGATAATAGCCATTTTGACAGGTGTGAGATGGTACTGCATTGTTGTTTGATTTGCATCTCTCTGATGATTAGTGATGTTTGATTTGCATCTCTCTGATGATTAGTGACTTTGAGCAGGTTTTCATATGTCTCTTGGCCTTCTTTCTGTCTTCTTTTGAAAAGTGTCTATTTAGATCAGTTACCCATTTTTTGATTGGGTTGTTTATCTTCTTTTTGTTAAGCTGCATGAGTTCCCTGTAAATGTTAGAGATTAAACCCTTATCGTTGATATCGTTGGCAAATACGTTCTCCCATGCAGTGGGCTTTCTTGTTTTATTGATGGTCTCCTTTGCTGTGCAAAAGCTTTTTATTTTTATGTAATCCCATTTGTTTATTTTCACTTTAGTTTCCATTGCCCTAGGAGCAGTATCAGTGAAGAAATTGCTTCGGCATATGTCAGAGATTTTTCTGGCTGTGGATTCCTCTAGTATTTTTATGGTTTCTCGTCATATGTTTAAGTCCTTGATCCATTTTGAGTTTATTTTTTGTGTATGGTGTAAGTTGGTGGTCTAGTTTCATTTTTTTGCATGTATCTATCCAATTTTCTCAACACCATTTATTGAAGAGACTGTCTTGACTCCATTATAGTTCCATTCCTCCTTTGTCAAATATTAATTGAGCATAGTGATTTGGGTCAATTTCTGGGTTCTCTGTTCTATTCCATTGATCTATATGTCTGTCTTGTGCCAGTACCAGGCAGTTTTGAGAACAGTGGCTGTGTAATACAGCTTGAAATTTGGAATTGAGATCCCAACTACTTTGTTCTTCTTTCTCAGGATTGCTGTGACTATTCGGGGTCTTTTTTTATTCCAGATGAATTTTGGAGAGTTCTTTCTAGGTCTGTGAAATATGCCATTGGTGTTTAAATGGTGAGTGCATTGAATCTATAGATTGCTTTGGGTACTATGGACATTTTAATGATGTTGATTCTACCAATCCATGAACTTGGTATGTTCTTCCATCTGTTTACATCTTCTTTTTTCAGTGTCCCATAGTTTTCTGCGTATAGGTCTTTTACCTCTTTAGTTAAGTTTATTCCTAGGTATCTTATTATTATTATTTTTTTTTGGTGTGATGGTAAATGGGATTGCTTTTTTAGTCTCTCTTTTTGTAAGTTCATTATTGGTATATAGAAATGCCACAGATTTCTTAGCATTAATTTTGTATCCTGCTACATTGCCGAATTCATTTATTAAGTCTGTTTTTTGACGGAGTCTTTCGGGTATTTTATGTACAATATCATGTCATCTGCAAATATGGACAGCTTTACTTCTTCTTTTACAATTTGGATACCTTTTATTTCTTCTTGTCTAATTTCAATGGCTAATACTTCCAGTACTATGTTGAACAGGAGTGGTGAGAGTGGGCATCCCTGTCTTGTTCCTGTTCTTAGGGAAAATGATTTTAGTTTTTGCCCATTGAGTATGATATTAGCTGTGGGTTTATCATATATGGCTTTTATTATGTTGAGGTATTATCCTTCTATTCCCATCTTGTTGAGAGTTTTTATCAAGAAAGGGTGTTGGATTTTGTCAAATGCTTTTTCTGCATCAATTGCTATCTATGACTGTGATTTTTACCTCTCAATTTGTTTATGTGATGTATCACGTTTATTGATTTGGGGATATTGTACCATCCTTGCATCCCTGGGATAAATCCTGCTTGGTCATGGTGTATGATCTTTCTGATGTACTGCTGGATCCCATTAGCTAGAATTTTGTTGAGGATTTTGGCATCTATGTTCATGAGGGATATTGGCCTGTAATTCTCTTTCATTGTGTTGTCTTTATCTGGTTTTGGTATTAGGGTGATTCTGGCTTCATAGAATGAGCTTGGAAGTGCACCTTCCTCTTGAATTTTTTGGAATAGTCTGAGGAGGATAGGTTTTAGTTCTTCCTTGAATGTTTGGCAAAACTTTCCTGTGAGCCGTCTGGCCCTGGGCTTTTGTTTGCTGGAAGCTTTTTGATGACTGCTTCAATTCCTTCCATATTTATTGGCCTATTGACATGTTCAGATTCTTCCTGATTGAGGTTTGTAAGTTTATATTTTTCTAGGAATATGTTCATTTCCTCCAGGTTGTCCAGTTTGTTTGAATAGAGTTGTTCATAGTATTTTGAACAATCCTTTGCAGTTCTGTGGGGACTGTTGTTATTTCACCTCTTTCATTTCTGATTTTGTTTATCTGGGTCCTCTCTCTTTGCTTCTTTTGTCCCTGGCTAGAGGTTCATCAATTTTGTTTATCCTTTCAAAGAACCAGCTCTTGGGTTTCTTGATCTTTTGTATTGTATTTTTTGTTTCAATGTCATTTATCTCCACTCTGATCTTTATTATTTCCTTCCTTCTGCTTACACTGGGCTTTTCTTGTTGCTCTCTTTCTAACTCTTTGGGTTGTAGGGTTAGGTAATATATTACCATTGTTTCTTGTTTTTTTTTTTTTGCATTTGACTTGTAGAGCTATGATCTTCCCTCTCAAGACTGCTTTTGCTGTGTCCCATAGATTTTGGATTGTTGTGTTTTCATTGTCATTTGTTGCCATGATGTTTTTTTTTCTACTTTGATTGCTCTGTTAACCCAGTCATTGTTTAATAGCTTTCTATTTAGTCTCAATGTGTTTGATTTTTTTGGATTGTTTTTATTGTAGTTAATTTCCAGTTTTATGCCACTGTGATCTGAGAAGATGCTTGATATGATTTCTATCTTCTTGAATTTGAAGAGACTTTGCCCATGACCCAATATATGTTCTATCTTTGAAAATGACCCATATGCACTTGAGAAGAATGTATATTCTGTGGCTTTGGGGTAAAATGTTCTGAAGATGTCAATTAATTCCATCTGGTCTAGTGAGTCATTTAGGGTTGATGTTTCTTTGCTGATTTTTTGTTTAGAGGATTTGTCCAATGGTGATAGTGGGGTATTAAAGCCTCTTACTATGATTGTAATGCTGTCAATCTATCTTTTGATATCTTCCAGGAGTTTTTTTTTTTTTATGTATTTGGGTGCTCCTGTATTGGGTGCGTATATGTTTACCAGAGTTATTTCTTCTTGTTGGATTGCTCCCTTTAGTTTTATGAAGTGGCCTTCCTTATCTCTTGTTATGTCCTTCACTTTGAGATCTAATTTGTTAGATATAAGTATTGCTACCCCAGCTTTTTTTTCATTTCCATTTGCCTGAAAAACCTTTTTCCATCCCTTCACCCTCAGTCTGTGTGCGTTTTTTTTGCTTAGGTGGGTTTCTTGTAGACAGCAGATATATGGGTCATGTTTTCTTATCCAATCAGTTACCCTATGTCTTTTGATTGGGACATTTAATCCATTTACATTTAAAGTTATTACTGATAGGTGCTTATTTGTTGCCATTTTTATTCTTTACCCCTGTGTTCCTTCTTCGCTTCCTATTTCTTTTCTTTTTTTTTTTTTACAGCAGACCCTTTAGCATTTCTTGCATTGCTGGTTTGGTGGTAATAAATTCCCTTAGTCCTTTTTTGTCTGTGAAGCTCCTGATTTCACCTTCAATTTTGATTTATAGCCTTGCTGGGTACAGTATTCTTGGATTCAGACCCTTCCTTTGCATGACTTTGTATATTTCATTCCATTCCCTTCTGGCCTGATGAGTTTCTATTGAGAAATCAGTTGCTAGTCTGATTGGGGTTCCTTTGTAGGTAACTTTCTGTCTCTCTTTGGCCGCTTTTAAGATTCTTACTTTGTCATTCGTGTTTGCCAGTTTAATTATAATGTGCCTTGGCGTCGGTCTTTTGTTGTTCATTTTGCTTGGGACTCTGTGAGCTTCTTGGATTTGTGTGGGTTTTTTCTTCCCTATATCAGGAGAGTTTTCTGTCATTATTTCTTCAAACAGGTTTTCTATTCCTTGCTCAGTTTCCTCTCCTTCTGGTACCCCTTTATGTGGATGTTGTTTTATTTCATGTTGTCCCAAAGTTCCCTTAGGCTCTCCTCCTGCTTTTTAATTTTTTTTTCTAGAAGCTGCTCTACTTGGGTATTTTTTCCTACCTTGTCTTCTAGCTCACTGATGTGGTCCTCTGCTTCTTGTAGTCTCCTCTTGATGCTTTCTATTGAGTTCTTTACAGCAGCGATGTTATTTTTCATTTCTTCTTGGTTCTTCTTCATTTCCTCTTGGTTCTTACTCATATTGTCAAATTTGTCTTCCATTCTTTTCAACCACCTTGTGACCATTTCTCTGACTTCTTTCTCTGACAGGTTGCTTGCTTCCATTTTGTTTACTTCTTTTTCTGGTGATGCCTGCTTTTCTTTCACATGCGGGCTGTTCCTTTATCTCCCCATGGTCTCTCTTCTCTTGTTGTCTGGTTATGTAGTTCTCTCTCTCCTTTCCGTGGTGGAGTGTAGAGCTCCTCTGAATCCACGTGTTTGGGCCAATTGGAGACTGGTGCTCTGGAGTTCTCAGCTTTTCGGTGGGTGCCATAGTTGTAGATTTTCAGGCTTCCAATAACATCCACTTTCCCCTTCAAGATGGCTCGGTCTCCGCGTCCTAGCTGGTCACTCAGGGAAGGAACCCAGCAGCAGTGGGGACTGCCCTGTTAGGGGAGCCCTGTCCAGCATTCCCCCACATTCTCCTGGAGCATAGCTGTCCCTTAACTCACCAACAGACACTCCCCGTGCAACCCTCAGCTGTTCTTTCTTTCTGCTCTGGGACAAGTCTCGGGACACGTCTGTCTATTCCACCACCATTTTTTTCTGTGAATAGCAATATTAAAATATTTCTTCCAATTAATTTCCTTCCAATGTGCACGAATTTGAGCACCAGGCCACTAGTGTTTAATAAGAGTGGTGAAAGCATACATTCCCATATTGTACCTGTTTTTAGGGGAAATGGTTTTAATTTTTGCCCTTTGTGTATGATGTTGCCTGTAGATTTGTCATATATGGCCTTTATTGAGATATAATTCCTCTATTCCCACTTTGCTGAGAATTTTTATAAAAAAATGGGTGTTGAATTTTGTTGAATGATTTTACTGTATCTATTGATATGATAGTGTGATTGTTTTCTTTAAATTAATTTATGTGATGTATCACATTTATTGATTTGCAAATTTTATACCAGCCTTGCATCCCTGGAGTAAATCTTACTTGGTTATGGTGTATGATCTTTTTTTATATTGCTGGATCTGATTTCTTAATACTTTGTTGAGGATTTTATCCTCTATATTCATCAGGGATATTGCTTGAAATTCTCTTTCTCTGTGGTGTCTTTATATGATTTTGGAATTAGGGTAATGCTGGCCTCAAAAAAAATAGCTTGGAAGTTTTCCTTCCTCTTGGATATTTTGGAATGTTTTGAGGATAGGTGATAGTTGTTCTTTGAAGGTTTGATAAAACTTCCATGTAAAGTTGTCCAGATCAGGGCTTTTATTTACTGGGAGTGTTTTGATTGCTGCCTCTATTTCATCAGTAGTTATTGGCCTATGCAGATTTTCTTATTCTTCCTGATTCAATATTGGAAGATTGCATTTTTTTTAAGGAATTTTTCATTTCATCAACATTGTCCAGCTTGTGGCATATAGTTGTTCATAGTATTTTCTTACAATCCTTTTGATTTTTGTAGTGTCAGTTGTTACTGCTTTGCTTTTGTTTCTGATTTTAATTATTTATGTCCTCTTTGTTTCTTGGTGAGTCTGGGTAATGGTTCATCAATCTTGTTTATCTTTTCCAAGAACCAGCTATTAGTTTCATTTATTTTTTTTGTGTGTGTGTGTGTGTTTGTTTTTGCCGCTATGTCATTTATTTCTCCTCTGATCTTTATTATTTTCTTCCTTCTACTTACTCTGGGCTTTCTTTATTGTCCTCTTTCTAATTCTTTAAGTTGTAGGATTAAATAACTTATTATTAATTTTTTTTGGAGGTAAGCCTGTAATTCAATGAACTACCCTCTCGAACTGCTTTCACTGTGTCCCATAGGTTTTAAGTTGTTTTTTGTTCATTTACATTTGTTTGCAGGAAGTTCTTTATTTCTTTCTTGACCATCTCAGTAGTCCATTCATTATTTAGTAATGATATTAGTCTCCATTTGTTTAAAAGTTTTTTTTTTCATGTTTTATTGTAGTTTATTTCTAATTTTATGCCATTGTGATCTTAGAAGATGTTTTATGTGATTTCAATGTTCTTGAACTTGTAGAGATTTGCTTTGAGTCCTAACATGTGGTCTATCTTTGAGAATGACCCATGTGCACTTGAGAAGAATGTATATTCTGCACCTTTGGGATGAAATGTTCTATAAATGTCAATTAAATCCATCTGTTCCATTGTGTCATTTAGAGTCTCTGTTTCTTTGTTAATTTTTTGTTTGAAGATCCATCCAGTGAAGTCAGCAGAGTATTAAAGTCCTCTATTATGACTGTATTGCTGTTGATCTCTCCCTGACAGTCCTATGGAGGTTTTCTTTATGTATTTAGGAGATCTTATATTGGGTCCATATATGTCTACCAGGGTTATATCTTTTTGTGGGGTTGATTCCCTTAATATTGTGTAGTGACCTTTACTGTCTCTTATGATGGCCTTCATTTTGAAGTCTATTTTCTCAGATATGTGTGTGTTGCTACCCCAGGTTTTTCTTTTCCTTTTTGTTTGCATGGAAAATTTTTCCATTCCTTTACTCTCAACCTGTGTGAGTCATTTGTTCTGAGGTCGGTCTCTTGTAAACTGCATATAATTGGGTTATGATTTTGTATCCATTCAGCTACACTATGTTTTTTGATTGGAGCATTTAGTCCATTTTCATTTAAGGTTATTATTCATAGGTACTTATATTGCCATTTTAATTCTTTATGCTTATGTTTCTCTCTCTCTCTCCATTTTTTCTCATTACAGCAGTCCCTTTAACATGTCTTGCAGTGCTGGTTTGGTGGTGATAAACACCTTTAGACTTTTTTTTTTTTTTTTTTTTTTTTTTTTACCTGATAAGCTCTTTATTTCAACATCATTTTGAATGATAGCTTTGCTGGATATAGTATCGTGGTTTCAGATCCTGGTTTTCATTACCTTGAATTCTTCATGCCATTTCCTTCTGGCCTTTAGAGTTTCTGATTTGAAATCAGCCAAAAGCCTTATGGGAGATCCTTTGTAAGTAAAAAAATTGCTTTTCTCTTGTTGCCTTTAAGATTCTCTCTTTGTCTTTAATTTTTGGCATTTTATTTATGATGTGTCTGGGCATGGGCCTGTTTGGGTTCTTCTTGCTTGGGACTCTCTGTGCCTCCTGAACTTGTGTGACTTTTTCCTTCACCAGGTTGGGGAAGTTTTCTGCCATTATTTCTTTTCTTTTTTCTCTCTCTTTATTGATTAACATATTACATATGTGTTCTTATCCCCCCATAGTCTCCCCCACTCATGCCCTCATCCCCTGGTGTCTGTGTCTATTGGTTAGGCTTATATGCATGCATACAAATCCCTTGGTTGATCTCTTCCCCTTATCCCCACCCTCCCCTACCATTATTTCTTTAAACAGGTTCTCTATCCCTTGTTCTTTTTCTTTGCCTTCTGGCACACCTATATAGGTGAATATTGTTAATGTTATATGTAGTTCCACAACTCCCTTAAATTGTCCTCTTATTTTTTAGTTGTTTTTTTTCTTTTTGGTTCACTGACTCCATGATTTTTCTACCCTGTCTTCTAAATCAATGATCAGATCCTTGGTTTTCCCTAATCTGCTGTGTGTTTCTTCCACTGTGTTCTTTATTATTGCTATGTCATACTTTATAGTTAGTATGTCTTTTCTCATGCTGTTGAGCATCTTTGCCATTATTTCTCTGAACTCTATGTCTGAATGAAACAACAGAGACTAGAATAATAAGAAATCAATAAAGCAAATACATAAAGATAAATTAAAAATGAAAAAAGAAAGGAAATAGAAAATATAAAACAGAAAAGATAAGTAAAAATGAAGAAAAAAAGTGAAGTGGCATTTGTTTTAGCAGAGTTTAGTGCCCCATGGGGGATCCCTTTGGATCCTACTCTTCTGTTCTGTCTGCCACTTCTGGGCTTCCTGTGAGCTATTTAGTGCTAACTACTTTCAGAAACTGTCCTCCTTTGTCTTTCAGCAACCTACTTGAAGTTCCAAGAGATCCACTGATCCACCTTTTGTCTCTAACTCCACAGAACTTGGCTGCAGGCAGGAGGTGCCAATCTGCCCTGTAAAGTAGTTTTGTTAGCAGCTTGGGGCCAAAGGCTGGGTCAGCAAACATCCTTTGTTCCCATGGCTCCTCCTCTGCCCATCTTTGCCTGCTATCCAGCTGTCAATCTTAATCACTCAGAAGTCTGTTTCTGAAAGAGCTTTAGGCAGGGGAAGTGTTGTTTAGTGACCCAAAAATATTACTCTGCCCTGGGCTGGACAGAGATCCTTGTATGGAGATCAGCAGGGTCTGCTGGAAATCTGGAGTTTTTATCAGTTCTCTGGTGTGGGGAAACTACCAGTCTTTGTCCTCAGGATAGTGGGGCAGACAACCCCTCCCCTAATTCAGTCATGGATGCTCCCTGAGACTATTCCAAACCCATAGGCATTGCCTCTGCTTTTGTTTTCTCTGAAAATCTCAGAATGCAGGTCTCCCGAAGATGGGACAGGCTGTATCATTTAGGGCAGTTTTTGTGTGTGTGTGTGTGTGTGTGTGTGTGTGTGTGTTTTTTTCCCTTTTCCTACCCCTTTTTTACTGGGAGTTGCTACTTCTTTCAGGAAAAATGGCCATTTCAGTTTGGGGGCCTAGGACCAAATACTCCTGGCTGCTGCTTGTCCACATCTCCCTGCAATGCTTCCCACCCCAGCCTTTCTTTAGACACCTTGAGTACATGTATCTTGCACCAAAGCTTTGGGTGAGTAGCTACAAATAAAAACTCTTGTGCTCTGAGTTACAAAACCAAAACAGCAACAACAACAAAAAACACAAAATTGCGACTTTCTCTCCAACTGGCTCAGATCTACCAGCTCCAGGGTCCATCTGGACCAGCAGCCCTGCTGCCTTTCATGGCTGGATGTCACATGGACCATGGGTATCGGCTCTGGTGCTCCAGACTGTGGACCTAGCAATCTTTCCTTAGTGTCAGCCTGCTGGCCTGCCACCCCTGGGAGCTGGGTCAGCTCCTGTCAAAATTTCACCCTTTCTACTGGTCTCCAGGTGTTTTCTGTCCTTCCTTGATATAATTCTCCTTCTCAGCTGGACCTCAGTTGGTAATTACAGGTGAATGTTCTCCAATTTAGTTGTATTTCCAGGTGCATGACAGATCTGCCTATTTGTCCACCTTTTTTGTTTTTTCTCTCCTGGGCACTCCATTTTTTAACTTTTAAACTAGAGTTGTGTGTTATGCACCACTATTACCATATTACAGAATCTAAATTTTACTATATGTTTACAATTACACTACCTCTTTGTGTTTTATATTAATTAGCTTTATTTTACTTCTACTCAAAAAACATTCTTTAGCATTTCTTGTAAGACAGGCCTGCTGGTAATGATTTTCTCAGCTTCTGTTTGTCCCAGAAAGTCTTTATTCCTCATTTATTTCTGAAGGACAGCTCTGCCATGTATAAAACTCTTTGTTGACAGTTATTGTTTTTCAAATATTTTGAATTTGCATCCCATTCTCTCCTGCCTGCAAAGTTTATGTGGAGAAATCCACCAATAATCTTATGATGATTCCCTTGTATTTAAGTTCTCTCTTTTCTCTTACTTCTCTTAAAAGTCTTTCCTTGTTTTGGAATTTTGACAAGTTATAGTGTGTCTAATGTAGCCCTATTAAGATTCATCCTATCTATTTTAGGCCCTTTGGGTGTCTTGAATCTGGATGCCCATTTCTCTTCCCAAACCTGGGCCATTATTCCTTTAAATATACTTTCTGTGTTTCTCTTTCTCTACTCCTTCTGGAATTTGCATAATGTTAATATTGTTTCTTTATTCGGGTTTCATAATTCCTGTAGGTTTTTTTTTTTATCACTTTTTCATTCTTTTTTTTTTTTTTTTTTCATTTTGCTCTTCTGACAGGATATTTCAAATACCCTATCCTCCAGATTACTGATTCTTTTTCCCTGAATGGTCAAGCCTACTTTTGAAACTTTATTGAATTCTTCAATTTATAGTACTAGTATTTTTCAACCTAGGATTTCTGGGAGTTTTGATAGTTGCTATTTCCTTGTCAACCTTCTGTTTGTTCATGCATTGTTTTCTTAATTTTGTTTAGTTTTCTGTCTGTGTTTTCTTAATATTCACAAAACTTCCTTTAGATAATTATTCTGAATTTTTTTTTGTCTGACAATTCATAGATATCCATTTTTAGTACAAATTATTGGAGCTTTATTTTTTCTTTTTGTGATATCCTATTTACCTGATTCCTCATTATTCTTGATTCCTTATGTTGGTATATGCACTTATGAATAATGGGCTCCTCTTACAGACTTTATAGGTCCACTTTGGCAGACAGTTATTCACCAGTTAACCCAGTTTGTGCTTCTGGTTGTGTCTTCTGATGATGTCTTTGTGCAGGTAGAACCTGCTTTTGTGCTCTATTTGGAAGCAAGTCTACTTTTCCAGCTCTGAGGAATGGGGATGGAGGAACATTTGGATAAGACTGCTGGCTTGGTTTCTAACCTAAGTGAGGCCTTAATATGGATTCTGGGGGTGCCTGGACTCTCTGATCAGATTAGCAGATGATTGGGACTGGATTATATATTCAGTAGCAGATGAAGGTCAGAATTAGCTTCCCTTCCCTGGCAATTCAGCAGGATGGGACCCAGGACTTGTATTGATTATTGTTTGGGGACCTGAATCAGGCAAGAGTGTGTGCTGAATGAATCCCTTGGTTAGTGAGGCACCCAGTTTTGCTCTGCAGCCATAGGAAACCATGGACTGTGTTGTTTGTTCCAGTGCCACTGTTTATAGTGCTGTTGATTGGGTTGTGCAGCTTCCTGTATGCTCTTAGGTCCCTGGTAACAAAGACTGAAGGCTGTATTAAGTGATGAGCAAGGCTACTAATTAGATACCCTGCCTATGAACAGCAGGAGAGTCAAATTTAAAACCAGTAAAACTCTTTGTTGTCTTAACTCAATGGTGGCAAACTGCCGCGGTTTGCCGCTCTGTTGACTAATGAGTTTGCCGACCACTGTTTAACTCAAACCAACTCACACCCCAGTTCCATGGCTATACTGGCTTTTCTCTGAAAATGATTGGCTTTGTCTAATCTTCTCACAGCTTAAGTGCTACTGAGCCACACATCTTTCAGGTGTTTTTTTTTTTTCTGCCAACCCTTCTGGTCAAATGAGGCTGAAAGACACTATACAGTGGGTGGGACTATGTCTCAGTTTCCTTGCTTGGGCAGGAGAAAGAGGGGCTGCTCTAGGCTACTCTCAATTTCTCGAACAGGTTCTGTGGTCAGAAGGGGCTGGGGACCAACCTCAGGATTATCTATGAATTAATCATTCTGCTCTGGCATGGCCCTGGAAGCCTCCATACCTGGTACTGGATTTGTTCTGGGGATGATCTGCTCTGCTCATCCGCCAATAGGCTTAAGCTTCACTCACTCAGCTTCGAGGATAGTCACCACCCTTCTGGTCAGGTGGGACTAGAAATCACTTTCTACATTGAGTGTAGCTATGACTGAGCACCTAGTTTGGCATGGGAAAACCCCGCTCTAGGGTCAGAAAATTCTTCTTTTGTGGATCTGAATCAAACAGATCTGTACCATGTTGAGTTCCCTGGTCTGAGTGTATCCAGCTTGGTTCTAGAGATGAGCAAAGCTGCTGGATGAGATTATTATTGAGACATTACATGTATGTACACAGTCTACCAAGTTCCATGTACTAGCTGATGCAAACCTCTACTCCTTTCTCCATCACAATCAGATTCCCAGTGGCCAGACCCACAGATTCCCCTGAAGTCCCTACGATGAAATATCAAAGTAGGGGCTCCCACACAGCATCCCACAGTGCTGAGGGAGGCTGTTTATCCCTTCCAATTTATTTTTTCTTTATTGGAGAAAACAGGGTCAGTAGAGATTTTTTCTGTGGTGCTGTTCTATCCTGGAGAAGAAGCAGTGTGGTCAATGTGTAGCTACAGTTATTACCTTTCTAATGCAGTCTGCTTTGGTCTCTGAGGTACAGGGCGTACTTTATTTTTTTAATTCTTTATTGTTTAAAGTATTACTAGGTCTCCTCCCCCCCATTGACCTCTCCCCAGATGCCCCCAACCCCCAGCAAATGCCCTCACCTACAGGAGGTACTTTAGCCTCACCTTTGTGTTCAAGTATTTTCCCAGTAGTGTCATGTTCTTGAATAGATGTTAGTTGTTTTTCAAATGACTTTCTCCTTTTACCTCTTCTCTCTTTTGTAAGGATACTAGTCATTGGATTTGAGTCCCATCTAAATAAACTGGGATAATGTCATCATTTAATACACTACAGTATATCTACCTAAATTTTTCTAAATTTTGTTGCTCTTTAAAAAAAGAAACATTTGTTTTCATTGATTTTTCTGTTGAGTTTCTTCCATTCTCTATATTCCCTCCCTACCCATTTATTCCTTTAATTTGATCTTCCTTTGCCATTTTTTAAACCAGATTGCCTGTTTGTTGTTGTTGAATTACAAGGGTTCTTTATAAATTATTGATATTAGCCCCTTATCAGATATAAAATTTACAAATATATTCTGCCATTCCATGGGTTGCTTTTTTGTTCCATTGATTGTGTCTTTTGATGCACAATAGTTTTAAACTTTGATGTATTTTATCTATTTTCCCTTTGTTGTTTATGCTTTTGGTGTTTTATTTTATTTTCCTTTTTATGGCATTTATTGGTGTGACACTGGTTAAAAAATTATACAGGTTTCAGGTATACAATTCTACAGCACATCATCTGTACACTGTATTGTGTGTTCACCACCCCAAATCAACTCTCAGTCCATCACCATTTATCCACCATTTACTCTCCTCCACCCCTCCCTTTCTCCTCCCTCAGCAGTCACCATACTGTAGTCCCTGTCTATGAGATTTTTTTCTTTTTTGCTCAATCCCTCTACCCCTGAGCCAGCCAACCCCCAGAAAGGTAGTCAGCCTGCACTCTATCTATGAGTCTATGTGTCTGTATTTTGTTCATCAGTTTATTTTGTTTATTAGATTCCACATATCAGTGAAATCATATGGTACTTGTCTTACTCTGGCTTATTTCACTTAGCATAATGCTCACAAGGTCCATCCATATTGTTGCGAAGGGTAATATTTCCTTCTTTTTATGGCCAAGTAGTATTCCATGGTGTCATATTTTAGAAATTATTGACAAGTGGAATGAAACTATTTTTCTGTATTTTTCTAATAATTGTATAGTTTTAACCTTTATGTTTAGACTTTTGTTTCATTTGAGCTAATTTTATATATGGTATAAGGTAAAGGTCTTTAGATCTAAAGTGGGTCTGTTATAGATATACTGTAGTTAAATACTGTTTTTTAATTCATTATTTTAATCTGTCTTTAATTTGATAATTCAATCCAATTACCCTTAAAATAATAACTGAGATGAACTACCAATAGAAATTTTAGTTAACACTTTAGGAACAGCTTTTTGTCCAGTACAATTAAATTTTCTTGAATATTCACTTATTTGAATTAGCCTATTTAAATTAATCTGAAAACTTGATTATTATTTTACTGTCAAATTTAATACTCTACCAACAATCTTAGTTTACCCTGTAAATATTAGTGGAAAGGATTATTTGCATTCTTGAGTAGGCCCTGAGCATTCCTGGTGCTAGGCTGGATTTAAATATAGGGCAGCTGCTGTCAACCAAGTCTCTGTAACCTGGGTCCCAATCTGAGCTGGGCCAAGTCACACTGTCTGTCACCTGTGTCCCGATCTGAGCTGGGCGTGGGAAGCAAAGCAGCCATGGGAGCAGGAGACCTCCCTCAGACGAGGCGAGGGTTCAGGCCCCTGCAAGGTTGCGAGGGTGGGGGTCTGTGCCCCACCTCTGATGATCCCCAAGTTCTCTCCTGATGGCCCCTCTGCGACTGTGCCTGTCTTAGGTTGTTCCTTCCCTGAGGAATCTTACCCGTCTCTGGCTAACCAGTCATCCTCCGGGGCCAAGCAGGGTGATGTGAGGTTCAGTTCTGTCTCCTTGGTAGCCTATGCCCCCGTGGCCTCCACGCCCAGCACCTGCCTTGGGATCCCCTGGCCTGCTGGCGGGGCCCCAGAACTGATCACATATCTCGGGGAACTCAGATTTCTTCTCCAGGGAGGGCCCAGCTCACACAATTGGGCGAGAGACAGATCCATGGTACCAGCCACCACGAGGCTTCAAGCTCAGCATGAACAGAAAGCTCAGGCAACAGCTGAGGGCAATTGGATTGTGAGAAGAGGGTCCCTCTTGGCACAAAAAGCAAGAGGGGCCAATATAGAATGATCAAGTGCCTTCCCAGTGCCTTAATTCCTTCTGAAAGGGATTAAATCCTTTCATGTCCTCTTTTTTTTTTTTTTAATTGCTGCCAAACATTCCAAGAATTAGTTTGTAAGTTTGTTTGGGATAATTGTACAATATGCTGTTGTAAAATATCTAAAATTATAATGACATTGTAGAATAATATCATGTAAGGATATTCTTTGCTCTAGGCCATGGCAATTCAATTTCAAAGTGGCTGTCAATTTCTTTTTGTAACTTTATATAAACTTTGTCAGGGAGGCAAAAACACAAATTATTCCCGCATAACCCCCACCCTCCACTTATGCCCCACCCCCTTGTTGTCTGTGTCCATTGATTAGGCTCATATGCATGCACACAAGTCCCTTGGTTGATCTCTCCCCCTTATCCCCACCCTCCCCTACCTTCCCTGAGGTATGAAATGCTGTTCAACGTTTCTCAGTCTCTGGATCTGTTCTTGTTCATCAGTCTATGCCGTTCATTATATTCCACAAATGAGTGAGATCATGTGATATTTATCTTTCTCTGCAAAAAAAAAATAATAACTGATAGCAAAGGACTTACTATTATATTTGTTATTGTTTGTATGCCTTATGTTTTTGTCCCTAATTTTCTCTATTACTACCTTATTTTCTGTTTGATTTAATTTAAATGCCTCTTTTGGTACAACAAGGAGACATGTGCAAAGAGAAGACATAGAACCATGATTTATGTTAAGAATACAAGCCCAGCCCAGGAAGAACTGTAGCTTGATAAGAGCAATAAATATTTTGCTGTTTAAGGAGCTAAACTCTGAATACACATGTCATAAGACATTTCATTTCAATTGTATAAGTACATTTAGGACTTAAAGCTAACACTGAACAATTTATTTTCCTAAGTTAGTAAATAATTTCTATATATCCTCAAATGTATTTTTTACATGAGTAGAATTAAGATATTTTACAATACTAGAAAGTATAATTTCAGGAGATAAAGATTTATATTTATATACTCCCTAGGACCTTTGGATTAGAAGATAATCATTTCACATATTAATTTATATTGTTTTACTTATATCTTTGCACTTTTTAAAAACAGCTAGCATTTTTACAGTCAGCATTGTGAAATCAGGTTTGTTATGTTATGTCTGAGTACTTTTTATCATTTACTTGAAACATCTTGGAATTTCAGGTTTTCTGATCTTAATTTTTTTGGTTTGAAAAAGTATAACTACTAAAATCATGTAGGAAGAAAATATCAATTAGCATTTTGGTTGTCAACTACAGGAACTTTTCTGGCTAGTAAAATTTTCTAAACACTAGTTTCATATTACTTAATAGAAGAAAACTTCATGTGCTTAGAAAAAGTGTTAGATGCTTGGCCAAAAGTTGTAGATTGAAATTAACAATTGTAAGGCTTATTTACTTCTAAGAGCTTTTCCAGAGTAGGTAGAGAGAAGAGGGGTGGTGGATATTTTAAAATAAGGCAGTACATCTTTTCTCCTTTGCTCCTGAACACATTGTTTTCAACCTGAAGCACCTATTCCCTTCCTCCCACTACCTACTCCATGTAACGGAGCCTTGTATATTTCCACTCTTGGCCTTTTGTTAAGTTTCAGCAAGTGAAGCTAGTGAATAATGAAGGCTCAAGTGAATTCAACCAATCAATCAGCCTATAAATTTATTGATTGCCTACCACATGCCCATCCATGCCCTCTGTGCACTATACCTCATAATTGAAAACATCTAGGAAACACTGCTTATTAAAACAGAATGATTGATAGGTTTTAATGCTCAACTGATAACAAAACAACTGACAGAAAGCTAAAACATTGATTTATGAATCTCTTACTGCTGAACTTTGCTGAAAGACATAGGTATTGTCTGTTTCAGTAAATCAAATTTCATTTAATGACATATTACTAATATATTTTGTTTTCCTGACTCACATAAAATTTATTTCACATAAGAACTTTACTAACACCCTAAACCTGCCTTAAATATTTTAAATAGAATAGCCAACATATTTGTAGAATTGACTTTATAATAGAACAAATTTTTGAAATCAAACAAATGCATTTTTGTGTATATCCCCTCTAACTATAAAAATAGTTAGACTAAATTGTTTTAAACATGATATCGTGCCCTTAATAAGCTCATAGCCTAGCAGAAATATTACAGCAGAATTATATTTAGGGTCTAAATTGTATAAAAATAAATATAGTAAAATTTCTTTAAATTTTTTATATTTATCAAAGTAACTATATAGATGCCTTCCTATAAATATGTAACAATATACAGCAATGTGTATATATAACATATAATTAATATTCTAATATATGGTATCTATTGTAGGTATAATTTTTCATGAGAAAGATAAGCATTAATAATTGGATTCACAAGCCTTAACTATCCACATAATGTGATTCCCGTTTATATTCAAATAACTGTATCTACTATTAGCCAAGAATAGCAGATTTCCATTAGGCAATTCCTTGCATTTACATTCAGTTTTATGATGTCCATAAAAAGACTACTCCAGTAATCAACAGACTGTCTAATTTTCTTCTATCTCATGAACAAGATTTTTCCTTAGAAATATGTTTTATATTTCTCTTCTCAGTTTCTACCTCCCCTAATTTAGTTCCAAGCCTGGATTACCTACCTTTTGACTAAAATATTATTAAAGTTTCTATATTTGTTCAATTCAATATACACATTTAGTCAAATTAATCATCCAAATGTATAAAAATACAATTCTGATTATATTACCCATTTGATTAAAAACCTTCAATGGCTCCCTGTATTCTACAGAATCTATCCTATTTAATAAAAGAGTAATATGCAAATTGACCGTACCTCTGCTACACCACAAGTCATGCCCACAAGCCACGCCCATCAGCCAATCAGGAGCAAATATGCAAATAAACCCAACCAAGATGGCTACGGCCACAGAGAGCAGGAGGGAGGCTTGGGTTTCCCCGGCAATGGAGGAAGCCAAGCTTTCCGCCTGCCCTTGCTGGCCTAGGCCTCCACTCAAGGCTACAAAGTTTCAATGATAGAAGATACATAAATCCAAACAGAAATGGCAGCAGCCACAGAGCTGGAAAGAGCAGGAGGCTAGGGTTGCCGGCAGCAATGGAGGAAGCCAAGCTTCTGCAGCCCTGGCCGGCCCAGGCCTCTGCTTAAGGCTACAAAGTTTCAATTATAGAAGATAAATAAATCCCAACAGAAATGGCTGCCACCTTGGAACAAGAAGAAGGCTTGGCTCCACTCCAGGCTACAAAGTTTCAATTGTAGAAGATAAATAAACCCCAGATACCAGGGCCTCCACTTGGGTCGCCAGGGGGCATGGCTGGCCTGCAAACCACCACAGGCCCCTCGCCCAGGCCACCCTACGCCCCAAGGGAACCCCCACCCCGATCTGGGACACCCTTCAGGGCAAACCAGCTGGCCCCCACCTGTGCACCAGGCCTCTATCTTATCTAATAAAAGAATAATATGCAGATTGACCATCACTCCAACACACAAGATGGATGCCCGCATGTGGTCAAAGATCCTGCCCACATGTGGACACAAGATGGCCACCACAAGATGGCCAGCAAGGGAGGGCAGTTGGGAGGGACCAGGCCTGCAAGGGAGGGCAGTTGTGGGCGATCAGGCCTGCAGGGGAGGGCAGTTAGGGTTGACCAAGCCGGCAGAGGAGGGAAGTTGGGGATGACCAGGCCTGCAGGGAAAGGCAGTTGGGAGGGACCCAGGCCTGCAGGGAAGAGCAGTTGGGGGGGAACAGGCCTGCAGGGGAGGGCAGTTAGGGGTGACCAGGCCTACAGGGGAGGGCAGTTAGGGGTGATCAGGCCTACAGGGGAGGGCAGTTAGGGGTGACTAGGCTTGCAGGGGAGGGCAGTTAGGGGCAAACAAGCTGGCAGGGGAGCAGTTAGACATCAATCAGGCTGGCAGGGGAGTGGTTAGGGGGTGATTAGGCTGGCAGGCAGAAGCAGTTAGGGGCAATCAGGAAGGCAGGCAGGTGAGCAGTTGGGAGCCAGCAGTCCTGGACTGTGATAGGGATGTCCGACTGCCCTTTCAGACCAGATCGGGTCTGAAAAGGCAGTCGGACATCCCTCGAGGGGTCCCAGATTGGAGAGGGTGCAGGCTGGGCTGAGGAACAGCCCCCCCATGCACAAATTTCATGCGCCGGGCCTCTAGTATATATATAAAAGCTCAGCAACCTAAGAGCGAGTGACCAGAATGACCAGTCGACCAGTCGCTATGACACACACTGACCAACAGGGGGCAGACTCTCAATGCAGGAGCTGCCCCCTGGTGGTTAGTGCACTCCCACAGTGGGAGCGCTGCTTGGCTGACCAGTATGAGTGGCTTCAGCTGCTAGCAGGCCCAGGGTGAGACTGAGTCTCTGCACCTATCAAATACCTGAGACAATCCAGACTTTGGTCTGAACCCACCAGCTGATGCAGGCCTTCTAATGTGTGTTCTAGAAAGAGCACGGGGAGCTGGCATAGGTGGATGGCAAGAGGGGACATGACTGTGGACACCCTGGGGAGGCTGTCCTGATGGCTGAGGATCCTGGAGCACAACTGCTCTGAACATCCCCAACAGTGTCACTGACCTGGCATCACACATCAAGGACATTCACCGAGTGGCTTTGGGGTGCAAAGCTCTCTGCCAGGTTCCTCCAGGACATAGAACATGCCTTTACCCAAGACATTACCCCGAAATATCAGCTCAGACTAATTTCCTCATTCAGCAGCTGCTCAGAGGGCGATCCACAGCCACTCAGCTGACTGGGATGAGCCATGCACCCCCACCAGTGCATGAATCCATGCACGGAGCCTTTAGTTAGATATAAATGTACTTGGTATTCATGGCCTTCACAAAGTGACCCCTAACTCCCTTTCTAGTTCTAGTTGAACTGACAATTCCCAAAGATACCTTATCCTTTTACTCCACTGTACTCATACTACTCTTTTCCCCCAGAGTGCTTTTTATTTCTGCCTATCAAAATTCTTCTCATCTTTTAAGATTTGCCTAAATATCAATATTCAAGTTGATGCAATTTTTCCATATCTTGATTTTCTATAACACTTCATTTATTGTACCTCCCTTAAGACATTTATCATAGCTTTCTTTGTATTAAAGTCACTCATGTACCTGTCTTATTTTTCCCTCTCAGATCATAGGTCTTGCCCTCCAGGAAGTTATGTTTTACCTATCTTAGTTTTATTTCATGTACAGCACCTAGTACAGAAGAGATGCCTGATAAATATTTGAACAGAATTCAAATAAGTTACCTTTAGAAGTTATCTATACTTATTGCAATAATGTTCAATTTGTCAAAAAGTTTTTGAAGTCCTTCACAATTGTTTTAAGGGCCTGTGGGATTACTTTAAAAGCTTTCAGCCGTGACAAATCTTCATCATTTGAGGGAAAATTTGATTTTGGAAAGTAAAATTTATTCTTAGTCAGGTTTAGTGAATAATATAAATGTTCAATCTGGGCTGTTATATTTTCAGTTATTGAAAAAGAAATATGAAGTAATGATACAAAATCTCTGGATGAGTTATGAACAAAAAAACTCCAGAAAGAGAGTTCCCTAAATGATTTCAATAATTACAATATCATTGTAATGACTTTATAACTTTCTAAGTTTTCTAGTTTGAAACATACAGTACTCATTTGAATGTGTGAGTTATAACATATTTGTCAAATGCATCTTGACTCTATGTAGATTAATTTTACAGTTTTCTAAACTAAGATGTTAAAAATCTATTTGGACTTTAAATATTATTTAAACAAGAAGTATATTTCCTTGCTAATTTGAAATATTGTATTTTATAGTTTCTGGTGAAGGAGAAACTTTGCCATCACTATCGCACAAAACAAAATTTCCCAAGTTGATGGGAAACATATTTATACAGTACTTTGAATCAGAAAAGCTTACAAATTCAACTACTATACCCGGGTGTTCTGAGTTTTACCAGAAATATACAGAACTAAAGAACAGATTCAAAGCCAACGATAGAGGGCTATAAAACAAAAAAGTGAAAGTCATTTCTTCACAAATCTCATGGAATTTATAGCATTGGTATATTAATGTGGTTATGGAAGTTTTCAATTTTATTCATTGCATACAGTTGGCTTAAGCAAGAAACCACACTTTATATTAAAATGTATAGTGTCCAACTTTAAAGAAATTACATTAACCATTTTTATTATATGTATTATTTTATATGTAAGTTTTCAATAGTTACTGGGTCTCTTGTAATTCATTTGGTTTAACATGTTTTCTCTAACAACTTTATATAGTCAGTTTAAACATTATTCTAATAGATGGGAGTATGTGAAGAGATAGTCCAAAATGGTTGGATATCTCTATTATTTCAAGAGTATATTATATGATTATTTTAGCAGCATTACCTCCTTCATTGAAGTTAGCAATCAATTTAGCTTATAAACATTACATCATATACCAATTATTGGTGGGAAGACAAGAAACTATATATTTTAAAGAATATTTCCATAGACATTTTATCACTCTCAGTTCACTATTTTAAAAATAAATTATTCAAACTTCATGACCCTCAGTGATTCTAGTTAATTGACATTTTACTGTAGTGGGATTTTAACTTGAGTAAATATATTTTGAAATTTTTCTTAAAAGTATTATTTGGAGTTTACATCAGTGTAGCCTATCCTTATCATATTGGTGTATTTTGAACTCAAAGTAAAATGGAAAGTATAGTGGCCAAAGACAGTAATCCTATCTAATAAAAGAGAAATATGCAAATTGACAGTCACTCCAACACACAAGATGGCCGCCCCCATGTGGTCAAAGATGGCTGCCCCCATGTGGACACAAGATGGCCACCACACGATGGCTGGCAGGGGAGGGCAGTTGTGGGGGATCAGACCAGCAGGGGAAGGCAGTTAGGGGTGACCAGGCCAGCAGAGGAGGGCAGATGGGGGAGACCAGGCCTGCAGGAGAGGGCAGTTTGGGGTAACCAGGCTAGCAGGGGAGGACAGTGGGGGGGAACCCAGGCCAGCAGGGGAGGGCAGTTAAGGGTGACTGTGCCAGCAGGGGAGGGCAGTTGGGAGAGACCAGGCCTAAAAGGGAGGGCAGTTAGGGGTGACCAGGCCTGCAGGGAGGGCAGTTGGGGGGACCAGGCCTGTAAGGGAGGGCAGTTGGGGAGACCAGGCCAGGAGGGGAGGACAGTTGGGGGGACCCTGGCCTGCAGGGGAGGGTATTTCGGGGGGGACCAGGCCTGCAGGGGAGGGCAGTTGGGGGGGGCAGGCTGGCAGGGGAGGGCAGTTGGGGGTGACCAGGCCAGCAGGCAAAGGCAGTTATGGGTGACTAGGCCTGCAGGGGAGGGCAGTTAGGGGCAACCAGGTTGGCAAGGGAGGGCAGTTATGGGTTACCTGGCCAGCAGGGGAGGGCAGTTAGAGGCAATTGGGCTGGCAGGGGAGCAGTTAGGTGTCGATCAGGCTGGCAGGGGAGTGGTTAGGGGGTGATCAGGCTGGCAGGCAGAAGCAGTTAAGGGCAATCAGGCAGGCAGGCAGGCGAGCAGTTGGGAGCCAGCAGAACTGGATTGTGAGAGGGGTCCCAGATTGGAGAGGGTACAGGCTGGGCTGAGGGACACACACACCCCGTGCACGAATTTCGTGCACCGGGCCTCTAATAATTTAAATAATTGACAATATTACTTTACTATTTACATTGACTGATCATCACTTCTTATTAGTAGGCATAATAGTAATTCATAGGCTATGATTGAATATAATTCGTCAAACACAATAAATGTTTGATTGAATACCATTTTCCCACCACTTAGCAATATTGATTTGCCTTATCAGTTTCTCAGGAGGTACTCATTTGAGAAGGAAGGAGAGGGAAAGTGAGAATTTGGAGTACTCCAAATCTTTGTGTGTCCCAGGAAGAAAGTATGGCAAAGTACAGGCTAACCTGAGCCATAGTTCATGGAATCAGCTTGGTCTCTATAACAATCCCCCAAATCCAACTGGAGTAGTAGCTACTTGTGTGGCAATGCTGACATAGTAAGCTGCTGCTCAGTATTTATTTGCCTTAGTAGTTTCTGCTTAAAAAATAAACTTAAATTTATGTAGAATGAATAAATCTTGAGACCTAATATACAACATGATGACTACAGTTAATTTAATTATTGTAACTCATCTCACAGAACACTTGCAATTTTATTATAAAAAATGTTATTGTCCATAGCTTTCCAAACCATACTTCCAGGCTTCAACAATGTCCCATAATGTGCCTTGAATCTTCAGGGGAACTTTGCACCACTTCTAAAATTTCCCCACCAAAGAAGGCCCTTTAAATCTGTTGCATTCAGTAGGAAACAGAATTGTCTAGGTGGGGAATATGCTCTAAATGAAAACTTATCTTGAAGTCTTATATGAATTTTTTTTTGTGTGTTTATCAGCTTTCCAAGTCGGAGTAATGCATACCTTACTGAGATTCCATTTGTTGTTTCCACAGATTTCAGGAAATCTAACTGTGCCTTGGATTACAGGGTGTTCTAGAAAAAGAGCAGTAAGTAATCTTTCATTTAAAGGAATAAATGTGTTTTCTCCTGTGGTGTTAGTAGGAATGTCATTGAGAAAACTATAATAATATTTGTAAAGTTGGCAAAACTGAACCTCAATAAGACTGCATTATCTCAAAGAATATATTTTGTGATGATATTATTTATACATACTACAAAGGTAACAAATAAAATGCAGTAATCAACACACTAAATAATCTTTGAGGAGGTTTTTGCAGTTTTAAAAAGCATTCAGAGATAATTAATAAAACATCATACTTTTTTTACTTCTAATGAACCCAGTTAATTTGATCATATAATTGAATTATGATTGATATAAACATCTCAGTCAACATTAAATAATCTATATTAGTAGTAGTGCACTTTGGTATTTACCAGTGATGAGTAACTAATATTTTAACAATTTTGTTTTTATGATATAACTTTTGTGATGTTTATAATATGAATATAACAGAACTACATTGAAGTTGTGTTTTCTCAACAAAGCCTGCTCAGTTGGTCTGTAGAGGACCATAAATCTGCATTTAACAAGTACATCAGGACATTTTGGTGTAACTTGTCCATACATGGGAAATTATTAAAATATTTTAATATACAAGAGACACGAATAGACTTTTAGAAAGATAACTCAAGTTATTTTATGTTAGATAGGTTTGGAGATAATAAAATGGAAGCCAGGACAGTAGTACTGGACAGGATTATATGGACTCCTTTTTATTTTTTCCCCACAAAATAGAACTATATACCATGCAAGTAATACAGGAGGCCACCAAAGTAGAATTGTGAAGGATGGAAAGAAAGCAACCGGTTAGGGACTCCAAGATTTGGAGGAACTACACAGTATTTTGTCCCCACAAAATGGCAGAAAGTGACACAAGCTATGCATCTAATGACCCCTAACCTAACAACTGCATAAAAAATAAAATATCTAGGAATAAATTTTACCAAAGTGATAAAAGATCAGTACTCAGAAAATTATATGACTCTGAAGAAAGAAACTGAAGAAGCTACAAATAAATGGAAACATATACCTTGCTCATTGGTAGGAAAAAGTGAAATCATTAAAATATCCATACTATCCAAAACAATCTGTAGATTCAACTCAATTCTCATCAAAATACCCTTGACATTTTTCACAGAACTAGAACAAATAATTTAAAAAAATTTATGGAATCACAAAAGACCATGAAGAGCCACAGCAATCTTAAGAAAGAAGAACAAACTTGGAGGTATTAGGCTACCCAATATCAAACTATAGTACAAGACTATAATACTCAATACAGCAATGGACTGGCATAAAAACTGACACATAGATCAATGGAACAGAATAGAGAGCCCAGAAATAAACCTACAACTAGATCCTCAATTAATATATGAGAAAGTAGGTAATAACATACAATGGTGTATATACAGTCTATTCAATAAATGGTGTGGGCAAACTGAGCAGATATATGCAAAAATGAAACTAGACCATTTTATTACACCATATACAAAAATAAACTCAAAATGGATTAAAGATGTTAATGTAAGACTCAAAACCATAAAACTCCTAGAAGAAAGCATAAGCAGTAAAATATCTAATACTAGAGGCCCGGTGCATGAAATTTGTGCATGGGGGGGGGGGTCCCTCAGCCCTGCCTGCACCCTCTCCAATTCAGGACCCCTCGGGGGATGTCTGACTGCCAGTTTAGGCCCGATCCCACAATCCAGGACCACTGGCTCCTAACCACTCACCTGTCTGCCTGCCTAATGCCCCTAACTGCTCCCCTGCTTGCCTGATTGCCCCTAACTGCTTCTGCCTGCCTGCCTGGTCACCCCTAAGGGCCAGCCCCTGCCGACCTGGTCGCCCCCAACGTGCATATGGCTGGGGTCCCGCAGCCTGCCTGTGCCCTATAGCAGTCCAGGAGCCCTTGGGGATGTCCTCAGGGAAGTGAGCCTAAGCCAGTAGTCAGACATCCTTAGATCTGCTACGGAGGTGGGAGAGGCTCCCGCCACCACTGCTGCACTTGCCAGCCATCACCCCAGCTCAGGGCTTCTGGCTGAGTGGCACTCCACCTGTGGAAGTGCACTGACCACCGGAGGAAGCTCCTGCATTAAGCATCTGCCCCCTGGTGATCAGTGTGCATCATAGCAACTGGTTGTTCCTCCGTTTGCTCGATTTGCATATTAGCCTTTTATTATATAGGAGGGGATGGACATAGACAAAAGTGTGGTGATGGCCAGAGGTGGGGGGTCTGGGTGGAGGAGGGTAAAGGGGGGGGGATGGGAGACATCTATAATAGTGTCAATAGTAGAATAAAAACAACAATGATATACCATTACACAAACACATATTAGGAAAAAAATGATATATTATGAACTATGTATTTACTACTTTGATAAAAATAAAAAATTTAAAAAGAAAGAATTTTGTTCAGAAAGGAGTGTTGTTGAAATGTTTTTTGTTTTGTTTTGTTTTGTTTTTTTTTCTTTTTTCTTTTTATGGCAAAGCTAAGGAAGCTTCAGAGCCCCTGTGAGGGCTGGATTTGTTATGGGGGAGAAAGCAAGCAAATTTCAACCAGCAGCATTTTGGATAACCTGCCCGAAATGATTTAAAAGAGAAAGGGACAGATTCCCCATGCCTATAGTTATTTGTAATTTATTTTTTATTCTAAATGAAGTCATTTTTGAACCTTATTTAAAAAATCCCCCCCGCTAAAATTAGTCCTTCAGGCTCAGTAAATTTTAGGCCTCACAAAACCTGTGTTAGTCCCTGAGGGTTGGGGTCCCCAAAGGAGTTCAGATTCATTCATTATATTTATTTGCTCATTTTAATTCTTGTTCTAGAGGGAGAGTGAGTACAGTTTTTTACTCAGTAATTTTTATAATAAGAATTGTATTGGAACCTGCTCCTTATTTGGCTGTTTATAGGTTTACCTTACCGGGAACTCACAGACTTTAAGACCTTTGAAGATAGGGACAGAGCTGTATTGTGTTTCTATAATACAGGCACAAAGTTAATACAAATTTTATAAATATTTGTTGAAGAAACTGATAAATTTCAGTGCCATAAGGCATTACTTTTTCTTCTGCTCCATCTCTTTATTGAGACTTTTGTGCAAAGCATAAGGCTGAGGGGATGAGCATGTAGAGTGAAGTAAAGTTGCTTTTTCCAAATCCTAGATCCCATACTTTGATTTTACATAATAAATGCATTTCTGAATGACATTTTGAATTGAGGATATTAGATTTTGCTAATATCAACTCCCTTTACTCATAGAGATTATTTTTAATGGTGTTTAAACGTTTCGTACTATGAGGTGCAAAATATTTTGCTTATTTAAAGAATCTTTATGCATTCTTTCTGTAGTAAAGTGGATTACCAACATGGTAAGTCTATTTGGGGGGTCTGCTTAAAATGGGGCACACCAGTACTAAATTTGGTTCTAACAATGACTAATTCGCACACCATGTGTGAATTAGATGGCTGTTGGACATAACCATTTTTTTTTGGTCCCTTTGCTCCCACAGCTCCTGCTTCAATCAGAGGCAGTGTCTTGACCAGCCTTGGGCAAACTACGGCCCGCGGGCCGGATATGGCTGTTCTATCCGGTTCTCTTGCTCTCCCCTCCGCTCCTTTACTTTGAATTTATATTAGTTCACACAAACACTCCATCCATGCTTTTGTTCTGGCCCTCCGGTCCAGTTTAAGAACCCATTGTGGCCCTACAGTCAAAAAGTTTGCCCACCCCTGGTCTTGACCCTCCATGACCTCTTTGTCATGGCGACCACGAGGAGTCTACTGCCTGAGGCCTTGGCAGTCAGCCAGGTGTTGACCTTCCCAAGATGGCGACAACCCTGATGAATGCATGTCAGGGGCAGGGTCCCCTCGACAGAGGCAGAGCAGAGAGGCACACAGGGAGAGCTTTCAGGCAGGACAGCTTTCAGGCAGGCCAGCTCCCATGCTGGTGGGCTGATGGCTGAGGGGAGTGGCAGCCACTGGTGAGGCCAGGTGTGGGCTCACAAGGGTGGGGAGCCTGAGGCACCAGTCTTCGCTGGGTGGGCAGGCACTTCTTCCCAGGGTTTCCGAGGGTGTTGGGGGCGGAGACGCACCCCAGCCTCTGTGCTGGGATGGAGCTGGAGAGGAAGGAGGCTGTCCCCTCCTCCACTTCTGGGTGGGGCATTGCAGAGGAGGGGCTGTGGATCCCTAGGCCAGACCCACCATCCCAGGGGCAGGTCATGGGTTCAGGTGCTGCCAAGGCCGCCATACCCTTGGGGGCAGGAAGGAACATCTGAGCCCGCCCTGCAATAAGTCCCTGGCTTGGGTGTCTGAGCAGCAGGTGGGCAGCAGGTGGCAAGAGTAGATGGAGAAACTGGCCCCGGGCCGGATAGGTGAGGTGTGCAAAACTTCTGCCTGGACAGCACCAGGGCTGTGGAGTTGTGGCGGATAAAAAAGCGCTGGAATCCGAGGTCTCAATGCTGGCACAGGGGTCTGAGAACCTGGCAGGATGTGGGACATGACTCTCCTGCCTCCACCTGGCATGGGCTCCACTGTGCTGCTGGAGGGGGAAAGGTAGGGGCTGGCCTAGCACAAGCCATTCGCTGCTTGCCACCTGCCACAGCTCGCCAGTCCCCTATAGGCTGGGGAGAGGCAACCGGTCGGTCCTTTGGTCATCCTGGTCGTGACGGACACTGACTTTTTATATATATAGATTTCTCCTAGCAATATTTTTTCTGCAAGGGAAACAAAAGAAAAAAAAAACAAAAACAAATTGAGACTACAACAAACTAAAAAGTTTTTGTCAAGCAAGGAAATCATCAACAGAATGAAAAGACAATCTACTGAATGGAAGAACATATTTGTCCATGATACATCCTTAGTAGTTAATATCTAAAAATTTTGAAGAATTCAACACTAAAAAAAAAAATCAAATTGAAAAATCAACAGAGGACCTGAAGAGACATTTCTCCAAAGAGGACATTCAGAAGGCCAATAAACATATTGAAAGATCTCAACAGCATTAATTATCAGATAAATGCAAATTAAAACCACAATGTCACCTCATACCAGTTAGAATGGTTGTCTTCAATCAATCAACAAGCAATTGCGTGTTGATCTAGATGTGGAGAAAAGGGAATCCTTGTGCACTGTTGGTGGGAACACAGATTGATTTAGTCACTGTGGAAAGCAATATGTTGTACCTGAAAAAAAAATGGAACTGCCTTATGACCCAGCAATTCCATTTCTGGATATTTATCCAAAGAAACCCAAAACACCAATTCAAAAGAATATATGCACCCCTATATTCATTGCAGTGTTATTTACAATAGCCAAGACATGGAAGCAACTAAGTGCCCATCAATACATGAATGGATAAGAAAGTGTTGGTACAAATATACGTGGCATATTACTTGGCTATTAAACAGAAGGAAATATCACCATTAGTGACAGCTTGGATGGACCTAGACCCGTGGTCGGCAAATCGCGGCTCGCGAACCACATGCGGCTCTTTGGCCCCTTGAGTGTGGTTCTTCCACAAAATACCATGGCCTGGGCGAGTCTATTTTGAAGAAGTGGCGTTAGAAGAAGTTTAAGTTTAAAATATTTGACTCTCAAAAGAAATTTCAATCATTGTACTGTTGATATTTGGCTCTGTTGACTAATGAGTTTGCCAACCACTGACCTAGAGGATATTATGCTATATGAAATAAGTCAGTCAGAGAAAGACAAGTGCCATATGATTTCACTTACATGTGGAATCTAAAAGAACAAAATAAACAAAACAGAAACAGACTCATATATAAAGAGAACAGACTGATGTTACCAGAATAGAGCGTGTTTGGAGAACTTGATGAAAGGGGTGAAGAGTTTAAGAAATATAAGTTGGTAGTTACAAAATAGTCCTAGGGATGTAAATATAACATAGGGAATATAATTAATACTAGGGCCCTGGTGCACGAAATTTGTGCATGGGGGGGGGGGTTCCCTCAGCCCAGCCTGTACCTCTCTAATCAGGGACCCCTTGGGGGATGTCCGACTGTGGGATCAGGCCTAAACTGGCAGTCAGACATCCCTCTCACAATCCGGGACTGCTGGATCCCAACCACTCGCCTGCCTGCCTGATTGCCCCTAACTGCTTCTGCCTACCAGCCTGGTCACACCCAACTGCCCTCCCCTGCTGGCTTGGTCGCCCCCAACTGCCCTCCCCTGCAGGCCTGGTCACCCCTAATTGCCCTCCCCTGCAGGCCTGATCTTGCCCCCAAGTGCTCTCCCCTGCCAGCCTGGTTGCCCCCAATTGCCCTCCCCTGCTGGCCTGATCTTGTCCCCAATGGCCCTCCCCTGCCGGCCTGATCTCACCTCTAACAGACCTCCCCTGCTGGCCTGATCTTGCCCCCAATGGCCCTTCCCTGCCGGCCTGATCTTGCCCCCAACAGCCCTCCTCTGCCGGCCTGTTGTCACCCCTAACTGCCCTCCCCTGCCAGCCTGTTCACCCCTAACTGCCCCTGCCTTAGCTCCCACCACCATGGCTTTGTCTGGAAGGAAGTTGGACGTCCAGAAGATGGCCATCCAACCCAGTCTAATTAGTATATTACCCTTTTAGTAGTATAGATAGATTATATAGGATAAGATTGCTTAAATGGGGAGGGGGGAAGCCTTTTTCAGCAGGAAGAAATGATCTTGGCAGACAAAAACACATAATCCCTATATCTGAACTGATAGCCAGCCATATGCACTATACTACCCTAACTGGTCATGAAAAAATTGAACCGCTTTCTTACACCGTATACCAAATAGCTGTTCCCCTTAAAACTTCCTCCCTCCTCAGCCCCCACCTTAGGTTCTACTTTCGCAGTTCACCCAGATTACGTTCTGATTGGTTGGTTTTTATGCCAGCCAGTGTCAAAAGCTCCACCTCCTAGGCAGCCATTGGCAACTTACACTTCATCCAGATTTGGTTCTGATTGGTCGGTTTCTATGCCAGTCCGTGTCAAAAGCTCCGCCTCCTAGGCAGCCATTGGCTCCTGGCACTTCACCCAGATTTGGTTCTGATTGGTCAGTTTCTATTCCAGTCAGTGTCTCCGGGCCTATCTCTGGGCCTGATCAAAGAGGCTAGGCTGATCAGCAGCCCCGGAGAAGGCCCGGAGAGAAACAGAGGCATGGCTGTTGGCAAAGCTGGGAGAGAAAGAGAGAGACAATGGCTGATCAACAGCTGCCGTGGAGGCTGGGGAATCAGACCCTGCCTCTCTCTGCAGGCCTCTCTCTGGGTCTGATCCGCAGCCCCCTCGGCAGTCAGTGCTGGGTCGCTGCACCACCACTGGCTGCAGTCAGTGCTGGGTCGCCTTAGCAACCCAGCACTGACTTCCAGTGTTTGGTCGAGCCTTGGTCGTTATGGAACCTGGCTCTTTATATATATAGATTGTAATAACTATGTATGGTGTCAGTAGGTAATAGACTTATTGGGGGTGATCACTTCTTAAGGTATATAAATGTCTAACCACTATGTAGTCCACCTGAAACTAATGTAATATTGTATGTCAACTGTAATTTAAAAATGGATTTTAAAAAGGATTTTAATATTTGTCATCTTTAAGGGATTGTTTTTGAGTACAAATATATAGTTCAGTTCTACATTTAACTGAGATACATAATTAAAACACAAAAATTTGCTCTCCAATATCAGTTTTGTCACCTAATTTTATTTTTAAAAGGGGAACAAATAACTCATTTTCTAGAAATGTCCTTGAGGCTGGTGAAGAGGCCAAAAGGTTTCTGTTGTGTTGCAATAGTGAAATTTACACAATTATCTGGTCACTTGAATCAACCCTCAGGTTTCACCTTGATTTTCAGTGTTACTGGAACATTACTCTTTTCACAAAATCAACAATATATTTGTTTAATATGTCTCCCTCACTTGAGCCAAGGGTTAGGCTGTGGTATGTCTTATAAAATGAAAGTGGCTTTAAAGTTCAATAGGAGGAAAAAAATGATTTAATCTTCAGACTTCCTCAGGGAAGAACTTAACATTTCTTCCTATTCTAAATGGGTATTCAGTTATCATGCTAGTTGATTTTTATTACTTCACTAGAGGCCTGGTGCATAAAATTCAAGCATGGGGGTGTTCCTTCAGCCCAGCCTGCACCTTCTCCAATCCAGGACCCTTTGGGGGATGTCCGAAGGGGAATTGGGCCTAAACTGGCAGTCGGACATCCTTCTCACAATCCAGGACCACTGGCTCCTAACTGCTCACCGGCCTGCCTGCCTGATCGCCCCCTCTCCAGCCTGATCACCCCCAACTGCCCCCCCTGTGGGCCTGGTCACCCCACACAGCCTGCTGCTCAGTCATTTGGTCACCCCTCACTAACCCCCCTGACAGCCTAGTCGCCCCACACATCCTGTTTGGTCATTTGTTCAGTTGCAATGGTCGCTTAGGCTTTTATTATTATAGATTTTATTATTTAAAGCTTTTAGGAGCTTTAAAAATAACCATTTTTCCTCCATAAGTTTCTACTTCATAGGCATTGCCATAAGTCATCTTCAGCATTGCTAAGTATGATATCCAGCATGTTTCTAACAAATGGAATCAGGTTTTATTTAGTTCAGTTTAAGAGATGAATCAGCTTTGGATGTCCTCTAAATGAAATACAAATTAATTGCCTGAGTGTGTTTCAGTTTTTGTTCATTATTTCTTCCTTTCTGACAGTAATTTAGGCTAGCTTGCACTCAAGAATTTGGTGCAATAGCAATGGAAAAATATAGGAATATTTATGCTGGCTGTTATGATGGACCTTACTACCATTTATTTTGCTCTCAGTTTTATATTGAGAAGTTTATCTTCACAAGTATTGAACAATCAATATAGGATGGGTACCTAATGAGATTTTTATGTTGTAAATAACTTGAGGGTTATTCCATTTGATTAAAAATTTGGATGGTATGTTTTGATTTATTTATTGGGAACATGTCATTTGTACTAGTACTTGAAATAAATGTTACTTATCAGTGTTTTTTAAGAAGTGGAAGAACAGATTTAGCAATAAGGAAATTAACACAAACAAAAATGTACTATATTTCTTATGAAGAGACACATTAATTATATACTCTAACTCCAATATCATGGTAGAAAACTAAGAATTCACATATTGATTTTCCTCCTGATAGCTAAAATTCCTTTTCAAAAGTATGTAGCTTCAAAACAAACTTGCTCCTATTGTGTAGTATTACATGAGTTTTAGCTATGATAACTTTATTTATATTTTATATATTATATACATTATTTTCCATTGTTACCCAAATCTAATTTAAGAGAGTGTTTCACTTTAAATTTCTGCTGGAAAGGAAATGTTGAAAGCAGTGTATGTGTAGGAAGGATTTGAAGTCTAGCTTCGATGTGGGACCAGACCATATCTTCTTAGGCAAAGGCAGCCTTATTGCTCATGCCATGATTTGTAACATTTGCCGTAAACTCACTCACTCTCACAGGCTTTCTCTTGCTCTCTAGCTTTCTCACACTTACTCTCATCACAAACACACACATACACATATAGGGATTTATAGGATATATTTTAATTAAAATTAATTTTTAGGTTTTTTCACTACCTCTTGAGATAATTGGAGACATCATAGGGATAAAGCTACTAGAATAAAATCAGAATATTCCTATTTCTATATCTGCCATGGACTCTCTATGCCCTGTTGAATGTGTCCTTTGACCCTTCTTTTCCTGACTCCTTATCAGCAAATTGGAGATTAATATTCTATCTTGCTTCTAATTTACTTCCTAGGGATGCCGCCAGGATTTATTGAATTAAAACAATATATAAAGTCCATAGTTTATTGGTTTAAAAACCCTAAGAAAAAAAAAGATAGGCTAATTATGAAACTCCCTAAAGTCATAAATATGATTGCTTTCTTAGGACCACATTATCGTCTTACATTTTTATATGCCTTTTTAATTAATTATAAAATTTGTAGGAGAGTTATGTGTATGGAAATTTAGATTAAATTATCAAAAGACAGCACAGTGATGTAATCCTGACCCTGTTTTTATTTTTTTTCCTTTTTTTAAAATCCTTGCTTCAAGATATAGTTTTATTGATTTTAGAGAGAGAGGAAGGGAGAGGGAGAGAAGAACATCCAGGTAAGAGAGATACATTGAACGTGCACCAACTGGGGATCAAACCTGCAACCTAGTTATGTACCTTGACTGGGAATCAAACCACAACTCATTGGTGCACAGGACGACGCTCCAACCAACTGAGCAACCTGGCCAGTGCCTGACCCTGTTATTTTTTAAATATATGTAGTGTGAATGTAAATGTATATATCATAGAAAAAAGGTTGAAAGAATATACATTAGAATGTTAACAAATGTTATTTCCAGGATTGTGTGTAATTGAAATTCTCTTCTTTTTAAAATGCATCTGTAATTTTTACAATGACATGAATTATTTGTGTGATTATAACCCTTTACAAAAAACATCGCTTAATTGCTATCAGCTAAAATTTTTATTCTAGTACACTTTCATGTTATAAAATCATGTTATAAATGTCATGGGCATTTTCATGTTATAAATATCATGAAAATGCCCATTTCAAAATGGGGGAACACAGAGTAAGAATTGCATAATTAATTTAACTAATGTATATATTGAAAGTAACCTAACACATCTCACCATGATGATCCTATCTATAATAGTCTTTCTTTTGATTATTCTAATTTTTAAAATTTGTTCTACAGCTACAAGACCGCACTCAGTTCAGTGACAAAGACTTAGCCACCCTTAAGAAGTACTGGGACAATGGCATGACCAGCCTTGGATCTATCTGTAGAGAGAAAATTGAAGCAGTTGCAACTGAATTAAATGTTGACTGTGAAATAGTTCGGGTAAGACATTTTCAATAATTTTCATGGTGTTGTTGGTGAGCATCTTAAATGAAAGCTTTAAAAATTTTATGAGGTTATGTAAATAATACCATCAATAAATTTTAAAAAATAACTCACATAATGGGAGGAAATATGTTCAAATCATATGTCTGATAAGAAACGTATATCCACAGTATATAAAGAGCTCTTACATCTCAATAATAAAAGGCAAATAATGCAGTTTTTAAAATAAGCAAAGAATTTGAATAAGCATTTATCCAAAGAAGATATACAAATGGTCAATAAACACACAAAAAGATGTTCAACATTACTTGTAATTATGAAAGTTAAAGCCACAATGAGATACCACTTAGTATCTACTATGATAGCTGGAATAAAAAAGACAGATAACCACTGTTAGCTAGGATGTGGAGAAATTGGAACCATTATACATTTCTGGTGAAAATGTAAAATGTTTTAGTCACTTTTTAAAACCGTCCTCTAAAATTTTAACAAATTAATTATATGACCCAGAAATTGTACTCTTATATATATAACCCAAAGAAATGAATCATGTGTCAACTTAAAAACTTATATATGGATTTTCTTAACAGTGTTATTCATAATACCAAAGAGTAAGAAAAAAACAATAAAACAAATGTTCTTCAAGATAATGGGTAAACAAAATGTGACATATGCCTATAATGGACTATTATAGAGCCATGTGAAGGAATTAAATACTGAAATTTGCTACAAAATAGATGAATCTTGACAACATTATGCTAAGTGAAAGAAGCTAGTCACAAAGAACCACATATTATATAATTATATTTATCTGAAATGTCCAGAATTGGCACATGTACAGAGACAAATTAGTGGTTGCCAGCAGCTGGGTGTATGGAGGAATGGGAAGTGACTGCTAAAGGGCAAAGGTTTTCTTTTTTTCATGATAAAAATATTTTGGAATTAAACAGTGGTGATTGTTGCACAACGATTTGATTATATTAAAACATGTTATTGTATACATTAAATGAGTCAATTATATGGTATTTTAAATATAGCTCAGTAACATGAGGTGATCTGAAATATATGTCACATCTTATGTAATGAATAATAGGTTGAAAATTATATTGATCTGTCTTGGGAACAGCAATTTTTCATTCCCTTTGAAATATGTTGATATAAGCTTTAGATAGTGACAGTGGTATATTGGTAAATGTTTAACAATCAGACATCTAAGGAAAACATTTATTGATTTCCATGGTATGAAGATTCCCACCATGGTTGATCCTATGGCTCATTCAATGTGGAGTTCAGAAGAAATACCAATAGTTGGCTCTCATGAGCAAATATGAGTAGGCTTCAGTTCAAACTAAAGGATCATCCCAGAATATAAAGAGAGAAGTACTATTAAAGAACAAGTGACAAATCACATAACTCTTTTAGAGGAAGAAATAAAGTTTTTGTCTTACACATACATGAAGAAAGATGGAGAAGTCATAAAGAACAGATTTATCAAAATAAATACTATTCTCAAAATACTGTCCTGTTCAGAGTCTTGCTTTTTATTTTGTTATGATCTAGATGGGAATTAAAAATTAATCTTGTATTTACTGAGCATGCTACATGTTACATATACTAACAATGAATTAGAAAAGCATTAGACATGTTTCCTATTTTTAAGGTGCTCAGACTCTAGCTAAAGGTTTGACATGAGAATACAAATAAATGACTGAAGATTAAATGGAATAGAACTATGGTATGAGGAGTCCAAGTAAAAGCCAAAAAAAAAAAAAGAAGAACACGTGTTTTTGTTGTAATTGTCATCTATTTTTATTTTTAACTCAAAGTTATGCATGCACATAACTTAAGGAGTCAAGTTCTATAGAACTTGCTACAAAACAAACATTTCTCATTCCTTCCCTGCTACCATTTTCCAGTAGCCAGAGTCAACCACTTCCTCCTCTTTTAGATGATTTATTTGGTATGTACCTCCATCTATAAATAATGTGCTGTATTAATTAGAAGTAGGCTTGGTTGTGAGTAACAAAAGGACTCAAAATAACAGTGCCCTACACAAGATATTTCAATTCCATGTACAAATCCAGGGATATTCAGTTTAGAACTGACATAGCAGTTCTGCCATATGAAGTCCTCAAAGACTTTGGTACCTTCTATCTTCCAGTCTGCCGTCTCTACAATATATTCCTTGTCCTCAAGGTCCAAAAGTATGGCATGTATGGTCCAGGCAGCATGACAAAAATGGAGAGAAAGAAGGGCAACAAATGTACCAGAAAGGGGATTCCCAGAAACTGTCACAAGACACATTCACTTACATACCATTGGCTAATGACTTGGTCATACCTAATTGGAAGGGAAGCTACAAATGCAGCTATATTGTGGGAAGCCAATATAAGTTTTATTCTGGAAGAGAGAGAAGGCAGATACTGGAGAAAAACTAGCAGTCTCTCTCATGTCTGTTTTTATCACTACTTTTTTTATTTTCAGTGCTAAGCATTATTGATTGATTTCCTACTATGAAATGTGAAGTTTTTAAAAATATATCTCAAAGTATCTTATTAATTATTTCACCTACATTCATACTTCTTATCTTCCCAGTATAATTATTTTATAATTTTGATTAGTTTGATATTCAATGTTTATGTAAATGTTTTTCACATTTGAATTATGTATTATAATGTTATTTGTCATTTTCTGTATAACATTATATTGTTTCCTTGGAGTTGATTATTTACTTAGTTTTTGTAAGTTTGCTTGCTTGATGTTCTACGTACTTACTATTAATTTATCCTCAAACCCTTCCACAGTTGTATATCTCTCCTCTCAATACATTTATACACATGTGGCAGTGTAACAATTTTATTATCTTGAAGAATCTTCTCCTGGAATATTATACTCTCCTCCAATCTGGATGGGTTACTCTGCACCTGGAGCGTAACAGTTACCTTGAGATTTCCATTTTAATCGTTTAATCCAATTGCTTTACTTTCAGTAAAATGTCCCCCCTTTTTATTCTTTTTTTTCTTTATATTGAATTTATCGGGACAACACTATTTACTGTAACAAAATTCTACAGATTTCAGGTGCAGTTCTACAACACATCATCTGTATACCGTTTTATGTGTTCAACACCTCCAATCATGTCTTCATAACCTGTTATTCCCCCACTCCCACCCTACTCCCCCCGCTTGGCAAACACCACACTGTTGTCCGTGTCCATGAGTTTTATTTTGTTTTTATTTTATGTTTTTATGCTCAATCCCTCCACATCCCGCCTTAGTTCATTGTGTTTATTAGATTCCATATAGTGTATCTTCTTTGAATAATTCTCAAGGTATGCTGTGCTGTTGCAAAAGGTACACTCAGGTGTTCTTTTAATTCTGAAGTATATTTCCTGGCTTGTTTTTATTTTATTTTGTTTTGTTATTCTTAATTCTTTATTGTTGAAAGTATTACGTATGTCCCCTTTTTCTCCCATTGACCTCACCCTGCCTGCCTCCACCTCCCAGTCCAGGTCTTCATCCCCCTATTGCCTGTTTCTATAGGTTATGCTTATATGCATGCAAGTTCATTGGTTGATCTGTACCCCCCACCAACACTCCCCTGCCTTCCCTCTGAGGTTTGACCGTTTGTTCAAAGTTTCTATGTCTTTGGATCTATTTCTCTTCATCAGTTTATGTTGTTCATTACATTCCACAAATGAGTGAGATCATGTGATATTTATCTTTCTCTGACTGGCTTATTTCACTTAGCGTAATGCTCTCCAGCTCCATCCATGCTGTTGCAAATGGTAGGAGTTCATTACTTTTTACAGCAGCATAGTATTCCATAGTGTAGTGCATATAAGCATAACCACTTGGTCATGGTGTATGATCTTTCTAATGTATTGCTGGATGAGATTTGCTAATATTTTGTTGAGGATTTTAGTGTCTATGTTTATCAGCAATATTATCCTGTAATTGTCTTTCATTGTAGTGTCTTTATCTGGTTTTGGGATTAGGGTAATGCTGGCCTCATAGAAAGAGGTTGGAAGTGTTCCTTCCTCTTGAAATTTTTGTAATAGTTTGAAGAGGATAGGTGTTGGATGTTTGGTAAAACTTCCCCATGGAGCCATCAGGACCAGGGCTTTTGTTTGCTGGAATTTTTTTTTTAATATATAACTGCTTCAATTTCATCAGTAGTTATTGGCCTGTTCAGGTTATCTGGTTCTTCCTGATTGAGTTTTGGGAGATTGTATTTTTCTAGGAATATGTCTATTTCGTCCAGGTTGTCCTGTTGGAGTAGAATTGTTCATAGTATTTTTTAAGATCCTTTGTATTTCTGTGGGTCTTTTGTTTCTGATTTTGTCTATTTGGGTCCTCTCTCTTTGTTTCTTGGTGAGCCTGGCTAAATATTCATCAATATTGTTTATCATTTCAAAGAATCAGATCTTGGTTTTATTGATCTTTTGTATTTCTTTAGATCTCTATGTCATTTCTTTCTACTCTGGTCATTATTTCATTCCTTTTGCTTACCCTGGGCTTTTCTTGTTGCTCTCTTTCTAATTCTTTAAGTTGTAGGGTTAGATAACACACATACATATGTTTTAATCCCTTTACCTTTGTTCTCCTAGCCCTCAAACCCCCTCCTCTCTGACAGATGTCAATCTATTCTATGCATCTATGCTTCTGTTTCTATTATTTGTTAAATTATTCTGTTCATGAGATTCCACATATGAATAAAATTGTATGGTACTTCTCTTTCTTTCACTGGCTTATTTCACTTAACATAATAATCTCCAGGTCCATCCAGGCTTTGGAAAAAGGTAAGTTTTCCTTCTTTTGTATGACTGAGTAGTATTCCACTGTGTAAATGTACCAGGGCTTTTTTATCCACTCATCTATTGATGGACAATTGGGTTGTTTCCAGATCTTAGCTATTGTTAATAACACTGCAATAAACATATAGATGTATATATTCTTTCGAATAAGTGTTCCAGGTTTCTTCAAATATATTTCCAAAAGTGCAAACTCTGAGTCATAAGGAAGTTCCATTTCTTTTTTTCAGAAAACTTCATACTGTTTTCGACAGTGGCTGCACCAATCTGCATGCCCACCAACAATGTGTGAGGGTTCCCTTTTCTCCACATCCACACCAGCATTTATTATTTGCTGATGTATTCATGATAGCCATTCTGACAGGCATGAAGTGATATCTCATTGTGGTTTTAATTTATATGTTCCTGATCATTAGTGACATTGACCATCTTTTCATATATCTATTGGCCATCTATGTGTCCACTTTGGAGAAGTATCTGTTCAGGCCCTTTGCCCTTTTTTTAATTGGGTTGTTTATTTTTTTGGTGTTAAGTGATATAAGTTCTTTTTCTACTTTGGAAACTAACTCCCTATTATTATATTTTTTTATTGTCTAAAGTTTTACATATGTCTCCTTTTTCCCCGCTTGACCCCCAACTCCCCTCCCCAGCCATTCCCACCCCAGACAAACCCCTACTGCCCCAGTGTCTGTGTCCATTGGTTACGCTAATATGCATGCATACTAGTCCTTTGGTTTCTCTATACCCCCCCCCCTCTGCCATTTGTCTCTGGATCTATTCTTGTTCATCAAATTATGTTGATCATTATATCCCACATATGAGTGAGATTGTGTGATATTTATCTTTCTCTGACTGGCTTATTTAGCTTAGCATAATGCTCTACAGTTTCATCCATGCTATTGCAAATGATAAAAGTCCCTTCCTTTTTATAGCGGCATAGTATTCCATTATGTAGATGTACCATAGTTTTTTAATCCACTCATCTGCTGATGGGCACTTAAGTTGGTTCCAAATCATAGCTATTGTAAATTATGCTGCTATGAACATAGGGGTGCATATATCCTTTATTATTGGTGTTTCTGGTTTCTTGGGATATAGTCCTAGATGTTGGATTACTGGGTCAAATGGGAGTTCCATTTTTAACTTTTTGAGGAAACTTCAAACTGTCTTCCACAGTGGCTGCACCAGTCTGCATTCCGACCAGCAGTGCACAAGGGTTCTTTTTCTCCACATCCTTGCCAGCACTTGCTTGTTGATTTTTTGATGATAGCCATTCTGACAGGTGTGAGATGGTATCTCATTTTTGTTTTGATTTGTGTATCAATCTTGTGTATCCTTTCAAAGAACCAGCTCTTGGTTTCGTTGATCTTTTGTATTATTTTGTGTGTGTTTTTTTATGTTGTTGTTTTTTGTCTTTATGTCATTTATTTCTGCTCTCATCTTTATTATTTCCTTGCTTCTGCTTACACTGGGCTTTTCTTGTTGCTCTCTTTTGAACTCTTTGAGTTGTAGGGTTAGATTATTTATTACTATTTTTTCTTGCTTTTTGAGGTAGGCCTGTAGAACTATAAACTTCCCTCTCAGGACTGCTTTCACTGTGTCCCATAGATTTTGGGTTGTTGTGTTTTCATTCTCATTTGTAGCCATGATGCTTTTTATTTCTTCTTTGATCTCTTTGGTAACCCAATCATTGTTTAATAGCATGCTATTTAGCCTCCAGGTGTTTGATTTTTTATTGTTTTTATTGTAGTTGATTTCTTGTTTTATGCCACTGTGATGTGAGAAGATGCTTCATATGATTTCTATCTTCTTGAATTTGAAGAGACTCTGCCTATAACCCAACATATGGTCTATCTTTGAAAATGACCCATGTTAACTTGAGAAGAATGTATATTCTGTGTCTTTGGGGTGAAATGTTCTGAAGATGTCAAATAATTCCATCTGATCTAGTGAGTCATTTAGGATTGATGTTTCTTTGCTGACTTTTTGTTTAGAGGATTTTTCCAGTGGTGTTATTGGGGTATTAAAGTCCCCTACTATGACTGTATTGCTGTCAATCTCTCCCTTGAAATCCTTCAGAATTTTTTAAAATGTATTTTGGTGCTCCTGTATTGAGTGCATATATGTTTACCAGAGTTATATCTTATTGTTGAATTGCTCCCTTTAGTATTGTGAAATGGCCTTCCTTATGTCTTGTTATCGTCTTCACTTTAAGGTCTAATTAGTCAGATATAAGTATTGCTACTCCAGCTTTTTTTTAATTTCCCTTGCCTGAAAAACCTTTTTCCATCCCTTCACCATCAGTCTGTGTGAGTCCTTTGTTCTGAGGTGGATCTCCTATAGACAGCAGATATATGGGTCATGTTTTCTTCCTTTTTTTAATATTATTTTTTTTTCAGTTTTTTTTATTGTTTAAAGTATTACATATAGTAGTACATATATCTCATTTTTTCCCCATTGACCTTCCCCAGCCTCCCCACCCCCTATGACATGCCCTCATCCCACCCGCACAGTGTCTTGTGTCCACTGGCCGTGCTTATATGCATGCATACAAGTCCTTTGGTTGATCTCTTTCCCCCACTCCCCAACACTCCCCAGCCTTCCCTCTGTAATTTGACAGTCTGTTCGGTGCTTTACTGCCCCTGTATCTAACATTTTGTTCATAAGGTTATAATGTTCTTTGTTTTCCATAAGTGAGTGAGATCAAGTGGCATTTTTCTTTCATTGCCTGGCTTATTTCACATAACATAATGCTCTGCAGGAACATCCATGCGGCTGCAAATGGTAAGAATTCCTTCTTTTTCATAGCAGCATAGTATTCCATTGTGTAGATGTACCACCGTTTTCTAATCCACTTATCTGCTGATGGGCATTTAGACTGTTTTGAAATCTTGGCAATAGTGAATTGTGTTGCTATGAACATGGGGGTGCATATATCCTTTCTGATTGGTGTTTCTGGTTTCTTGGGATATATTCCTAGAAGTGGGATTACTGGATCAAATAGGAGTTCCATTTTTAGGTTTTTAAGGAAACTCCATACTGTTCTCCACAGTGGCTGCACCAGTCTGCATTCCCACCTGCAGTGCAAAAGGGTTCCTTTTCCTGCACATCCTTGCCAGCACTTGTCTTTGTTGGTTTGTTGATGATAGCCATTCTGTCAGGTGTGAGATGGTACCGCATTTTCTTTTGCTTTGCATCTCTAGGATAATTAGTGACTTTGAGCATGTTTTCATATGTCTCTTGGCCTTCCATCTTCTTATGAAAAGATTCTATTTAGGTCCATTGACCATATTTTTATTGGATCATTTATCTTCCCTTTATTAAGTTGTATAAGTTCCCTGTAGATGTTGGAGATTAAACCTTTATCAGTGATAACATTTGCAAATATTTTCTCCCATGCAGTGGGCTTTCTTGTTGTTTTGTTGATGGTTTCTTTGCTGTGCAAAAGCTTTTTATTTTGATGTAGTCCAATTTGTTTATTTTCTCTTTAGCTTCCATTACCCTAGGAGTGGTATTGGTGAAGAAATTGCTTCAGCATATGTCTGATATTTTGCTGCCTGTGGATTCCTCTAGTATTTTTATGGTTTCCCATCTTATGTTTAAGTCCTTTATCCATTTTGAGTTTATTTTTGGTATGGTGTAAGTTGGTGATCTAGTTTCATTTTTTGCATATATCTGTCCAATTTTCCCAACACCATTTATTGAAGAGACTGTCTTGACTCCATTGTATGTTCATACCTCCTTTGTCGAATATTAATTGAGCATAGTGATTTGGGTCCATATCTGGGTTCTCTATTCTATTGCATTGTTCTATATGGCTGTTCTTGTGCCAGTACCAGGCAGTTTTGAGAACAGTGGCCTTGTAATAAAGCTTGAAATCTGGAATTCAGATCCCACCTACTTTGTCCTTCTTTCTCAGGATTGCTGTGGCTATTCAGGGTCTTTTTTTTATTCCAGATGAATTTTTGGAGAGTTTGTTCTAAATCTGCGAAATATGCTGTTGGTATTTTTATGTGGAGTGCATTGAATCTATAGATTGCTTTGGGTAGTATGGACATTTTAATGATGTTGATTCTACCAATCCATGAACATGGTATGTTCTTCTATTTGTTTACGTCTTCCTCTATCTCTTTTTTCAGTGTCCTTTAATTTTCCGTATATGACTTTTACCTCCTTAGTTAAGTTTATTCCTAGGTATCTCAATTTTTTTGGTGCGATGGTAAATGGGATAGATTTTTTAATCTCTCTTTCTATAAGTTCACTATTCGTGTATAGAAATGCCATAGATTTATTGGTGTTAATTTTGTATCCTGCTAACTTGCCGAATTTATTTATTAAGTCTAATAGTTTTTTGATTGAGTCTTTCGGGTTTTTTATATACAATATCATGTCTTCTGAAAATAAGGACAGCGTTACTTTTTCTTTTCCAATTTGTTTGCTTTTTATTTCTTCTTCTTAGTTTAATTGCAATGGCTAATACTTCCAAGTACTATGTCGAACAGGAGTGGTGAAAGTGGGCATCCCTGTCTTGTTCCTGTTCTTAAGGGAAATGGTTTTAGTTTTTGCCCATTGAGTATGATATTCGCTGTGGGTTTTTCATATATGGTTATTTTACATTGAGGTATGATCATTCTATTCCCACCTTGTTGAGAGTTTTTATCAAGAAAGGGTGTTGGATTTTGTCAAATGCCTTTTCTGCATCGACTGATGTGATTATGTGATTTTATTTGTTTATGTGATGTATCACATTTATTGATTTGTGGATATTGTACCATCCTTGCATCCCTGGGATAAATCCTACTTGGTCATGGTGTATGATCTTTCTGATGTAGTGCTGGATCTGATTTGCTAGAATTTTTTTTGAGGATTTTGGCATCTATGTTCATGAGGAATATTGGCATGTAATTCTCTTTCATTGTGTTGTGTTTATCTGGTTTTGGTATTAGGGTGATGCTGCCTTCATAGAATGAGCTTGGAAGTGTTCCTTCCTCTTAAATTTTTTGGAATAGTCTGAGGAGGATGGGTTTTTGGTCTTCTTTGAATGTCTGGTAAAACTCCCCTGTGAAGCCATCTGGCCCCTGGCTTTTGTTTGCTGGAAGCTTTTTGATGACTGCTTTAATTTCTTCCATATTTATTGGCCTATTGAGATGTTCAGGTTCTTCCTGATTGAGTTTTTGAAGGTTGTATTTTTCTAGGAATATGTCCATTTCCTCCAGGTTGTCCAGTTTGTTGGAATAGAGTTGTTCCCAGTATTTTTTAACAATCCTTTGTATTTCGGTGGGGTCTGTTGTTATTTCTCCTCTTTCATTTCTGATTTTGTTTATTTGCGTCCTCTCTCTTTGCTTCTTGGTGAGCTTGGCTAGAGGTTCATCAATCCTGTTTATCCTTTCAAAGAACCAGCTCTTGGTTTTGTTGATCTTTTGTATTGTTGTTTTTGTCTCAATGTCGTTTGTCTCCACTCTGATCTTTATTATTTCCTTCCTTCTGTTACACTGGGCTTTTTTTGTTGCTCTCTTTCTAACTCTTTGAGTTGTAGGGTTAGGTAATTTATTACCATTGTTTCTTGTTTTTTTGCAGTTGGCATGTAGAGCTATTAACTTCCCTCTTAAGACTGTTTTCGCTGTGTCCCATAGATTTTGGATTGTAGTGTTTTCATTGTCATTTTTTGCTATGATGTGTTTTTTTTCTACTTTGATTGCTCTGTTAAACCAGTCATTGTTTAATAGCTTTCTATTTAGTCTCAATGTGTTTGATTTTATTGGATTGTTTACAGGAGCAATGTCATTTTTCATTTCTTCTTGGTTCTTCTTCATTTCCTCTTGGTTTTTATAAATATTGTTGAATTTTTATTCCCTTCTTTTCATCCACCTTATGACCATTGCTCTGAATTCTTTCTCTGACAGGTTGCTTGCTTCCATTTTGTTTACTTCCTTTTCTGGTGATGCTTGCTTTTCTTTCATATGCAGGCTGTTTCTTTGTCTCCCCATGATCTCTCTTCTCTTGGTGTATGGTTATGAAGTTCTCTCTCTCCTGTGTTGATTTAAAGGCACATAATACAACACAACAAGGTACAATGCACAAGGCACTGAACACAAATGTATTCACTATATTAATATCCCCAAGTAAAGGTGACCACCAGAGAAGGCGAATTAGAGGATAGGAGAGAAAGAAGAAGAGAAAAAAAATAAGAGTGTAAAAATGAAATTGGGAAATGGAATAAAAAGTAAGAAAGAAAAGAGAGAGAATAAGAAAGAAGATGGGGAAAACTATATATATGGGGAGAAAACTCAAATAGTACAGGCCCTAATCCCAATACATGCCAACAACAAGTACCTGGAGATGAATGCAAACTACAAACAACAACCAATATCAAGTGAGGCAAGGGAAAACAGAAGCAAAAAACAAACTAAAACAAAACAAAAAAAGAAAAAGCAAAACAATCTCACAAACAAGTGTAAACAGTCAGTATAATCAACAATCAAGCAAACAACAACAAAAGGACAGAGAAAAAAATAAAATAAATTTTGATAGTGAAGAAAGAGAAGAGAGAGGTGTATATGGACTTGGAGCAGGGGATTGGAAATTAGATATATAAGTAGGGTGAAATTTTAACACGGGATAAAAAGAAGGAATAGGGAGAATCTAAAGCAGGAATAGGGTAAGAGAAACAGGACAACAAAAGAGAAAAAGTGAGGAAGAGAGTGATGGTATAAAGGTAAAGTTGAGATATAGTAAAATTATGCTAAAGGAAAGATGAAAATAGAATGTAGAACACTAATCCTAAAGTAAAATAACGAGAAAATAAAATGACACTTTTAAAAAAATAAGGTAAAATAATACTGATTGAAAATAAAAATGTAATAATTAAAAAGGTAAAATCAAGTGAGGAAAAAAGAAAAAAATAGTTTCTTAAGTAAAAGATGAAAAAAATTGTGCAGTAGTGAAGGTCATTCACTTCCTCTACTGTTCTGTTTGGCACACCTGTTTCCTAGTCAGGACATTATTGGAGTTCCCTGCGTTCCACTGCTCCTCAGTGTTGTAAGCCAGTCCTGATTTTTAAGCTGGCAGTATGTCCTTATTTCTTATATTCCTTTATTTGTGTTTACACAAGAGTCAATTTGTGATTCAACCCCTGGCTCGCAGTGTTTCTTGATAGGTCCTCTCTAGCTAGTGCTTAGCTTTTGTTTTCCCAATGGCACTTAATGCTGGATTGCCCCAGAGCTGGTTCTCTGATGGTTATTCCCCACTCTGATCCCTAGGTTCCAGAAAAACAACTTTCCCCTGCAATCTCCTAGATTGTCCCCAATTGGGTGATCCTATGTATTGGGCTTAGTAATCAGAAGCAAGGATTTAAAGAGGAAAAAAATAAAAATTAAAATAATAAAAAAAAAAGAGCATGAGTAAGTGTGCGAACTCCGGGGCTGCGCGCAAGTCTGTGCAGTCTTTTTTCCCCTTGGGTCTAAGCAGCCGGCACACTTTTAAAATTTTTAGGCTATCCTTTTACGCCCAGATCAAAATGGGTTGCTTTTTAGAGTTCCCTTCTGTTAGCAGCTCTGAGGACCCCCTTCCACATTCACGGATCACACCAGCCCCAACAGCCACGGATTTTTCTAGGCACAGGCTTCCCCCGGTTCCTCCAGCTCCCACAGTGCATGCGTTTCTCTCTCCTGCCTGGAGCACATACCTCACCTTATCCCAGGCAAAAATCTGACCTTTCTGTGAGGGAGTGTAGAGCTCTTCTGAATCCACATGCTTGCGCCATTGGGGGACTGATGTTCTCAGGTTCGCAGCTGTTCGGTAGGTGCATAGTTGTAGATTCCCCAAGCTTTTCATGGGTCCAATAACATCCACTTTCCCCTTCAAGATGGCGTGGTCTCCACGTCCGAGTTGGTAGCTCCGGGAGGGAACCCAGAAGCAGTGGGGACTGCCAGGTCAGGGGAGCCCCGTCCAGCAGTCCCCCACAGTCTCCTGGAGTATCGCCATCCCTCAACTCACCAACATCACTCCCCGTGTGACCACACACTCACCCTTTGTTTTCTCACTCACTCACTATCTTGCAGTCTGCCTTCCCATTGGCAGCCATCTTCCTGGGTCACGTTTTCGTATACATTCAGATACCCTATGTCTTTTGATTGGGGCATTTAATCCATTTACATTAAAGTTATTATCGATAGGTACTTTTTTGTCACCACTTTTATTCTTTATCACTGTGTTCCTTTCTGCCTTCCTATTTCTTCTTCTTTTTTTAAATAAATCTTTATTGTTCAGATTATTACACTTGTTCCTCTTTTCCCCCCCCCATACATGCCCTCTTCCCAGTTTCCACGCCACCCTCTGCCCTTACCCACCCCCCACTGTCCTCATCCATAGGTGTATGATGTTTGTCCAGTCTCTTCCTAAAACACCCACACCCCCTTCCCCCTGAGAATTGTCAGTCCACTCCCTTTCTATGCCCCTGATTCAATTATATTGACCAGTTTATTCTGTTCATCAGATTTTTTATTCACTTGCTTTTTAGATTCACTTGTTGATAGATATGTATTTGTTGTCACTTTGTTGTTCATAATTTTTAGATTTACCTTTACCTTTTTCTTCTTCTTCCTCTTCTTAAAGAATACCCTTCAGCATTTCATATAATGCTGGTTTGGCAGTGATGAACTCCTTCAGCTTTTTCTTATCTGTGAAGCTCTTTATCTGCCCTTCAATTCTGAATGATAGCTTTGCTGGGTAGAGTAATCTTGGTTGTAGGTTCTTCCTATTTATCACTTGGAATATCTCTTGCCACTCCCTTCTGGCCTGCATAGTTCCTGTTGAGAAATCAGCTGACAGTCCTATGGGTACTCCCTTGTAGATAACTGTTTTTCTCTTGCTGCTTTTAATATTCTCTCTTTGTCTTTTGCCCTTGGCATTTTAATTATGATGTGTCTTGGTGTGATCCTCTTTGGATTCCTTTTGTTTGGGGTTCTCTGTGCTTCCTGGACTTGTAAGTCTATTTCTTTCAACAGGTAGGGGAAGTTTTCTGTCATTATTTCTTCAAACAGGTTTTTAATATCTTGCTCTCTCTTTTATTCTGGCACCCCCATAATTCGCATGTTGGTATGCTTGCAGTTGTCCCAGAGGCTCCTTACACTGTCTTCATATTTTTGGATTCTTTTTGCTTTTTGCTTTTCTGGTTGGGTGTTTTTTGCTTCTTTGTGTTTCAAATATTTGACCTGATTCTTGGTATCCTCTATTTTTCTCTTGGATCTCTGTATATTATTCTTTATTTCAGTCAGTGTATGCTTAATTTCTAGTTGGTTCTTTTTCATATCCTTGAAGGTCTCACTAAATTTATCGGAGGTTTCTAGGAGATTCCTGAATAACCTTATAACCGTGGTTTTGAACTCTATATCCAGTAGTTTGCTTTCCTCCATTTCTTTCATTTGTGACCTGTTTCTTTGTCTCTGCATTTTGGTTGTTTTCCTGTGTAGATAGAGTAGCTTTGTGTTCTAGGTGTCTTATAGGGCCCATTGGCTCAGCCTCCCTAATTACCTGAGGTGGACACTCTTGGTACACCCCTTTGTAGGCTGTGTGCACAATCTTGTTGAAGTTAAGCCTTAATTGCTGCTGGTATCACTGAGAGGAATTGACCTCCAGGCCAATTGGCTGTGAGGACCTGTTGCGTCTACAATCGGAGAACTTCTGTGCTGGAGACACCATTATGGGGCAACACTTGCTTCAGTGGGGCTTTGGCATTCACTGAGTCTGCCCCTGAGTATGTCTCTTATGGATGTGAAGAGTTGTAATCTGGATAGTCTCACTCTGACCACTGGGTACACTGGCTCTTGGATCTGTAATGAGGTGCAAAGTCAGCCACTGCCTGAGGCCAACCAGCAGGAGTTACAGAGAGATCTGGAGATTCCTCCTCTTTGTTTGGGCTTTGGATGTGCCCAGATGAGGCCCAGGTATGAAGCAATACAAGCTGCTGTCAAGCCTTGGTCCTTCTTTTGGAGGCTCTGGGCCTCTCTGACCCAGCTGCAGTATGTTAGTTTTCAGATTGCAAAGGGCCAGGCCACTCATATGCAAAAGCCTCTATGCACAGCCTGAGTGGGGTTGTAAATTGGGTGGGGTGGTGTCTCAGAGAATCACCAGGGCAGAGCAAACATCAGTGGTTTACCATCAGCCCTGTCCTGAAGAGGGTGTCTGTGTCCTGCAGTACTGTGCAAGAACAATGATCACTGCAAGCACTTCTGAGAGAAAGCCACCCTCGTGTTCTGGCCCAACACCAGACATTCCAGTTTCTCCCTGTATGAGTCTGGATCCCCGGAGTGTCACCCAGAACTGCAGTTCAGAGCAGTCGGGAGCTTGTGTCTCCCTCTCGATTGAAAAAGACAATAGAGTACTCAGTTGCCAGCCCCTTTCTGTGTTCGTGCTTCTGTACCTCCGCACTTGCCTTCTACCGCTCCACACCTCCTCCAAGTCTCAGTGTGCTTTTCTCTTTCCTGCTAGTTGTATAATTTCCACTCAGCCAGCCCTCCCATTGTTCTGCATGATATCGTTTTGTCTTTTCGTTGTAGTTTTGAGGTGGTTGTGCAAGGCAGCAAGTTCAGGTGTTTACCTATGCTGCCATCTTGGTTTCCTCCCTATTTCTTCTTTTTACAGCAGACCCTTTAGCATTTTGTGCATTGCTGGTTTGGTGGTAATAAACTCCCTTAGTCCTTTTATGTCTGTGAAACTCTGGATTTCATCCTCAACTTTGATTGATAGCCTTACTGAGTAATGTATTCTTGTATTCAGACCCTGGCTTTTCATGACTTTGTGTATTTCATTCCATTCCCTTCTGGCCTGTTGTGTTTCTGTTGAGAAAGCAGTCCAGAATCTGATGGCAGATTCCTTCTAGGTAACTTTCTGTTTCTCTCTGGCAGCCTTTAAGATTCTTACTTTGTTGTTGGTGCTTGCCATTTTAATTATCATGTGTCTTGGTGTAAGTCTTTTGGGGTTCATTTTGCTTGGGACTCTGTGAGCTTCTTGGACTTGTGTGAGTTTTTTCTTCCCAATATCAGGAAAGTTTTCTGTCATTATTTCTTCAAACAGGTTTTCTATTCCTTGCTCAGTTTCCTCTCCTTCTGTCACCCCTATTATGTGGATGTTGTTTTGTTTCGTGTTTTCCCAAAGTTCCCTTAGGCTCTCCTACTGTTTTTAAGTGTTTTTTTTTTTTTTTCCAGTTGCTGCTCTGCTTGGGTATTTTTTCCTACCTTGTCTTCTAGTTCACTGATGCAGTCCTCCACTTCTTCTAGTCTACTGTTGATGCTTTCTATTGAGTTCTTTATTGCAGCAATGTCATTTTTCATTTCTTCTTGGTTCTTCTTCATTTCCTCTTGGTTCTTACACATATTGTTGAATTTTTCTTCCATCCTTTTCAGCATCCTTATGACCATTGCTCTGAATTCTTTCTCTGACATATTGATTACCTCTATTTTCTTTAATTCCTTTTCTGGTGATTGCTCTTTTCTTTTGTATGCAGGCTGTTTCTTTGTCTTCCCAAGATTGCTCCTCTCTTTATCTATCTATGTATTCATCTATTATTGAAAAATGATAATAGAGAGCATATAGGCCTGAGTTGATAAATGGAATTAATTAAGCTATTAGCACAAGAAGAGAACAAGTGAGGAGAAGAAAATAAGAAGAAAAAAAATAACAAACAAACAATAATAACAAGACAGAAAGAAAGAAAAAAGGGAGAAAAAAAGGAAAAAAAAATTAGCTAGTATTAAAGAGCAGAGAGAAGTGTGCCTGGACTTGGAGCAAGGGGGAGGAAACTATATATATGAGTAAGATCAATTATTAACAGGGAGTAAAAAGAAAGGATAGAGAAAAACTAAATCAAGAACAGGGGAAGAGAAACAGAATGAAAAACGGAAAAGTGAGGAAGAGAGTGTTGGCATAAAGGAAAAATTGAGACAGAGTAAAATAATGCTAAGAGAAAAATAAATATAGAATGTAGGAAACTAATTTCAAAATAAAATAAAGAAAAAATAAAAGTTTCAAAAAGGTAAAATAATAGTAGTAATAATAATAATCAAAAATAAAATATACCCCTAAGAACAGGAACAAGACCACTCCTGTTCAACATAGTACTGGAAGTACTAGCCATTGCAATCAGAGAAGAAGAAGAAATAAAAGGCATCCAAATTAGAAAAGAACAAGTAAAATTACCCTTATTTGCAGATGACATGATATTGTACATAGAAAACCCTAAGGACTCCATCAAAAAATTATTAGACTTAATAAATGAATCTGGCAATGTAGCAGGATACAAAAATGCCAAAAAATCTATGGCATTTCTATACACCAATAGTGAACTTACAGAAAGAGAGACTAAAAACACAATCTCATTTACCATTGCACCAAACAAATTAAGATACCTAGGAATAAACTTAACTAAGGAGGTAAAAGACCTGTACTCAGAAAACTACAGGGCACTGAAAAAATAGAAGAAGATATAAACAGATGGAAGAACATAACATGTTCATGGATTGCTGAAATCAACATCATTAAAATGACCATACTACCCAAAGCAATCTACAGATTGAATGTAATCCCCATCAAAGATCTAGAAAAAACTCTAGAAAAATTCATCTGGAATAAAAAAAGACCCCAATAGCCATAGCAATCCTGAGGAAGAAGAACAAAGTAGGTGGGATCTCAATACCAGGTATCAAGCTGTATTACAAAGCCACTGTTCTCAAAACTGCCTGGTAGTGGCACAAGGACAGACATATAGATCAATGCAATAGAATAGAGAAACCAGAAATCTACCCAAACCACTATGCTCAATTAACCTGGGTATGCTCCCTGACTGGGAATTGGACCTGTAATACTTTAGTGTATGGGACCACTCTCAAATCTTTTAGTTTATGGGGCCACTACCCAGCCAGGGTGGGTAGTATAGAAAATTTAATGTTATTAATTCTTCCAATTTATAAACATGGTATGTACTTCCACTTATTTGTATCTTCCTCATTTTTTCTATAATTTTTGAGTACAGGTATTTTAGTCCTGCTATGCAACAAAATTTCACATAATCATAATGTTAACATCACATATTACTTCACTTTCACCATTTTATAATTGTACATTTCCCCTTAGAAGGGTGTAAAAGAAGTTGAAGATAAATAAAACCTGGTTTCTGCTTTTCATTCCTTTTTTCTTTCTAAACATTTATGACAAAAAGGATGTAAGAAACACCCTAAGGAAACTAGTATCTTCTTCTTTCTGCTCACACCTTCATTTTCTCAAGGATCAGTAACTTAGTATTAAAAAGAAGCTTTTGCCTTTAGAATTTGATAAGCCTCAGTATTCAAAGATAGGAAATAGAAAAAGTACATTATAATTTAATGGAGTTGTGGTAAGAAATTGCAGTTTTTAATTTTTCTGATTTCTAGCACTCTCAGGAAGGCCATGTAATGGGAAATTGAAATGGAACCATACTCTTTAAACTAGTATTTGCCCTATGGGAGAGATTAGTAATGACAGGAAAACTAATATCCATAAATTATTTTTCTCTTTTCCTGAGTAATTTTCACTTAGTAATTTTGACAAAACAAAACATGTGTTTCAGGTTTCACATTTAGCTACTTACATCCAAGGTACTAAATTTCCTGCATTTGAAGTGGAAATACCCCCCAACAAATATAAAAAAAAAATATTCTTCTTTGACTAACTGAATAGTTCTTCTGTTTTGCCCTGCATATTTTTGAAAAATCTTACAAAGTATAAAGTAAACTTTACTCATTTTAAAAAATTACATTAGAGGATATGTAAGGTGGCTTTATATTTATAGGATCCTTTTTTATAGAAGAAATCCTACTTGGTATATAAAGAAAGATTATACCATAATCAAATTTAGAGCTGAAATTATGAAATTTTATTGGGTGGCTTTCTACACTGAAAGAGAATGCACAGGTTTTAAGAATTCTTCCTGCATGAAAAAAGAATTCTTGCACTTTGTAAATTGGCATGACAAATCTATCATAGTTAGAAACTCTTGTCATGTCAGATGAGCTTTTTGAAAATTACATGAGAAAATTCAGAATAAAATTGGTTTTAGACTGCTGCTTCCAAAAAGATGAAGTAAACATAGTTTTTCTTATGCTTCCCACTAAAGAAACCTAAAATCCTGGACATTATCTATAAAAAAAAAAAACACACATAAGAAGACTATTGAGATTGGAACTAAAAATCTCTTCCTTTGTCTGGTGTCATGTAAGCCAAGTATAGAACCTGGACTTCCACAACCATGTGGAAGTCTGTCATAAAATAGTTAGATGATATATAGATTGATATCCATATAAATAAATCCTAGAGCAACCTCCAAAAATTTTATGCAAAGAAGCATAGAAAAAATCTATAAATAAATCAAAATGTAATTCTAGGGTTTTTCTATGTACAATATCATGTCATCTGTGAATAATGACAATTTTACTTCTTCATATCCAATTTCAATGCCCTTTATTTCTTCTTCTTCTCTGATCGCCATAGCTAGTACTTCCAGTACTATGTCAGACAGGAGTGGTGAGAGTGAGCATCCCTGTCTTGTTCCTGTTCTTAGGGAAAATGATTTTAGTTTTTGCCCATTGAGTATGGTGTTGGCTGTAGGTTTGTCATATATGGCTTTTATTATGTTGAGGTATGATCCTTCTATTCCCACCTTGCTGAGAGTTTATATCAAGAAACGGTATTGGATTTTGTCAAATGCTTTTTCTGCATCACTTGATATGATTATATGTGTTTATCTCTCAATTTGTTTATGTGATGTATCACATTTACTGGTTTGTGGATATTGTACCATCCTTGCATTCCTGGGATAAATCCTACTTGGTCATGGTGTATGATCTTTCTCATGTAATGCTGGATCTAATTTGCTAGAATTTTGTTGAGAATTTTGGCATCTATGTTCATCAGGGATATTGGCCTATAATTCTCTTTCTTTGTGTTGTCTTTATCTGGTTTGGGGATTAGGATAATGCTGGCTTCATAGAAAGAGCTTGGAAGTGTGCCTTCCTCTTGATTTTTTTGGAATAGTCTGAGGAGGAGAAATTTTAGTTCTTCTTTAAATGTTGATGAAACTCCCCTGTGAAGCTGTCTGGTCCAGGGCTTTTGTTTGTTGGAAGTTTTTTGATTACTGCTTCAATTTCCTCCATAGTTATTGGTCTATTCAGACTTTTTATCTCTCCCTGATTGAGTTTTGGAAGGTCATATTTTTCTAGGAATATCCATTACTTCTAATTTGACCAGTTTGTTGGAATACAGTTGTTTATAGTATTTTTTAATGATACTTTTTATTTCTGTGGGATCTGTTGTTATTTTGCCTTTTTCACTTCTAATTTTGTTTATATGGGTCCTCTCTCTTTGCTTCTTGGTAAGCCTGGCTATAAGTTCATCAATCTTTCTTATCCTTTCAAGAAACCAGCTCTTGCTTTCATTAATCTTTTGTATTGTTTTTTTGTTTGTTTCTTTGGTCTCTATGTTATTTATTTCCACTCTGATCTTTATGATTTCCTTCCTTCTGCTCACTCTGGGCTTTTCTTATTGCTCTCTTTATAATTCTTAAAGTTTCAGAGTTAGATGATTTATTACCAGTTGTTCTTGTTTTTTTGAAGTAGGCCTATAATCAGCACTGCTTTCACTGTGTTCCATCAAAAAACTACTACAATTAATAAATAAATTTGGCAAGGTAGCAGCATGCAAAATTAACACTCAGAAATCTATGGCTTTTTTATATACCAATAATGAACTTACAGAAAGAGAAACTAAAAAAGCAATCCCATTTATCATTGCAACAAAAAAAATGAAGATGCTCAGGAATAAATTTAACCAAGGAGGTAAAGGACCTGTACTCAGAAAATTACAGGATGCTAAAAAAAAAAAGGGATAGAGGAAGACATAAACAAATGGAAGAACATACCATGTTCATCGATTGGTAGAATCAACATCATTAAAATGTCCATACTACCCAAAGCAATCTACAGATTCAATGAAATCGCCATTAAAATACCAATGGCATACTTCAAAGATCTAGAACAGGGGTGGGCAAACTTTTTGACTCGAGGGCCACAATGGGTTCTTAAACTGGACCGGAGGGCCGAACAAAAGCATGGATGGAGTGTTTGTGTGAACTAATATAAATTCAAAGTAAAGGAGCAGAGGGGAGAGCAAGAGAACCCTCCGCTCTTTTGGCTCCACGGGCCGGATAGAACAGCTGAACGGGCCGGATCCGGCCTGCAGGCCATAGTTTGCCCACGGCTGATCTAGAACAAACTCTCAAAAATTCATCTGGAATAAAAAAAGAACCTGAATAGCCACAGCAATCCTGAGAAAGAAGAACAAAATTGGAGGTATCACAATACCAGATATTAAGCTATATTGCCAAGCCACGGTTCTCAAAACTGCCTGGTACTGGCACAAAAAAAACAGACATATACACCAACAGAACAGAACAGAGAACCCAGAAATCAACCCAAGCTGTTATGCTCAATTACTTTTTGACAAAGGAGGCAAGAACATACAATGGAGTCAAGACAGTCTCTTCAATAAATGGTGCTGGGAAATTTGGTCGGATACATCCAAAAAAATGAAACTCCATCACCAACTTACACCATACATAAAAAACAAACTCAAAATGGCTAAAGAACTTAAATATAAGGCAGGAAACCACAAAAATCCTACAAGATTCTATAGGCAACAAAATACTGAAATATGTCATAGCAATATCTTTATCGCCACAACTTCTAGGGCAATGGAAACTAAAGAGAAAATAAACAAATGGGACTACATCAAAATGAAAAGCTTATGCTCAGCAAAAGATATCATCAACAAAACAACAAGAAAGCCCACTGCATGGGAGAACATATTTGCCAATGCTATATCAGATAAGCGTTTAATATCCAAAATTTACAGAGAACTCATACAACTTAACAAAAGGAAGATAAATAACCCAATTAAAAAATGGGGAAAGGAATTAAATAGACACTTTTCGAAAGAGGACATACAAAAGGCTGAAAGACATATGAAAACATACTCAAAGTCACCAATCATCAGAGAGACACAAATCAAAACAACAATGAGGTACCATCTCACACCAGTCAGAATTGCTATCATCAACAAATCAACAAATGACAAGTGCTGGCAAGGATGTGGAGAAAAAGGAACCCTTGTGTACTACTGGTGGTAATGCAGACTGGTGTAGCCACTGTGGAAGACAGTATGGAGTTTCATCAAAAAAGTTAAAGATGTGCACTAACTGGTTTGGCTCAGTGGATAGAGTGTTGGCCTGCGGACTCAAGGGTCCCAGGTTCGATTCCGGTCAAGGGCATGTACCTTGGTTGTGGGCACATCCCCAGTAGGAGTGTGCAGGATGCAGCTGATCGATGTTTCTCTCTCATCGATGTTTCTAACTCTCTATCCCTCTCCCTTCCTTTCTGTAAAAAAATCAATAAAATATATTTTTAAAAAAAGTTAAAGTTGGAACTCCCATTTGACCCAGTAATCCCACTTCTAGTATTATATCCCAAGAAACCAGAAACACCTATCAGAAGGGATATATGTACCCCCATGTTCATAGCAGCACAATTTACAATAGCTAAGATTTTGGAAACAACCTAAGTGCCCATCTGCTGATGAGTGGATTAAAAAACTGTGGTTACATCTACACAATAGGATACTACACCACTATAAAAAGGAAGGAACTTTTACCATTTGCAACAGCATTGATAGAACTGGAGAGCATTTTGCTAACCGAAATAAGCCATTTGGAGAGAGATAAATATCACATGATCTCAGTCATATGTGGAATATAATGATCAACATAAACTAATGAACAAAAATAGATCCAGAGACAAATGGCAGGGGAGGTGGGGGGGATTTAGAGAACAACCAAAGGACTGGTATGCATGCATATTAGCATAACCAATGGACACAGACAATGGGGCACTGGGGGCTTGCCCAGGGGGGTGGGAATGGCTGGTGTAGGGTTAATCTTGGAAAAAAGAGACATAAGTAAAACTTTAGACAATAAAAAAAAGTCACATGCAAAATCTTATATAACAGTGGTTCTCCACCTTTCTAATGTCGCAACCCTTTAATACAGTTCCTCATGTTGTGGTGACCCCCAAGCATAAAATTATTTTCGTTGCTACTTCATAACTGTAATTTTGCTACAGTTTTGAATCGTATTGTAAATATCTGTATTTTCCGATGGTCTTAGGTGACCCTGCTAGCGGTTCTCAACCTGTGGGTCATGACCCACAGGTTGAGAACTGCTGCTGTAGAGCCTAAGACCATTGGAAAACACAGATATTTACATTACAATTCATTAAGAGTATTAAAGGGAAGGTTGAGAACCACTGCTATATAATAAAACCCTAATATGCAAATCAACTGAACTGCGGAATTCCTGGTGGAAACACCAGTTGCTATGATGCACACTGTCCACAAGAGGGCAGACACTCAATGCAGGAGCTGTCCCCTGGTGGTCAGTGCACTCCCACAGGGGGAGCGCCACTCAGCCAGAAGCTTGGCTTACAGGTGGCGAGTTCAGCTGCCACAGTGAGAGCCTCTCCCGATTCCATGGCAACACTACTGAGCAACGGAAGTGGGTCAGGATGAGCATCAGCAGTGTGGTGCCCAGTCCAAATTGGGCTCCTCCTTGGCTGCCTGCTGCTTGGTGCACTGCTACATCCCCCAAGGGGTCCCTGGCTGTGAGAGGGATGTCTGACTACTGGCTTAGGCCTGATTCCGGAGCCGTTCTTTGTAGAAGGCAGTCAATCTGAACAACTCAGTGACTCAGGGAAGTGCAGGAAACTCAGGGAGAGCCTGCCTCCTCACTTGACTCTCCCACTCAATGGTGTTCGCAGGACAGACTGTGGCGGCCCAGCCTGTGCACGTGCAATAGCTGCTGGAGCTCGAGCAGCAGGACGTGCAGCAGCAGAGGGCCATCCAGTCACAAGCTGGCAGGCGGACATCACCCGAGGGGTCCCAGACTGCGAGAGGGAGGAGGCCAGGCTGAGGGACCCTGCCCCCCAGTGCATGAATTTCATGCACTGGGCCTCTAGTAAATAAATAAATAAATAAATAAAGGTCTCATGCTATATGGCTTCATTTATATAACACTAGAGGCCCGGTGCATGAAAATTCAGGCACTGGAGGGGGGATCCCTCAGCCCAGCCTGCCCCCTCTCACAGTCTGGGAGCCCTCAGGGGCAGGAGGCGACCTGGCGATCAGGGGAAGGTGACGCCCCCTTCACACCGCTGCTGCTTCCAATGCCGGCAGTGCAAGCCTCGGCTGGCCCTGGTTACCTGTGCCTTGGGCGGCCCTGGGCGGCTGGGCAGCCACCATCTGTGGCTTGCCTGTGCCTCGGGCCAGCCCTGGGGGCCTGGGGGGCTAAGGGGACTGGGGGACTCTGGAGGCAGGCGCCCCAGCAGGGCTGAGGGGACAGGGTGCTGCCATCTTGTGGCTGTGGGCACCACCATCTTTGAGGCTGTGGCAGTCAATTAACATACGCCCTCCTTATTGGCTCTGGGTGTCACCATCTTGAATGTGTGGCATGGCAGTCAAGTAGCATATTTCCTCCTTATTGGCTATGGGCGCTGCCATCCTTTGCAACAGTGTGAGGGTCAATTAGCATATTCCCTCTTTATTAGAATTCTTAAAAATATAGATTATTATTTGCCAGATATTGGAAATGGTTGGAAGGAGGGGAATAACCATCCTATATAATAAAGAGGTAATATGCAAATTGACCCTCACACCCTCAAACAAGATGGCCACCCCCATGTGGTCACAAGATGGCCACCACAAGGTGGCTGGCAGGGGAGGGCAGTTGTGGGCGATCAGGCCAGCAGGGGAGGGAGGGTAGTTGGGGGGGACCAGGTCTTCAGGGGAGGGCAGTTAGGGGCAACCAGGCCTGGAGGGGTGGGCAGCTGGGGGGAACAGGTCTACAGGGGAGGGCAATTGGGGGGGACCAGACCTGCAGGGGAGGGCAGTTGGGGGCAAGCAGGCTAGCAGGTGAGGGCAGTTAGGGGTGACCGGGCTAGCAGGGGAGGGCAGTTAGGGGCAACCAGGTCGGCATGGGAGGGCAGTTAGCGGGGACCAGACCTGTACAGGAGGGCAGTTGGGGGCAACCAGGCCTGCAGGGAAAGGCAGTTGGGGGCAACTGGGCCTGCAGGAGAGCAGTTAGGTGTCAATCAGGCTGGCAGTGGAGTGGTTAGGGGGTGGTCAGGCTGGCAGGCAGAAGCAGTTGGGGTAATCAGGCAGGCAGACAGGCGAGCAGTTGGAAGCCAGCAGTCCAGATTGTGAGAGGAATGTCCAACTGCTGGTTTAGGCCTGATCCCACAGGGGTCCCAGATTGGAGAGGATGCAGGCTTGGCTCTGGGACACCCCCCCCCCCAGTGCACAGATTTTGTGTACCAGGCCCCTAGTGCTGTTATAAAGGATCATGGAAGTGTATACACATATTTTGTAATATGTTTCCTGTTTTTGTTTTTATGTTATAATTATGTAAAATGCTAATTGGAGGCAACTGAATGAAGACCTATCTCTTCAACTTCCTGTGACTTTAAACTTACTTTAATGTAAAAAAAATTTTAAATGGCTCTAAATCCAATAAAGTGAAAATTTAGAATACTTGAAATACCCAGGTAACATGGAGCCAAACAAAGTTAATATAAACCACATTTTCACATATGAAGAGCAATATTCAAAATGGGAGATGAATTATAATTTCAGCTATATGCCTGGTCCCATTAGAGAAGGAACCAATTAGTGTTTCCTTTGAAAGATTTGGTGAATTATTTTCTACAGAAATAAATAAATAAATAAAAATGCATTCTTCAACATGTTTCTTGTTGAATAAATATCATTTAAATAAATAAATATCATTTATTTAAATAAATATCATTTTTCTGCTAATAAGATAGTAAAAAATGAAAATAATTATTTTATTTTAACTTATTGAGCAATAATAAAATTTCATTATTCTAGGTACCTATTTCATCTTTTTAATCATGTTTTATACAGCATCCATTCATTATTTTAATGATCAGACTGCTAAGTTTCTATATTTACAAAGCTTCCTCTTGTATTTCTCTTATAAAGACTTGGATTGGGAATAGAAGAAGAAAATATCGTTTAATGGGCATTGAAGTTCCACCTCCAAGGGGAGGCCCTGCTGATTTTTCTGAGCATCCAGAGTCTGGTTCTTTGTCTGCACTCACAACAGGAGAGGAAGCTGGTCCTGAAGTAGAAGAAGATAATGACAGAAATGATGAAGCATCCATCTGTTTGTCTGAAGGAAGTTCTCAAGGTATTTTTTATGCTGCATATCCTAATTATAGCTTTTGTAAATTTGATGCATTTTTACTTTCTTTTCAGCTTACTGGACTTCAAATTTAAACTAAAAATATTTGGTCAAAGATATTAAAAGAAATGGATTTATTTTCTTCTATGTTTCAATGATACATATACACTGAGTGGCCAGATTATTATGATCTCTGAACGCATAATAATCTGGCCACTCAGTATACATATATTAGAGGCCCTGTGCATGAATTCGTGCATGGGTGGGGTCTGGCCAGCCTGGCCAGGGGGAGGGGACATGGGCAGTTGGCTGGCTTGCCTGCTGGTCGAACTCCTGGTCAAGGGGACAATTTGCATATTAGCCTTTTATTATATAGGACATACACTGAGTGGCCAGATTATTATGTGTTCAGAGATCATAATAATCTGGCCACTCAGTGTGTATTTAAAGTATATGTTTTGATATATATCTCCATACTATTTTTCATAATGGATGCACAAATTTACATTTTCACCAACAGTGTACAAGGGTTCCTTTTCTCCACACCAGCACCAACACTTGTCTTTTTTTTACATTTCACTTCTTTATTATTTAAAGTATTACGTAAGTGTCCTTTTCTCCCCATTGACCTCTCCCTGACTGCCCACACCCCCAGAACATGCCCTCACTTCCTAATCTGTGTCCATTGGTTATGCTTACATGCATGCATAATGGTCCTTTGGTTGATCTCTTACCCCCTCACCCCGCTCCTTCCCTCATAGGTTGGATAGTCAGTTCAATGCTTCTATGAATCTGGTTCTATTTTTGTTCATCAGTTTATGTTGTTCATTAGACTCCACAAATGAGTGAGATCATGTGATATTTATATTTCTCGGACTGGCTTATTTTGCTTAGCATAATGCTCTCCAGTTCCATCCATGCTGTAGCAAATGGTAGGAATTCTTTCTTTTTACAGCAGCATAGTATTTCATTGTGTAAATGTACCACCATTTTTTAATCCACTCATCTGCTGTTGGGAACTTGCGCTGTTTCCAAATCATAGCTATGGTGAATTGTGCTGCTAAGAACATAGGGGTGCACATATCCTTTCTGATTGGTGTTTCTGGTTTCTTGGGATATATTCCTAGAAGTGGGATTACTAGGTCAAATGAAAGTTCCATTTTAAATTTTTTGACTAAACGCCATACTATTTTCTACAGTGGCTACACGAGTCTGCATACCCACCAGCAGTGCAAGAGAGTTTCTTTTTCTCCACATGCTCTCCAGCACTTGTAGTTTGTTAATTTGTTGATGATAGCCATTCTGAGAGGTGTGAGATGATACCTCATTGTTGTGATTTTCATCTCTCAGATGATTAGTGTCTTTGAGCATGTTTTCATATGCCTCTTGACCTTCTGTATGTCCTCTTTCAAAAAGTGTCTATTTAGGTCCTTTGCCTATTTTTTTTCCCTTCACTTTTTTTTGGGGGGGGGCCTTACCCTTTACCCATTTTTTGATTGGATTGTCTTCCTTTTGTTAAGTTGTATGAGTTCCTTATAAATTTTGAAGATTAAACCCTTATCGGAGACAACATTGGCAAATATGTTCTCCCATGGAGTGGGCTTTCTTGTTGTTTTGTTGATGGTTTCTTTTGCTGTGCAGAAGCTTTTTATTTTGATGTAGTCCCATTTGTTTATTTTCTCCTTAGTTTCCATTGCGCTAGCAGTTGTGTCAGTAAAGATATTGCTATGACAAATGTATGCTATTTTCTTGCCTATGGCTTCTTCTAAGATTTTTATGGTTTCCCGTCTTATGTTTAAGTTCTTTATCCATTTTGAGTTTATTTTTGTGTATGGTATAAGTTGGTGGTCTAGTTTCATTTTTTGCATGTATCTGTCCAATTTTCCCAACACCATTTATTGAAGAGACTATCATGATTCCACTGTATACTCTTGCCTCCTTTGTCAAATATGAACTGAGCATAATGGCTTGGGTCAAATTTTGGATTCTCTGTTCTGTTCCATTGGTCTATATCTGTGCCAGTACCAGGCAGTTTTGAGGACAGTGGCTTTGTAGTAAAGCTTGATATCTGGCATTGTGAACCCTCCAATTTTGTTCTTCTTTGTCAAGATTTCTCCAGCTATTCAGGGTCTTTTATTATTCCAGATTATTTTTGGAGAGTATGTTCTAGATGTTTGAAGTATGCCATTGGTGTTTTAATGGGAATTGCATGTAATCTATTGATTGCTTTGGGTAGTACAGACATTTTAATTATGTTGATTCTACCAATCCATGAACACGGCATATTTTTCCATTTGTTTATGTCTTCCTCTATCTCTTTTTTGGGCATCCTGTAATTTTCTTAGTACAGGTCCTCTACCTCCTTGGTTAAATTTATTCCTAGGTCTTTTAATTTTTTTGGTGCAATGGTAAATGGGATTTTTTTTTTTTTTTTTTAGTTTCTCCTTCTGTGAGTTCATTATTAGTGTATAAAAAAGCCATCGATTTCTGGTTGTTAATTTTGTATCCTGTTACATTGCCAAACTTATTTATTAAGACTAGTATTTTTTTATGGAGTCTTCGGGGTTTTCTATGTACAGTATCATGTCATCTGCGAACAATGACAGTTTTACTTCTTCTTTTCCAATTTGGAGGCCTTTTATTTCTTCTTGTTGTTTGATTGCTATGGCAACCACTTCCATTACTATGTCGAACAGGAATGGTGAAAGTGGGCATCTCTGTCTTGTTCCTGTTCTTAGGGGAAATGGTTTTAGTTTTTGCCCATTGAGTATGATGTTTGCTGTAGGTTTGTCATATAAGGCTTTTATTATGTTGAGGTATGATCCCTCTATTCCCACTTTGCTGAGAGTTTTTATCAGGAAAGGGTGTTGGGTTGTGTCAAATGCCTTTTCTGCATCGATTGATGTGATTATGTGATTTTTGTCTCTCAATTTGTTTATGTGATAAATCACATTTATTGATTTGCAGATATTGTACCAGCCTTGCATCCCCAGAATAAATCCCACTTGGTCATGGTGTATGATCTTTCTAATGTAATGCTGAATCCGATTTGCTATCATTTTGTTGAAAATTTTAGCATCTATGTTCATCAGGGATATTAGCTTGTATTTCTCTTTCTTTGTGTTGTCTTTATCTGCTTTTGGGATTAGAGTAATGCTAGCTTCATGGAAAGAGCTTGATAATGTGCCTTCCTCTTGAATTTCTTAAAATAGTCTGAGAAGAGAAACCCACCTCAGAAAAAAAGACGCACACAGACTGAGGGTGAAGGGATGGAAAAAGGTTTTCCAGGCAAATGGAACTGAAAAAAAAGCTGGGGTAGCAATACTTATATCTGACAAATTAGATCTCAAGGTGAAGGACATAACAAGAGATAAGGAAGGCCACTTCATAATACTAAAGGGAGCAATCCAACAAGAAGAAATAACTCTAGTAAACATATATGCACCCAATACAGGAGCACCCAAATACATAAAAAAAACTCCTGGAGGATATCAAGGGAGAGATTGACAGCAATACAATCATAAGTAGGAGACTTTAATACCCCACTATCACCATTGGACAAATCCTCTAAACAAAAAATCAGCAAAGAAACATCAATCCTAAATGACTCAATAGACCAGATGGAATTAATTGACATCTTCAGAACATTTCACCCAAAGCCACAGAATATACATTCTTCTCAAGTGCACATGGGTCATTTTCAAAGATAGACCATATGTTGGGACATAGGCAAAGTCTCTTCCAATTCAAGAAGATAGAAATCATATCAAGCATCTTCTCAGACCACAGTGGCATAAAACTGGAAATCAACTACAATAAAAACAACCCAAAGAAATCAAACACATGGAGACTAAACAGCATGCTATAAAACCATGACTGGGTTACCAGAGAGATCAAAGAAGAAATAAAAAACGTCATGGCAACAAATGACAATGAAAACACTACAATCCAAAATCTATGGGACACAGCGAAAGCAGCCTTGAGAGGGAAGTTCATAACTCTACAGGCCTACTGCAAAAAACAAGAAACAATGGTAATAAATTACCTGATCCAACAACTCAAAGAGTTAGAAAAAGAGCAACAAGAAAAGCCCAGTGTAAGCAGAAGGAAGGAAATAATAAAGATCAAAGCAGAGATAAACGACATTGAGAACAAAGAAAAAATACAAAAGATCAACAAAACCAGGAGCTGGTTCTTTGAAAGGATAAACAAGATTGATGAACCTCTAGCCAGGCTCACCAAGAAGCAAAGAGAGAGGACCCAAATAAACAAAATCAGAATTGAAAGAGGTGAAATAACAACAGATCCCACCGAAATACCAAGGATTGTAAAAAAATACTACGAACAACTCCATTCCAACAAACTGGACAACCTGGAGGAAATGGACATATTCCTAGAAAAATATAACCTTACAAAACTCAATCAGGAAGAATCTAAACAGCTCAACATGCCAGTAACTATGGAAGAAATTGAAGCAGTCATCAAAGAGCTTCCGGCAAACAAAAGCCCGGGGCCAGACGGCTTCACAGGAGAGTTTTACCAAACATTCAAGGAAGAACTAAAACCTATCCTCCTCAGACTATTCCAAAAAATTCAAGAGGAAGGAACACTTCCAAGCTCCTTCTATGAAGCCAGCATCACCCTAATACCAAAACCAGATAAAGACAACACAATGAAGGAGAATTACAGGCCAATATCCCTCATGAACGTAGATGCCAAAATCCTCAACAAAATTCTAGCAAATCGGATCCAGCAGTACATCAGAAAGATCATACACCATGACCAAGTAGGGTTTATCCCAGGAATGCAAGGATGGTACAATATTCACAAATCAATAAATGTGATACATCACATAAACAAATTGAGAGATAAAAATCACATAGTCATATCCATTGATGCAGAAAAAGCATTTGACAAAATCCAACACCCTTTCTTGATAAAAACTCTCAACAAGATGGGAATAGAAGGATCATACCTCAACATAATAAAAGCTATATATGATAAACCCACAGCTAACATCATACTCAATGGGCAAAAACTAAAACCATTTCCCCTAAGAATGGGAACAAGACAAGGATGCCCACTCTCACCACTCCTGTTCAACATAGTGCTGGAAGTATTAGCCATTGCAATTAGAAAAGAAGAAGAAATAAAAGGCATCCAAATTGGAAAAGAAGAAGTAAAGCTGTCCTTATTTGCAGATGACATGATATTGTACATAAAAAACCCGAAAGACTCTTCAAAAAACTAACAGACTTAATAAATGAATTCGGCAATGTAGCAGGATACAAAATTAACGCCAAGAAATCTATGGCATTTCTATAGACCAACAGTGAACTTACAGAAAGAGAGACTAAAAATACAATCCCATTTTCCATCACACCAAAAAAATTAAGATACTTAGGAATAAACCTAACCAAGTAGGTAAAAGACTTATACACGGAAAACTACAGGACACTGAAAAAAGAGATAGAGGAAGATGTAAACAGATGGAAGAACATACCATGTTCATGGATTGGTAGAATCAACATCATTAAAATGTCCATACTTACCCAAAGCAATCTATGGATTCAATGCACTCCCCATTAAAATACCAACGGCATATTTCACAGACCTAGAAAGAACTCTCCAAAAATTCATCTGGAATAAAAAAAGACCCCGAATAGCCACAGCAATCCTGAGAAAGCAGAATAAAGTAGGAGGGATCTCAATACCAGATTTCAAGCTGTATTACAAAGCCACTGTCCTCAAAACAGCCTGGTACTGGCACAAGAACAGACATATAGATCAATGGAATAGAATAGAGAATCCAGATATCGACCCAAACCAATATGCGCAATTAATATTTGACAAAGGAGGCATGAGCATACAATGGAGTCAAGACAGTCTCTTCAATAAATGGTGTTGGGAAAATTGGACAGATACATGCAAAAAAATGAAACTAGATCACCAACTTACACCATACACAAAAATAAACTCAAAATGGATACATGACTTAATTATAAGACGGGAAACCATAAAAATACTAGAGGAATCCACAGGCAGCAAATCTCAGACATATGCCAAAAGAACTTTTTCACTGATACTGCCCCTAGGGCAATGGAAGCCAAAGAGAAAATAAACAAATGGGTCTACATCAAAATAAAAAGCTTTTGCACAGCAAAAGAAACCATCAACAAAACAACAAGAAACCCCACTGTATGGGAGAACATATTTGCAAATGTTATCACTGATAAAATTTTAATCTCCAACATCTATAGGTAGCTTATACAACTTAATAAAAGGAAGATAAATGATCCAATAAAAAAATGGGCAACAGACCTAAATAGAATCTTTTTGAAAGAAGACAGAAGGAAGGCCAAGAGACACATGAAAACATTCTCAAAGTCACTAATTATCCGAGAAATGCAAATCAAAACGACAATCCGATACCATCTCACACCTGTCAGAATGGCTATCATCAGCAAATCAACAAACGACAAGTGTTGGCGAGGATGCGGAGAAAAAGGAACCTTCATGCACTGCTGGTGGGAATGCAGACTGGTGCAGCCAGTGTGGAGAACAGTATGGAGTTTCCTCAAAAAACTGAAAATGGAACTCCCATTTGACCCAGTAATCCCACTCCTTGGAATATATCCTAAGAAACTAGAAACACCAATCAGAAAGGATATATGCACCCCTATGTTCATAGCAGCACAATTTATAATAGCTAAGATTTGGAAACAGCCTAAGTGTCCGTCATCAGATGACTGGATCAGAAAACTATGGTACATCTACACAATGGAATACTATGCTGCCATAAATTAGAAGGAATTACTACCATTTGTAGACACCTGGATGGAATTAGAGAACATTATGCTAAGTGAAATAAGCCAGTCAATGAAAGAAAAATACCACATGATCTCACTCATTTGGGGATAATGAAAAACATAAACTGATGAACAAAAAGATAGATACAGAGACAGTAAAGCATCAAACAGACTATCAAATTACAGTGATAAGGTTAGGGAGAGGTGCTGGAAATAAGAGATCAACTGAAGGACTTATATGCATGCATATAAGAGTAACCAAGGGATGCAAAACATTGGGGGGTGAGGGCATGTATGGGAGTGGGGTGGGGGGGCAATGGTAAGATATGTACACATATAATACCTTAATAAAAAAATTCCAAAAAAAAAGAAAAGAAAAAAAAATAGTCTGAGAAGGATAAGTTGTAGTTGTTTTTTGAATGTTGGTAAAATTCCCCTGTGAAGCCATCTGGTCCCAGGCTTTTGCTTGCTGGAAGTATTTTGATGACTGATTCAATTTCCTCCATAGTTATCAGCCTATTGAGATTTTTAGAATCTCCCTGATTGAGTTTTGGAAGGTTGTATTTTTCTAGGAATATGTCCATTTCCTCTAGGTTGTTTATTTTGTTAGAATAGAATTGTTCATATTATTTTTTACAGTCCTTTGTATTTCTGTGGGGTCTGTTCTTATTTATCAGCTTTCATTTCTGATTTTGTTTATTTGGGTACTCTCTCTTTGCTTCTTGGTTAGCCTGGCTAGAGGTTCATCAATCTTGTTATTCCTTTCAAAGAACCAGCTCTTAGTTTCATTGATCTTTTATGTTGTTTTTTTGGTCATTTATTTCTTCTCTGCTATTTATTATTTCCTTCCTTCTGTTCACTCTGGGCTTTCCTTGTTTCTCTCTTTCCAATTCTTTAAGTTCTAGAGTTAGATAATTTATTACCATTTTTTTTTTTTTTTTTTTTGTGTGTGTGTGTGTGTGTGTGTGGTTTTTTTTTTTAAGTAGGCCCATGGAGCTATAAATTTACCTCTCAGGACTGCTTTCACTGTGTCCCATAGACTTTGGATTGTTTTCCTTGAATTTTTATATTGTCAAATATACCAATTCCTTCCTTTGTGGTTTCTGACTTTTGTGTCATAATTACAAATTCTTTTAGTGTACTACAATTATGTAAACATACCTCTATATTTACTTCTTATATCTTTATGGTTTCATTTTTACAACTTGATACTTATTACATTTGAATTTATTTTGCTTTAAAATGTGTGAGTAAAATACCCAATTTTATTTTTCCAAATGATTAATTGCTCATAAACTAGTTATTAAACAATTCATTATTTTCCAGTGAGTTTAAATAAAGCATATATATTTATGAAAGACAGTATGATAGTAGTCAGGCTAATACATATCCTATGTAATAAAAGGAGAACATGCAAATTGACCCTAATTGTAGAACTACAGGGAATGACCGGTTCTCTATGATGTGCACTGTCCACCAGGGAGCAGATGCTCAATGCAGGAGCTTACCCCTGGTGGTCAATGCACTTCCACAGAGGCAGCACTGCTCAGCCAGAAGCCAGCTCATGGCTGGCCAGCTCAGCCATGGTGGCGGGAGCCTTTCCCACTTCTGCAACAGTGCTAAGGATGTTCGACTAATGGCTTAGTCCTGCTCCCCCAAGGGCTCCCAGGCTGCCAGAGGGATATATGACTGCCAACTTGGGCCCAATTTCCTGGGGAGCTAGCCTAAGCCAACAGGTGGACATCCCCCAAGGGCTACTGGGCTGTCAGAGGGGTGTCTGACTGCCAGCTTAGGTCTGATCCCCCAGGGAGTGGGCCTGAGCCAGCAGGTGGACATCCTGAGGGGTCCTGGACTGTGAGAGGGCACAGGCCAGGCTGAGGGATCCCCTGAGTGCATGAATTTTCATGCACCGTGCCTCTAGTACACATATAAATGTACATGCACATTCATATATGCATACATACATATCATGTGGGTCAAATTCTAGATTTCTTATGTTACATTGATCTGATTATTTGTAACTGTGGCTTTATAAAAATCTGTAAATATTTTGTAGGGCTCTTATTATTCTTAGCTAACGTTATTCTCAGTAACAAAAACACACTGATTCTTCTAGATGAACTTTAGAATTTATTTCCACAAGCCCCCTCCCCATAATTCATTTAAGGTTTTTATTGTCACTGCATTCAATGATAGCATGATGTGTGAAGATAAATTCAGAATTCAGTTTTGCATGTGTTGCGTTTTAGATGATGGCAGGACATCCATGTGGATCTTTACAGCATACCCTTTAATAATTTGGGTATGGAACTCAGAAGAGGAATTGAAACATGAGAAAATATCTGGGAGTCACCCACAGTGAGGCCAAAATAATGTCTAGTCTTAGATATAGAAAATATAGTTAAATGAGAACATAGAAAACAAGAGAGTAAGATAGACAAGGACTGTGTGTTAAAAACAATCTATATTTGGGGACTGGAGGATAAAAGGGTGTCATTGAAAGAACATTTAGGTACAAGAGAATCAGGATATTATATTATTTATAAAACCAAAGAGAAAAATTTCATGAGGAAGAGGGGTTATTCTCTCAACTATCTCATATAGGTTGAGTAGAAATTCCTCTCATATGAGGTATCTAAAATGGTCCAAGGTATACAAGTGGACAATAGAATCATGGTACCTGGGAATTGGGCAGAGGGATATGGGGAGTTGTTGTTCAAGGGGTATAAAAGTTACAGTTATACAAGAGTAGTAAGTTCCAGAGATCTGCTGAACAACATAGTGCCTATAGTTGGCAATAAAGGATTGTATACTTAAAAACTTAAGAGGATAATTCATGTTGTGTTCTGAACACCAAAAAAAGTAACAAAGGAATTTTTTGAAGCTGATGGATATGTTTATTTCCTGGACTGTGGTGAGAGTAACAGGAGTGTATACATATGTGTAAACTCACCAAATTGTATACATTAATTATGTGCAATTTTGTATACCAATTATACCTCAATAAAGCGGGAAAAATAAAATTTACAAAAAATGAATGAAAAGCCATTGAATTCAGTGTTTAAGGAATTGTTTGAAAAAGCAATTGCATGGGTGAGAAAGGCAACCAGATTGCAGTAGGTTGAGTAATGAAAGGGATATAAAAGCTGTTAATATTGAGAGGGCCATGTATTTTCTTTCTTACCAACATTTGTTATAGATATTGATGAAGATCATAACAGAGAATTTAGTGTATGGAAAAACTGTGAAGCAGAAAAAAAGGAGGAGCCATTATTATTTCAAGGCCCTTATTTCTAATCTAGTGGGTACATTAAACCATTTTTGCCTAATGGTTGTATTTACTAAATTGTATATATATGCCTTGGAGTACTTCAGTATTTTCACTGATTTATAAACAGATGTTTAGAGAATGACTGTGTGTTTCTATGGATGGATGGGAAAGCTGTGAGGAAATAAATATGATAAAAGGAAATTACATAAACCCCTAAGGAGAGTTTCATTTCCCAACTCCCACTACCCTCCCTCCAAAAGGGAATTTTGAAAAATGAGTTAATGGGAAAAAATGAGCAAATTTTAATGTTCCTAATGTACCACTGCTTCTACACTGGCATCCTTTGTCATTTAATAGTGTGTTCTCTAGAGACCTGGCATAGTAATCAAGATCTAATGTGAAAAAGGAGAGAGAATTGAATGCATGAATCAAAAAATACTTTATGGGAAGTGAGATTGCCTAGAATTCCTCTTGGTCACTTATTTTTTACAGCTGCATAGTAAGATTTTTATTCTCATCAAAAATTGCACCACAAAATCATAAAAGAATGTTCAAGTACTGAAAAGAACCTTTTTTATACTGTCCTATTCGCTTCCTCGTTTTGCTGATGCAGAATAGTATTCTGAGTCATTTAATTGGGTGATCTTTTTGTGATGATTAAGTGAATTGCATAATCTGGCCTAGACTAATATCATACCTTTAAAATACACTAAACATATTACCTTTCAGTTACGAAAATGTAGTTAAATTTTTGTTTACTTTGAGATTTTCATTAACTGCATGACATTGTAGATCTAGAGACAGAATAAAGAGTACCTGACCATACGATTTAAAAAAATGTAACAACTTGAAATTCAGGGTCCTTTATAATATGGCTATTGATAGTCTTCCAAATGTTCAAGAAGAAAGAAGTGTTTTTAAATCAGGTCTTATATTTTACATGTTAAAATTTATTAAAAATCACATTAAAAGCCCTGGCCAGGTGGCTCAGTTGATTGGAGCATCATCCTGTACACCAAAAGGGTTGCAGTTTTGATTCCTGGTTGGGTCACATTCTTAGGTTTCAGGTTTGATACCTGATCGGGGTGCTTATAGGACACAATTTATGCATGTTTCTCTCTCTCTCTCTCTCTTTCTCTGTCCTTCCTCTCTCTCTAAAAATATCAATAAACAAATCCTCAGGTGAGGATGAAAAAAAGTTTCTAGAAAAAATTTCTACAAGCAAAATCAAGGATCATTTTCAAAATACAGTAAAAGGCAGGTTTAGCCAAAGTCACCAAAAGGTGCTGTTGATCTTTCAGCAGTTTCAATTTCATTATTTTGCTTCTGAGAGAATAGGTACTTCCCTGATAAAGAACTTCTGACTTACCTCTAATTTTCACCTTTTACCTCTCCTTCACTTATTCCATTTTCTTTTCCTGTATGGAGTGAAAGAGAAAGAAGGTGTGGTTGGTATTGATTAAAAAACAAGAAACAACAATAAAAAACCTAGCTACCTGGCTTTATCCCTCACCTAACTGCAAATGCTACAGAAGTAATAGATGACTCAGTTTCTTAATTTCAAGTTCTGTGTCCACCAAATATGTTGATGGCTGAGCAATTTTCAATATTTCTACTACTCTGAGAAGCAAATTGTTTAAAGTATGGGAAAATGGATATATGTAACCGTTAAGTTTCATAATGAAGCCTTTTTTTAGCTGTGTCTATTATGTGGGTGTGCACATGAAAGATAAATCTACATATAGTTACTGTGGACACCACATAGAATGCTTTCTAGAGTTTTAACTGATTAATAATTCCACTTACTTGTTTAGTTTCCAATTAGCAAGGCTGATTTTGGCGGGGGTCGAGAGGGGATAACCAGACACATTGGCAATGTTTAACTTTCAAGCTTTCACTAACATAGAAGCTATCTGTAAGTTAAAGAAAACATGCCTTATATAGCTGTATCACTTCACACCTTTTTATTTTAGGAATCCTCAAAACAGTTTCTGTTTACATCTTAAAATTAACCATGAATGAGCATGTTTCTGGAAAACAGAACTGTGTACAAAATTATGAGCAAGTGATTCCAGTAATGACGTTGTTGATAAACAAACTAACCCATATTCTGAGGGTGCCAGTACTAATACCAGCTATGAAACTAAACTTGATGACAATTTTCCCTCCATTTCATTTAGTTGCTGATTATGTAGGAATTGAATTGCCTGTGATTTGAAATCTCTAAATAACAAATAGACAATAGCTTCTTCTGTCTAGAAACCATTATTTTATTTTTTAAAAAATAGCCCAGCAGGTGTGACTTAGTGGTTGAGCATCGGCCCATGAACCAGGATTCTGGTCAGTGGGTTGAGGGCTCAATCCCCAGTAGAGGGCATGCAGGAGGCAGCCAATCAATGTTTCTCTTTCATCAATGTTTCTATTTTTCTCTCCCACCCAAACGTCTCTTTAAGATCAATAAAAATATATTTTAAAAAATAAATTGAACTTTGCATTAAAACTCCAGTAAAACTTCCCTGGATGCTTAAACACTAATTATCTATGTATTCATATGTGAGTTCCTAGATCAACCATGTTTTTCTCCTAATCGTCCCCATGTTCATACAGAGCGCACCTATATGTCTTTCCATGGAAAGGAATGGATTTGGAAAAACCTCGAGGGCTGATAAATATATTTGTTCTGCTTTATATGGCAAAATAAAATGTCGGTCACTACTAGGGGCTAAAGAATTCCAGTTGTATGTATGCAAATAATCTCCATAATATGGCTGTGCAGAAAGAACAGAGAGAAACATTGCTTCCCTGTTTTCCTAAGAAGTAGAGGTAGGAGTAATCTAAAACAAGTGGTAGATATCCTATGCTGTGAATTAACCACTTCCTCTACCTCAACACAGAAAACTTTTTAGTAGACTGGCTTCTCTGAATCAATTTCTCTTTTATTTCTCATTTTTTACATACTGAATTTTGATCACAAAATGAATATATTTTCATTATAGAAAACATTTGAAAATACAATAAGAATTTTGGAAATAACCCTACCCCTCAGTGATAAACATATTAAAAATGGAGGTGGGGGAAAGTTTTTGACAGTGTTTTCTCTACATATGTACAGGAGTGTGTGTGTGTGTGTGTGTGTGTGTGTGTGTGTGTGTGTGCATTCACAAACACCTGCCTTTTTACAAAATTGGAAACATACTATATTTATAGCTTTATATCATATCATGTATTTGAAAATTATCACTTTTCTCTTATTGCAATGAGCAATGCATGTTCATTTAAAAATATTTAATTATGAAAGAACAAATGGAATAAAATAAGTAAAATTAGACAAAAGGAAGAAAAATAAAAATTGCCTGTAATTTTATCCAGAAATAATTTTTATGTAAATAGTGTTAGTTTTCTTTCTCCAGGAATATGTACACATTTTTTAGTATTCCTACATAGTAGGTTCTCTCACTTTCATTTATTCACTTTCCAATATGTCATGAATATTTTATTTATTATCAACTATTTTTCTACTTCATTTTCAGTAGCTTCATTGCTTTTATTGTAGGGATAGGCCCTAAATGACTTCTCCAATTCTCATTGTTAAGCATATAGGTTGCTTCCATTTTTTTCAGTTATAAATAATATAATGGTGACTATCCTTGTATTTTTACCTATTCACATTTAAGAAGTAGAATGGCTCAACAAAGCATATATGAAGTGAATTTGCCATTTGTGTCTTTTTAAAATAAATTATTTCATTGATCTTGAATAAAGCATTCTCAATAAAGTTTTGAGAAATGTAAAATGAAATCATGGCCTTTTTGTCTATGGAAGAGTCCAATGAAGTTGTTCCTAATGAGACAAGGGCTGATAAGGAGGAGGACCACCATGCAGTATCCGAAGATAATGTGGTATGTACATTTTGAAATTATTTTCTCATTACATGATGGATTTCAAGGATATGCTCCTAGTTGGTGACAATATTAGTGGTTTCAGAATAAAGTCTTGCTCCACTTTACAAATTAAAACAGAACTATTACCAATGAATTCTATATCTTTGATAGTTTAATAAATGAAAGTTAAAGCACTGTCCATTTAACCTCAGATTTTTTCAGTTTAGGGGATTGTAAATATAAAAATCTAATGCTTACTACACATAGGACATTTTATACATAACAAGTTATTTTCTTCAACACATTTAGCAAAGAGCAGATTTCTTCTCATTTCATAGATGGCAGAATTAAATCAGAGTTTAGCCTGAAATTATGAAGGAAGCTTTTGTTGTTTCTTGGACTTGTATCCAAGGATTCCTTACTCCAAGGTCTCTGTTCAGACCATACCTATCTTATATAGTGTGTTTGGAACCTTTCCTTCTTTCTAGCTAATTGGCCTCTGTTATCTTAAAAATTGTAGCAGTGGAGGAAAAGCAGTAATAAGCAATTGAATAGCAGGCAGAGACAAGCTATGTGTGGATTAAACTGGGTTTTGTAAAAATATAAGCATTATTGATATATAGAGATGTCCTCTAAGGAGCTGTTTTAGCAATATCTGTTTATATTCTGAGTCTGTCAAGTAATACAGATATCAAGATGGTATTAAAGTCAGACATAAAGGCAAATGTCATTGTGCTTTGTTTTTGCTTTTGAATAAGTGTTTTGTGCCTAACTTATTTTTAAAAAATGGCCCCTATGGCGCATGCTCAGAGCAGAGGGCCTAAGGAAATGGTTCTTTGGTTCACAACAGAGCCAGCAGGAATTTGGAGTCATTGTGACAAGGAGAACAAAACCTGTGGCCTTCCTATGAACAAGCACCCTACATGTGAAAAAAAATGGTCTCTATAATGGATTTTTCTGTTAAAAAAATGACTGTAACTTCAAGAGTTACCCTGGCTTTAATTACAAACATTGTTTACCAGACACTGTAATCCTGTCACATCTCCTTAATAAAAGTTAAGCACATAAAATGCAGTTTTGTTCTTTTTTGTTAAACATCAACAATATATGTTTTCTACATGCACAATATTGTTGAGGATTGCATTTCATTGATTTTAGTACTGAGTTAAGTTGATGTTTGACCCTTCTAACACTACATTCAATGGGCGCATAGGAAAACAAGTTTTTATTTTGAGGCAGATTCACGTTTTCATTATATAGGTAGTTATAATTGTTTTCCACAATTATTAATTGTGCTAGTATTCTTAAATCCCACCAAGTAATAATCTTCTCTGCTCCAGATTTGAGTTACATTATACAAGTTATATATTGAACCTCTTTTCCCCTAAAGACATGCTCATTTTAGCCTGAATTTCTCTGAACTAGATCTCCCCTGCAGCAGACATTTGAAGATAATGAATGAAGAAATGGCATGGGGTGACCCACAGTCACTTAGGCACTTAATTTTTCAAGAGCAATTGATTTTCAGAGACAAAAGTCTGGACTTTCAAAGGTTGATCTTCTCTGCCTGTAGCTTTGGAGTGTCCCCAATTATTCATGGATACCAAATCACAAAGACATATAAGATCTATTTATATGCACAAATCTATACAGTGGCCTTTGGTGGCTTCCTCCCTAGATTACTTAGCTACTTTATCCCAGAACCAATCAAAATATATTGAGAATCTTAAAAATAACATTAAAAAATGATCAAATCAGAGGTCTGCTGAGACCTGAGAGGATTAATTCCTAAGTTTATAGTGATTATAATCGAAAACAAAACATTAGATTCATATCCAGGCAGCTGTAGAAAGCAATTTCATTGCAGTTGTCCTCCAGACTCAGAAGCCTGCAGGTCACAACCCTTGTTATGGTATTGTACTCTCATAGGAAATATGTGAAATATGATCATTCCAAGATTGTTTGTGACTTTTAATCACTATAGGTATTGCTGGATAGGAACTTGTTTTCAAATTCTTCCTACAATATGTTGCTATTAATGTGCTCTTTCTAAAAAGATTGCCTAGTGACTAATTCTAGCTTAGCTTTTCTCTTTTAAAAATTTCTTTTGGGTTGGTTGGGCTTAAACATTTAGAATTGTTTTTCCTTAACTCTGGTTTTCATGTGCAAAAAGTAAAAATTAGATCTGATTTTATGTTTGGTTTTGCTTTTGGAAAAATGTTCCAGGATTAGAGAACTTGCCTTGCCCCAGGGTTGAAGCTTATTGATCATTCTTTTCATTAGTGCTAAGTTGTTTTGTTTATTCTTTTGACAGATATTTAATGAGTACCTTCTGTATACAAGATACTGTACGAACTATTCTGTACCTTAACTCTAAAACTAAGGGCAGTTTAGCATCTCTCTCACTCTTCCTTCTTACTATCCAGTGAAGGAAACACATAACCATGCTATTTTGATCATTACATCATACATGTCTGCTTTCAATTGTCTAGCTAATGGAGTGCAGTAAATAAGTGAATTGTTTAAAAAATGTATTTGACTTTGGAATTCATGTCTTATATTGAAATTTTACATTAGAAATTGCAGAGATGTGTGAGGACTTAAAAAATATTTAAACCAATTAGGTATGGTTACCTTTAAATGCACTACCCTTATAGGAAAACACTTCCCTGTCACTGGTGGGCACTATTTAAGCAGAATTTGAATGTCTTGTTTTTTTTCAGAGTTATTGTGAATGGTTTTTTGTTTGCTTGTTTTGTTTTCTTATTTTAAATAGTATAACAGTAATTTCTTTTTTAATTTAATTTAATTTATTTATTACTGACACTATTATAAATGTCCCACTTAGCCTCCCTTCAGTAATTTTCTATTTACTAAGCAGTAATCAATTAAAGGTCCAGGGAAGTGGCTTAGACACAACACTGAGTGTTAACAACTAGGGGACCAGTCAGTTACCCGAGTTTATTCCGGATATTGTAGACTAGATAATCCCTTAGCTAAAGCTGAACATTGAATGTATACACTCTATAGATTGTTGAGTGTAGTGATGATGATAAAATCTATATTTATGAAAACTTCTCTACCTGTGTTACAGAAAATAGAAATTATTGATGATGAAGAAAGTGACATGATAAGTAATTCTGAAGTAGAACAAGTGAATTCTTTCTTGGATTATAAGGTAAAAGTAATTTCAAATTATGAATTCATTAAGAGAAGGTATTAGATGAGGCAGACTTCTACAGTACTTATGTATTAGTCTATTTCACTTCCTCTTGATAAGTTAAACATGCTGGGGCTCCACATTGACTCTCTCAGATAACTTCGATATCAGTCAGGGTGCTTGTCATTTTAATTAATACTGGCTGGTTCAGGGGTTACAGTTATAAGCACAGGGTTTGCTCAATAAGAGTAGGTATTGATGGTGTACAAGTTGATGCTGTGCATAGTGATGATTAATGTGAAATTTATGGCAATGCTTTTTTAAACTTATCATTTTTAAATGGTAATAAAAGGGATTTTTTTCCAGATTTTTCCTTTGCTAATTTTATCTTGAATTACAACTTCTGAAGACCATTTTTAAAACATACAATAGTATATCTGTTTTAGAAGTTTAAAAATAATCCCTAATGCAAATACTAAATGAATATGGATAGAAATTACCTTTTCTTAATATCACTTGTTACTAAATTGAAAAGCTTATTTTGACAGCATGGCATACACAATTTTGTTTTTATTCAATTTTGAATTAAGCTATCAGTCCATATGTTAATACATTTTCTGCATATATGTATAATTGTTTTCCCTTTGTTAATCAGTATCATATCTTACAAGTTAACTTTGGAGCCTTCTGAAATTTTGGTCACACAATCATTTTTCCATACACAAAATTCTTTTATTGAAATATCATAAGAGTTCAAAACAGAGTCTAGTACTTAGATATTAACAGAAAATAACAAACTCTAAGCAGAAAAAGACAACAGCTGTCATTTTCTCAAATTTTTTTCACTTTTACTATAATTCAAAGTTATGTCATTCAATAGATTTTGTTTTCCAAATGTGCATAACATGTCAGATTTTAAAATATTAAATAGTGTAAACACAGAAGGAAATTATCTTTTGAAATTTGTTTTCTAAGTTGGTCAAAAAGCACAATACAATCTTGTATTTAAACTGTATTTCCAACTAACAAAATTATAAAGTTGTCTGTTCTGAAGTACTAGAGAGCATTCTAATCTCTCCTACATGATCATATACTGTACTTCTAAATGCCCAGAACAGGATTAAAATGGCTCTGCAAGCCACTGCTTGGCACGGATTATGGAAACTACAGACAAGATAACTGGTTTGCACAGTTGTTAAGTGTGCTCCTCTTAGCACTTTCAAGCAGTTCAGATAGGGTTGTGTCCAGAACTCTGAGGATTCTTTCTAGAACCTTTCCCCTCTGGTGTTCTGTCCAACAGACTTGAGAAATTTTGGAGCTAAAGGCCAGGGCAGGGCAGAGTGTCCAGTCCAGAAATCTTATTTAACATTTTCATTGAACTCTAAAAGACATTTAATGATACAGGGTTTTCCATTGTGGTAAATGCTGTGGGAACAAGGGGTCATTCACTACCTTATTAAGGATAACTTTTATAATACATCACCGTCCTACATAAACTTCTTTAACTCTCAAACATCAGCCCCTATATAGAAACATATACTTTTATAATCAATATTAAAATCATTTCAGTTCACTTCACCTGTGAATTTGTTACCTTAAAGTAAGGGTAAGTGAAACCTCATGTAACAGTTCTCATTGCTGATTTCAGGATGTTGATTTAAAACAGCATCATCAGTTTGGAAATTTAAACTTTCTTCAGAGCACATTTGCATTTTATTTGCATACACGTTAGTACTTCTTGTTTTGGAATCAAAATCACTTCGTAGGTTTCTTAAGTATAATTCCTTTTAAACTTCTTGAAAGGAGAGAAGTATTTATCTATGTGTTATCCGGTCTAGTGCTTAGCACATAGGTGTCCAGTAACTAATTCATGAGTGAGTGAATACAGTAAAGTATCCTTGGAAATATTTTTAATACTATTATGCAAGTACTCATTTCTATGAAATCAATTAATACAAGAATCTGGATCATAATAACTTTTTCATACACTAAACAGTCTCCCATTATTCTTGGGATTCATTGTAGCAGAATGAATGAATATTTCTGATGTTCATTTGATAATTGTTACTGTGCAACCATTAGTGCTCAGTTTGGGTGTACTAGAGTTTCTGATTGAGATATATTCCTAAAAATCCATATTGCTAGGAGTTCTAACTAACCCAAATGCTTATGAGACAAATTAGTGATCCCTGAGGCATGAGTACTATATCATAAAATAACAACTTGAATATTCCCTACAATCATCTTGGAGAAAAACTGACAAACTTTACTGCAACGTAGGGAAGATTTTAACGACACAAATGAGCTAGATATTCTTTTCTGAAAGTCAGTGGCCGAGGTTACCATACTAGTTCTTCTCACAAACACTCCATTTACTTAGGAAAATCTCTAAAGTACACATAAATTACTGCTTCTACTCTTGGAAGTGTTTAATAGACTTGCAAAACGCAGCTCTAAGAAAAAATGTCTGCAATATTATCTTAAAATTGTTTATGTTTTTCAAATTCATAAATACTGAGGAAGAGAAATGTTCATATGAGAAATTAGAGATCTGCATATCAAATGTTTCATGATTTTTGCAAATGTGAATTACTGTTTTTAGTTTTTTAATGGACTCTAAATTCAGCTTAAAAGGACTGTATATTCATTGGAGACACTAAAATAATGATGATAGATATCTCCTGTATTCAAAAAGACTTCCTTTACTCATACTATAGTTCTGATGATGAGTACTAAAAAAACACCAAAATTTAGAATTAATCAAATGTATTATGGCAGGAGCATGTTGAACTTTATTTTAATGCTTGTAAATATGATTGCTGTAGAGTGCCTTTGGATAAGGAATTTAACTTGAATCATCATTTGCAGATGATTCACTTGATATTAAATGGTCTGAAAAGGAAGCAGTTTTACTAAGTAAAATAAGTTCTAAACTGAGCTGATGAAATTGATGTAATAAACATGTTCATATATTGAATGGGATTAATACAACTGCATCCCTTCATCTGAAACAAGAAAAATGTCCAGCTCAGCCGGTGTGGCTCAGTGGAGGTCACAGTTCAATTCCCTGTCAGGGCACATATCCGCATTGTGGGCTCCATCCCCAGTAGGGGGTGTGCAGGAGGCAGCCAATCAATGATTCTCTCATCATTGATGCTTCTGTCTCTCTCTCCCTCTCCTTTCCTCTCTGAAATCAATAAAATATATATTTTTTAAAAGAAAAATGCCCATAAAATTAACTTATTTTAATGTATTTTATGAAACTTTTGAAAAAATGCTGTTAAAGGTCTTGCTGTGTACTTTGAAACATATTCTCCAGCTTCAAAGAATACTCATAGATTATTTCCATGTGTTTTGGCAAAGAAGCTGGCTAATAATTTATTTTTTTTTAATCAGGTTTTTTAGATAAAATTTCCATAAAATAAAATTCACTTCCTTATACAGTTAGATAAGTTTTGACAAATGGACACAGTCATGTAACCATGAGTACAATCTGTTTATTCATCTACTGATGATCACTTGTGTTGTTTCTAGTATTTGGCTATTGTGAATAAAGCTGCTATGAATATGTATGTCTTTTTGTGGACATGTTTTTTCCATTTCACTTGGGTAAGAGTAGGATTGAGTGAGATGATAGGAAAGAGTAGATTTAATTTTATAAGAAACTGCCAAAACATTTTTCAAAGTGGATGTATCCTTTTACACTCATACCAGCAATGTATGAGACTTTAATTGTTCCAAATTGCTATCAGCTTGTATGATTGTCAGTCTCTTTAATTTTAGCCATTGTAGTATGTTAGTAGTACAATCTCATATCAGATTTAATTTTCATTTCTTTAATGACAAATGATATTAAGCACTTTAATGTGTTTATTGGTCATTCACATATCTTCTTTGGTAAGTATGTGCTCAAAGACTTTGCCTGCTCTTTATTTGTTTCTGGTCTTATAATTGTGTTGCAAGAGTTCTTTATGTGTTCTGAATGCAGGTCCTTAACATATATTTGATTTACAAATATGTAGCTTGTATTTGTATATTACTAACATTATATTTTGAAGGTCAAACTTTTTTTAAAACTTTGATGAAGTCTTTCTTTTAGGTTTCATGCTTTTTGTGTCCCCTTGAGGAATATTTGTCTAACACAAGGACACAAAGATTTTATCTTCTTTTTTATCTAGTTTTAGAGTTTTAGGATTTACTTTTCAGTATGTAATTTATTTCTTGTTAAATTTTGTATATGATGTGAGGTAAGGGTTGATATATATTTTAAATATACATTTACAATTTTTCAACCACTGTTCTTTGAAAGAGTACCCTTTCTTTGTTCATTGAGTTACTTCAGCACCTTTTTTGAAAATCAATCAAGTATTAGTACATATGACCTTTTTCAGCATATATATTTCCGGACACTCTGTTCTGTTCCCTTGACCTTTATGTCTACCTTTTTGCCATTACCACATATTCTTGATTTCTTGATTACTCTACCTTTAATATTAAATATATCAGAGCATTTTAATGGCCATTTTCTTGTTTGAAACTTACCCTCAAACTTAAAATATCCAAATAGTATTAATATTATATTTATTTTATTGATGAATAAACAAATTCACAGAGAATAACCTTCCAAAGTTTACACAATTATCAATAAACTTGGCACTAAAATCCTCCCAAATCCTAGTCTATTGTTTTTGTCTTACACAACTAGCAAAAACAGTGAAGAGATAATTAGTCTCAAATTAGTAGGATACAGTGGTATATTTTGAGATATTTTCTGAGTAACAGACTCTTACATAAAAACAGGGGACTCAGAGAACTACTTAAGACAGTTTTAGTAATAATTCAAGTCTCTTCTTGGTAAAAAAGAAATATTAACCTTTCTAGTTTTCAGTATTTGGTTTTGTGAATGGTATATTCAGTGTTACTGGATCTGTAATTGCTTTTTACTTGGGGTTAATTGGACTCTGTCTATTCTTAATCCTATTCCAAATGCTAATTAGGTTAATATAGGAGGAGTCTTTCTAATAAGGGAACTGTTTCTTGATTTTCTCTTACTGAATTAATTTGATGGGATTTTTGACCTTCCAAATTGTTTTCTGTTAGTGGTTTGCTTAAAAAACAGCCCTTGAATAAAAGGACAATTTCCTTCTGTGCTTTATATTCCTTTATGCTAAAATTTTATCTTCTTCATTGTCTCTCTAATTTGATTGCTTTTAATAATTTTATTGTGCATCAGCTATGTACAGTCCCAGTTTGTATAGGGTAATTATATCATTTGATGTTTTCTCCTTCAGAATGAAGAAGTCAGATTCATTGAAAATGAGCTAGAGATTCAAAAGCAAAAATACTTTAAACTTCAGACATTTGTTAGAAGCCTGATACTAGCTATGAAAGCTGAGGATAAGGAACAACAACAGGTAGGTGCCAGAAGAAAATAGTAAGCTGTAAATGGCATGTAACACTTGGGTTTTTCATATTTTTTATACTACATTCCTGCTTTCTGTCAAGGAAGGATTTGTTACTTATAACATTTTTCAGCACAGATTTCTTGAGATTACATATTCAGATTTTTGTGTGCTGCTTTGGTGGAAAAGCAATATAACTGATTAACATATTTTATTACAAGTTAAATTGAATTTTTTTAAATAATAATTTTTAAAAATCTCAAAATGTTCGTAATGGCAGCTACCTTAATTGGAGAGGCACATACTAGGAGGTCTTTGGTGAATAAAAGTCATGAAACATTTACTTCTCTTCTGAATTTCAGTTGCCTTCTAGCCTACACTAGAGTTCACAAATGTTTGAGTGCCTTCTATTTCATAATACATTACTCACAACTAAAAAATATGAAATTACTTTGTGAAATCCTTTATGACCACAGTGCATCATTTACTTACCCTAATTCAATTAAAGTGTTTGAGTCCCCTACCCAAAAGGTGAAATTAATGTCTTTTTTTGTTGCTGTGGATTTTCATTTACAAATTCTTCTCAAAAGACATTTTTAGCATGATTTTACTAGTATGTGAAAATTTATAACTATTAAGTTTGTTAACAAAAATAACAGAATTATAATGTTCTATTTAATACTAAATGTGATACTGGGGGTGAGAGTGCTTCCTACATGGTAAACACGTGGATTTGCTGTGAGATTGGCTCACATGCAGAGAATGCATTTACATGTCTGCTGATTGTAAGAAGTTTCCACAGATGAGCTTCGACCCCTACACATTTTTTACCTATTTTTCTTCCATTGCCTATATACTTCTGATGCTAAGAGTCTTGGGACATATTTGTATTATGCTCCCATCTCAAGTCCTGTGTCATGATGCCAGGTCTTTAGAAGAGGACATCTAGACACACTGAAAGGAAAGATCATGTGAAGATGCAGCAAGAAGGTGGACATATATTAGCCAGAGAGACAAGCTTCAGAAGAAATCAATCCTGCCTTCACCTTGATCTTGGACTTCTAGCCTCCAGAAGAAACATTTTGTTCATTAAGGAAGAAAATACAGGATTACAACAGATGGTGGCAGATTAAATTGGAGCTACACTGACACTCTCCCAGGACCAAACTGGAGTTACAACTAAAATATAGAAAAACCATCCTGATTAATCATCTGAAGACTAGCTGGAGAGAACCCTGATAACCAAGGATGGAAAGTGAAGACCACATAGAGACTAGTAGAAAGTGCGGAAGCATGAGATGGCTGCTTTTCGGGCCCCCACAGACAGCAGCTGAAGATCTGGAAAGATATCTTAGCTGTGGGAGGATCTCACTGAGGATTCTGGGGTCTAAACCCCACATTGGGTACCCAGCCAAGAGCACCAGAACTTAGAAAGATGACCATATGACATCTAGCTGTGAAAAGCAATGAGGTTTCTGTTTGCCAGGGAGAGATGGTTTGAAATGCAAGCACCCTCTTAGAGAGCCAATGCACAAAATTTTGTGTGCAGCCACTCACCTTGAGCTCCTGCAGAGGGAGGGCAGAGAGGACTAAAGCTGTGTGAGGAGAATCCAGGATTAGGGCTTCTGGAGATAGAGCTTGGAGGGCAGTCACCTGGTTTCATGTGCTGAGTCATTCCCACATACAGCAGAGGACATTTTTCTCACGCAGACCTATACTATCCAGGCTTTTTCTTGGGCAGGGCAGGGGAAGTAGTTGCCCCACTCTGTTGGAAAACCTCTGTCCCCACTCTGTGGAGTTTACACCTTGCTGTGGTCTACAGCCTGAGGCTCATTAAGAGACCGAGAATAACAATCAGTCTGCAGGAAGAGGTGGATCTCTGGGTGCTTTGAGTGTGCCTGATCTGCTTCTGGACCCAGGGCTAGGAAAAGCAGACCTTGGTGCACATCTTGGTCCTGTCCAAACACACCCAACCCCAGCACTGGTAGCCAAAAGCTGTGGATTACTGATATCTCCAAACAGGGTACTCAGGACCAGTTGCAAACAGCTTCTGACATTATCCTGCAATAGAGACCCTACAAAAAGACCAGGAGTTGCAGCAGATTTACCTAATACCTGGAAACAAACCCAAAGAGTCAGCCAACATGGGGAGACAAAAAAAGCCCCAAATGAAAGAAGAAGAATATTCTCCAGAAGAAGAGATAACAAAATGGAGATGAGCAATTTATCAGATATAGAGTTCAGAATGATTATTACAAGGGATGTTCAACAACATGACAAAAGGTATAGAAACTATGCAAAATGACCAGTGGGAAATAAAGAATGACATAGCAGTAATAAAGAATGCATTGGAAAGAATAAACAGGAAATTGCAGGAAGCAGAGGATCAGATCAGCAAATTAGAAGACAAGGTAGAAAAAAAAAATCACTCAATCAGAGAACAAAAAAGAAAACACAAAGAACTTGTATGCATATAAGCATAACCACTAGACATAGACAATGATGGCGGTGAAGATCGGGGCTGGGGCATGGGAGCAGGCTGAGAGAGGACAATGGGGGAAAGGGGACATATGTAATACTTTCAAAAATAAAGAATTCATACATACATACATACATACATACATACATACATACATACATAGCAATGGTGATAAAAATAAATAAAAAGCATGGTGAAATAGAAAAAGTAAAAATAAAAAAGGAGGAAAGTTTAAGGGAGCTGTGGGACACCATGAAATGCATTACAGGAGTCCCAGAATGTGAAGAAACAGAACAAGGGATAGAGAACCTGTCTGAAGAAATAACAGCACAAAACTTCCCTAACATGATGAAGGAAAAAGTCAAACAAGTTCAGGGGGCACAGAGAGTCCCAAGGAAGAAGACCCCAAAGAGACCCATGCCCAGACACATCATAATTAAAAAGGCAAAAATTAAAAAAAAAGAGAGAATCTTAAAGGCAGCAAAAGAAAAGCAATTTGGCCCTAACCGGTTTGGCTCAGTGGATAGAGCGTCGGCCTGCGAACTGAAGGGTCCCAGGTTCGATTCCGGTCAAGGGCATGTACCTTGGTTGCAGGCACATCCCCAGTAGGAGGTGTGCAAGAGGCAGCTGATCGATGTTTCTCTCCCATCGATGTTTCTAACTCTCTATCCCTCTTCCTTCCTCTCTGTAACAAATCAATAAAATATATTAAAAAAAAAAAAAAGAAAAGCAATTTGTTACCTACAAAGAGCTCCCATAAGGCTTTCTACTGATTTCTCATCAGAAATTCTACAGGCCAGAAGGGAATGGCATATAGTATACAAGGTAAGAAAAAGAAAGAATCTGAAAACAAGATAACTATACCCAGCAAGGTTATCATTCAAAATAGGTGGTGAAATAAAGAGCTTCCCAGAACAAAACAAAACAAAAAACAAAAACAAAAACAAACAAAAAAAAGGGTAAAGAAATTTACCACCAACCAGTTTTACAAGAAACATTAAAGAGGCTGCTGAAATAATAAGAAATATGTATATCTAGAGAAAAGCATGGCTTAATTAAAATGGCAATTAATAAGGAAATATCAATAATAACCTTAAATGTAAATGGATTAAAGGCTCCAATCAAAAGACATAGGGCAGCTGAAAGAATAAGAACACATGACCCAAATAAATCCTGTCTACAAGAGACCCACCTCAGATCAAAAGACTCACATAAGATGAGAGTGAAGTGATGGAAAAAAATTTTCCAGGCAAATCGAAATGAAAATTTAAAAAAAGCCGAGGTACAATCACTCATATCAGAAAAAATAGACTTCAAAATGAAGGTCATAACAAGAGACAGTAAAGATCCTATATAATAAAGAGGGAATATGCAAATTGACTGTCACTCTGCCACAAAGATGGCGGCGCCCACAGTGGAGGCGGATTTTGGAGGTTTCTGTAATACAGGATGGTTGCCCCCACAGTGGAGACAGGGTTTCCATAACACAAGATGGCTGCACCCACTGCAAAGGCCGAGTTCCCATATTGAGCCTTAATGAGCAATCAGCAGGGACCTGAGGCTGTGCCTCCCCCAACCCCCACCCCCCGTAGGGCTTGACAGGGTACCTCAGGCCACTCCCCCTGTCATGGTGCCAAGCTGGGGGACCTCAGGCCACACACCCCACCTGGCAGGGCTTGACAGGGGACCTCAGGCCTTGCCCCCCTGCCCTGATGCCAGCCCAGGGGACCTCAGGCCACCCCCTCCACCTGGTGGGGCTTGACAGGGGACCTCAAGGTGCACCCCCCCACCCTGGCACTGGGCCAGGGGACCTGAGGCCACTATCCCACCCAGGCACTGGTTCAGGGGACCTGAGGCCGCCCCCCCCACCCGGTGGGGCTTGACAGGGGATCTCAGACCATGCCCATGGCCTGGTGGGACTTGATGGGGAATCTCTGGCCATGTCTCCCACCTGGCAGGGCTTGACGGGGGACCTCAAGGTGTGTCCCCTGCCCTGGTCTGGGCTGGGGGACCTCAGGTCGCACTCCCCGCCCTGGCGCCAGGCCAGGGAACCTCAGGCCATGCCTCCTGCCCCTGCACTGGGCCAGGGGACCTGAGGCTGCTACCCCTCCCAGCGGGGCTTGACAAGGGAGGGACCGGCTGGGTCTGGATCTAGCCCAATGGGAGTGGGGTCGGCCAGGTCTGGTCTTGCATGATTTTGAGGCGCACGTGGGTGGATGGGGACTTGACTCTGGGTCCTGTGGTGCTCCCCAGACTCTAACAAGAGGAAGATTTTCATATATATTTTACTAATTTTCTTTCATCTCTGACACTTCTATTACAGAGAAAGGGCAAATAGAAATATTAAAATATTTCCTCTAATTAATCCCCTTTTGATGTGCACGAATTTCATGCACCGGGCCACTAGTCATTATATAATACTAAAGGGATTGATCAGACAAGAGGATACAATTCTGGTAAACATATATGCACCCAGTATAAGAACACTTAATATACTTATAAAAAACACTTCTGGAGCTCTTTAATGAAAAGATTGACAACAATGCAGTCATAGCAGGGGATTTTAAAACCACACTGACTTCACTAGATAGCTCTTCCAGAAAAGAGTCAAGAAGGGGGAAACTGTGACTCTAAATGATTCACTAGGTCTGATGGATTTAATTGACATTTACAGAGCATTTCAACCCATAGCTGCAGAATATACATTCTTCTCAGTGCATATGGGACATTTCAAAGATAGACCACATGATAGGACACAAAACAAACCTCTACAATTTCAAGAAGAATGAACTCATATCATGCATCTTCTCAGATCAAAATGACATGAAACTAGAAATCAACTACAGTAAAAACACTCAAAACATGCAAACACATGGAGGCTAAATAGAATGTTATTAAAACAATGTATGGGTTATGAAAAAGACCAAGGAAGAAATACATAAACTTCATGGAAACAAGTGAAACTGAACACACAACAACCCCAAATCTATGAGAAAGAACAAAAGCAGTCCTAACTGGGAAGTTCATAGCACTACAGGCTTACCTCAAAAAACAAGAACAATTTCTAACCCTACAACTTAAAGAATTAGATAGCAAACAATAAAGGAAGTCCAGAATAATTACAAGGAAGGAAATAATAAATATCAGAGTGGAAATATATGACATAGGGACTAAAAACTATACACCAGATCAATGAAACCAAGAGCTTGTTCCTCAAAAAGATAAATAACATTGATGAACTGTTAGCCAGACTCATCAAGAAACAAAGAGGTGAAGTAACAACTGACATGGCAGAAATACAAAGAACTACAAGAAAATATTAAAAACAGCTTTATGCCAATAAGCTGGAAAACCTGGAAGAAACTGACAAATTCCTATAAAAATACAGTTTTTGAAAACTGAATTAGAAAAAAATCAGAATTGCTTTTTTAGTCTCTCTTTCTGTAAGTTCATTATTGGTGTATAGAAATGCCATAGATTTCTTGGCCTTAATTTTGTATCCTGCTACATTGCCGAATTCATTTATTAAGTCTAGTAATTTTTTGATGGAGTCTTTAGGGTTTTCTATGTACAGTATCATGTCATCTGCGAATAAGGACAGTTTTACTTCTTCTTTTCCAATTTGGATGCCTTTTATTTCTTCTTCTTGTCTGATTGCAAGGGCTAATACTTCCAGCACTATATTGAACAGGAGTGGTGAGAGTGGGATGTCTGCTTACACCACTCTTACTCAACATATTACTGGAAGTGCTAGCCACAGTAATCTGACAAGTACAAAACATAAAAGACAATCAAAAAAATGGTGGCGGAATAGATAGACATGTCCTGAGTCTTGTCCCAGAGCAGATAGAAAGAACAGCTGAGAGTCACACATGGAGTGTTTATTGGTGAGTTGAAGGACATCTATACTCCAGGAGATGGTGGGGGACTGCTGGATGGGGCTCCTCTGACCTGGCAGCCAACATTGCTGCTGGGTTCCCTCCCCGAGCAACCGGCTCAGACGCAGAGGCCACGCCATCTTGAAGGGGAAAGTGGATGTTATTGGAAGCCTGAAAATCTACAACTATGGCACCCACTGAACAGCTGTGAAGCCCAGAACACTGGTCCCCAATTGACACAAACACACAGATTCAGAGGAGCTCTACAGTTCCCCATGGAAAGGTCAGATTTCGCCTGGGATAAGGAGACAGAGAACTACATAACCAGACACCCGGAGGAGAGAGACCATGGGGAGACAGAGAAACAGCCCGCATATGAAAGAAAAGCAGGCATCACCAAAAAAGGAAGTAAATGAAATGGAGGCAAGCAACCTGTCAGAGAAAGAATTCAGAGAAATGGTCATAAAGAATGGAAGACAAATTTGACAATATGAGTAAGAACCAAGAGGAAAAGAAGAAGCAAGAAGAAATGAAAAATGACATTGCTGCTGTAAAGAACTCAATAGAAAGCATCAAGAGTAGACTACAAGAAGCAGAGGACCACATCAGTGAGCTAGAATATAAGGTAAGAAAAAATACCCCAATAGAGCATCTTCTAAAATATATATATATATATATATATATATATATATATATATATATATATATATATATATATATATATATATAAAGCAGGAGGAGAGCCTAAGGGAACTTTGGGACAACATGAAAAAAAAACAACATCTGCATAATAGGGGTTACAGAAGGAGAGGAAACTGGGCAAAGAATAGAAAACCTTTTTGAAGAAATAATGACAGAAAACTTCCCAGATATAGGGAAGAAAAAAACCACACAAATCCAAGAAGCTCTCAGAGTCCCAAGCAAAATGAACACCAAAAGAACGATGCCAAGGAACATTATAATTAAATTGGCAAACACCAATGACAAAGTAAGAATCTTAAAAGTGACCAGAGAGAGACAGAAAGTTACCTACAAAGGAACCCCCATCAGACTAGTGACTGAATTCTCCACAGAAATCCATCAGGACAAAAGGGAATGGAATTAAATATACAAAGTCATGCAAAAGATGGGTCTGAATCCAAGAATACTGTACCCAGCAAGGCTATCAATCAAAATTGAAGGTGAAATAAGGAGCTTCACAGACAAAAAAGGACTAAGGGAATTTATTACCACCAAACCAACAACGCAAGAAATGCTAAAGGGTCTGCTGTAAAAAAAAAAAAAAAAAAAAAAAAAAAGAAAAGAAATAGGAAGTGAAGAAGGAACACAGAGGTAAAGAATAAAAATGGCGACAAATAAGCACCTATCAATAATAACTTTAAATGTAAATGGATTAAATGCCCCAATAAAAAGACATAGGGCAACAGATTGGATAATAAAATATGACCCATATATATGCTGTCTACAAAAAACCCACCTCAGAAAAAAAAGACACACACAGACTGAGGATGAAAGAATGGAAAAAGGTTTTTCAGGCAAATAGAAATGAAAAAAAAAAACTGTGGTAGCAATATTTATATTTGACAAATTAGATCTCAAAGTGAAGGACATAACAAGAGATAAGGAAGGCCACTTCATAATACTAAAGGGAGCAGTCCAACAAGAAGAAATAACTCTGGTAAACATATACACACCCAACACAGGAGCACCCAATTTCATAAAAAAAACTCCTGGAGGATATCAAGGGAGAGATTGACAGCAATATAATCATAGTAGGATACTTTAATACCCCACTATCACCATTGGACAAATCCTCTAAACAAAAAATCAGCAAAGAAACATCAATCCTAAATGACTCACTAGACCAGATGGAATTAATTGACATCTTCAGAACATTTTACCCCAAAGCCACAGAATATGCATTCTTCTCAAGTGCACATGAGTCATTTTCAAAGATAGACCATATGTTGGGTCATAGGCAAAGTCTCTTCAAATTCAAGAAGACAGAAATCATATCAAGCATCTTCTCACATCACAGTGGCATAAAACTGGAAATCAACTACAATAACAACAATCGAAAAAAAATCAAACACATAGAGACTAAAAAGCATGCTATTAAACAATGACTGGGTTACCAGAGAGATCAAAGAAGAAATAAAAACATCATGGCAACAAATGACAATGAAAACACAACAATCAAAAACCTATGGGACACAGCGAAAGCAGTCTTGAAAGTGATGTTCATAGCTCTACAAGCCCACTGCAAAAAACAAGAAACAATGGTAATGAATTACCTAACCCTACAACTCAAAGAGTTAGAAAGAGAGCAACAAGAAAAGCCCAGTGTAAGCAGAAGGAAGGAAATAATAAAGATCAGGGTGGAGATAAACAACATTGAGACCAAAAAAAAAAAAAAATACAAAGATCAACAAAACCAAGAGCTGGTTCTTTGAAAGGATAAAAAAAGAATGATGAACCTCTAGCCAGGCTCACCAGGAAGCAATGAGAGAGGACCCAAATAAACAAAATCTGAAATGAAAGAGGTGAAATAACAACAGACCCCACCGAAACACAAAGGATTGTTAAAAAATACTATGAACAACTCTATTCCAACAAACTGGACCACCTGGATGAAATGGACATATTCCTAGAAAAATATAACCTTCCAAAACTCAATCAGGAAGAATCTAAACAGCTCAATAGGCCAGTAACAATGGAAGAAATTGAAGCAATGATCAAAAAGATTCCAGCAAACAAAAGCCCAGGGCCAGATGGCTTCACAGGGGAGTTTTACCAAACATTCAAGGAAGAACTAAAACCTATCCTCCTCAGACTATTCCAAAAAATTCAAGAGGAATGAATACTTCAAAGTTCCTTCTGTGAAGCCAGCATCACTCTAATACCAAAACCAGATAAAGACAACACGATGAAAGAGAATTACAGGCCAATATCCCTCATGAACACAGATGCCAAAATCCTCAACAAAATTCTAGCAAAATTGGATCCAGCAGTACATCAGAAAGATCATACACCATGACCAAGTAAGATTTATACCAGGAATGCAAGGATGGTCCAATATCCACAAATTAATAAACGTTATACATCACATAAACAAATTTAGCGATAAAAATCATACTCATATCAATTGACATAGAAAAAGCATTTGACAAAATCCAACACCCTTTCTAGAAAAAACTCTCAACAAGGTGGGAATAGAAGGACCATACCTCAACATAATAAAAGCCATATATGATAAACCCACAGCTAACATCATACTCAATGGGCAAAAACTAAAACCATTTCCCCTAAGAACGGAAACAAGACAGGAATGCCCACTCTCTCCACTCCGGTTCGACATAGTACTGGAAGTATTAGCCATTGCAATTAGACAAGAAGAAGAAATAAAAGACATCCAAATTGGGAAAGAAGAAGTAAAGCTGTCCTCATTTGCAGATGACATGATATTGTACATAAAAACCCAAAAGACTCCATCAAAATACTAATAGACTTAGTAAATGAATTCAGCAATTTAGCAGGATACAAAATTAACGCCAAGAAATCTGTGACATTTCTATACACCAATAGTGAACTTACAGAGAGAGACTAAAAAAGTAATCCCATTTACCATTGCACCAAAAAAAATTAAGATACCTAGGAATAAACTTAACTAAGGAGGTAAAAGAGCCATACGCTGAAAACTACATGACACTGGAAAAAGTGATAGAGGAAGATGTCAATAGATGGAAGAACATACCATGTTCATGGATTGGTAGAATCAACATCATTAAAATGTCCATACTACCCAAAGCAATATATAGATTCAATGTACTCCCCATTAAAATGCCAATGGCATATTTCACAGACCTAGAAAGAACTCTCCAAAAATTCATCTGGAATAAAAAAAGACCCCGAATAGCCATAGCAATCCTAAGAAAGAAGAACAAAGTAGGTGGGATCTCAATACCAGATTTCAATCTGTATTACAAAGCCACTGTTCTCAAAACAGCCTGGTACTGGCACAAGAACAGACATATAGACCAATAGAATAGAATATGTAATCCAGATATCGACCCAAACCACTATGCTCAATTAATATTTGACAAAGGACGCATGAACATACAATGGAGTCAAGACAGTCTCTTCAATAAATGGTGTTGGGAAAATTGGACAGATACATGCAAAAAAATGAAACTAGACCACCAACTTACACCATACAAAAAAATAAACTCAAAATTGATAAAGGACTTAAACATAAGACAGGAAACCATAAAAATACTAGAGGACTCCACAGGCAGAGAAATCTCAGACATATGCTGAAGCAATTTCTTCACTGATACCACTCCTAGGGCAATGGAAGCTAAAGAGAAAATAAACAAATGGGACTACTTCAAAATAAAAAGCTTTTTCACAGAAAAAAAAATCAACAAATCAACAAGAAAGCCCACTGTATGGGAGAACATATTTGCAAATGTTATCACTGATAAAGGTTTAATCTCCAACATCTACAGGGAACTTATACTACTTAATAAAAGGAAGACAAATGATCCAATAAAAAAATGGGCAATGGACCTAAATAGAAACTTTTCGAAAGAAGACAGAAGGAAGGCCAAGAGACATAAGAAAACATACTCAAAGTCACTAATTATCCAAGAGATGCAAATCAAAACGAAATTGCGATACCATCTCACACCTGTCAGAATGGCAACCATCAACAAATCAACAAACGACAAGTGCTGGCGAGGATGCGGAGAAAAAGGTACCCTCATGCACTGCTGGTGGGAATGCAGACTGGTGCAGCCACTGTGGAGAACAGTATGAAGTTTCCTCAAACAACTAAAAATGGAACTCCCATTTGACCCAGTGATCCCACTTCTAGGAATATATCCCAAGAAACTAGAAACACCAATCAGAAAGGATATATGCATCCCTATGTTCATAGCAGCACAATTCACCATAGCTAAGATTTGGAAGCAGCTTAAATACCCATCAGCAGATGAGCGGATTAGAAAACTATTGTACATCTACACAATGGAATACTACACTGCTATAAAAAAGAAGGAATTCTTACCATTTGCAGCAGCATGGATGGACCTGGAGAGCATTATGTTAAGTGAAATAAGCCAGGCAATGAAAGAAAAATACCACATGATCTCACTCATTTATGGAGAATAAAGAACATTATAACCTGATGAATAAAAAGATAGATACAGAGGCAGTAAAGCACCGAACAGACTGTCAAATTACAGAGGGAAGGCTGGGGAGTGTTGGGGAGTGGGGGAAAGAGATCAACCGAAGGACTTGTATGCATGCATATAAGCACACCTATGGACATAAGACACTGAGGGAGTGGGATGAGGGCATGCGACAGGGGGTAGGGGAGGCTGGGGGAAGGTCAATGGGGGAAAAAGGAGATATATGTACTAATATATGTAATACTTTAAACAATAAAAAATATTTAAAAAAACATAAAAGTCATCCAAATTGAAAAGGAGGAAGGAAAACTCTCATTATTTGCAGATGGCATGATATTGTACTTAGAAAACCCTAAAGATGCCACCAAAAAACTATTAGAGTTAATAAAGAAATTTGGCAATGTAGTAGGATACAAAATTAACACCCAGAAATCAATGGCATTTTTATATGCAAAAATGAACTCTCTGAAAGAGAAGCTATTAAAAAAATTGTATTTAACCTTGCAACAACAACAAGAACAAATTAAGAAACTTATCAATAAACTTAACCAAGGAGGTAAAAGACCTGTATTTGGAAAACTACAGGACGTTGAAAAAAGAGATAGAGAAAGATATAAACCAGTGGAAGACTATACAGTGTTCATGAATTGGTAGAATTGACATTATTAGAATGTCCATACTACTCAAAGCAATGTATTGATGCAATGCAATCCCCATTAAAATACCAACGTCATATTTCAGAGATCTAGAACAAATACTCCAAAAATGTATATGGAACCAACAAAGGCTCCAAATAGTTGCAGCTATCTTGAGAAAGAAGGACAGTTTGAGGGATCATAATACCAGATATCAAGTTATGCTACAAAGCCACTTTATACAACACAGCCTGGTATTGGCACAAGAACAGGCACTTAGATCAATGTATCAGAACAGAGAACCCAAAAATTGACCCACACTATTATTCTCAATTAATATTTGACAAAGGAGGCAAGAGAATATAATGAAGTAGAGACAGTTTCTTCAATAAATGGTGTTGGGAAAATTGGACAGGTACATGCAAAAAAATGAAACTAGACCACCAACTTACACCATACACAATAATAAACTCAAAATGCATAAAATATTTAAGTGTAAGTCATGAAACTATAAAAATCCTTGAAAAAATCAATAGGCAGCAAAATCTCAGACATCTCTCAGAGCAATATGTTTGCTGATACATCTCCGAAGGCAAGGGAAACAAATGAATAAATATAAAATGGGCCTACATCAAAATAAAACCTTCTGCAGAGCAAAAGAAACCATCAACAAAATGAACAGGGAGCCCACTGTATGGGAGAACGTATTTGCCAATGATACATCTGATAAGGGTTTAATATCACAAATATATAACAAACTCCTAAAATTTAACAAAAGGAAGACAAACAATCCAATTAAAAAATGGACAAATGACTGCTCTAGCTGGTTTGCTCAGTGGATAGAGCATCAGCCTGCGGACTGAAGGGATTTGGGTTTGTTTCAGATCAAGAGTATGTACCTCAGTTGCATGCTCTAACCCTGTCCACAGGTCAGGGCCCATATGGGAGGCAACCAATTGATGTGTCCCTTTTGTATTGTTGTTTCTCTCTTTCTGTCTCTCCCCGTTCCTTCCACTCTCTCTAAAAATCAATGGTAACATATTCTCGGGGAAGGATTAACAAAAATCAAAAATTGGCATAGAACTTAAGTAGACACTTCTCCAAAGTGAACATACAAATGGCCAAGAAACATATGAAAAAATGCTCGAAGTCATTGGTCATCAGAGAGATGCAAATTAAAATGACAACGAGATATCACCTAATACCTGTCAGAATGGCTATCATCAACAAATCAACAAATGACAAATGATGGCCAGGATGTCAAGAAAAGGGAACTGTAATACACTGCTGATGGAAAAGCACATTGTTGCAGCCACTATAGAAAACAGTATGGAGTTGCCTCAAAAAATTAAATATGGAACTCCCATTTGACCTAGTCATCCCACTTCTAGGAATATATCCTGAGAAAACTGAAACTCCAATAAGAAAGGATGTATACACCTACCTTCATAGCAGCACAATAGCTAAGATCTGGAAACAGCCCAAGTGTCCATCAGTAGATGAGTGGATAAAAAGCAGTGGTACATTCACACATTGGAATACTACACATCTGTAAAAAAGAAAGAACTTACCATTTGCAACAGCATGGAGGGTCCTGGAGAGTGTTATGCTAAATTAAATAAGGCAGTCAGAGAAATACAAGTATCACATGATCTCACTCATATGTGGAATCTAATGAGCAAAATAAACTGATGAACAAAGTAGATCCAGAGACATAGAAGCATGGAGCAGACTGATGAACTCAGAGTGGGTGGGTGGGAAGAGATTAACCAAAGAATTTATATTCATATATGCAAAACCCTTGGACACAGACACTAGTGTGGGGAAGGCCTGGGGAGGTGGGGAGGATGGGCGTGCAGGCTGGAAGAGGGTCAAGAGGGGGAAATAGGTGATTTGTAATACTTTTGTCAATAAAGATAAATTTTTAAAAGAAAGAAAATAGGAAAAAAAATACTAAGTGATACCAAATTTATCTCTGAGTTGTATACTCCAATGTTGATTCCTTACCAGAAAGGTAACCATTGAATAAGAAGCAATCTCAGAGGTTTTTATTCAGTAAGGAACCTCAAAGGTACAAAAATTTATTCCTTATATACTAACAAGATTGCATGTACCATCCCAGAAATCTCCAGGGGAAGAGATTAGAGTCTTTGTATATCACAATTCATATATATATATATATATATATATATATATATATATATATATATATATTTCACTGAAGTACTGAAGCCACAAAATTTAAACTAAAAGAATTTACTAATGAGGTTCAAACCAGCATCTATATTATGTGTTCATTTTCATGAAATTTGCTCCACCCGTGCCACACACACAGACTTCCAAGGATAGTAATCTTCAGTTACTCCCTTAGCCAATTTTATTTAAGCCTGTTGCTTTATTGTGTGAGTTATGCATGTTCCATGGAATACTGAAAATTTGTTTGTTTTTTTAGGAACCTAAACTAAAGATGTTATAGAATAAGGTATTGATCTTGAATGTGGTCCTGTGGGTACTTTAATTTTAAATAACTGTAAAAAAAATTTAGCCCAACCATAGGAATAACTTGGAGTGTGGTCCTGGTCCCTAAAGTCATAGTATGGTTTTGAATTCAGAGTTATACAGCCAACTAAATAGCAGTTTCTATATCTCTTGTTATCTAGGAATAGCATACAGATTGCATTTTCTTTGTTAATTCTAACCTTATCCCCAGCTTGCTTCTTTCCCTAACCACTAACAAATAAGAAAAGTAACTTATTTACATTTTACATTTCTCCTTCTCTTATACTTTCTTCTGATAAAGACTACTGAATTAAGATATGGAAAAAATGTTGGCTGAGAAACAGAAAATGTTATACAAAAATTTTACTAAAAGTCATAGTTTATATAATAAGCACCCAAATAGAGACTACTAATTTTTGTAGTTGATATCAGGTATAATGGATTTTAAAATATGGTTTCAAATTACAGGAGACAATAATTGTACCCACTAAAGTTATTTGGGTGACTTCTTAAATTACTGATTTAAAACTATGAAATTCTTAGAGGTTTATTTCTAGAAGAAATTTGTTTCATTGATTTATCATTTAAAAAATTTTAAGTGTTTTTCCATCAGTCTTGATTTGGGTAAGCTAAGTGAAATTAGTGGTACAGGGAATTTTGCCCTAATGAAAGAGTCCAGGCTTATATGATACAGTCTGACTGAAATATTATACTACTCAAAAGCTTTTTTAAAATAAATGGATATTTTATGATAAAAATAATATTGCCAGCCCTATAGTGACATTAGTTACGGTCTTTCTTCCCCTGATAATTCACTATGTAAACTTAGGTCAATTACATTTCTTGAACTTCAATTTCTCTACTTTGCAAGTAAAATCAGAATGATTAATATCATGGAACTTGGCATTAACACCCTAGGTCCTAGAATAAGTGTTATAGAGATTGATGATATATTTGGGATATGTTTTAATCTTTTGGGAAGAGTGATCCTAGGTGAAAAAAACGTTAATTGTGTTAGTATCTAAGAAAAAGGCAGTTATAGCAATTGGTATACCCCAAAGATTTGTTCAGTGTGCCAGTGTTGCAACCTAGCAAGATACTGAAAAACATTTCTTGAAGTGGTTTTTATGCAGTAGTAGTGCTGTATATTGCCTCAAATATTAAAGTTTTTCTATTTCATACTATACTCATTTTGTCAGGCAACTATGTGAAATGCAATGACAAAGAAATAAATAATAGTGCTTCTTTAATTTTAAGGTCTGCCCACTAGAATTTGGAATGTCAAGTCTGCTCATCCACTTGACTTTTCAATACTCTAAGCACATGTTCAGTGAATGTTAATTGTAACACTTTGCCCTCTCTTATATAGCTCCTTCACAATTACAAATTGAATTAAATACAATGATATATTCTTCATAAACTATTATCAGCCAATGTCAGCAAAGGCTTTATTTTACCTGGACTGGGTTAGTGGTAAACAACGGTTATAGAAGAAAATGGCATGGTGTCCTATTACTGAAACATAACAACTTAAAAATCATGTAGTACTTTCAGGTGACTGCTTTGTAAATACTGTCAATTTCAGCAGGAAATTCAAGAACTCTTTTTAAAATTTTAGACAAAGAAGAATAAAGAGGGGGGAATACAGGAGAGAGGGAGGGAGGGAGGGAGGGAGGGACAGACAGAGAGAGAGAGAGAGAGAGATTTGTTGTTACACTTATTTATGCATTCATTGTTTGATTCTTGTATGTACTCTGACAGGGATCGAACCCACAAACATGTCATATCAGGACGATACTCTAACCAAGTGAGCTACCTGGCCAGGGCCAAGAAATATTTAATAATATAAAATACAACGTTTTTCAGACAGGAGTTAGTTTTTTCTTATGCTGCCTGACAAAAAGGAGAAAGTTTCTTATCTTGCCCTCTCTGCTATAAGATAAAAAGCATAGGATTTGTAGATCTCACTTCCTTTAATAAGGAGAGTAGGAGAATACTGTCTTATTTCAACTGTGGATTGCATATGTTCTCCAACATGCCCCATCTTTCTGTTCTTTAATTAGGTCATGGCAAGCTTGCATTTGTTTTGGTTCCTTTGGGCCTTCTTTACCACTACATCCAAAGCCCACATTACAAGTAATGCTGTCTAAAAATTTCTCAGATATGCTACATTATTTTTAGTATTGGGAGCAGCAAATCAGTCATTTTCTTCATAATTTCTTATGGTCAAGTGGGCATCAGCACTGTCAGCTATATAAAACTTGATTGATACTTTATTCCTCTAGTATGGATGCATGTTCTGCATCCCTAGTAGAAATAATTACACCATGGCAAAGCTTAGTTCATGGCTCTTGACTTATCCTAATTACTCTCAGTGGAGAAATGACCAGCCCTCTAAATACCTCATTACACAGCTAGATTCACTGGTTCAGCTGTGCCCTGGTGGGTGTTTGGTCATCTGTGGATATATGGGCATAGCCTAAGAAAAGAAAAGAAAATTTACTTAATCTTTTAAAAATGTTAAAGTTTAGTCTATAGTAAAAAAGCTGAATTTCTCAATGGTTAAGTTCTTTGTCCCACTGAAGTACAAAATAGGTTTTTGTGAAATGTGTTTTTCTCTAAAAGACAGCATAACTAGGCAGGGGTATTTTAATAAGGAATGTAATTTTAAAGCCCTTTAACAGTGATCAGTGAACACTCAAAACTCGTATGGAAATTACATATCTGAAACACTTCAAAGCACTTGATGCAGAATAGTTGTTCATCTCTCTCCTGGTTTTCCTTTTGTCTGAGATTCTACTTTACATAATCCACACTCTCAAGTACTAGTGTATTAAGAATTTATCTTTTAGGTAAGATATCATACAGAGTCCTGAAAGAGAATGCTCCTTTCTTTAAATCTATAAGAATAAATCAACATGAGAGAACTGCAACTATTAACATAAAATTGGGGGGAAATCTGTCCACATACTAATTCAAAATAATTGATTTTTCCGACTCAGGCTCTGCTGTCAGATTTACCTCCTGAATTAGAAGAGATGGATTTCAATCATACCTCACTGGAGCCTGATGATACCTCACTCAGTGTATCTTCTTTATCAGAAAAAAATGCCTCAGACTGTTTGTGATTTGAGGGGGGTGGTATATAATACAGCCTTTACGCTGCCTAACAGGTGTGCATTCCAAGATAATTGCATTCTGTTGCCCTGAAATTCTTCAACTGGAAAAACATATTGTTGAAACCAATATATTCTGTGAATAATGGATGAGATATAATGGCTACAGTACAAAAAATTGTTTGTGAAATTTAAAAGCATATTTTGAGAGTTTTTCCCAAATTGATAGAAATGTGGGAAAATATTTAACTTTGAAGAGCTTAGCTATGAAATGCATAATGTATAATTTTTGAATTTTTTGTTTGGTTTTATAGAAAAATCTTAGTTTTAATAATAGCTAAGGCCAGAGACACAAAAATAAAAGTATTTCAACATTGCTTTATCAAATTACTGAAGCTTGATTATTGTCTTTGTAGTCATTACATCTTCCTTCTTTCTCTCTCCTTTTACTAACATATACTTTTACTCAGGAAAGTGGACTGAAAATTGAAATGAAACTTTGAAAGTGATTTAACCTGTACAAGTCTTGGGATTTATTTTTCAAGCCCTGTGAGAATTTGACTTAAGTTAATGATTGAACATTGAAGTGATTACTAGTATATAATTGTAAATTGTTGGTATTCTTCCATTATCTAACCCAAACATTTTGGGGGGAGGGGGAAAGCACTATAGAAAAGTAATTCACCAACATGAAGTTAAATAAATTAAGTGTACAGAAACAAAATGTTGTAAAAGATTAGTCAATAGAAATTCTTCATCGCTGAAAATGAAAAATATTGATATGATTCACATTTTACTAGTAGAATTGAATAACTGAGTTACATAAAATGTTGCACAAATATTACAAGTTTATCATCATCTTCACAATATTTTTGACTTCTTAAATATTTTATGAGACACAAAGTCAAGGTAGGCCACTAAGATTATTATTTTTAAATATATTTTTATCGATTTCAGAGAGAGAGAGAGAGAATCATTGATTGGCTGCTTCATACATGCCCCCTACTGGGGATTGAGCCTGCAACCCGGAAATGTGCCCTGACCAGGAATTGAAACATGACCTCCTGGTTCATAGGTCTATGCTTAACCACTGAGCCATGCCGGCCAGGCAAGACTGTGTTTAATTTAGTCATTCAGCTTTGCCATAAAATTTACCTCATTTCCATGTGAGGCTTGTACAGAGCCATCAGCCAAGGAAAATATCAAAAAAGAGTTATACCACTTTGGTTGTAAATCCAGTCTCCTGGATTTCCTGGACCCTCTTCTATGAGCACACTACCCATTTGTTCTATTAGCAGGTACCAGATGGTAACACACTGTAGACAATTTGCAGACCTTTCATTCTGGGTACCAGATGACATCACCAGAGCCTATAAAAGGGAAAATGCCAGTTTCTCCCTAAGCACACAGTATCACATATTTGTGGGTTGACAGTGTGGAATCATGTGCATGGTTAAATTACTATCTACACATAAAAAATGTTAAAGAAGTAGCTTACATGACGCTTGGCCATCAAGTTTCTATATCAGATAATTTTATAATTTTAAGAACAATTTTGATCTTGGAGTTCACAGATACCAATTTATGAATACAGAAAGGTGGTAATGAATGTCTTTGACCTTGAAATGTCTCCTTACCACACACACAAATAAGTAAGGTTTATTGATAATCCTTCCTTTTGTCATCTATTGATTTAATTTAATGTTACTGCCATCTTACTATGGTTCTTTTGTTAGCAGAAATATATAAATGGTTAGGTATGCTCCTGTTTAGCTGACAGCCATATGGTTCATTGCAAACAATGTTTAGTACTCCTTGATGACAAGTCAAATTTTATTCAGAAAAAGAGTGCTGAGTAACAATTGAACATAAGATATTAGGATTACATTTATCTGTCTCACCAATTCTTCCATGAGATAAAGAGTCCCTACTATATACAGCAAATATATAAATCATTTCTTAATGTAGCATGAACAAATTCCAGACCTTTAAGCCTCTCCTAAGACCTCCTTCCTAGTCACTGAGTTTAATTTTAAACTCTAATTTTTTTCTGCTTCAATTTAAGTCCCTTCTTATTTGGTTCTTGTTACAAAGTAAGGAAAGATTATTGTTTCCTACATCTTTCAACTATATGGATTTTATTTGTCACATCTCAGCATTTAGTCACTAAATCAAATCTTATTTGACCTCCTGCTTTAAGGACATTGATTTCAATTCCTCAACAAGCCATAAACTTCAAAACAAATTATTTCTTATTACTTTTTCATGTATATTAATACAGTTTAGTTAATTATAAAGTTGAATAGATTTAAGGATTCTGTTAGGTGTGATTCCTAGAACCCTAGTCCACAATTTTGAGAGAAAGCATAGATGATTCCCTTGTCCCTATTTAAAGTTCCATTAAAAGAGAAACTGCATTTAGGGATCGTTTTGTTTTGGCATTTATACTTCAGCACCAGATTGATTTATTTTACCATCGCTGGAATTAAAACATTTCTAATATGAAATATGGCTATGCTAAAGCAGAAACCAAAGGAAATAGCTGTATCCAGAAGGAAAAATCATAACAGGCAAGGTGTATGCCAAGGTGTCAAGTATTAAAAAATCTATTATGAAGAAAATTTGTTTCTTACAGATTGGAATTGCTTTTGAGACATTTTAGTGGAGGAAAAAATATCAGTTCATGATTTCTTTTGTGAATATCTTCATGACTGAGAGGAGGAAAATACCCACTAGTGTTTCTTTTTATAGGACTGTGACTCAATAGTGAAACAGACCACGCTATCTGAACCATCTCTCACAAAAACAAATGTTAACATGAAAAGCCATTTTTTTTCTTTTACTTAACTTTGATGTTTGCTTTCAGTTTAGTATAGTCAACCAGTTTCTAAGCAGGAAATATGCATCTAAGAGCACTTACCTTCCAAAATATATATTAAAATATAAAACAAACAAAAAATGAAGATACCTTTCTCACCTCAGCCAAGCTAAAATTATTCACAAGAAAAACAGAACTGCAGTTACTCTGGTAAATAGGAACATTAACACATGCAAGGAAAACTTAAAAGAAAATTGGCCTTTTTATGGAACCTGGGAATGTTTTGTTGTAAGATCAGTTATAACAGCAGGACTTTTTTGTTGTTGTTAATCCTTACTCGAGGATATTTTTCCATTAATTTTTAGGGAGAATATAAGAGAGGATGAAAGACAGAAAGAAACATTGATGTGAGAGAAACACATTGATTGGTTGCCTCCTGCATAGAGCCCTGACCATGGCCCAGGCCAGGGAGGAGCCTGCAACCAAGGTATGTGCCCTTGACTTGATTCGAACCCGGGACCCTTTGGTCCACAAGCCAACACTATACCCACTGAGCCAAACCAGCTAGGGCAACAGTGAGAATTTTATACTACCATTGCAATCATGTGATAAGAAATGTTTATGATTGTTGGAAAATAATAGTCTGCAGCCAAATCACATCCCATGCTCTGTATACTACCAACACTTCAAAAGATATCCAAGAAGTCTTTTTTCATAAGACAGCAACATCTATTTCAAGGCACTCTCATAGTCAACAATCTGTAAGCTTGTAGGATAAAATATAAGATGTCTATTTAAAAGAATTCTAGACTCTAAGATGGACTTTGTTGCCTTTTTTGAGGGGAAGGAGCATTTAGCCCATTTCGAAGGAATAGTTTCCTCATCTTAGCCTGATAGTTTATGATCATTTTTAAGAGACATTAACTGCTATCCTTCCTACATGTTGCAGTAATGGTATACCAGGAATAATGTTTATTTTAAAATATATATTTGATTATCATTCATACCCTAAAAATGCCAAATTCTGATAAATTTGCCTTTTAAAGGAGTTATAAGAACCATAGTGTCTAAACGATGAGTAAATAAGCTTATCTTTGAAGTTGGTGTTATCCTTGGTGGACAGTACTATGTTATGCTCTTCACAAGCTATGCTCTGTTGATGATATAATGGAGGAGCCAATTAACTTTTGAGTCTACAGTCAAAATACCATTGCCCAAAACAAATCTTTATTAATAACAGATTTGCTAAGGGGTAAAAGAGAAAAAAATGATATTTTCATGGAATATAATTATGATTGTTCCATTAAAGTATGTACTGAGTATATTGTTCCACATTGAAATGTTGTGTTGCATTAACTTGTTAAAGAGTTCATTTTAGAAATCTTGCATCCCATTTTACTGGTACTACCTCTGAAACATACTAACACCTTAAAACCATATCAGACTCTAATGTAAACTTTTGTATGATTTTTTTTTACTTTTATAGAGGCAATAAATGATTTCCAACTAACAGCCATCTATTTCTTTATTTTAATGTCTGTTTTCCCAAGTTTTTGTGTTATAAGCACTGTATTCCTTTAAAAGATCATTTTTCCTCACAAAAATAAGCTTCTGTAACAAGACAAAGAATGCTGAGAATAATAAAGTATAAGGGGGTCCAAAAAGGGAGAATATGGAGTACTCAATTGGAAATTTGGTTGATTTCCAACCTGGCATGTATATCATCCTTTATTGACTTTATTTACCAATCCATTACTCCAACACCAATGGAACAGAGTAAACATTCTGTAACAGATTTGTTCATGGTATTATACCTAAATGGTTAAATCAGCAAGCAAATTGCCACAGTATAAACAAAGAATGATATTTTACAAACAATTTTTTAAAGTGGTGGTGTGGCATCTATCCTTTAACTGTCTTTGACACCAGTTGAACAGGCTTTTAATTTAGGTAAAATACGCCCATGCCTTTTTTCTCAAAGTTTTATACCAATTAAAAGTCTTCATATTACTTAACTAATGGGGGAAGATATGGGGTGAGTTTCAAATAGCACATCAGCAATTTTCCTACCCAGTTGATAAATTTTCAAGAATGTTGCAAGAAGAGATTCATATAAACATACACTTACAATGATCCAAGTCTTTTTCAGATCTGTAAAAACATCGACAAAGTGGTGAAATAATTTGTTTTAAAAAATGAGTGGAAATCTTTATAAATCTATTTAAAAGACAAGTCAATGGAAGAGTATGATAAGATTAAATGAAGTTTTCACATCCTTTAAGACTATTTTTTTACATTTCTTGTTTACATTTCATCATATTATAAAAGTAATAAATGTTCATTGTAGACATTTAAGAAAATGTAGATAATATAAAGAAAAACAAGCCCTAGCTGGTTTGGCTCAGTGGATAAAGCATCAGCCTGTGGACTGAAAGGTCCTGGGTTCGATTTCGGTCAAGGGCATATGCCTGGTAGGGGGCGTGCAGGAGGCAGCCAATCAATGATTCTCTATCATCATTGATGTTTCTATCTCTCTCCCTCTTCCTCTCCCTTCCTCTCTGAATCAATAAAAATATATTAAAAAAATAAAAACAAAACCACTTGTAATCCCACCACCCAATAATAATCATTAACATCTTAATGAATTACATTCTAATAATTTCATGTGCATATTACATATATTCAGCAAAACTAAAATTATACTGAATATGCAGTAATATGTCCAGTTTTTTCTCTTAATGATGTATCAGAGCATTTTCTCATGTAAGGATTTGTCACCAAGGTATTTCACTCTCAATTGCATTTGGACCTAAAAGGGTTTTTTGTAATTTACAAGAAAAAAAGCAAAACTTTCTGATGATGAAAATACATCTGTTCTAGAGGATTAACAAATAACTGCCTACATTACATAAAACTATATTTCTTACCCTATATTTAAAACAAATGATGTTATTTATTTACCATCACACAAATAAAGTTCCTCTATTTTGGCTGCAAGTTACAAGATAGCTTTCCTTAATATTTTTATCCAAGTACCATTTTTATTACCTGTACCAATAAACTATTATAAACTTTAAAAATAAAACAAAAATCATTTTTAGGTATGAAAGGTCTCATATTAGGTACACCGATATGTACTTGCAATAGTAATTGTTTTGAAGTCAGAACACATTTTCTAATTTTTCCTAAAGAATATGATTATTTCTTTTCATTATAATGTTCTGTTTCAGCTAGTTTGGAAGTTTGGTAAATTTTTGCCAATTCTGGATTTGCTGTGAAATGACAACATTTTATGATGTAATATAATATATACTAAGATTATTATTCAAGTAACTCCTTTGTGATCTAAGCCACATGAAACTCTAATCTTTCCCAATAGTCTGATCACTATAATTTAAAAATTAGATCTTCAAGGAGACTTATTGTTTTTCTCAAGCTGTTAGGAGACCATTCAATACACTGTTTCAATAACGTTGGAACTGGTATCAATAATGCTTGTTAGCTTAAATTGGATATGTCACAGTTCTGAAACTGGTCACAGATTGGATTTTCATTCACATTGTTTAGTTTAAACAAGGGGGGGAAATCCTCTGCTACAGGACCACCACATACCTGTATTTCTTACCTTGTCTTATAGTCTGTCACAAGTCACAGAGGACCATGGGGAATATTTCGGTGGATAGTCAACCTTATGGTTGATTATATGGTTTAAAATAATAGATTCTGGGAAGGTTCTCTTGTTCATTCCCACCCACTTTCCATGCATCTGTTAGAAGTGTATTAGTAGTAATTAATTGTAAATAATTTTGTATAAAATGCAATCATCCCTGACAAAGATAAGGGGGTCCATAAAGTTTTCATACTATAGTGGCATTTGCTTAATCTGATGCATTATTTGCAACATTGCGTGAAGAACAGGGCACAGAGAGAAAGATAGTTAGGAAGGTGGGCCATTAAAACTGGAGAGGAATAAATATAAGTCTTGAAGGAGGCATAACAATAAAGGGCACTACAGTGACTGGTGGGCAGGAGAAAGGGAATTCTAGACTCTAAAATCTAGAAGGTTAAATGTATGTGTAATAGTATAATGCAACGATTAGGGTACAATACTATAACAGTTAAGTCTTGATTTCAAATCTCAGTTTTAACACTGACTGTATGATCTTGGACAAGTTATTTGAATTCTGTGTTTAAGTTTCTTTGAAAACTGTGATAATGACAGCACTTATCTCAAAGTTGCTGTAAGAAATATGACAATCTATCATAAAACGCTTAGCATAGTGCCTAGCACACAGTAAAGTACTCAGTAAATGTTAGCCAATGCTATTATTATTACTTACTAGTACGTAAAAAGAGATTGAAGAGATTCAAAGACAATTCCAACCTACCAATTTTGTTCTGTGCAAAAATGGCTCAATGCAAACATCTTCAAAACACAACTTGAAACAATTTCACATACACTCTGTATCTTACCAGCAGGGTTGTCACATGCAAAGGGCAGCACAATTTTATCAGTAGTGTCCTCAAATATCTTTTAACTGCCTTAGAAAGTTAATAGTCATTCTTCTTTGTCAAAGAGCTGCTATGAGATCTGGGTGAATCAGACTCATTATCTTGCACTGAAAAAATTATCGATATTGTATAAGATATTCCACCTACTTTTATTGATGTGTTATCTGTATGTATACAGTTTTATACTATTGTTATGAACAAAATTCATTGTGGAAAAAGATAGTTCTTTAAACATTAATTTAACTTTTTATATATCAAATGCTGGTCTCCAGTTTAATTTGTGTGCGCATGCAGGTGAATTTATGACACAGATCTTTGAAGTTATCTGAAGGAATTTTGTATTGGTTGCTTTGTTTTGGCTTGCCATTAGTTTCCAATCAAGTGAGTAAAGGAACAAATTACTGATACATACACCAACTTGAATGAACCTCAAAGATATTATGCTAAGAAAAAAAAGACAGGCACAGAAGTCTACACACTGTATTTTTCTATTTATATGAAATTTTGAGAAAGGCAAAGCTTTATGAACAGAAATCAGATCAGTGGTTGCCAAGGATTGGGATAGGGACAGGGAATAGACTGGAGGCTGGCACAAGGAAACTTTTTAGAGCAATAGGCAAAGGAAGTGAATTCTAGCCAGTTATTAGTAGTTCTGGAATACATAAATTAACCTAGTTTGTTCAAGCATGTGTGTGTTATTTATCATTTGAAACTGCATCATGATCTTTCTAAATGCACATTTTATATTTGCATATGGTTTTCCTTCCAGTCTATTCATGGGTACATGGTTTGCTTTCTAAGGATTATTCTTTCTAATCATACTGTTGTGGAATTGGTGCGAGAGAAGAAACAGTTGAGCACTCGAAGGTATCAGGAAAGAAGCCTTTAATCAAAGCAGCACTGCTGGCTCAGGGCACTCAAAGATCCAAAGCCTGAACAGCTAATATGATAAGATCACCCCTTATATATTCCTACGTTTCTCTGTTTCCTATCTATTTCCTAACTACCAGGCTTTTGTGGTGGGCTTTCACAGCCCCTCCTGAGTCAGTTAGAATGGGAAAGTTAGATTGTATCTAAATGTCTGGTCTGGGTGGCACCAGTGACCTTCCCTCAAGTTAAGCTGTTACATTCTTGGTTTATGGCCCTTTGTAAGTTGGGAGTAATAGGAAAACAGGTCTTGCAAGACCAGATTATTAAGAAAGGGGCAGTGACTTAATTATAGGCTATCAAGAATGTGCAATAGGATACTGATTAACTAGGTACAGAGTCAGGCTGCTAGTCCCCCTACATTCTTTCACATCCACCCCCTCTTGATCCACAAGGTAGCCTTAGCCTTGGGGATTATAGAAGACTCAGAGATTGGGGATAGTGATGAAGACTGCTCTAGCTGCTTCCGGCTGAAGGGGGGCATCGAGATAAAGGGGGTTCAGCATGCTGAGTCTTCATCATTTTCATCATCTTCCCCAAGAGGGTCGTAGTAGTAGAGTCCTAGCTTGTAGTACCATTTGGAACTTAAAGTCTTCTTATAATGGAAAGACAGGCTGGAATCAGACCATGCATTCAGGGAGGTGGGGGCTGCCATGTAGCTTGTTGATGAGAGGGGAAGACAGAGACAGCAGTCCTTAGCCAGCCCAAGGTTGGTCAGATTGAGGAGTTAAATTGAGGGTTTGAGAGAGATAGTGAGGACTTAGAAAATCCTCGAGAGGCAGAGTGTAGACTTAAGAGTAGTCAAGAATAAGAGTTTAGTAACAGTAAGAGAACCAGCCTCATTTTGGCCGAGGACAGCAATAAATTCCTTTGCTGGGTAGGAGGTAGTAATTTCAAGTGTTTCTGTGTCCCAGCAGGGGCAGAAAAGTTCTCCCCCTGGTACTAGTCTAGGGTCCCAGCAACAGTCATAAAAAGACAAAATAAGAATTATCCTATATAATAAAAGCCTAATATGCAAATTTAACAAAAAGCAGAGTGACCAGTGGAATGACTGGTCGCTATGACATGCACTGGCCACCAGGGGGGCAGACACTCAATGCAGGAGCTGCCCCCAGGCTGCAGGCCCCAGACCAGCCAGGATGGGTGCCAGTGGGCCCCTCCCCAGTCACCCCGCTGGTCACCCCACTGAGGGAGGCGACCAGTGGCGGGCGTGGGGAGTGGGGCTGGTGAGCGGGTGAGCGGGTGGCACCAGGCCAGCCAAGGCACATGCCAGCGGGGGCCCTGATCACCCCGCCAGTCGCCTCACAGATCGGCCCTGATCACTGGTCACACCTAGGGACCCTACCCATGCATGAATTTCATGCATCAGGCCTCTAGTTAGAAACATAAAAACAATGATTACCCAGAAATACTAGAACATATTACTTTTAGGGGGAGATAAGAAAGAAATATTAATGTAAGGAAAAATTCAGCAGGGGGTTATCTGAATTCCTTGGAACAGGTCGGTCAGCCAAGTCCATCGTCTTCTTGAGGGTGATCTGCAGGGGGTGTTTCTGGTCGGAGGTCACCTTCGACTTAGGCTGGGTGTCCCTCGCCTGGTGGTCTGCTTTAACCCAGGAGTGATGGATCCAGGTGTTCAGTCCTGCAACCTTGAGAGTTGTGGGGGTGGTTAGTATGACTGGATAGGGTCCCTTCCAAGTTGATTTAAGGGGCTCCTTTTTCCAATATTTTACCCAAACCTAGTCTCCAGGTTTATAAGAGTGTACAGCTGTTCCTAGAGAGATAGTTAATAGGTCAGTAACCCATCTGTGGACCTCAAAGACAGTTTTCCCAAGTCCTTGTATTTGCTTCTGAATTACTAAGTTCCCTATTTCCCTCAAATCTCCCTTTGGCTGAATTAAGGGAGGGGGTCTGACATATAGAATTTCAAAGGGAGAGAAACCTACCCATAGCCTGCTTGGGAGTTGGTTCATGCACTCTACTTTCTCTGAGCTTTGAGGCCTGTAAGCTGTATGTAGGTTCCTACTTAATTCCTAAAGCCTTAGATACCTGTTGTACTATTTCTGCTACAAAGGCTGGGCCATTGTCAGACCCTATGGTCAGAGGCGTTCCATACCATGGAATTATGTCCTTCAGCAATGCCTTAGTGACTTCACTCGCCTTTTCTGTGTGAGTGGGATATGCCTCGACCCAGCCTGAAAAGGTGCAAACAAAAACCAGTAGATATTTATTCCTTCTGCTGGGCCCTATTTCTGTAAAATCTACCTCTAAGTCCTCAAAGGGAGCTTTCCCGCAGCACTGAACTCCTATCAGTCCTACAGGAAGCTGTTTGGCATTGTTCTGCTCACAGAGGAGGCAATGCTGAGAGAGAGACTGAGGCACACAAGGAGGGAAGATGGGCAATTAGGTAGTATCTGCCTAACAAAGCTTCTAGGGCAGTCTTTCCTAAATGAGTAAGTTCATGCTGCTGGAGGAATGCCTTATGGGCTAACTGTTCTGGGACACAGACCCTATGATCTGGGAGTATCCACCAACCTTCTTTCATTCTTTTACCCCCTTCTTGCTGGGCCCATTCCTCTTCCTAAGGAGTGTATTTTAGAGGTTCAGGTAATTTGGGGGCCAACATGATCCGTGACAGGGCTACTTGTTCTTTAGCAGCCAGCTTGGCTGTGGCATCAGCAAGTCGGTTTCCTTCTGACACTGAGTCTTTCCCCTATTGGTGACCCTTACAGTGGATGACATCTATTTCCTTGGGTTCCCAGACTGCTTCTAGTAATTTTAGGATTTCATTCTGATTTTTTATTCCTTTCCCTACAGCAGTCAGGAGTCCTCTTTCCTTGTATATAGCCCCATGGATATGCAGGGTGGCAAAGGCATAGTGTGAGTTGGCATAAATGTTAGTGAGCTTTTCCTTGCTGAGTTCTAAAGCTCTGATGAGGGCCCAAAGTTCTGCCCTCTGAACTGACCATCCTTCAGGCATAGCCTGTGCCTCTACTGTCTCTAAGTCTGATACCACTGCATATCTGGCTAATCTTTTCCCTTCACCTTGAAAGCTGCTCTGTATAAAATATCAGATCTAGATTCTGCAGAGGCCGGACTGTTAGATCTGTGCGACTGGAGTAAACCTCCTCTAGAACTTCTAGGCAATCATGCTCAGGGGCTCCCTCGGCGATGGGTAAGAAGGTGGCAGGATTAAGAGTTCTCACTGCTTCTAATCATACTTGTGGATTTTCACATAGAAGCCCTTGATATTGAGTCATTCAAGCATGAGTTAGCCACTGCTGCCCCCTAGCTTCAATTAAGGTGACAACAGCATGAGGTACTTTTACATTTAAGTTTTGCCCCAAGGTAAGCTTATCCACTTCTTTGACTAATAATGCTGTGTCTGTAAAGGCCCTGAGACATGGGGGTCACCCGGAGGCAACCAGGTCAATCTGCTTAGAGAGATAGGCTACTGGTTTTTGCCAGGGTCCAAACTCCTGGGTTAGAACTCCTAGGGCTATCCCATTGTTCTTGTGAATGAAGAAGCTTAAGTCCCATGGCACATATGGTAGCCCTAGTGCTGGGGCCTCAGTGAGCTTTGCCTTTATGGTGGTGAAGGCCTTTTCCTGCTCAGGACCCCAGTCGATGGGTGCCTTCTCTTCCCCTTTTAAAGCTTCATAGAGAGGCTTAACTAGATCTGAAAACTCTGGGATACAAATTTGACAGAATCCTGCTGCTCCTATGAATTCCTGAATCTGCCACTGGGTGCCAGGGACTGGGATAGCACATACTGCCTGCTTTCTTTCAGTCCCTAGTCTTCATTTCCCTCGGGTGATTCAGAAACCTAGGTACTTGAATTCTCTCTGACAGATTTGTGCCTTTCTCTTGGACACCAGGTAATCTGTTTTGGTTAGGAGTTTCAGAAGGGCTCATGTTCTTTTGCAGCACAGCACTGAGCTCACGTGGAGCTAGCCATTAGGAAGTTGTCTACATATGGGAGTAGAATGCACCCCACATACTGTCCTGGGAACTTGGACAGATCAGATGCTAATGCTTCACTAAAAGGAGTCGGGGAGTTCTTGAACCCTTGTGGCAGTCTAGTCCAGGTGAACTGCTCCTTGACCCCATAGTTGGGTTTTCCTACTCAAAGGCAAACAGGGGCTGACTGGGGGGTACCAACTGAAGGCAGAAAAAGACATCTTTCAGATCTAGACATGTAAACGATTCCGCCTCTGATGGAATGAGTCCCAGAAGAGTATAAGGGTTCAGCAGCGCCAAATGCAGCATTATAACAGCCTCATTAACAGCTCACAGTTCCTGCACCAGGTGGTAATCAGTCCCAAGCTTTTTGACAGGCAAGAGAGGGGTGTTCCATGGAGACTGATACCGTTTAAGAAGTCCCCACTGAAGCAGCCACTCTAAGTGGACCTGGATTCCTAGGCATGCATCCCTTGGAATCGGATATTGGCGGATTTTGACAGGCTGTGCTCCAGGTTTTAAGTCAATTAGTACCAGGGCATGGCCCTTGGCCAGGCCAGGGGGAATTCCTTCTGCCCAGACCAGTGGGAATTCTTCCACTAATTCAGGCTCTAGTGGTGAGTCCTTTGACTGGGAGGTGTAAAGTCTCCATTCCTCCTCCCTGGGCACTGCTAGGGACAGGATAATTGGGGAGGTCTCCTCACTTAGGCGAAGCTGTGCTGAGCCATCTAGGGCAAAGGTAATCTTCACCCCCATCTTGGCAAGAAGGTCTCTACCCATTAGGGGCACTGGACAATCTGGCAAGTACAGGAATTCGTGGATTACTTGGTGGCCGCCAAGTTGGCATTGGCGAGGGCACCAGAACCGTCTAGGGGTTTGGTCCCTAGTAGCTCCGATAATGGTGACCTCCTTTCCTGAGAAAGTGCTACTTTCTGAGTGTCTACTAAGTGCTCAGCTCCTGTATCGACCATAAAGTCCACAGTCTGGCCCCCAATTTTCATTCTGACCATGGGGTCTTGGAAGCCCAGCTGGAAAGAGCCCAGTCTGTCCTAGTTGGAGTCAGCTGCTGTCAACCCAAAAAGGTCTGCCTCAGGCAGTTCTGGCTGGTAGTGGATGGGTGGGTTGGAGACCCTGACTTCCCTTTCTGGCATTTTGGACATTCATTCTTCCAGTGTCCAGATTCCTTACAATAAGCACACTTGTCTCACTTCAGGTTTGTCCTCCTTCCCCTTGGCCTGGATCCTTGTTTTCCTTTCTTATCTGTCTGGGAGCTTGATTCCTTAATAGCTGCCGCTATTAAGGTTGCTTTTTTTTTTTCAGTCTCTCCTCTGCTTTCTTCTTAGCCGCCCTGTCTCAGTTGATGAATACCTTGTTTGCTATTTCTAGCAGCTTGGTTGCGTTTTTTCCCCGAAAATCCTTCAAGCTTCTGCAGCTTTCTCCTTATGTTGGGCTGAGCTTGACCTAGGAAGGCTGCATTAACCATAGCTTGATATTCTGGGGCTTCAGGATCAAAAGGAGTGTAGACCTGGTGTGCCTCATATAGTCTCTCATAGAAAGCTGCTGGACTTTCATCAGGCTTCTTGAAGATCTCAGAGATTTTAGCCATATTGGTGGGCTTCTTGGCCCCGGCCCTGAGCCCCTGTAGGAAGGCCAGCTGATATCTTTCTAGCCTGGCCCTTCCATCTTCTGAGTTTGGGTTTCATCTGGGTTCCTCATCTGGGAGGGCCTCCCTGGCCCATCTGTCTATGTCTAATGTCCCTGTAGGGCCTGGGTCTGGAGCCATTTCTGAGCCACTGTTCCTATTCTCATGTACTCCTCAGTGTTAAAGAGCATGAGGAGGAGCTGCCTGCAGTCTACCCAGGTGGGCTTATGGGTCTGGAAAATAGACTCAAGGAGTCTACCATGGCCTGAGGTTTTTCAGAATAAGCAGGATTATGATACATCCAATTCAAGAGATCGGTTGTAGTAAAAGGCTGGTAGTATAAGACCAATCTCCCCTCTTGTAGGGTCCCATCTTCTCCCAATACTGGGGGACCCCAAGTTTCTCAGAGAGGCATCTGGAAGGCTGGATGTGGCCTGGGTCCCTGATCAGCTGAGTGCAAGCACCATCCAATTGGCTCTGGAAAGTCTGGTTGGGAAGAGAGAGGAGGGACGTGGTGTATCTAAACTTCCCTGGCCAGGCAAGGGAGCTCTGGGTGCCACTTGAGGCACATATGGAGGTGGTAAAACTGGTGGGGCTTCCTTGGGGGTTTCTGTAGAATAGGGGATTGAGCTTCCTTCTGAGGGACTTGTTTCTTTTCTCCTGCCTGCTTCTGTTCTCCTGCCTGTTTCTTTTCTCCTGCCTGCCACTAAAACCTTACTCTGTCCCTTCTTACACACGCAGAGCCAGATCCAAGGAAGCTTGTGCCAAGCTATTTCTAGCCACTGATCAATATAAGGGAACTGATCAGGATGACCTGGGTCTCCTGTTATAATTCTGTGAACATTCCTGATTGTGGGGACATCCAGTGTGCCCTCTGATAGCCATCCTACTCCAAAAGACAGCCAGTCTATTTCACACATACTTTTTAACTTCCAAGGGACCAATTTTACCCCATAGTCCCCAGCAAATCCTTTGTTAAAATTTCTTAACATAAATTCTAAGACAGTGGGTATTGAGGAGCTATTTCCCATATTGCAAGTATGTAGCCCCACCCAATGAATGGAGTCGTAAGACAAACAGGAGGTAACTTTCACTTTTCCCACCCTGCTGCTCTGGTCACCTGGATTTAGGTGCTTATTAGCTTTGATGGAGGATCCATATAAACCCTGGACCCAGATTGCCACCGCAAGGAGGGACCAAGTTCCTCAGTTGCCCCAGGTTACTATGCCTACATTAGCCACATGAGGATCACCACAGAACCACGGGTTGGGGTTCACACAGACTCTGTAGCTTTTTGCCTTTAAGCATGTGCTTTAACACTCTCATCCACACAACAGTCAGTCCAAGTTTTGATTTCCACCCACTGAAAGTGCCTGATCTGAGGCAAATATTTGTCTAGACAGTGGTCAGCTGCCTCTTCTGTTTGAAAGACAGGCCTGATCTCAGAATGATTCCCCGGGGATACTCAGATGTCTGGTCCAGAAATGTGTTTTCTGCCTCAGGACTGTCCACTAGAGCATGGAAGTGCAGCAGTCTCCCTGGGCCCCATATGTCCAGGAATTGGCAAATGTGCCTGTGGCACCTTCCTAGGGTCACAGAGCCTGGGCTGAATGCCCCAGAGTCCGCTCTCATCAGCGGTGGCCCCAAGAGCCAGTACAACTGACACTTAATGGCCAATGTGCCAAAAATGTTGTGGAATTGGTGCAAAAAAAGGAACAGTTGAGCACTTGGAGGTATGTGGAAAGAAGCCTTTAATCAAAGCAGCACTGCTGGCTCAGGGCACTCAAAGATCCAAAGCCTGAACAGCTAATACAATGAGATCACCCCTTATATATTCCTAAGTTTCTCTGTTTCCTATCTATTTCCTAACTACTGAGATTTTGTAGTGGGCTTTCACAGCCCCTCCTGAGTCAGAATGGGAAAGATAGATTGTATCTAAATGCCTGGTCTGGGTGGCACCAGTGACCTTCCCTCGAGCTAAGCTGTTACATTCTTGGTTTATGGCCCTTTGTAAGTTGGGAGTAATAGGAAAACAGGTCTTGCAAGACCAGATTATTAAGAAAGGTGCAGTGACTTAATTATAGGCTATCAAGAATGTGCAGGAGAGACAAAATGGTGGCAGAATAGACAGACGTGTCCCGAGCCTTGTCCTGGAGCAGATAGAAAGAACATCTGAAATGAATAACATCCAACCCAAATTGGCAAAGGAGACTCAGCAGGTGAGACAGTTTGCAGCTGGGAAGGGCATAGGATCCCTGGAGAAAGATAAAATCAAGGATCTGGGCAGGAGAGTCTGTGAGACCTCTGAGCCCAGAGAGTCAGAGGGAACCCGCACAGCACCAAGCTGCGTCCCTGGGGAGAGCCACAGCATCTGACTGTGGAAAGAAGGGCCACAGGACTGCTGGACTGCAGGGGATTCTAGATCTGGGTCAACAGTCACAAAGGCTGAGCCCAGAAGGTACAGACTGAAGGGCTGGCCAGACCACACAGCACCAGAAGGAGAGGAGCATGCAGAGGGCCAGTCTTTCCCCTCGCTGTGGCCTGTGCTTTCCTTCACTGAACCTAGTTCATAGGACCTTTCGGATACAGACACTTACCCGTGGCTGAGGTGAGGGAGAAGGTGCGGACTCTTGGAGTCTGGGGAGAGGGAGGGTTCCAGGAGAAGTGGCAGTGAGTCTGGTGCTGAGTCACACCTGAGCCCAGGACCTTGGCAGCCATTTTGTCCTGAAGAGACAGCCCCTCCCTCCAGTTTCCAGGCAACCAATACAGCCACACCCAGATTCCACCCTGAATGGTACAAAGGATTAAAAAAAATTTAAATAGTCCCTGAGAGTCCAAAGGGACTGGCCTAAACCCAGTACAGAAGACTGGGATCTTAAGCCAGCCAAAGGAACGACACTTCACTTTTTCATTTTTACTATTATTATTATTTTATCTCTTTTTTTCTTCTTTTTTCTTTGTTTTCCTGTTTTTATTTGTTCCTTTATTTTCTATTTCTTTTCACATTATTTTCCCATCACTCGATTTTATTTTTATTTGCTATTTTTATTTTTATACCGTTTTTGAAATCAAATTTTTGTAAATTTATTATCATCATTATTATTATTATTATTTTCTTGTTCTCTTTCTTCTTATCCACCCATCCTCTTTCTACTTCCTCTACACTGAACTGAGGACCTCCACATATTCATCCAATTCTTAACCTTATTTTCTGTATATAAGCTCAGCCTCTATAGATTCTGACCCCACCCTCTTCCCTCTTTGCTGGTTGCTTGGTGTTTGTAATTTTTTTTGTGTTTGTCTATTGGTTCTGTGGTGTTTTCCATATATATATATATATATATATATATATATATATATATATATATATTCTCCTTTTTCTCCTTTTTTCTTTTCTCTCTTATCTTTTTCTCTCTCTTTGATATCATTTGTGCTGTCTTTTCTCTCCGCTAATTCTCTTTTCTCAGGTGGTTACTTATAGTGGGGTATTGGTGTCGTGAGTATATTTGTGCTTTGTTTCCTTTGTGTTGTGTCTTACCGAGGTGAATTTTATCCTGTCTGGCCAGGAGCTAGAGAGTGAGCTACATTAACCAGACACCTAGAGAGGAAACTCCATCCATGAACGGATCAATAACACCCCAGATGCAGCTACAGAGGCAGGAAGAAGGTGGCAGTGAGGGAGAGAACGTGAGTGAGGGAGGGAGCAAAAGAGGAGTGTGTGGTCATGTGGGGGGTTTGTGTGTGTATGTGAGTAAGGCACAGTTAGATCCCACAGGTCCTTTGGGGGCAGGCTAATCAGGCTCGCCTAACTAGGCAGCCTCTGCTACCATTGCAAACAGTACCAGGAGACCTGCTTCTCCTCAGAGGCCTAGCCTTTTTGAAGGGGAGAGCTGCTATAACTGGGAGCCCAGCCTCACCTCCACCCAGGGTGCCCTCAGAGAACACCTGGGACTCTACAGCCACTGCTGCCAGGAACCTGATACCTCGGCTGTGGTCCCACAGTCAATGAGTCTCCAGCCACCTGGGGCACAGGTTCCTGTGAGTTCTGAAGCACGCTCCCCTCTGACTGGCCCACTTTAGTCCAGGGCACTGCAAACACGTAAGCAGCAGAAACGTGAGCAGCCCATTCCTGTCCAAAGAGCAGCAGCCCAGTGAGCAGCCCACCATAGGCCTAAGAGCAACAGCCTCATGTTGCTTGCCCCTGTCCAAGGAACAGCAGCTGTGTGAGCAGCCCACCCCCATACGAGGAACAGCAGCGTCACAAGCAGCGCCCCCCCGATTTGAGGAGCAGCAACCACCTGAGCAGCCTGACATGGACTGAGGAAGAGCAGCCACATGAGAAGACTGCCCACGTCAGAGGAATGGCAGCCCTGCGCAGCCTGCAATGGTCTGAGGAGCAGCAGCCACATTCAGCCTGCACGTGTCCGATGAGCAGCAGCTGGGTGAGTGGCCTGCCCCCATCCGAGGAGCAGCAGCTGCACATGCAACTCACTTTTACCCAAGCAGCAGCCAATCCCCTGTCCAAGAAGCAGCAGCTGTGTGAGAAGTCTGCCCCCGTATGAGGAGCTGCAGCTACCCGAGCAGCCTGCCCCAGACTGAGGAGCAGCAGCCACATGAGTAGACAGCCCACGTCCAAGGAGCCGCAGCCCTGCACAGCCAGCACTGATCCAAGGAGCAGCAGCCATACATGTAGCTCACTCCTGCCTGAGGAGCAGCAGCCACGCAAGCAGCCCATCCCCCATTTGAGGAGCAGCAGACACACAAGCAGAACACGCACATCTGAGGAGTGGCAGTCCTGCACAGCCCACACTGGTCTGAGGAGCAGCAGCCACACACAGTCTGCACCTGTCCAAAGAGCAGCAACTGGGTGAGCATCCTGCCCCCATCTGAGGAGCAGCAGCCTCACATGCACCTCACTCCCGCCTCAGGAGCAGCAGCCATTCAAGCAGCCCACCCCCTGTCTGAGGAGCAGCACCTGTGCGAAGAGCCAGCACCCGTATGAGGAGCACCAGCCCAGCAAGCAACCTGCTCCTGTCAAAGAAGCAGCAGCCTCACGAGCAACCTGCCCCATCTGAGGAACAGCAGCAGTGTGCAGCCAATTCTGATCCATGGAGCAGCAGTCACATGAGCAGTCTGCCCCTGTCCAAGGAACAGCAGCTGTGTGAGCAGCCTCCTGCACCAGCCAGAAGAGACACCACTGCGGCGAACAACACCCACCAGAGATGACGCTGCCAACTGAGAAGCAGGCACTTCAGAGACTGCCTAAGGAGCAACCGCAGCCCGAGGAGCCACTGCCACCCAAGGAGCAGCCCCTACATGCCTCAACATCTAGATCAGTTGGTGAGAACAAAAATGGGTAGAAGAAGAAACCCCCAAAGGAAAGAAAAGGAGGAATCTCCAGAAAAGCAGCTAAGTGAAATAGAGGCAAGCAATGTGTCAGAAAAAGAATTCAGAATAAGGGTCATACAGTTCATAAACCAGATGGAGGAAAAAATCAACAACTTATGTAAGAATCAAGAAGAAATGAAGAGTGATATAGCTGCAATAAAAAAAAAAACATGGAAAGTTTCAACAGTAGACTAGGAGAAACGGAGGACAGAATTAGGGAATTAGGACACAGGGAATGAAAACACACCCAAATTGAACTGTAATTGGAGAAAAAAATTAAAAGACAGGAGGAGAGCCTAACTAGGCAGCCTCTGGGACAACATGAAACCAAACATCATATGAATAATAGCTGTGGCAGAACCACAGGAAGAGGAACAAGGGTGAGAAAACCTATTTGAAGAAATAATGTCAGAAAACTTCCCTGAGGTGGGGAAGAAAAAAGTCACACAAGCACAGAGAGTCCAAAACAAGATGAACCCGAAAAGACCCACACCAAGACACATCATAATTATGATGGCAAATGTTCAGGACAAAGAGAGAATCTTAAAGGCTGCGAGAGAGAGACAGAAAGTTATATACAAGGGAGCTCCCATTAGATTATCAAATTATTTCTCAACAGAAACACATCAGGCCAGAAAAGAATAGAAGGAAATTAACAACGTGATATAAAGCAAGGGACTGAATCCAAGAATACTCTATCCAGCAAGGCATCATTCAAAATTGAAAGGGAAATAAGGAGCTTCACCGACAAAAAAAAAAAAAAAAAAAAAAAAAAATGGCAAAGGGAATTTATCATTAGCAAGCCAGCAATGCAAGAAATGCTAAAGGGACTGGTGTAAAAAGAAGAAATAAAAAGGTAAGAAAGAACACAGGCACACAAAAAATTGCTACAAACAAGTACTTATCAATAATAACTTTAAACGTAAATGTACTAAATGCTTCAATCAAAAGACATTGAGTGAATGAATGGATAAAAATACATGACCCATATATATGCTGTCTACAAGAAACCCACCTCAGAACAAGGTACTCACACATACTGAAAGTGAAGCAATGGAAAAAATATCTATCAGGGAAATGGAAATGAAAAACAAAAAAGCTGGGGTAGCAATACTTATATGTGACAAAATAGACCTCAAAGTGAAGGCCATAACAAGAGATACTGAAGGCCATTTCATAATACTGAAGGGACTGATACAACAAAAGGATGTAACCCTGATAAACATATATGCATCCAATGCAGGAGCACACAAATAAATAAAAAAATTCCTGGAAGATATCAAGGAGAGATCAACAACAATACAATCATAGTAGGGGACTTGAATACACCACTGACATCACTGGATAAATCCTCTAGATAAAAAATCAGCAAAGAAACAGCAATCCTAAATGACTCACTAGATCATATGGACTTAATTGACATCTTCAGAACATTTCACCCCAAAGCCATGGAACATACAGTCTTCTCAAGTGCACATGAGACATTTTCAAAAATAGACCACATATTGGGTCACAAGCAAAGTCTCTCCAAATTCAAGAAGATTGAAATCATATCAAGCTTTTTCTCAGACCACAATGGCATAATATTGGAAATAAACTACAATAAAAACAGAACAAAAAATTCAAAAACTTGGAAGTTGAATAGCATGTTATTAAACAGTGATTGGGTTACCAAAGAGATCAAAGAAGAAACTAAAATTATCCTGGAAAATAATGACAATAAAAACAAAACAATCCAAAATCTATAGGACACAATGAAAGTAGTCCTGAGAGGGAAGTTTATAGCGCTACAGGCCTACCTCAAAAACCAAGAAAAAATAGTAATAAATCATCTAACTCTACAACTCAAAGAATTAGAAAGAGAGCAACAAGAAAAGCCCACAGTGAACAGAAGGAAGGAAATAATAAAGATCAGAGCAGAAATAAATGACATAGAGACCAAAAAAACAATACAAAAGATCAACAAAACCAAGAGCTGGTTCTTTGAAAGGATAAACAAGATTGATGAACCTCTAGCCAGGCTCACCAAGAAGTAAAGTGAGAGGACCGAAATAAACAAAATCAGAAATGAAAGAGGCGAAATAACAACAGACTCCACAGAAATAAAAAGGATTGTTAAAAAATACTATGAACAACTCTATTCTAACAAACTAGACAACCTGGAGGAAATGGACATATTCCTAGAAAAATACAACCTTCCAAAACTCAATCATGAAGATTCTAAATATCCCAATAGGCCAATAATTATGGAAGAAATTGAAGCTGTCATTAAAAAGCTTCCAGCAAACAAAAGCCCAGGGCCAGACGTCTTCACAGGGGACTTTTACCAAACATTGAAGGAAGAACTAAAACCTATCCTCCTCAGACTATTCCAAAAAATTCAAGAGGAAAGAACACTTCCAAACTCATTCTATTAAGCCAGCATCACCCTAATACCAAAACCAGATAAAGACAACACAATGAAAGAGAATTACAGGCCAATATCCTTCAAGAACATAGATGCCAAAATCCTCAAAAAAAAATTCTAGCAAATCAGATCCAGCACTACATCAGAAAGATCATACAACATGACCAAGTAGGATTTATCCCGGGGATGCAAGGATGGTACTATATCCACAAATCAATAAATGCAATACATCACATAAACAAATTGAGAGATAAAAACCACATAGTCATATCAATTGATGCAGGAAAAGCATTTGACAAAATCCAACACCCTTTCTTGATAAAAGCTCTCAGCAAGGTGTCAATAGAAGGATCATACCTCAACATAATAAAAGCCTTATATGACAAACCCACAGCCAACATCATACTCAATGGGCAAAAACTAAAACCATTTCCCTTAAGAACAGGAACAAGACAGAGATGCCCACTCCCACCACTCTTGTTCAACATAGTATTGGAAGTACTAGCCTTGGTGATCAGACAAGAAGAAGAAATAAAAGGCATCCAAATTGGAAAAGAAGAAGTAAAACTGTCCTCATTCGCAGATGGCATGATACTGTACAGAGAAAATCCTAAAGATTCCATCAAAAATTATTAGACTTAATAAATGAATTCGGCAATATAGTAGGATACAAAATTAACGCCAAGAAATTTATGGTATTTCTATACACCAATAATGAACTTACAGAAAGAAAGACTAAAAAAGCAATCCCATTTACCATCACACAAAAAAAACTTAAGATACCTTTGACTACATCAAAATAAAAAGCTTTTTCACAGTTAAAGAAACCATCAACAAAACAACAAGAAATGCCACTGCATGGGAGAACATATTTGCCAATGTTATCACTGATAAGGGCTTAATCTCCAACATTTACAGGAAATGCATACTACCTAACAAAAGGAAGATAACAACCCAATCAAAAAATGGGCAATGGACCTAAATAGATACTTTTCAAAAGAAGACAGAAGGAAGGACAAGAGACATATGAAAACATGCTCAAAGTCACTAATTATCCGAGAGATGCAAATCTAAACGACAATTATATACCATCTCACACCTGTCAGAATGGCTATCATCAACAAATCAACAAATGACAAGTGCTTGCGAGGATTCGGAGAAAAAGGAACCCTCTTGCACTGCTGGTGGGAATGCAGACTGGTGCAGCCACTATGGAGAACAGTATGGAGTTTCCTCAAAAAACTAAAAATGGAACTCCCATTTAACCCAGTGATCCCACTTCTAGGAATATATCCCAAGAAACTAGAAACACCAATCAGAAAGGATATATGCACACCGATGTTCATAGCAGCACAATTCACTATAGCTAAGATTTGGAAACAGCCTAAATGCCCTTCAGCAGATGAGTGGATTAGAAAACTATGGTACATCTACACAATGGAATACTATGCTGCTATAAAAAAGAAGGAATTCTTACCATGTGCAGCAGCATGATTGAACTGGAGAGAATTATGCTAAGTGAAATAAGCCAGGCAATGAAAGAAAAATACCACATGATTGCACTCATTTATGGAAAATAAAGAACATTATAACCTAATGAATAAAAAGATAGATACAGAGGCAGTAAAGCATCGAACAGACTGTCAAATTACAGAGGGAAGGCTGGGGAGTGTTGGTGAGGCAGGGAAAGAGATCATTCGAAGGACTTGTATGCATGCATATAAGCACAACCAATGGACACAAGACACTGGGGAGGGGTGGGATGAGGGCATGCGACAGCGGTTAGGGGAGGCTGGGAGAAGGTTACTGGGGGGAAAAAAGGAGATATATGTACTACTATGTGTAATACTTTAAACAATAAAATAAAATTTAAAAAAATAAAAACATAAAAAGTAATGTTCAAACAAAAAAAATAAAGTTTGCAGGTGCATATACTGAAAATAAATATGTCACCTTGTTAAGAGAACACATGTAGTACCTAAACAGATAGATGGAATAATGAATGGAGGGATAAAAATGGCAGATATCAAGCACTTTGTTATACACTGAGTGGCCAGATTATTATGATCTCTGAATGCATTATAATCTGGCCACTCAGTATATATATATTAGAGGCCCGGTGCATGAATTCATGCATGGGTGGGGTCCCACCAGCCTGGCCAGGGGGAGGGGACATGGGAGGTTGGCCGGCCTGCCTGCTTGTCGAACTCCTGGTCAAGGGGACAATTTGCATATTAGCCTTTTATTACATAGGATATACACTGAGTGGCCAGATTATTACGCCTTCAGAGATCATAATAATCTGGCCAGTCAGTGTACATAAGAGTGAGTGTACAAGGGGTAAAGTAAAGCTACTGATTTGGTTGGCGATTCTTTAAATTTTCAGTGAGAATGAAATAAACAATGGCCCACATTTCCAAATTTTTACAGATGTGTGTGTGTGTGTGTGTGTGTGTGTGTGTGTGTGTGAGAGAGAGAGAGAGAGAGAGAGAGAAAGAGAGAGAGAGAGAGAGAATGAAGTAGAACTAGAATGAAGAAGTAAAATTCTTATTATTAAGATCTGACCAAAAAATATCCTTTGTTTTCTCTTTCAGCCAATGTCACCCCAACAAATTTAATCTTAAAAAATCTGACAAAAAAAGTGAAATGTTTTCATGTTTACATATATTTCTTTAAGAAGATATTACTACTATTCTTAAAATTGGGCAACGAACAAAAACTAACTTTAGTGACCTTTTTATATCTCTCTTCTGATGGTTAGTCTTTTGGAATTCTTTTGACCAAAATCTAATTTACATTTTCTTGGCCATAATTTAATACTATTTGATTTTTACTGACTTACGAAAATTAAAATTAAATAGAAACAATCTTTACTCAGCGGCATTAAAGCAAGACCCCAAATGAAATATCTTATTTCTGCTGTTCCCTGTTTTACTTCAGATTTTCCATTACTGGCAAAAATACAGATTCTCTAAACATCCAAACATGTTTTCTATAGGGTCAAAAAACATATTTGAATAAAAGTGACCTCTAAGACGCCTACCTATTGTTATAATTGGATTTTAAACTAAAATACTGGCAACAACATTAAAAGGTGAGGAAATAGTGTGGGCTAGGTTGAACTTCTAAGTCATCAAGTCTGACCCTTGCTTCTAGGTAATATATACCAAACTCTGTTTTCTTCTGATGGAAACATCATTTGCCTGAATTATCTTGATATCCAAAGCCCTCCACAGTATGGACTCAGCCATTTTTACTTCCGCTGCATCCTATGTTCCAATTATATTGGCCTATCTGAGTTTCCCAAGTGCACCTATACCTTCCTACCTTCTATGCCTTTGTTTATGCTGCTACATTTGCTTAGAATCTTTCTGCCTCATTTCCACTTGCCCACATTCTACCTCTATCACCTTTATAGTCACACTCTGCCTTCTGTGTCAATGTATGTATTTTCTATTCACCTTTGCATACACTGGTGCCTTGGTTAGAGTAGTAGTTCAGTATATGTATGTTGAATATTTTCTGAACTTCTATATTGTCTATTAGCTATAATCTTTCATTCATTCAACAAACATTTACTGGGGTTTCAGCACTGAACATGACAGACAATATTTTTATCTTCTTAAAGGTTTTATTCTAGGGGAAGAGACAAAATAATCAATACATAATTTAGGAAATTATAACATACTATGAAGAAGGTTGGAGACTTCAGAAAGGAAATGTGATAGATTAATCTATATATTACTACAGTGTCAATAAATATGTGTTTGAGGGCTTTGAATAGTTTTCATTTTAACCAAATAAAAGATTAATAATTATATTTTACATTTTCATTTCATTTTGCAATTTAAAAGCATTTTCAACTTCTCTTATTTGGTCCTCACAACATCCTTGTGGACTAGATATGATTGTTAGTGCTCCCATTTCACAAATGAGATAGATAAGGTCCAGAAGCATATTTATTCGGTGTTAAAAAAGGATTCCATCTTGGTCATTCATTCATTTAAGAAATATTTATTGATAGCCTACTCTGTGAGAAAGATATAAAGCTAAATAATACTTGTTTCTAAGGAGCTTTCTATTTAAAGGGGGGCCTGGCTGGCATGGCTCAGTGATTGAGTGTCAACCTATGAGCCAGGAGGTCACAGATCCATTCCCGGTAAGGGTATATTCCTCGATAGTGGACTTGATCACCAGTAGGGGGTGTGTAGGAGGCAAGTGATCAGTGATTCTCCTCATCATTGATGTTTCTATCTCTCCTTCTCCCTCCTTCTCTCTGAAATCAACAAATGTTTATTTGAAATATAAAAACCAAGGGGGAAAAGTGTAGAATTAACTGTTATCCAAGGCCATATGACCTCAGGCCCATAAGAAAGTTATCAAGGTGGAGCTCTGGCAAATTTAGTGGAGGGAAGGTTACTTCTGACTGAGGGGAATCAAGTAAAGTATTTGGAAGTAGTGGGGCATTTTAGCCAGGTCTGAATTTTCTCTCATAATGACAGTGTGGAGATAATCTCAGATAAGTTCCCACTGAGAGAAATAGCTATGCTATTTTGTTTCATACATTATAACATATGACTATTAAACAGTGGGGCTGATTTCTTCATGTGCTTCATAAACTGGCTCTTCTGGCATCTCTAAAAGAGAAATCTTCATATTGTTTAGAACAAAGGCACCATCATTAGAATAAAGTGTGTAGCTTCTCAAAGTTATTACGCTGATGGGGAGAAATAGAGAAAGGGAGAGTGAGTCAAAGAGAGTTAGCATAAGCCAAAATGGCCAACAGAATCTTTTCTGATTTCTGAACATTTAAAATACAATCTTGCTTGGTGTTGCTCAGTGGTTAGAGTGTTGGCGCATACTCTGGAGCATTTCGGGTTTGATTCCCAGTCAAGGGCACATACTTGGGTGGCAGTTTCAATTCCCAGCCCCAAATGGGGCTTGCACAGAGGCAACCAATGTATGTGTCTCCCTCACATTGATGCCCCCCCTCTCTTTCTCTCTCTCTCTCTCTCTCCACCTCCCTTCCATTTTCTCTAAAAATCACTGGGGAAAAAATATCCTCAAGTGAGGATAAAAAAAAAAAAAAAAAAAAAAGATGAAAATAAAATTAAAATAAACTAAGATCCAAATATAGGTAGACAAAAAGAAATAATTTGGACATCTTTAAATTTCAATTTCTACCTTGTTTGCCTCAGTTTGCTGGATTTATGCACTGTTGCAATTTATGAACACATGTAAAAATGGCTCATTCAATGTGGTCAGGATTGAGCCTCAGTCAGCTAGCCTGGAAGGAGATACCACTCAAAAATGGGACAACAATGAAGACCCAATTACAAAAGGAGAGCCCAAATAACTCACAAAAGGGACACTTCTAGAGAATCCACTCAGGATTTCAAGTATACCACATTGCTGGGTCCCACTGGACATTTACTAGTACTACAAAAGGCCAACTCAAAAGGTTGAGAGTCATAGCAGTTCTAATACATAGAAACATACACAAAGAGACAAATAATATAGGAAGACAAAGAACCCCAAAATGAAATAAAAGGAGGAATATCCAGAAAGAGAGTTAAATTAAATGGAGGTAAGCAATTTATCAAGCATACAATTCAGACTAATGTTTATAAGGACATTCAAGGAACTTAGTGAGAACTACAGGAAACTTAATAGGAACTACAAGGAACTTAGTGCTAACTAAATCAGAATGAAAACTGACATAGGAACCATGAACAAGAACCAGCCAGAAATGAAGAATACCATATCTGATATCAAGAATGCACTGTAAGTATTTAGTTACTTTAAGCATGTTTTCATATGCCTCTTGGCCTTCTGTATGTCCTGTTTTGAAAAGTGTCTATTTAGGTCCTTTGCCCATTTTTTTATTGGATTGTTTATCTTCCTTTTGTTAAGTTGTATGAGTTCCTTGTAAATTTTGGAGATTAAACCCTTATCGGAGATAACATTGGCAAATATGTTCTCCCATGCAGTGAGCTTTGTTGTTGTTTTGTTGATGGTTTCTTTTGCTGTGCAGAAGCTTTTTACTTTGATGTAGTCCCATTTATTTATTTTCTCCTTAGTTTCCATTGCCCTAGGAGCTGTATTGGTAAAGACGTTGCTACAACAAATGTCTGCTATTTTGCTGCATATGGCTTCTTCTAAGATTTTTATGGTTTCCCCGTCTTATGTTTAAGTCCTTTATCCATTTTGAGTTTATTTTTGTGTATGGTGTAAGTAGGTGGTCTAGTTTCATTTTTTTGCATGTATCTGTCTAATTTTCCCAACACCATTTATTGAGGAGACTGTCTCTGTATGCTCTTGCCTCCTTTGTCAAATAATTGTGTGGATTTCTGGGTTCTCTGTTCTGTTCCATTGGTCTATACACGGAGTGGCCAGATTATTATGATCTCTGAATGCATAATAATCTGGCCACTCAGTGTATATCTTATATAATAAAAGGCTAATATGCAAATTTTCCCCTCGATCAGGAGCTCGACCAGCAGGCAGGCTGGCCAACCGTCCATGTCCCTTTCCTCCTGGCCAGGCTGGCCGGACCCCACCCATGCACCAATTCATGCACTGGGCCTCTGAACAAACAAACAATATATATATAATCTGGCCACTCAGTGTATGTCTGTTCTTGTGCCATTACCAGGCAGTTTTGACAAGAGTGGCTTTGTAGTGTAGCTTGATATCTGGTATTGCTATCCCTCCAACTTTGTTCTTCTTCTCAAGATTGCTGCAGCTATGTGGGGTCTTTTTTGTTATTCCAGATGAATTTTTGGAGAGTTGGTTCTAGATTTTTGAAGTATGTTGTTATTTTAATGGGGATTACATTGAGTTCATAGATTGCTTTAGGTAGTATGGACATTTTAATGATGTTGATTCTACTAATCCATGAACACAGTATATTCTTCCATTTGTTTATGTCTTCCTCTATCTCTTTTTTCAGTGTCCTGTAATTTTCTGAGTACAGATCCTTTACCTCCTTGGTTAAATGTATTGTTAGGTATCTTAATTTTTTTTGTTGTTGTTGCAATGGTAAAAGGGTTTGTTTGTTTTTTAATTTCTTTTTCTGTGAGTTCATTATTGGTGTATAAAAAAGCCATAGACTTCTGGGTATTAATTTTGTTTCCTGATACATTGCCAAATTCATTTATTAAGTCAAGTAGTTTTTTGATGGAGTCTTTAGGGTTTTTTATGTACAATATCATGTTATCTGAGAATAAAACCAACAATGCGGTACCATCTCACACCTGTCAGAATGGCTATCATCAGCAAATCATCAAACAACAAGTGCTGGAGAGGATGCAGAGGAAAAGGGACCCTCTTGCACTGCTGGTGGGAATGCAGATGGCTGCAGCCACTGTGGAATACAGTATGGAGTTTCCTCAAAAAATTAAAAATGGAACTCCCATTTGACCCAGTAAGACCACTTCTAGGAATATATCCCAAGAAAACAGAAACACCAATCAGAAAGGATATATGCTCCCCTATGTTCATAGCAGCACAATTTACAATAGCTAAGATTTGGAAATAGCCTAAGTGCCCATCAGCAGATGAGTGGATTAGAAAACCGTGGTACATCTACACAATGGAATACTATGCTGCCGTAAAAAGAAGGAATTCTTACCATTTGCAACAGCATGAATGGAACTGGAGAGCATTATGCTAAGTAAAATAAGCCAGTCAGAGAAAGATAAATATCACATGATCTCACTCATTTGTGGAATATAAAGAACATCATAAACTGATGGACAAAAATAGATACAGAGACAAAGAAGCATTGAACAGACTGTCAAACTACAGCAGGAAGGCAGGGAAGGGTTGGGGGGGATAAGAGATCAATCAAAGGACTTGTATATATGCATATAAGCATAACCAATGGACGCAGACACTGGGGGGTGAGGACATGTGCCGAGGGGAAGGGGATGCCAGGGGGTGGTCAATAGGGGAGAAAGAAGAAATATGTACTACTATTTGTAATACTTTAAACAATAAAAAAGTTAGCAAAATAAATAAGTAAATAAATAAATAAACAAACAGCTCCAACTGTGGAAAAAAAAGAATGCACTGGAAGTAGTTAAAAGTAGGCTGTATCAAGCAGAGGACAGAATCAGGAATTCGGAAGACAAGCTAGAAAAAACACTCAAATAGAGCAGAAAAATAAACTTTAAAAGCATAAGGATAGTTCAAGGAAACATGCAATGTAAGAGCATCCTCATCAGAGGGGTACCAGACAGAAACGAAATTGATCAAGGGGAAAGAATATGTTTGAAGAAACAATGCCAGAGAACTTCCTTAACTTGGTAAAGGAAAAGGTCACACAAATTCAGGAAGCACAGAGAGTATCATCAAGATGAACCCAAAGAGGCCCATACCAAGACACATCATAATTAAAATGGCAAATGATAAAAATAAAGACAAAGAGAGAATCTTAAGGGCAGCAAGAGAGAAACAGTCAGTTACCTACAGGGGAGCTACCATAAGGCTATCAGTGGATTTCTCAATTGGAACATTACAGGCCAGAAGAGGATGGCTTAAAGTATTCAAATTAATGAAAAGCAAGGATCTGAAACCAAGACTATTGTATCTAGCAAAGCTATCATTCAAAATTGAAGATGAAATAAAAAGCTTCTCAGACCCCCCAAAAATAAATAAATAAATAAATAAATAAATAAATAAATAAATAAATAAAATAAAATAAATAGCACCAAACCAGCATTGCAAGAAATACTAGAGACTGCTGTAAGAAAAAGAAGAAATATATAGAGAGGAATAGAGGCATAAAGAATAAAAATGGCAATAAATAAGTACCTATCAATAATAACCTTAATGTAAATGGGTTAAATGCTCCAATCAAAATACAATGAGTAACTGAATGGTAACAAAACATGACCTACATATATATAGTGTCTACAAGAAACTCACCTCAGAACAAGACTCACACAGGATGAAAAGAGATGGAAAAAAAATTCCCATGCCAATATAAACAGAAAAAAAGGGGGAGTAGCAACACTTTTATATGACAAAATCTACTTCAAAACAAGGGCCAAAAAAAAATCAGAATGGCTAATATCAACAAGTCAACAAATGACAAGTGCTGGTGAGGATGCAGAGAAAAAGGAACCCTTGTGCACTGCTGGTGGAAATGCAGACTGGTGCAGCCACTGTGGAGAACAGTATGGAGTTTCCTCAAAAACTAAAAATGGAACTCCCATTTGACCCAGTGATCCCACTTCTTGGAATATATCCCAAGAAACTAGAAACACCAATCAGAAAGGATATATGCACCCCTATGTTCATAGAAGCACAATTCACCATAGCTAAGATGTGGAAACAGCCTAAGTACCCATCAGCAGATGAGTGGATTAAAAAACTGTGGTACATCTACACAATGGAATACTACGCTGCGGTAAAAAAGAAGGGGTTCTTACCATTTACAACAGCATGGATGGAACTGGAGAGCATTATGTTAAATGAAATAAGCCAGACAGAGAAAGATAAATATCACACGACTCACTCATTTGTGGAATATAATGATCAACATAAACTGATGAACAAAAATAGATCCAGAGACAGAGAAACATCAATCAGAATGTCAAACCTCAGGGAAGGTAGAGGACAGTGAGGGTAAGGGGGAGAGATCAACCAAAGGACTTATATGCATGCATATAAGCTTAATCAATGGACACAGACAACAGGGGGGTGAGGGCATGAATGGGAGGTGGGGGGTAATCGGGGAATAAGGACACATATGTAATACCTTAATCAATAAAGAAATTTAAAAAAAGAAGGTCACTACATAATGCTAAAGGGATTGGTTCAACAAGAAGATATAAAACTGGTAAATATATATGCTCCCATATAGAAGCAATGAAATATATTTTAAACACATGGAGGACTTTAAGGGAGAGATAGATAGCAATGTAGTAATGGTATGGATCTTTAACACCCCACAGACATCACTGGATAGATCTTCCAGACAAAACAAAAATCAGAAAGAAAACAGAAAACTTAAATGATACACTAGATATACTTGACATTTACAGAATATTTCATTTCAAAGCTGTAGAATATACATTCTTCTTAAGTGCACATAGAAGATTCTCAAAGATTGACCACATGTTAAGACACAAATTAAGTCTCTAAAAGTTCAAGAAGATTGAAATCATATCAAACATCTTCTCAGATCACAATGGCAAGAAACTAGAAATCAACTACAATAAAAATACTCAAAAACATTCAAACACATGGAGGCTAAATAACATGTTATTAAACAATGAATGGGTTACCTATGAGAGCAAGGAAGAAATTACAAACTTCCTGGAAACAAGTGAAAATTAACACACAACAACCCAAAATATATGTGACACAGTGAAAGCAATTCTGAGAGAAAAGTTCACAGTGTTACAGGCCTACCTCAAGAAACGAGAAAAAGCTCAAATAAAAGATTTATCCCTACAACTAAAATAATTAGAAAGAGAACAACAAGAAAAGCCCAGAGGAAGAAGAAAGTAGGAAATAAAAAAGATCAGAGTGGAAATAGAGACTTTAAAAAAACCACACACACAGTACAAAAGATCAATGGATACAAGAGCTGGTTCTTTGAAAAGATAAACAAGATTGATCAACGCCTAGCCATGCTCTTCAAGAAACATAGAGGGAGCACCCAAACAAATAAAATTAGAAATGAAAGAGTAGAAGTAACAACTGACACCATAGAAATACAAAGGATTGTAAGAAAATACTATGAATAACTATATGCCAACAAACTGTACAACCTGAGTGAAATGGACACATTTTTGGAAGCATACAATCTTCCAAAACTCAGAACCAATCAAGAAACCTGAGTAGGCTTATAACAACTAATGAAATTTAAGCAGGAATAATAAAAAAAAAACACAGCAAACAAAAGTCCTTGACAGATGGCTTCACAAGTGAGTTGTACCAAACATTTAAAGAAGAACTACAACCTATCCTACGCAAACTATTCCAAAAAATTCAAGGTTAAGGAAGATTCCCAAGCTCTTTTTATGAGACCACCATTATGCTACTTCAAAAAACTAGATGAAGACAATACAAAAATGAAAATTACAGGCCAATATCCTTAATAATCATAGATGCTAAAATCCTAAATAAAATAAAAGGAAATCAGATCCAGCAATACATTGAAAATATCATATACTATGATCAAGTAGGATTTATTTTGGGAATTCAAGGTTGGTACATATCAGCCAGTCAATAAATGTAAAATATCACATAAACAAAATAAAGGATAAAAATCACATCATCATATCAATATACACAGAAAAAGCATTTGACAAAATCCAGCACCAATTTTTGATAAAAACTCTTAGAAAAGTGGGAATAGAGGGAACATAATTAAACATAATAAAGGCCACAAATGACAAATTACAGCCAACGTCATACTCAATAAGTAAAAAACTAAAAGTGTTTCCCTTATGAACAAAAACAGCACAGGGATGTCCACTTTTACCACTCTTACTCAAAATAGTACAGGAAGTCCTGCCACAGTTATCAACAAGAAGAAAAAAATAAACTAATTGGAAAGGAGAATATAAAACTGTCATTATTTACAGATGACAGCAAACCTTAAAGACTCCACCAAAAAACTACTAGATTTAATAAATGAATTTATCAAAGTAAATTGAAGGGGTTCTGTATTTTCATACAAAATTAACATACAGAAATTAATGGCATTTTTATACAGCAATAATGAACTCTCAGAAAGAGAAATTTAAAAAAAAATCCATTTACCATTGCAGCACCAACAAATAAAACAAGATACCTAGGAATAAACTTCAACAAATAGGTAAAAGAACTTTACTTGGAAAACTATAGAATCTATACTAATAATAGCCTAGGGCTGTCATGACTGGATGGACGACCAAACACCTGGTGGTGGCAGCAGCGGCGGGAGTCAGGCCTGGGTCCATCACCAGTTAGAAGGCATATCAGGGTGAGAACCATCACCTCAACCAGAACTCAAGATGGTCACCTGGCCTGGCCTGGCCCCTCCTCAGAGGCAGCTTCTTTCCTCCATGTACACTGCCGGTGCCTCATCCCTACCCTACTCCCCTGGCCCCCTTCACCTGTGGCCCCCACAGAAGGGTATGTATGAGATCCCTTCCCCTGCTACCTCTCACCACTGTCTCTGGCCATCCCTCAGCACACAGGCATATCGGCTTTCAAACTTACCCTACTCACTTCCTCTCACCCCCTTCCAGGGTCTCTGCTGTGGATGGGGCCTTTGGAATCCAGGGCTCTGGGGTTTTACAACAGAGCTGGGGTGGGAAAGGGTAAATAGCACCAAAGATGGCTGATATGGCCACCCACCTCTACCTCAGCTTGACCAATTAGTTCAGCATCAGAACGTGGCACTCAGAGGGGATCCCTAGTTCCGCAGCAATGGCTCTAGGGCCTCGGCCCCAATACCAACCTCCTCTCCCCCTGGCCCTCCCCACAGCTGGTGCTTGTTGCAGATCCGTGTGCCTTACTTAACTACCCCTTCCTTCCCTGTTCCTACAAAGGAGGCTCCATCTTTGTATGTTATATTCATATAACCTTTGTAACATTTGGAAAAAACCAACAAAACAAAACAAAACAAAAAAAACCAAAACGATGACCAAGAGAATGCCGCAGTCAACGTCCAGAGTCCAGCTCAGGAGAATGGAGAGAAGAGAGAATTCCATAAATTGGCTGATGTGAAGATATTTCTGAGTGACTGCCTGGCTTGTGACAGTTGTGTGACCACAGAGGAAGGAGTCCAAGTTTCTCAGCAGAACACCAAGGACATCTTCCGTGTTCTGAACCTTTGCTTTGGTTTTCAGAATTCCCTGCTCCCCATCTGTTGGCTCTCTCCCTCTGAGGGGCACTGTCATCCTCACATGGGTGCAACTGGAATATTGTATCTCGAGAGGATTGCCCCAATGTACGTATCCTTTTATCTGACGATGAAAAATCCCAAAGAATAAGAATGGAGACAGACTACTGTACTTTAGGCTTTAATAAAAACCTGGAAGTGTCCTGCGAAGAGTTGAGACTTGATTCTGTCCATGTGCCTCAGAGAGATTGGATGAGGAAATGGCCCAGTTTGGCCCTGACTTTACCCACTTATGTTACTCTTGAAGGTGTCTTTGCCACAATGTGAATAAGCTGTCACCCTTTGGAATAGGGGCTCATAGGAAAGTCTGCATTCCCAACTTTTTTTGAAACAGATCTATGTTCTGCAGCTGTGGTCAACATCCTGAGATCTGGTCCTGTCACTGGGAATCAGGGGGCACTGGAGTGGAGCCCCTTCCCCCCGTGCCCTTTTACATTCAGGGACTGAGCTGAACTTACTTTGAGGGAGGCCTGGCAAGGATGACAGGTGTCACAGATGGAAGGATGGAGAATGGAGAGGCAGACACCCTGCTCAGTCCCTCCCTGAGTGGGGTCAGGCAGATGAAGGCCAGCCAACCCTCCCCACAACTGGGTGAGATAGCGTCCTCTGTGTCCACCTCTCACCCCATGGACCCAACCACTCCCCTCAGCTCCAGGCAGCCCTCTGTGTTCCATGACAGCATGCTCTGCCCTCACATGCTGCTCACCCTAAGTGAGAAGAAGAGAGCAGTTGGCCCATAGACAACTACACAGAAAGATAGGGCTCATGGCTGGTGAGCGCATTGGTGGTAGTGGGAGCTTCTCCTGCCTCCATAGCAGCACTAAGGAGCAGTGAGCTGAGTGGTAAGGAGCAGCAAGCAGGCGGGTGGTAAGGAGCGAGGGGTCTCGGACTGTGAGAGGAATTTCCATGGGGAACGGGCCTAAGCTGGCAGGCTGACATCCCCTGAGGGATCCTGGACTGCGAGAGGGTGCAGGCCGGGCTGAGGGACCGCCCCCTTCACCCCCCCCCCAGTGCACAAATTTCATGCACCAGGCCTCTAGTATTGAATAAAGAAATAGAGGGAAATAGAAACAAGCTGAAGCTTACTAGTATACCGTGTTCACGGATTGGAAGAATTAACATCATTAAAATGTCCATATGACCCAACGAAATCTATAAATTTAATGCAATCCCTATTAAAACCCCATTAGCATATTTCACAGATCAAGAACAAATATTCAAAAAATTATATGGAACCCAAGAAGACCCCAAATATCCACAGTAATCTTGAGGGAAAAAAAAGAACAAACTTGGAGTTATCACAATACCAGATATAAAAATATGCTACAAATCCACTATAATCACAACAGCCTGCTACTGGTATTAGAACAAGCATATAGATCAATGGAACAAAACAGATCACAGAAATTGACCCAATCATTATGGTCAATTAATATTTGACAAAGGAAGCAAGAGCATACAATGGAGTCAATGCAGTCTCTTCAATAAATGGTGTTGGAAAAATTGGACAGGTACATACAAAAAATGAAACTAGACCACCAACTTATACCATATACAAGAATAAACTCAAAATGGATAAAAGACTTAAATGCACTTTATGAAACCACAAAAATCCTAAAAGAAAACATAGGCAGTAAAATCACAGACCTCTCACCTAGCACAATTCCATGGATACATCTCCTAGGTCAAGAGAAACAAAGGAAAAAAAATAAACAGATGGGACTGCACAGCAAAAGAAATCATCATCCAAATGAAAAGAGAATCCACTATATGGGAGAACATATTTGCCAATGATAAATCTGATAAAGGGTTAATTTCCAAAACATATAAAGAACTTATACGACTCAAAAAAAGAAAGCCAAACGTTCCAATTAAAAATGGACAAAGGGCCTGAAAAGACCCTTCTCCAAAGAGGACATACAGATAGCCAAGAGACTCATGAAAAATATGCTCAAGGTCACTAATCATCAGAGAGATGCAAATTAAAATTACAATGAGATATCACCTCACACCAGCCAGAATGCCTACCAGCAATAAATCAACAAGTGCTGGTAAGGATCTGAAAAAAAAGGAACCTTCTTGCACTGTTGATAAAAATGAAGACAGGTGCAGAAACTGTGGAAAGCTGTATGGATTTTCTTTAAAAAAATTAACCCTAGCCGGTTTGACTCAGTGGATGGATGTCAGCCTGAGAACTGAAGGGTCCTGTGTTTTATTTGCGTCAGGAGCACATATCTCATTTGCAGGGTCAATCCCCCCACCCAGGTCAGGGTGCATACAGGAGGCAACCAATTGAAGTTTCTCTCACATAGATATTTCTCTCTCTCTCTCTGTCTCTCACCCTCCCTTCCATTCTCTCTGAATATCAATGGAAAATGTCCTTGGATGAGAATAAAAAAAAAAAAAAGAAAAGAAAAAATGGAATGACCGATTGACCAAGCGATCCCACTTCTGTGAATATATCCTAAGAAACCTGAAACACCAGTCAGAAAGAATATGTGCATCCCTTTGTTCATAACAACATTATTTACAATAGATAAGATCTGGAAATAGCCCAAGTGCCCATGGGTAGATGAGTGTATATAAAAGCTGTGGTACATTTACACAACAGAATACTATGTGGCTGTAAAAAGGATGAGGGGCTTCAAAGGACAGCAGCCTATTCTGCTACCCTCTCTCTCCAGAGACGCAATTTCTGATTGGCATCTGGCAGGACAGAGCAGTTGCAGGTACAGGACTGGGAGGGCCTTTCTGCCTGCAGCTCCCTACAGAGTCTCTTCCCTGCCAAGCAAGCTTTGTTCTAACCATTTATCCTGCAAACAGGCTGCTGGGTGGTAAGGGGCAGGAGGGCAGAATGGAGGTGGGCAGGGCAGGGCAGGAAGAAGTATGGGGTAAAAGACTGGGGGAGGGAGAAGGAGAGGGTGAAATCTGTGTGTGTGTGCAGGGGAGCGTTGGTGCAGAAGGAGAGTTGAGGTCAGCATAGGAAGGTTTGGAGGTATCGAAGGAGTAAGAGGGACCAGCAGATGTCAGAACAGGGGAAAGGATCTACGGAATCAGGTGGGGGTCTGCAAAGGTGAGTATACACTAAGTCTCTTCCCCAGACCCTGCCATCCCAGGTGGCTAGTGGGAGGGGTCCATAGTGAGGTGCTGAGCCCCTTACACTTTGTGTCTGAGACTCCAGCCCATGTGGCCAACACGCCCTGCCCTGCCATCCCCGCCAAAGTGCTGCCATTTGGAATGCATTTGCAGACACATGGATTGTTTTTAAGTTAATGCTTTTTAATTCACTCTGTTTCCTACTTGTTGTTTTTTATTAAAAAGGCAGATTCTGCTGGTGTGTGTTTCTTTACGAGGGTGGCAGGGGTGCTCTCCACTGGCAGAAATCCCATGAGAGACAGAGACAAAAGGCCCAGCAAGACATGGGGAATAAGTAAACAGGATCAGAGAGCAAGGAACAGGGAGAGAGATGCACAGGGCAAGACAGACACATGACACAGGGTGTTGTGAACGGGGATAGAGCTTCCCCTGGTGAGAGCGCTCAAAGGGGTCATTAGGTGGAGCTGCGGCTCTGTGGGCACATTCATCCCAGGTGCAGCTCCCAGGCCTGGGGGAGTTGACGAATAATTAGAACTAATTACATGTGTCCAAACAGCATCAGTGGAGGCCGAGGGCCTTCCCCCTGCAATCCCGCCCCAGCAAAGGGGCTTTGCTGGCACAACTGGGGCTGAGCACCTGGGGGAAGGGCTTGCAGGCAGAGATCCCCTGGGGCCCAGGGGTTGGGGTGAGCCCTCCGCCCCTCGCAATTACACACTCCAGCACGCACTGTGGCCCAGGCATGGCAGGCGGTGACAGTGTTAGGAATTGGACCAGAATTTGGTCCGAGCTCCCCTTGGTCTTGTGCTGAGTGGTCCCTGGTGACATGGGTCCCAGCATTTGAGTCCTTAGGTTTCTATTATCTTGGCCTCTTGAGCATGCCTGTCTCTGTGAAGATTCGAGACCGAGCTCTCCTTGTATCCTGCCACGGGGAGTGCCTGTCTGGAGCTGAGGCCACAGGATGAGGAAAGGATAGCATCTGGTGCTTGGCTTTTGATGATCATTTTGTCTCTGCCTGGATATGCCACAGGACCCCAAAAGAGTGACTTTTCTGAGCTTTCATTTGTGCGTCCATACCATGCATGCCTCCTCTGAGACACCGAGTCCAAGGGGAAAGAGAAAGGTGCAAATTCCTCACATGTGAATGAGGCTTTACACTTTAAACTGTTAGCCTGAATCAGTGATCTAATTCTGTGGTTTCAGGAGCCTTTGGCAGGTTGGGTTGGAGTGGTGGCAGGGTAGGGTTTTATATTTATATAGAGGACCAGTGCATGGGTGGGGGCTGGCTGGCCTGCTCTGATGGGGGCCCCCAATTGGGGTGGGGGTCCCCACAGCGGGGCAGAGCCAGCCGGGGTGAGGGGCCACGATCATTCTGGTTGTTGTGGTCATTCTGGTCATACTGCTGTTTCGGTCGCTGGGTTTTTATTATATAGGATATGGATAGCCCATAGACACAGACAACAGGGTGATGAAGGCCTAAGGTGGAGCTGGGCTGGTTGTAGGGGAGCAAAGGGGGGAATGGGAGACAACTGTATGCTATAAACAATAAAAAATAAATTTTAAAAAGTTTTTAATTTAATGGGAGCACCACTTGTCTATTCAATCCCAATACTTTATAATAAGTTAACAGCTGATTTTCAGATAAGGATTACTTCTGCTTAACAAGGCTATTGTCCCCTATGTCAGTGGTCAGCAAACTGCTGCTCACGAGGCACATGTGGCTCGCGAGCCGCGGTTTGCAGCTCTGTTGACTAATAAGTTTGCCGACCACTGACCTAGACTCTGGATTCCAATAATTACAGGCTGTTGTTCCTTGTGATTAAGCCCCTATCCCAGTGGTCGGCAAACTCATTAGACAACAGAGCGGCAAACTGCGGCTCGCGAGCTGCATGTGGCTCATGAGCCGCAGTTTGCCAACCACTGCCCTATGTGGTTGAATCATATGCCAGGAACTGAAAGGGCATAAAATGATAGCATCCTAGGACTGTAATGAAACCTTCTGCATCCTATCACGTTAAACAAAAAGATAGAGGGCCTTGGTGGATGAATTGCTATAACACAGATCCTTTGAGATTCCTAAGAGAAAGCACCTATATTTGAAAGACAGGACATTAATATAAAAACATTTAGAATGAAATTGCATAATTCTAAATATGAGAATAGAAAATGAATATTTTTGAATAAGCTACACTTATGAGACTGCAGTAGTTTAGAGAATAAAATAGTTTTACACAGTTTGTGTGACTAAACAAAATGTTACAATTAAGCAATTTTTTAAGGATTGAAATACAATATCTTAGAGATGTATACAAAGATGTGACCTTTTAAAGTACTAATTAAAATGCCTTTGGGAGCACATAGAATGACATCTCATATAATCTGGATCTATTCTTGTTCATCAAATTAAGTTGATCATAATATCCCACATATGAGTGAGATCATGTGATATTTATCTTTCTCCAACGGGCTTATTTTGCTTAGCATAATGCTCTCCAGTTCCATGCATGCTGTTGCAAATGTTTTTATTAATTCCTTCTCTTTTTTTTGATGTTTATATTTATTTTAATGGGATACTATGTTTTTTAAATATTTTTATTGTTTAAAGTATTACATATAGTAGTACATATATCTCCTTTTTTTCCCCAGTGACCTTCCCCCAACCTCCCCTACCCCCTGTCACATGCCCTCTTCCCACCCCCAAGTGTCTTGTGTCCATTGGTGTGCTTATATGCATGCATACAAGTCCTTTGGTTGATCTATTTTCCTCCCTCCCCAACACTCCCCAGCCTTCCCGCTGTAATTTGACAGTCTGTTCGGTGCTTTACTGCCTCTGTATCTATCTTTTTATTTATCAGGTTATAATGTTCTTTATTTTCCATAAATGAGTGAGATCATGTGGTATGTTTCTTTCATTGCCTAGCTTATTTCACTTAACATAATGCTCTCCAGGTCCATCCATGCTGCTGCAATGGTAAGAATTCCTTCTTTTTTATAGCGGCATTGTATTCCATTGTGTAGATGTATCACAGTTTTTTAATCCACTCATCTGCTGATGGGCATTTAGGCTGTTTCCAAATCTTAGCTATTATAAATTGTACTGCTATGAACATAGGGGTCATATGTTCATAAATCCTTTCTGGTTGGTGTTTCTGGTTTCTTGGGATATAGTCCTAGAAGTGGGTTTACTGGGTCAAATGAGAGTTCCATTTTTAACTTTTTTCAGGAAACTCCATACTGTTCTCCACAGTGGCTGCACCAGTCTGCATTCCCACCAGCAGTGCAGGAGGGTTCCTTTTTCTCCACATCCTCACCAGCACTTGTCCTTTGTTGATTTGTTGATGATAGCAATTCGGACAGGTGTGAGATGGTATATCATTGTTTTGATTTGCATCTCTCAGAGGATTAGTGACTCTGAGCATGTTTTCATATGTCTCTGGGCCTTCTGTATGTCCTCTTTCAAAAAGTGTCTATTTAGGTCCTTTGCCCATTAGTTGATTGTATTCTTTATCTCCCTTTTGATAAGCTGTATGAGTTCCCTGTAAATGTTGGAGATTAAACCCTTATCAGTGATAACATTGGCAAATATGTTCTCCCATGCAGTGACTTTCTTGTTGTTTTGTTGATGGTCTCTTTTGCTGTGGAGAAGCTTTTTATTTTGATGTAGTCCCATTTCTTTATTTTCTCCTTAGTCTCCATTGCCCTAGGAGCTGTGTCGGTAAAGATATTGCTAAGACATATGTCGGCTATTTTGCTGACTATGGAGTCTTATTGGATTTTTATGGTTTCCTGTCTTACATTTAAGTTCTTTAGCCATTTTGAGTTTGTTTTGTGTATAGTATAAGTTGGTGATAGAGTTTCATTTTTTTTTGCATGTATCTGTCCAATTTTCCTAGCACTATTTATTGAAGAGATGTTTTGACTCCATTGTTTGCTCTTGCCTCCTTTGTTAAATATTAATTGAGGATAATGGGTTGGGTTGATTTCTGGGTTCTCTGTTCTGTTCCATTGGTCTATATGTGTGTTCTTGGGCCAGTACCAGGCAGTTTTGAGAACCATGGCTTGGTAATATAGCTTGATATCTGGTATTGTGATCCCTCCAACTTTGTACTTCTTTTGCGGGATTGCTGTGGCTATTTGGGGTCTTTTTTTTATTCTAGATGAATTTTTGGAGAGTTTGTTCTAGGCCTGTGAAATATGCCATAGGTATTTTAATGGGGAATGTATTGAATCTATAGATTGCTTTGGGTAGTATGGACATTTTAATGATGTTGATTCTACCAATCCATGAACATGGTATGTTCTTCCATTTGTTTATATCTTCCTCTATCTCTTTTTTCAATGTCCTGTCATTTTCCAAGTACAGGTCTTTTACGTCCTAGGTTAAGTTTATTCCTAAGTATCTTAATTTTTTGGTGCAATGATAAATTGGATTGTTTTTTGTTTGTTTCTCTTTCTGTGAGTTCATTACTGGTATATAAAAAGGCCATAGATCTGGGTGTTAATTTTGTATCCTGCTACATTGCCAAATTCATTTATTAGGTCTAGTAGTTTTTTGATGGAGTCTTTGGGGTTTTCTATGTACAGTATCATGTCATCTGCCAATAAGGACATTTTTACTTCTTATTTTATAATTTGGATGCCTTTTATTATTTCTTCTTGTCTGCTCACCATGGCTAGCTCTTCCAGTACTATATCGAACAGTAGTGGTGAAAGTGGACATCCCTGTCTTCTTCATGTTCTTAGGGAAAATGAGTTTAGATTTTGCCCATTGAGTATTATGTTGGCTATAGGTTTGTCATATATAGCTTTTATTATGTTGAGGTATGATCCTTCTATTCCACTTTGCTGAGAGTTTTTATCAAGAAAAGGTGTTGGATTTCATCAAATTCTTTTTCTGCATCGATTGTATGATTATGTAATTTTTGTCTCTCAGTTTTGTTTATCACATTTATTGATTTTCGGATATTGTACCATTCTTACATCCCTGGAATAAATCCCACTTGGTCATGGTGTATGATCTTTCTAATGTAATGCTGAATCTGGTTTGCTAGAATTTTGTTGAGGATTTTAGCATCTATATTCATCAAGGATATTGGCCTTCAGTTCTCTTTTTTTGTGGTGTCTTTATCTGGTTTTGGGATTAGGGTAATGCTGGCTTCATAGAAAGAGCTTGGAAGTGTGCCTTCCTCTTGAATATTTTGGAGTAGTCTGAGGAGGATAAATCTTAGTTCTTCTTTGAATGCTTGGTAGAACTCCCCTGTAAAGCTGTCTCAACCAGGGCTTTTGTTTGCTGGAAGATTTTTGATTTCTGTTTCAATTTCTTCAGTAGTTATCAGAGTACTCATGTTTTTTTACTCTTCCTGATTGATTTTGGGGAGCTTGTATTTTTCTAAGAATATGTCCCTTTGTCTCAGTTGTCCATTTTGTTGAAATAGAGTTGTTCATAGTATTTTTTCATATTCATTTACATTTCTGTGTGATCGGTTGTTACTTCACCACTTTAATTTCTGATTTTGTTTATTTGGGTCCTTTCTCTTTGTTTCTTGGTGAGGCTGGCTATGGGTTAATCAATCTTGTTTATCCTTTCAAAGAACCAGCTCTTGGTTTTGTTGATTTTTGTTTGTTTGTTTGTTTGGTCTCTATGTTGTTTAATTTCACTCTGATCTTTATTATTTTATTCCTTCTGCTTATGCTGGGCTTTTCTTGTTGCTATCTTTCTAATTCTTAAAGTTGTAGAGTTAGATGATTTACTACCATTTTTTCTTCTTTTTTGAGGTAGGCCTGTAGAGCTATGAACTTCCCTCTCAGGACTGCTTTCACTGTGTCCCATAGATTTTGGATTGTTGTTTTTTCATTGTCACTTGTTGCCATGATGCTTTTTATTTCTTCTTTGATCTCTTTGGTAACTCAATCATTGTTTAATAGCATGCTATTTAGTCTCCAAGTGTTTGATTTTTTTTTCATTGTTTTTATTGTACTTGATTTTTACTTTTATGCCATTGTGATCTGAGAAAATGCTTCTTATGATTTATATCCTCTTGAATTTGTTTTTTTTGTTGTTTTTGTTTTTGTTTTTTGTTTTTTTGTATTTCTCAACATTTTATTTCCAGAGAAATAAAAATTATGGCTGCATAAAATCTATGCACCACCATTTAAACATAACACTCATTTATTTTATATAATATTTCATGTATTAATAACCACTAATCCAATTTGCTATACCAATGATGGAAATTTGGCTTATTTTCATTTTCAACATTTATTTTTTTATTTTTTTAATTGTTTGAAGTATTACAAATAGTAGTACATATGTCTCCCTTTTTTTTATCCCCATTGACCTCCCCCCGGCCTCCCCTTCCCCCTAGTACATGCCTTTACCTGCCCGCCCCCCATGTCTTTTATCCATTGGTTATACTTATATACATGCGTACAAGTCCTTCGGTTGATCTCTTACATCCCCCCCGCCCAACCTCCTCTGCTTTCCCGCTGTAGTTTGACAGTCTGTTCAATGTTTCTTTGCCTCTGTATCTATTTTTCCCCATTTCTTTCCTTTAAAAAATCTTGCCTCTGCAGACTAGAAATAAACATATAATAACAAAAAAATGTTTGAGTCCCAATTTCAATGTCCAACAGTTCTGAGACCCCGTTTCAATGTCAAACAGTTCCTTAGGTGTACATGTCAGCAATGATATCTGGACGGTGGGCACATGGTGGCAATGCAAGTCCGACCCTCTCTGGTTTGGTCCTAGGCAACCTGCTGCATCGCACAGCTGCTGACTGCTAGCGTGGCAAGGCGTCGTCAGCGTCTTCCATCTCTGGACTGTTTCTCCTCTTGTCTTCCTGGTTGGAGCAGACCTGTCAATTTCTCTCTGTTGCAGGAATCCACATGGTCTTGGAGTTGTTTTCTGAAAATATACAAACATATTCTCGACCAAAAGTTAATAAAGGAATCTTTTCTATATAATTGATTTGGGGTCCTTTTTATTTTTGCCCAAACGATTTTCCTTTGTCTTATTTAGACACCATGTGTGTTTTTCATGGGTGTCTTGCTGTTAGCATTACAAATGAAAACTAATTTTGTAAAGTAAAAGTTTTCTAGATGTAATTTACTTATAGGATATTTTTCCTTACATGATATTACCCTACTATCCCCCCTTTTTTGATTAATAGAAGCTTTTGTAAATTTTATAATGCAGTCTTGATAACTTTAAATTTTAATTTTTTGCACAAAAATATGACTGCTTTAGTTTCATTGCATGTTCAGGAATTTTACCATGAGATGAACTACCAATAGAAATTTTACTTACCACATTAGGAACAGCTTATTGTCCAGTACAATTAAATTTTCTTGAATATTCACTTATTTCAATTAGCCTATTTAAATTAATCTGAAAACTTGATTATTTTTTTACTGTCAAATTAAATATTCTAACAACAATCTTAATTTACCCTGTAAATATTAGTGGAAAGGATTATTTGCATTCTTGAGTAGGCCCCGAGTATTCCCGGTGCTAGGCTGGATATAGATATAGGGCAGCTGCTGTCGGCCAAGTCTCTGTCTGTTACCTGTGTTCCGATCTGAGCTGGGCGTGGGAAGCAAAGCAGCCATGGGGGCAGGAGACCTCCCTCAGATTTGGTGAGGATTCAGGCCCCTGCAAGGTTGGGGGGGTGAGGGTCTGTGCCCACCTCTGTTGATCCCCAAGTTCTCTCCTGATGGCCCCTCTGCGACTGTGCCTGTCTTAGGTTGTTCCTTCCCTGAGGAATCTTACCCGTTTCTGGCTAACCAGTCATCCTCCGGGGCCAAGCAGGGTGATGTGAGGTTCAGTTCTGTCTCCTTGGTAGCCTATGTCCCCATGGCCTCCACGCCCAGCACTTGCCTTGGGATCCCCTGGCCTCCTGGTGGGGCCCCAGCACTGATCACAAATCTCTGGGAACTCAGGTTTCTTCTCCAAGGAGGGCCCAGCTCACACGATTGGGCTAGAGACAGATCCATGGTACCAGCCACCACGAAGCTTCAAGCTCAGCATGAACAGAAAGCTCAGGCAACAGCTGAGGGCAATTGGATTGTGAGAAGAGGGTCCCTCTTGGCACAGTAGGCAAGAGGGGCCAATATAGAATGCTCAAATGCCTTCCCAGCGCCTTAATTCCTTCCGAAAGGAATTATATCCTTTCATGTCCCTTTTTTTAAGAAAAAAATTGCTGCCAAACATTCCAAGAATTAGTTTGTAAGTTTGTTTGAGATAATTGTACAATATGCTGTTGTAAAATATCTAAAATTATGACATTGTAGAATTATATCATGTAAGGATACATTCTTTGCTCTAGGCCATGGCAATTAAATTTCAAACTGGCTGTCAATTTCTTTTTGTAACTTTATATAAACTTTGTCAGGGAGGCAAAAACACAAATTATTCCTGCATAACCACCACCGCCCACTTATGCCCCATCCCCTTGTTGTCTGTGTCTATTGATTAGGCTCATATGCATGCACACAAGTCCCTTGGTTGATCTCTCCCCCTTACCTCCACTCTCCCCTACCTTCCCTGAGGTATGACGTGCTGTTCGACGTTTCTCAGTCTCTGGATATGTTCTTGTTCATCAGTCTATGCCATTCATTATATTCCACAAATGAGTGAGATCATGTGATATTTATCTTGCTCTGCCTGGCTTATTTCACTTAACATAATACTCTCCATCTCCATCCATCTTGTTGCAAATGGTAGGAACTCCTTCTTTTGGTTTTGTTGATCTTTTGTATTGTTTTTTTGGTCTCTATGTCATTTATTTCTGCTGTGATCTTTATTATCTCCTTCCTTCTGCTCACTGTGGGCTTTTCTTGTTGCTCTCTTTCTAATTCTTTGAGTTGTTGAGTTAGATCATTTATTAGCATTTATTGTTGTTTTTTTTTTGAGGTAGGCCTGTAGAGCTATAAACTTCCCTCTCAGGACTACTTTCATTGTGTACCATAGCATTTTCATTGTTGTGTTTTTATTGTCATTAGTCTCCAGGATGTTTTTAATTTCTTCTTTGATCTTGCTGCTCACCCAATCATTGTTTAATAGCATGCTATTCAGCTTCCAAGTGTTTGAATTTTCTGGAATGTTTTCATTATAGTTTATTTCTAATATTATGTCATTGTGGTCTGAGAAAATGATTGATATGATTTCAATCTTTTTGAATTTGGGGAGAATTAGCTTGTGACCCAGTATGTGGTCTATTTTTGAAAATGTCCCATGTGCACTTGAGAAGAACATATATTCCGTGGCTTTGGGGTGAAATGCTCTGAAGATGTCAATTAGGTCCATTTGATCTAGTGTGTCATTTAGAATTGCTGTCTCTTTGCTGATTTTTTTGTCTAGAGGATTTATCCAGTGATGTCAGTGGTGTATTAAAGTCTCCTACTATGATTGTATTGTTGTCGATCTCTCCCTTGATGTCTTCCAGGAGTTTTTTATGTATTTGGGCACTCCTGCATTGGGTGCATATATGTTTACCAGAGTTATATCTTCTTGTTGAATTGCTCTCTTTAGTATTATGTAGTGGCCTTCCTTATCTCTTGTTATGGCCTTTACTTTGAGGTCTATTTTATCAGATATAAGTATCGCAACCCCAGCTTTTTTCTCATTTCCATTTGCTTGAAAAATGTTTTTCCATCCCTTCACTCTCTGTCTGTGTGAATCCTTTGCTCTGAAGTGGGTTTCTTGTAGACAGCAAATATATGGGTCATGTTTTCTTATCCATTCAGCTACCCTATGTCTTTTGATTGGTGCATTTAATCCATTTACGTTTAATGTTATTATTGACAAGTACATGTTTGTTGTCATATTTTTCCTTAGTGTTTGTGTTTCTTTTTGCCTTTCTCTTTCTTCTTTTTACAGCAGTCTCTTTAGCATTTCTTGCATTGCTGGCTTGGTAGTGATAAACTCTCTTAGCCCTTTTTTGTCTGTGAAGCTCCTGATTCCACCTTCAATTTTGATTGATAACCTTGCTGGGTATAGGATTCTTGGATTCAGGCCCTTGCTTTGCATCACTTTGTATTTTTCATTCCATTCCCTTCTGGCCTGGTGTGTTTCTGTTGAGAAATCAGTTGATATTCTAATAGGAGATCCCTTATAGGTAACTTTCTGTCTCTCTCTGGCAGCCTTTAAGATTCTTACTTTGTCATTAGTGTTCGCCAATTTAATTATGATGTGTCTTGGTGTCGGTCTTTTGGGGTTCAACTTGTTTGGGACTCTATGTACTTCTTGGACTTACATAGTTTTTTTCTTGCCAATATTAGGGAAGTTTTCTGTCATTATTTCTTCAAACAGGTTTTCTATTCCTTGCTTCTCTTCCTCTCCTTCTGGTATCCCTATTATTCTAATATTGTTTCATTTTGTGTGGTCCCAAAGCTCCCTTAGGCTCTCCTCTTGCTTTTTAAGTCTTCTTTCCAGTTGCTGCTGTGTTTGTGTGTTTTTTCCTACTTTGTATTCTAATTCGCTGATGCGGTTCTCAGCCTCTTCTAGTCTATTGTTTAAGCCTTCCAATGTGTTCTTTATTGCAGCTATGTCGTTTTTCATCTCCTCTTGGTTTCTTTTCATGTTGGTGACATTCTCATTCAGCTCCTTATAGTTCTCATTGAGTTGTGTGTATTTGGCATTGAGTTGTGTGTATTTGTCATCCATCCATTTAAACATCCTTCTAACCATTACTCTGAATTCTTTCTCTGTTAAGCTGCTAGCTTCAATTTCATTTAACTCCCTTTCTGGTGATTCCTCTTTTTCTTTCCTTTGGGAGTTGCTTTTGTGTCTCCCCATGTTTTCCTGTAATGTTTTAATTGTAGATCCAGTTGCTTTGCTACCCAGGTTCTTTTGGGGATGGTGCTACTGATGTAATCTCTCAGTTCTCCTGGGCTTGGTAATCTAGTGTAGCTCCCTACTTGAGCTATTTGGGTTCTCTTGATGTAGGCCTGCAAGCTTGAGAGGCACAACTGCGGTGTCTAGAAGTCAGCAGCTGTGGAGGGGAGTATCCAATTTTTGCTGTCTTGCACCCTTAATTGAAATCACGCGTGCCCAGTGGGGACTCACAGTGGCTCCAAGGAACTGTCTGTCGGGGTGATATGGCTCAGGGGGCCTGCATTCTGGACAGGTGTGACTGTGATACCCAGAGTTCTGTAGTTATGGAGTGGGTAAACTCAGCTTTCGCTGCTGCACCTGTGGTGGATAGACGCTTACTCCCAGTGGTGGCTCACAGGAGCACCCATGGTAAGTTCGCCAGCAAGGCACACTGAAGCACTCTGAATGGCCCTGGCTGTGTAGCCATGTAATTGAGGTGCCTAACTTCTAAAGATTTCTTTTTAGGGCAGATCCTATGGCCTCAGGGAGTATTCAGATTCCATGGTGTTATTCAGGGTGAGATCTGGGTGTGGCTATATTGGTTGCCTGGAGTCTGGAGGGAGGGGCTATCTCTCAGGAGAAAATGGCAACTGGGGCTTAGATATGACTCAGCACCAGACTCGCTTCCACCTCTCCTTGACCATCCGCTGCCTACACTCCCCAGATTCCACAAGCCCACCCCTTCTTCTGCACCTCAGCAAGAGGTAAGTGTCTGTATCCTAAAGGTCCTAGGAACTAGGTTCAGTGGAGAAAGGCGCAGAACCCAGCACGAGGAGGGACCGCGTCTCTGCAAGCTCCTCTCTTGCCGACACTCCATGGTCTGGCAGCTCTTCAGGGCTGCCTTTGAGCTCAGATCCCAAATCCAGACTCCAAGGTCTAAAATCCCCTACCTCCTGAAGTCCCGTGGACCCCCCCCTCCTTTTTTTTTTCAGACAGATGCTTTGCCTGTCCTCAGGGACGTGGCTTGGCGCCATGTAGTTTCTCCCTGACCTTCTGGACACAGAAGTCCAGCAGATTCTACTGCCTAGATCTTTGATTTTACCTTTATCGGCGGGGGGGGGGGGGATCTCTGCCCTTCCCAGCTGCAAACTGTCTCACCAGCTGCGCATCCTTCACCAATTCGGGCTGGATTCCACTCGTTTCAGCTGCTCCCTCTATTTGCTCTGGGACAAGGCTCAGGACACGTCCGTCTATTCTGCTGCCATTTTGTCTCCCCCCCTCTTGAATCTGAAGAGAGTTTGCCTGTGTCTTATTATGTGGTCTATCTTTGAAAATGTCCCATGTGCACTGGAGAAGAATGTATATTCTGTAGCTTCTGGGTGAAATATTCTGAAGATGTCAAGTAAGTTCATCTGGTCTAGTGAGTCATTTAGAATTTCTTTGCTGATTTTTTTTTTTTTTTTTTTTTTAGGATTTATCCAGTGGTGTCAATGGGGTATTAAACTTTTCTATTCCTTGCTCACTTTCCTCTCCTTTTGGCACCCCTATGATGCAGATGTTTCATTTTGTGTTGTCCCAAAGTTCCATTAGGCTCTCCTCCTTTTTTTAAGGTTTTTTTCTAGATTCTGCTCTGCTTGGGTATTTTTTCCTAACTTGTCTTCTAGCTCACTGATGTGGTCCTCTGCTTCTTCTTGTCTACTGTTGATGCTTTCTATTGAGTTCTTTATTGCAGCAATGTCATTTTTCATTTCTGCTTGGTTTTTCTTCATTTCATCTTGTTTCTTACACATATTGTTGAATTTGTCTTCCAACTTTTACAGCGTCCTTATGACCATTGCTCTGAATTCTTTTTCATTGCTTGCCTCCATTTTGTTTACTTTCTTTTCTGGTGATTCCTCCATTTCTTTCATATGTGGGCTGTTTCTTTGTCTCCCCATGATTGCTCCTCTCAGAGTTTCTCGTTATGGATCTCTCTCTCTCTCTCCTGCATTGACTTAAAGGCACAAAATACAACACAATAGGACACAATGCACAGGGCACCATACACAAATGTATTCACGATACTAATAATCCCAAATAAAGGTTATCACCAGAGAATTAGGGGATATAAAGGAGTGCAAAAATGATATTGTGAAAAGGGAAAAAATGTAAGAGAGAAAGAAAGGGAAGAAAAAAGAAAGGGGAAAAAGTATATGTACATGGGAAGAAAACTCCAGTAAACAACTAATCAAAGAAATGCAAATAACAAACCCCAGAGATGAATGCAAACAACAAACAGCAACTAATCCAAAAAATGAAGCAACAAACAACCAACACCCAGATGAATCTGAGGAGGCAGAGCTTATTTTCAGAAGATAGTGTCAAGGAATTGAATGAATGGGGAAATAACCACAATTCAGTATAGAGGAGGTAGAAAGAGAATGAGTGTATAAGAAGAAAAAATAAAAAAAAAATACAAAAAAAGAGAAAAGAAATATATACACACACACACACACACACACACACACACACACATATACACTAGGGGCCAGGTGCACAAAATTTGTGCACTGGGGAGGGGTCCCTCAGCCCAGCCTACCCCCTCTCACATACTGGGAGCCCTCAGGGGATGTCCTACTGATGGCTTAGGCCCACTCTCTGTTGGAGCAGTTTGTCCTCCCTTTCTGGGAGGCGACCGGGCTGATCAGGGGAAGGCGCCAGCCCCATCACCCTGCTACTGCAGCCACTGCCAGTCACCGCAGCCACCAAGGTATTTTCATCAACATGGACTCCAGTCCCTTCACCATGAAAAAAATGACAACTTTCTTTAGGCATTTTCAAGATGTGTCTTTCATAGGATATGACGTTTCTTTCTTTATTTTTCTTTTTATCCTCACCTGAGGATATGTTTCCATTGATTTTTTCCCTTGCCCTTTGATTCCAGGCTCAGCCACTTCCCAAGCCTACAGACTCCACCCCAGGATGGTCGGCTGGGAATGACCTGGGTGCTGATTTGCATACATACCTGGGTCCCGGGAACCTGAGGAGGTTCCCGGGACCCAGGTATGTATGCAAATTAACTGCCATCTTTATTGGGTTGATTTGCATACTCACTCTGATTGGCTGTGGGTGTAGCGGAGGTATGGTCAATTTACATATCTCTCTATTATTAGGAATGATGTTAGGAATATCAGAGCTCTGTGATTCAGCCACTCCCTCGCTCTCCCACTGTGTGCTTTAATGTTAGCTTTTGCATTGATTCAAAAGAAGCATCTGCTGGGTGTTCTTTTCTGCTGACTTCACTGCAGTAATTTGGTGAAGGCTTTTTTCTAGTCTGTGTGATCTAAACGTCATATTTCTTTTGAATTAGCCTAAAGCAGTAAAAGATTGTTATTATAGGAATTTCAAGTTATGTCTGTAACCTTCTCTGTCATTGTACTTCCTCCAAATAATTTTTTTTCTGACAAAATGGACTGATTTCTAATCCTATTCTCTACAAAAATGGAAAATGGACATATTTGAAGGATAAGAGGTATAGAAGACTTTAAATGAAATCTTACATACACATTCCTATTTTATGTATGTAAAATACTTTCTCTTTGTTTTAAAAATATTTTTAATTAAAATTTTCTTAATTACCTTTAATATTTAAACATTCAGCATTATTTTGTGTTAGTTTAAGGTGTACAGCATAGTGGTTAGACAGTCATATGTTTTACAGAGTGTTCTCCCTGATATTTCCAGTACCCACCTGGTACCACACATAGTTATTCCAGTATCTCGATTATATTTCCTATGCTGTGTAAAATACTTTTTGATGCCTTAAATGTCATTAAGAACAATCGTCCTGAAATTCTCACTTTTTATTTATTTAAAAATATTTTTATTGATTTCAGAGAGGAAGGGAAAGGGAGAGAGATAGAAACATCAATGATGGGAGAGAATCATTGATCAGCTACCTCCTGCACTGCACTCCCCACCCCCCACCCCCCACCCCTGCCCAGGGATCGAGCCTGCAACTTATGCATATGCCCTGACTGGGAATTGAACCGTGACCTCCTGGTTTATAGGTCTATGCTCACTTTTTAAAATAAAATACTAAAAAATGGGAAAAAGTATTTACTAATAACTACATTTTAGTAGAAAGCAAACCATGGTGGTAGAAATGGTGCAACAGTAAAGAGAGAAAAACAAAATGAAGTGAAATCTCATTTCATTACACAAGAATTTTCTAAGTGGATACAGGGGACATGTCAATGTAATACTTGCTTTCCAGATGGTTCTAGTCCAAAAGAGGGGACAACATTGTAAACCAGTAAGTTAAAAGATGGGTGGTAACATCAATCAATATACAAATGTCTCTCTGTATATTCTTCAATGCAGCTCAGGATTTTTATTACCTTATGTCCTACTAGAGGCCCGGTGCATGAAATTCGTGCACAGGGGTGTGTGTGTCCCTCAGCCCAGCCTGCACCCTCTCCAATCTGGGACCCCTTGAAAGATGTCCGACTGCCCATTTAGGCCCGATCCCACTGGGGCTCACAATCCAGGACTGCTGGCTCCCAACTGCTCACCAGCATACCTTCCTGATTGCTCCTAACTGCTTCTGCCTGCCAGCCTGATCACCCCCTAACCACTCCCCTGCCAGCCTGATTGATGCCTAACTGCTCCCCTGCCAGCCTGGTCACCCCTAACTACCCTCCCCTGCAGGCCTGGTCACCCCTAACTGCTCTCCCCTGCAGGCCTGGGTCCCTCCTAACTGCCTTTCCCTGCAGGCTTGATCACCCCCAACTTCCCTCCCTTGCAGGCCTGGTCCCTCCCAACTGCCCTCCCCTGCTGGCCTGATCGCACACAACTGCCCTCCCTTTAAGGCCTGGTCCCTCCCAACTGCCCTCCCCTGCTGGCCATCTTGTGGTGGCCATCTTGTGTCCACATGGGGGCAGGATCTTTGACCACTGGGGGCAGCCATCTTGTGTGTTGGAGTGATGGTCAATCTGCATATTACTCTTTTATTAGATAGGATAGAGGCCTGGTGCACGGGTGGGGGCCAGTTGGTTTGCCCTGAAGGGTGTCCTGGATCAGGGTGGGGGTTCCCTTGGGGCATGAGGCGGCGTGGGTGAGGGGCCTGTGGTGGTTTGCAGGCCGGCCATGCCCCCTGGCGACCCAAGCAGAGGCCCTGGTGTCTGGGGTTTATTTATCTTCTACAATTGAAACTTTGTAGCCTGGAGCAGAGCCAAGCCTTCTGCTTGCTCCATGGCAGCAGCCATTTCTATTGGGATTTAAGTATCTTCTATAATTGAAACTTTGTAGCCTTAAGCGGAGGCCTGGGCCAGCCAGGGTGTGCGGAAAGCTTGGTTTCCTCCGTTGCTGGGGGCAACCCTAGCCTCCTGCTCTTTCCAGCTCCATGGCTGCCCCCATTTCTGTTTGGGTTTATGTATCTTCTATCATTGAAACTTTGTAGCTTTGAGTGGAGGCCTAGGCCGGCAAGGGCAGGCAGAAAGCTTGGCTTCCTCCATTGCCAGGGAAACCCAAGCCTCACTCCTGCTCTCTGTGGCCGTAGCCATCTTGGTTGGGTTTATTTGCATATTCGCTCTGATTGGCTGGTGGGCGTGGCTGGTGGGCGTGGCTTGTGGGTGGAGTGGAGTGAGGGTTAATTTGCATATTACTCTTTTATTAGATAGGAGATATATATATAATTTTTGCTTTCTTTAATCTATCTATCTATGTATTCGTTTACTATTGGAAAAGGAGAATAGAGAGGAGATAGCCTTGAGTTGGTGAATGGAATTAATTAGGCTATTAGTAGAAGACGAGAACAGGAGAGGAGAGGAAAAACAGAAGCAAAAAATATCAAATTAACAAACAATCAAACAAACAACAACAAGACAGAAAGAAAGACAGAAATAGGAAACAAAAGGACGAAAAAAAATTTGGATAGTGAAGAAAGAGAAGAGAAAAATGTACATGGACTTGGAGCAGGGGAGAGGAAATTAGATATATGAGTAAGATCAATTTTTAACAGGGAGTAAAAAGAAAGGATAGAGAAAAACTAAAGCATGAACAGGGTAAGAGAAACACGATGAAAAAGGAGAAAAGTGAGGAAGAGATTGTTGGCATAAAGAAAAAATTGAGATAGTGTAAAATAATCCTAAAATAAAAATAAAAATAGAATGTAGAACATCAATTCCAAAATAAAATAAAATAAAGAAAAAATAACATAAAACTTTTTAAAAAGGTCAAATAATAGTAGTAATAATTAAAAATAAAAATATAATAATAAAATGTAGAATCAAGTGAGAAAAAATTTAGTTTATTAAGTAAAAGATAAAGTGAAATAGTAAAGGTTGTTCACTTTCTCTACTATTCTGCTTGGCACGTCTGTTTCCTGTCAGGTAGTCAGCACAGTACTGAAGTTCCCAGTGATCCTCCACTCCTCTGTGTCATAAGCCACAGCCCTGTTTTCAAGCAGGCAGAATCTCTGTTCACTTTGTTTTTCACCCTGCCTTTAGTTGTACCAGTATTTACACAAGAGTCAATTTCTGATACAACCCCTGGGTGGCAGTGTTTCTGTATTAATATCTGGGGCTAAAAGGCCCCTCTACCCAGTGTTTACATTTTTCTTTCCCTGCCACACTTAACACTGGGTTGGAGGGATGGACTGCCCCAGAGCTGGTTTCCTATTCTTCTCTCCCCACTCTAATCCCCAGTTTCCACAAAAACAACTTTTCCCTGGAGTCTCAGTGAGTGTTTTTAATTGAAAGATCCTATGTACTGGACTGAGCAAGCAAAAGCAAGGAGTTAAAAAGAAAAAAGCCAGAGGAAGCTTGCCAACTCGCGTCTGTTTCCCCTGGCACTGCACAGCCAGTACAGAACTTCAGGTTGCCTTTCTGGGCCCAGCCCAGCTGTGGGCTAATATCTAGAGTCCCCTTCTGCCAGCAGCCCTGTGGACCTCTTCCACATTCATGGGCTACACAGACCCCAACACCTGCAGATTTTGTGGGGTGCAATATTCCTCTGAGACTCTAGTCCAGCCATGGGCAAACTACGGCCCGCGGGCCGGATCCGGCCCGTTCGGCTGTTCTATCCGGCCCACGGAGCCGAAAGAGCGGAGGGTTCTCTTGCTCTTTCCTCCGCTCCTTCACCAGCAGCAGTGTTAAAATGGCAACGTCGGGAAACACGGCCGCAGCTCCTTCTTCTGAGTGGGCAGATTTATATCTTCCCATTCAGTAGAAGGAACAACTTCTCAATCTTCCAGAGGCTCCTTGTAATGCCCGTGGACACGTCTCCCGACATCACCCTGGGAATGCATAGACACGTTATCGTGGTGATGTAGGGAGACACGCCCCTGGAGAGCACAGTATCAGAGCATTAGCTAAAAAGGAGACCAACAACACTGTTCCCACTGAAGTTGATGTTTTTTAAAGACCAAAAACCTTTCAACCCAGTCTACATTGCCATCTACATCTACGTCCCAGGCATAATTTGGAAGTTGCACTAAAGAAAATGTTTAATTTACTGTTTACACATTTTGCTTTTTTCTATTTGTTTTAGTTTTAAATTATTTTATTATGTTTAAGTTTAATTTGAAAGGCTTTTGTACCTTTCCTTTGTTAGGCAATTTTATTTTGCCTTTGCTATCTTCATTATAAGGTATGTTATTGTGCTATGATTCCTCCATTTTTTGAAGTTTCAAATTATAATAATTAGTGTTTACATTCTTCTTATTAAAATGTTTGAAATGAATAAAACTATTGAAATTAAAAAAAGACCGTACCCTTTTATGTAATGATGTTTACTTTGAATTTATATTAGTTCACACAAACACTCCATCCATGCTTTTGTTCCAGCCCTCCAGTCCAGTTTAAGAACCCATTGTGGCCCTCGAGTCAAAAAGTTTGCCCACCCCTGCTCTAGTCCCTGCTGCCCACGTTTCTCCCTCCAGCCTGGATCCCAGATCCCACCTCTCTCCAGGCTATCTCTAATCTTGCCATCCATGGATTGCCTCACCAGCTGTGTTTAATTTGCCAATTCCAGGTGGATATTATTCAATAAAGCTGCTCCTTTTGCCTGCTCTGTGAGAAGGTGCAGGACCCGTCTGCATATTTGGTGCCGCTTTGTCTCTTCCTGGACAGACTTTTTAGGCACCCATGGTTGAGGAGGCTGGAGTCCCAGTGTCCCAGGGTTCACAGCTGAGGCAGTTGGTCCCTGGGCGATGTGGTTGTAGGGTCCCGGGATGTATCCAATGTCTCCCCAGTTGAAGGTAAGGCTGGGCTTCTGATCACAGCTGGTCTCCCCTTCAAGATGGCACAGTCTCTGTGGCAGAGCCAGTTGCTCCAGGAGAGATTTAAGCAGCAGTAGAGGGTTCCCAGCCAGGGGAGCCCGGTCCACCAATCTCCAACAGTCCTGTGGAATATAACTGTCCCTCACTCACAAATACAGACACTCCTCGCATGTCCATGCACTCTCCTTTCGTTCTCTCACTCACACAATATCTTGCAGTTGGCAGTCCCATCAGCAACCATCTTGGATCTCAATAAATATATATATTAATAAGCTGATTATTTTTTCTAGAACATTATTTGAATTATGGTAAAAAGAGACAGTATATAAAATTTACCATATTAATCATTTTAAATGTACAATTCAGTAAAACCTTAACTATATTCTCATTATTGTGTAATAGATCTCTAGAACTTTTTATCTTACAAAATTGAAACACTATACCCATAGAAGAACAACTCCCCATTCCTCCCTCTTCCCAAACCCTAGAAACAGTTATACTTTCTGTTTTCATGATTTTGGCTACTCTAGATATCTCATTTAAGTGGGATCATTCAGTATTTGTCTTTTTGTGACCAGATATTTTCACTCAGCATAATATCCTCAAGGTTCATACATGTTATTTCATGAGACAAGAATTCCTTCTTTTTAAAGGCTGAATAATATTCTATTTTATGTAAATACCACATTATTTATGCATTCATCTGTCAATGGCCATTTGGGCTTCTTCCACATCTTGACTATTATAAATATAGTAACTAGAGGCCTGGTGCATGAAAATTCATGCACTCGGGGGGGTCCCACAGCTTGGCCTGCACCCTCTCACAGTCGGGACCCCTTGGGGGATGTCCACCTGCCAGCTTAGGGCCGCTCCCCAGGGGATCAGTCCTAAGCTGGCAGTCAGACATCCCTCTGGCAGCCCAGGATCCCTCAGGGGATGTCCATCTAATGATCAGGTCTAAGTCATCAGTTGGACGTCCTTATCGCTGCTGAAGAGGCAGGAGAGGCTCCCATCACCACTGCTGCGCTTGCAGCCATCAGCCCAGCTTGTGGCTGAATGGAGCTCCCCCTATGGGAGTGCACTCACCACGATGGGGCAGCTGGTGCATTGAGCATCTGCCCCCCTGGTGGTCAGTGCACATCATAGTGACCAGTCATTCCTGGTCATTCCGCTGTTAGGGTCAATTTGCAAATTATCATTTTATTATATAGGATGCTGCAATTAACTTAAGTATGCAAATATCTTTCTGAGATTCTGCAATTATATATATATTAGTGGCCCAGTGCACGAAATTTGTGCACATTAAAAGGGGATTAATTAGAGGAAATAATTTAATATTGCTATTTGCCCTTTCTCTATAATAGAAGTGTCAGAGATGAAAGAAAATTAGTAAAATGTATATGAAAACCTTTCTCCTGTCAGAGTCTGGGGCGCACCATGGGAGTCAAGTCCCCGCCCAACCACATGCACCTCAGAATCACATGAGACCCAAACCTGGCCACATCCCCCCAATTGGGCTAGATCCAGACCTGGCCAGTCCCACCCTTGTCAAGCCCTGCCAGGTAGGAGGCATAGCCTCAGGTCCCCTGGCCCGGCACCAGGATGGGTCCCCCAGCCCATACCAGGGTGGGGGGCATGCCTTGAGGTCCCCCGTCAAGCCCCACCAGGTGGGGGACATGGCCTGAGATCCCCTGTCAAGCCCCGCTGGGTGGGGGCCATGGCCTGAGGTCCTCCATCAAGCCCTGCCAGGTGAGGGGGTGCAGCCTCAGGTCCCCCATCAAGCCCCACCAACTGGGATGCATAGCCTCAGGTCCCCCATGAAACCCCGCTGGGTGGGGGGCATGGCCTAAGATCCTCCATCAAGCCCTGCCAGGCAGGAGGGGTGCAGCCGCAGATTCCCCAGCCCAGAACCGGGAGGGGGGGTGCAACCTCAGGTCCCCCATCAAGCCCCACCAGCAGGGGGGCACAGCCTCAGGTCCCCCCTCAAGCCTTGCTGGGTTGGGGGCACAGCCTGAGTTCCCCCGACCCAGCACTGAGGGTGCACCTTGAGGTCCCCTGTCAAGCCCCGCTGGGCAGGGGGCGCAGCCTGAGTTTCCCCAACCAGCACTGGGGGTGCAACTTGAGGTCCCCTGTCAAGCCCCGCTGGGTGGGGGGCACAGCCTGAGGTCCCCTGTCAAACCCTGCTGGGTGGGGGGCATGGCCTGAGGTCCCCTGTCAAACCCTGCTGGGTGGGGGGCATGGCCTGAGGTCCCCTGTCAAGCCCAGCCAGGCAGGGGGGTGTAGCCTCAGGTCCCCTGGCCCAGTGCTGGGGCAGGGAGCGCAGCCTGAGGTTCCCCCATCAAGCCCCGCCCGGTGAGGGGTGTGTTCTGAGGTCCCCTGGCCTGGTTCTGGGGTGGAGGGCACAGCCTGAAGTCCCCTGTCAAGCCCCACCTGGTGAGGGACGCGGCCTGAGTTCCCCTGACCCTGCACTGGGGATGCACCTTGAGGTCCCCTGTCAAGCCCCACTGGGTGGAGGGCATGGCCTGAGGTCCCCTATCAAACCTAGCCAGGCAGGGGGGCGCAGCCTCAGGTCCCCTGGCCTGGTGCTGGGGTGGGGGGCGTGGCCTGAGGTCCCCATCAAGCCCTGCCAGGTGGGGGGTGCAGCCTGAGGTCCCCTGTCAAGCCCAACGGGGGAGAGGGAGGGCATAGCCTCAGGTCCCTGCTGGTTGCTCATTAAGGCTCCTTATGGGAACTTGGCCTCAGCTGTGGGTGCAGCCATCTTTGTGATGGAGTGATGGTCAATTAGCATATTCCCTCTTTATTAGATAGGATATAATTATATATAATTATATATATATATATCTCCAGAAATAGAATTGCCAGATCATATGGTAATTCTAGTTTTAATTATTTGAAGACCCTCCATACTGTTTTCCATAATGGCTGCATCATTTTATATTTGTATCAGCGATGCACAAGAGTTCACATTTCTCCACAACTTCATTAAAACTTAATTTTTTTAATAATGATCATCCTAATGGGTGTGAGCTTGAGTTACATTTTTCTAGTGATTGGTCATTTGAACTTCTTTTCATATGTTTGTTGGTTGAATGTATACCTTATTGGAATAAATGTCTTTTCAGTTCCTTTGCTCATTTTTAATTGAATTATTCATTTTTTTGTTGTTGAGTTGTAGTTCTTTATATATTCTCAATATTAGCCTCTTATCAGATATAATAATTTTCAAATTTTTTCACCCATTTCATAGGTTGCCTTTTAATTCTGTTGTGTTTTCCTTTGTTATACAGTTTTTAAGTTTCATGTAGTCCTATTTGTCTTTTTTTCTACCTTTTCAAATTAAATTTGGGGGATGACATTGGTTAATAAAATCATATAGCTTTCAAGTGTACAATTGTATGATACATCATCTGTATATTGCACTTGTGTGTTTATTACCCAAAGTCAAATCTCCTTCCATCACCATATATTTGATGTCTTCTTTACAATTTGTAGTATGTGCTTTTGGTGTAATATCCAAGAAGTCATTGCCAAGGCTAATGTCCAGAAGAATTTTTCTTGTTTTCTTCTAGACATTTTATAGTTTTATGTTTTACATTTAGTTCTTTAATCTGTTTTAAGTTAATTTTTGTATATGATTTAAGATACAAGTCCAGCTTCAGTCTTTTGCTTGTGAATATTCAGTTTATCCAACACCATTTGTTGGTGAGATCTTACTTTCCCCATTGTGTGTTCTTGGTAACCTTGCAAAGGTCAGGTGACCATATAAACAAGGGTTTATTTCTGGGCTCTATTCCTTTTCTAATATATTTTTTTTATTGATTTCAGAGAGGAAGGGAGAGGGAGAGAGAGATAGAAACATCAATGATGAGAGAGTATCATTGATCGGCTGCCTCCTGCACACCCCCTACTGGGGATCAAGCCCACAACCCGAGCATGTGCCCTTGACCAGAATTGAACCTGGGACCTTCCAGTCTGCCCAGTGTTCTAGCCACTGAGCCAAACCAGCAAGGGCTGGACTCTATTCTTCTCCATCATTCTATGTGTCTGCCTTTATGCCAGTACCACAAGATTTTGATTACTATAAATTTGTAATATATTTTGAAATCAGTAAGTGTGAAGCCTCCAACTTTTTTCTTTTTTTTCAAGATTGTTTTGCCAATTTGGTTTTCTTGAGATTCCAGGTGAATTTTAGTATTTTTTCCTGTTTCAGAAAAAAAATGCCTTTGGGATTTTGCTAAAGATTGCATTGAAACTGTGTGTATTGCTTTGGGTAGTATGCACTGGAATATTATTTAAAAACAGATTTCTACAGTATTTAATCCTATCTAATAAAGAGGGAATATGCTAATTGACTTCCCCGCCCTCAAAGATGGTGGCGCCCACAGCCACAAGATAGCAGCACCCAGTCCCCTTAGCCCTGCCAGGGCAGCAGGTGCTCGGCAAGGCCAGGTGCCTGCCTCTGGAGTTCCCCAGTCCCCTCAGCCCCCCAGCCACCCAGGGCCGGACCGAGGAGCAGGCAAGCCTCGGATGGCGGCTACCCAGCCGCCCAGGGCCACCTGAGGCTCAGGTAACCAGGGCTGGCCGAGGCTTACGCTGCTGGCAGTGGCAGCAGCAGAGGTGTGATGGGGGCATTGCCTTGCCTTTATCACTGGGTCACCACCCACCCCTGAGGGCTCCCGGGCTGTGAGAAGGGGCAGTCCAGGCTGAGGGACCCCTCTCCAGTGCATGAATTTTCATGCATCAGGCCTCTAGTAGATGAATCCTATCTAATAAACGAGTAATATGCAAATTGACCATCGCTCCAACACACAAGATGGACACCCCAATGTGGTCAAAGATGGCTGCCCCCATGTGGACACAAGATGGCCACCAAAAGATGGCTGGCAGGGGAAGGCAGTTATGGGCAATCAGGCCAACAGGAGAGGGCAGTTGGGAAGGACCAGGCCTGCAAGGGAGGGCAGTTGGGGGCAATCAGGCCTGCAGGGGAGGGCAGTTAGGGGTGACCGGGCCTGCAGGGAAGAGCAGTTAGGGGTGACCGGGCCGGCAGGGGAGGGCAGTTGGGGGTGACGGGGCCTGTAGGCTAGGGCAGTTGGAGGCAACCAGGCCTGCAGGGGAGGGCAATTGGAGGCAACCAGGCCTACAGGAGAGGGCAGTTGGGGGGGGACCAGACCTGCAGGGGATGGCAGTTGTGGGTAACCAGGGCAGCAGGGGAGAGCAGTTGGGGGCGACCAGGCCAGCAGGGGAGGGCAGTTAGGGGTGACTAGGCCTGCAGGGGAGGGCAGTTGGGGCTGACCAAGCAAGCAGGGGAAGGCAGTTAGGGGGACCAGGCCTGCAAGGAAGGGAAGTTGGGGGCGACCAAGCTGGCAAGGGAGGGCAGTTAGGGGCAATCGGGCCAGCAGGGGAGCAGTTAGGCATCGATCAGGATGGCAGGGGAGTGGTTAGGGGGTGGTCAGGCTGGCAGTCAGAAGCGGTTAGGGGCAATCAGGCAGGCAGGCAGGCGAGTAGTTGTGAGCCAGCAGTCCTGGATTGTGAGAGGGATGTCCCAGATTGGAGAGGGTGCAGGCTGGGCTGAGGGACCCCCCCCCCCCCCGCCCCGTGCATGATTTTCGTGCACCGGGCCTCTAGTAATGTACATAGTTGGTAAGATGAAGTACTATTATACATATTATTAGCCTCATTTTGCACATGCAAAATGTGAAGGATAAGAGGTGGTATTGAATACATTTTTAGCAGTGAGAAATAATTCTGCATTCTATTTCTTCAGAAATCCAAACAACACTACCTCAATGTTCTCTCCAGTTCTTAATCAATAGTAAATTATTAATTTTTCTTCCCTGTAGCTTCATAAAGACTATAAGGAGGTCATGTACATGAATTTGAGTCGAGATTGATCCCATGGATAGGCTACCTCTCAGCCTGTTTGTGCAAACTATGATAGAATCCCTTTTATATACTAATCACCAGCTGCTTCAATTGTATAATCTCAGGGAACTATTGGTTTAGTTGCAAGTGACTATTTTGAGGATTTGATGCTTGAACTGATATGGATACATAGCAGATATTGAAAAATACAACCATAAAATATCATATTAAGGTGCTGATATGATTTCATCTTTTGTAAATGAAGAATATTAAAGCTTCTCAGAGGTTATATGGCTTACTCATGGTTATGTTAAAAATTGAAAGCTGGCCCTGGCTGGTGTTTCACAGTGGTTAGAGTGGTGGCTCATGCACCAAAGGGTCACGGGTTCAATTCCTAGTCAAGGGCATGTATCTGGGTTGCAGATTTGAACCCCATCCCCAGTTCAATGTGTCTCTCTCACATCAATGTGTCTCTCTCACCTCTCTCTTTCTCTTTCTCTTTCTCTTTCTCTTTCTCTTTCTCTTTCTCTTTCTCTTTCTCTTTCTCTCTCTCTCTCTCTCTCTCTATCTCTCTTTCTCTCTCTCTCTCTCTCTCTCTCTCTCTCTCTCTCTCTCTCTCTCTCTCTCTCTTCTGCCACTCTCTCTAAAAATATCCTCTAAACATCTTTCTAAAACTTAATGGGAAAAAATATCCTCAGGTGAGATAACAACAACAACAAAAAAGGAAAACTGCACTTGGAATAAAAGTAGAACTTCCTGTCCTGCTTCAGTGATTGAGTGTTGACCTATGAACCAGGAGGTTACAGTCTGATTCCCAGTCAGGGCACATGTCCAGGTTGTGGGCTCGATCCCCAGTGTGAGGGTGTGCAGGAGGCAGCCTATCAATGATTCTCTTTCATCATTGATGTTTCTATCTCTCCCTCCCCCTCTCCCTTCCTCTATGAAATCAATATATATATATATATATTTAAAAGTGGAAGTTCTTAATTCCCTGACATAAACAGCAGCTATTAATTCTCTAAAAGAGTTTTGTCTCTTTTTTATTGAATTTATTGTGGTGACATTGGTTAATAAATTTATGTAGGTTTCAAGTATATGATTCTATAATCCATCATTTTGTACATTGCATTCTGTGTTTACCACCCCAAGTCAAGTCTCCTTCCATCATTATTTGTCCCCCTTTCCATTCTTCTACCCCCCAAAAAAAGGACTATGTAGATAGTACCAACTATATTTGTAATGTTTTATTAATAAAAAAATATGACAAAATATAAAAAGTTTTTTCTCTGCCTATAATGAAATAATTTATCTGCAAGATGCCCACTAGAATGATTCCCTGAATATATTGAGGCTGAGCCTACTTGATATAAAAATAACCAATCAATTCTGTCAGCTAGAAGAAAAGAATCTGTCAAACTAGTTGGCTGTATGACTCATTCAATCAATCAGCTTAAGCAAAGTAGCCAATGAGAGCCCCATGTACCTGCAACCTTTAAAAAGGCCAGCAAGATGATGGTGAGTGATTGATCACTGTTCTATTTTTGGAAGCCTGGATTCTTACATCCCATTCATCTCACACATTGGATGAGGCATGTGAAATGAAAGAGATGGTACAGCTGTTCTCTTTAAGCAGCTTTCTTATCTGTATACACTACAAGGGGGCAGCAGAGCAATACAGATGTACTCACATTGCTTCTCAAGAGCTCATAAACATTCAAGGTCATGTGTCTTAAAACTTTCTCTGGGATTTCACTTCATGGACATGTAAAATTTTCACACCTTGCACTTGAGTTAGGTGTGAAAAAATAAAGCACATTTTCAGGATGACTTTCATCCTGACCTTTAGTGCAAAGATGATCTGACTTTCTGAGAACTCTTAGAAAATTGCATTTTCTTAAAAGTAAGGTTATAGTATGGGCGGAGTAGAAGGGCTCAGAGAAGGTCCAAGCAGAGGCATTTTCTCATGATTAGACTTCTCATACCAGTATTTGAACTAATAATCTATTGCTAAGGAAAGGTGAAACACACAACCAACAATCACAGCCTTAGTTTTCTCATTGCTATTCTCTTTATGACAAGAAATTTGTACTTGATTTTTATCTCTGTCCCCTCTTGATGATTGTATGGCTTATAAAGTTAGTATTATTGTGGTAAACTAAAGAACTTGGTTTGGATTTTCATTGGGTACAGATAACCCCTGATAACTCTAGGGTTCATTTTGCTTCTTCCCTCACTCTTTCATATCCTCTGGCTTTCTTAGGTTACTTATTTCACTATCCACCTGGAATAGTTGTAATGGCCTGAACAGGAAGTGTGTCTCATCAATCAGTTTTACTAGTTTTAACCCTGTATGCATTTGAGAGAGGTAGCCATAGAAGCTCATACAATTCCTTGGGATTTAGAAACTCACTAGAAATTTTATTCATCACCAGACCCTTTCCCTAGTTGCACCTTCAACCTCCCTCCTTCATCATATACCACTTCCTAAAACCAGCATCTCCAACAGGTCGACTACTTGGTTTACCAAATTCAAGCTGGATACTGTCACCATGCCACCATTCTATCTTATGTGAGAGAGTTTCTGAACTGGTATACCAAGCCACACATAACTGGGAATAGGTTTCAAGTGTGCTGATATATTGATTTTCCCTCAGTCCTTGGTGTGGCCAGGCACAGCCCATGGTAACTGGATATCCTGAGCCAGGGTTACCACTGACCATTCGCAGCCTTATCTATTTACTCCATTATGCTATAGAGAGTATTTCTATGGGTGCCATAATGTGAAGAACCTTGCAAAGCACTGTCTGTTGTTAAGGGATTGTCAGAAATGAAAATAATCCCCTCAGGTAGTTTATTATCAGTAACCTGCTCAACCCAGTCAGCCAGTGTAACACTTGAGGAAGTCAATATTATTCCTTATTAGGCAAAGGTGTAATCACTTCAATATAGGATGACAAATTGACTGGGCCTGAAGCTGTGCTGTCATATTTATTTTCCAGGAACATATTAAGAAACCTTTGTTAGCTAGCATACCAGACAGGCTATCTTGGTAAAAGTATTCAGACATGTGTTTCTCTCTCCATTACATATGATATGAAGCAACTAAGCTTTTGGGGCACATACTGATTTATATAAAGCCATTGTTGCCTTTGTGGTTCCAATAAGTCATGACGCTCAAACTGATTTAGCTCTAATGAAATATACGTTTGCCACAAATGGCATATCTTTTTCCTGAATTCAGCCCAAGAATCAATTAATAAATAATTTCTTTTCTGTATGTATGAAGCCTGGTGCTCTGGGTAATAAATAAATAAATAAATAAATAAATAAATAAATAAGACATAGTCTCTGTCTTCAGGGCACTTTTGGATAAGCAGAGGGATAAAGTAAAAACACCAACAATTATAATACTAAGGAATGTAAGAGAAATACCATGGAAGAGTATTATGGAGACTCGAAGAAGGAGGCTATCATATGTATTTAGGAGGAATAAAGAGAGGCTTCATGGAAAGGATGGATATTAAGATAGACATAGAAAAATTAATCAAATTATAATTGAAAGAGATGGAAAGTGATGGGATATCGTGCTTTCTGAAGAGAAGGTATGGCACCAGCCAAGAATTAAAGCATGTGCAACATTAAGGTGTCAATTTTGACAAAACAGGAGGTTCATGTAAGGAAGAATTAGGAGGCAAGACCAGATTGACTGTTAGTACTAACTAACTTTCTATGAAAAAATACTTTGTGCAGTAAGATATTATAGAAATCACAAAAGAAAGTAGATCTTTACTGTAATATTTAAATTTCAGAGAGTTTTTTTTTCCAGCCTCCTACTTATACTATTGTGATAACACATAGACAGACATTCACCCAAGTAATTTTGTGAATCAAGCCTTAAACAGACTACCCTCCACCCTTACCTCTAACCCAAGATCTGAACATTTAAGGAGCTTCACTTAAACTGAATGGTCAACATCCTTGCCTGAATGGAAATGCTAAAGTTTTAATGATATAAAGCATTAGGAAGAATTAGTGAGAAGGCACGACAGAATAAACTTTGGGTGAACAAAAAGAAAGGGGATCTGCTAGAATTTGGAAGGGGGAATAAAAAATTGGTTTGCAATTTTCTCAATAATTGTCAATTAATAATACTGGTAAATGTTATGAAGACCCATGAAGTCTAATGTATTATATTATCAACTAGAGGCCCGGTGCATGAAATTCGTGCATTGGGGTGGGGGTGTCCCTCTTCCCAGCCTGCACACTCTCCAATCTGGGACCCCTCAGGGAACATCCCTCTCACAATCCGGGACTGCTGGCTCCTAACTGCTAGCCTGCCTGCCTGCCTGATTGCCCCTAACCGCTTCTGCCTGCCAGCCTGATCACCCCCTAACCGCTCCCCTGCTGGCTTGATTAACACCTAGCTGCTCCCCTGCCAGCCCGATCACCCCCAACTTCCCTCCCCATTGTTGGCCTGATCTCGCCCCCAATGGCCCTCCTCTGCTGGCCTGATCTTGCCCCCAACTGATCTCCCCTGCAGGCCTGATCGCCCCCAACTGCCTTCCCCTGACTGCTAATTTGGTTCTGATTGGTCGGTTTCTATGCCAGTCAGTGTCAAAAGCTCTGCCTCCTAGGCAGCCATTGGCTCCTCACACTTCACCCTGATTTGGTTCTGATTGGTCAGTTTCTATGCCAATCAGCATCTCTGGGCCTATTAATGGGGCCTGATCAGAAAGGCAGGGCTGATCAGAAGCCCTGGTGGAGGCCTGGAGAGAAATGGAGGCACAACTGCTGGGCAGGCCTGGAAAGAAAAAGAGAGGCAAGTGCTGATCAACAGTTGCCACAGAGGCTATGCATCAGACCCTGCTTCTCTCTTCAGGCCTCTCTCCGGGTCTGATTCGCAGCCCCTCAGCAGTCAGTGCTGGGTCACCACACCTGCAGCCATAGCAGTCAGTGCTGGGTCGCCACATCAACCCAGCGCTGACTGCAGGACTGACTTCTGGTTAGTCGAGCCTCTGGTCATTGTGGATGTGATGGACTCAGGGATTTTATATATTAGGATTAGTTATTTTTAAAGTTTTAAATGACCCCTCTAAGTATAATATTAGTGTTAGATGTGACTTTTTTAAGAGCATCCAGTCAAGTAATTCTATATAATAAAGAGGTAATATGCAAATTGACCCTCACACTGTAATGCCGTCACAAGATGGCTGCCCTCCCCTGGCCCCACCCCTGATCTGCCTCTCCCACCCCAATTGAGGGTAAGGCGGCTAGCCAATCCCCCTACCCCCCCCCCCACAGCCCCTCACCCAGGCCGGCCATGCCCCGACACTTTCCCAGGGCTGGGGGTACCCCAGGCAAGCTGCAGGCACAGCGTTGATCAGAGGAAAAGGTCCTGGCTGTCCCGGGCCTAGAGAGTCCAGAAAACCTCAGCAGTGACCAAAGACCAAGACTGAGTGGAAAGGTACCTGCAGGCACTTATGGCTCAAAGTGCCAGGAGGAGGCAGAACGTCTTGAATCTGCAACCCTGGCATCTGCATGCCAAGCCTTGGGGCACACCATGCCAGTGCCACCTGTGGGTGAAAGGGGAAGAGCAGGGAGCTGGGGTGCTGAGCTGAGAGGGGCCTAGAGTCTTCGGGAGCAGCCCACCTGCTGAGGTTGCTGTGACCCGTGTGCTCGGGCTTGGTCAAAGCCCCTGGTCAGCTCTGCTGCTTGCCTTCCAGGTGCGGCAAGCCCTGAGCTGGCTGGCATTGCACTCAGAGAAGCAGCTGTCACTGGGCTCTGTTAAATAAGAGAAATCAAAGAGCCGAGAGTAAATATCCTCCCAGCCCCTTCCTATGCCCCTGGGCGAGGAGGGCTGGGGATGGGAGTAATGGAAAATGGCTGCTGCTTTGCATTTTATAATGAAAAGACTCCTGCTATGTAGAGAGGAGAGCTGATTCATTTCCAGCAACATCTGGCATGTTCTCTGCCCCAGCCCTGAAGCCTGACACCACCTAGCAAAGGTGTGTCCACACAGCCATGTTGGATCCTGGGACATTGGGAGCAAGTTTGAGCTGATTTGATTTTTAAAAAAAAGTAAAGATTGAAAAACACCTCTTTGTACTCAAATGGCTCTATAAAATGCAGATTACAGTATCTGGTTTTGTCTTCTGTATTGATTTTGAGGCAGAGCATAAATAGGTTCATGGGAAAAGCAGAAAAAAACAAAGGGAAAGAGAGGATTCTGCCATCCACAGCACTGAACATTGTTTTATGTTTTTTTTTTGTTGTTATTGTTTTTCCTTCTGTTATTCAAGTCAGTATATGCCATTTAAACCACTTTAGGGCATTACACAATGAGCTAATGCTTCCTCTATTAAGAGCAAACAACAGTGCCTTTCATATGAGTCACATACATTTAATCCATTCAAATGGAGCATACTGAGTGGAGAGAATGGTATGTGTCATTATATAAAGAACTTGGCATTATGATGCTATCTGGCTGAAGATCTTATTTATTTTGCAATTTAGAGAACTTAGACAAATCAGGCATTGAAAATGAATGTGCATGCTTAAGTGCATTACTTTATTTTCATCTGTAATGACCAAATGACCGCTCATCAAGAGGTGCATTGATGGGTCCCTTGGTGCAGCAGGTCTGGGGTCTCGCTGTGTGGCGGGTCTGGGTGAGGCTGTGTGGCACAGGCCAGGGCCGGGGGACCTGAGGCCGCACTTCCCACGCAGGCACCAGGACGTGAGGCTGCATCTCCTGCCCAGCGTGGCTTGACTGGGGTAAGGCCGGCCAGGTCTTCAAGTCGCCCAATGGGGGTGGGGCCGGCCGAATACTTCTATTATAGAGAAAGGGCAAATAGAAATATTAAAATATTTCCTCTAATTAATTTCTTTTAATGTGTGCACTGGGCTGCTAGTTACCAAATATGAGACTTGTTTAATCTATGAGACTTTTCCACAAGAAATATAAAGACAAGCTGAATTGTTCATAAAGCCAAATTCAATTAATTTCAAAGAGCTATTTTCCTAGTGACAGTTGTATTCCTTCATTTCCAATTTGGATGTGTTTTCTTTTTCTCATCTAATGTCTGTGGCTATGACTTATGAATACTACATTAAAAATAGTGGTGAGAGTCGGCATCCTTGTTTTGACACTGATTTTAGAGAAAAATATTTCAGGTTTTTTTTTTCTAATGAGTATGATGTTATCTGTGGGTTTGTCATATAATAAAGCCTTTGTCATTCTGATGTAAGTTTCTTTTATACCTTCTATATCCACTTTCATGAGAGTTTTTTTAAAATCATAAATGGATGTTGAATTTTGACAAATGATTTTTCTGCACCTATTGAGATGATTTTTATCCTTGATTTTGTTGATGTGATGTTTCATTGTTTTGCAAATATTGAATAATTTTTGAATCCCTGGTAAATTGCACTTTGTCATGATGTATAATCTTGAATACAGTTTGCTAATGTTTTGCCAAGAATTTTTATATCTATGTTCATCAGGAATATTGGCCTTTAATTTTCTTCTTTTGTAGTGTCTTTGTCTGGTTTTGATATCAGGGTAAGTCTGACCTCATATTATGAGATTGGAAGTGTTCCTTCCTTTCCAATTTTTTGCAATAGTTTGAGAAGAATAGGTATTAATTTTTTAAATGTTTGGTAGAATTAACCTGTAAAGCCATCTGGTCTAAGATTTGCCTGTTGGAAGGTTTTTTCATTACTGCTTCAATTTCATTGCTAATAATCAGTCTGTTCAGATTTTCTTTTCCTGGTTTAGTCTTGGAAGGCTATATGTTTTTAATAACTTATCCATTCCTTCTAGATATTCCAATTTGTTGGCAAACAATTTCTCACAGTATTTTTTAATGATCTTTTGTATATTTGTGGTGTCTTGTAGTCTCTCCTCTTTCTTTTCTGATTTCATTGGGGGCTCTTTTTTTTCTTTGAGAGTGTGGTTAGAGGTTTGTCAATTTTATTATCCTTTTAAATAAGCAGTTTTTAGTTACATCGATCTTTTACTTTATAGCCTAGCTATTTTTTATGCTAGGATTTTTATTAATTTCTTCCCTCTGCTTACTTTGGGGTTTTGTGTTCTATTTCTAGTTCCTTTAAGTATAAAGTGAGATTGTGTATTTGTTGTTTTTCCTGTTTCTTGAGGTATGTCATATGGCTATGAAATTCCTTCTTAGAACTGCTTTTGCTGTATCTCATAAATTTCAGAAAGTTGTGTTTTCATTTTATTTTTATCACAAGAAGAATTTTGACTTCTTGTTTTATTTCCTCTTTGATCCATTGGTGTTTTATTAGCATGTTGTTTAACCTCCACATTTGTTTGCTTATTTTCAGTTTTCTTTGTAGTTTATTTTTGGTTTCATGCCATTGAGGTTGGAAAATATAATTGGTATAATTTTAATGATCTTGAATTTGTTGAGGCTTATTTTGTGGATTAAAATGTGGTCTATCCTAGAAAATATTCCATGTTCACTTGAAAAAAATGTATATTCTCAAGTTTGTGATAAGATGTTCTATAAATTTCTATTAAGGCAATCTAGTCTAATGTGATATTTAAGGCCAGTATTTCCTTATTAATTTTCTGTCTGGATGATCTATCCATTGAAGTCAGTAGGATATTAAAGTTCCCAATAATTATTTTATTACTGCTAATTTCTGCCTTTGTGTTCATTAATATTAAGCGCTCCTATTTTGGGTGTATAGATATTATAATTGTTATATCTTCTTCTTGGATTGCCCCTTTGTCATTCTGTAATGAACTTTGTTTCTTTCTGCATTCTTTGTTTTAAAGTCCAATTTGTCTGATGTGGGTATTGTTATCTGAACTTTATTTTTATTTCTATTTGAATGGATTATCTTTTCCATCCCTTCACTTTCAGTCTGTATATGTCTTTTTATCTAAAAATTCTAAATTGAACCTCTTGTTAGGCTGATGTGGCTTAGTGGTAGAGAATTGATCTATGAACCAGGAGGTCACAGTTCAATTCCTGGTCAGGGCACATGCCTGGTTGTGAGCTCCATCCCTCGGGGAGGGAGGGCATGCAGGAGGCAACCAAACAATGATTCTCTATTTTCATTGATGTTTCTATCTCTCTCTCCTATCCCTTCTTCTCTGAAATCAATAAAAAAATATTTAAAAAAGTAAAGTGAGTCTCTTGTAGGCAGCATATACTAGTAGATGGGTCTTTTTCTTTTTAATCCATTCACCCACCCTATGTTTTTTTATTGAAGCATTTAGTTCATTTATATTTAAAATAATTATTGAGCCCTAACTGGTTTGGCTCAGTGGATAGAGCATTGGCCTGAGAACTCAGGGGTCCCATGTTCGATTCTGGTCAAGGGCTGTACCTTGGTTGCGGGTACATACCCAGTAGGGAATGTGCAGAAGGCAGCTGATCGATGTTTCTCTCTCATCGATGTTTCTAGCTCACTGTCCCTCTCCCTTCCTCTCTGTAAAAAATAAATAAAATATATTTTTAAGATCCTAAGTTTTGATGGTGAAATCACAGTAGTAATAAATTTTCATATGGCTAAAAAAATAAATAAATAAAATAATTATTGATAGGTATGTACTTGTTGGTGTTTTGTTCATTATTTCTTGGTTATTTTTTCTAGTTTTCTGTTCCTTTATTCTTCTCTAGATCTTTTTCCTTCAGATTAGCTGGTTTTATTTACTGTTTTGTTTGCATTCCTTTATCTTTATTTTTGTATGCTCTGTAGATTTTTGTTTTGTGGTTACTATGAGGTTCTTAAGCTGATATGCATTTAACTTCAAATGCATTCTTTTTTGTGTTTTTGTACTTGATATTTTAGAGAGAAGGGGAGGAAGAGGGAGAAAGGGAGAGATAAATCCATGAAAAATAAACATCTTCTCGGCTGCCTCCTGCACATCCCCTACTGGGAATTGAGCTTGTAACTGGGGCACATGTCCTAACCAGGGATCTAACAGGCGACCTTTCAGTGCATAGAAAGATGCTCAACCAACTGAGCCACACCAGCCAGTGGTCAAATGCATTCTAAGTGCACTACATACATTTTTATGCTCCCCACCATACTTCATGTTTTTGATGTTGTTTTATATTTTTGTTTTGTGTATCCCTTGACTATTTATTTTATTTTGTAATATGTTTTTATTGATTTTTAGAGAAAGATGAAGGAAGAGGGACAGAGAGTTAGAAACATCGATGAGAGAGGAACATTATTGATCAGCTGGTTCCTGTACTTTCACTATTGGGAATCTAACCTGCAACCTGGGCATGTGCCCTACATGAGAATCAAATGGGTGATCTCTTGGTTCCTGGGACAATGCTCAACAGTTAAGCTACACTAGCTGGGCCCTTGACTATTTATTGTAGTTATAATTAATTTTTCTATTTTTGTTCTTAACCATCATATTTGCTTTTTATTTTTTTTTTTGCTTTTAATTTTTTCATTTATTTTTGCTTTTTATTTTTTATGTTTTTATTTTATTTATTTATTTACTTTTACATTTTAATTTCTTTATTGCTTAAGGTGTTACATATGTGTCCTTCTTCCCCCCATTACCTTTCCAAACGTTGCCCCCACTTATAACCCCCCCCCTGTTGTCTATGTCCACTGGTTAGGCTTATATGCATGCATACAAGTCCTTTGGTTGATCTCTTCCCCTTACCCCCACCCTCCCCTACCTTCCCTCTGAGGTTTGACAGTCTGATTGATGCTTCCCTGTCTCTGGATCTGTTTTTGATCATTAGTCTATGTTGTTCATTATTTCCCATAGATGAGTGAGATCATGTGATATTTATCTTTCTCTGACTGGCTTATTTCACTTAGCATAATGCTCTCCAGTTTCACCCATGTTGTTGCAAATGGTAGGAATTCTTTCTTTTTTAGCGCAGCATAGTATTCCATTGTGTAGATGTGACAAAGTTTTTTAATCCACTTATCTGCTGATGGGCACTTAGGCTGTTTCCAAATCTTAGCTATGGTAAATTATGCTGCTATAAACATAGGGGTGCATATATCTTTTCTGATTGATGTTTCTAGCTTCTTGGGATATATTCCCAGAAGTGGTAATACTGGGTCTAATGGGAGTTCCATTTTTAATTTTTTGAGGAAACTCCATACTGTTTTCCACAGTGGCTGCACCAATCTGCATGCCCACCAGCAGTGCACAAGCTTTCCTTTTTCTCCGCATCCTCTCCAACATTAGTTATTTATTGATTTGTTGATGATAGCCATAATGACAGGTGTGAGATGGTACCGCATTTTCCTTTTGATTTGCATTGCTCGGATAATTAGTGACTTTGAGCATGTTTTCATATGTCTCTTTGCCTTCCTTCTGTCTTCTTTCAAAAGTTTCTATTTAGGTCAATTGCCCAATTTTTGATTGGATTGTTTATCTTCCTTTTGTTGAGTTGCATGAGTTCCCTGTAGATGTTGGAGATTAAACCCTTATCAGTGATAACATTGGCAAATATGTTCTCCCATGAAGTGTTCTTTCTTATTGTTTTGTTAATGGTTTCTTTTGCTGTGAAAAAGCTTTTTATTTTGATGTAGTCCCATTTGTTTATTTTCTCTTTAGCTTCCATTGCCCTAGGAGCAGTATCAGTGAAGAACTTCCTTCCACATAAGTCTGAGATTTTGCTGCCTGTGGATTCCTCTAGTATTTTTATGATTTCCCTTCTTATGTTTAAGTCCTTTATCCATTTTGAATTTATTTTTGTGTATGGTGTAAGTTGGTGGTCTAGTTTCATTTTTTGCATGTATCTGTCCAATTTTCCCAACACCATTTATTGAAGAGACTGTCTTGATTCCATTGTATATTCACGCCTCCTTTGTCAAACATTAATTGGGCATAGTGGTTAGGGTCAATTTCTGGGTTCTCTATTCTATTCCATTGATCTATATGTCTGTTCTTGTGCCAGTACCAGGCTGTTTTGAGAACAGTGGCTTTGTAATACAGCTTGATATCTGGTATTGAGATCCCACCTACTTTGTTCTTCTTTCTCAGGATTGCTACATCTATTCGGGGCCTTTGTTATTCCAGATGAATTTTTGGAGAGTTCGTTCTAGATTTTTGAAATATGCCTTTGGTATTTTAATGGGGATTGCATTGAATCTATAGATTGCTTTGGGTAGTGTGGACATTTTGATGATGTTGATTCTATCAATCCATGAACATGGTATGTTCTTCCATCTGTTTATGTCTTTGTCTATCTCTTTTTTCAGTGTCCTGTAGTTTTTTGCATATAGGTCTTTTACCTCTTTAGTTAAGTTTATTCCTAGGTATCTTAATTTTTTTGGTACAATGGTAAATGGGATTGCTTTTTTAGTCTCTCTTTCTGTAAGTTCACTATTGGTGTATAGAAATGCCATAGATTTCTTGGTGTTAATTTTGTATCCTGCTACATTGCCGAATTCATTTATTAAGTCTAACATTTTTTTATGGAGTCTTTAGGGTTTTCTATGTACAGTATCATGTCATCTGCGAATAAGGACATTTTTACTTCTTCTTTTCCAATTTGGATGCCTTTTATTTCTTCTTCTTCTCTGATAGCAATGGCTAGTACTTCCAGTACTATGTCAAACAGGAGTGTTGACAGAGGGCATCCCTGTCTTGTTCCTGTTTTTAGGGGAAATGGCTATAGTTTTTGTCCATTGAGTGTGATGCTGGCTGTGGGTTAATCATATATGGCTTTTATGATGGTGAGGTATGATCCTTCTATTCCCACCTTGTTGAGAGTTTAATCAAGAAAGGGTGTTGGATTTTGTCAAATGCTTTTTCTGCGTCAATTGATATGACTATGTGATTTTTCTCCCTCAATTTGTTTATGTGATGTATCACGTTTATTGATTTGCAGATATTGTACCATCCTTGCATCCCTGGGATAAATCCTGCTTGGTCATGGTGTATGATCTTTCTGATGTACTGCTGGATCCGATTTGCTAGAATTTTGTTGAGGATTTTGGCATCTATATTCATGAGGAATATTGGCTTGTATTTCTCTTTCATTGTGTTGTCTTTATCTGGTTTTGGTATTAGTGTATGCTGGCTTCATAGAATGAGTTTGGAAGTATTCCTTCCTCTTGAATTTTTTGGAATAGTCTGAGGAGGATAGGTTTTAGTTCTTCCTTGAATGTTTGGTAAAACTCCCCTGTGAAGCCATCTGGCCCTGGGCTTTTCTTTGCTGGAAGCTTATTGATGACTGCTTCAATTTCTTCCATAGTTATTGGCTTATTGAGATTTTTAGAATCTTGCTGATTGAGTTTTGGAAGGTTGTTTTTTTCTAGAAATATGTCCATTTCCTCCAGGTTGTCTAGTTTGTTGGAATAGAGTTGTTCATAATATTTTTAGCAATCTTTGTATTTATATGGGGTCTGTTGTTATTTGGCCTCTATTATTTCTGATTTTGTTTATTTGGGTCCTCTCTCTTTGCTTCTTGGTGAGCCTGGCTAGAGGTTCATCAATCTTGTTTATCCTTTCAAAGAACAAGCTCTTGGTTTCATTGATTTTTTGCATTGTTTTTTTGGTCTCTATGTCATTTATTTCTGCTCTAATCTTTATTATCTCCTTCCTTCTGCTAACTCTGGGCTTTTTTTTTATTGAACTCTTTCTAATTCTTTGAGTTGTAGCATTAGATGATTTACTACCATTATTTCTTTTTTTTTTTTTTTTGAGGTAGGCCTGTAGAGCTATAAACTTCCCTCTCAGGACTGCTTTCATTGGGTCCCCTAGGTTTTGGATTGTTGTGTTTTTATTGTCATTAGTTTCCAGAATGTTTTTAATTTCTTATTTGATCTCATTGGTAACCCAGTCCATATTTAATAACATGCTATTTAGCTTCCAAGTGTTTGAGTGTTTTGGATTGTTTTTATTGTAGTTTATTTCTAATATTATTCCATTGTGGTCTGAAAAGATGCTTGATATGATTTCAATCTTCTTGAATTTGGGGAAACTTTGCTTGTGACCCAATATGTGGTCTATTTTTGAAAATGTCTCATGTGCACTTGAGAAGATTGTATATTCTGCAGCTTTGGGGTGAAATGTTCTGAAGATGTCAGTTAATTTCATCTTATCTAGTGAGTCATTTAGGATTGTTGTTTCTTTGCTAATTTTTTGTCTAGAGGATTTATACAGTGATGTCAGTGGTGTGTTAAAGTCCCCTACTATAACTGTATTGTTGATCTCTCTCTTGATATCTTCTAGGAGTTTTTTTATGTAAGTGGGTGCTCCTGCATTGAGTGCATATATGTTTACCAGGGTTATATCCTCTTGTATCAATCCCTTTAGTATTATGAAGTGGCCTTCCTTATCGCTTGTTATGGCGTTCACTTTGTCAGATATAAGTATTGCTACTCCAGCTTTTCTTTTCATTTCCATTTGCCTGAAAGATAATTTTCCATCCTTTCAATCTCAGTCTGTGTGAGTCCTTTGTTCTGAGGTGGGTCTCTTGTAGACAGCATATATATGGGTCATGTTTTTTTTATCCATTCAGCCACTCAATGTCTTTTGATTGGAGCATTTAGTCCATTTACGTTTAAAGTTATTATTCGAAGGTACTTGTTTGTAGCCATTTTTATTTTTTGAGGCTGTGTTCCTTCTTATCTTTTTGTTTCTTCTTTTTATAGAATTCCCTTTAGCATTTCTTGCATTGCTGGCTTGGTAGTGATAAACTCCCTTAGCCTTTTTTGTCTGCGAAGCTCCTGGTTTCCCCTTCAATTTTGATTGATAGTCTTGCTGGATAGAGTATTCTTGGATTCAGTCCCTTGCTTTGCATCACTTTGTATATATCCTTCCATTCCCTTCTAGCTTGATGTGTTTCTGTTGAGAAATCATTTGATAATCTGATGGAAGATCCTTTCTAGGTAACTTTCTGTCTCTCTCTTGCAGCCTTTAAGATTCTCTCTTTGTCAATAACATTTGCCATTGTAATTTTGGCATGTCTAGGTGTGGATCTTTTGGGATTCATCTTGCTTGAGACTCTCTGTACTTGAGTAACTTTTTTTCTTCCCCATATCAGGGAAGTTTTCTTTCATTATTTCTTCAAATAAATTTTCGAATCCTTGCTGCTCTTCTTGTCCTTCTGGCAGCCCTATTATACGTATGTAATTTCGTTTTGCATTGTCCCAAAGCTCCCTTAGGCTCTCCTCCTGCTTTTTAATTTTGTTTCTAGTTGCTGTTCAGATTGGGCTTGTTTCTGTATCTGACCTTCTAACTCGCTGATTCAGTCCTCTGCTTCTTCTAGTCTACTGTTGAAGCCATCCATGGTGTTTTTGATTGTAACTATGTCATTTTTCATTTCTTCCTGATTTTTGCATAGGTTGTTGATTTTTTCATCTATCTGGTGTATGAACTGTATGACCATTACTCTGAATTCTTTTTCTGTCATGTAGCATGCTTCCATTTCACTTATTTTCTTTCTTGGCGATTCCGCCTTTTCTTTCCTCTGGGGATTGTTTTGTTGTCTCCCCATTCTGACTATCACCAGAGGGTTCAAATGTCCAGTTGTGGGGGCCTGGGCTGTGTGCAGTGGGAGTTTTGCACCCCCCAAGTGTCCCTGAGGCGCTCTGACACCAAGATGTGCAGTTGCTGTGTGTTGGTGGGAACCACGCTCACCCTGGGTCAGAGTCACAGGCACTTAGTGTGGCCTAGTGTGTGCACCTAGAATCAGGCACTTAGTGTGGCCTGTGCCACGTTGAAACAGAGGAACCACTGACGTGTGCCAAAAATCAAAGTCCCCTATTGCTTGTCAGGAATCAGAGGCTCCCTGTGTCCATGCTGAGAATCGAGTATCAGAGTCTCTGTTGCTTGGTGCTACCTTGCACTGAGAATCAGGGTCCCTGTGTGCACATGTGCCAAGAATTAGAGTCACTGGCTCTTAGTGTGAATGTACTGGGAATCAAGTATCCCAGGCGCATGCAATGAGGAAAAGAGTCTAGTCACTGGTGCTCATTGCTACCTCTTGCGTGGAGATTCAGGGTCCTTGATCTGCTTGGGAGACCAGGTTGCTCAGTCCCACTGTGTTGGCAGTAGGTCCATTTCTGCCCTGCGGTAAACAGCCTTCTGTGTGCGCTTGCCCTGAATCAAAGTCAGGTGACACTGCTACTTAGTGTGGGTGTGGGGTCTGCTCACACGGGTGTGCACAATGGAAAACAAACTTTCCATGTCCATGCACCCAGGCTCAAATTCAGCGCTGCCTCCCTGTGTGGGCACAGGGTCTGTTCATGGGGAACAAGCTCCCCAAGTCCACACATCCAGGTTCAAATTTACTGCAGCCTCTCTGCTAAGGTACAGGGTCTAGTCATGGGAAACAAACTCCCAGGGTTTGCACCCCCAGGATCAAATTCAGTGCTGTCTCCCTGCGTGGGCACAGGATCTGGTCACAGAAAACAATCTCCCCAAGGTCATGCACCTATGCTCCAATTCAGGACTGCATCCCTGCCTGGGCGTGGAGACTAGTCGTGGGAAACAAATTCCCAGAGTTCACAAGTCCGGGCTCAAGTTCAGCGCTGTCTCCCTGCCCTGCATGGGCATGGGATCTGGTCACAGAAAACTATCTTCCTAAGGATGAGCAGCTAGGTTCAGATTCAGCTCAGTCTCCCTGCCTGGGTGTGGAGATGAGTCGCGGGAAACAAATTCCCAGAGTTCGCAAGTCCGGGCTTAAGTTCAGCGCTGTCTCCCTGCCCTGCCTGAGTGCAGAGACGAGTCGTGGGAAACAAATTCCCAGAGCTCACAAGTCCGGACTCAAGTTCAGCACTTTCTCCCTGCCCTGCGTGGGCGCGGGATCTGGTCACAGAAAACTACCTCCCTAAGGATGAGCAGCTAGGCTCAGATTCAGCTCAGTCTCCCTGCCTGGGCGTGGAGAGGAGTCATGGGAAACAAACTTCCCATGTCCGACACCAAGGCTCAAAGTCAGGCAGAGTCGCCACTGCTTTGTGTGTGCAGAAAGCCTTATTGTGCGGCTGGGATCTGGTAGTTTCTATGTCGTTGCCGTGGGGTCGGTGGGGGAGGGGGATTGGCTTTGTGACTCACAGAAATCTGCAGCTGTGGTGCCTGGAGTCTTGGTGTCCCTGGGTCTGCAGTAGTGATTGCAGGTCTTTTACCAGTGTTGCTGTAAGGTCCTGGTTTGCTTCTGAGACCAGACTGGGTGTTAGCTAGGCTAGGATTCTAGTCTCAAGCAGTTCTGTTCTTCAAGATGGCGTGGTATCTGTGCCTCCAGTGTCCTCCCCGGAGTGTTTCTGGCGGCAGCAGGGTTTTGCCATCTAAGACTGCTAAGATTGGCAGCCCCCTGGAAGAACTGCAGGGTCTAACTGTCCCTATTTCACTCACACATATACCCACACACGTCCACACACACCTCTATTGCTCCCTCACTCTCTCACACACTCTCTCTCCCTACCTTCCTGCTGGTCACCATCTTTCCTCCTCCCATATTTGCTTTTTAATTGGTTGATTCACTGTGCTTATTATATATTTGCCTTTACCAAAGAGATTTTTTCTTTCCTACATTTTCTTTTTTCTAGTTATGGCTTTTACTTTTCTGCATAAAGAAGACCTTTTAACATTTCTTATAAAACCAGTTTATTGGTGTTGAACTCCTTTAGTTTTTGTTTGTCAGGGAAACTCTTGATTTTTCTTTCAAATATGAATGATAACTTTGCTGGGTATAGTATTCTAAGTTGTAGGTTCTTTTCTTTCAGCACATTACTAGTAAATATCTGTCACTCCCTTCTTTTTTGAAGAGTTTCTGCTGAGAAATCAGCTGATAACCTTTTGGAGTTTTTCCTGTATGTGACTTGTGTCCCTTTTTCTACATTGAAGATTGTCTCTTTAACTTTTGTCATTTCATTACAATATGTCTTAGTGTGGGCCTATTTAGGCTCTTTTTGTTTAGATCTCTCTGTGCTTCCTGAACCTGGATGTCTGTTTCCTCTCCTAGATTGAGAAAGTTTTTAGCCATTATTTCTTCAAATATACTTTTAGCCCCCTTCTCTTTCTCTCTCTTCTCCTTAGGGAATCCCTATATAATATGACTATTAGAATCTTTGCAGTCATCCCTTAGGTCCCTTATACAATCATCATTTTAAAATATATGTTTTTAATTATTGGCAGTATTACAGATATCTCCCTTACCCCCCCCCCCCATGCCCCACTCAACCCTTCTTGTGCCCCACCCCAGGCCTTCACCACTTTATGGTCTGTGTCCATGGGCTGTGCATATAGGTATATAAGTTATTTAGTTAATCTCTTCATATCTCTACCCACCCCTCTTATTTGAGATCTGTCAACCTGTTCCGAACATCCATGCCTCTGGACCTATTTTGTTCATCAGTTTATTTTGTTCATTAGATTCTACATATAACTGAGATCATGTGATATTTGCCTCTCTCTGACTGGCTTATTTCACTTACCATAATTTTTTAAAATTATTTTTTATTTCTCCTGTTCTTATGGGGTAATTTCAACTATTCTATCTTCCAGGTTGCTAATCAGTTTTTCTGTATTAACTAATTTGATATTGATTCTTTCTTATGTATGTTTCATGTCAGTTATTATACTCTTCATTTGTGATTGGTTACCATTTGTCTTACTCTTTTGAAATTCTCTGAGTTCATCTATTTTATTGTCCTGTTTTTTGAACATCCTTATGACTTTATTTGAATTTTCATTGGGCAAATTACTTATTTCTATTTCCTTGGAGTTTTTCTCTGGGAGTTTTCTTTGTGTCTTCATTTGGGAAACATTCTTTCTCCCCATTTTGCTTCACTTTCTGTGTTTGTTCTATATGTTAGATTATATAGATATCTCTCTCAATTTTGAAAGAATGGACCCTGTGTAGACTATTTGCCACTATTTGGTTTTGGCAGGATGGCTGTAGTCAGGGCCAGCTTGTGCAGTGCCTGGAGTGGCACCTGACAAGAAGTGGGGTGTAGGCTGGGCAGCCATGTGTTCATGCTTGTGCACTAAATTCCTGGGGTTTTTTTTGGCTGTCCAAGGTAAGAAAAATGTTAGGGTGAGATAGCCTGACCTGTGCACGTACTGCATCACCCTACTAATTCTACACTTTCTCCAGACAGGGAAGCCCCATGTGCATACATTGCAGAACTTTGCTAGTTCTGCACTATCTCAGGACAAAAGAATCCAGTGGTGTTTGTGCAGCAGTGTCCCACTAGTTCTTGAGTCAAAATAGCTCATCCGCCTTTGGAATTTTCTACTCAAAAAAGGACTTCTTTGCCTGGAACTTTGACTTTAGGGGACTATGTAAGATATACATCTCAGTGCAGCGTTTGCCTGAAACTGGTGTATCGACAGTCTTAGGTGAGAATACTGTGTTCTCAGCTTTCTTACCAGTTGTACACTTTATATATACACTCCTGTATTTATTTCTGACTTGGGGGAATCAAGAAAACTTTGTCATCTGTTTGATTTTATTGCATTCAAGACCTCACCTGTTTTCTAAAAATGCTTCGCTGGGTTATATATATATATTTTTTTCTTTCAGTAAAGAGTTAAAGATAATTTCCTTTTGGAGAATGTCATGCTGCCTCCAGAGATAATTTGCTTCCCCAGGGTTGATACATTCAACTCTGTGCTTTTGAACCTATCACAGGAACAGTGGAATGAGACAAATCACATATTGACTGTGATGCTGTTTAATTTATTTGAAGTGGCTTCCAATTTCTGATTTACTATATCGTAAACTGTTTTATAGCCAATACATAAAGAAGAAAATTCTATTCTTATGATAGTACTTGAATTATGAAGACTTTCTTTGCCTCAGAATAGCTAGAATCATTTACAAAGCAGCTTCATAAGATAAAGATTAAAAGTCATATACCTCATGATTGTTCTCATTATATAATTCTCAGATGGTGTCCATACATAAAGGCAACTAATTAACATAATCCAGACTGGGGTGGGTTTAACAAACTAATAATAAACGCTATATTGGAAGTTATTTGAGTTGACCTATCGGAGATAGAAGGGAGATATATATATGGGATTGATGTGGAGAATTCAAGAAAAACTCCAATTAGTAACTCTTCTCTTCACTGAATTTAGCCACATATTAGAACCTCAGTTTGATATGTTTATACTATATACTATTAACTCATTAGGAATATACCCACAGAATATAGAATTAGGAAACTGGTTGTGGAGTCTTTGCTGTTAGCATTATCCAAATAGCTCTTTACTCGCTTTACTATACTAGGCCAGCCACACCCATAGGATGAAATAGATGGCTGGCTCCATGAAGTAATATGAAGAGCAATATAAGGCATCCAGTCACCAAAAAGTCACCCTTATTGGCATAAAAATGTTATCTGAAATGGGGAACATATTACAATCATCATTTTCAACCATCTCAACTAGTTCTTACTTGAGCAGGGTTCTAAAAATCAAACAGATGACAAGGTTGTCCTGATTTTCCACTAAGTCAGAAATAAATGTAGGGGCTTATAAATGGGACAGAGATAAGGCAAATTTTGATGGTAGAAGGAGAAAGAACAGACAGTAGTGGTAAGTAGGAAGATAATATTAAAAACAAGAGTATTTTTCTTGCCCTGGCCAATGAGGATCAGTTGATTGGGCATGGTCCCATTCATTAAAAGGTCACCAGTTCGATTCCTAGTCAAGGCACATGCTCAGGTTGTGGGATCCATCCCCAGTAGAGCATGTGCAGGAGGCAGCTGATAGATGTTTCTGTCTCACATAGATGTTTCTTTCCCATTCTCTGCCTCTCCCATCTCCACTCTTTAAAATCCATAAAAAAAAAACACATATATTTTTTTAAAAGTATTTTTCATTGGCATTTCTATCAATAATGAAAAACTGAAGTAGGGGGAATGGAAAATTTGGAGATCTGCTCAAACCAAGAAAGATAATATAAGACTAATCTTAACCTCCTTCACTATATCAGTCCCCAACTTACCTACTTAGACATACTAATGTTAGATATACATGCACATCAGCCTAGAAGTCAGGACTTTCTTATTCTCTGGCTGTGAGACTGATCATAAAAGCAGCTCTTCCTAAATGGGAGAGTTACAAAACTATCTGCCTTTTTTCTTCATTTAATAACCCATTAACAATGAAAACCTCAATGTTTCTTCCTCTGAGCAGCCACAAAGTCTGCTTCCATCCCTATCTTCTCTTTGTGTTTTGTGCTTTTCTAATTGTTATTCATGGCCAGCCTGGTTACTTGGGTTTAAATTTAAATGGATTTAACCTTGGTTTGGGGCATATCAGGGGCTAGTTTCACTCAAATTTGAATCTTAAGATGTACCTAAAAGCTGCTTAGAATTCAAAGAAGGTCTCTAAACCTCTTGTTGACCCTGCGGGCCTAGTAAGCAGTGAGTTAAGAAAATGTCAAAGTCCCCCATTATCTCCCTCTCACAATTGTCCATGCTATGTTCATAAATCTTGCCTACATCCATGCAAATAAGATCATGATATATTGAGGATAATAAGGGGAAAGGTTTTACAGCAAAGAGCAAATTGTCAAAATGGTTCTTCAGAGCAGATACAGTTGCTTGGGTAAGAAGTAGAAAGTATTAATTCCTGGGTCCTGACCTAATTTGCTTCCTCTCCCTCTCTGGAGCCTTGTTCTGGCTTCATTTTTTTTTACAGGGATGTTATTCTTTCAGAAAATGCATTTTTAGAATTTATAAGTCATCTTGTGGTAGACAGTTAGAAAGGAGCAGGGCAAGGATGGTAGGCCAGGTACAGATGGTCACCAAGGTGGAAAGCCCTGGGTGCCTAGCAAAGAACAAAATGTAGGGTGGAACTTTGGCCCCAGGACCTTTTTCCCCCTAGCATATCACTGGTCATGTGGTTTGGATCCAGTCAATCAGCCAATTAGTGCAGACCATATTCCTGAAAGGACACACCTGAAAAACTGCTGAATATTCTATTGAGATCTTCCCCTGGTACCTCCCCTAAAATTTCCACCCATTCAGCCCTAAGGATGGAGGACTCAGAGCTCTCTCCCTCCTGAGAGCACTCCTCTCATCATGCCTTTCCCCTTCCATTTTCCTTCCCTCCATCCCCAGGTGCTACACCATTATCTTCCTCACTCCCTAGCTCCAAGCGCCCTTCATTTACCTCTATAACTTGTTCCCTAAGCTCATTTATTCTAGGAATTGCCTCTTCTAACACTGTAATTTACCACATAAATGTTCTCTTACAATTGGGTCTTGACGCTGAATTCTTTCCTAGCCAGAACCCAAGTACCGAGGCGAGGTTGCTAACCCCAGGTTTAAAAAAGAAGAGCACATGATTCTGAGCGAAAGGTGTATGGGCTGGTTATGAGGGTTTTACCTGAAGAGATACAAATGACAGGATAATTTCACTTTCTGTTGATTGTTTTACTTCAGACTAAGGAATCATTCATCAATCAATTACAGCCAGCCCTGGCTGTGTAGCTCAAGGTTGTGGGTTCAATTGTTCTTGTCAGGGCACATATAAGAATGAACCAATGGATGCATAAATAAGTATAACAATAAATCAATCTCCTCTCTCTCTCTCTCTCTCTCTCTTCTGTCTCTCTTAAATAAATATTTTTTAAAATCAATTACAGCTAGAAGAAATGAACACATCAGTGAACTTACAGGAGAATAAAACATTAGCCCTATCAAAGTTAGCTAATAGCTGGCTACTTACTGGCTATCAGATAGTGCCTTGAAACTATGCTTCTCTGCCCATCTTCAATACAAAGATTTTACTAAAAATAGGAGGGGCACAGTTAAAGGAGGACAGAGTTGCAGTAGGACTTGACTCTGGAGATAATAGGAATCTGGAGAAACCAGTGTGAAGATTGCTGCATCTGAATTGTAGTGTGTCTGCCTGACATCACAATTCATGTTTAAAAGTTTCATAATGTTAAAATAGATAAGAGTATAAAATTGGGAGAGAGGAGCTCTAGGTCTTAGTCCTACTGTTGCCACTGTTTGAGACCTTAGATAGACCTCTTTTTATTTCCTCCTCATCAAAATGAAGTGGGTGGGTAAGAAAATCTCCATGGTACCTTCCAAATCTAATTTTTAATGAATATCAGCCTGCTATTTTCATGAGCAACCAAAAATTACAATAATCAAATTATAATCCAATAATGTGTCTCACAACAAAATGTGCAAACGTGTTGGGGATTAGGGGGAGAGTAGTCTTTGAATTTTCTTTCCTCCTCTGGAGTTTTTTCATTCTATTCTCTTAGCCTCATATATCCTTTACCACCATATCCCCAAATTATATTTGTCAAAATTCTTCCATCTTTTGAAGCCTAGCCCGAATATTAATTTAACAATTGCATTTGTCTGATACTTTATTTTTTAAATATTTTATTGATTTTTTAAAGAAAGAGGAAGGGAGAGGGATAGAGAAAGAGAAATATTGATGTGAGAGTGGGACATTGATCAGCTGCCTCCTGCATGTTCCCTACCAAGGATTGAGCCAGCAACTAGGGCCTGTGCCCTGACTGATAATCAAACTGGCAACGTTTTGGTGCAAAGAACAATGTCCAACCAACTTAGCCACACTGGCCAGTGTTCCTCTGATACTTTAGAGCAGAAAATGTGCTTTCCTTCTTGTGAGTTCCCACAACACACTATATGCCTTTCTTTTATAGCACTGATCATAGCTCTTCATGCTGGTTGAGTCTGTCTTTTTTTTCCCCCCATTACACTAAGACCTGGGACTAGAACTTACTCACTTTAGGATTTTCCACACTTTCCTATATCTAACATATGGTATTTGTTAAACACATGATATATTCAATGTCTTTAAGCCAATATGAGGAAGTACCCCATCTCTCTAAAATGTGATAGCAAGTTTATAAAGAAACAAGTGTCATTAAAAATATGAGCGAAATTTAAAAAAAAATTAATTTTTTAATCTTCACCCAATTATGTATTTTCATTCATATTTTCAAGGAGAGAGAGAGAGAGAGAGAGAGAGAGAGAGAGAGAGAGAGAGAGATTGGTGTGAAAGAGAAACATTGATCATTGATCGGTTGCCTAGAATACATGCTCCAACCAGGGATCTTACCGCAACGTAGGTGTGTGCCCTGACCGGGAATTGAACTCTCAACTTCTCAGTGTGACTCTCCAACCAACTGAGCCACTCCACAAAGGCTATTTTAACTTTTTAATGTTGCATTTTATCACATTTTTTTCTTAGAAAAAAAGTTGCAAAACTCATACAAATAATTTCTAAATCAGATTAATCATAAATAAGCTAATAGTAGTATCTAATTTATAGTCCTTATTTTAAATTTCACTGATGGTCCTGCTAATGTGCTTTCTGTGATCTAGTGTCTAATATAAAATCACATGTTACATTTACAGTTGTCATGTCTCCTTAAACCTGGAAGAGTGTCTCTTAGTTTTACTTTGTATTTCAGAATCTCAACACTTTTAATCAGTATAGATAGCTATTTTTCAGAATGTTTCTCAACTTAAATTTGTGCTCAGATTATGCATTTTGGTAGAAATACCAAAGAAGGAATGTGTGTCCTTCAGTGCATCATATCAGGAATGATATTAAGACAGGCTAGTAAGCAAAAAATGTGGAATGGGGAAGCTGAGACAGATAGTTAAAATGGCCAAGCAGTTTATAGCCATCCAGTAAATCACAAAATTCTATCTTCCTTAACCAAGAACACTTAAGAGTAAATCGTTTATATTTTACTTCCCAACAAAGGGATAAATAACTTCAATCATCCTATTCATGGAAATAGATAGTAGAAATCCAATTAGTGCCATTTGTTCCAAACATACCCACGGATGAATGAAGTTAAGGGACTAAATCTCATTTTGGCACATCAGCATAAAGCTGATGACTATTCTATTGAGATCCTCCCCTAAGACCTCCCCTAAAACTCATAATCTCTAAAACCCTCAAGACAAAGAAGCCAGTGAGCACCCTCCTTGGGGCACGTCCACTTGAATCTCCTTTTCTAGTGAGTTTTCTTTATTCTAAACTCTAAGGGACCTCAGCAGACTTGCAACCAGGGAAGCAATGGGCAGCAGCAGCTTGTCCCCTGAACTTGTCACCAAGGCCCCCTTTTCTCTAACTTATCATTAAGCCCACAGTAGCCATGCCTTGGCTTTCTTCTATTGCCTCTTCTATCCTAAGCCCTTGCTTGTTTCACTGTCCTCAATTTTAATAAATGTATCTCAAAATCACCTGGACTTGTATTGTGAAATCTTTCCTGCACAAAGTTAAGAACTCACATACTACTGGCCATCCCTAGACCGAACTGCTCTTGGCAGATTGCTGTCCAGTAACAATCTGATGTAGATTTGTCCCATTACTAATTAATACTTATCTTGTGGGGGGACACTTTGAGAGTATGTTATTATTGTGGTGTTTGACAAATAGTGGTTTTCTATATCTATCATTTTTCTACACTTACCAGCTGAAATTCTACTATTATTTATGAATTTATTTTCTTTCCCATTTTCACTTATTCAATAATTTGTTTATATCAATATGGGCTGACAAATTATTGTTTGATATATACACAAGTGGTTATAATTCAGCACCCTCATTTTTTATTTTGTTTTAGCCAACTTTTAAATTAGAAATTTTAATTCTGATTTTTTTTTCTCTTCTGTTTTCTGACCTAGGAGTAGCCATGTGAAGCTTCACTCTGAATTAGAACTACTCAAAGAACAGGAGGCCCATTTTTCTCTAAACTGCATCAAATCTTGGGATCACCTAGTACCATAGCATGTATCCTGTCAATATTCAAGAATTATTTTTGTCTTACTGAAGCAGGTAGCTCTATATTTTTTTCTTACTGAAGCAGGTAGCTCTGAAGCCTTTACAGAATGAAAGCCCAAACTTCTATTTATTATAAATAATTCTGCTTTAAGACGTATGTTCAGGCACTATTCTGTTAATCATTATATTGAGAAGTGAATCAAGTTCTTTGCATGTAAAAACTGTCTGGAGACACTGCACATAGAACTAGAAGGTAAATAATGATGGCATCATTATAAAATGAGACTGGAACACCGGTGTGTGTTACTGTGTTAAATTCAGCCTTGAAGGCTACTAAATGCAATGTAGATCCTGATTAAATACTGATAACTAGGCCAGAAAAGAAAACAGAGCTTGGGTCAGGGTCATGACCCTTACTGTTTGTAGGAAGAGAGCTGAGAAATAGGGAGTAGGGTGAAACAGAGTGCTGTTTGCATGAGGTAGTTCTCTCTCTGTGACTCCAAAGGGCAGAAAACAACCCTCAGTTGCCTTCAAAGTAGTAGAGTGAAGAAAATCATTCATTAAAAGAAGGAAGAAGATAGTGTATTTACTGTATATTCTGGCTGATCTTAGAACTACAAGCTGGTGAGTCGCACTTCAGGTAAAGTTATTCACTCTAAGCAAAATATGGTAAAAAAAATGTGTCTATTAGGAACCCAGTCCACAGGGTCCTAACTACTTAACAACTAGAAAATGCTTGTGATGTGGTAGAAACGCAACTGGATCTAGGTTTTGTAGAGCCTAGGGCAGTGGTCGGCAAACTCATTAGTCAACAGAGAGGCAAACGTGGCTCGCGAGCTGCAGTTTGCCGACCACTGGCTTAAGGTATATATAATATGGCATACCCTATTTAAGAAAATGTAATATAAACAGTTTACTTTTTCAAATTTTACACAAGCACGTGAGCATGTGAATACATTGCTAGTGTGCCTCTAGCCTTGGAAGGAATTTTTGCAAGTGAAGTCCCTGAAGCTTCAGCTTTATTAACTTCACAGTAAATCTATTTGCCTTTGGTAGATTCCATAACATGGACTATAAGACCAATCTGATACGAAGCTCTAATAACTATTCAAGCCTGCTGCAAGTTTATAGGCTTGATTGTCATAGTTGTAACCAGATCTAGAGCTGTTGAGAAGAGGCTATATTGTTTCTGTTGGGATTACAGGACCACTGAATGGCTTTTGTAAAAGCTTACTAGACTGTGGAAACTGCTGCCCCAAAGATATGATGTGCTAGATTTCCCTTGGTAAAGAGTGATGGATGAGAAAAAGGTGGATAAGTCAATGATATGAATGTATTATATTTAAAGGAGCACTAACAAATATATAACTCTGTGGTTTGTGAGTTTATGGAATTAGCTATGTGAATATTTAACAACAAAGAATTGCATCTCACAATTTGTTTTGCCATGAACAGGTAGGATTTATTTCTGTATTGAAAGAATAGATTGCTACTGGGCATTTTAAAAATAATTAATTATACAAATAGGTAAAGATGAAAATGTTAATATTTGAATAGATTAAAAGTCATTAAGGCTAAATTCAGCATTCATTGCTGATTTTAAAATATATATTCTTAGTAAAACATAAAGAAGTGTTTTCTTAACAGAAAAAGAAACTATATCTGAACCTAATTACTAACAATATACTTAATGGTGAAATGTTTGAGGAACTCCTAGTTAAATAACTGTTTTAAAACTACTAACCTATACAATTAGAAAAAAATACAATGATTGCAAATGATGTTATTGTCAATCTGGAAAATCCAAGAGGTTAAATTGAAAAAAAAAATATGGAGCTAGTAAGAGTTCAGAATGGTGGGCCATTATAAAATAAATACATAAAAATCAATATTATCTCTATATTAAAAAGTAATCAAAGATTCTATTCATAAATGGAACTAAAAAGTTAAGATAATCGTGCAAGTCAAAATTTTTGAGCCTTAACCCTGCCTAAATCATCTCTTTCTGTCTTTATATGCCTGAGGTTTTGTGCTCCTCTGAAATACCTGTCAGTGAAAATCCTTTATAAGCTTTTAGGAAAATTTCTAAAAGTTAGGGTATAAACTCCTCTATTAATTTTAACTGATTGTTAGCATTTTACAGCTACTTGCAGCCCTTATAAAATAACAGGAGCAAGAGCACTTTATTTTACTTCATTTAAATGTTGCAAGAGCTTGGGAAAAATAAGTGACTAGACATTCAATTACTTTATGAGAGGCAATAGGTATTTCTTATATAATCTGATTTGTAGATATGGGTTGATAAACCTGTGAACCAGATATTTTTATATATTTAAGAAACTAAAGGGTGCAATGTTCCACTCTAGGAAACTTAGTATGTGTGTAATTGTGTATGTGTATGACCAGACTATGTCCAAATACACTCAAACTACCAAGGAGCAAGTAGTTTATACCATTGGTTCTCAAACTGAAAAATCACTTGAAATACTTATATAAACTACTAATTTACAGGCACCACTACTGACATACTGGTGTGGGGGTTCTGGTGTGGGGCCCAGGAATTTTCTTTCTTTTTTTTTAAAATATATTTTATTGATATTTCACAGAGAGGAAGGGAGAGGGATAGAGAGCTAGAAACATCGATGAGAGAGAAACATCGATCAGCTGCCTCCTGCACACCTCCCACTGAGGATGTGCCCGCAACCAAGGTACATACCCTTGACCGGAATCGAACCCGGGACCTTTCAGTCCGCAGGCCGACGCTCTATCCACTGAGCCAAACCGGTTTCGGCTCTTTTTTTTTTTTTTTTTTTTAACAAATATCTTGGCTTATTCTGGTACAAGTGGTCCTTAAACAATAATATGCAAAATGCTAGCTAAGGCTATTGACAACCTTAGAATTGGTCTATGGAAAGTTTGTTTGCCATAAGTAACATCCTTTCCATTGCTGCTGAACTTTTTCTAGCCAGTATGCTTTACTATAGTGAGACAATGTAAAATAATGGTTGAGTGCTGACATTGGAATAAAAAAGATCTGTGTGGTCATCCTGCTGTGTGACCTTGAGCACATTAACTATCTGAGTCTCACTGTCTTTGTAAAGAAATTGGAAAGGACGTATAATCTTGTGTTACTATGTACTGCTGTGAAGATTAAATGAGCTAATACATATCAGCACAGTGCTTTGCATGGGAAATCTATCATGTGTTTGTTAGTTGTTATTGCTATTATTACAATTATTTATCCTCAATCTTGATGGTAGGCTGATTACCATGTAGATGAGTGGAAGATCAAGGGAACAACACATACTATCTTCCTGTGAACCCAGAAAGAGACTTAACAATTGTCCCACTTCATCTAAAGGAGATAATAGAATTCATAACACATGGGGTGTTTGTCTATGTGATTCAAGCAGTCAAGATGGAGGCTTTACTCTCAATCTTATTTCACTACACTAATTTTATTCTAAAGTAAACCATTCCTTTTCTTATGTTATCAATTTGTAAAATAATCTACACAATAAAATGGAAAGTCCATAAATAAGCTGTAACAACTTTATGTGTATATAGGATTATGGCTAATGACAGCCACACATCTCACTGTATGAGAAAGAAATTACAAATAGTGAAAATTAGAGGGCTAGAATGAACCCCATTGCACTGGATTAGAATTGGAGATGAAAGTCAGAGACATCAGTATGAATTTATGTATTTTTAGTATATATGCAGACGAATGGATACAGAAATAATAATAGATTTGTGTTCATATATGTGAGATAGAATGTATACATATAATTTTTATCTCTGTCCACGAAGAGAGCCTAGAAACAGTAAGCCCCAGTAACAATGATTATACCTAGTTTCCAAATCTTGGTTACTAATAACTAATAACATTTCCCCTGAGAACAAGAACAAGAAAGATGTGTCTGCTTTTACCACTTTCATTCAACATAGTAGTGGATGTACTAGCAACAATGATCAGACTAGAAGAAAAAAATAAAAGGCATCCAAATAAGAAAGGAGAAAGTAAAACTGTCATTATTCACAGACAACGTTATATTGTACATAGAAAACCCTAAAGACTCCACAAAAAAGTACTAGATTTAATAAATGAATTTGGTAATGCAGTAGGATACAAAATTAACACCCAGAAATTGATGGCATTTTATACACCAACAATCAACTTTCCAAAAGAGAAATTAAAAAAAATTCATTTACCATTGCAAGAAAAAAATTAAAACACTTAGGAATAAGCTTAACCAAGGAGGTAAGAGACCTGTACTCACAAAACCACGGAACACTGAAAATAGAGATTGAAGGAGATGTAAAAAAGTGGAAGAATATACCATACTCATGGATTGGTAGAATTAACATCATTAAAATATACATATGATCCAAGCCAATCTATAGATTCAATGCAATCCCTATTAAGATACCAATAGATATTTCACAGATCTAGAACAAATACTCCAAAAATATGTACATAACCAAAAAGGACCCTGTATAACTGCAGCAATTTTGAGAAAGAAAAACAAAATTGGAGAAATCACAATACCAGATATCAAGCTATACTACAAAGTCTCTGTATTTAAAAGAGCCTGGCACTGGCTCAAGAACAGGCATATAGATCAATGGCACAGAACAGGGAACGCCAAAATTGATCCCAGCCATTATGCTCAATTAATATTTGACCAAGGAGGCAAAAGTATGCAATGTAGTAAAGACAGTCCCTTCAATAAATGGTCTTGGGATTGGTGGACAGGTACAAAAAGAAATTTAAAGAAAAGAGGGGTACCAAACATTCAAGGAAGAACTACAACCTATACTCCTCAGACTATTCCAAAAAATTCAAGAGGAAGGAACACTTCCAAACTCATTCTATGAAGCCAGCATACACTAATACCAAAACCAGATAAAGACAACACAATGAAAGAGAATTACAAGCCAATATCCCTCATGAACATAGATGCCAAAATCCTCAACAAAATTCTAGCAAATCGGATCCAGCAGTACATCAGAAAGATCATACACCATGGCCAAGTAGGATTTATCCCAGGAATGCAAGGATGGTACAATATCTGCAAATCAGTAAACGTGATACATCACATAAACAAACTGAGAGATAAAAATCACATAGTAATATCAATTGATGCAGAAAAAGCATTTGACAAAATCCAACACCCTTTCTTGATAAAAACTCTCAACAAGGTGGGAATAGAAGGATCATACCTCAACATAATAAAAGCCATATATGATAAACCCACAGCTAACATCATACTCAATTGGCAAAAACTAAAACCATTTCCCCTAAGAACAGGAAAAAGACAGGGATGCCCACTCTCACCACTCCTGTTTGACATAGTACTGGAAGTATTAGCCATTGCAATTAGACTAAGAAGAAGAAATAAAAGGCATCCAAATTGGAAAAGAAGAAGTAAAGCTGTCTGTATTTGCAGATGACATGATATTGTACATAAAAAACCTGAAAGACTCCACCAAAACACTAATAGACTTAATAAATGAATTCGGCAATGTAGCAGGATACAAAATTAATGCCAAGAAATCTATGGGATTTCTAAACACCAATAGCGAACTGACAGAAAGAGAAACTACAAAAGCAATTGCACCAAAAAAATTGAGATACCTAGGAATAAACTTAACCAAGGAAGTAAAAGACCTATACGCGGAAAACTACAAGACACTGAGAAAAGAGATAGAGGAAGACGTAAACAGATGGAAGAACATACCATGTTCATGGATTGGTAGAATCAACATTATTAAAATGTCCATATTACCCAAAGCAATCTATAGATTCAATGCACTCCCCATTAAAATACCAAGGGCATATTTCACAGACCTAGAAAGAACTCTTCAAAAATTCATCTGGAATAAAAAAAAAAAATCGAATAGCCACAGCAATCCTGAGAAAGAAGAACAAAGTATGTGGGATATCAATAGCAGATTTCAAGCTGTACTACAAATCCACTGTTCTCAAAACAGTCTGGTACTGGCACAAGAACAAACATATAGAACAATGGAATAAAATAGAGATTCCAGAAATCGACACACACGACTATGCTCAATTAATATTTGACAAAGGAGGCATGAACATACAATGGAGTCAAGACAGTCTCTTCAATAAATGGTGTTAGGAAAATTGGACAGATACATGCAAAAAAATGAAACTAGACCACCTACTTACACCATACAAAAAAATAAACTCAAAATAGATAAAGGACTTAAACATAAGACGGGAAACCATAAAAATACTAGAGGAATCCACAGGCAGAGAAATCTCAGACATATGCCGAAGCAATTTACTCACCGATACCACTCCTAGGGCAATGGAAGCTAAAGAGAAAATAAACAAATGGGACTACATCAAAATAAAAAGCTTTTGCATAGCAAAAGAAACCATCAAAAAAACAACAAGAAATCCCACTGCACGGGAGAACATATTTGCAAATGTTATCACTAATAAAGGTTTAATCTCCAACGTCTACAGGGAACTTATACTACTTAATAAAAGGAAGATAAATGATCCAAAAAAAAAAAAATGGGCAACAGACCTAAATAGAATCTTTTTTAAAAAAGACAGAAGGAAGGCAAAGAGACATATGAAAACATGCTCAAAGTCACTAATTATCCTAGAGATGCAAATCAAAATGACAATGCGGTACCATCTCACACCTGTCAGAATGGCAACCATCAACAAATCAACAAACGACAAGTGCTGGCGAGGATGCGGAGAAAAAGGAATCCTCGTGCACTGCTGGTGAGAATGCAGACTGGTGCAGCCACTGTGGAGAACAGTATGGAGTTTCCTCAAAAAACTAAAAATGGAGATCACATTTGACCCAGTAATCCCACTTCTAGGATTATACCCCAAGAAACTAGAAACACCAATCAGAAAGGATATATGCACCCCTACGTTCATAGCAGCACAATTCACCATAGCTAAGATTTGGAAACAGCCTAAATGCTTTTCAGCAGATGAGTGGATTAGAAAACTATGGTACATCTACACAATGGAATACTATGCTGCTATAAAAAAGAAGAAATTCTTACCATTTGCAGCAGCATAGATGGACCTGGAGAGCATTAGGTTAAGTGCAATAATCCAGGCAATGAAAGAAAAATAACACATGACCTCACTCATTTATGGAAAATAAAGAACATTATAACCTGATGAATAAAAAGATAGACACATAGGCAGTAAAGCACCAAACAGACTGAGAAATTACAGCAGGAAGGCTGGGGAGTGTTGGGGAGGGAGGAAAATATATCAACCAAAGGACTTTTATGCATGCATATAAGCACACCAGTGGACACAAGACACTGGGGGGTTGGGATGAGGGCAAGTGAAGGGGTAGGGGAGGCTGGGGGAAGGTCAATGGGAAAAAGGAGATATATGTACTAATATATGTAATATTTTAAACAATAAAAAAAATTTTAAAAATGAAAGAAGAAACTTGAACACCAACTTATACCATACACAAAAATAAACTCATAATGTATAAAAGACTTAAATCTTAAATGTAAGTAATAAAACTAAAAAAAAAAAAACTTGAATAAAATGTAGGCAGCAAAATCTCAGATATCTCTCGCAGGACAATTTTCACCGATACAATGCCTAGGGCAAGACAGAAAAATGTAAAAATAAACAAATTAGACTACATCAAAATAGAAAGCTTCTATACCATCACAATGAAAAGGGAACCCACTATATGGGAGAACATATTTGCTAATGATATAACAGATAAGGAGTTATTTTCCAAAATATATAACGTACTCATGCAACTCAATAAAAATAAGGTAAACATTCCAATTAACAAATGGACAGAGGACCTAAATAGATTCTTCTCCAATGAGGACATACAAATGGCCAGACACATATGAAAAAATGTTCAATGTCACTAATCATCAGAGAGAAACAAATGAAAATGAAAATGGGGTATCAGGAGAAACCAAGATGGCGGCATAGGTAAACACCTAAACTGCTGCCTCACACAATAATATCAAAACTACAATTAAAAGACAAAACGGACACCATCCAGAACCACAGGAAAGCTGGATGAGTGGAAATTCTACAACTAGAAGGAAAGAGGAAAGCACATTGAGACTCAGAGGAGCTGCAACAGGCTGAGGTACGGAGACACGCTCGAGGAGAGGACGGGCGGCTGAGTGCATGGCTGGCTTTCCCAAGCGGGATGGAGACGGAAGATCCCAACTGCACTGAACTCCAGTCCCGGGCGAGAATTCTGGGAACCCAGACTCATTCGGGGGTGGGGGGGTGTCTGGACTGTCATGAAAAGAGAAAGCACACTGAGACTCAGGGGACCTGTGGAAGGCAGAGGTCAGGAGGTGCGCATGCACAGAGAGGACTGACTGCTGAGTGCAAAGGCAGCTGAGTGCGTGTCTGGCATTCTAAAGCGGGAGGGGGATGGAAGCTCCCGACTGCACTGAACTCCAGTTCAGGGCGAGTTTCTGGGAACCCAGACTCATTCGGGGAGAAACTGGACTGTCAGGCAGCGGGAGAAACTCGAGGGCGGCTTTCTCTCAGAGGTGGTTGCAAGGATTACTGAGGGACTCTGAGACCCAGGGGCCTCATATTGCAGGGCTGATGGGAAGCCAAGGCTGTCTGCTCCGCCCTGAGACTCCGCTCCATCCAAGCTGAGCACAGAGGCTTTTGCAATTTTGCAAGTCTTTTCTCATAAGGGTGTCTCCAGCACAAAAGTTCTCCCGGCATAGACACAGCTGACCCTCACAGCCAATTGGCCTGGATGTCAATTCCTCCCAGTGATACTAACAACAATCAAGACTTAACTACAACAAGGCAGTGCACACAGTCCACAAAGTGGTGTGCCAAAAGTGTCCACCTCAGGTAACTGGGGGAGGCGGAGCCATTGGGCCATATAGGACACCTAGCACACAAAGCCAGTCTATCAACTCAGGGAAGCAGCCAAAATGTGGAGACAAAGAAACAGATCACAAATGAAAAAAATGGATGAAAGCAAATGACTGGATATAGAGTTCAAAACCACGGTTATAAGGTTTTTCAAGAATTTCCTAGAAAAGGCCTATAAATTTAGTGAGACCCTCCAGGATATGGAAAAGGACCAACTAGAAATTAAGCATACAGTGATTGAAATAAAGAATATTATACAGAGACCTAGCAGCAGACTAGAGGATCGCAAGAATCAAGTCAAAGATTTGAAATATGAAGAAGCTAAAAACACCCAACCGGAAAGGCAAAAAGAAAAAAGAATCCAAAAATATGAAGATAGTGTAAGGAGCCTCTGGGACAACCTCAAGCGTACCAACATCCGAATTATGGGGGTGCCAGAAGAAGAGAGAGAGCAAGATACTGAAAACCTATTTGAAGAAATAATGACCGAAAACTTCCCCCACCTGGTGAAAGAAATAGACTTACAAGTCCAGGAAGCACAGAGAACCCCAAACAAGAGGAATCCAAAGAGGACCACACTAAGACACATTTTATGATAAAAATGCCAAGAGCAAAAGACAAAGAGAATATTAAAAGCAGCAAGAGAAAAACAGTTAATTACCTACAAGGGAGCACCCATACGATTGTCAGCTGATTTCTCAACAGAAACTATGCAAGCCAGACGGGAGTGGCAAGAAATATTCAAAGTGATGAATAGAAAGAACCTATAACCAAAATTACCCTACCCAGCAAAGCTATCATTTAGAATTGAAGGTCAGATAAAGAGCTTCACAGATAAGAAAAAGCTAAAGGAGTTCATCACTGCCAAACCAGTATTATATGAAATGCTGAAAAGTATTTTTTAAGAAGAGGAAGAAAAAGAAAAAGGTAAAGATAAAAATTATGAACAACAAATACATGTCTATCAACAAGTGAATCTAAAAATCAAGTGAATAAAAAAATCTGATGAACAGAATAAACTGGTGAATATAATAGAATCAGGGGCATAGAAAGGGAGTGGACTGACAATTCTCAGGGGGAAAGGGGTGAGGGGGATGCGGGAAGAGACTGGACAAAAATCATACACCTATGGATGAGGACAGTGGTGGGGGGAGGTAAGGGCAGAGGGTGGGGTGGGAACCAGGTGGAGGTAAGCTATGGGGGAAAAAAGAGGAACAATTGTAATAATCTGAACAATAAAGATTTATTAAATTAAAAATTAAAAAGAACAAAAATAGGGTAGCACCTCATACCTCAAAATGGCTACTATCAATAAAGTAACAAACAATAATTGCTGGTGAGGATATGGAGAAAAAGTAACCCTAGTATACTGCTGGTGGGAATGCAGACTTGTGTAGCCACTATGGAAAACAGAGTGGAGTTTTTTCAAAATATTAAAAATAGAACTGCCATTTGACCCAGTGATCCCACTTCTAGGAATATATCCTAAGAGTCTTGAAACACCATTCACGAAGAATATATGCACCCTTATGTTTGCAGCAATACGATTTACAATACCTATGACCTGGAAACAATCGCGGTGTCCATTAGTAGATGAGTGGACTAAAAAAAACTGTGGTACATTTACATAGGGTAATACTATTGCTGCTATACAAAAGAAGGATCTCCTACCCTTTGAGACAAGATTGAGGGATCTGGAGAGTATTATGCTAAGTGAAATAAGCCAGTCATAGAAAGACAAGTATCACATGATCTCACTTATATGTAGAATCTAATGAACAAAATAAACTGATAAAAACCCTAATTTCATAACCAGATAAAGATATAGCAAAGAAAGAAAACTATAGGCCAATATACCTGTTTAACATAGGTGCTAAAATCCTCAAAGAAATATAAAATCATATCCAGTAATATATTAAAAAGTTCATATAGCTTAATCAAGTGAGATTTATTCTGGGGAGCTATATTGGTACAATACTGGTACAAATCAATAAACATGAAAACCATGTAAATAAAATGAAAGATAAAATCATATGATCATATCAATAGAGGCAGAAAAAGCATTTGATAAAATTCAGCACCCATCCGATATAATAAAAGCCTAGGTGGAATCACAAGATAAGCGCTGTGATATCATCATAAGATGGCCACCCCAATGTCATCACAAGATGGCCACCACAAGAAGAACCAAGATGGAGGCATAGGTAAAGACCTATACTTGCTGCTTCTCACAACCACATCACAATTACAACTAAAAGGCAGAACAATTACCACCCAGAACCATGGGAAGGCTAGCTAACTGGAAGTTCCACAACTAAAGAGGTGAAGAAAGCGTACTGAGACTGGTAAGAGGTGCAGAGGCACTGAAAGTGCTGGCATCTGGATGTGCTGCTCTTTTAATCAGGAGGGAGATACAAGATCCTGCTGCCTCTGAACTCCAGTTCCAGGTGAGATTCTGGGAAACCCAGACACATATGGGGAGAAACTGGACTGTCTTGCATCGGGACAGGAAAGCGAGGGCGGCTTTCTCTCAGACGTACTCGCAGCGATCCTTGTTCCTGCATAGAGGCGCAGGACATGGAGAGCCGGGGACTTCTCCAGTGCAGGGCTGACTGGCAGCCATTGCTGTTTGCTCTGCCCTGGTGATTCCCAGAGACCCCACCCAACCCAGCTTACAACCCCACCAATGCTGTGTGCATCAGCTTTTGCATATGAATGGCCTTTCCTTTCTCAGCCTAAAACCTGTCAAACTGCAGCTGGGCCAGAGGGCCCAAGGTCCGGCAACAACAGCTGGCCTTGCTTCACAGCTGGGCCTCGCTGGGCACTTCCAAACCCTATACAAAGAGGAGGAATCTGCAGATGTCTATGTAGTTCCTGCTGGGCGGCCCCAGACAGTAGCTGACTTTGTACCTCCTTGGAGATCCAAGAACCAGTGTACCAGTGGTCAGTGTGAGACCATACTGGATTACAACTCTTCGCATCCATAAGAGACACACTCAAGGGTCAGAGTCAGTGAGCACCAAAGCCCCACTGAAGCAAATCCTTTCCCATAAGGGTGTCTCCTGTGCAACAGATCATCCAGTGTAGACACAGTTGGTCATCACAGCCAATTGGCCTGGAGGTCAATTCCTCCCAGTGATACCAACATCAATCAAGGGTTAACTACAACAAGACTGTGCCCACAAATGGAGTGCACCAAGAGCATCCACCTCAGGTGACTGGGAGGCTGAGCCACTGGGCCCTATAGGACACCTACCACACAAGGCCACTCTATAAACTCAAGGAGACTTAGCAGCTACCCAGTACATAGAAACAAACACAGGGAAGCAACCAAAATGCGGAGACAAAGAAATAAGTCACAAATGAAAGAAATGGATGAAAGCAAAATACTGGATGTAGAGTTCAAAACCACGGTTATAAGGTTTTTCAAGAATCTTCTAGAAACCTTCGAGAAATTTAGTGAGACCTTCAAGGATATGGAAAAGGACCAATCAGAAATTAAGCATACACTGACTGAAATAAAGAATAATATACAGAGATTCAACAGCAGACTAGAGGATCGCAAGTATCAAGTCAAAGATATAAAATACAAAGAAGCTAAAAACACCCAACCGGAAAGGCAAAAAGAAAAAAAAGAATCCAAAAATATGAAGATAGTGTAAGGAGCCTCTGGGACAACCTCAAGCGTACCAACATCCAAATTATGGGGGTCGCTGACAAAGAGAGAGAGCAAGATACTGAAAACCTATTTGAAGAAATAATGACAGAAAACTTCCCCTACCTGGAGAAAGAAATAGACTTACAAGTCTAGGAAGCACAGAGAACCTCAAACAAGAGGAATCCAAAGAGGACCACACCAAGACACATTTTATGATAAAAATGCCAAGGGCAAAAGACAAAGAGAGAATCTTAAAAGCAGCAAGAGAAAAATAGTTATCTACAAGGGAGTATCCATACGACTGTCAGCTGATTTCTCAACAAAAACTATGCAGGCCAGATGGGAGTGGCAAGAAATATTCAAAGTGATGAAAAGCAAGAACCTACAACCAAGATTACTCTACCCAGCAAAGCTATCATTCAGAACTGAAGGGCAGATAAAGAGCTTCACAGATAAGAAAAAGCTAAAGGAGTTCATCACCACCAAACCAGTATTATATGAAATGCTGAAGGGTATTCTTTAAGAAGAGAAAGAAGAAGAAAAAAGTAAAGATAAAAATTATGAACAACAAATACATATCTATCAACAAATGAATCTAAAAATCAAATGAATAAAAAACCTGATGAACAGAACAAACTGGTGAATGTAATAGAATCAGGGGCATGGAAAAGGAGCAGACTGACAATTCTCAGGGGGAAGGGGATGTATGGGGTGCGGGAAGAGATTGTATAAAGAGCTTCACCTATGGATGAGGTCAGCGGTGGGGGAGGCCTGGAGTGGGGTGGGAACTGGGTGGAGAGGAGCTATGGGGGAATAAAGAGGAACATCTATAATAATCTGAACAATAAAGATTTTAAAAAAAGATGGCCACCACAAGATGGCTGCCACAAGATGGTCACCATAAGATGGCCAGCAGGGGAGAGAAGTTGTGGGCAATCAGGCCAGCAGGGGAGGGCAGTTAAGGGCAGCCAGGCTGGCAGGGGAGGGCAGCTGGGGCAAGATCAGGCCAGCAGGGGAGAGCAGTTGGGGGCAATTGGGCCAGAAGGGGAGCAGTTAGGCATCAATCAGGCTAGCAGGCAATTGGTTAAGGGGCAATCAGCCAGGCAGGCAAGCGGTTAGGAGCCAGCAGTCGCGGATTGTGAGAAGGATGTCCGACTGCTGGTTTGGGCCTAAACCGGCAGTTGAACATCTCCCAACGGGTCCCAGATTGGAGAGGGTGCAGGCCGGACTGAGGGACACCCCCTCCCCGTGAACGAATTTCATGCACTGGGCCTCTAGTCTATATATATAAAAGCCTAAGTGATTGTTACGTCCAGTATACTGAATGACTGGTCGACTGGTCACTATGAGGCTCACTGACCACCAGGTGGAAGACACTCAATGCAGGAGCTGCCCCCTAGTGGTCAGTGCACTCCCACAGCCAGCCAACCTCCCGATTACCACCCCAGTCAGCTTGCCCTAAACGGCCCCGATTACCATCCAGGCTGAGGGACCCCACCTGTGCATGAATTCATGCATCAGGCCTCTAGTTTATGATAAAAGTTCTCAGCAAATGGCATTAGAGGGAACATGCCTCAATGTAATGAAGGCCATATATTACCAACCCACAGCTAACATCATATACAATGGACAAAAACAATTAAGTGTTTCCCTTAAGAATGGGAACAAGACAGAGATATCTACTTTTACCACTCTTATTAAACACTAGAGGCCCAGTGCACGAAATTCGTGCACGGGGGGGTGTCCCTCAGCCCAGCCTGCACCCTCTCCAATCTGGGACCCCTTGAGGGCAGTCGGACATCCCTCTCACAATCCAGGACTGCTGGCTCCCAACTGCTCGCCTGCCTGCCTTCCTGATTGCCCCTAACCACTTCTGCCTGCCAGCCTGATCACCACCTAACCACTCCCCTGCCAGCCTGATTGATGCCTAACTGCTCCCCTGCCAGCCAGTTTGCCCCTAACTGCCCACCCCTGCAGGCCTGGGTCCCCCCCAACTGCCCTCACCTGCAGGCCTGGTTCCCCCTAGCTCCTCTCCCCTGCAGGTCTGGTCCCCCCCAACTGCCTTTCCCTGCAGGCCTGGTTGCCCCCAACTTCCCTCCTCTGCCAGCTTGGTCACCCCTAACTGCCCTCCCCTGCAGACTTGATCACCCCCAACTGCTCCCCCTTGCAGGCCTGGGTCCCCCCCGCCAACTGCCCACCCCTGCAGGCCTGGGTTTCCCCCAACTGCCCTCACCTGCAGGCCTGGTCACCCCTAACTGCCCTCCCCTTCAGGCATGCTCCCCCCAACTGCTCTCCCCTGCAGGCCTGGGTCCCCCCCCAACTGCCCTCCCCTGCAGGCCTGGTTCCCCCTAGCTCCTCTCCCCTGCAGGCCTGGGTCCCTCCCAACTGCCTTTCCCTGCAGGCCTGGTTGCCCCCAACTTCCCTCCTCTGCCTGCTTGGTCACCCCTAACTGCCCTCCCCTGCAGACTTGATCACCCCCAACTGCTCCCCCTTGCATGCCTGGTTCCTCCCAACTGCCCTCCCCTGCTGGCCTGATTGCCCACAACTGCCCTGCCTTTCAGGCCATCTTGTGGTGGCCATCTTGTGTCCACATGGGGGCAGGATCTTTGACCACATGGGGGCAGCCATCTTGTGTGTTGGAGTGATGGTCAATCTGCATATTGCTCTTTTATTAGATAGGATAGAGGCCTGGTGCACAGGTGGGGGCCAGCTGGTTTGCCCTGAAGGGTGTCCTGGATCAGGGTGGGGGTTCCCTTGGGGCATGGGGTGGCCTGAGTGAGGGGCCTGTGGTGGTTTGCAGGCTGGCCACACCCCCTGGTGACCCAAGAGGAGGCCCTGGTATCTGGGGTTTATTTATCTTCTACAATTGAAACTTTGTAGCCTGGAGCGGAGCCAAGCCTTCTGCTTGCTCTGTGGCAGCAGCCATTTCTGTTGGGGTGTATGTATCTTCTATAACTGAAACTTTGTAGCCTTAAGTGGAGGCCTGGGCTGGCCAGGGTGTGTGGAAAGCTTGGCTTCCTCCATCACCGGGGGCAACCCAAGCCTCCTGCTTTTTCCAGCTCCATGGCTGCCGCCATTTCTATTGGGATTTATGTATCTTCTATCACTGAAACTTTGTAGCCTTGAGTGGACGCCTAGGCCGGCAAGGGCAGGTGGAAAGCTTGGCTTCCGCCATTGCCGGGGAAACCCCAGCCTCCCTCCTGCTCTCTGTGGCCGTAGCCATCTTGGTTGGGTTTATTTGCATATTCACTCCTGATTGGCTAGTGGGTGTGGCTTGTGGGCGTAGCTTGTGGGTGTAGCAGTGTGATGGTTAATTTGCATATTACTCTTTTATTAGATAGGATAGTACTAGAAGTTCTAGTCATGGATATCAGACAAGAAGAAGAAATTAAAGGCATCCAAATTGGAGAGGAAGAAGTTAAACTGACATTATTTTCAAATGACATGATAATGTTTACTGAGAATCCTAATGATTCTACCAAAAAACTACTAGAATCAACAAATTACTTCAGTAAAGTAGCAGGATACAAAATAAATATGCAGAAATCAGTTGATTTTTTATACACCAATAATGAACTATCAGAAAGTCTAACTAAGAAAACAATCCTATTTACAATTGCATCAAAATATAAATACCTAGGAATATATTTAACTAAGGATGTAGAAGACCTGTACTCAGAAAATTATAAGACAATGAAGAAAGAAATTGAAGATACAAATAAGTGAAAGCATATACTGTGTTCAATGATAGGAAAACTTAAAATCATAAAAATGTCTAGGGTACACAAAGCAATCTATGGATTTAAAACCATTCCTATCAGTATACCAATGATGTATTTCACAGAATTAAAACAGATATTCCAAAAATTTATATGGAAGCACAAAAGACTCTGATTAGTCACAGAAATCTTGGGAAAGAAGAACAAAGTTGGAGGAATCACACTACTTGATAAAAGACCATACTACAAGGTCATTGTAATCAAAACAGCATGGTACTGGCATAAAACAGATTCATAGATTAATAGAACAGAATAGAAAGCCCCAAAATAAACCCACACATTTATGACCAATTAATATTTGATAGAGGATACATAACATACAATGGTGTAAAGATAGTCTATTTAATAAATGGTGTTGAAAAAAATGGGTAGATATGGGCAATAAAAAATACAAGAGCACCACCTTCTTACACCATATTTATAATAATAAAAGCATAATAGCAATATGCTAATTAGACCAGACAGCCAAATGACCTTCTGGATGAAGCCAGGGGAGGCAAGCCGCCGTGCCTGCGAGGACCCAGCCCCTTGCACAAATTTCATGCATCGGGCCTCTAGTATAAGAATAAACTCAAAATGGATTAAGGACTTAAATGTTAGTCTCAGAACCATAAAAATCGTAGAAGAAAATATAGGCAGTAAAATCTCATACATTTCTCATAGAAATATTTTTTTTCTGATATATCACCTCAAGCAAGGGGGGAAAAAAAGATAAACAAATGGGACTACATCAAACTAAAATGTTTTTGCACAGCAAAGGCAACTACCAACAAAATGAACAGACAGCCCACTGAATGGAAAAACATATTCACCAATAATACATCTGATAAGGGTTAATATCCAAAATTTATAAAGAACTGATAACACTCAACATCAAATAACAACAATCCAATTAAAAAATGGGCAAGGGTCCTGAATACACACTTCTCCAAAGAGAACATACAAATGGCCAATAGATAATGAGAAGATGCTCAATGTCACTAATCATCAGAGAAATGCAAAGTAAAACCACAATCAGATATTACATTAAACCTTTCAGAATAGATATAACCAATAAATCAACAAAGAGCAAGTATTGGCAAGGATGTGGAGAAAAGGGAACCCTCAGGCACTGTTGGTGGGAATGCAGATTGGTGCAGCCAATGTAGAAAGCAGTATGGAGTTACCTCAAAAACTAAAAAATGGCCCTGGCTGGCATGGCTCAGTTTAATGAACATCTTCCCATGCATCAAGAAATCACCGGTTTGATTCCTGGTCAGAGCATATGTCCAGGTTGTGAGCTTGATTCCCAGTAGGGGGCATACAGCAAGTAACCAATCGATGTTTCTCTCTCCCTCTTCCTTCCTTTCTCTCTCTCTCTAAAATCCATAAAAACATTAAAAAAAAAAAACAAAACAAAAAAAAACAATATGACCCAGGAATTCCACTTCTTGGAATATATACAAAGAAAACCAAAGCACTAATTTGTAAGAATATATGCACCCCTATGTTCATTGCAGTGCTTCTTACAATAGCAAAGATTTGAAAGCAGTCCAAGTGCCCATCATGAGTGGATAAAAAAACCTGTGGTACATTTACACAGTATAATACTACATGGCTGTAAAAGAGAAGGAACTCTTACCCTTTGTGCCAGCATGGATGGACCTGAAGAACATTACGCTAAGTGAAATAAGACAGTCAGAGGAAGACAAATAACATATTATTTCACTCTTGAGGAGTCTAATGAAGAAAATAAGCTAACAAACAAAATATATACAGACTCACAGAAATAGAACAGACTGACAGCTCTCACAGGGGAGGGGGTTATAGGGCTGGGTGAAAAAAGGAGATGGGATTAAGCAAAATAAAAACAAAAATCAAACAAATCATGGACACAGACAATAGTATTGTGATTATGAGAGGGAAAGTGTGTGTGTGTGTTGGGAGGGGGAGGTGGGTAGAAGAGGGTACACAGGGAATAAATGGTAATGGAATGAGACTTTACTTGGGGTGGTGAACACAATACAGTATACAGATGGTATATTATAATATTGTACACCTGAAACCTGTGTAATTTTATTAATTGACGCAACACCAATAAATTCAATTAAAAAGGGGGGAAAAGGGAAACATAAGGAGACTGCATATAATAATCTAATTTAATTCAAAAAATAACTCCATGATTTAGGTAAAGTCACCACCATTTTACAGAGGAAGAAACTTTCAAGGAGGTTAAATAATTTTCCCAAGATCCACAGAAAGTTATCAAAATTTAGACTTAGATATGTCTGAGTCAAAAGACCTTTCTTTACTCAGGTGGCAATGATGACATAGAGGACCAGATATATTGAAAAGAAATACCAGAGAGACTTGAGAAATTACAGGCCCCAAGAGAGTGAAAACATTGAAAATGCTAACCTAAAAAAAACACACAGCAGCCCTGGCCAAGTCCTCAGTTGCTTAAAGTGTCCTGATATGCCAAAGTTGTGGGTTCAATTACCAGTTAGTGCACATACAAGAATCAACCAAAAAATGCATAAATAAGTGAAACAACAAATTGATGTCTCTCTCTGAAAAATTTTTAAAAATGGGAGGCAACAAACATGTATTTGAGATCAATAGTGGCTATTCTGGAAGAACTGATTCAGACAGAAGCCCAAATAATGCTCCTATTAGAAGGCAAAAACAATGGGTGGGTATTTATGATAAAGGAAAAAAAAACACAATTATATCAATGGAAGGAAGACGTTTCTATTGGTGCAAATAACATAACATAGTGATGTTAATTCAAAAGAATATTTAATTTTTAGTCTGGTTGCCATCGGTCCAGTAGTCATAATTCTACTTGCATGTTATCTTTGCAAACAGTTCTTGTGTGGGGGGGTACAATGATGTTTAGGCCCAGTCTAAAGGTTGTTATAACTTGTTTTAACATTATAAAGATGTGAGGTATAAGACATTTAAGGCAGTTCCTCTGGCATGGCAGCTCTGGTTCCATTTTAAAGTGGCTTTATTATTTATTTATTTATTATTTATATATGCAAAAGAAAACTTATCTCCAGGTTTTTTACTTGAGTGAATAAACTATGGTTACAATTTTATATAATAATCCTATATAATAAAGAGGTAATATGCAAATAGACTATCATGCCCTCACACAAAATGGCTGCCCCCATGTGGTCCAAAAATTGGCCACCACAAGATGGCTGGCAGGGGAGGGCAGTTGTGGGTGATCAGACCAGCAGGGGAGGGCAGTTAGGGGTGACAAGGCCTGCAGGGGAGGGCATTTGGGGGTGACCAGGCCTGAAGGGGAGAGCAGTTGGGGTGGACAAGGCCTGCAAGGGAGGGCAGTTGGGGGCAACCATGCCTTCAGGGGAGGGCAGTTAGGGTGACCAGACCAGCAGGGGAGGGCAGTTGGGGGCAACCAGGCCAGCAGGGGAGGGCAGTTAGGGACAACCGGGCTGGTAGGGGAGGGCAGTTAGGGGTGACTGGGCCAGCACTTGTGGGGACCAGGCCTTCAGGGGAGGGCAGTTGGGGTGACCAGGCCTGCAGGGGAGAGCAGTTATGGGGGACCAGGTCTGCAGAGGAGGGCAGTTGGCATGACCTGGCCAGCAGGGGAGGGCAGTTAGGGGCAACCGGGCTGGTAGGGGTGGGCAGTTAAGGGGACCAGGCCTTCAGGGGAGGGCAGTTAGGGTGACCAGGCCAGCAATGGAGGGCAGTTGGGGGTGACCAGGCCTGCAGGGGAAAGCAGTTGTGGGGGACCAGACCTGCAGAGGAGGGCAGTTGGGGTGACCAGGCTGGCAGGGGAGGGCAGTTGCGGGGGGACGAGGCCTTCAGGGGAGGACAGTTGGGGGCGACCAGGCTGGCAGGGGAGGGCTGTTGTGGGGGACCAGGCCTACAGGGGAGGGCATTTGGGGGTGACCAGGCCTGCAGGGAAGGGCTGTTGGGGGCAATCAAGCTGGCAGGGGAGGTCAGTTGAGGGCAATCGGGCCAGCAGGGGAGTAGTTAGGCATCAATCAGGCTGGAAGGGGAGTGGTTAGGTTATGATCAGGCTGGCAGGCAGAAGCAGTTAGGGGCAATCAAGCAGGCAGGCAGATGAGCAGTTAGCAGCCTGCAGTCCCAGATTGTGAGAGGGATATCCGACTGCTGGCAGTCGGACATCCCCCGAGGGGTCACAGATTGGAGAGGGTGCAGGCTGGGCTGATGGACACCCCCCCCGTGCACGAATTTTGTGCACTGGGCCTCTAGTAATTAATATTGGGAATGCATGAGAAGCTGGTTCAGGGAAAGAAATTCATTCAGTTCATAACATGCTAAGTTTGAGTTTCCAGAGAGACATCTAAGGGGCATATATCTTGTAGTTGAAAGTACATCTAATACTTTTTGGTTACCACTGTGTGTCAGGTATTTTACATATTTACATTAATTTACATAAGGTTAGATATAAAGATTTAAGGTTCATCAGTCTGAAGATGATGATGTTGTAAATGGCAAGAAAGGAACAGATACAACATATCTCATAAGAGAAGAATCTACTTGAGTTAGTAAGTGTCTATTTGGAGAAGTCTCCAAAGTCTCAGACCTAGGTTCCTGGGTAAACAATGCTGTTATTAACATTGACTACAAAAATAAAAATACTTTATATTTGTGCTGGTCCTTATATATGTCAAAGCATTTTTCTTATTTTATTGGGAACTGGCTTGTAATATAAGATGATGAATCTGGTTTGACATTTAATGGTTTGAAGTGGCGTCAAAATGTCCGTGTGAAAATGTCCAAGAGGCAGCTGTTATACAGATTTGGAGTTAGTGTGATAAGATACGATTGCAAATATAGATTTGGGAGTCATCCACATAGATGTGACAGTTGAAGCCACGTTAGGGGCAAGATCTTAAATGAAGAGAATGTAGAGGGAGAATAACTCCTGGAATAACTCTTGGCCTCACCAGTGCTCCATGCCTTTTTGGTATGTCAACCAAAGGCATAAATTTCTCTTCTGGAATATTACTCCCTGGTAGTAATTCATTATTTAAGACTCTGAAATTAATTTACCAAGGCTTTTCCTCCTTGAATGTCAAGCCTTACTGAATTCTCAGTAGATTCAGAGGCTTTTTGCTATACTGTTATTTGTTACCAATGTGTGCAGAGCTGCTCTCCACTCTTGGCAGTGAGTGCTCACTTTTTCCTTGGCAAATATATTAGATCTGAACTGAGAAGTCACACATTTCTCTCAGTTCTTCAGTTTCCTGATGGAAATGCTAGGCTTTTATCTACCTTTGACCCATGATTTAAAATCTTATTGATGCTACGCATCCCTCCTTCCCAACATCACAAAGAAAAGCATTGGCATGACCTGGCCCTTTCCATGTGATGTGAGGGAAAGAATTTAATCTGGATTTTGGCTCTTATTTGTTAATTCGGCTTCCACTGTAGAGCTGTAGAGTTAAACATTCCTTTGATATAATTCTCTTAACCTGTTGCACTAAACGGGAACTTAAAAATTAATCCAACCGCCTTATGTTTATGAATGCAGAAACTAAGGCTCAATAGAATGCTGTAAAGAGAAACATTTCACAATGGTTAAAAGTGTGATCTATGGAGTCAGATGGACCTTAATTGAATCTTGGTTGTAATACTGACTAGCTGACTGAATTTCAATTCTAAAACTCAGAGAGCTCTTTGGCAATGTTCAACTTTGGGAAATCTTGTCAATTTATCTAATCTTCACTTACCTAATCTATTAAATGATGATTATAATAGTTTGTATCTTGTAGGGTGTGAAGATTAAATGGGATAGAGCAGTGGTTGGCAAACTCATTAGTCAACAGAGGGGCAAACCGCAGCTCTCGAGCCGCATGTGGCTTGCGAACGGCAGTTTGCCGACCACTGGGATAGAGCATATATGCCCTTCTTTCATTGCTTTGAACATAGTAAACATATAATCACATGCATTATTATTATTATTACTGTTGTTATCCTGGGGAAGGAGAGTAACTCACCTAAAATTAGCAGGAATTAAGTGATGCATATGGGACTAGAATGCATATCTCATCTCCTAGTTCAATGCTTTCCTCCACATCAACTACTTCTCTATCAAGAGTTTCTTCAAGGAATTTCTAAGTCTTCTCCAACATAACTGAATTATAGTATTTTTTGTTGTTATTATTACTTGGAACATTCTGAATGTAGATATTTCTTACCATATAGTACATAAAATACAGAAGAAAAGCCTTTCAAATATTTGTGATTTACAATTCAAATAAAGAAAAACATCATTAACAAACTAGAAAAATATTAAATAAGATGATGCAAAATTTTCCTCAACATTTGAATTTGATTTTGATTCTGTCTATTCTTTACTGTCAACTGGGTATTTATGAGTTTAGAAATGAACTATGGACCAAGGGCATCTGGAAATATTCAGGTTTAAAATGACTTTAAGAAAAGTGATTGGCAGTACCTTTGTGAGACCAACACATTTCAGCAAGCCAAGGAAAAGGCAAGAAATAGGGAGAAGGTTGGGCAGAAAGGGGATACACAGTAATATAGCCAGTGGAAGAAGAATGAAGCATGGAAAATGTAGCAGTCTTGGGGAAACAAATAGAGTGGGCTCAGCAAAGAGATAGGCCACAAATGTTGGCACTAGTATGCAGGAGAAAACTTCTAAGTGACTACTGTCTTTACTTTTAGGAAAGAGACCTGATAAAAAGAGATAGGAATGATTCTACCATCTTTCTCCTTGGCTTTCTGTTAAAGACAGTATTCACCTACAGGCTTCTTAGTTTCTTTTGCTTAGGTCTATACCTGTACAACCACGTCCAGAAAATAGATTAAATCAAACAAAAACAAACAGATGCTATTCTCAGATTAAAGCTACTTGAAGATGTGGTACATATATACAAGGGAATATTACTTGGCCATAAAAAATGAAATCTTACCATTTGTGACAGCATGGATGAGAAGATATTAAGGTAAGTGAAATAAGTCAGACAGAGAAATACAAATACCATATGATTTTACTTATAGTGGAATCTAAAGAACAAAATAAACAAACAAAATAGAAACAGACTCAGAGATACAGAAAGCAGGATTATGATTGCCAGATGGAAATGGGGTTGGGTGGGGGGTGCTTGGTGAAAAAGGTGAAGGGCTTAAAAAGTAAAACTCGGTAGTTACAAAACAGTCACAGGGATGTAAAATACAGCATAGGGAATATAGTCAATAATACTGTTATAACTATGTATGGTGCCAGGTGGGTACTAGGTTTATTGGAAGAATCACTTAGTAAGTTATATAAATGTCTAACCACTATGCTATACACCTGAAGCTAATATTAAATAACTAGAAGCCCAGAGCACGAAATCGTGCACGAGGAGGGTCCCTAGGCCAGTGGTTGGCAAACTGTGGCTCGCGAGCCACATGCGGCTCATGAGCCATGGTTTGCCACTCTGTTGACTAATGAGTTTGCCAACCACTGGGTAAGTTTTGACTTCCGGTTAAAGACATTAGTACATTATTAAAATGTTTTTCAAGTGTTTTTCCCTAAGGCAGTGGTCAGCAAACTCATTAGTCAACAGAGTGGCAAACCACGGCTTGCAAGCCGCATGGGGCTTGTGAGCCGCAGTTTGCCCACCACTGCCCTAGGCCTAGCCTATGATCACAGCCATGTCCAACACTCCGCGCTGCCCTGCGACACCCCGCAATGCTTGCTGCCGCCATCCCGAGAAGCTCTGCGACACTCACCTCCATTGCCCCGTGACACTGCAAAGCTCCCCGCCCTGTGATGCTCGCTGCTGCTCGCTGCCAGACACTCACTGCCACTTGCCACCTGCTGCCTGCTGCCGCTCAACAGTTCCCAATACCACCCCGCCACCACCCCCCTGTTCGCCGTGGTTCCCCATTTGCCATGCTGCGATCAGATCCTGCAGGGCAAGGGGTGCAGGGACCAAGAGGTGGTCAATGCACCTCATGGTGACTGGTCAAGTGGTCTTCTGGTCATTATGCTTATGGTCCTGGCCTTTTATTATATAGAATAAAAAGCTAATTGAACTTGCACATTTTTGATCCTCTTGGCAGACCTCTAAACCCTTTTGGCCCTGCTTTCCTCCAGAACCAACATATTTCTTAACTTCAGCCTTCACATTTGCCTACCATCTTCTTTTACTTCACGTGGCATGGTGCATTAAATAGTTAGGCTATCATTGACTGGAAAAGGAGTTGAATTGAATCAAGGGAGTTTAGAGAAGTAATTGTTGACTAGGAATCCTTGGAGATTATATATACATATATATAGTCACACTAGAGGCCTGGTGCATGAAATTCGTGCATAAGGGGTGTGTGTCCCTCAGCCCAGCCTGCCCCCTCTACAATCTGGGACATCCCTCTCACAATCCAGGACTGCTGGCTCCCAACCGCTCGCTTGCCTGCCTGCCTGATTGCCCCTAACTGCTTCTGCCTGCCAGCCTGATCACCCCCTAACCACTCCCCTGCCAGCCTGATCAATGCCTAACTGCTTTCCTGCTGGGCCTGATTGCCCCTAAAATGCCCTCCCCTGCAGGCCTGGTCACCCCAAACTGCCCTCCCCTGCAGGCCTGGTCCCCCCAACTGCCCTCCCCTGCAGGCCTGGTCCCCCACAACTGCCCTTCCCTGCTGGCCTGGTTCCCCCCAACTACCCTCCCCTGGAGGCCTGGTCCCTCCCAACTGTCCTCCCCTGAAGGCCTGGTCCCCCCCAACTGTTCTCCGCTGCAGGCCTGGTGTCCCCCAACTGCCCTTCCCTGCAGGCCATCTTATAGTGGCCATCTTGTGTCCACATGGGGGCAGCGATCTTTGACCACATGGGGGCGGCCATCTTGTGTGTTGGAGTGATGGTCAATTTGCATATTACTCTTTTATTAGCTAGGATTAACAAGGTGAGGGATAGTTCTTTTCCAGTCTAAGAAGATACTTACCTTTCATTGATTACCTTCCTTTTTCCTCTTTTGCCCTCTAATACCAGTGGATCTTAGATAGTTTAATTGTACATAACTGAGGCCTTTAAATCATGAGAGAGAAAAAATAAGACTTCAGCTTTGTAAAATTCTCAAAGTAGTTGATTCAATATGTGAAGTAATTTACTACAACTTTACATTTTTGTAACAGCTGTAACTAGAGAGCTTGGAAAGTTTTGCCTGGTTGTTGGGTGTGTAATTTATGATTAATTCAATCACAACCACTTATTGAATACTAACCACATGGCAACCTCTCTGCTAAGTAGGTACAATGCCAGTTACTACTACAAGGAAATTTCATGTTGGTATTATTTGAAATGGGGCCACTTGAGAACAGATTTAGTTCTTTTCCTCTGATTTGCTATACAGAGTCTATTCAATATCTGGTAACCATTTCACACCTTTAGCTTTTGGCACAGTATCTTGCTATCACCTGGACCTTATTCTGCCAAATATTTTTTATCTGTTCCCATTACCATGAAATCCAGATATGATTGTAGTTGTTTTTAATGAATGAGAAGCATGGTTTACATCAGTTACAGTCCCTTGACATTTCTGGTATAGGCCAGTTTTGCTCAGAAAAGTCCTGCAAAGAGTTTATACAATTTTCCTTGCTGTTCTTATCCCCTGTGGCCATTAACATGTGGTGAGAAGACTTCCCATAGCAGACCCTTGTTTTTTAGCATGCTACCCATGTTCTGAATTACATTTTGAGGCAAACCAGCCTGAACTTGGAATAAGCATGGAGGTAAATGAGTACAAATCAGTAGAGAGCATGTAGGGAAGGAGTGAGAAATAATTTGCCTATAAGCCATTCAGGACAGAATACAAGTTGGGATACTCTAATCTTCAAACCAGAAAGGCAATCTTTATATTCTATTTAGGTACAACATTTGCCCCAAGATTTATTTAGACCCATTATAATACCCAAGATATAATACTTGTATTCTGCTTGAGCTTCAATTCTGAACCCTTATACAGGCATACTTCCTTATATAAACTCATTGTTTTCCTATACAAGTTGAGGTGCTCCCTCAAAATTGTTACTTTCAGCCTAAGAATTTCAGACATTTTATGGCTTCTATACTGTGAAGACCTGTTTGAGTGTATCACAGCTTAGGGCACTCTTCTTAGGCTTAGTTTGTACCATTTCCCCCCTGTGTCTTATCTTTAGACTCTATTTTTGTCCATGCCAGTTAAGATGTTGAATTACCAAATTCTGCTTGAATGTTAGGACCCTGCTTTGGTATGTACTCTTGTGCCAAGCCTGTATCTGTAAGCATTAAACCCACTGCTTTTTTTAAAAAAAAACTCTGTCCATATCCTATTCCCTCGGTTTTAATATGACACCCGTTTCTCTGACCTTAGTTTTTCCCTTTGGATGCATTTTACACTTAAGCCCTTGTTCTGTAGGACTTGACTTCTCCCCTATTCTTCTCATGTTGCTTAAGTGTGAGACTTGTTCTGCTTTACTGGCACACAGAATTGTCTGTGATAATTGGGCATCCCAGATACAGGGTGTGGACAGCAGGCACAACACAGCAGCTTCTTCATTTTGAGTCCAAGTCCTGCCTTCAGTTATGAAGCTGACAACACTGATATAATGTCTACATAGGGTTAAATCAGACATGGTAAAAAATTTGGGAGTTCTGACTTATGATTGGTGGGCATAGAGATTCCTGGAGTCCTGCCAACGTTGAGAGTGTATAAATGGGCAGCACTGAATTAGAATCTTCACAGGTGGTAGACAGAAGACAACAGAGTGGCCAGTACAGACTCAGGAGCAGAGAGTGAGAGCAGCAATTCGGTAAGATTTCTGATTGCTATGGAATGACTACCCTGAGACTTTCTTTGAGAGAGAGAGAGGGGGGAGTGGGGAGAATTCTGGGTAGTGAGAGTTTCTCAAGGAAGTTTCATTCAAATCACATATTTCTCCCCTGGAGCTGTAGATTGTTCTAGCTTTTATTCTCCCCAGCCTCACACCTACAAAATGGGTAGTTTGTGCCTGATGAGTTGTTAGTGTTTTATAGATGGGTGGAGTCTTTTCCTGAGGAAGACTGGACCTTGCTAGGAGAGACTAGAGCTGATTAAACTACACTCAACTGGCCTCATTAAGGAGGAAGCTGGCAAGAGACAGGAGGGTGAAAGTTACTGTTCCAAAGCCAGGTATGACTTGAAGGAAGCAACCAGAGAGTTGGGAATCCTATGCCAAACCTGAGGTCTTGAGGGTGATATCAAAAGGATTGGAATAAAATTTATTTGTATATAATCCTTCATACTTGTACAGCGCTTTAATGCTTTGCAAAGTGCTTTTACATCTGTGATTTCAGTGGGTTCTTCTAGCACCTATGTGAGGTGCTTAGATCCATCTGGTGTTAGAGGCAACGAAACTTGCTCAAGGTCACAGAACAAGTTAGTGGCAGAGAAGGAACTAAAAATCAAGGCTCCTGCTTGCCTCTCTGGTGCCCTCCCACAGGAGCAGGCTGGCTGCCTCTGGATGCGTATGAAGGGCCAACTTCTCTGTGGTGAGTAGTTTTTCAAGCGTGTTCTTGGAACAGACATGGAAGCTCCAGAGTGAGAGACTAAAATGTCACTGATTATTCTTGGGGGCTGGGGCTCCTTTTTTCAGTACATTTGAAGAATTTCCAGAATTCAACTTTGTTTTATTTAACAGATATTCTCTTCCCTCTTTCCCAACAGATAGTTGCTAGTTAGTGCTTTCTTTTAAAAATTATTTTATTGATTTCAGAGAGGAAGGAAGAGAGAGAGAGAGAGATGTAGGCATCAATGGTGAGACAGAATCATTGATTGGCTGCCTCCTGAATGCCCAGGATTGAGGATCAAGCCTGCAGCCTAGGCATGTGCCCTGACTGGGAATCAAACCGTGATCTACTGGTTCATAGGTTGATGCTCAGCCACAGAGCACACCAGCCAGGCATTGCTGCTTTCTTAAGTAAGAAAAAGGTCCATTCTGCTTCAAGCTGATAACCTTGCCAAAAAAGCATTGAATTTTCTTCCTGCAGAGCACTGGAAACAAACAAGGGTGTATTGTACCCCTTGTGAACACCAGCAGGCTATCTTCTGAACACAGCCAGCCATTCCAAGTGTGATAGCTATTTCTAGAATAGGACACCAATATTGGCATTCAGGAACTGAGTGACTCATAGAGTGAGCAACAATCTTTCTTCAAATCATTATCTCCAAGCATTATTCTGGTTGTTAAGGTGAACTGAAAAATGAACATTTTTCTCCCCAAGACAGTGAGTATAACTGTTCCTAGAATATAGCAAATGGGACTTATCTTCCTGGGTCTATAACTTTGAGGTACCCCTGTGGGTAGATGGAAAGTGAGGAAGGTGTTTTATCAACTGATACTAAAAGAACTGAACTATGCATATGCAAACACTTGAGCATCCCTTTCCATCTCTACAACTACCCCCATCTGCTGCTCCAAGGTATAGCAGCCAGGGGTAGCTTTTACCCTCTTCTCTCTTTTAAACACGCACCCTCAGGCTGACCTCTAAGTAACTACTCTTTCACTCAGACTCCTTGTTATTATTCCATGTAACCATGTTGAGAGAGGGAGAATAAGGTATGATTTCTCCATGGCACTCAATGTCCTGACTTTAGGCAAGTCATGTGATATAGCCTTTCTATCTACACACAACCATAGAAATAGCTCAGCTTTTCTCCGGAATCAAGCAACTCCCTGGCTATAGAAGTCAATTTGGCAGTGGTCCCAATTTTGAATTCCTCTATCTCCTGAGATATGTTACTACTTATTTAAAACTAAATGACAGCATACAATAATAATATCTAAATAAATAAGAGTACATTTTAAAAGTAAATCATTCACATAATCAAGTAATGAAACTCTGGAGGAATATCATTTATATTACCTCTCATGGGCCTCATGTTTCAGTTATTAAAACACAAAGAGGAGATTCTGAAGATGGAGACTGGCAGGAAGGTAGGGAGGGAGAGAGTGAGGGAGCGATAGAGGAGTGTGTGGACGTGTGTGGTGTGTGTGTGTATGAGCTAAAGACAGTTAGATTCTGCAGGTCTTCCAACGGGCTGCCAAACTGGGCAGTCTTAGACAGTGGAGCCCTGCTGCCACTGCAGACACTCTGGGCGCGGCCAGCACAGGCACAGAGACCACTCCATCTTGAGAAACAGAGCTGCTTGACACTAGGATCATGGCCTCAGCACCACCCAGTCTGGTCTCAGACACAAACTGGAAACCTGCAGCCACTGGGGACAGAGACCTGCAACCACAGCTGCAAACCCACAGACACCAAGAATCCAGACATCCCAGCCTCAGATTTCTGTGAGTCACAGAGCCCATCCCCCTCCCTGCAGGCTTGCAGCAGTGCCATAGGAACTGCTAGACCTGCCCCTCGCACAGAGCTGCAGTGCTGCTACAGGAATTTGAGTCTGGGAGCACATGGACACTGGGAATCTATTCCCCGCAACACAATTGGGCGACCAATCCCCACGCCCACGCAGGGTGGCAGTGCCACCTGACTTTGATTCTGGGAAAGCACACATGGAAGTCTGTTTTCCACAGCGCAGGAGTGGACCTCTTGCAGACACAGTGATACTGTGCAACCCTGTCCCCTGAGCAGACCGGGACCCTGATTCTCCACGTGAGAGGCAGCACTGAGCACCAGTGACTTGACTGTTTCTCATCACTTGTGCCTGGGATCCCTGATTCCCAGTGCATTCACACTAAGAGCCAGTGGCTCCAATTCTTGGCGCATGCACACACAGGGACCCTGATTCTTGGAGCAAAGCTGCACCAAGCAACAGAGACTCTGATACTCAATTCTTGGTGGGGCACAAGGGAACTCTGACTCCTGGCATGTGCTAGGGGACTCTGATTTTTGTCACACACCAGAGGGGTCTTAGTTTCAGGATGGCACAAGTGGGGTCCCTGATTCTAGGTGCCCACACAAGGCCACACTAAGCGCTAGTGACTCTGATCTTGGGAGAGCGTGGTTCCCACCAACCCACAGCAGGCACATGTCTTGGTGTCGGAGCACTTCAGTGACACTCGGGTGGTGCAAAGCTCCCACTGCACATGGCCCAGACCCATGCAACTTGACGTTTGAACTTTCTGGTGATAGTCAGAATGGGGAGGCAACACAATCCCCAGAGAAAAGAAAATGAGGAGTCGTCAAGAAAGGAATTAAGTGAAATTGAAGCATGCAACATGACAGAAAAAGAATTCAGCGTAATGGTCATACCGTTCATACACTGGATGGATGAGAAAATCAGGAAGAAATAAAAAATGATATAGCTACAATCCAAAACAACATGAAAGGTAGACTGGAAGAAGCAGAGTACTGAATTAGTGAGTTAGAAGATAAGGTAGGGAAACAAGTTCATTCTGAAAAGCAACTGGAGAAAAAAATTAAAAAGCAGGAGGAGAGGCTAAGGGTGCTCTGGGACAACACAAAACGAAGTAACATACATATAATAAGGATGCCAGAAGGACAAGAAGAGCAGCAAGGATTAAAAATTTATTTGAAGAAATAATGACAGAAAACTTTCCAGATATGGGGAGGAAACAAGTTACACAAGTACAGAGTCCCAAGCAAGATCAATCCCAAAAGCCCCACACCAAGACACGTCATAATTAGAATGGCAAATGTTATTGACAAAGAGAGAATCTTAAAGGCTGCAAGAGAGAGACAGAGAGTTACCTACAAAGGATCCCCCATCAGATTTTCAAATGATTTCTCAACAGAAACACATGAAGCTAGAAAGGAATGGAAGGAGGTATAGAAAGTGATGCAATGCAAAGGACTAAATCCAAGAATACTCTATCCAGCAAGACTATCAATCAAAATTGAAGGGGAAATCAGGAGCTTTGCAGACAAAAAAAAAAAAAAAAAAGGCTAAGGGAGTTTATCAGTATCAAGCCAGCAATGCAAGAAATGCTAAAGGGAATTCTATAAAAAGAAGAAACAAAAAGATATGAAGGAACGCAGCTTCAAAAAATAAAAATGGCTACAAACAAGTACCTATCAATAATAACTTTAAAAGTAAATGGACTAAATGCTCCAATCAAAAGACATCGAGTGAGTGAATGGATAAGAAAACATGACCCATATATATGGTGTCTACAGGAAACCCACCTCAGAACAAGGGACTCACACAGACTGAAAGTGAAGGGATGGAAAAATATCTCTCAGGCAAATAGAAATGAAAAAAAGCTAGGGTAGCAATACTTATATGTGACAAAATAGACCTCAAAGTGAAGTCCATAACAAGAGTCAATAAAGACCACTACATAATTGTAAAAGGATCGATACAACAAGAGGATATAACTCTGGTAAACATTTATGCACCCAATGTAGGAGCATCCAAATGCATTAAAAAAAAAACTTCTGGAAGATATCAGGGGAGAGATTGACAGCAACACAATCATAGTAGGAGACTTTAATACCCCATTAACATCACTGGATAAATCCTCTAGACAAAAAATTAGCAAAGAAACATCAATCTTAAATGACTCACTAGATCAGATGGACATAATTGACATATTTAGAACATTCCACCCCAAAACTACAGAATATACATTCTTTTCAAGTGCACATGGGACATTTTCAAAGAAGACCACATATTGGGACACAAGGAAAGTCTCTCCAAATTCAAGAGGACTGAAATCATATCAAGCATCTTCTCAGATCACAATGGCATAAAATTAGAAATCAATTACAGTAAAAACAATCACAAAAATTCAAACACTTGGAGGCTGAATAACACACTATTAAACAATGAGTAGGTTACCAAAGAGATCAAAGAAGAAATAAAACATATCTTGGAAAGAAACAACAATGAAAACAACAATCCAAAATCTTTGGGACACAGTGAAAGCAGTCCTGAGAGGGAAGTTCATATCATTACAGGCCTATCTCAAAAAACAAACAAAAAAAAAGCAACAACACAAAAAACAAACAAAAACAAACAAACAAGAAAATCTGGTAATAAGCCATCTAACTCAGCAACTTAAAGAATTAGAAAGAGAGCAACAAGAAAAGCCCAGTGTGATCAGAAGGAAGGAAATAATGAAGATCAGAGAGGAAATAAATGACAGAGAGACAAAAACAAAAACAAAAAACAACACAATACAAATGATCAATGGAACCAAGAACTGGTTCTTTGAAAGGATTAACAAGATTGATGAACCTCTAGCCAGGCTCACCAAGAAGCAAAGAGAGAGGACCCAAATAAACAAAATAGGTGAAATAACAATAGATCCCACAGAAATATGAAGAATCATAAAAAAATACTATGAGCAACTCTACTCCAACAAACTAGTCAACCTAGAAGAAATGGAAATATTCCTAAAAAAAATACAACCTTCCAAAACTCAATGAGGAAGAATAAAAAAAATCTGAATAGGCTGATAAATATGGAGGAAATTGAAGCAGTAATAAAAAAAAAAAAAAAAAAAAAAAACTTCCGACAAACAAAAGCCCTGACCAGACGGCTTCACAGGGGAGTTTTATCAAACATTCAAAGAAGAAATAAAACCTATCTTCCTCAGAGTATTCTAAAAAATTCAAGAGGAAGGAGCACTTCCAAGCTCTTTCTACAAAGCCAGCATTACCCTAATCCCAAAACCAGATAAAGACAATACAAAGAAAGAGAATTATAGTCCAATATCCCTCATGAACATAGATGCCAAAATCCTCAACAAAATTCTAGCAAATTGAATCCAGCATTACATTAGAAAGATCATACACCATGACCACGTGGGATTTATCCTGGGGATGCAAGGATGGTACAATATCTGCAAATCAATAAATGTGATACACCACATAAACAACTGAGAGATAAAACCATATAATCATATTCACTGATGCAGGAAAAGCATTTGACAAAATCCAACACCCTTTCTTGATAAAAACTCTAAGCAAGGTGAGAATAGAAGGATCATACCTAAACATAATAAAAGCCATATATGACAAACCCACAGCCAACATCATACTCAATGGAAAAAAACTAAAACCATTTCTCCTAAGAACAGGAACAAGACAGGGATGCCCACTCTCACCACTCCTTTTCGACATAGTACTGGAAGTACTAGCCATTGTGATCAGATAAGAAGAAGTAATAAAAGGCATCCAAATTGGAAAAGAAGAAGTAAAACTGTCCTTATTCACAGATGACATGATATTGTACATAGAAAACCCAAAGACTCCATCAAAAGACTACTAGACTTAATAAATTAATTCGGCAATGTAGCAGGATACAAAATTAACACCCAGAAGTCTATGGCTTTTCTATACACCAATAATGAATTCACAGAAAGAGAAATCAAAAAAGCAATCCAATTTGCCATTGCAACAAAAAAATTAAGATACCTAGGAATAAACTTAACCAAGGAGACAAAGGACCTATACTCAGAAAAATTCAGGATGCTAAAAAAAGAGTTAGAGGTAGACATGAACAAATGGAAGAATATACCATGTTCATGGATTGGTAGAATCAACATCATTAAAATGTCCATACAACCCAAAGCAATCTATAAATTCAACACATTCCCCATTAAAATGCCAACGGTATACTTCAAAGACCTAAACAAATTCTCCAAAAATTCATCTTGAATAAAAAAAAAAGACCCCAAATAGCTGCAGCAATCTTGAGAAAGAAGAACAATGTTGGAGGGATCACAATACCAGATATCAAGCTATACTACAAAGCCACTGTTCTCAAAACTGCCTGGTACTGGCACAAGAACAGACATTCAGACCAGTGGAACACAACATAGAACCCAGAGATTAACACAAACCAGTATGCTTAATTAATATTTGACAAAGGAGGCAAGACCATACAATGGAGACAAGACAATTTCTTCAATAAATGGTGTTGGGAAAACTGAACAGATACTTGAAAAAACTGAAACTAGACCACCAACTTACACCATACACAAAAATAAACTCAAAATGGATAAAGGACGTAAAGGTAAAATGGGAAACCATACAAATCTTAAAAGAAGCCATAGGCAACAAAATAGCAGACATTTGTCAAAGCAGTATCTTTACTGATATAGCTCCTAGGGCAATGGAAAATAAAGAGAAAATAAACAAATGGGACTACATCAAAATAGAAAGCTTCTGCACAGCAAAAGAAACCATCAACAAAACAATAAGAAAGCCCACTGCATGGGAGGACATATTTGCCAATGTTATCTCTGATAAGGGTTTAATCTCCAACATTTACAAGGAACTCATACAATTTAACATAAGGAAGAAAAATCCAATCAAATAATGGGCAAAGGACCTAAATATACACTTTTTGAAAGAGGACATTCAGAAAGCCAAGAGACATATGAAAGCATGCTCAAAGTCACTAATCACCCGAGAGATGCAAATCAAAATAACAATGAGGTACAATATCACACCTGTCAGAACGGCTATCATCAACAAATCAACAAATGACAAGTGCTGGAGAGAATGGGGAGAAAAAAGAACCCTTCTTCACTGCTGGTGCGAATACAGACTGGTGCAGCCACTGTGGAAAACAGTATAGTGTTTCCTCAATAAATTAAAAATGGAACTGCCATTTGACTCAGTAATACCACTTCTAGGAATATATTCCAAGAAAAGTGAAACACCAATCAGAAAGGATATATTCACCCCTATGTTCATAGCAGCACAATTTACAATAGCTAAGATTTGGAAACAACCTAAATGCCCATCAGCAGATGAGTGGATTAGAAAACTATGGTACATGTACACAATGGAATACTATGCTGCTGTAAAAAAGAAGGAATTCTTACCATTTGCAACAGCATGGATGGATCTGGAGAGCATTATACTAAGTGAAATAAGCCAGTCAGTGAAAGATTAATACCACATGATCTCACTCATTTATGGATAACAAAGAACATTACAAACTGCTGAAAGAAATAGACAGAGGCAAAGAAGCATCAAACAGATGGTCAAATTACAGAAGGAATGTAGGGGAGGGTAAGAGATCAACTGAAAGACTTCTATGCATGCATATAAGCACAACCAACAGACGCAAGACACTGGGGGTGGGGGAGAAGGGCGAGTGCTGGGGGATAGGGGAGGCAGCGGGAGGTCAGTGGGGAAAAAAAGAGACATATGTACTACTATTTGTAATACCTTAAACAATAAAACAAAAATAGTGCTTTTAATTGATTTGTATTTATCTTATCAACGTGAACAAAAATAAATGTTTATCAGACCTTAAAGTTTTATTTTCTTTTGTCTTTTTTTATTAATTTCTTTATTAATTAAGGTATCACATATTTGTCCTCATCCCTCCATTCCCATCCCAAACCCCTCCCCACGCATGCCCCCACCCCCCTGTTGTCTGTGACCACTGGTTAGGCTTATATGCATGCATACAAGTCCATTGGGTGATCTCTCCCCTTTACCCCCACCCTCCCCTACCTTCCCTCTGAGGTTTGACATTCTGATTGATGCTTCCCTGTCTCCGGGTCTGTTTTTATTCATCAGTTTATGTTGTTTATTATTTCCCCTAGATGAGTGAGATCATGTAATACTAGAAATACACTTATAAGAACCGAAAATGAGACAAGCAATAATGGTTATGCTGAGAGGCAAATGAATCAGTCTGTAGTGAGTTTCTTTCTGGGCCAACAGTTCTTTTGAGTCCCAATTTCCATGTCAAACAGTTCCTTATGTGTACATGTCAGCAATGATATTTCAGTTCTGGATGGTGGACAAATGGTGGTAATGCAGGTCCGACCCTCTCTGGTTTGTTCCTGGGCAACCTGCTGTGACTCACAGCTGCTGACTGCTAGTATGGCAAGGCGTCGTCAGTGTCTTCCATCTCTGGACTGTTTCTCTTCTGTCTTCATGGCTGGAGTAGTCCTGTCAATTCCTCTCTGTTGCAGGAATCCACATGGTCTTGGAGGTGTTTTCTGAAAATATACAAACATATTCTCGACCAAAAGTTAATAAAGGAATATTTTCTATAAGTTTGACTTGGAATCCTTTTTAATTTTTTGCCCAAATGATTTTCCTTTGGCTTGTTTTGACACCATGTGTGTTTTTCATGGGTGTCTTGCTGTTAGCATTACAAATGAAAGTTAATTTTCTAAAGTAAAAATTTTCTAGATGTAATTTACTTACAGGATATTTTTCCTTACCTGATATTCTTCTACTCTCCCCTTTTTTTTGATTTAAATATTAGGAGGCTTTTGGAAATTTTATAATGTAGTCTTGACAGCTCTTAAATTTTAATTTTTTGCACTAAAATATGTATGCTTTAGGTTCATTACATGTTATGCAAATTTACCATGAGATGAACTACCAATAAAAATTTTAGTTAACACTTAAGGAACAACTTTTTGTCCAGTACCATTAATTTTTCTAGAATATTCATTTATTTCACTTAGCCAATTTAAATTAGTCTGAGAATTTGACTACTATTTTACTGTCAAATTTAATACTCTAACAACAATCTTACTTTACCCTGTAAATATTAGTGGAAGAGATTATTTGCCTTCTTGAGTAGGCCTTGAGCATTCCTGGTGCTAGGTTGGATTTAGATATCAAAACCCCACTTCCCCACACCATGGATACAAGACAACTCAAACAAGTCTTGTTGCAGTGAGAGGGCAGCTGCTGTTGGCCAAGTCTGTCTGTTACCTGGGTCCCGATTTGAGCTGGGCATGGGAAGCGAAGCAGCCATGGGGCAGGAGACCTCCCTCAGAAGGGGTGAGGGTTCAGACCCCTGAAAAGTTGGGGTGTTGAGGGTCTGTGCCCCACCTCTGTTGACCACCAAGTTCTCACCTGATGGCCCCTCTGCGACTGTGCCTCTCTTAGGTTGTTCCTTCCCTGAGGAATCTTAACCGTCTCTGGCTAACCAGCCATCCTCTGGGGCCAAGCAGGGTGATGTGAGGTTCAGTTCTGTCTCCTTGGTAGCCTATGCCCCTGTGGCCTCCAGGCCCAGCACCTGCCTTGGGATCCCCTCGCCTGCTGGTGGGGCCTCGGCACTAATCACATATCTTTGGGAACCCAGGTTTCTTCTCCAGGGAGGGCCCAGCTCACCCCACTGGGCGAGAGACAGATCCATGGTACCAGCCACCATGAGGCTTCAACCTCAGCATGAACAGAAAGCACAGGCAACAGCTGTGGGCAATTGGATTGTGAAAAGAGGGTCCCTCTTGGCCAAAAGGGCAAGAGGGGCCAATATCGAATGCTCAGGTGCCTTCCCAGGGGGCCCTCTACACAGTGGAAGGGATTAAATCCTTTCATGTCCTTTTTAAATTGCTACCAGTCATTCAAAGAATTAGTTTGTAAGTTTGTTTGGGATAATTGTACATTATGCTGTTGTTATTCTAAAATACCAAAGAGATGTGTTACCTTTGTCTCCAAGCACCAAAAAGATGATTTTTTTATTGATTCCCAAGTGTGCGAGGTACTACTATAGGTGATGGGGGTAGTACAAATCTGGGGAAAATTATAATGACATTGTAGGATAATATCATGTAAGGATATTCTTTGCTCTATGGCAATTCCATTTCAAACTGGTTGTCAATTTTTTTTGTATAGACAAGGTCTTAGTTATATTTTCTGCACCTCTCCCAGGAACAAGTAGTGATAGTCCCTTCCTTTGGTGTCCACGCAAGCCAGAAACTTCTCTTTAATTTTACACACAAAGGAGCAGTGGTTTGATTTTGTGTCATACCAAAGGGAAGCTGGGTGGCGACCCCTGTGTAATTATACTTCCTTGCCCCACCCATGGTCCTCCTGGATGACCAAGGTGTTTGGTATTATGGGTGACTACATTAGGCGGGGGATCAGCCCACGTAAGGGCTCTTACCCATGAAGGTTCAGGAACATAAGTCCAAAATACTTCCCCATTTTCCCCAGGTAATATTACCTTACAACTGATGACTGTGAGCATGAAAAGAAAGACGATCTCAGACGTTCTTGGGGTTCTGGTTACCTCACAATTTCTTTTCTATTTTTTTATTTTTTATTTTTTTATTATTTTTATTATTTTTTTTATATATGTGTCCTTATTCCTCCATTACCCCCCACACCCCAGTCATGCCCCACCCCCCCTGTTGTCTGCATCCATTGATTAGGCTCATATGCATGCACACAAATCCCTTGGTTGATCTCTCCCCCTTACTCCCACTGACCCCCTTCTTCCTTGAGGTTTGAGGTTCTGATCGATTTTCTCAGTCTCTGGATCTGTTCTTATTCATCAGTCTATGCCGTTCATTATATACCACAAATGAGTGAGATCATGTGATATTTATCTTTCTCTGCCTGGCTTATTTCACTTAGTATAATGCTCTCCATCTCCATCCATGTTGTTGCAAATGGTAGGAACTCCTTTTTTTACTGCAGCATAGTATTCCATAATGTAGATGTACCACAGTTTTTTAATCCACTCATCTGCTGATGGACATTTAGGCTGTTTCCAAATCTTAGCTATTGTAAATTGTGCTGCTATGAACATAGGGGTGCATATATCCTTTCTGATTCGTATTTCTAGTTTCTTGGGATATATTCCTAGAAGTGGGATTACTGGGTCAAATGGGAGTTCCATTTTTAGTTTTCTGAGGAAACTCCATACTGTTCTTCGCAGTGGCTGCACCAGTCTGCATTCGCAGCAGCAGTGCACGAGGGTTCCTTTTTCTCCACATCCTCGCCAACACTTGTCGTTTGTTGATTTGTTGATGATAGCCATTCTGACAGGTGTAAGATGGTACTGCATTGTTGTTTTGATTTGCATCTCTCTGATAATTAGTGACTTTGAGCAGGTTTTCATATGTCTCTTGGCCTTCCTTCTGTCTTCTTTCAAAAAGTGTCTATTTAGATCAGTTGCCCATTTTTTGATTGGGTTGTTTATCTTCTTTTTGTTAAGTTGTATGAGTTATCTGTAAATTTTGGAGATTAAACCCTTATCGTTGATATCATTGGCAAATATGTTCTCCCATGCAGTGGGCTTTCATGTTGTTTTATTGATGGTTTCCTTTGCTGTGTAAAAGTTTTTTATTTTGATGCAGTTCCATTTGTTTATTTTCTCTTTAGTTTCCATTGCCCTAGGAGCAGTATCAGTGAAGAAGTTCCTTCAGCATATGTCTGAGATTTTTCTGCCTGTGGATTCCTCTAGTATTTTTATGGTTTCCCGTCTTATGTTTATGTTCTTTATCCATTTTGAGTTTATTTTTGTGTATGGTGAAAGTTGGTGATCTAGCTTCATTTTTTTGCACGTGTCTGTGCAATTTTCCCAACACCATTTATTGAAGAGACTGTCTTGACTCCATTGTATGTTCATGCCTCCTTTGTCAAATATTAATTGGGCATAGTGGTTAGGGTCGATTTCTGGGTTCTCTATTCTATTCCATTGATCTATATGTCTGTTCTTGTGCCAGTACCAGGCTGTTTTGAGAACAGTGGCTTTGTAATACAGCTTGATATCTGGTATTGAGATCCCGCCTACTTTGTTCTGCTTTCTCAGGATTGCTGTGGCTATTCAGGGTCTTTTTTATTTCAGATGAATTTTTTGAAGGTTCGTTCTAGGTCTGTGAAATATGCCATTGGTATTTTAATGGGAAGTGCATTGAATTTATAGATTGCTTTGGGTAGTATGGACATTTTGATGATGTTGATTCTACCAATGCATGAACATGGTATGTTATTCCATCTGTTTATGTCTTCCTCTATCTCTTTTTTCAGTGTTGTGTACTTTTCCACATATAGGTCTTTTACCTCCTTAGTTTAGTTTATTTCTAGGTATCTTAATTTTGTTGGTGTGATGGTAAATGGAATTGCTTTTTTAGTCTTTCTTTCTGTAAGTTCATTATTGGTGTATAGAAATGCCATAGATTTCTTGGCTTTAAATTTGTATCCTGCTACATTGCCGAATTCATTTATTAAGTCTAATAATTTTTTAATGGATTTTTTAGGGTTTTCTATGTACAGTATCATGTCATCTGCGAATAAGGACAGTTTTACTTCTTCTTTTCCAATTTGGATGCCTTTTATATTTTCTTCTTGTCTGATCGCAATGGCTAGTACTTCCAGCACTAGGTTGAATATGAGTGGTGAGAGTGGGCATCCCTGTTTTGTTCCTGTTCTTAGGGGAAATGGTTTTAGTTTTTGCCCATTGAGTATGATATTGGCTGTAGGTTTGTCATATATGGCTTTTATTATGTTGAGGTCTGAGCCTTCTATTCCCACCTTGCTGAGAGTTTTTATCAAGAAAGGGTGTTGGATTTTGTCAAATGCTTTTTCTGCATCAATTGATATGACTATATGATTTTTATCTCTCAATTTGTTTATGTGATATATCACGTTTATTGATTTGCAGATATTGTACCATCCTTGCATCCCTGGGATAAATCCTACTTGGTCATGGTGTATGATCTTTCTGATGTACTGCTGGATTCAATTTGCTAGAATTTTGTTGAGGATTTTGGCATCTATGTTCATGAGGGATATTGGCCTGTAATTCTCCTTCATTGTGTTGTCTTTATCTGGTTTTGGTATTGGGGTGATGCTGGCTTCATAGAAGGAGCTTGGAAGTGTTCCTTCCTCTTGAATTTTTTGGAATAGTCTGCGGAGGATTGGTTTTAGTTCTTCCTTGAATGTTTGGTAAAACTCCCCTGTGAAGCCGTCTGTTCCTGGGCTTTTGTTTGCTGGAAGCTTTTTGATGACTGTTTCTATTTCTTCCATAGTTATCAGCCTATTGAGATTTTTAGAATTTTCCTGAGGAAGTTTTTGAAGGTTGTATTTTTCTAGGAATGTGTCCATTTCCTCCAGGTTGTCTAGTTTGTTAGAATAGAGTTGTTCATAGTATTTTTTTTAACAATCCTTTGTATTTCTGTGGGGTCTTGTGTTATTTCACCTCTTTCATTTCTGATTATGTTTATTTGGGTCCTCTCTCTTTGCTTCTGGTGAGCCTGGCTAGAGGTTCATCAGTTTTGTTTTTCCTTTTGAAGAACCAGCTCTTGGTTTCATTGATCTTTTGTATTGTTTCTTTTTTTCTTTTTTTTTTTTTTTTTTTTTTTGGTCTCTATGTCATTTATTTCTGCTGTGATCTTTATTATCTCCTTCCTTCTGCTCATTGTGGGCTTTTCTTGTTGCTCTCTTTCTAATTCTTTGAGTTGTAGAGTTAGCGATTTACTACTATTTTTCTTGTTTTTTGAGGTAGGCCTGTAGAGCTATAAACTTCCCTCTCAGGACTGCTTTCATTGTGTCCCATAGGATTTGCAATGTTGTGTTTTTATTATCATTAGTCTCCAGGATGTTTTTAATTTCTTCTTTGATCTCATTTGATAATCCAATCATTGTTGAGTAGCATGCTATTCAGCTTCCAAGTGTTTGAATTTTTTGAAATGTTTTTATTTTAGTTTATTTCTAATATTATACCATTGTGGTCTGAGAAAATGCTTGATATGATTTCAATCTTTTTGAATTTGGGGAAACTTTGCTTGTGACCTAATATGTGGTCTATTTTTGAAAATGTTCCATATGCACTTGAGAATAACATATATTCTGTGGCTTTGGGGTGAAATGCTCTGAAGATGTCAATTAGGTCCATCTGATCTGGTGTTTCATTTAGAATTGATGTTTCTTTGCTAATTTTTTGTCTGGAGGATTTATCCAGTGATGTCTGTGGTGTATTAAAGTCTCCTACTATGATGGTATTGTTGTCAATCTCTCCTTTGATATCTTCCAGGAAATTTTTTATGTATTTGGGTGCTCCTGCATTGGGTGCATATATGTTTGCCAGAGTTATATCTTCTTGTTGAATTGCTCCCTTTAGTATTATGTAGTGGCCTTCCTTATCTCTTATATCACAAACCCAGCTTTTTCCTCATTTCCATTTGCCTGAAAAATGTTTTTCCATTCCTTTGCTCTCAGTCTGTGTGAATCCTTTGCTCTGAGGTGGGTCTCTTGTAGACAGCAAATATATGGGTCATGTTTTCTTGTCTATTCAGCTACCCTATGTCTTTTGATTGGTGCATTTAATCCATTTACGTTTAATGTTATTATTGACAAGTACATGTTAGTTGTCATGTTTTTCCTTAGTGTTTGTGTTTCTTCTTGCCTTTCTTTTTCTTCTTTTTACAGCAGTCCCTTTAGCATTTCTTGCATTGCTGGCTTGGTAGTGATAAACTCTCTTAGCCCTTTTTTGTCTGTGAAGCTCCTGATTCCACCTTCAATTTTGATTGTTAGCCTTGCTGGGCATAGTATTCTTGGATTCGGACCCTTGCTTTGCATCACTTTGTATATTTCATTCCATTCCTTTCTGGCCTGGTGTGTTTCTGTTGAGAAATCAGTTGATATTCTGATAGGGGACCCCTTGTAAGTAACGTTCTGTCTCTCTCTGGCAGCCTTTAGGATTCTTACTTTGTCGTTGGTGTTCGCCATTCTAATTATGATGTGTCTTGGTGTCGGTTTTTTGGGGTTCAACTTGTTTGGGACTCTATGTACTTCTTGGACTTGCATAGTTTTTTCCTTGCCAATATCAGGGAAGTTTTCTGTCATTATTTCTTCAAACAGGTTTTCTATTCTTTGCTTCTCTTCCTCTCTTTCTGGTATCCCTATTAAGCGAATGTTGTTTCATTTTGTGTTGTCCCAAAGCTCCCTTGGGCTCTCCTCTTGCTTTTTAAGTCTTCTTTCCAGTTGCTGCTGTGTTTGTGTGTTTTTTCCTACCTTGTCTTCTAATTCGCTGATGCTGTCCTCAGCCTCTTCTAATCTACTGTTTAGGCCTTCCATTGTGTTCTTCATTGTAGCTATGTCGTTCTTCATCTCCTCTTGGTTTCTTTTCATGTTGGTGACATTCTCATTCAGCTCCTTATAGTTCTCATTGAGTTGTGTGTATTTGTCATTGAGTTGTGTGTATTTGTCATCCATCCATTTAAACATCCTTCTAACCATTACTCTGAATTCTATCTCTGATAAGCTGCTAGCCTCAAATTCATTTAACTCCCTTTCTGGTGGTTCCTCTTTTTCTTTCCTTTGGGGATTGGTTTTTTGTCTTCCCATGTTTTCCTATAATGTTTTAATTGTAGATCCAATTGCTTTGCGACTCAGGTTCTTTTGGGGATGGTGCTACTGGCATAATCTCTCAGTTCTCCTGGGCTTGTTAATCTAATGTAGCTCCCTACTTGAGCTATTTGGGTTTTCTTGATGTAGGCCTGGGAGCTTGAGAGGCACTACTGCGGTGTTTATATGTCAGCCGCGTGGTGGGGAGTGTCCCAATATTTGCTGTCTTGCACGCTTAATTAAAATCACATGTGCCCAGCAGGGACTCACAATGGCACCCAGGAACCATCTGTTAGGGTGATGGGGCTCAGGGGGCCTGCTCTCTGGAAAGGTGTGACAGTGGTGCCCAGAGTTCTGCAGTATTGGGGTGGGTAGACCCAGCTTTTGCTGTTGCACCTGTGATGGATAGGTGCTTATTCCCAGTGGCGGCTCACAGGAGCACCCGTGGTATGTTTGCCATTACCAGCGAGGCACACTGAAGGACTCTGAAGGGCGCTGGCAGTGTAGCCATGCAATTGAGGCCCCTGTTGGCCAGTATCCAGGATAAGTGAATTCAAAACTTCTACTGCTGGGGGAGAGTGCACCCCTGCTTGTTCAAGTTCGCACCCAGGGAGAGCTCACAGTGTCTCCCACTGGCGCCCTTGGGTAGATGGGATCAAGGTGCCTGCCTGTTGGAACTTTGCCTCTGTGGAGGTGCCCTTGACTGGCGCAGAGTTCTGATGCACTTTGAGGGGTCCTGGCACCGCAGTTGAGCCGCTGGGGTGAATGTGGGCAGTTATCCAGGAAGAGGGAATTCAGAATTTCTACTGAGGGGCTGTGCACCCTTGTCTGTGCAGAATCACACCCTTGGGGGCTCTCAGTGGCTCCCAAGCACTGCCTAAGGAGTGGAGTGCCCTTCGCGACTGGAAATGCGTGAATACAGATACTCGGGAATCTGGAGTTCTGCCGCTGGGGAGGGGGAGGTTGCACTTACTGCTGCCAAGAGGTGCACCTTTGGGGGTGGAGGTCCCAGGGTCCGCGGGTCTGCTACTGGGGTAGCAGGATTTTGGCTGGAGTGGCTGCTGGGTCGCGGGGAAGTTCCAAGGCCTGTCTGGTTGGTGGTGTTGATGAGTTCCTAAAAAAGGCCGTTCTCCCCTTCAAGATGGCGTGGGCTCCGTGCTGGAGTCCTGCTGTCCAGGGAGTGCCCACAGTGGTGGTAGTCTCTCCTTGTCAAGGAGAGCCTGTCTGCCAGCCCCTGCTGCTCCTGCGAGATTTAACTTTCCCTCACTCACTCACACACACACCACGCACATCCACACACTCTCCTTTCTTACCCTCACTCACTCACTCACCTCCATCCTGCCAGCCACCATCTTTTGTTCAGATCTTAAAGTTTTTTCAAGTTGCTACTGGGTGCACATTTTCCTTCCCCCATTTTGAGCTTCAATCTTCCTGAAGGGTGATTTTCTGTCTTTGTTTTCATACAATTTGTCAATGTCCTTTATCTAATATATACCCCCCAAAAAATGTTTACACACTGGAATGGTTTGATCTATTTAGAGATATGTGTACAAGTTTCATCTGGACACTGTACTGTTTTAAATAGCATTAAAGTGCATTAGCTTTGTCTTTTGGTGGTGGTCTTTTCTGTTTTTGCTTGTTTTTCAGTAACCACTTTTCACTAGTGGTATATTGTACTTATGATCAACAAGAAATTTTCCAGTGACCACTTCATACATACTTTTGTTAAAGCAAGTCTCCTTGTAGAGTTAATTTTATAAATCAAATTAAGGTATTTTGTATTAATTACTTCTTACATTTCACGTGGTTAGATTTTACCCATCCTTTCAGATTGACATCAGAATGATGTGCCCTCCCTTCTAGTTTTGTCATCTGCCAATTTGAAAACCATTCTTTTTCTATTTTAATTTGAGACCCTGATAACAATGTGAATAAAATAGGGGAACATTGTAATGTTTTACAACTATTGTAAAAAATGCATTAATACCTTTGATGGAATGGTTGGTTACCTAACTGTATAACTTCTTATTACCTCAAGCCACATTTTGTCTTTCCTGACAAAAGGGAGATGATGTTTTTTTTTTCAATTCAGATATGATGGCTATAAGGTGATCATCTCATCTTTCAGGCTATTAACACTATTAAAAAAGGAAATGAAGTTAGTTTGGCCTGACTTCTCCATGAACCTATTCTAGCTTTTAGATGATAAAATGGTCTCTGTCTTGCCAGTTCAAGTTATCTTGCTCTAACAAGGAAAAATTACAGAGCACTTGCGCTGTCCTGACCAAGCCCAGAAGTGGAACTCAGATTCCAATTGACAGAGCTCATGTTTCAGAAGCAGCCATTTTTAACACAAAAATGACCCAGAAGTATGATACACAGAAATAAAAGTTTGAAAATTGAAAGAATATAATCATTGTTAGAATAGGAAAAGAGATGAACAAGAGAAATAGTAGTGTCACTTTTTCTACTCATTTTTTTTTAATGCAAGAGCTTTTTATTACAAATTTTTTAAATTAAAAAAATATCTTTATTGTTGAAAGTATTACAGATGTCCCTTCTTTTTTCCCCCCATTGGCCTCCCTCCTCCCCATTCCCCCACCAGGCTTTCACCACACTATTGTCTGTGTCCATGGGTTATGCATACATGCATATAATTTTTTTGGTTAATCTCCTCCTCCCCCCATCTCATTTTAAGTAGTCTTGGTTCTTCTCTGTATTTGGATTAGAGACCAGGTGGAAAATTTAAAGAATCTGTATTGATAAGGAGAACTGAAACAGTCTTAAAAACCAAAAGAAAACAAAAGGACTTAAGTCAACTGTGGTTTAGTTAAAAGATAGCAACTTGAGGTCAAAACTTGGACTCAAATCTGAGCTCTAGCACATATTAACTATATGACCTTGGGCAAATCACTTAATTCTTTGTACCCCTGGTTTCTGGGCTTTTACTTTTTTCCCCCGGATGAATGGTATTTAATGAAGTTGGTGTGAATGTTAAAATTTTTCCTTCACAAAATATAAAAAGAGAATCTGTGCTACATTAGGGATACACTTTCCTGTTCTGTTTTTGGGTACTGTCTTTTTTGAGGATTCTTAGCTTGCTATTTTACAAAGTTTTATTAGTGTAAGATACAAATGTGAAACTGATCAAATAAATAGGAATCTCTCTGCCTTTTGAATTGCTTGCAAAGCTTGAAAGATAAAGTGCATCATTAATAGTGAGCAATTTACTATTTTTATGCCTTAGGAATGCAAAGTATGATTTTTTCCTATAACCTAAGTCTTTATCACTAACTTGAGTGAGACAAGTCAGTATTACTTTTTTTCAATTTTGCAAATTAAATAAAAAGTATAGCTAAATTGTTTAGATAAGTGATCTCCAACATGGATTGTGCAAACAAGCTATTGGGGTGCGGGAAGAAAATTAGTATAACTATTCATAGTTATTTTTAACTCATTCTTTTACATTTTCTAATTTTTGTGTAATTTTTATAATATATACGGTGTCCCAAAAATGTATACACACTTTAACAGCTGATTCTATTACATTTTGAAAATAAAATGTATTTTAATAAACACTGCCTTTATAATTATTCAAAGTGTGTATATATTTTTGGGACACCCTGTATGTATATAATTAGATTGATACATTAATATAATTGATCTACAAATTTTGGGGAAACATTTCTAAAATGTATTGATTGGGTGTGTAAAATTAAGAGAGCACTGGTTTGGAGGATGATAGAAATAAGACCAGAGAACTTTTGCTAGAAATTCATCATGTCTGAAATCAAATGCTGCTGTTTCCCCTATGATTCTGAAAATAAGTATATTGTGAGTGAAATACCACTTGTCTGTCCTATTGATTATATCTATCAATGTTATGATTATTCTTCTAATCACTCAAACTAGGAACTTGGGAATCATTCTTTGCCTTCTCTCTTATATCACATAAAATTAGTTGCCAAATCTATTATTTCAGAAACATCTTTCATATCTGCCTCTTTCCTATTCTTCTGCCATCACACTAATTCATGCTTTAATTGTTTTTTGCAACATGAGTTACTACAGTATTGTAACAGCTTCCAAACTGCTTCCTTTCTCCTCACCCAATTTAATCTACCCCCTTTTTTGGTATGTATGCATGTCTCATCGCTACTATTTAAGAATATGTGCTACCTAAAGGTCAGCAGGCATGAGCAGTGTCTTTTAACTTATCTAATGGTGCCTTGCTTGTGGTAGGCAATCAAATGTTTCTAAGCAGATGAAATCAGATTGGGATTTATTTTTCTATCTGGAACTGAGAGTTAAGTTTCAGGCCTTGGAGTTCAGAGCTCACATAAACTTTTCCAATTTTTATAATCAAATAAGGTTAGAGTTAATCTGGCAGACTAAAAAAAACACAGTACTTCCTAAATTCATATTCACATATTTATTTTTTCTTGTTAGTCATTCAGAATTTCACTTTATCTGAGAAAAGTATTTTATAAAAAAAAAAATAAGTATACTGTGGATGAAATGTGACTTGTCTTTACCAAAACATGCTCATAGGGAGCATGCTCTCTGATTCTTTCTCCTTGTCTTGGGAATCAGACTTAAACTCTGGGCTATGTCTTATTACCAAATTCCTATGATTACCTGGATGAATTGTTACAAATCATATAATCTTGCTATGTTTATAGAAATAATCAGACCCAACCTCTCTACCTGCTTTCCCCACCTTCCTCCAGCTATTTTATAGAGATGAAAGAAATGTGACCCGATATCTGACATGACTTAAGATTCTTAGAAGAAAAGCTCCTTATAAATTCAGAGCAATGTGATAAAGTTGCTTCTTGGAAAGAAAGGGGAATGAAAATAAGTTCTAAATGTCTCATTCTTGTATGATTATGGACTTGTGTTATTAGCTTGTTCAAAGACCTTCAGAAACGGTGCATATCAAGTAGACTTGATGCAAAGGACATATTGAATGTATGGATGGCAATGCAGATATTCTTTCCTATTTATATTACAAATACACTTGGTAAATTCTACCCTTCCTCCCTCCACTACCCAGCCACAAGCTCCAGTATTTCCCTTTGAGTTACCTTGACAATTCCAATTCACTTCTGTATGGTATTTAGAATATAAATAATGTTTTTTTTCTGTAAATATCTCCTGTTCTCATTTTATGCACCAATTTACTATCATATTTAATATACACATCATCCATTTCTAGCTGCGTTTTAAGCCCTGAAGTTTCTTCCTTTTGTTTTTGCCAGATTGTTTCAGCACCAAAGAAACTGAGCAATGATGATATTGGCAGCATTGTCTTTTCCTTGCTTTAGACTGATTATAGGCAATTATTTTAGGTCTGTATGACAAAGAGGCTGCTGACATAACTGTTGATCACTCTGTTTCTCCCATGCCAAAGCAATCTGTTATATCATTGCAAAATTGATTTTTGCAATTCAATGCTATAAGGATACAATTGGTTTTTAAGCTGCCACATCAATCAGATATTTTTTTAAAAATTGTTAGTGAGCCAGGGTATAATTCATGGATGTACCCACCCACATCATTAAATAATGTGTTCTCTTTATTTACGTATTTTGTTCGTTGAGATTTATGTAATACGTGCAGAATAAAAAAATGCTGGGAAGTATATTATTCTGTGTAGGTTACCTCATGTAGGTTACTTGTGAATCATCTCAGAGCAGTTACTATACCAAACTTCTAAGCAATACTCTACTCTTGAAGAGAATATGTTCTTTTAGTCATTTCAAACTGATAAAATCCTAGAGGCATTTTCTGGACGAGTGTCTAATTTGACAAATTTTGCTGAACATTTACTGTTTTTAGTAGTTTCAGTTGAGTAAGATATTATTCTCTGGAGTGAGTAGGGCCTCTTACAGTTATCGCCATTCCACACTTCCTACTGAAGCTTATTATAACGGGTTGCCAGAGTTTAATTCTCTAATGCTCTCCATCACAGAATTAGTTTGTTATAAAGATGTACAAAAAATTTCTACAAGTGTCATGTCATATAAATGTCTGATAACTATGTTTTACATCCGAAACTAATATATTAATAATGTATGTCAACTGTAATTAAAAAGTTAAAAAATATTTTAAAAAGGGTTTTTAGGTTTTGGAGAGTACAAATAACTTTATAATATTGAGGAGTATGAAGTTTTGTTGATTTTAGTACATTATGATACTGTCATGCATATTGGAAATAGGAATTTATTGCTTTATGGAGCTTTTCCACATATGCATACATAGGTAATTGGAAAGATTCACATGATAGGGGAAAAAACTTTAGATAAGTAAGGAGTGAAGTTAATTTATTTCAAAATTTCATGAGAGCAGACTTAATGTGTATGGCTGATTTTGGAAAACATTAAATCAAAAGAACTAATTGGTACTTGTTGAGTCTCCATCCTGCTGGCTTTCTAATAATTTCAGCATAGTTTCTTTTTTTCCTAAGTTATTTACATTTAATGGTTTTATTGTGTAATTGATATACATAGCAGGGACCCTTGTATAATGGTCTGATACGTCATATTTTAAGATCAACTATACTCATTGCCATTGTGTTCAGAAGGAGAGTGAGTACATTAGTTCTGTCCCTCATACCTCTTGTTTATGCTCAATGGGGTATTTCTGTCTGATCCACAAACTAGGCATTAAATTTACAAAGTTAATGAATTAACCAATTAAGAATTAGTTTAATAAAAATGACATATTACATGGAATGTATTATCATATAAGCTACAGCCATTCATTCCCACTACAATCCCCATTTTACAGTTGAGAATATTAAATCTTAAATATGTCAAGTCACCGCTAGAGTCACAAATTTATAAAAGGCAGAATTGTTGTTGGAGCCCCTGGTGCTCTTGAATTATTAATGATGAAAGTGGAAGAATTTACCTTTACCTGAACCCAGATATAAGCACCTGAGAAGATATCATCTTCTAAGAGGTAATCTTAATTTGTTGCTAATCTAGTATAAATTCTTCATAACATGAAATCAATTGCTCAATATTCTTACAGTGATTTGCTTTGGAACCAGAAATATCCCAAAATATTTTAAAACTTAAAATAGTGTCTATAAATGACATAGGTTGTCACTGGGACATGATCTAAAACCAGGATTTGTCAACCCTATCTAGTTACCATGCCAATGCCTGGAAATTTGTGTCTCCATTCACCAATGCTACATTCTTAATTATTTGTTTTTTTTAAATGTGTCTATTGAGGGACGACTGTGGAACAACGTAGAGGAACTTGGAATCTGAGGATCAGATTTCATGTTCTGGCTCTGATGCTGTGAAATTGTGCTACTTAAGTCTATGGGAAACCAAGCTCAAATAGGTGGTTGTAATGAGTACAGAGATAATGTTTGTGAAAGGCTTTGTAAATTTTGAAAGTACTATATAGAGTTTCAATAGTAAGCATAATTGTAACATCTGAATATTTCACTATGTTAGAGGGTTTGCTTAATGGCAAAACTCTTTGTCTTGGCCAGACTTTATTGGTTTGTTGTTATTGCTCTTTCTCAGTGCATTTTATGGTGATGATATGAAATAGCCATAGAATTATTTTATCAGCTTTGTTTGAGAGCTAATTGCTAGTGAACAAAATGCAATCTTGTTTAAAATCAACCCCATGTTTCTCCTGTTTCAGTCTCTCTTAGTTTACTGGTGAGTCTTAGGACCATTACTTTTATTTTGGTCAAATATAATTTAAGAATTGCCACATGTATTTCTAAGTTAAATGTGTGCCTCAATCACTCTACCTTTCAAGAATAAAATTTCATCTTTTAGTTTTTCTAAAGGATGTATAATATTTTATTTTTCATGACTTTTCAAAGAATTTTATCTCAGTGTTATTTTTTTAAAAAAATATATTTTATTGATTTTTTATAGAGAGGAAGGGAGAAGGATAGAGAGTTAGAAACATCGATGAGAGAGAAACATCAATCAGCTGCCTCCTGCACACCCCTTACTAGGGATGTGCCCGCAACCAAGGTACATGCCCTTGACCAGAATCGAACCCAGAACCCTTGAGTCAGCAGGCTGACGCCCTATCCACTGAGCCAAACCAGTCAGGGCCTGAGTGTTATTTTTAATGACCATCACTATCCTAAATCACTAAACCTTTCAGTGCCACTAATCAAGTATATGTTATTAGCCTTAAGATAATTCAATTTGTTTTACATTATAAACTTTTGCTAAACCAATATAACTCAGGACAGTGAAACTCAGTTTTCAAGTCATTTTACTATTAGATAGTATAATCAAGGAACACCATCTCTTCATATTAGTGATGTAGAGCTAGTCATTTCCCCAACACTTTTGTATAGATTATAACCATGCTTGATCAAAATGGTTTACTTCAAGTGTGACAGTTTGAGAGCAATTCAAATTTTCAATATTCTCCCTTGATATCTACCAGGAGTTTTTATTATCTATTTGGGTGCTCTTGCATTGCATGCATATATGTTTATCAGGGTTATATCTTCTTGTTGTGTCAATCGCTTTAGTATTATGAAGTGGCCTTCCTTATCTCTTGTTATGGCCTTCACTTTGAGGTCTATTTTGCCATATATAAGTATTGCTACCCCAGCTTTTTTTTATTTCTATTTGCCTGATAGATATTTTTTCCATCCCTTCACTTTCAGTCTGTGTGAGTCCCTTGTTCTTAGGTAGGTCTCTTGTAGACAGCATATATATGGGTCATGTTTTTTAATCCATTCAGCCACTTGATGTCTTTTGATTGGAGCATTTATTTCATTTATGTTTAAAGTTATTACTGAAAGGTACTTGTTTGTAGCCATTTTTATTTTTTTGTCTGTGTTCCTTCTGACCTTTTTATTTCTTTTTTTTACACCAGTCCCTTTAGCATTTCTTGCATTGCTGTCTTGGTAGTGATAAATTCCCTTAGCCTTTTTTTTTTTTTTTTTTGTCTGTGAAGCTCCTTATTTCTCCTTCAATTTTGAATGATAGCCTTGCTTCATAGTATTCTTGGATTCAGTCCCTTGCTTTGCATCAATTTATAAATGTCCTTCCATTCTTTTCTGGCCTGATGTGTTTCTGTTGAAAAATCATTTGATAATTTAATGGGAGATCCCTTGTACGTAACTTTATGTCTCTCTCTTGCAGCCTTTAAGATTCTCTCTTTGTCCTGAACATTTGCCACTGTAATTATGATGTGTCTTGGTGTGGGTCTCTTCAGGTTCATCCTGTTTGGGACTCTCTGTGCTTGTGTGACTTATTTCTTCCCCACATCAGGGAAGTTTTCTGACATTATTTCTTCAAATAGATTTTCTAACCCTTGTTCCTCTTCCTGTTGTTCTGGCACCACTATTATTCGTATGTTGCTTTGTTTCATGTTGTCCCATAGCTCCCTTAGTCTCTCCTCCAGTATTTTAATTTTTTTTTCTCCAATTGCAACTCAGTTTGGGTGTGTTTTGCTTCCCTGTCTTCTAATTCTCTAATTAGGTCCTCCCCTTTTTTTAGTCACTGTTGAAACTTTCCATGGTGTTTTTTATTGCAGCTATAACACTCTTCACTTCTCTTGATTCTTACATAAGTTGTTGATTTTTTTTCCTCCATCCAGTTTATGAACTATATGACCCTTATACTGAATTCTTTTTCTGACATATTGCTTGACTCCGTTTCACTTAGCTGCTTTTCTGGCAATTCCTCCATTTCTTTCCTTTGGGGGTTTCTTTGTCTACCCATTTTTGGTCTCACAACTGATCTAGATGTCAAGTCGTGCAGGAGCTGCTCTTTTGGTAGCAGTGGCTCCTCGGGCTGCTGTTGTTCCCTAGGCAGTAGCAGCAGCAGCTGTTCCTCAGTTGGCAGTGGTTCCTCTGGTTGGTGCTGTTCACAGCAGTGGTGGCTCCTCTGGCTGGTGAGGGGAGGCTGCTCACACAGCTGCTGCTCCTCTGATGGGAGTGGCCTGTTCATGAGGCTGCTGCTCCTTGGATGGGAGCAGGCTGCTCGCGCAGCTGCTGCTCCTTGGACAGGGTTGGGCAGCATGTGGCTACAGCTCCTCAGTCGTGGGCAGGCTGCTCCTCAGATGGGGGTGGACTGCTCAAGTGGCTGCTGTTCCTTGGATGGTAGCTGGCTGTGCATGGCTGCTGCTCCTTGGATGGGAGTGAGCTGCACTTGTGGGTGCTGCTCCTCGGACAGGGGTGGACTGCTCACCCAGTTGCTGCTCGTCAGACGAGTGCAGTCTGCATGTAGCTGCTGCTCCTTGGACCAGGGAGGGCTGTGTATGGCTCCTGCTCCTTGGACGTGGGCAGTCTGCTCGTGTGCCTGCTGCTCTTCGAATGGGGCGGGCTTCTCACAGAGCTGCTGCTCCTTGTATGAGGGAAGGCTGCTCACACAGCTGCTGCTCCTCAGATGGGGGCAGGCTGCTCATGCAGCTTCTGTTCCTTGGACGAGGGTGGGCTGCGTGGGGCTGCTGCTGCTGCTCAGTCGTGGGTGGGCTGCTCCTGCGGCTGCTGCTCCTCAGATGGGGGCATGCCACGTGAGGCTGCTTCTCTTTGGCCTAAGGCAGGCTGCTCACATGTCTGCTGCTCATGTGGTCACAGTGGGCCAGTCAGAGGGGACCGCGCTTCGGAACTCACAAGAGCCTGTGCCCAGTGTGGCTGGAGTCTTGGTGACCATGGGACCACAACTGAAGTAGCAGGTCCCTGGCAGGGGTGGCTGTAGAGTCCCAGGTGTTATCTGAGGGCACCCTGGGTGGAGGTGAGGCTGGGCTCCCAGTTACAGCAGCTCTTCCCTTCAAAAAGGCACGGCCTCTGAGGAAGAGCCAGCCTCCCAGTACTGTTTGCAACTGTAACAGAGGCTGCCTAGTTAGGCGAGCCCAGTTAGCCTCCCCCTGAAGGTCCTGCGGGACCTAACTGTGCCACACACACACACACTCACACACCACATGACCACACACTCCTTGTTTAGTCCCTCACTCACTCACGCTCTCTCCCTCACTGCTGCCTTCTTCCTGCCTCTGTAGTTAGGTCTGGGGTGTTATTGACCCATTCATGGATGGAGTTTCCCTTCTGGGTGTCTGGTTATGTGGTTCACTTTCTAGCACATTGGCCAGACAGGATAAAATTCTCCTCAACAAGACATGACACAAAGGGAATAAAACACAAATGTACTCACAGCACTGATAACCCCAATATAAGAGACCACCTGAGAAAAGAGAATTAGGGGAGAGAAAAGAGAGCACAAATGATATCAAAGAGAGAAAAAAAGATATGAGAGAAAAGGAAAAGGAAGAAAAAGGAGATTCCTATCTAATAAAGAGGGAATATGCTAATTGACCCTCACACCATCACAAAGATGGCAGTGCCCACAGCCAATAAGGAGGGAATATGCTAATTGACTGCCATGCCCTCAAAGATGGCTGTGCCCACAGCCACAAGATGGTGGTGCCCAGTCCCCTCAGCCCTGCCTGGGCAGCAAGCATGCAGCAAGGCCAGGTCCACCCCCAGGCAGGCCCAGCTGCTCCACGAGCCTGCCTCCAAAGTCCCCCAGTCCCCTCAGCCCCCCAACTTCCCAGGGCTGGCCTGAGGTGTAGGCAAGCCTCAGATAGTGGTTACCCATCTTCCCAGGGCCGGCCCAAGGCACAAGCAAGCCTCGGATGGTGGCTGCCCAGCCACCCAGGCCCACCCGAGGCTCAGGTTACCAGGGGCAGCTGAGGCTTGCACTGCCAGCAGTGGCAGCAGCAGAGGTGTGATGGGGCATAACCTTCCCCTGATTGCTGGGTCACCTCCTGCCCCTGAGGCTCCCAGGATGTGAGAGTGGGCAGGCCGGGCTGAGGGACCCCCCTCCAGTGCATGAATTTTCATTCACCAGCTGCCGTGCACAGCCAGCTACCATATATATATATATATATATATATATATATATGGAGAAAACACCACAGAACAAATAAACCAAAAAAAATGCAAACACCAAATACTCAGCAAATAGGGTGGGGGAAGAATCTGTAGAGGCTGAGCTTATATACAGAAAATAATGTTAAGAATTGGATGAATATGGGGAGGGCATCAGTTCAGTATAGAGGAAATAGAAAGGGGTTGAGTAAATAAAAAGACAATGAGAAAATAATAATAATAATAATAATAATAATAATAATAATAATAAATTTACAAAAAATTCATTTTAAAATGGTATAAAAATAACAAATACAATAGAATTATTGAAAAAGAATTCAAAAATAAATAGAAAATAAAGCAACATCAAAAAAGGAAAATAAAGAAAAAAGAAGAAAAAAAAGATAAAATAATAATAAAATAAAATAAAAAAGTGAAGTGTCATTTCTTTGGCTGGTTTAAGATCCTAGTCTTCTGTACTGTCTGCAGTTTCTCAGTTTCCTGTTGCTGAACTGAAGGCCTCTCTTTAGGCCAGTCCCTGTGGACTCTCGGGGACTATTCAGATTTTTTTTTAACTCATTAGGCTTTTATCATCTATTAATATCTTAACATGGATTATTTTCTCATATTAGTTTCAATTGCCTAGTAAGTCCTTGAGAGGAAAGAACACAATATAGGTAAGAGTTACTTGTGAAAAACAGGAGGACAAGGACCCAGAGTATAGATGGAATTACAGTGAAACAGGTTTGGATAGAGAACTTGGGCATTGGAGTGGATAATAGAGAGATGATGGAAGCCTAGGCATCATATGGGCAGGGGCTGAAAGAGAAGAGGTAGAGAAAGAAGATATAAGTACAAAGCCAAAAAAAGTTCCTTTCCCTGTCCTCTGTCTATGGCATCTATTTTCTTCAGCCTTTGTTTAGCAGAGTATGGCCATGGTAGTGAAAGGAGACATTTAATAACCACTGGCCACCACCTCTAGCTTTTTGGTCCTTTTCAGGTTCACAGACAGCAAAGAAAGAAATGGCTCACAGGAGGCTAGGACATTGTTCTTTCCCGTGGACACTGGGTATTGAGCTGAGCAAAAAAAAAGTTTTGAAAAGAGGGAGTATAATATCAGTTAATTGGAAACAATTTTGTCAAAAAACTTGTGTTAACAGACTTCGTGAAGAGCCACATTTAAGAGAGTTTATGGAGTGATGAGAAACTCTTTTTTCTCTATTGTGTAGGTGTCTATGAAAGTGGAGGGGAAAATTAGCTTCAACACAGTAAAATAAGTCAGTAGGAAATCAATAAGCTTGCAGAATTCCTTTACAATTAATCTTTAAAGTGTTGCCTTTACATGGAACCTGGCTGTGAAGAACAGTAGCATTGATAAAGAGCTAGAAATACCATGAGATTCATTAGTGTTTTTTAACCTCTGAAAACCCCCATTTTCAGGAATGAATTACTAAGGAAATAAAAAAGACATTGCCTTCATGTGGTCCTGAATAGAGGATTGGAAAAGACAAAAGCAGTCCTGGTGTTTCATTAAAATGCAGATCTTCATCTTCTAACCTGGATATCTCTTTTACTACTATTAAAATGGGTCTTTCATTAGCATTTTGTTTGGAAAAACTGGAGGGACTCTACTGAAAATGAACCCAAATAGTCAATAAGATGGAGAGGAAGTCCTAACACAGTTAAGGCTATTCTGTCTCAAGAAGAGATGATAAAGAATAATGTAATTATTGTCTGCAATAAAATGGAAAGGATTTGTGTAGAGAAAAGGGAGATGCTGTTCACTTGTCTCCTATAACCATAAAATAGTTTTTAGATTGAAAAAAACAATTTAATTTTAAACCAGGATGGATCTTGGTTTTCCAAAAACAAGTTTTTGAGAATTAGGTTAAAGAAAATCCATGGGAATTAAAACTATGTGATAAAGTTTGGGGAATCTCTAAGGGTTCTTGAGGAATAATCATGGATATACAAGAATATGCTGTATAATATTTTTCATAACTTTTTGATATAAAGCTATTTAAAATAATAGAAATAATACCATTGTAGGATATTATTTTATTTTTAAAATTTATCTGTATTTTCTAATAATCCTATAATAAACACTATATTTTTTAAATAATGAGATAAAAATGATTAAAGGTATTAATGTTGATAAATGAAAGAATTACCTCTATATTCTATAGATTAGGCATTTCTATATTTTCCCACCAACATATATTTTATATTTTTCTCTAGTTTTTCTTTCTGTATTCCTTTTTCATTCTGTTAAGATTTTAGAAATGTATTCAATGAGAATTTTTAGGTGCCTATGTACTGTATTAACTACATAGCTATGAACAGCCTCTACCTGCACTTTACTTAGTTTTGTGACAGACAGATAAGTGAATGAAACAGTGGGGTAATTATTACAGCAAAGTTATGAATGGGCTGTTATGGAAAGTCAGAGGAATGAACTCTTGGATGAGTGCTTAACATCAAATCTGCAAGAGTCAATCTGGGTAAGATAAATATGAAATGCCCTAGGTAAAAGGAGGGAATTGAGAGCATTTTAGGCACAGAAAACACTATTTGCAAAAGCACAGAATTGTGAAAGGACTGACCATGTCTAGAGAATGGTGAGAAGTTGAGTAAAAATAAATGAATCAAGGTTGAAATGTAGGTTTCTGGGTTAGGATAACAAGGTAGTTGGTGAGGCTGTTTACTGAGAATCTAAAAACAAAGGGTGAGGAATAGTTCTAGCATTTGAGTGTAGAGATGGAGGTTGATAAATTAAAAATTGGACATGTTCAATTAGAGTAGTCTGAGAGAAGTTCAAGTGAAGATGTCTAATAGTTTAAAGGGGAGAAGGGAGATCTGAATTGAAGAAGAAATTTGTGACATATTAGCTTCCTATATAATAAAAGCCTAATATGCTAAGTGTCTGACTGTTCATTGGATCATTTGACCAGTCTCTATGACACGCACTGACCACCGGGGGGGCAGACACTCTGATAGGTAGGTGTGCTTGCTGCTGGGGTCCAACCAATCAGGACTGGGTGAGACAGGCTGGACACACCCTGGAGCCCTCCCACAGTCCCCCCCCCCGCCCCTATCATGCACCGGTGGGGTCCCTCCGCCTGGTCTTCTCCCTCTTGCAATCTGGAACCCCTCGGGGGATGTCAGAGAGATGGTTTCAGCCCAATCCCCACAGGCCAGGCCGAGGGAACCCACCCGTGAACAATAGTATAGGAATAAGATCACATGGTGAAGAAAGTGTAAAATGAGAAAAGTGAACAGTGAAGGTAGAACACTAAGACACAGCGATATTTAAGAAACTTTTGAAGGAAGTAGAGTTGCCCCCAAAAGACAATGAAGCAGCTACAGAGATAGGAAAAGTAGGATAGTGTCTTAGAAACCAAAAGGATAAGAGGCATTTTGGTAAGAGGGAGAGATCAATGTAACCATTGGATTTGATAATAAATTGGCCATTGTAGACTGGGGCAATTTCAATGGATCAATGGAGTGGAAACAAGATTATAGCAAGTTGAAGGATGAATAAGAGGTGTGGATATTGAACCAATGATTGTAGACAGCTCTTTAAAGAAACTTGGTTGTTATGTAGAAGCAGGTCATGTTGCAATAACTAGAGGGGTCATCCAATTAAAAGCAACCATATTTGGTTTTTTATTGAGTTTTTTTTAGAGACAGAGGAATAGGGAGATAGAAATATTGATCAGCTGCCTCCTGCACGCCCCCTACTGGGGATCAAGCCCGCAACCCCAGCGTGTGTCCTGACTGGGAATTGAAGCAGTGACCTCTTGGTTCATGGGTCGACACTCAACCACTGAGCCACACTGGTCAAGCTGTTGTTTTTGTTGTTGTTTTTTAATAGAGACTTATGCATGTTTCAATGCTGTTGGTAAGATCTAATAGGGAGAGAAAAGTTTAAAATACAGGAGAGAGAGGGGGCAAGGCATCTATAAGGAAACTGTGATTAGTTATGTTTTGAAATTGAGAAATCTATAGTAATGATTAATAGCCATGCAATAATTTTCAGTAAGAAGTATGAAACTGGATGTTGCTTGAAGATTTAGCTTTAGCTGTCAACAACACAAATGTAATAGAAGCCATGAAAATGAATAAAATGTCTAAGGTAAAGAGTGAGAAAAGAGCGGGGCCATTAGAAACTATGTCCACAGAAGTGTAGAATGAAGAATAACCAGTGAAGCAAACAAAGAATGAATATGTGGGGAGAGAGGAAAAAAATCAAAATAGATAGTGCTATGAAAGTCCAAGGAAATAAGAGTTTCAAGGTGTAGGTGATGGACAACAATGTGTTGTGAAGAGATAATGTAGATTCCTTAACAAAGAGGTCATTAGTGAACTCTAAGAAAGCAGCTGTCCTAGTGAGGTGGAGTATAAGTAAAAATTGAAGTGGCATATATAGAGAGAGGTTACATAGAAAGAGGAGTAAGTTTATGTAGACCATTTGAGAAGTTTAAACATGAAAGGAAAAAATGTAAGATAGTAGCTAGAGGTAGCAGTAGGACACATAACTGTTGTTTTCAAAGTTGGGTATACCTATGCTCCCAGAAAGTTGTTAAAGATTAAGATATTTGATTATTACATGCATGTTCTAGATGTAAAATCTTTGTTTGTCACCAAATCCATCATGCTGTCAACTAATATACAGAGCCAAAGAAGACCTTTAGTTGATTGTTCATTTGGTGCTAGATTATTAATGTTACAGTCATGTCAGCTCATTTTTAATAATTTATATTATACACTGACAATGTTTTTTATGTGAGTTTTGGAATAGATTCCCAGGAGTTTATATGACAGTATAAATGATTAGATTGTAAACACATAGGCTAAGTTTGGGGGCTTGGAATACTAATGGTATTTAATGCTTAGAAATAAAAGTTCTAAGGCTTAATCCTTAGAATTCATTTTTTAAATTTCCTGACTTCAGGAAAGCAAAAATCTACATCAATTTTTATAAGCATAATTTATTTAGAAGGACCCTGTAAATATATTTTAGAACTAAATAGAGAAGCTATAATATTTTGTTTTTAGTTTTTGGTCAAAATACAGTAATATTGTGGAAAGGAATGGGTAGCCACTCCATTGGAAATTAACTTCGGGTTTTATACCTCACTCTTCATTATGTTATTTCTTTACCAGAGTGGTGAGTAGTGAAAAAAGCATGGCCTTTTGTTTCAGATTTCAATTCCAGTGTGAGTTATGCCACTTATTAGCTGTGGGCACTTAATTGGTTTTCAATTTTCTTACCTGCAAAATGGGAATGATATTATCTACTTTGTGGGGAAGCATGAAACTTGGTTGGAAGTCTGTAAGGAGAATTCTCTGATAGGTTAGGAGCCTCTTAGGGAGACCTTGCTGAAGGCAGCAGGCCCTTCCTTGACTTTTCCAAATAAGTCCGAGCCCCTGGATGTTTTACAAGCATCTCTATGTTTAGTCTTCAAACATGACCTTGTAGAAGCATGTTCTTTCTCAAGGATACTTACCTTGCTGATTGTATCTAAAGGTTAATTTTAGTGCAAGCTGTTGTTACAAAAAAGCCTAAGGAGGCAAGCAATCGAGGCTGGTTTTGGTGCCTAATGCCAACCAGCCCCTTAGCCTCTCTTTCACAGAAACGTTTGTCAGAGTATTCTATTCATCCATTGCTCAGGGTCTGCTGGACAGCCCTGGCACTACTTTAGAATATCAAGGATTTAATGAGGTAATTTTTGTAGAGCATATAACTCATTGCCTATCCTAGATTTGTTTTCTTTTCTTTTGGAATTTTCTTCTTCTTTAAACCTAACCACTCTTGTCTACAAATTCAGGTGCTATTTTCATTGTTTTTATTCATATCAGCTGAAATACTTAAAGAAAACTATTAATTCAGTCCAGGGTCACTAACAATCAAGAATTTGGTGATCTTGGTAATTGATTCTACAAGCTAATATGAAACAATGTTTCAAAGGGTGCCTTCAAAGAATGAGAAACAAAAAGACAATGTCAGGTAGTAGTCATAATATTTACCTCTAATGGGGCCAATTCTATCTTTTCTGTCACAATGTAATTGAATAAATTTAAAAAGGAAGGAGATAGGTACACAGTTTGATGGAGAAAAATGTTCTGTCACCTATCCATTCCTTAGAATAAAGATCTGCCCATTAGAGCAATACACTCCACAATCCTCATTATTAGTAAATGTTCTTTTTTAAAGGATAAAACCTATTCTTCAATGTAGTTATTTGGAGTATTTAAATAAAAAAAAGAATTGTGCAAATATATAGAATATTATTTATTTTTTTATTTTAATAAATCTTTATTCAGATTATTACAATTGTTTCTCCTTTTTCCCCCCATAGCTCCCCTCCACCCAGTTCCCACCCCACCTTCTGCCCTTACCTCGCCCCCACTGTCCTCATCCATAGGTGTATGATTTTTGTCCAGCCTCTTCATGAACCCCCCATACCCCTTTCCCCCTGAGAATTATCAGTCCACTCCCTTTCTATGCCCCTGATTCTATTATATTCACCAGATTATTCTGTTCCTCAGGTTTTTAATTTACTTGATTTTTAGGTTCACTTGTTGATAGATATGTATTTGTTGTTCATAATTTTTCTCTTTACTTTTTTCTTCTTCCTCTTCTTTAAGAATACCTTTCAGCATTTCATATAATACTGGTTTGGTGGTGATGAACTCCTTCAGCTTTTTCTTATCTGTGAAGCTCTTTATCTGCCCTTCCATTCTGAATGATAGCTTTGCTGGGTAGAGTAATCTTGGTTGTAGGTTCTTGCTATTCATCACTTTGAAAATTTCTTGCCACTCCCGTCTGGCCTGCATAGTTTCTGTTGAGAAATCAGCTGACATTCATATGGGTGCTCCCTTGTAGGTAACTAACTGTTTTTCTCTTGCTGCTTTTAATATTCTCTCTTTGTCTTTTGCTCTTGGCATTTTAATTATGATGTGTCTTGGTGTGGTCCTCTTTGGATTCCTTTTGTTTGGGGTTCTGTGCGCTTCCTGGACTTGTAAGTCTATTTCTTTTACCAGGTGGGGGAAGTTTTCAGTCATTATTTCTTCAAATAGGTTTTCAGTATCTTGCTCTCTCTCTTCTTCTGGCACCCCCATAATTCTGATGTTGGTACGCTTGAAGTTGTCCCAGAGTCTTCTTACACTATCTTCAACTTTTTGGATTTTTTTTTTTTTTTTTTTTTTTTTTTTTTTTTGCTTTTTGCTTTTTCGGTTGAGTGTTTTTTGCTTCTTTGTATTTCAATTCTTTGACTTGATTTTTGTGTTCCTCTAGTCTGTTTTTGGGTCTCTGTATATTTTTTATTTCAGTCAGTGTATGTTTAATTTCTAGTTGGTCCTTTTTCATATCTTCGAGGGTCTCGTTATATTTATCGGCCTTTTCTAGGATATTCTTGAAAAGCCTTGTAACCGTGGTTTTGAATTCCATATCCAGTCGTTTGTTTTCCTCCATTTCTTTCGTTTGTGATCTGATTCTTTGACGCCGCATTTTCACTGCTTCCCTGAGTTGGTAGGGTAGGTTTCTGTGCTAGGTTTCCTATATGGCCCAGTGGGTCTGCCTCCCCAGTTAACCTGAGGTGGACACTCTTGGTGCACCCCTTTGTGGACTGTGTGTACAGCCTTGTTGTAATTAAGTCTTGATTGTTGTTGGTATCACTGGGAAGAATTGACCTCCAGGCCAGTTGGCTGTAAGGATCAGCTGTGTCTATGCTGGGAGAAGTTCAGTGCTGGAGACAGCCTTATAGGATTAGACTTGCCAAATTGCAATAGCCTCTGTGCTCACCTTGGATGGGGTGGAGTCTCAGTCTTGGCTTCCCGTCAGCCTTGCCCTTGCGTGCATGTGCACGCCTTCAGACCTGTGCCTTCCCCTGCTCCCGAGTCTCCACCCGAGAGTCCAGACTCCCCCCACAAGAGAGTGGGTCCCCAGGGGCTCGCCTGGAACTGGGGTCCAGTGCAGTCAGAACTGGGGCTCAGTGCAGTCAGGAGCCTCCGACTCCCTTCCACTAGGGAAAGCCTGTGGCAACCTCCGCAGCCTTTGTGCGCACTGGCACACACGCGCCTTCAGACTTCTGCCTTCCCCAGCTCCCGAATCTCTGCCCAAGTGTCCAGACTCCCCCCGTAAGAGCGTGGGTCCCCAGGGACTCGCCCAGAACTGGGGTTCAGTGCAGTCAGAACTGGAGTTCAGTGCGGTCGGGGGCTTCCTTCCCCCTTCCGCCAGAGAAAGTCAGCCAGGCTCTCAGCCGCCCTTCCTCTCTGCGCGCACAAAGACCCTTTGTCGTACCTCCAATTCTCTGTGAGCTTTTCTCTTTCCTTCTAGTTTTAGAATTTTCACTCAGCCAGCTTTCCTGTGGTTCTGGATGGTGTCCATTCTGTCTTTTAGTTGTAGTTTTGAAATTGTTGTGTGAGGCAGCAGTTTAGGTGCTTACCTGTGCCACCATCTTGGTTTCTCTCTAGAATATTTTTTAAACGTTTGAATGAAATAGTTTAACAATAATTAATGATAGCACATCTCTAATTCAATGTCAGCTGCTTTGAATCTTTTTCAGAAGTTGGTGATGTAGAAATTATAAATAAAGTAAATTTTTAATTTCAGACTCTAGCTGTCCTTTGTCCCACATAAATACAAATGCTTAAAATTGCAAAATAACTTTACTACATCTATACCAGAGAAACTGAAGTGCCATGAATCTTTTCAATTGGCAAATACTTTAATTTCCCTAAACCTTTAATGCTTGGAATAATCTATTTTGCTTCACCACAAACTTACATTGACATAATAATACACTGATTTACAATAAATATGTATTGAATATTAAGGCATAGATGCTTTCAATCCGGTTCACAGTCCAAGTTAATTACTCATGTTGATATTTGTAGCATTTAAATGCTGTATAATTAGGGACAACCTAATTATTGATAGCAGGGACATGGCCATTTGGCTGGTGGCCAAGGTCTGGGCTGAGGTGGAATGGTATATATATGTCAGGAACTACTCAGGGATAGAGACAGTTCTGACATGGGAGTGCCAGGAATTAAAATGAGAAAGAGTAAGTAAAGAGCCCAGGAGACAATAGAAGAAAAGGGAATAACTCAGCCTATTTTCTCCTTTCATGCCTGAGGAATATGTAAAGCCTAGGTTTTGTAGGGGTGAGGTCTCATTCAACCATTCTTTTTCAATCTCTTCCTCTTGTCCAAGAGAAACAGTTGGCCTAAAAAGTTGCATTTATTATTATTTTTGTTATTATTATTATTATTATTATTATTGCCAACATAAGACCCTTTCTTCATTTCCAAAGAGCAAGGGTTAAGGTGAAATCTATTATTTGGGTGAACTTGCCATGTTTTCAAGCTTCATAACTGTTCCAACCTTAGTCACATGGTATTTTTTTTCAGGCTGCACTCCAGAGGGAACACACTTACAGAGTGTCCACTTTGAGGCCCAATGAGTTCTAGAAGTACACATCATAGAACATCTGGCCGTAGGACCAACTTCAATTTAAGTCCGTGCTGTTGCTTTCCATTTTTTAAATATCAGCAGAGACCTCAGAATCAGGTAAGAGCATCTAGAACAGCCTTGGGCAAACTACGGCCCATGGGCTGGATCCGGCCCGTTCGGCTGTTCTATCTGGCCCGCGGAGCCGAAAGAGCGGAGGGTTCTCTTGCTCTCCCCTCCGCTCCTTCACCAGCAGCAGTGTTAACATGGCAACGTCGGGAAACACGGCCGCAGCTCCTTCTTCTGAGTGGGCGGATTTATATCCGCCCATTCAGTAGAAGGAACAACCTCTCAATCTTCCAGAGGCTCCTTGTAATGCCCGTGGACACGTCTCCTGACATCACCCTGGGTATGCATAGACACGTTATCATGGTGATGTAGGGAGACATGCCCCTGGAGAGCACAGTATCAGAGCCTTTCTGAGGTAAGATTAAGAGCTCTACTCAAACACAATTTTTTCCTGTTCCCACATTCTGTACATCACAATGACTTGTTAATAAAACAACAAAGACTTTCAGCTTTTAGGGCTTGTATCCACTGCATTTTTTTTTTCCCACTGCGGACGCGCGCAGCAGGGTAAAAGACACACATAGAACATGTCACACTAGCCATGCTGCGGCTGCAGTTTTTGCTGATATGGATGCGGTATCAGTAACGCTACCGTGGCCACTAACCGCATGTGTTAGCGGCAAAACAAATGCATTTTGCGCTGTGTTTGCTTCTCCCCCTTGCGCCTGTAAAAATGCATGCTACAGGGCATTTGTGTTAACATGCACCACTGCACATTGGCATCAATGCAAACATGATGGAAACCTGTGTACCCTGCATTAACCCTAGCTGCGCTGCATTGCACTACTGCACCACACTGCAATGGCAGCACGGCTAGTGTGAACGAACCCTAATTCAGTGGGTTGAACAAAAAGATTGTATAGAAATGTGATGAACTAAAGATTTTATTACAAAATCGCTTAATTTCAGGGTTTCAGAAGTAATTGGACAAATGAAAAACTGAAAATCAAATGTTCATATCTAATACTTGGATGAAACCCTTTCCTGGTAATGACAGCCTGAAGTCTTGTACTTATGGACATCACCAGATGCTGGGTTTTCTCCTTTGTAATGCTCTGCCAGGCTGTCACAGTAGGGGTATATATATAAATATCCTGCCATTTCCAGCTTTTAATAAGAAAAACTGTTGCAATGGGCATTTAAAAGTGGCACTTGGTTGTTTTTATAGAGTCCAGTGGATGCAATCTGACATTGATAATGGGCTCTTTCACACTATGTGCACTGTGGCTGTTTTTTGCCAGTAACGGAAGTGCTAGTGGTAACTACTGGTTACCCATGTTTTGCACTGCCCTAGCACCTCCCATACAAGTGTGTCTGGAAGACACAGCAATGTGTAGCTATGTGTGTTACCATAAACAAAGGGCCTGTGTGAAAGATACACAGGTTTCCTATGGAGGAAAGGGGTTGTTCTCTATGGTCAGGGTGTGCCTCTGTCCCATGTCTGAACTTTTTCAGATGATTTTGTTATATATATATTTTTTAGAAGACCAACTTTATTTTGCCTTTGCCATCTTCAATATAAGGTATGTTATTGTGCTATGATTCCTCCATTTTTTGAAGTTTCAAATTATAATAATTAGTGTTTACATTCTTCTTGTTAAAATGTTTGAAATGAATAAAACTATTGAAATTAAAAAAAAGACCCCATACCCTTTTATGTAATGATGTTTACTTTGAATTTATATTAGTTCACACAAACACTCTATCCATGCTTTTGTTCCGGCCCTCCGGTCCAGTGTAAGAACCCATTGTGGCCCTCAAGTCAAAAAGTTTGCCCACCCCTGATCTAGAAGCAAAGCTTTGGATTTTATTGGGCTGTGAACAAGAGGCAGAGGAGAGGGAAATATTGAATCTTTTGGTGTTATGACTGTGTGAGGATCTATTAAATAGCTGTGTCATAATTGAGACTTTCTCTATGAAACTCATACAAGTCTAAAAAATTCTGCCTTTGTGGGTGCAGAATATTGGGTAAGTGGGATAAAATTTGGATTGCAAACAAATTTTAACAAGGCTAAGTGAGTAAAAATAATCAAGATAAAGTCTGTTAAAGCAAGTTCACTTAGGGAGGAATACCAAATTACAGAAATGAGTACAAGATGGTCTTGGATTGGTTATGTATAACTATAATAAATAATTGCCTTGAGACTATGGGAGTTATCCTATACAAGAAAAGGCTAATATGCAAATTGTCCTCTTGTGAGTTCGACTGACCAGGAGTTTGACCGCTTGCTATGACGAGCGCTGACCACCAGGGGGCGGCACAGAATGAAAAAAGGCCCTGGCTGGCAGCAGGAGTAAGGAAGGCTCCAGCTGGGCCTGATCACCGGCCAGGCCTAGGGACCCTACCCATGCACTAATTTCATGCACCAGGCCTCTAATAGGTAAATAATGACATTACTACAATGTCATGGGTGAAATGGTGAACATTATCTTATATATACAGGGTGTCCCAAAAAATGTATACACACTTTGAATAATTATTAATCTCAATGGGTTAAATCTGAAATGAAAGAAACATCTATTGAGCTATCATCTGTTAAGTATGTATACATTTTTTGGGATGCCCTATAGGTATAGATATAAGTATATAGCTATAGCTTGAGATAGAGATAGAGATAGATAGAGATAGAGATAGATAGAGATAGAGATAGAGATAGAGATAGAGATATATTAATAGCATGAAGAAAGTGAGTTGTAATCTTCTTGGTATATTCTGCATCAGTTAGGCTTTTATTATGTCTTTCATGTGGAATAATATATTGTTTCAGTATTATGGCTTAAATGAGATATGAAGTAAAGAAGGGTCAAGGTAAGCTAGTTGAAGTGATTCCTTTGAAATATGTAGAAAATTCCCCCCTGTAAAAGATTGCTAAGAGAACTGAAGAGTTAGCTTATCCGTAAGTCTTCAAAATAGTTGGAAAAATATTATATGTGGAGTAAAGGGGGTGGATCAGGCAGTTGTTTGACATATCCACTCAAGTCAGACCAGAGGAGAGATGAGCTTTAATTAGTGGAGCAAGTCAGAACATTTTTATGTAACACCTCTCCTCATTTTTCAGTACAGAATTATTTAAAAGTAAATACAGATTTTAAAAAAATCCTCTAAGATTTATCTGAGTAGGGCAAACAACTAACTTTGTAAAATGTCTATTGCAGGTTGGCTATATGGTAAAGGCGATCTATTAGTAGATTTTTGGAAAGCCATTTAAGTAATAGAAGTCTGTGAAATAAAGTTCATTCACCCTGGTATCAACAATTCAAAGGAGAAAATTGGATTCCTAAATGTCAATTTTGTTTCTCATTATAATTTTTATACCATTTGCCCTCAGAAGTATTTTTAAATAGTTCATAGACTTTAAGATTTCCCAGACCTCTTTTACATTTGTAAATATTTAACACCAACCTTTTTTTTTCCAGTTCTCAGTGTGCCTACTAATTTGTCATTTATTTATCCTGACTTCCTAGATTGTGTTCTAGCAACACAAAAATGACATATGTGAAAATATTTCCATATAATAATCATATTTCTAGTTTATAAATTATTCTAGTTCTTACTGTTTTTCTAAAATTTCTCTCCATGTCCAAAGCAGATGTTTGTGACAACTAAATGAGATAAAGTTAGCTGCTAAACTGTGCCCCCCAAATCATTTTTTTATTCTGTAGTAACATAAATTCTAAGAATATAAACTTTTTTTCAAAGTAATTTAAAAAATATATATATTTTTATTGATTTCAGAGAGGAAGGGAGAGGGAGAGAGAGAAACATCAATTATAAGAATCATTGATTGGCTGTCTCCTGCATGCTCCCTACTGGGGATCGAGCCCTCAACCCAGGCCGAAGCTCTATCCACTGAGCCAAACCTGCTAGGGCTCAAAATAATTTTCAATCTGCTAACTTACTGAGTATATATTATTGAGCACTGTGGTAGGCATGTTAATGAAATATTTACTTTACCTTAATTCCAATTTCACCATGGCTATATCTAAACGCACCAAGACTTGCCTGGCCAGTGTGGCTCAGTGGTTGAGTGTTGACCTGTGAACCAGAAGGTCATGGTTCAATTCCCCATCAGGGCACATGCCAGGGTTGCAGACTCGATCCCCAGTAGGGGACATGAGGGAGGCAGCTGATCAATGAATGATCCTCTCTCATCATTGATGTTTCTATCTCCCTCGCCCTTCCTTTCTAAAATCAATAAAAATAAAACACACAAACAAAACAGCTGCTAAAAAGAAAAAGAAATGAACCAAGACTCAATAACCAAACAACTGATAATTTCATGCAAGTAGCACTTGTTTGGGCTTAAAGATATTCAACATTGATTTTTTTTTTTTGAGCCCTCAAATATGCATTTATTTTTTGAATTTTTATTGTTTAAAGTTTTACATATGTCTCCTTTTTCCCCAATTGCACCCCCCACCACTCCCACCCCCGAGGGCAAGCCCCCACTGCCACAGTGTCTGTGTCCATTGGTTATGCTAATATGCATGCATGCAAGTCCTTTGGTTGATCTCTAACCCCCTGCAACCCTGCCATTTGTCTCTAGTTCCATTTTTGTTCATCAGTTTCCTAGTATGTTGATCATTATATCCCACATATGAGTGAGATCATGTGATATTTATCTTTCTCCAATGGGCTTATTTCGCTTAGCATAATGCTCTCCAGTTCCATCCATGCTGCTGCAAATGGTAAAAGTCCCTTCTTTTTTATAGCGACATAGTATTCCATTGTGCAGGGTCTTATGTTTTTGGGACACCCTGTACATATAAGATAATGTTCACCATTTCACCCATGACATTGTAGTAATGGCATTATTTACCTATTAGAGGCCTGGTGCATGAAATTAGTGCATGGGTAGGGTCCCTAGGCCTGGCCCGTGATCCCTTGCTGGCCTGATCGCCCACAATTGCCCTCCCAGTTTTTTAATCCACTCATCTGCTGATGGGCACTTAGGCTGTTTCCAAATCTTAGCTATTTTAAATTGTGCTGCTATGAATATAGGGGTGCATATATCCTTTCTGATTGGTGTTTCTGATTTTTTGGGATATAGTCCTAGAAGTGGGATTACTGGGTCAAATGGGAGTTCCATTTTTAATTTTTGAAGAAACTCCATACTGTTCTCCACAGTGGCTACACCAGTCTGGATTCCCACCAGCAGTGCACGAGGGATCCTTTTTCTCCACATCCTCCCCAGCATTTGTTGTTTGTTGATTTGTTGATGATAGCCATTCTGACGGGTGTGAGATGATATCTCATTATTGTTCTGATTTGCATCTCTCAGATGATTTAGTGAATTTGAGCATGTTTCACATGTGTCTCAGCCTTCTGTATGTCCTCTTTCAAAAAGTGTCTGTTTAGTCATTTGCCCATTTTTTTGATTGGATTGTTTATCTTCCTTTTGTTAAATTGTATGAGTTCTCTGTAAATGTTGGAGATTAACCCCTTATGGGATGTATCATTGGCAGGTATGTTCTACCATGCAGTCGGCTTTCTTGTTGTTTTGTTGATGGTCTCTTTTGATGTGCAGAAGCTTTTTATTTTGATGTAGTCCCATTTCTTTATTTTCTCCTTAGTCTCCATTGCCCTAGGAGCTGTATCAGTAAAGATATTGCTACAACATATGTTTGATATTTTGCTGCCTATGGAGTCTTCTAAGATTTTTATGGTTTCCCATCTTACATTTAAGTCCTTTATCCATTTTTAGTTTATTTTTGTGTATGGTGAAAGTTGGTGGTCTAGTTTCATTTTTTTGCATGTATATGTCCAATTTTCCCAACACCATTTATTGAAGAGACTGTCTTGACTCCATTGTATGGTCTTGCCTCTTTTGTCAAATATTAATTGAGCATAATGGCTTGGGTCGATTTCTGGGTTTTCTATTCTGTTCCATTGGTATATATGTCTGTTCTTGTGCCAGTACCAGGCAGTTTTGAGAACAGTGGCTTGGTAATATAGCATGATGACATTAACAGAGCTAGCCCAAAATGTCGGAATGGATATCATCAATAAATCACACAACAAATGCTTGGGAGGAAGTGGAGATTCTAATGAAGTGGAAGGTGTCAGAAAAAGCTTTCCTAAATAAAGGAAGGGGGCAGTTACATAGGGCACTCATGGATTAGCTAAGCAAAATCTAAGGCATGAGGAAGAAGGTGAGAATGGGTCAGTGAGGCTAGAATTTAGTAGTAAAATCAGGCTGAAGAGATACAGAGCCTTTTGGACCATTGGATGGAGTTTGCATTTTGTTTTAGGTACATTGAAGGTCCAGTGAATATTTTCAAGAAAGGAGATAGAAAGGTCTCCTTTTTACAGAAGTGTCTAGATTTGCCAACTAGATGTGGAAAATGAGGAAGATGGAGGAGTTAAAGGTAACTACAAAGTTTCCAGCATAAATGACTGTGTGCAAGATGATGACATTAACAGAGCTAGCCCAAAATGCCAATAGTAGGATTTTTATGAGGGAAGAAATAACGACTTTGATTTTGACACATTGAATTTGAGGTGACCGAGGAATCCTATATAATAAAGATGTAATATGCAAATGGTCATTACGTGGTGAAGAGTAACAACTGACCACATAACGACCAGATCACAGATCAGCTATGAGGGTGGCGCAGCTAGCTACGAGCTGGCAGCAGAGAGCTACAGGAGGGGGCAGGGCAGCAAGCTAAGGGGGCGCAGAGTGGGGTGGAAGGAGCTGCAGGAGGGTGGGGCAGCAGGCGGAGAGCTACAGGAGGGCGGCATCGAGCTACTGGCTACAAGTGGGCAGCAAGCTATGAGGGGGGAGTGGGGGAAGGGGCAGGGGGAGCTACAGGATGGTGGAACAGCTGGTGGAGAGCTACTGGAGGGCAGCAGCAAGCTACTGGTGAGCTACTGGCACATGGATTTGTGCGCAGGGCTACTAGTTTAATATAAAAATGTTTAGCAGCTATTCAGAGTTTAAAGTTAGAGCCAGATAAAGTAATTTGATTAAATATATTTATTTAGGAGTTATCTGTTTATAATGGAACTAGAGGCCCAGTGAACGAAATTCGTGCACGGGGTGGAGGTGTGTGTCCCTCAGCCCACCCTGCACCCTCTCCAATCTGGGACCCCTTGAGGGATGTCGGACTGCCCATTTAGGTAGGATCGGGCCTAAACAGGCAGTTGGACATCTCTCTTACAATCCAGGACTGTTGGCTCTCAACTGCTCGCCTGCCTGCCTTCCTGATTGCCCCTAACCGCTTCTGCCTGCCAGCCTGATCACCCCCTAACCACTCCCCTGCCAGCCTGATTGATGCCTAACTGCTCCGCTGCCAGCCTGTTTGCCCCTCACTGCCCTCTCATGCAGGCCTGGTCACCCCTAACTGCTCTCCCCTGCAGGCCTGGGTCCCCCCCAACTGCCCTTCCCTGCAGGCCTGGTTGCCCCCAAATTCCCTCCTCTGCCAGCCTGGTCACCCCTAACTGCCCTCCCCTGCAGGCTTGAACGCCCCCAACTACACTCCCTTGCAGGCCTGGTCCCTTCCAACTGCCCTCCCCTGCTGGCCATCTTGTGGTGGCCATCTTGTATCCACATGGGGGCAGGATCTTTGACCACATGGGGGCAGCCATCTTGTGTGTTGGAATGATGGTCAATTTGCATATTACTCTTTTATTAGATAGGATGATTGAAGCTATAGGAATAGATAATTGATAAGATGGGGGCAGGAAAGTAAAAACGTCTGTATTTTACAGGTCTTCATAGAAAAAGTTGTCATTATAGAAGACTGGGGAAGAGTCAGAAAGTTATGATGGAACCTAAAGGCTACATTAGGAGAAAACTTAAGATCATATATAGTAAGCCCAAAGATATTTTTTTCTTTCTCTTTTTAAATAAATCTTTATTCAGATTATTACAATTGTTTCTCCTTTTTCACCCATAGCTCTTCTCCACCCGGTTCCCACCACACCTTCAGCCCTTACCTCGCCCCAATGTCCTCATCCATAGGTGTATGATTTTTGTCCAGTCTCTTCCTGAACCCCCCCCATACCCCTTTCCCCTGAGAATTATCAGTCCACTCCCTTTCTATGCCCCTGATTCTATTATATTCACCAGATTATTCTGTTCCTCAGGTTTTTAATTTACTTGATTTTTAGGTTCACTTGTTGATAGATATGAATTTGTTGTTCATAATTTTTATCTTTACTTTTTTCTTCTTCCTCTTCTTTAAGAATACCTTTCAGCATTTCATATAATACTGGTTTGGTGGTAATGAACTCCATTAGCTTTTTCTTATCTGTGAAGCTCTTTATCTGCCCTTCAATTCTGAATGATAGCTATGCTGCGTAGAGTAATCTTGGTTGTAGGTTCTTGCTATTCATCACTTTGAAAATTTCTTGCCACTCCCGTCTGGCCTGCATAGTTTCTGTTGAGAAATCAGCTGACAATCGTATGGGTGCTCCCTTGTAGGTAATTAACTGTTTTTCTCTTGCTGCTTTTAATATTCTCTCTTTGTCTTTTGCTCTTGGCATTTTAATTATGATGTGTCTTGGTGTGGTCCTCTTTGGATTCCTTTTGTTTGGGGTTCTGTGCGCTTCCTGGACTTGCAAGTCTATTTCTTTCACCAGGTGGGGGAAGTTTTCAGTCATTATTTCTTCAAATAGGTTTTCAGTATCTTGCTCTCTCTCTTCTTCTGGCACCCCCATAATTCTGATGTTGGTACGCTTGAAGTTGTCCCAGAGTCTTCTTACACTATCTTCAACTTTTTGGATTTTTTCTTCTTTTTGCTTTTTCGGTTGAGTGTTTTTTGCTTCTTTGTATTTCAATTCTTTGACTTGATTCTTGTGTTCCTCTAATCTGTTGTTGGGTCTCTGTATAATATTTTTTATTTCAGTCAGTGTATGTTTAATTTCTAGTTGGTCCTTTTTCATATCTTTGAGGATCTCATTATATTTATTGGCCTTTTCTAGGATATTCTTCAAAAGCCTTATAACCATGATTTTGAATTCTATATCCAGTCGTTTGTTTTCCTCCATTTCTTTCGTTTGTGATCTGTTTCTTTGATGCCGCATTTTCACTGATTCCCTGAGTTGGTAGGGTAGATTTGTGTGCTAGGTTTCCTATATGGCCCAGTGGGTCAGCCTCCCCAGTTAACCTGAGGTGGACACTCTTGGTGCACCCCTTTGTGGACTGTGTGTACAGCCTTGTTGTAGTTAAGTCTTGATTGTTGTTGATATCCCTGGAAGGAATTAACCTCCAGGCCAGTTGGCTGTAAGGATCAGCTGTGTCTATGCTGGGAGAAGTTAGGTGCTGGAGACAGCCTTATAGGATTAGACTTGCCAAATTGCAATAGCCTCTGTGCTCAGCTTGGATGGGGTGGAGTCTCAGGGCGGAGCAGACAATCTTTGCTTCCAGTCAGCCTTGCCCTTGGGCGCGTGCGCGCCTCCAGACTTCTGCTTTCCCCGCCTCCCGAGTCTCCGCCCGAGAGTCCAGACTCCCCCCACAAGAGCGTGGGTCCCCAGGGGCTCGCTTGGAAATGGGGTTCAGTGCAGTCAGAACTGGGGCTCAGTGCAGTCAGGAGCTTCGGACTCCCTTCTGCTAGGGAAAGCCTGTGGCAACCTCCGCAGCCTTTGTGCACACTGGCTCGCGCGCCTCCAGAACCCTGCCTGCCAGGGCTCCCCCAGGTCTCCCCCGAGTCTCTGAGTCTCAGGGTGCCTTTCTCTCTACCTGACAGTCCAGACTCCCCCTGTATGAGCCTGGGTCCATGGGGTTTAGCCCGGGACTGGGGTTCAGTGCCGTCAGAACTGGGGTTCAGTGCAGTCGGGGGCTTCCTTCCCCCTTCCGCCAGAGAAAGTCAGCCAGGCTCTCAGCCGCCCTTCCTCTCTGTATGCACAAAGACCCTTTGCTGTACCTCCAATTCTCTGTGAGCTTTTCTCTTTCCTTCTAGTTGTAGAATTTTTACTCAGCCAGCTTTTCTGTGGTTCTGGATGGTGCCCGTTCTGTCTTTTAGTTGTAGTTTTGAAATTGTTGGCGAGGCAGCAGTTTAGGTACTTACCTATGCCGCCATCTTGGTTTCTCCTCACCCAAAGATATTTTATAATCATTCAGACACATTATGAAATGAATTATCCTGTTGAGTGTTTGGTGTAAGCACTCTGACATAAACATTTATAGTACATTTTTCCCTGATGAAATCTGTAATCTCCAGTTCTGGAAGCTTTTAAAAGTCAGTTTAGCTCCAAACTCATCTTTTATTTATTGTATTCTTGGAAATGAGCATTCATCCTTGAGCAAATAATAGATCTCTAGCAAGTGGCAAACATTGCTAATTTCAATTATTTAACTGGATAGTTACATGTGGATAGAATAATGCAGAAAAAGGGTAGAAAAAGGGATCTACCAAAAGAAAATGGTCAAATTGCCAGTGTAGATTCAACGAATGAATAAAATGATAGCATTATAAATTCATACTTTTCAGAAACATTATGCATCATGCATGGAAAAGTGCCCACAAACACACACACAAACTTATCTTTTGCTCCAACACAAATAAACTATATTTGGTTCTCTCAAAGCAACAGAATTTCTCATGCCTTTGGACTTTTGCACATGCTGTTTTTTTTGTCTGTAATATCCTTATCTTCAGCAGTCTTCCTCTTTCCCTGCTTGCCCTTCCCACATCCTCAGGGCATGCACAAACCAAGTCAAGCAAATTTTGATTTTTCTTTAAGACTTATTTCCTGGAAACTCTCCAAATGTCTTTCTCAATCATCCCACCCACTAATTACTACAGCTCTGATTTAACACCCCTTTTCTGTTCTCTTAATTGCCTTATACTTATTTAGATTATACAACTTATCCCAAAGATATGATTTTATTTATTTTTATTTATTCTTTTTTTTAATAAATCATTATTGTTGAGATTATTACAGTTTTCCCCCCATAGCTCCCCTCCACCCGGTTCCCACTCTACCCACTGCCTTTACCCCTCCCCCCCACTGTCCGCATCCATAGGTGTATGATTTTTGTCCAGTCTCTTCCCGCACCCCCCACACCCCTCTATCCCCGAGAATTGTCAGTCCACTCCTTTTCTATGCCCCTGATTCTATTATATTCACCAGATTATTCTGTTCATCAGATTTTTTATTCACTTGATTTTTAGATTCACTTGTTGATAGATATGTATTTGTTGTTCATAATTTTTATCTTTACCTTTTTCTTCTTCTTCCTCTTCTTAAAGAATACCTTTCAGCATTTCATATAATACTGGTTTGGCGGTGATGAACTCCTTTAGCTTTTTCTTATCTGTGAAGCTCTTTATCTGACCTTCCATTCTGAATAATAGCTTTGCTGGGTAGAGTAATCTTGGTTGTAGGTTCTTGCTATTCATCACTTTGAATATTTCTTGCCACTCCCTTCTGGCCTGCATAGTCTCTGTTGAGAAATCAGCTGACAATCGTATGGGTGCTCCTTTGTAGGTAATTAACTGTTTTTCTCTTGCTGCTTTTAATATTCTCTCTTTGTCTTTTGCTCTTGGCATTTTAATTATGATGTGTCTTGGTGTGGTCCTCTTTAGATTCCTTTTGTTTGGGGTTCTGTGCGCTTCCTGGACTTGCAAGTCTATTTCTTTCACGAGGTGGGGGAAGTTTTCAGTCATTATTTCTTCAAATAGGTTTTCAGTATCTTGCTCTCTCTCTTCTTCTGGCACCCCCATTATTCGTATGTTGGTACGCTTAAGGTTGTCCCAGAGGCTCCTTACACTGTCTTCAACTTTTTGGATTCTTTTTGCTTTTTGTTTTTCTGATTGGGTGTTTTTTGCTTCTTCGTATTTAAAATCTTTGACTTGATTCTTGGGATCCTCTAGTCTGCTGTTGGGTCTCTGTATATTATTCTTTATTTCAGTCAGTGTATGCTTAATTTCTAGTTGGTCCTTTTTCATATCCTCGAGGGTCTCACTAAATTTATCAGCCTTTTCTAGAAAATTCTTGAAAAACCTTATAACCATGGTTTTTAAACTCTATATCCTGTAGTTTGCTTTCCTCGATTTCTTTCATTTGTGACCTGTTTCTTTGTCTCCACATTTTTGCTGCTTCCCTGTGTTGACAGCATGGCCTTGTGTGCTAGGTGTCCTATAGGGCCCAGTGGCTCAGCATCCCCAATTACCTGAGGTAGGTACTCTTGGTGCACCCCTTTGTGGTCTGTGTGCACAGTCTTGTTGTAGTTAAGCCTTGATTGTTGTTGGTATCACTGGGAGGAATTGACCTCCAGGCCAATTGGCTGTGAGGATCAGCTGTGTCTGCAATGGGAGAACTTCTATGCTGGAGACACCCTTATGGTGTAAGACTTGCTTCAATGGGGCTTTGTTGCTCACTGAATCTGCCCCCTGAGTGTGTCCCTTATGGATCTGAGGAGTTGTAATCTGGATGGTCCCACTCTGACCACTGGGTACACTGGCTCTTGGATCTTCAAGGATGTGCAAATTTAGCCTCTGCCTGAGGCCACCCAGCAGGAGCTACAGACAGATCTGCAGATTCCTCTTCTTTGTACGGGGTTTGGAGGTGCCCAGATGAGACCCAGCTGTGAAGCAATGCAAGATTCTGTGGGGCCTTGGCCTTCTTTTGGAAGTTCTGGTGCTCTCTGATGCAGCTGCAGTTTGTTAGGTAGTTTTAGATTGCAAAGGGTCAGCCCATTCATATGCAAAAGCCTCTGCGCAGAGCTTGGGTGGGGCTGGGTCTCAGGGAATCAACAGGGTGGAGCCAACAGCTATGGCTGATCCTCAGCCCTCCCCTAAGAGACCCGCAGGTCTCAGTGTCCCTCATTAATTGCTGCACGCACCTCTGAGAGAAAGCTGCCCTCGAGTTCCGCCCAATGCCAGACAGTCTAGTTTCTCCACAAATGAGTCTGAGTCCCCAATGTCTCACCCGGAACTGGAGTTCAGAGCAGTCAGGAGCTTGTGTCTCCCTCCTGATTGAAAAAGACAACTGCATACTCAGTTGCCAGCCTTTTCCACGCTCACCTCCATACCTCTGCACTTCTGCACCTCCTCTGAGTCTCAGTGTGCTTTTCTCTTTCCTTCTAGTTGTAGAATTTCCACTCACCCAGCTTTCCTGTGGTTCTGGATGATGTCTGTTTTGTCTTTTAATTGTAGTTTTGAAGTGGTTGTGAGAGGCAGCATTTTCAGGTGTTTACATATGACGCCATCTTGGTTTCTTCTATTTTTATTTATTCTTCATTATTCTTTCCCCTCTATATTATTTTAATAAACTTTTTGTTCTAAAACAGTTTTAGGTTTGCAGAAAAGTTGTGACGATAGTATGGAGTTTTCATATAACCCCCACCAATTTACTTTGTTAACATTTTATATTAATAGATATATTTATCAAAACTAATATTGATACAAAATTGCTAATTAAAGTCCACACTTTATTTAGACTCCTTAGGTTTTACCTAATGTTTGGTTCTTTTTTATTTTTTTCATTGCCCCAGGTTCCCATCCAGGATATCACATTACATTTATCAGACTGTTTGTTGACATGAGCTACTATATTTTGTTCATTTTACTATCACCACTACCTAGTAGAGTGCCTGTGGATGCTTAGGAAATATTTTTTAGATTGATAGAAGAATGAATATATAAATTGTTGAATAATATTATGTAAAATATCATGTATAATTATCTCATTACATGTACACTATATATATTATATACTTACTCCCCATTATATATATAAACTTCATAGAAGAGAACTTGATTCTTGAGGTAATATTGTTTCTTCTAAAGACAGCATTTATCTCTCCTAATAAAGGTATGAGATTTATGTCTTTAATTACACAAAGATAAAAAAGTATTGCAGATTTCATACTACACTACACATTATTAAATATTCAATTACTAAGTCAGCTATTGAGGATGGCTATGAAAGTCAAAATTTAAAAAGTGATGCATTGAGCTTGAAACCAAGATGGTGGCATAGGTAAACAACTAAACTGCTGCCTCGCACAATAATATCAAAACTACAACTAAAAGACAAAACGTACACCATCCAGAACCACAGGAAAGCTGGCTGAGAGGAAATTCTACAACTACAAGGAAAGAGGAAAGCACATTGAGAATCAGAGGAGCTTCAAAAGGCTGAGGTACGGAGACGCGCAAGCGCACAGAGAGGACAGGCGGCTGAGTGCAAGGGCGGCTGAGTGCGCATCTGGCATTCTAAAGCAGGAGGGAGACGGAAGCTCCCAACTGCGCTGAACTCCAGTTCTGGGTGAGTTTCTGGAAACCCAGACTCATTCAGGGAGAAACTGTACTGTCTGGCAGAGGGCAAAACTCGAGGGCAGCTTTCTCTCAGGTGCTTACAGAGATTACCGAGGGACACTGAGACCCAGGGACCTCATAGGGCAGGGCTGACAGGGAGCCAAGGCTGTCTGCTCTGCCCTGAGACTCCGCCCCATCCAAGCTGGGCACAGAGGCTTTTGCAATTTTGCAAGTCTTGTCTCATAAGGGTGTCTCCATCACAGAAGTTCTCCTAGCGTAGACACAGCCAATTGGCCTGGAGGTCCATTCCTCCCAGTGATACCAACAACAATCAAGGCTTAACTACAACAAGGCTGTACACACAGTCCACAAAGGGCTGCACCAAGAGTGTCCACCTCAGGTAACTGGGGAGGCTGAGCCACTGGGCCCTATAGGACACCTAGCACACAAAGCTACTCTACCAACTCAGGGAAGCAGGGAAAATATGGAGACAAAGAAACAGATCACAAACGAAAGAAATAGAGGAAAGCAAACGACTGGATATAGAGTTCAAAACCACAGTTATAAGGTTTTTCAAGAATTTCCTAGAAAAGGCCGATAAATTTAGTGAGACCCTCCAGGTTATGAAAAAGGACCAACTAGAAATTAAATATACACTGACTGAAATAAAAAATATTATACAGAGACCTAAAAGCAGACTAGAGAAACGCAAGAATCAAGTCAAAGATTTGAAATACAATGAAGCAAAAAACACTCAACCGGAAAAGCAAAAAGCAAAAAAAAAAATCCAAAAAGTTAAAGATAGTGCAAGGAGCCTCTGGGACAACTTGAAGCGTACCAACATCCGAATTATGGGGGTGACAGAAGAAGAGAGAGAGCAAGATACTGAAAACCTATTTGAAGAAATAATGACTGAAAACTTCCCCCACCTGGTGAAAGAAATAGACTTGCAAGTCCAGGAAGCGCACAGAACCCCAAACAAAAGGAATCCAAAGAGGACCACACCAAGACACATCATAATTAAAATGCCAAGAGCAAAAGACAAAGAGAGAATATTAAAAGCAGCAAGAGAAAAACAGTTAATTACCTACAAAGGAGCACCCATACGATTGTCAGCTGATTTCTCAACAGAAACTATGCAGGCCAGATGGGAGTGGCAAGAAATATTCAAAGTGATGAATAGCAAGAACCTACAACCAAGACTACTCTACCCAGCAAAGCTATTATTCAGAATGGAAGGTCAGATAAAGAGCTTCACAGATAAGAAAAAGCTAAAGGAGTTCATCACCACCAAACCAGTATTATATGAAATGCTGAAAGGTATTCTTTAAGAAGAGGAAAAAGAAGAAAAAGGTAAAGATAAAAATTATGAACAACAAATACATATCTATCAACAAGTGAATCTAAAAATCAAGTGAATAAAAAAATCTGATGAACAGAATAAACTGGTGAATATAATAGAATCAGGGGCATAGAAAGGGAGTGGACTGACAATTCTCAGGGGGAAAGGGGTGTGGAGGGTGCAGGAATAGACTGGACAAAAATCGTTCACCTATGGATGAGGACAGTGTGGGGGAGATAAGGGCAGAGGGTGAGGTGGGAACCAGGTGGAGGGGAACCATGGGGGGAAAGAGGAACAATTGTAATAATCTGAACAATAAAGATTTATTAAATTTAAAAAAGTGATGCGTTGAAACAAAACTAAATAATTAAATGGCATAGTAATCCCTTGTACTTCTATAACACTTTATTTTTGCAAAGCTTTTAGATGTGTATTATTGTACTTGAATTTCACAACAACCTGGTGAGTTATCTTTATAGTAAATATTAAAAAAAACATTGCCAAGAATAGTGCTGTGGTGATACAGATATAATAAAAATTTACAACTGTCAGACTAGCACAGCATCACCCAATAAGAGCTAATGAATATCAATTATACTGACAAGACTCAGGTGAACAGAGTAGAATTGAAGGGAAACTCTTGTGGATTCCCCTACTATGCACACTTAGGACACTGTGAAAGGAATATTTCATAAATCATGTAGCCAACACAAAACTGTTGGCAGCTAATTTGTGTTTCTAAGATCTTCCCTGTGGAGTTGGCCCCAGGATGAGTCCATAAAAAGGATGACATAATTGCACAATCAAAAGTAGTAGGTTAATGATTAAGTCTGATAGATATTAGGTCTGGTGTGAACAAACAGTAAAGAAATCTTCTGTGGGAAAATGGACAGAAAGTGAAATTAAAAGGCTGAACGGGGCTATGGAAGAGATATCTTTGACTGAGGTTTTTGCAGAAAGAACAGCTGATCCTGGACCAAATGTTACAATGGGGGGAATTCCCCAAATGGAATACTTGTGTTGATAGAAGTTTGTAGCCAAATATTTCTGGCAACAGGGTGGTTAAGGCCTTGCCTTCATATACTATGCATAGAATGAGCAATTCTGGCTTTAAAGACTCTCAGCCTTTGTGGATAATAATTTATGCCTTCTTTAGTCTAGAAATTCCTGTTTTCCTCACCCCTATCATCTGTTTTAGAACAAAAGCATTCCGGAGATTCTGACAGGGACTGGTTGGACATTGAAGGACATGGAAGTTGTTACCCTCTGATTTATCATTTGGAGTAATTCCAGTCTCCTTGCAGCCTTGCATTTCGTCATGATACTGACAACTCAAATTCAATGGGGAAAAGTACTGGTAAAGCAAAACAAGTTTATATTATGATATTTTACTCATGACATTTTCTACAAATTATCCTTATTTATTTTTATCCATTTAGTTCTGGGAGAGACTAAAGCAGAGAACAATCATAAATGTTATAGCTATAAACAAGTTATTTTCCCAATAATTGAAAAAAAGACCTGTCAGAACATGTGTCAGTGATGATACAAAATCCATTTCTGTAATGTTTATAAGGTCAGGTTTATTAAATATTTTTCTGGGAGCTTGATGTTTATCTCTAAAAACAAGATTGGGTATTTATCATGATGAATGAGTATTTCTAAATCAAGATCTTTATTCAAGTAAATGGGACAAACCATATACAATGGATCTAACTCAAATTTATCCATTATGCTTGTAATTAAAAATGGAGATTTTTTAGAAGTACAAGTAGAAAATAAAAGTAATCTGCTTTTAAAATTGCAAGAAGAATTTGTATGCATATATATGGAGACAGACAATAGTGTGTTAAAGGCCTGGGTTGGAGGGTGGAGTGGACTAGAAAGGGTCAATGGGAAAAGAGGGTGACATATGTAATACTTTCAACAATAAATATTTTAAGAAAGAATAAAATAAATAAAATAAAATTGCAAGCATATTAGCTTCTATGTTAGATGAAGATGATATAATCTAATCAGGGATAAAGGTTTCAATAGGGCATTGTTCTCTTTCCATAGTGCAGATGAAATAAATGGGTGATATTAATTCAGGGCTGAGTAGATGGAAAGCTATATCACAGTAAGATAATTGAGACTGATAAGTATCATTATTTGAGGAGTTAACATAGTTGCAAGAACTGAATAGATACATTCTAAAAACTCCATTCACCTATATAGCCATTTGTGTAGAGTTAATCAAAATAGCAATTGCCTGTAGTAGTAGACAGACTCAGCATGCTAGGAAGGAAAACATACTATGGGTGGTAAATGGACTGAGAATGCCCTTTGCCAATAGCAGGTGGTAGCCCTGGGAGGGCCATTATGTAGGCCTAATAATCTGATGGTCTCTGCTTATTTCCTGATAGCAGAATTAAAATTTTTACTGACTGCATATACTGTACTGACTCTTTTAGGTCAATGGAACTCAATATTGCAAAAAGTGATTTACTAGAGATGTGATGGTAAATCCTACATTTTTAGAGAGTGTGGCCCAAAGTTTTGTTTTTAGTACTTTATTTCTTTAGTGCAGTTTTAGATTTACAACAAAATCGAAAGGGAGACCCTGGCCAGTGTTGCTCAGTTGGTTGTGTGTTGTCCTGTGCACTGAAAAGTTGTTGGTTCAATTCCCCATCAGGATACATGCTGGTTGCAGCTCAATCCCCAGTAGCGGGTGTGGAAGAGGCAGCTGATCAATGTTTCTCTCTCATATCAATGTTTCTCTCTCTCTCTCCTATCCTCTCACTCTAAAAAATCAATAAAAAGTCTTTAAAAAAATGGAGAGGGAGATACAGAGATTTCCTGTATACCCACTGCCCACACACATGCATAGCCTTTCCTGTTATTAACATCGCTCACCACAATGTGCAGTTTTTGTAGCAAGTATGAATGAACCTACATTAACACATAATAATCACCCAAAGTCCATAGTTTACTTTAGAGTTCATTCTTCATATTGTACATTCTATTGGTTTGGAAAAATGTATAATAATGTGTCTATGATTATAATACTATTCAGAGTAATTTTTGAGCCTGAGTTCTTATTCCTTTCACATAAATTATTGATGATCTCTATTCTTTCCATAGTTTAGCCACCACTAGTTCTTCATTCCAGTTACTAAAGGAGAAATGTATTTTGGTTTCACAGTGCTATCATATCCAGGAAATATAAATCATTATCATAGATCATAAGAAGAATGGAAAGATTTCCCTATGAATATTACATGAATTATATCTTTATTGGAATCAAGAGTCTTATCTGGACATGTGATAGATATTTTCAAATTTCTTATTTTAAAAACATGCTTGTTAGTTAGCAAGGGAATATTATTTCTGCCACCTTAATCAAACTTGATTAACATAAAATATGTTCTAAAAATTTCTTATCCATTTATTAAGCACTAGAGGCCCGGTGCATGAAAATTCATGCACTGGAGGAGGGGTCCCTCAGTCCGGCCTGCCCCCTCTCACAGTCTGGGAGCCCTCAGGGGCAAGAGGCGACCTGTCAATCAGGGCAAGGCAGCGCTCCCATCACACCTCTGCTGCTGCCACTGCCGGCAGCACAAGCCTCGGCCAGCTGGTTACCTGTGCCTCGGGCCAGCCCTGGGCAGATGGGCAGCTGACATCCAAGGCTTGCCTGTGCCATAGGCCGACCCTGGGTGGCTGGGGACCTGAGGGGACTGGGGGACTCCAGAGGCAGGTGCGTAGAGTGGCCGGACCTGCCTAGGGGTGGGCCTGGCCGTGCCATGCGCCTGCTGCCCCTGCAGGGCTGAGGGGACTGGGTGCTGCCATCTTGTGGCTGTGGGTGATGCCATCTTTGAAGGCATGGCAGTCAATTAGCATATTCCCTCCTTATTGGCTGTTGGTGCTGCCATATTTGTGAGGTGTGATGGTCAATTAGCATATTCCCTCTTTATTAAATAGGATTCTATATTTATATTATACTAGAGGCCCAGTGCATGAAAATTCATGCACTGGAGGGGTGGTCCTTCAGCCTGGCCTGCCCCCTCTTACAGTCTGGGAGCCCTCAGGGGTGAGAGGGGACCTGGTGATCAAGGGAAAGCGACACCCCATCATGCCTCTGCTGCTGCCACTGCTGGTAGCACAAGCCTTGGCCAGCCTTGGTTACCTGAGCCTCAAGCGGCCCTGGGAGGCTAGGCAGCCACCATCCGAGGCTTGCCTGCGCTTCGGGCCAGCCCTGGGCGGCTTGGGGGGACCAGGGGACTGGGGGACTCCAGAGGCAGGTGTGAGGAGCAGCTGGGCCCGGCTGGTGTGGGCCCAGCCTTGCTGCATGCCTGCCACCCCAACAGGGCTGACAGAAGTGGCCACCATGATCTTGTGACTGTAGGCACCACCATCTTTGAGGGTGTGGCAGTCAATTAACATATTCCCTCCCTATTGGCAGTGTGCACCACCATATTTGAGGGTGGGACAGTCAATTAGCATATTACCTCCTTATTGGCTGTGGGCACCTCCATCTTTGTGATGGCGTGAGGGTCAATTAGCATATTCCCTCTTTATTAGATAGGATTGTGTTGTATGGAGACTAGAAATCAGAATATATGATTAGCACAGTTTATGCCAAAAAGTGAATTCAGTTAAAAGCATGATGGCCCATATGCCATGACTGGTGAGTAATTGGAGTTTTACATGCCCAGTAGGATGAACACTTTGGAGTAAGCTTAGCTTCAGATAATAAAAAAGACAGACTAAAGGGCTGATGGGAGTGTTCAGAGGGCATAGGGGCATCTGATAGGTGGTAATCAAAGTAATATTTAAATTCTTTAAAAGTGGAGAAGGGGGGTACAGAGATTAGCAAGGTGATTTATGAGTGTCCTCAAAAGCAGATGACAACCTAGAGGATAAGGATTGCAAGAGGGAGATTAGGGAAAAAAAAACATAAAGAAGAGAGAGAAGGTGACAAAAAGTTAGGGGCTGGGTTTGGTGAGAAGAGATTAAGATACTAAGGAGACCATGCAAAGGAGAAAGAAAATAGTGGGTTGTTTGGGAGCAAGAATGGAATAAGGGGGTCCAGAGAGTGCATAGGGGCTGAGGAAGCCTGAACATAGAATGGGTACAGAAGGGAGTGGGAAGGCAGAAGTGGGAGGGGATTGGTAAAGAAAGGAAGTGATGTTGAAGGGTATGGGCCATTGGGAAGACAACCAGCTCGTTATTACAAATTTGGTGTATTCCGAGCAATGCAGATGGTTGGCATCTGTGAATAATTTAACTTTTTTAATTTGAGACATTTATTTAATTACCATTTCTTTGCTCCTCTGAACATAAAAATGTGACTTCTCAGATCACTTGGGGACACTGGAAAAACAGTGACTCGGGTTAAATAAATTATATGTAAATGATGTATTAATAAATAATTCTAGCCCTTCTGCTACTAATTTATGTTTTAAAAAAGAGCTATAATTGCCTGGCTGGTGTTGCTCAGGAGGTCATGGTTTGATTCCCAGTCAGGGCACATGCTGGAGTTGCAGGCTTGATTCTAGTATGGGGCATGCTGGAGGCAGCCAATCAATGATTCTTATCATTGATGTTTCTATCTCTCTCCCTCTTCCTCCCTCTCTCTGAAATCAATAAAAAAAGAGCTACAATTAAGATTGAGCAATGGGATAATTAGCAATGGCATGTAGCCACCTGGTTGGGAGGGTTGTTAGTGACTGAACAGACTGGTATTATGATTGTTTTTTCTTTTCAAGGAAGTTTAAAGTATTTCTTCTTTTTATGAAATGCCTCTATCTTAAATTTGAGATAACTGAAATGTGCTAATATGATAATCAGAGTCAGTAGCATAGTCCTACATGGTCATATGAAACTATAGAAAGAAGTATGTAAGAAGTAGCATTAACTTTTACTTTAAGAAAATATTTCCAACATCAATATTAGACCTAGACATATAGCATATTTATTTGTCTAGTATCAAATATGAAGGTTACATTTTAAAGATATTGTCTTTCTCAAATATCCATTTTAACCGTATATATTTCAAACAGTTTCCAAAGAAAAATGAATCTAAGAGCCTCCAATAATGATTTCTATTCTTTTTGTGTAATGTTAACTGAATATGAGTAAAATATATTTAAGAAAGCTGTCATTTCTCTGCCATTTAATAAAGTCATTTAAGATATACTGTAGCCACATTTTAAAAAACATATGTAAAGTTTAAAACATCTAAACTTGAATGTGCTCCTTTTGAAGGGTATCCATAAAAAATTATTTAGATGGAGCAGTTGACCTGAAGGTATAACATATCAGAGCAAACTCTCTGGGTCTCCAATTTTAGACTGTTTTGCACTGTAGCAGGGAATATGTTGCTTGTGCTGCACAGATACTCTGGAAAAACAGTGACTCAGTATGTTAGTGGGAGGGAAAATCAGGTGACATAACAGGCTATTGCTAAAATGGATCTGACGTGTTCTTATATAATCAGCACATAAACACCCACACCCATAACCAAGGTAACAAGGCTAGTTTGGTCACAAAGGTTTCCTATCTTTTATATACTCTTTTTTGGCTTCAAAATGCCCTGTTGCAAAATCAACTCCTTGTCCCAACACAATTCTCTACCCACTTAACATTACCATCTACTAGTGTTCACATTTTGTGTATCTACCTGTATTTCCTCTTTCTTGGCCTATTTGATGCCCTTTTTATAAATCAGGTTTATTGATGAACCAGAGACCCAGTGCACGAAACTCATGCAAGGGGGGGGGGGGGCGGGGAATCAGCCCAGCCTGCACCCTCTCACAATCTGGGACCCCTCTAGGGATGTCCAACTGCCGGTTTGGGCCAATTCCTACAGTCAGACATCTGGCAGTCGGACATCCCTCTCACAATCCGGGACTGCTTGCCCCTAACTGCTCTCCTTCCTGCCTACCTGCTATCCTCTAACTGCTTGCCTGCCTGCGTGCTCAGTGCACGTCATAGTGACTGGTCATTCTGGTCATGCTGGTCATTCTGCTGTAATGGTCTCTTAGGCTTTTATATAGAGAGATACTTTTTATACAATAAAACACCATTTCAGAGTATACTTCTATAAGTTTTGATAAACATTTATAGTCATGTAACCACAACTACAGAACATTTCCATCAAGCCCCCTTCCCCTAATTCGGATCCTTTGTTCAAAACTCTTCCATTTTATTCCAGCCCCTGGCAACCACTACTATGTTTTCTGCCCCTGTAGTTTTCCTTTTCCAAGATGTCATACAAATTAAATAATAGATTGTGAAGGTTTTTGAGGCTGGCTTTTTCCCCCACTTGGAATAATGTAGTATTTGCAATCCGTGCATGTTGTTACAAGTACCACCAATTCCTCTCTCTCTCTCTCTTTCTCTCTCTCTCTCTCTCTCTCTCTTTTCTGAGTAGTATTTCTTTCCAAGGCTGTACCACAGTTTGTTTATCCATTCTCTAGTTGAAGGGTATTTTGGTGATTTTTAGTTTTTGGAGACTATGATTAAAGCTTCTATAAACATTCACATATAGACTATTGTGTGAACTTATATTTTCACTTCCTTGAGTGCTAGGTTATTTGATAAGTATATGTTTAACTTTGTAGGAAACAAACTGTTTTCCAAAGTGGCTATGAAATTCTGCAATTCAATCAGCAATGTATAGGAGAGTTTCAGTTGCTGCACATCCTCTTTAACACTTGGTATTCTCAAGTTTCTCTTGTTTGTTTTGTTAGTCATTCTAATAGGTGTTGTATTCATCGATTAGGCTGCAATTTTTTATCTTTACCCAAGGAGCAAGGATATTTTTTCCCATTAATTTTTCTAGAGAGAGTGGAAGGGAGTGGGGAGAAGGAAGATAAAGAGAGAGAGAGAGAGAGAGAGAGAGAGAGAGAGAGAGAGAGAGAGAGAGAGAGAGAGAGTCATCAATGTGATGATTGGTTGAATGAGTTGCTTAAAAACAAACATTTATCTTGAGGCTGGGAAGTCCAAGAGTCAGGTACAAAAAGTACCTGCTTCCTGGTTCTTGGATGGCCATCTTCTAATTACATTCATAAGTGCTCCACCCTCATGATCTAATTATTTCCCAAAGGCCCCACCTCCAAATACCATCACATTGGGTGTTAGGAATTCAAAATAAAAATCGTGGGAGAAAACATACATTTAGTCCATAATAGGTGTTGTAGTTTTCATGTGGATTTCCCTAATGATTAATATTTAACATTTTCAAATGTACTTTTTTTCCATCAGGATATCTTCTTTGGTGAAGTGCCTATTTAATCATTTGCATTTTAAAAATGTTTCTTTTGGAGAGAGAAAATGGCGACCAAATAGGCATACTTTTATTGCCCCTCCTTCAGGGGCCAGATTGGAAATAAAACTACTAGTAAATGGGGAACATTAACCCAGAATTACCAACTGAAGTATAGCTGAGAACAAGACTTATAGCAAGGAAGGGCAGAAAACACCTGGAGACTGGTAGGAAGGATAAGGTTAAGAGTGGGGTTAACCCAGCTTCCATGGGCTGCAAGAGTGAGGAGGGAGCTCCTGGCTATGGGAGTGTTGTTTCCTGGGGAAAATCAAAGCCCATGTAATATCCAGCCACGAAAGGCAAAAAGCAGCAGGGCTGCTGGCCAGTAGGGAGCCTGGAGCTGGTAGACCATAACCAGTTCGAAAGAAAGCCTCCATTTCTGTTTGGTTGTTTTGTGGTTTTTTGTTTGTTTGTTTCTCTCTCTCTCTCTCTCTCTCTCTCTCTCTCTCTCTCTCTCTCTGTGTGTGTGTGTGTGTGTGTGTGTGTGTGTGTGTGTGTTTATGCAGAGAACAGGCGTTTCACTGGTAGCTACTCACCCAAGGCTTTGATGGAGGGAGGATAGTGTGGATTCAAGGTGCCTAAGGAGAAGCTGGTGTGGGAAGAATTGGAGGGAGATGTGGAAAAGCAGCAACAGGCCATTCTGCATTGGTTCACATTCCCCCAAAATGAAACTGTCATTTTTCCTGAGAGGTACTAGCCACTCCCAGAAGCCAAAGCTCAGGAAAAGGAAGAAAACCCACTTATGTGATACAGCCCTCCACATAATCAGGAGCCCTGCCTGCCACACCCTGCCTCTTGACCTTTACAGAAGAGAGAGCAGCACACACCAAGCCTACTGATTTGAACAAACTCAGGAAGCTACAGTGACTGGATTTGGGCAGTGGTGGGGGGGCGTTGTCTGCTCAAGTGTCGCAGGAATATGACTAGTGCTTCCTCCAATTGCCAGAAAAGGAACTAAATAAAATAGAGGAAAGCAATTTGTCAGATAAGGAATTCCAAATAATTGTTTTAAAGGTGAACAAACAACTTAGTGAAAACTACAACTTATGGAACTTAATGAGAGCTACAACAGCATAAAAAAGACATAGAAAACATCAATAAAAATCAAGAGGAAATGGAGAATGAGAGAGCTGAAATAAAAACTACCCTGGAGTGAATCCATAGTAGACTAGAAGAAGCTGTGGGCCGAATCATCGAATTAGAAGACAAGGTAGAAAAAAACAACACCCATTCAGAGTAGCAATTGGAAAAAAAAATTAAAAAGCAGAATGAGAGTTCAAGTGAGCTTTGGGACAACATGAAATGAAACAACATTCACATCATAGGGGAGCCAGAATGAGGAGAATCTAAGCAAGGAATAGATAACCTGTTTAAAGAAATAATGGTAGAAAATTTCCCTAACCTGGTAAAGGAAAAAGTCAGACAGTTTAGGAAATACAGAGAGTCCAAGTCAAGATAGACCCCAAAAGACCCACACCTAGGCACTTCATAATTAAATTGGCAAATATTAAAGACAAAGAGAGCATCTTAAAGGATGCAAGAGATAGAAAGTTACCACAGGGGAACTCACATTAGAATGTCAGCTGATTTCTTAATAGGAACACTTCAGGCCAGAAGAGAGTGGCATGAAGTATACAAATGAATGAAAAGCAATGGACTGAATCCAATACTACTCTACCCAGTAAGGCTATCATTCAAAATCAAAGGTGAAATAAGGAGCTTCACAGACAAAAGAAGGCTAAAAGAGTTTGTAACCACCAAACCAGCACTGCAAGATGTGCCAATGGGACTGTCTTAGGAAGATATAACCCAGCCGGTGTGGCTCAGTGATTGAGCATCAGCCTATGAACCAGGAGGTCACGGTTCCATTCCTGGTCAGAGCACATGCCAGGGTTGCAGGCTCAATCCCCAGTGTGAGGCATGCAGGTGGCCACCAATCTATAATTCTCTCCCATCATTGATGTTTCTATCTCCCTTTCCCTTCCTCTCTGAAATCAATAAAAAATCTATTTTTTTAAAAAGAAGAAGAAATAAAGAGAGAAGAACATAGGTATAATAAATGAAAATGGCAAAAAATAAGTACCTATCAAAAATAACCTTAAATGTAAATGGCTTAAAGGTTCCAAAGAAAGGATATAGGGTAGCTGCATGGATAAGAAAACATGACCCATATACTGTATATGCTGTCTACAAGAAACGCACCTAAGAACAAAAGACTGACAGAGTATAAAAGTGAAAGGTTAGAAAAAAGTTTTCATACAAGTGGAAATGAAAAAGAGTCTGGGGTAGCAATACTCATATCTGACAAAACAGACTTCAAAATGAAGACATAACAAGAGACAATGAAGGTCACTTCATAATACTAAAGAGATCGGTGCAACAAGAGAATATAACTCTGGTAATCATATATGAACCTAATACAGGAGCACCTAAATATATAAAAATAACATTTGGAGGATTTTAAGGGAGATAGGACAGCAATACAATCATAGTAGGGGACTTTAACACCCCACATAAATCAGTGGGTAGATCTTCTGGACAAAAAATCAACAAGGATACAGTGACACTAAATGAAACACTAGATCAGATGGATTTAATTGGCATTTACAGAACATTTCACCCAAAAGATGCAGCATATACATTCTTCTCAAGTGCACATGGGACATTCTCAAAGATAGACTACATATTAAGACACAGACTCAGTCTCTACAAGTGCACAAAGGTTGAAATCATATCAAGCATCTCCTTGAATCACAATGACATGAAATTAAAAATCAACTACATTAAAAATACTCAAAAACGTACAAACACATGGAGGCTAACTAGGGTGTTATTAAACAATGAATGGGTTATCAAAGAGATCAAGGAAGAAATTAAAAGAAACATCCTGGAAACAAATGAAAATGAACACACAACAACCCAATATCTATGGGATGCAGTGAAAGCAGTCCTGAGAGGGAAGTTCATAGCACTACAGGCTTACCTCAAGAAACAAGAAAAACTTTTAATAAACTATCTAACCCTCCGACTTAGAGAATTTGAAAGAGAGCAAGAAGAAAAGCCCAGAGTAAGTGGAAGGAAATAAATAATAAAGACCAGAGCAGAAATAAATGGCACAGAGACTAACAAAAGATCAAAGAAACCAAAAGCTGGTTCTTTGAAAATATAAACAAGATTGATGAACCTTTAGCCAGATTAATTAAGAAACAAAGAGAGTGGACCCAAATAAATAAAATCAGAAATGAAAAAGGTGAAGTAACAACTGACACCACAGACATACAAAGGATAGTAAACAATTACTATGAACAACTCTATTCCAACAAATGAGACAACCTGGACAAAATGGACATATTCCTAAAAAAATGCAATCTTCCTAAACTCAATCAGGAAGAATAAAAAACCTGAATAGCCCCATAACTACTGAAGAAATTGAAGCAGTAATATATACACTGAGTGGCCAGATTATTATGATCTCTGAATGCATAATAATCTGGCCACTCAATATATATATATATATCCCCAGAAAAAAAAAAAAAGCCCTTGTCCAGACAGCTTAACAGGCAGTTTTACCAAACATTCAAAGAACTACCACCTATCCCCCTCAAACTATTCCAAGATATCCAAGAGGAAGGAACACATTCAAGCTCTCTTTTTATGAGTCCAGCAGTACCCTCATTCTAAAACTAGATAAAGACAACACAAAGAAAGAGAATTACAGGCCAATATCCCTGATGAACATAGATGCTAAAATCCTCAACAAAATATTAGCAAATCAGACCCAGCAATTCATTAATTGCTGGATTTATTTATGCCAGGCTGGTACAATATTCATAAATCAGTAAATGTGATACATCACATAAACAAATAGAAAGATAAAAATCACATGATCATATTAATTGATGCAGAAAAAGCATTTGACAAAATCCAATACCAATTTTTGATAAAAACTCTCAGCAAAGTGGGAATAGAGGGATCATACCTCAACATAATAAAGGCCTTTTAGGACAAACCTACAGACAATATCTTAGTGCGCAAAAACTAAAAACATTTCTCTTAAGAATAGGAATAAGACATGGATGTCTGCTTTCACCACTTTCACCACTCTTATTCAACGTAGTATTGGAATTCCGAAGCACAGCAATCAGACAAGAAGAAAAAATAAAAGATATCCAAATTAGAAAAGAGGAAATAAAACTGTCATTATTCGAAGATGGCATGATATTGTACATAGATATCCCTTAATACTCAATCAACGAACTACCAGCTTTAATAAATGAATTCAACAATGTAGCAAGATACAAAATTAACAACCAGAAATTGAGAATTTTCATACACTAATAATGAATTTTCAGAAAGAGAAACTAAACAAACAATCCCATTTACCATAACAACAAAAAATTGAGATACTTAGGAATAAATTTAACTGAGGAGGTAAAAACCTGCACTCAGGACATTGAAAAAAAAGATAGAGAAAGATATAAACTGGAAGAATACTAGTATACTGCATTCATTGATTGGGAGAATTAACATCAGTAAAATGTCCATACTATCCAAAGAAAACTATAGATTCAATGGAATCCCTATTAAAATACCAAATTAGACATACAGATGTCTAAGAGACATTTGAGAAAAATGCTCCAAGTCACTAATCATCAGAGAGATGCAAATTAAAACAACAATGAGATATCACCTCACACCTGTCAGAATGGCTACCATCAACAAAAGAAATGACAAGTGCAGGGGAGGATGTGGAGAAAAGGGAACCCTACTATACACTGCTGGTGGGAGTGCAGACTTGTACAACCACTATGGAAGATAGTATGAAGTTTCCTCAAATAATTAAAAATGAACTGCCATTTGATCCTGTGATCCTAACTCTAGGAATATATCCTAAGAAATCTTAATCAATAATAAGAAAGCATATATGCACCCCTATGTTCATAGCAGCACAATTTACAATAGCTAAGATGTGGAAATAGCAACAAGTGCCCAACAGTAGATGAGTGTATAAAAAAGATGTGGTACATTTACACCATGGAATAATTGCAAATGTAAGTATCTCTTACCCTTTGAGACAGCATGGAGGGACCTGGAAAGTATTATGCTAAGCAAAATAATCCAGTCAGAGAAAGACAAGTATCACATGATCTTATTATATGAGGAATCTAATGAATAAAATGAACTGATGAACAAAATAGATTCAGAGACACAGAATCATGGAAAAATTGAGGTATCTCGAAGGAAGGTGCTGGTTGTGGTGTGGATGGAAAGAAATTAACTTGGGAACTTATATGCATATGCATAGCCCATGGACACAGACAATAATGTGGTGAAGTCCTGGGGGTGTGTGGTCTGGTGGGGGTCAATGGGAAAAAAGGGGGCATCTATAATACTTTCAGCAATAAAAATAACATTTTAATTGTTTTTTTCTTATTATTGAATTTTTATTTAGAGTTTCTTGTATATTATGGATATAAGTCCTTTGATATATGATTTGCAAATATTTTCTCTCAACTTGTGGTGTGCCTCTATATTATGTCATTAGTGTCTTATAAGAGCAGACATTTCAAATTTTGATGACGTCTCTTATTTTTTTCTTTTATGGACAGTGAATTCAGTGTCAAATCTAAAAAAAAAAGTGTTGCCTGAAAAAAGATCACAAAAATTTTCTTGCCCTTTATATTCTTTCTTCTAGAAATTTTTGTGTAGGTTTAACATTTATGTTTATAATCTACTAGAGGCCTAGTGCATGAAATTTTTGCACTCATGGGGGTCCCTCATCTCGGCCTGTGCCCTCTCACAGTCTGGGAGCCCTTGGGGGATGTCTGACTGCCAGCTTAGCGCTGCTGCAGAGGCGGGAGAGGCTCCTGCCACCACTGTTGCGCTCGCCAGCCTGAGCCCAGCTCAGGGCTTCTGGCTGAGCAGCACTCATCCTGTGGGAAAGCACTGACCACTGGGGACAGCTCCTGCATTGAGTGTCTGCCCCCTGGTGGTCAGTGTGCATCACAGCGACTGGTTGTTCCACCGTTTGGTCAATTTACATATTAACCTTTTATTATATAGGATTTTGGTTACTATTTGTGTATGCTGCAAGGAATGGACCAAAGTTAATTTTCTTCCACATGGGTGCCAAATTTTTACACTACACGTTGTTGAAAAGTGTATTATTTCTCCATTGAATGCCTCGGTAACTTTGTAAAAAGTCAGTTGACCATAAATACCAGACTTCAAGACATATAAAGCTACAGTAATAAAAACAGTGTATTAGTTTGTATTGTTTTTTTCTTGTAATCTATGTCCTTTTTGGTGCTAGGCTAATATTGGAATTATAAATAACTTGGAAAGTATTTCCTTTTTTGTTTTATTTTCTGGAATAGCTTGTGTAGAATTGATATTATTTCTTTTTTAAACTGTATTGTTCAAAGTATTACATATGTTCCCTTTCCCCCCATTAATCTCCCCTCTACCCCCTCTCCAAACCCCAGGCTTCACCACCCATTGTCTGTGTTCATGGGTTACACATACACTGAGTGGCCAGATTATTATGATCTCTGAATGCATAATAATCTGGCAACTCAGTGTATATCCTATATAATAAAAGGCTAATATGCAAATTGTCCCCTCGACCAGGAGTTCAACCAGCAGGCAGGCCGGCCAACTGCCCATGTCCCCACCCCCTGGCCAGGCTGGCCGGACCCCACCCATGCACGAATTCATGCACCAGGCCTCTAATATATATATATATATATATATACATATATATATATATATATATATATATATATATATATATATATACACACACACACACACACACACACACACACACACTGAGTGGCCAGATTATTATGCACTCAGAGACCATAATAATCTGGCCACTCAGTGTATATTCATACAAGTTCTTTGGTTGATCTCTTCCCACCCACCCACCCTTCCCTGCCTTCCCTCTGAGGTTTGACAGTTTGTTCCATGCTTCTATTTCTCTGTATCTATTTTTGTTCATCAGTTTATGTTGTTCATTAGATTCCACATATGAGTGAGATCATGTGATACTTATTTTTCTCTGACTGGTTTATTTCACTTAGCATAATGCTAGCCAAGTCCATCCTTGCTGTTACAAATGATAAGATATCTTTCTTTTTTTACAGCTGCATAGTATTCCATTGTGTGGATTTACCACTGTTTAATCCACTCATATGCTGATGGGCACTTAGGTTGTTTCCAAATCTTAGATATTGTAAATTGTGCTGCTATGAACATGGGGGTGCATATATTCTCTCTGATTGGTGTTTCTAATTTCTTAGAATATATTCCTAGAAGTGGGATCACTAGGTCAAGTGGCAGTTCCATTTTTTTTTTTTTTAGGAAACTACATATTGTTTTCCACAGTGGCTGCACCAGTCTGTATTCCCACCAGCAGTATACGAGGGTTCCCTTTTCTCCACATCCTCACCAACATTTGTTGTTTGTTGATTTGTTGATGATAGTCATTCTGAAATGTGTGAGGTAGTACCTCATTGTTGTTTTGATTTGCATGTATCAGATGACTAGTGAGTTTGAGCATTTTTTTCATATGCTAAAAGGGCCTTTTGTATGTCCACGTTGGAGAAGTGTCTATTTAGGTCCTTTGTCAATTTTTAAAATTGGATTATCTTCCTTTTGTTAAGTTGTATGAGTTCCCTACATATTTTGGAGATTAATCCCTTATTGGATGTATCATTGGCAAATATATTCTTCCATGAAGTGGGCTCCCTTGTTATTTTGTTGATTGTTTCTTCTGTTGTGCAGAAGCTTTTTATTTTGATGTAGTTCAATTTGTTTATTTTCTCTTTAGTTTCCATTTTCTTAGGAGATGTATAAGTAAATATATTGCTATGAGAGATGCCTGAGATTTTGCTGCCTATGTTTTCTTCTAAGATTTTTATGGTTACACATCTTACATTTTTCTTAATTAAATATTTGTTAGAATTGAACCATCAAGCTATCTAGGCCTGAATTTTCTTTCTTGGAATATTTCAAACCATACATTTAGTTAATTTAATAGATACAAGACTATTCACGCTATTTATTATTTTTTATTGATTTGTAATCCACATACTATCAACTTCACCTCTTTGAATTGTAGAATTTAGTATATTTACAAGATTGTATAACTATCACCTCTATATAACTCCAGAATATTTTCATCACCTCAAAAAGGGGCACAGTACCCATTAATAGTCTTAATTTTTCCCTCCCCCAAGCCCCTGGAAACTACTAATTTACTATCTATCTACATGGGTGTGCCTACTTGGACATTTCATATGTGGTCTTTTGTGTCTGACCTCTTTAACTTAGCATAATGTTTTTAAGGTTCACCCATGAATCATGTTTCAGACCTTTATTCCTTTTATGGCTGAATAATATTTCATTGAATATTTATTTAGTCTTGAGTGAGCTTTTGTTATTTATTTCTTTTAATAAATCGGTTTATTTTACCTAAGTTATTGGATTTGTAGGCATTAAGTTGTTTTTAGTATTCTTTGTTATTCTCCTAATATCTGTAGGATTTGTAGTGATAGCCCCCCCTTCTATACTAATAATAGCCTAGGGTCGTCATGACCAGACAGGACAACTGAACACCCGGAAGTGCATGGAGCACCTCTAGGTCCCTCTCCTCCACCCCCAGCCCCCCGCCCCCTGCCCCCAGGCTCCCATCCTGGATGGCCAACTGGGAACCCAGGGGAACCAGGCTAGGTGGCAGTGGAGCGGGACTGGGGACTGGCTAGTGGGCACAAGGCAGACCTCCTGGTCCCTCCCCGCAGCTGGCAGGCTCCAATTGATCCTCAGTTTCTTCTGAAAGGAATGTGGGGCCTCCACTGCGCAGCTTCCCGGGATGCGGACTCACCACTGTGAGAGGCTCTGGAGTGGCAACTTCAACAAGGTCTTCAGCGCCTGCAGCAACCCTGCTGGGAGGTGGACAGAGAGCATCAGCTTTAAAGCACAAACACCCTCCTCGGGAAAAACCGCCATCTCCCTACTCCATAGCTGCTTCCCTGTCTGCAGCAAACTGCACATGCTACTCCCTGTGTGATGGGCGGGGCCAGAGCCTGAGTTGAGTGGCTCTGCAATGGGGGAGGGGCCGAGCCAGGCCACAGGGCCAGTGCAGGAATGGAGGTAGGGAGGGCGGGGCAGGAGCAAGGGGGAAACCCTGGTTTTAAATGATATCCTTATCTCCGTTTTATAACTGGAACAACTAAGCCACGAGGAGACAGAGAAGTGGCCCAGGAGAAAGAGGAGCAGCCCCACCCGCCAGCGCCCTAGCACTCTGCCTGCCTGGTACCCTCAGGACTTCCCTGGTGCAGAACCAGGTGCTCCTGGGAAGCTTAACGAGTGTCCCTGGGATTGTAAACACTCACTGTGCTGGGTAACATAGGAGGTGTGGCCTGCCAGGGGCATCGGCCAGAAAATCAGCACCAGGCACCACTTCTCACGGCCCACCTAGATGCAGGGAGGCAAGCTCGGGGCCTCCCTCCACCCCAAGGACCGGGCGACATGGCTGAGAGTCCAGGCTCAGCATCCTGAAAGCAGCAGACCAGGACGCCCGCACCTCTGGGTGAAGAGCCACGTATAGCTGCGCTCAGCTGCCTACCTGATGTCCGTAGGTCTGGGAAGCAAAGTGAACTGGATGTGAATGGATGGCCCTTCATCCCTAGCTGCAGCCTTTCGGCCCCTGATCCAGCCCCTAAGAGTCTCCTTTTGTTTGACCCTAAACCTGGAATAATGATACCAGTCTTGCAAGTTTGTTAGAAAGGTTAGAAATAAGGGATGCAAAGAACCCAGAACAACACATGATCCTTGGTGGGAATGGAACACATGGAGCCCATGTACCTGAACGAACAGCACAAACACCCGTTGTCCCCACACCATGTGTTGCCGCCTCTGAGTCCCCACAGCCCTACCTCGCCGGTGCCTGGCTCCAGGGAGACCATCTGCTCTGAACCACAGTGTGCACCCACCACTGAGTGGGGTAGGCCAGTCCACTCCGTGCCTCACTGACTTAACCTGCACAATCAGGTAGCAATGCCGGATGACAGGCACTGAGAGCAACTCTCACGTGGCAGGGAGAGCGCCCTCCTCCTCATTCAGGGCCACGTTCAAACCACTGCTGGGGCCAGCCTGGTCCTCACTCCTCAGCCACGCACTGAGCTGAGACCAGAGGGTAGCTGTGCTCACAACTGAGCTATTCACACTCCCACCAAGTCCCAGAGACTGGCACCCAACACCCAGAAACTGGCACCCACCACCCAGAGACAGGCAACCAACACCCAGAGACTGGCACCCACCACCCAGAGACAGGCAACCAACACCCAGAAACTGGCACCCACGAGAGCCTACCTGTTCCCCTGGCTCCCCCAGCATTGCATTCATTTGCCTAATATCCATTAAGAGCTTTAGAGGTTCACTCAGTAGAAAAGGAAAGCAACCCAAACTAAACTAAACAAACAAAATAGTCACTGTATCCTCAGAAAAGCATCCTTTTTAAACCTGTGCTCCCTTTCGGATGCTGCTGTCCCCATGGAGTTAGGCAAAATGTTCTCAGTGCCCTTCCATTGACCCCCTCGGGAACCATTTCTGAAGCCCATGGGGTGTCCGCCCCAAGCCAGGCCCTACAGAGAAACATGGGGGGGGGCCCTCCCCGCCTCTGAGGAGCTCTCCCTGTAGTCAGAGCAGAGCCGAGGACGGGACAATGCATCTGTCATGTGTACACCAAAATAAAAAGCAACCAGATGCAAACCATGTTTAATCTAAAGCACACTCCTGCTGGGACACCCCACACTCCCACGGGGACACCCCACGCTCCCACAGGGACACCCCATGTGCTCCTGCCAAGACACCCCACACTCGCACAGGGACATCCCATGCGCTTCCGCCAGGACACCCCATGAGCTGCCACTGGATTAAAGTCAGAAACCATGGCAGCGTGCACACTCCCCGCTTCAGAGTCTAGAACTGGAAGACATTCAGCTCTCCAGACACCATCTATGATAACAAAAGCATTATGTGCTAACTAGAGGCCTGATGCATGAAATTCGTGCAAGGGTAGGCCTTCACTGCCCTGGATGACCCCGGCCCTGGCTGCTTCATAGCCCTGCCCCCCCCACACACACCCACCTTGGCCTGGCACTGCCCACGTCCACCGCCACCCCCCCCCCCCCCGTTCCTTGGTTCTGTGGAGTCCCCAGATCAATCGATCCGCAGAGGGTGGCCTGGACCTACCTTTCTGGGGCTATCACAGAGCCCCCACTCCCCGCCCGATTGATCGATCACCCCACCAGCCAGTGGCCTGGGCCTCCCTCTACAGGGCTATCATGGGGCAATGGCCGGGGCCCCAACCAATCACATAGCGCCTGCCTTGGCTGGTCTGGTGCCAGTGGGTGTCAGAGTGTGTTTGTCTGTATGGTCGTTTTGCTGTTCTGCTGTTTGGTCGATTTGTATATTACACTTTTATTATTATAGATTAGACCAGACAGCCAAAGACCTTCCGGACATCATTCTGGATGTCCTTCCGGATGAAGCTGCTGCAGCAGGGGCCAAGGCAGAGGAGGTTAGGGGCTATAAGGCAGGCAGGTGAGTGGTTAAGAGTGATCAGGCAGGCAGGCAAGTGGTTAGGGGCAATTAGGCAGGCAGGCAAGTGGTTAGGGACGATCAGGCAAGCAGGCGAGCAGTTAGAAGCCAGTGATCCCAGATTGTAAGAGGAATGTCCAACTGCCGGCAGTCAGAAATCCCCTGAGGGGTCCCGGATTGTGAGAGGGTGCAGGCCAGGTTGAGGGACCCAAATGCTCCCCCAGCCCCATGCACAAATTTTGTGCACCGGTCCTCTAGTTTTAAATAAATTTTATTGGGGTGACATTGGTCAACATGAACATATAAAATTCATGTGTGGATTTCTAAATCTGTATATAGCACCATGTATCCAAAGTCAAAATATTTTCTCCTGTCACCTCATATTAGGACCCCCTTCTTCTCCCACCTCACTTCCCTTGGCAACCACAACACTGCTGTTTGTGTTCATAAGTTTCAGATTTATATCTCACATATGAGTGAAATCATATGATTCTTAGATTTTTCTATCTGACTTATTTCATTTAGCATAATGTTCTCAAGGTCTATGCATGTTGTTGCAAATGATGCTATTTCATCCTTTCTTATGGCTGAGTAGTATTCCATTGTGTATATGTACCACATCTTCTGTATCTAGTCCTCTATTACAGGACACTTTGGTTGTTTCCATATTTTGGCCACTGTAAATAATGCTGCAATGAACACATGGGTGTATATATCTTTGTGAATAAATGTTTTCAAAATTTTCAGGCATGTAGATACCCAGAAAAGGGGTTGCTGGAGTCGTATGGTGACTCTATTGTTAATTTTTTGAGGAATTGCCAGACTGTTTTCCATAGTGGTTGTACCAGTCTACATTCCCAGTAGCAGTGAATGGGGGTTCCCTTTTTTCCACAACCTCTCCAACATTTCTTATTACTTGTCTTATTGATAATGGCCACTCTAACAGGTGAAAGGCAGTATCTCATTGTAGTTTTGATTTGCATTTCCTTAATAGCTAGTGAAGTTGAGCATCTTTTTATAGTATATCTGTTGGCCATTTGTATATCTTCTTGAAGAACTATATGTTTAATTGGTTTGTTTGGTGTTGAGTTATATGAGTTCCTTTTATATTTTGAGTATTAACCCCTTGTCAGAGCTTTTGTTTGCAAATATCTCTTATTTGGTTGGTTGCCTTTTTGTTCTGTTGGTGGTTTCTTTTGCTGTGCAGAAGATTTCTAGTTTGATATAGTCCCATTCATTTATTTTTTTACTACTTTCCTTGCCTTTGGGGTCAAATTCATAAAATCCTCTCTAAAACCAGAGTTCATAAGGTTAGGACCTATGTTTTTTTCTATATAATTTATTATTTAATGTGTTATATTAAAGTTTTTAATCTATTTTCAGTTAATTTTTGTATATGGGTACAAAATGTAGTTTAGTTTCATTGTTTTGCATGTGGCTCAGAATAAAATATTTTAATTTGATGAGGTTTAATTTATCAATTTGTTCTATGAATCATGGCTTTGGTGTCATGTTTCAGCGCTCTTCTTTTAAGATTTGTGACCCTAAATCACAAAGATTTTTTTTCTGGTTTCTTTTAAAAGGTTTAGTTTTCATTTTACAGTATGACCCATATTCGATTAATTTGTTGTTACTTTTTATTTAGTGCATACTACCATTATGTGGAACAAGGTGGTTTCTCTATTGTCCTGGTTTAATATCAGTCTTAGGCCCTGTGGCCCTGGTTTTCAGAGTAGAGTTTTTTTTAGTGATACTGCCTGTCTTCTATATGGCTGCCAAATTTCACCTTGTATTTTTGGTGGGCCTTTGAAGAAAAGAGTTTTCTGCCCCTTCCCATAGGTAAGAAGCCCCTAATTGTCTGAATCTAGGACAGCTTTCTGCCTCTCTGCTAAGGAATATAACTTGTTTTTCTTTTACCCCTCCTGAAAAGAAGTGAGTGTTTACACATTTCCTGAGGGGTAACAGTGAGGGCTGTTCCCTCCTCCTCCACCACCCAATAGCATTTGTGCAAGATTTTTGCCTTTGCTGCAACAATGGCTGGACCCCTCTTCCATGCCTATAATGTTCAGGAATGCTTTATCTGGTGTTCTTCCCTACCACTCATTTCTTTCATGATCACCAGATATAAGTCTCTGGAGAACAACCTGAGAGTGAATGCTAACTTCCCTTGTCTCTGCAGCTCCAAGGAGTTCTATATATAATCTATGCTTCTAGACATATGGCCTGTAGCAATTCATTAAACATTTGAATTTACTAGTAAGTCTCCTTAGTATTTGGTGGCAACCTATGTATTTTACCCCTGTGTTATGCTCTAGGTGCAACAATGCTTACTTTTCTGTTCTCCACAGATTTTAGGCTATTTTGTTGCCCTGTGACCTTAGCTAGCTGATGGGTTCAAAAATGTTATGATTTTGTTGTGTATTTGCCTTTTTTGTGGTTGTTAGTGTAGAAGTAATATATTTTCCATCTTTTATACATCCTAGGCTAAAATTGAACTCTGGCTGCTATTATCTTAAAACAATAAATTTGTTTAAAAATGTTGATGAGGGGTAAGGGAGGGGTAAGCTTGAGGGAGTCAATGGGGGAAAAAGGGGAACATTTGTAATACTTTCAACAATAAAGATTTAAAAAATAGAATGTTGATGAAAAAGATACATATGAGTTTCCTTTGGGTCATGCTTCCTTGTGTGTAGGCCCAGTTATCTTTTCTAGTTCTAAGATGTTTGAAGCATTAATATTGTATTACTATTTATTTTTCTACTTTAATATACATATCCTATCTAATAAAGGAGTAATATGCAAATTGACCATCACACCAAGACACAAGATGGCAGCCCCTATGTGGTCAAAGATGGCTGCCCATGAGGACACAGGATGGCCGCCACAAGATGGCTGCCACAAGATGGCCTGCAGGGGAGGGCAGATGTGGGAAGTTAGGGGTGACCAGGCCTTCAGGGGAGGGTAGTTGGGGGTGACCATGCCAGCAAGGGAGAGCAGAAGGGGGGGCAGGCCTGCAGGGGAGAGCAGTTGGGGGGGACCAGGCCTGCAGGGGAGGGCAGAGGGGGGGGACCAGGCCTGCAGTGCAGGGCAATTGGGGGGGACCCAGGCCTGCAGGGTAGGGCAGTTGGGGGGGGGACCAGCCTGCAGGGGAGGGCAGTATGGGGGACCAGGCCTGCAGGGGAGGGCAGTTGGGGGTGATCGGGCCAGCAGGGAGGACAGTTAGGGGTGACCGGGCCAGCAGAGGAGGGCAGTTGGGGGAGAACAGGCCAACAGGGTAGGGCAGTTGGGGGGGAACAGGCCTGCAGGAGAGGGCAGTGGGGGGACCAGGACTGCAAGGGAGGGCAGAAGGGGGGGCAGGCCTGCAGAGGAGAGCAGTTGGGGGTGACCAGGCCTGCAGGGGAGGGCAGTTGGGAGCCAGCAGTCCTGGATTGTGAGAGGGATGTCCAACCACCTGTTTAGGCCCTATCCCACTGTGATCAGGCCTAACGGGTGGGCGGACATCTCTCAAGGGGTTTCAGATTGGAGAGGGTGCAGGCTGGGCTGAGGGACACCCCACCACATGCACGAATTTTGTGCACCAGGACTCTAGTTTTAAAATAAATTTATATTGATTTCAGAGAGGAAGGAAGAGGGAGAGAGAGAGAAATTTCAATGATTGGAGAGAATCATTGATAGGCTACTTCATGCATGCCCTCTACTGGGGATCGAGCTCACAACCTGGGCATATACCCTGACCGGAATCAAACTATGTCCTCCTGGTTCATAGATGGACACTCACCACTTAGCCACACCAGCCAGCCTATTTTACTACAATTAAAAAGACTGCCAAATCTCCTCTGACTTAAGGTATATTATTTATGTACTAGAGGCCCGGTGCTCAAAATTTGTGTATGGGGGGGCGCGTTCCTCAGCCCAGCTTGCACCCTCTCCAATCTGGGACCCCTCAAAGGATGTGCTACTTCCAGTTTACAGGAATTGGGCCTAAACCGGCAGTCGGACATCCCTCTCGCAATCCGGGACTGCTGCCTCCTAAATGCTCACTTGCCTGCCTGCCTGCCTGATAGCCCCTAACCACTCTGCCTGCCAGCCTGTTCACCTCCAAATGCCCCCCTGCCAGCCTGATCACCCCTAACTGCCCCCTGTGCCAGTGTGCTTGCCCCCAACTGCCTCCCTTGCCAGCCTGCTTGCCCCCACCTTCACTCCACACTGGCCTATTCGCCCCAACTGTCCCCCTGCTGGCCTGCTCACTCCAAACTGCCCATCCCCCTGCTGTCCTGATCACCCAAAAGTGACCCCCACTGATGGCCTGCTTGCCCCCAACTGGCCCCACTGCTGGTCTGCTAACCCCCAACTGCCCCCCCCCCCCGCCAGCCTGATCATTTCCAACGCCCCCCCTACACACTAGCTTGATTACCCACAACTGCCATCCCACCCTGGCCTCATCACCCACAACTGCCCTCCCTTCTTGGCCTCTAACCACCTCTACTTCGGCCCCGCCACCATGGCTTTGTGCAGAAGAACATCCGGAAGGTCTCCTGGAATGTCTCCCAGTCTAATTAGTATATTACCCTTTTATTAGTACAGAGGCCTGGTGCACGGGTGGGGGTGGGCTAGTTTGCCCTGAAGGGTGTCCTGGATCAGGGTGGGGGTTCCCTTGGGGCATGGGGCAGCCTGGGTGAGGGGCCTGTGATGGTTTGCAGGCTAGCCATACCCCCATGGGGTGAGGGTCCCCTCTTGGGGGGAGTGGCCAGTCTGGGTGAGGGTCTGATGGCTGTTTTCAGGCTGGCTACACCCCCTTCAAGGTGGGGGTCCCCGCTGGGGCACCTGGCCAGCCTGGGTGAGGGTCTGATGGCTGTTTGCAGGCTGGCCACACCCCCTTCAGGGTGGGGGTTCCCACTGGGGTGCCTGGCCAGCCTGGGTGAGGGGCTGATGGCTGTTTGCAGGCTGGTCAAGCCCCCCAGTGGGGACCCTCACCCCATGGGGGTGTGGCCAGCCTGGGTAAGGGTTTTTTTTTTTCTTTCCATTTTTTTCAGCACCTCCTTGAGCGAAGGCCAGGGCCAGCTGGAAGCAGGTATCTGGGACTTATTTATCTTCTATAATTGAAATATTGTAGCCTTGAGCGGAGGCCAGGGGAGGCTAGGAGGGCGGGAAGCTGGGCTTCCTCCATTGCCAGGGGCAACCCAAGCCTCCTGCTCACTCCAGCTCCGTAGCCGTCACAATCTTTGTTGGGTTAATTTGCATACTCACTCCTGATTGGCAGGTGAGTGTAGTGGAGTGATGGTTAATTTGCATGTTTCTCTTTTATTAGTGTAGATTTTTTCTTTTTTTCAGAATTTATTTTAAAATTTCTTTATTGATTAAGGTGTTACATATGTGTCCTTATTCCCCCATCCCCCCCAACCATGTCCTCAGCCCCCTGTTGTCTGTGTCCATTGGTTAGGCCCATATGCATGCATACAAGTCCTTTGGTTGACCTCTCCCCCTTACCCCCCACCCTCCCCTACCTTTCCTCCGAGGTTTGATGGTCTGATGGATGTTTCTCTGTCTCTGGAACTGTATTTGTTCATCAGTTTATGTTGTTCATTATATTCCACAAATGAGTGAGATCATGTGATACTTATCTTTCTCTGACTGGCTTATTTCACTTAGCATAATGCGCTCCAGTTCCATCCATTTTGTTGCAAATGGTAGGAATTCCTTCTTTTTTAGCACAGCATAGTATTCCATTGTGTAGATGTACCACAGTTTTTTAATCCACTCATCTGCTGATGGGCACTTAGGCTGTTTCCAAATCTAAGCTATGGTAAATTGTGCTGCTGTGAACATAGGGGTGCATATATCCTTTCTGATTGATGTTTCTAGCTTCTTGGGATATATTCCAAGAAGTGGTATTACTGGGTCAAATAGGAGTTCCATTTTTAGTTTTTTGAGGAAACTCCATACTGTTCTCCACAGTGGCTGCACCAATCTGCATTCCCATCAGAAGTGCACCTAAGTTTCTTTTTCTCCACATCTTGGCCAACATTTTTCATTTATTGATTTGTTGATGATAGCCATTCTGACAGGTGTGAGATAGAACCACATTGTCATTTTGATTTGCATCTCTTGGATAATTAGTGATTTTGAGCATGTTTTCCTGTGCCTCTTGGCCTTCCTTCTGTCTTCTTTCAAAAAGTTTCTATTTAGGTCAGTTGCTCATTTCTTGACTGGATTATCTTCTTTTGTTGAGTTGTATGAGTTCCCTGTAAATGTTGGAGATAAACCCTTATCAGTGATAACATTGGCAAATATGTTCTCCCATGTAGTGGTCTTTCTATTGTTTTGTTTATGGTTTCTTTTGCTGTGAAAAAGCTTTTTATTTTGATGTAGTTGGTGGTCTATTTTTGAAAAGGTCCCATGTGCACTTGAGAAGAATGTAATTCCGCAGCTTTGAAGTGAAATGTTCTGAAGATGTCAATTAAGTCCATCTGATCTAGTGAGTCATTTAGGATTGTTGTTTCTTTGCTGATTTTTTGTCTAGAGGATTTATCCAGTGATGTCAGTGGTTTATTAAAGTTTCCTACTATGATTGTATTGTTGTCTGTCTCTCTATTGATATCTTCCAGGAGATTTTTTATGTACTTGGGTGCTCCTGCATTGGGTGCATATATGTTTACCAGAGTTATATCTTCTTGTTGTATCGATCCCTTTGGTATTATGAGGTGGCCTTCCTTATGTCTTGTTATGGCCTTCACTTTGAGGTCTATTTTGTCAGATATAAGTATTGCTACCCCAGCTTTTTTTTTCATTTCCATTTGCCTGAAAGATATTTTTCCATCCCTTCACTTTCAGTCTGTGTGAGTCCCTTGTTCTGAGGTGGGTCTCTTGTAGACAGCATATATATGGGTCATGTTTTTTTATCCATTCAGCCACTCAATGTCTTTTATTGGAGCATTTAGTCTGTTTATGTTTAAAGTTATTATTGAAAGGTACTTGTTTGTACCCATTTTTATTTTTTGAGGCTGTGTTCTTTCTTACCTTTTTGTTTCTTCCTTTTACAGCATTCCCTTTAGCATTTCTTGCATTGCTGGTTTGGTAGTGATAAACTCTCTTAGCCTTTTTTTTTTTGTCTGTGAAGCTCCTGATTTCCCCTTCAATTTTGATTAGTAGTCTTGCTGGATAGAGTATTCTTGGATTGAGTCCCTTGCTTTGCATCACTTTTTATATCTCCTTCCATTCCCTTCTAGCTTGATGTGTTTCTGTTGAGAAATCATTTGACAATCTGATGGGGGATCCTTTGTAGGTAACTCTCTGTCTCTCTCTTTCAGCCTTTAAGATTCTCTCTTTGTTGATAACATTTGCCATTGTAATTATGGCGTGTCTTGGTGTGGTTCTTTTGGGATTTATCTTGCTTGGGACTCTTTGTACTTGAGTAACTCTTTTCTTCCCCATATCAGGGAAGTTTTGTCATTATTTCTTCAAATAAATTTTTAATCCTTGCTGCTCTTCTTGTCCTTCTGGCAACCCTATTATTCGTATGTTATTTCATTTTGCATTGTCCCAAAGCTCCCTTAGGCTCTCCTCCTGCTTTTTAATTTTTTTCTCTAGTTGCTGTTCAGATTGGGTTTGTTTCTGTATCTGACCTTCTAACTCGCTGATTTGGTCCTCTGCTTCTTCTAATCTACTATTGAAGACTCCCATGGTGTTTTTTATTGTAGCTATATCATTTTTCATTTCTTCCTGATTTTTGCATAGGTTGTTGATTTTCTCGTCCATCCGGTGTATGAACTGTATGGCCATTACTCTAAATTCTTTTTCTGTCATGTTGCATGCTTCCGTTTCACTTATTTCCTTACTTGGCGATTCCTCCTTTTCTTTCCTCTGGGGATTGCTTCGCTGTCTCCCCATTCTGACTATCACCAGAAGGTTCAGATGTCGACATGTGGGAGCCTGGACTGTGTGCAGTGGGAGTTTTGTATCCCCCAAGTGTCACTGAAGATCTCTGATACCAAGACATGCGGTTGCTGTGGGTTGGTGGGAACCACGCTCACCCTGGGTCAGAGTCACAGGCTCTTAGTGTGGCCTCTTGTGTGCACCTAGAATCAGGGACCCTGCCTGTGCCACATTGAGACAGAGAGCCCACTGGCGTGTGCCAAAAATCAAAGTCCCTTATCGCATGTCAGGTGTCAGAGGCTCCCTTTGTCCATGCTAAGAACTGAGTATCAGAGTCTCTGTTTCTTGGTGCTACCTCACACTGAGAATCAGGTACCTGTGTGCACATGTGCCAAGAATTAGAGTCACTGGCTCTTAGTGTGAATCTACTGGGAATCAGGGATCCCAGGCGCATGCAATGAGGAACAGAGTCTAGTCACTGGTGGTCAATGCTGCTGCTTGTGTGAGATTCAGGGTCCCCAATCTGCCGGGACACCGGGTTGCTCAGTCACACTGTGTTGGCAGGAGGTCCACTTCTGCCCTGTGGTAAATAGCCTTCTGTGGGTGCTTGCCCTGAATCAAAGTCAGGTGGCTCTGCCCGTTAGTGTGGGGTGGGGACTGGTCACGTGGGTGTGCACTGTGGAAAACAAACTTCCTGTGTCCATGTACCCAGGCTCAAATTCAGCGTTGCCTTCCTGTGTGGGCACAGGGTCTGGTCATTGGAAACAAACTCCCCAGGTTTGCACCCCCAGGCTCAAATTCAGTGCTGTCTCCCTGTGTGGGCATAGGATCTTGTCTCAGAAAACAATCTCCCCAAGGTTGTGCACCTATGCTCAAATTCAGGACTGCCTTCCTGCCTGGGTGTGGAGACTAGTCGCCGAAAACAAATTCCCCAAGTTCGCAACTCGGGGCTCAAGTTCAGCACTGTCTCCCTGCCCTGCGTGGGTGCGGGATCTGGTTGCAGAAGACCACCTCCCTAGGAATTAATTGGAGTGACACTGGTTAACAAAATTTTACCAGTTTCACGTGCAAAATTCAACAACACATCATCTATACCCGGTATTGTGTGTTCACACCCCAAGTCAAGTTTATGGCAATCACCATTTATCTCCCCCCATATCTTCTTCCACCTCCCTTCATTTATTTATGTTTTTAATGAGTTTTCTTCTCATTACAATATATTGTGATAATTAAGAAAATGTTTTTATGGTATTATATTAAATTAAGTTTGAATAGGATTTCACTTAAGTAAGACTTTAACTTCAACTATTTTCTTTGAATGGATTAAAATTTAGAAGATAAGAAATGCCATTGTTGGGCCTCCTATTAATGGTAAATTTCACTAAAGCTAGAAATATGATGTAATCCAGCAATCCCTTTTCGGGGCATATACATGAAAAAAATGAACTCAGTGTCTCAAAGAGATACCTGAATTACCATGTTTGTTGCAACATTATTCACAATGGCCAACATATGGAAACAATCTAAGTGTCTGTCGATGGTTGAATTTCTAAAGAAAATGTTATATTGGAATAGTATTTGATCATAAAAAAAGAAGGAAATCCTACCCTTTGTAACAATATGGATGAACCTGTAGGACATTATGCTAAGTGCAATCACTCAGACACAGAAAGATCTCCTTTATATGTGGAATCCCCAAAAATATTGAATACATAGAAGCGAAGAATAGAATGGTGATTACAGGGGTTAAGAGGTGAAGGAAATGGGGAGCTCAAAGGGTACAAAGTTGTAGCTATGTAAGATGAATAAGTCTACAGTTCATCAACAGCACAATGGCTTTAGTTAATAATACTGTGTTGAATACTGTAAATTTGCTAAGAGAACAGATTTTAGGTGTTATTATTGATAACTGTAAGGAGATGATATGTAAATTAGATTGACTGTAGTAATATTTAACTATGTATATGTGTATCAAATCATATTGTATACCTTAAACATGTATAATTTTTATGAAAATAGGTTTTAATCTTTCTTCAATTAAATGTCCAGGTAAATATACTAAATCATAGTGAAATACATAAAAAGTAAATAAGTTAGGTAGAAGCTGCATTGCCTTTAAGGACTTTTTATGGTTATATAGGATGTATTTCCTAGGAATTTGTTAAAGATTCACAAGGTTATTGTGCATAGTATTTACTTTAAAAACAGCTTGAAATTAGACTATAGTTAAATTCAATAAATAATTTAGGGAGACAACCAAGATGGTGGCATAGGTAAACACCAGAAGCACACAAAGCCACTCTATCAACACAGGGAAGCAGCCAAAATGTGGAGACAAAGAAATAGGTCACAAATGAAAGAAATGGATGAAAGCAAAATACTGGATAGAAAGTTCAAAACCACAGTTATAAGGTTACTCAAGAATCTTCTAGAAACCTCTGAGAAATATAGTGAGACCCTCAAGGATATGAAAAAGGACCAACTAGAAATTAAGCATACACTGACTGAAATAAAGAATAATATACAGAGACCCAACAGCAGACTAGAGGATCCCAAGAATCAAGTCAAAGTTTTTAACTACGAAGAAGCAAAAAACACCCAGCCAGAAAAGCAAAAAGAAAAAAAGAATGCAAAAATATGAAGATAGTGCAAGGAGCCTCTGGGACAACCTCAAGCGTACCAACATCAGAATTATGGGGGTGTCAGAAGAAGAGAGAGAGCAAGATACTGAAATCCTATTGGAAGAAATAATGACCAAAAACTTCCCCCACCTGGTGAAAGAAATAGACTTACAAGTCCAGGAAGCGCACAGAACCCCAAACAAAAGGAATCCAAAGAGGACCACAACAAGACACATCATAATTAAAATGCCAAGGGCAAAAGACAAAGAGAGAATATTAAAAGCAGCAAAAGAAAAAGTTACCTACAAGGGAATACCCATATGACTGACAGCTGATTTCTCAACAGAAACTATGCACGCCAGATGGGAGTGGCAAGAATTATTCAAAGTGATGATTAGCAAGAACCTACAACCAAGATTACTCTACCCAGCAAAGCTATCATTCAGAATTGAAGGTCAGATAAAGATCTTCACAGATAAGAAAAAGCTAAAGGAGTTCATCACCGCCAAACCAATATTATATGAAATGCTGAAGGGTATTCTTTAAGAAGAGGAAGAAGAAGAAAAAGGTAAAGATAAAAATTATGAACAACAAAGTGACAATAATTACATATCTATCAACAAGTGAATCTAAAAATCAAGTGAATAAAAAATCTGATGAACAGAATAAACTGGTGAATATAATAGAATCAGGGGCATAGGAAAGAAGTGGACTGACAATTCTCAGGGGGAAGGGGGTGTGGGGGGTGCGGGAAGAGACTGGACAAAAATCGTACACCTATGGACGAGGACAGTGCAGGGGGTAAGGACAGGGAGTGGGGAGGGAACCGGGTGGATGGAAGCTATGGGGGAAAAAAAGAGGAACACCTGTAATAATCTGAACAATAAAGATTTATTAAAAATAAAAAATGAATAATTTAGTAACTAAACAAACTCTGAGTCACTAAGTGCAGAAAAAACAATAAAAATAAGTCTAAGTTTTAGGATAGAAAACAAATTAATGGTTTTAAAAGTCTCGTTTTGTCTAAATATGTCAGAATCCTTACATAGGCCTATTTGGGATTATGGATGTCTCTGTTGCTCTAAATTAGGTCAAAATATATACCACTTTCTATCTGATAGGGTGTCCAAAAATTCCTTGGAAAACTAAAATAATTCTTCACCCCCTAGTTCCCAGGCACACAATCTTACATAAATTTTTGGGCTCCTTTAACATTCAGAATTGTGACAAGGATTGGGGCTCTAAATAGAAAAAAAATAAGGGTTTACTTAGGTAAGGCCTGGCTTAGATTCAAAGCAACTACTCTTCCATGGAGCTATCCAGGGTACTACACCACATCATTATCCTGATCCACTGAACAAGAACCCTCTGCCCATACCCATATCAATATCTATCTATCTTCCTATTTTAACCTGCTTATCTCTGGTTTATTGACCACAACTAACCTAGAAGCTCTACCCCTGCCCCTATCCTTTTTTGAAATTTGCCCACTTTCCCAGTAGAATTCTTAAAAATGGGGCATGATGAAAAAGACAGTTTTATGATGAAAAAGACAGTTTTATTACATTCAACTATGTACACTAATAAGAAGTTATTATTATGCCAACTGTTTTTATATAATGAGGTCTTAAAGTGGCTCAGTAAAGTTTGCACCTTATATAAAATGTACTTTATAAAAATTTTCTGGCTTAAATTTTCTTTTATTTTCTAATTTCCTATTAATTGTTGATATGAATTCAAAATATCTAAAGCTTGAATGAATCATCTAGACTTTTTGAACAAAATTACTTAAAAATATTTGTCTCTTACTTACTTTAGCTAAATGTGACTTAAGGCAGTGTTTCTCAAAGTGTGGTCACATACTAGCAACATTAGAATCACCTGAATACTGGGTAGAAATGCAAACACCCAGCCTCCAACCCAGATTTACTGAATCAGAAATACTGAAGCTCTGTAATCTCTGTTTTGACAAACCCTGCAGTTGATGCACACTTATCAATGACTTAGTGTATGATGCTAATAAGACCATGATTGTAAGTCTGAAATTATATGTTTTAGTTTAACATAAATTCTATTTAAAAACCTTAAATACCAGGGGGTGAGCAGATATGGATGGGCCCTTGGAAACCCTTTATCTTTACTTCAGTCATGGTATTTCTAATCAAATGTTTTATTGTAGGTGACAACAGTTTTGCAAATTATATGCAAAAGACAGTCTGAAACTAGGTAAACTGATAGCTGTGAAAATCTGTAGTTTTTATTACCTTACAGATTAATGAGTATGTTGGAAGTTTGAATACAGTAACATAGTTACTCCCATACCTTTAATCAAAGACTGGCCCAACTTTATCTCATAAGGAACTCTCCTCAATAAAGTTCCAAAATTGCAAAGGTCTTAAATGGAAAAGTGTGAGTTAGGGAAGAATAACTAATTGAATTGGACGATTCAACCTTGTTGAACCTATGAAAGATGTGGACTGCCAGATTACCTTCATATCTTGCATTATTGCTTTGGTTTATAAAAGTGTTCTTTTTATAAGTTATGGTTGATTATTACCTTTATGTATGTCATCCTTAGAATTTATTTCCTGTTTAGTAGATCCATCATTCTAACATTTCGGCAAACCCACTAGTAAGATCAACTGTGTTTCTCTCCCCATCCCCACCCCCCAAAAATAACATTATAATCAAATATGTTGACCTGATTTTAAAAGATTTAGAAACAAAAATAAAATTTTACTGTTTGATATTTTGCTTATATATAATACAGCAGAACTCGTTTATAATAGGTGCCACTGTTAAAATTAAATGAATTGGATTTCTAGCTAAATAATGAATTGTGAGTACTTTTCATAAAAATCTTAGGAGTTAGATTACAAATAATGATTATTACTCTTCCTGCTTTTTAATATTTTTAAGGGATTAAGCTCTCTATGTACTATAAACTTTTCTGTCCAAAGAGGAAAAATGATTACACTGTGATCATATTTATTTGTTATTTAATCTCATTCATTTTAAAAAAAAAGTAATAGTGAGCTTACATTCACCAGTATGTGTGGATTGCCCCCACTTTAGAAGTTGATTTTTAAAGGACCCAATGTTACATAGTATTATAGAGAATAAAAGTTCTCTAACCCTCCTAAGGAGTGAAAAATTAATAAGCACTTGTTAAAACTTAAACACTTAAAAGTTTAAGTTTGTACACCAATCTTATTTTTATATTTTTAAATTGGAATACTAGTATCTTAAAAATAAATTTTTTGAATATTTTAAGAGTGTTTTTATGCTCTATGTTGAGTTACCATTTCCCAGCTATTTGGATTATAAACTTTGGGAAATAGGCAGAGACTACTGATAGACTATCTGACTTTTTCTATAATTATATGCCTAACATGTGTTACTTTGCATATGTCACATTATAGAAATGAGAACCACAGTATAGGATCTGTGGGTAATCTGTGAACTGCTGATCAAAAGCCCTTGGTTCATATTTCACACCCCTTTAGTGGGGCAAGGTGAGTTGGTTTTCATCTCCATATGGATCAGTTAACTTTTCTCAGTTAAGGTACATGGCTACCTACTTTCACTCTTAACCCTAGTCATCCAATGTGTCATTTGTCTGAGGGTAAATAAATCAATGTGGAGGTTTAAGTGTACCCTTCCCTAGTCCTAGAAATACTCAGAACACATGTTCTAATAGTGGTGGAGCCCATCTTATAATATTTTATTATGAACAATATGTATTATTTAGATATAGTACATTCCAGTCAAAGAACCACCAAAATATTGCCAAATATTGTGTAATTTTTTAAAAACAATGCTACAATCATTGGAAATCCAGAGATATATAGGTATGAAAAATACTTTAGTTGAAAAATTTCCTGAAGCTTGAAAAGAAAACAATAATCTCTGTTGTGCATACTTTGCAGAAGACTGAAAAACTCAAGCATTCCCTAATACCCACCTTTGTACTAAAAACAAAGTCATCATGTTTTCCACCAATAACCCTACAATGGCCTTCTCGGCTAGTAGAAATTAGATCCAGTATGCCATAGTTACTAGTAACTTAAAATTAAACCATATGTCTTTGACATTGGGAGTCAATACAGAACAAGTAAGCATTAAACTCTGAAGAGTTAAGTACTGTTGTTTTTATATCAGCTTTAATATAGTGTCTGACTAGAATAGAGAAGTGTTGTTTGTCCATCCAATATATTTATTGAGCACTAGCCATATGCTATGAATGGAAAGCTTAATAAGTTAATTCATTCACATAAAAAACCTCACAGTTTGCTGGTAAAGAAAGATAAAGACATGCTGAAATAAGGATATGGAAAAGATATTATGAAGTATAAAGGAATGGGTGACTAATTTTCCCCAAAGATGAGTGAAATGAGAATATGGAGTATGTGTGTGTGTATGGGGGGAGAGTGGGGTAAGATCAGAGAGGCCTCACAGAGTTTCAGAGTTAGATAGGACATTTGACATCCAACCAAACCTAATTTTAATTCTAGATTTCCCATTTAGTATCTGGAGATCTTGGAAAATTACGGAAACTTTTTTAAGCCAAGGTTCCTCATCTGTAAAATGCAGGTAATATAATTTTTTACAAGTTTTTACAAGAGCTAAATGATTTCATGAAGAGCATATGCCTGGAGCATAGCGGGTTTTCATAAATAATAGTTGTTAGTGTTGATTGCTATTAAGAATAAGTTATCTAGGGAGACTAGGATAGGAAAGAGACAATAACATGTGCATATATTTGGCTGGACTATGACGTGGTAAGTGAAGCTAGAAAGACAGTCAGAGGCCAGACAGTGAAAGCATTTTCATTCAGCACTAAGGCATTTGGATATTTTAGTGGAGATGATGGAAAAATAATCAAAGAATTTTGATCACTGGGCTGCCAGTGAGGAGGATGGATTGGAAAGAGTGTGTGTATAAATTTAGGTCAGAATGACCAGTTAAGAGGTATTATTAGTATCATTAGTTCAAGGAAATGTATGAGGTGAACTGAAGCATTGGCCATGGGGATGGAGCAGACATTTAAAACAAATATCTATCTATACTAATAAAAGGGTAATCTGCTAGTTAGACCAGACGTCTTCTGGATGTCCTTCCTGACAAAGCCAGGGGCATGGCCGGCCTACAAACTGCCAGCGGTCCCTTGCCCAGGCCAGTCCTGTCCCCCAGCGGGGACCCCCACCCTGATAGGGGCATGGCTGGCCTGAAAACTGCCTGTGGCCCCTTGCCTAGGCTGGCCCAGCACCCAGCGGGGACCCCCATCCCATCGGGGGCATGACCAGCCGTTCCCATTCCAGTGGGGACCCCCACCCTGATCAGGGGTGGGGCAAGCCTGCAAACCCCACCTCCCAGTGGGGACCCCCCAACCCAATCTGGGGCCCCCTTCAGGGCAGGCCAGCCAGCTCCCACCCATGCACTAGGCCTCTATCCTAGATAATAAAAAGGTAATATGCAAATTGACCCTAACATCAGAATGACCAGAACGACCGCTGGACCAGTCACTATGAGGTACACTGACCACCTCTTGGTCCCTTTCCCTGGCCAGCAGGCTCCGATTGCCTGATGGCCACCTGCTGCTGGGGCAGGGCTGGTGAGTGGGCAGGAACAACCAACCTCTCAGTCCCTTCCCCCGGCCATCAGGCACTGATCACCTGATGGCAAATGGGGAACTAGGGGTGGATGATGGTGGGGGGTGGAGCCAGCTGTGGGCAGCTGAGGAAGATGGCCCTGATGGTGGGCCAGGCCTAGGGACTGTTCCTGCACACGAATTTCATGCGCTGGGCCTCTAGTATGTATATAAAAGCCTAAGTGACAGTTACAACAGAATGACTGGAATGAACAATTACTATGATGCACACTGAGAAGCAGGGGGCAGACACTCAACACAGGAGCTGACCCCTGGTGGTAAGTGCACTCTCACAGCCAACCTCCTGTGGCCCCTCCCACCGGCTGGCTGCCCCCCATCGGCCCCTGGTGCTAAACCATTCAGAGAGACCTGCTTCTGGGTCAGGGTTTTGTATGCAGCAGAGCAGCTCCCTTGCTGCAATCTATTGAAAGTCGGCCCTCAACACAAGGTTTTGTCTCACTCCCGTCCTCTCTATTCCCCAGGGGCCGCCCACCTGCTACGGTGGTGGCTTGGCAGTGAGGGAAGGAGGAGGGGGGGAGGTGGCAAACTGCACTTGGCAACTGTTGCCTTCTCTCCCAACCCCACCGGGGCCCTGGGGCCCAGGCTGGGATGGGGAACCAGGGGTGAGTGGCAGCAAACATGGCCCCTTTCCCAGGGGGACTGAAGGCTGTCTCCTTCCTTGCAGCCGGTGGCCAACCTCTTGTGGCTCCTCCACTGGCTGGCTAACCTGTGGTCCCTCCCTCCTGTACCTCCCCCTGCCAGCAGGCCCTGATAGCTTGATCAGTCCCTCCCCCCTGCCAGCCAACCTCCCTCGGTCTCCCCCGCACCCATGCAGGAATTCGTGCACCTGGCCTCTAGTTTGAGATAAACATAAAAAGACTTGTTAACTGATTGAAACATTTGAGAAACAGGAGTCTATTAAAACCATTGAATTGAGGAAGGGATTTTAATGATTACTTTTTAAAATATATATATTTTTATTGATTTCAGAGAGGAAGGGAGAGGGAGAGAGATATATAGAAACATCAATGATGAGTGAGAATCATTGATTGGCTGCCTCCTGCATGCTCCCTAATGGGGACTGAGCCTGCAACCCAGGCATGTGCCCTTGACTGGAATAGAACCTGGGACCTTTCAGTCCAAAGGCCGATGCTCTGTCCACTGAACCAAACCAGCTAGGGCAATACTTACTTTTTTTAAATGAGAGAGATGTGTGCATGTTTATATGTTAAAGAGAATGATGAATGAATGAATATATACAGTATATAAAGGTTAAATTTTATATAGAAGCAAAGTAATACATTCACCATAAGTTTCTTAATACTAGTATAGGTGATGTGGTGTATTTATTAAATGAATGTTCTGGGCTTTATGCAAGGTTCTGTGGGGAATAAAAATATATCACAACCACATGTTGATTGATGTTATGAAGAAAAAGCAGGATGAGGCTAGATACTTATGAGGATGGTGTTTTAGAAAGGATGGTAGAAGGACTTTGAAGTGAGATTTTTAAAAAAATATATATTTTATTGATTTTTTACAGAGAGGAAGGGAGAGGGATAGAGAGTTAGAAACATCAATCAGCTGCCTCCTGCACACCTCCTACTGGGGATGTGCCTGCAACCAAGGTATATGCCCTTGACCAGAATTGAACTGGGGACCTTTCAGTCCGCAGGACGACGCTCTATCCACTGAGGCAAACCGGTTAGGGCGTTGAAGTGAGATTTGAGCAGTAAACTAGGTGGATGGTAGAGGTCATTAATTTCCCTGTACAAGTCTGGGCAACAGGTTTGTTGGGCTCAAATCGAGAATTCAGTTTTGACTAGGTTAAGTTTGAGATACCTATTAATATCCAGGTAGTATAGGCAAGTTGCATGTATAAGTATTGATTTCATGAGTTTGCAGTTGAAGATAAATTTTGAAAGTCTTCAGCATAAACATGGAATTTAAAGCAGTGGAAATGAATGGGCTATGGAGAAATCCCTTATGGATGTTGGGGGAGATAGAGGTGGAGTATCAAGCCCTGAAGTTAACAACTTTTAGAGATTGGGAAGATGAGGAGTGATCCAATAAAGGACACTAAGAAACGGCCAATGACGTAGGAGAAAAATGAACAAGAAAGAGCAATTCATGAACTGTATGAAATGCTAATGTGTGGACCAGCAAGTTGAAGTCAGTAACAGCATAGTTTTTGCTGATGGGAGAAGTCCATCAGAGGGAGGAAAATAGTTGCTGTGAAAGAGATGGGGGTGGAATTGCAGACAAAGCCTTTGAATAGGCAACAACGGATGCAATCCAGTGCTCAAAAAGGTTGGCCTTAGTTAAGAACACTGTCTTTTTAGCTAAACACATTTATGCATGCGTGCATGGCATGCATGCACACTCACATATTTTCATTGTTTATAGCTTCATGCACCCACTATTTTCAAAGCTTTTACTTTTATAGAATCATATTCATAAAGCTCTCTCCCTGGGATTTTAAGGAGAGTAGTTGGGAGGGCAATATTAATGATCCTTTTTTGCAATTCAGTGAGCCAATCTTTGTGGTCCACTGGAAGCTCTATTATGAAATAAATGGAGGGCATAGTTTATAGTTTTTCTGTAGCACAACACAATAGCCTTAGGTGTAGTAGAGGGTAGGAGATTCTGTGTTGTACACCCAACATTAGAAACCTCTCCAAAGTACTGAGCTAGCTTAATCACTGTTACAGTTGCTCTTTTAAGTCTCTTTGAAGTGTCAAAGGTAGAATAACTACTTTGGGTTATGAAGTGTTTTGATGAGAAGGATCTTGATCATCTACCATGTATGAGAATCTACTTTATCTCAGTTTTGTCTCTAGCACTTAGTACAGTGTGGCTTTGAGTAGCAAAGCAGTAAAGCTGGGTGGGAGCAAGGTTATCTTTTATACCGGGGTGGTCAAAAGTAGGTTTATAGTTGTTTATATGAAAAAATAATACAATAATTATTAAATAATAATGCAAGAATAAACTGTTTCACGTACTCACAACCGGAATCCTTTTGCTCACCCCTATATGTTCCACCTTCATTGCAACAAGTAGGGTCCAATAAGTGGTGTGTGTGTATGTGTGTGTGTGTATATATACACTACAGTGTGTCATCAATAGTATGAATGCAAACAGCAGAAACAGCCTGAGAGGGACCAGCGGGAGAGGGGGATGCAGGGGGTGGGAGGGGAGGAGTGAAGGACCACAGATATACTAATTTATTTTAAAAGCATTTTCTTCCTACTTCCTGCTTCTTGGAGGCTAATATATAATGGGCTAAAATCGTGGTTCGGTGTAGAGGACACCTGCTTTTGTGAGCCCTGCAAGTAAATATTCCTTGAATCCTCCCTGACACTGACTCCTCCAATGTTCAGAAGGGTCACCACGTTTCTGCATCTTTTTGGGGAATCCTGCGCGAGGCTGCTTCATAGACTTGTGAGGGCCTGCTGAGCATGTGTGAACAGCGCCGCGCATGCTCCGTGAAGTGGGCAGGTTTACCCTGGCGCTAGCAGTGGCTTTTACTACTTCTCTCCGGCCTCCCCCCGCCCAGCACGCCTCCCTCCCCTCTTTCCCACCCCCCCACCACGCGGTCCTCCGAACTCTCTCCCGCCCCTCTTTTCCACACCCCCATCACCCCAGGCTAGGGAATCTCCATTGACATTCTGGTGACGCTATTGTGCCGCCGTGGGGTGGCGGGGGAGGGGGGTTGTCTAGGCACCGCACAGGTAAAGCCGCTGCTGCCGCCATATTGACAGAGCTGGGAGCGGAGAGGGTGCTCAGGGAAGCAGGGTGGGGGCGGGGGTCACCACCAAGAGACAGTCTAAGGAGGCAGTGGTGAGCGGAGCCCAGCGGCAGCTCCAGGAGAGACAGAACGGAGTTGTCTTCTCTATGGGGAGCAGCAGCTTGTGGAGGAGGTGACCTCTTGCTCCCAGCCTCGGAGGGACTCAGTGGCTAGAGTAGAGGTCGCTGAAGGCGGGGCTGGAAGGTTTTGGCGGCGGCAGGAAAGCTCTACAGACAGGATGCACAGCGGTGCCCGTGGTCGGCAGCTCCTGTTCCTGTGTTCCTGAAGGGGTGATGCTTCCATTAGCTCCTCAGGAGGAGCCCTGGGATCAAGACATGGAGGTGTTTGGTGGCGGCGCGAACAGCTGCGAGGTTAGTGTGGTGGCCAAGGGGGGGCTGGAGCCACCCCCATCCTTCCCTCCGGACCCTGGCGGGGACCCCAGAAAGAAGGGGCTTGGGGCTGGGCAGCAGGGTGCCCAAGTAAGCCCTCTGGAGGCTGCAGGATGGTTAAACTAACAAGCGCTGTCCCAACTGTACCTTCCCTCAGAGCAGGCAGGGACTAGCTTGCAGGCTCAGTTGTGGAGAGGGTGCCTGCCTCGCTGGCTACTCTGGAGTTGTGACTAAGTTTCTGCACTTTGCGATCTAGAGTGGGACTAGGGGATGCGCCAGTTGTCGCGTTGGGTTAGCAAGTCTCTCTTCATTCTCTGGGAACACTTCGAGGGACAGCTGCTAACTTCACCTCTCTGTTGAATAGTGGGTGTTTTAGGAACCCAGGGCAACAAAAACACTAAGTTGACTAAGTAACTGGGGACATTTGCAACTAGGGATGAGTGCACCTTAGTTACTTGGCTTTCTCATTTCTGTGTGGCTTGTGTCTTTTTTGTAACAACCCCGGTGCCCATTAACTGGACGCCAGATTTCTTAATCTACATTCAGGTGATGTTCTACTGCATCCTCTGTGGTCCCTCTTTCTACCGCCCCCTTTCCTCCACCCCTTCTTTCTGTCTTTCACAACTGTTGTCCCCACCGCCCCATTGTTCCATAAAAGACACATAGTAAACCCAGCCCTTATATCATGTATCTTTGGTAAGACACCGAGATTTAACCATAATATTTAGGTTCTCCCCTCTTCCTGCTCCTCTTCTGAAACTGCTGTGGTTGAACTTTGATCAGCTGTGCAGTGAGAACTTAGATGTGTACAGGTACTTCGCTTTATTGTTGTTTGTTGTTGTTGCTATTAAAAGCAGGCAGCGTTTAACCACAATAACTGCACCTTTGGGATAGAAAGTCAGATCCTTTTCTGATAACTTAATAGATTGACAGCCTAGTACTACATTAGAGGCCACCATAGACCTTCTAAAAATACTTGAATGCCAAACTGACTACCAATAGTAGTATCTTTTGAGGAAGGACTTTAAATCCTCATTGTCTCAAGGTGCAAATTTGTCTTTAAGTATCACTCCATCCTTAAAAATACACTTTGGACTCTTGTCTGTTTAACTCGTTCTTTTTTCCTTTCAAATTTCCAACTGAACTGGGTTAAAATTACATGCCAGGATAACATTTAACAAGAATGTAGTGGAAACACATTCAGGAGTCTAAAGTTGAGTCCTCTCTACTTATAGAGAATACTAGAGGCCCGGTGCACAAAATTCATGCACTGGGGGGGGGGTGGTTGTCCCTCAGCCCAGCCTGCACCCTCTCCAATCTGGGACTGCTTCAGGGGACATCCCTCTCACAATCTGGGACTGCTGGCTCCCAACCACTTTCCTGCCCGCCTGCCTGATTGCCCCTAACTGCTTCTGCCTGCCAGCCTGATCATCCCCTAACCACTCCCCTGCAGGCCTGATCAATGACTGACTGCTCCCCTGCCGGCCTGATTGCCCCCAACTGCCCTCCCCTGCCGGCCTGATTGCCCCCAACTGCCCTCCCCTGCAGGCCTGGTCCCCCCCCAACTGCCCTCCCCTGCAGGCCTGGCCACCCCCAACTGCTCTCCCCTGCAGGCATGGTCACCTCCAACTGTCCTCCCCTGCAGGCCTGGTCCCCCGCAACTGCCCTCCCCTGCCGGCCATCTTGTGGCGGCCATCTTGTGACCACATGGGGGCAGCCATCTTGTGTGAGGGCATGATGGTCAATTTGCATATTACCTCTTTATTATATAGGATTTTACTACAGAATTAAGCAATTCCCAAATACATTTAATATTCTACATCTATTAAGAACAAGACAAATGAAGAGGGGTTCATTTCTTTTTGGAATGTAGGGATGCTTTATACTTCCAAGAATTTTCTGGCCAGACTATTCAAGAGTGGAGGAATTACTGTTTTATTAATGTATGTAATCTACTGACATAGACTCAGGTGTCTGGTTTATAAAACCAGTTGAATAAGGATGGCGTGGAGGGTGGGTAGCCTTTCACATGCCTACTATTTTATTATTTTTGTTAACTTTTACTGTATAAGTGTTTTCTTTCTTTATTTTTATTTTAAGTGTTTTCTATTGTAATTACCACACATGGTTTTTTACTGTTTGCAGTATGTTTTAGATATAGTATAGATTTAACAATGGGTCTTTCTACCTCAGCAATTTGGAAACATACTCCAGTGGAAGTTGTTAATCACTATGAAATAAAATGAAAGGTGAAAGTAATGTGGTGAAGATAGTATTTCTGCATTCTTTGTTTAAAACAGTTATGATTTTTAGATTTAACCCTGCAAGGGATTTAATTAAAATATTCTAGGTGAAGACTAAATGCTACATATAAGCAAGCCTGATTAGTATTTAGTAGAAGTTTTTGTTGTTATTTGTTTATAATTGTATTCCTTTGAGAATTTATATTTATTCTAATTACATGTTTATTGATGTTGACTTTAGACATGTTAACCTTTGAGCATGAGGTTTGCGGCCTTCAATTGTGATAGTTTTGGAGACTAAAGGTTCTTTCATTGTAAATATATATTTTGAAAATATGTTGGCATTCTTAAATAAAGCCTAAGAATCTATTAATTTTCATGTGAAAGGAAATGATTTCTGTGTGTGTTGACTCATGATAAAATTAAAGATTATATACATTATCATATATTATGGAGTCGTTTTCAACATCTTTTATCTGTCTTGTTTCATGGGTCATTGTTAACCTTTGAATTATCATTCAGAAGTGTGAAAATTGGTTGTTTGAGACATAACATGTTTTCCCACAGAAAAATTATTAAGGGTAGTTACACTTTCAGACCAGTGCACAATAGAGAGGTATAATGATGAAGAGCTTAAACACTGTAGAATTGCCTTATAGAAAAATGTGTTGGAGGTTTCAAACAAGAACTAGCTTGGTTCCAGTGAGAAGTGGATAATGGCCTGAAAAGGGAATATGGGTTCGGTTGGCTACTGGAAAAAAGGTTCATAGGTCGATGCTCAACCACTGAGGTACACTGGAACTGGCTGTACCACAGCTTTTTTTATCTACTCATCTACTGATGGGCACTTGGGTTGTTTCCAGATCTTAGCTATTGTAAATTGTGTTGCTATGGATGTAGGGGTGCATACAATTTTTCTGACTGGTGTTTTGGATTTTTAGGACATATTCCCAGAAGTGGGATCACTGGGTCAAATGGCAATTCTATATTTAAATTTTTGAGGACACTCCATACTGTTTTCCATAATGGCTGCACCAGTGTGCATTCCCACCAACAGTGTACTAGGGTTCCCTTTTCTATGCCCTAGGTCAGGAGATGTATTGGTAAACATATTGCTATGACAGATGTCTGAGATTTTGCTGCTTATAATTTCTTCTAAGATTTTTTATGATTTCACAACTTACATTTAAGACTTTTATCCACTTTGAGTTTATTCTTCTGTATGGTGTAAATTGGTGGTCTAGTTTCATCTTTTTTTTGCATGTATCTGTCCAATTTTCCCAACACCATTTATTGAAGGGATTCTCTTGACTCCATTGTATGTTCTTGCCTTCATTGTCAAATATTAATTGAGCATTATGGCGTAAGTCGGTTTCTGGGTGTCTGTTCTGTTCCATTGATCTATATGCCTGTGCTTGTGCCAGTACCAGGCTGTTTCGAATACAGTGGCTTTGTAGTATAACTTGATATCTGGTATTGTGATTCCTTGAACTTTGTTTTTCTTTCTCAAGATTGCTGTGGCTATTCAGGGTCTTTTTGGTTCCATAAAAATTTTTGTAGTGTTTTTTCTAGATCTGTGAACTATGCCATTAGTATTTTAATAGGGATTGCATTGAATCTATAGATTGCTTTGGGTAGTATGGACATTTTATTGATGTTGATTCTACCAATCCATGAACATGGTATATTCTTCCACTTGTTTGTATCTTCCTCTATCTACCGTATGTTTTCAATATCCTGTAATTTTCTGAATACAAGTCTTTTATCTCCTTGGTTAAGTTTATTACTAAGTATCTTATTTTTGTTGTTGTTGTTGTTGCAATGGTAAATGGGATTTTCTTTTTATTTTTAGTTTCTCTTTCTGACAGTTCATTATTGGTGTATAAAAATGCCATTGATTTCTGGGTGCTAATTTTGTATCCTGCTATGTTGCCAAATTTATTTATTAAATCTAGTAGTTTTTTGATGGAGTATTTAGGGTTTTCTATGTACATTATCATGTCATCTGAGAATAATGCCAGTTTTACTTACTCCTTTCCAATTTGGAAGTCTTTTCTTTTTTATTTTTATCTTATCACTGTGGCTAGGACGTACATTACTATGTTAAATAATAGTGGTGAAAGCACACATGTCTGTCTTGTTTCTGTTGTTAAGCAAAATTGTTTTAGTTTTTGCACATTGAGTATGATGTTGGCTGTAGGTTTGTCATATATGGCCTTTATTATGTTGAGGTATGATCCCTCTATTCCCACTTTGCTGAGAGTTTTTATCAAAATGGGTATTAGATTTTGTCGAATACTTTTTCTGCATCAATTGATATGATCATGTGATTTTTGTCCGTCAATTTATTTATGTGATGTATCACATTTATTGATTTGTGAATATTGTACCAGCCTTGCATTCCCAGAATAAATCCCACTTGGTCATGGTGCATGATTTTTTTAATGCATTGCTGGATCTGATTTGCTAACATATTTTTGAGGATTTTACCATCTATGTCAGGGGTGGGCAAACTTTTTGACTCGAGGGCCACAATGGGTTCTTAAACTGGACCGGAGGGCCGGAACAAAAGCATGGATGGAGTGTTTGTGTGAACTAATATAAATTCAAAGTAAAGGAGCGAAGGGGAGAGCAAGAGAACAGGATAGAACAGCCGGATCCAGCCCGCGGGCCGTAGTTTGCCCAAGGCTGATCTATGTTCATCATATGTAATTATCTTTCTTTGTATTGTCTTTATCTGTTTTTGGGATTAAAGTAATGTTGGCTTCATAGAAGGAGCTTGGAAGTGTTTCTTCCTCTTGAATTTTTTGAAATAGTCTGAGGAGGATAGGTTTTAGTTCTTCTTTGAATGTTTGGTACAGTTCCCCTGTGAAGTTGTCCAGACCAGGGCTTTTGTTTGCTGGAAGTTTTTTTTTTTTTTTTTTTTTTTATTACTGCTTCAATTTCCTCAGTAATTATCAGCCTATTCAAGTTTTCAGATTCTTCCTGATTGCCTCTTTGAAGATTGTATTTTTATACTAATATGTCCATTTCAGCATGGGGAATACCAGCTAGGAGGCTATTGTATTACTCAGTGGAAGCAGTAGTAGATATTTGAAATAGGACAGAAGGGGTTGAAAGGAAAGGGCTGATGGTAGAGACCTCGCAAATATAAAAATAGAGTTTGGCAACTGACTAGATGTTGGTGACTAAAAGGAAAGAATAAAAATCCACAGAGATTAGGAATGTTGTAGTAGTACTTAATCAATTTAACAGATATTTAATGCCTGCTTGCCAATATAAGTGTCTATGCTGACCACTGGAATAACACAAAAATAAATAGGGGATATAGAAACTAAAATGACTCCCTCATTCATATTGTCTTGAATAAGAGGAAAACACTGTAAATTTCTGGTCATGCTTGGATGCTTAAAATCTTTACTACCAATAGTGGATGCACTTATTATAAGCTAAAACATTTTTCATGCTTTTAAAATGATCTTTGGGCTTGCAATTCTTGCTTTTTAAATTTTAGCAATATTCACCTTAAATAGTATACTGTGGCAGAGGTTTGTTCTGAAATAATGATTGTTTCTTCTTTATGTAAAGTGGAAAAGAGGACAGGGATATCTTTGTTTCTTATATGCTTTCACCTGTTTTTTTTTTTTTTTTTTCCAATAGAAATGGTGCTATCGGTCCCTCCCCCTTACTGGTTCCTCCAAGACTATCTTTTTTTATAAACAAGTTTGCTCTGGAAATATTCAGGTCAGTTCCTTCAGGGCAGGGCCTCTATATTTCCCTACCTTGATTACTTCATCAAAAGAGCTAATCATTACCTCATTACACAATAAGGTCTGACTGGGTGTTGCTGCTTTCTTGGCCCATATTGTTTTAATACCACCCATCTCATAGTTTTTCTCATCTATAGTTTTGAGAAAGATATATAAGATTTTTTTCTCTTCCTATCATTTCTATTTTGGTGGATGCTGTCATTTGTCTTTAGCAACATTTCTTTTTATTTTTAATTGAATTTATTGGGATAACACTGCTTAACAATATTATATAGGTTTCAGGTGCTCAATTCTACAACACATCATCTGTACACTGAATTGTGTGTTCACCACCACTCTGATAAAGGTATGTCATATTAGATACAAAAAGTAATATACAGGCTCACTTAAGGTAAAGATGACCTTTGTCAAGGTTGTTACAGGCAGACATGACTACTTGCCATGAACCACTTTTAGAAATTTATATGTTCAGACCATCCTATGTAGTTACTTTCAGTCTCTGAGTTTATAAGATCTACCATGCAGGCCTCCCCTGAGCTTGTCATATTTAGTATATCACCTCTTTTTTATTCATCCTGAGTTTATGCCTGACTCATGGCTAAAATTTTAGAATGAAAGGTGTTAAGATCTTTATTTGTGTCTATCTAAATGTGTATTTATGTATGTAGGTAGGTATGTAATGTATATGTGATATTTCCTACCTCCAGAAGGTATTTTTAATAACTTTTTAAAAATATATTTTTATTGATTTCAGAGAGGAAGGGAGAGGGAAAGAGATAGAAACATCAATGGTGAGAGAGAATCATTGATCAGCTGCCTCCTGCCCGCCCCATATTGGGAATCTAGAGCACAACATGGGCATGTGCCCTTGACCAGAATCAAATCTGGGACCCTTCAGTCCCCTGGCTGACGCTCTATCCACTGAGCCAAACCAGCTAAGGCTAGCAGCATTTCTGATGATCTGGTGGGTAGTTGGAATCTTGCAGTGAGCCTTTTAGTAATTTAAAAAATTATATATATCAGAGAGGAAAGGAGATGGAGAGAGAGATAGTAACATAAATGATGAAAGAGAATCTTTGATTGGCTGCCTCCTGCATGCCTCCCAGTGGGGATCAAACCCGTAACCTGGGCATATGCCCTGACTGGAATCGAACCATGACCTCCTGGTTCATAGATCAATGCTCAACCGCTGAGCCACGCTGGTTGGTCAGCCTTTTCGCACTTTATCAGAATTTCCTATACAATGTTTACACATTTATGTAATCTCCAAAGAGTATCTAATGTTCTTGCCGATAGTTTTTGTTCTTTGTGTATTTTGTTTAGTTTCGGTTTGTTTGTAGATGTAGAGCTAAGCTTAATTTGGCTTTTGTAGACAGTAGAGATGTTTTCTGAATTATGCTGGAGGCATTCTATATAAATTATTTTTCTGCTTGATTTTTCTCTGTATGCTTGATGTCATGCTGTGTGACTGTGTGTGTGTGTGTGTGTGTGTGTGTGTGTGTGTGTGAGAGAGAGAGAGAGAGAGAGAGAGAGAATGTGTTTTACACATGATTTCATTTCAGAAAGTATTTGTGATGGTTTATAAGAAATACAATTAGCCCTAACCAGTTTGGCTCAGTGGATAAAGTGTCAGCCTGCGGACTGAAGGGTCCAAGGTTCGATTCCAGTCAAGGGCATGTACCTTGGTTGCGGGTACATCTCCAGTAGGGGGTGTGCAGGAGGCAGCTGATTGATGTTTCTCTCCCATTGATGTTTCTAACTCTCTATCCCTCTCCCTTCCTCTCTGTGAAAAATCAATAAAATATATTAAAAGAAAATAAATACAATTAAATACAAGTATGTCTTGGAGATCTTGTTAGTTTTGTTCCATACCACCATAATAAATATGGCAATAAAGCAAGTCATATGAATTTTTTATTTTTCTAGTGTATATAAGTTATGTTTATACTATACTGTAATCTGTTAAGTGTGTAATAGCATTATATCTAAAAATGTAAATAACCTAATTAAAAATACTTTATTACTAACAAATGCTTACCATCAGTGAATGATAATCTTTTTGCTGATGGAGGGTCTTGCCTGGTGATTGCTGAATGTTTGAGTGACTGTGGCTATTTCTTAAAATAAGACAACAATGAAGTTTGCCACATCAGTTGACACTTCCATTTACAAACAATTTATTTGTAGGATGCAATGCTCTTTGATAGCATTTTACACACAGTACAACTTTCAAAAATTGGAGTCAATACTTACAAACCCCGTCACTGCTTTTTCAATTAAGTTTATGTAATATCTTTTGTTATCATTTCAACAATCTTCAACAAATCTTCAACAGGAGTGTATTTCATCTTAAGGAACTATTTTCTTTGCTCATTCATAACAAGCAGCTCCTCATTCATTAAGATGTTATTATGAGATTGCAATAATTCAGTCACATTTTCAGGCTCTACTTATAATTCTGGTTCTCTTGCTATTTCCACCACATCCGTAGTTAGTGCATCTACTGAAGTCTTGAAACTCTGAAAGTCATACATGAGGGTTGGAACCAGCTTCTTCCAAACTCCTGTTCATGTTGATATTTTGACATCTTTCCATGAAACACTAATGTTCTTAATGGATTCTTGACTGGTGAATTCTTTCCAGAAGGTTTTCAGTTTACTTTGCTCACATCCATCAGAGGAATCACTATGGCAGCTATCACATTATGAAATGTATTTCTTAAATTATACAACTTTAAAAGTCAAAATTACCCCTTGTTGCATTGTTTGCAGAATGGATGTTGTGTTAGCAGGCATGAAAACAACATTAATCTTTTTTAAAAATCTTAATTATTTTTTTAAAAGAACATTGATCTTGTTATACATCTCTATCAGAGCTATACATAGGGTGACCGAGTACATTGTCAATATTTTGAAAGGAATCTTTTTTTTTTTCCTGAGCTCAACAATGGGCTTAAATTATTCAGTAAACTATGTTGTAAACAGATGTGCTGTCATTCAGGCTTTGTTTCATTTATAAAGCACAGGCAGAGTTGATTTGCATAATTCTTAAAGGCCCTAGGATTTTCACAATGAGCATTGACTTCAAATTAAAGTCATCAGTAGTATTAGATCCTAACAAGAGAGTCAACTAGTTCTTTGAAGCTTTGAAGCCAAGCATGACTTTTTTCTACCTATGAAATTCCTAGATGGCATCTCCTTCCAATATAAAGCTATTTAAACTACATTGGAAATCTGTTGTTTAGTGTACCCACCTGTATTAATTATCTTAGTTAGATCTTCTGGATAACTTGCTGCAACTTCTACAGTATATCAGCCCTTGCTGCTTCACCTTGTACTTTAATGTTGTAGAGACGGCTTCTTTCCTTAAACCTCATTTACAACTTGGCTAACAGTTAGGTACCAGAGATTTAGTTTTTGACTTATCTAGGCTTTGACATACCTTATTCACTAAGCTTAATAATTTCTAGGTTTTGATTTAAAGTGAGAGACATGTGACTCTTCTTTTCACTGGTACATTTAGATGACATTGTAGAGTAACTAATTGGCTTAATTTCAATATTGTTGTGTCTCAGGAATAGGAAGGCCTGAGGAGAGGGAGATAGGCTGGGGAATGGGTGGTGAGTGTAGGAGTCAGAAAATACACAACATTTATGAATTAAGTCTATATATTCATCTGGGCACAGTTTGTGGCTCCCCCAAATAATTGCAATGGTAACGTAAGAGATCACTGATCACAAATCACCATAACAAATCCTATCGAATAAAAGAGTAATATGCAAATTGACTGTACCTCCACTACACCCACAAGCCACGTCCACCAGCCAATCAGCAGCAAATATTCAAATTAACCCAACCAAGATGGCTGCGGCCACGGAGAGAGCAGGAGGCTTGGGTTTCCCTGGCGATGGAGGAAGCCAAGCTTTCCACCTGCCCTGGCCTGCCTTGGCCTCCACTTAAGGCTACAAAGTTTCAATTATAGAAGATACATAAATTCAAACAGAAATGGCTGTGGCCACAGAGCAAGCAGGAGGCTTGGCTCCGCTCAAGGCTACAAAGTTTCAATTGTAGAAGATAAATAAATCCCAGATACCAGGGCTTTCGCTTGGGTCGCCGGGGGGCGTGGCCACCACAGGCCCCTCGTCCAGGCCACCCCACGCCCCAAGGGAACCCCCACCCTGATCCGGGACACCCTTCAGGGCAAACCAGCCAGCCCCCACCAGTGCACCAGGCCTCTATCCTATCTAATCCTCCTATCTAATAAAAACATAATATGCAAATTGACCGTCACTCCAACACACAAGATGGCTGCCCCCAAGTGGACACACGATGGCCGCCACAAGATGGCCAGCAAGGGAGGGCAGTTGCGAGGGACCAGGTCTGCAAGGGAGTGCAGTTGGGGCTGATCAAGCCTGCAGGGGAAGGCAGTTGGGAGGGACCAGGCCTGCAAGGGAGGGCAGTTGGGGGCAATCAAGTCTGCAGGGGAGGGCAGTTGGGGTGACTAGGACTTCAGGGAAGGGCAGTTGGGGGGGACCGAGGCCTGCAGGGGAGGGCAGTTAGGGTTGACCAGGCCTGCAGGGGACAGCAGTTAGGGGCAATCAGGCTGGCAGGGAAGCAGTTAGACATCAATCAGGCTGGCAGGGGAGTGGTTAGGGGGTGATCAGGCTGGCAGGCAGAAGCAGTTAGGGGCAATCAAGAAGGCAGGCAGACGAGCAGTTGGGAACCAGCAGTCCTGGATGGTGAGAGGGATATCCGACTTCACATTTAGGCCTGGGATCGGGCCTGAACGGGCAGTCGGACATCCCTCGAGGGTTCCCAGATTGGTGAGGGTGAAGGCTGGGCTGAGGGACACACCCCCTGTGCACAAATTTCGTCACCGGGCCTCTAGTCTATATATATAAAATGCTAAGTGACTGACCATCCGTCTGACAGACCGGCTGGTACATATGAAGTGCACTGGCAATCCTATATAATAAAGAGCTAACATACAAATGCTCATCATGCCCTCACACCGTCATGCTGTAATGGCTCAGACACTCAACACTGGGGAGAGGGGAATGGGGACCATCCAAGCACAAATGAGCTCGTGAGAGAGGAAAGGGGACCAGCCAGTCACAAATGAGCTCATGAGAGAGGAATGGGGACCAGCCAGGCACAAATGAGCTCTCAAGAGAGGAATGGGGACCAACCAGGCAATGGCCCGGGAGAGGGACAAGCCACCGACCCTGTGGTCCCAGGCACCAGCAGCTGCACCTGCGGCCTGGGAGAGGGACAAGCTGCCCGCCCCGCGGTCCCGGGTGCCAGCACCTGTGGCTGTGGCCTGGGAGAAGGACAAACCAGCCACCCTGTGGTCCCAGGCACCTGTGGCTGCGGCCTGGACAAAGCTGCTCACCCACGGTCCCCTGCGGCTACGGCTGGCCCAGGTGAAGCCGGCCCATGTCCTGGGTGCCTGCAGCCAGCCAGGGGGAGGGAAGCCCAGGTCCCGGTGCCTGCCACCAGCCGAAGGAGGAAATCCTAGGTCCCAGGTGCAGGTGAGGCAGAGGTGGTTAGGGGAGATCAGGCCATCAGGGGAGCAGTTAGGGTTAATTAGGGCAGTAGGGGAGCAGTTAGGGGCGATCAGGCAGGCAGGCAGAGGTGGTTAGAGGCGATCAGGCAGGCAGAGGTTGTTAGGGGCGATCAGGCAGGCAGAGGTGGTTAGGGGCACTCAGGCAGGCAGGCAGGTGAGTGGTTAGGAGCCAGCTGTCCCGAATTGTGAGAGGCAGTCGGACATCCCCTGAGGGTTCCCGGATTGGAGAGGGTGCAGGCTGGGCTGAGGGACCCCACCCCCGTGCACAAATTTCCTGCACCAGGCCTCTAGTTTAAAAATAAACATTGACTCGCACATGCGTGATACATATAAAGTTCTCACTGGTACCAATAGCATGCGTGTGTTTTGATCTGTCATTTTTGATCTTGAATTTGGTTGTTTTTGTTGACATTCTGAAGCTGAAAGAAAGCAGCGTTGTTGACAGAATATGTCTGAAGACCTACTATTTGCACATTAGAATAAGTTTAATCAATTCATTAGTCATTGTTTTTATCAATGTTGTTTTTATATCATGTTTTTGTTTTTTTATCGTGTCTTTGTTGTTGTTATATCATGTTATTGTTTACTTATTAATCAATTTATATATTGTTTTCATATACATTTTACTAATTTTCTTTCATCTCTGACACTTCTATTATAGAGAAAGGGTGAATAGCAATATTAAAATATTTTTTCTAATTAATTTCCTTTCAATGTGCATGATTGTGTGCACTGGGCCACTAGTATAATAATAATAAAATATATTTGAAATATTGTGAGAATACCAAAATGTGGCACAGAGACAGAAAATGAACAAATGCTGTTGGAAAATAGCTTGTGTAGACTTTCTTGATGCATTGTTGCCACAAATCTTCAATTTGTAAAAAAACACACAAAAATACACAAAAAACAAACACATTATCTGCAAAGGACAATAAAGGAAAGCGTAATAAAATGAGGTATGCCTATAATAAACTATTTTGATATGAAAAGAAGGAAAATATAAATTAGAAAGTGTATTGAAAAAATGGAGGATGGATTTTGAGGATGAAATAGAACACAGGTAAGCAGGCTCTAAGGGTATACTATACATTTGAAATATAGTTGGATTGCAATTTTGGACTTAAATTTCCTCAGGCTGATTATTTCTCATCACTCTAACTGTATATTAAATATAGCTGCAAGTTAAAAAAAATATGTGATAGTGCCTTACTCACTAAGTTCATAATTAATATATCTGTTGGGGGTCTGGGCATCATTCCCTAGATTATAATGTACAGCCAAGGATTCAGAATCACAGCTCAAGGCCAAAGTAAAAAGAGAAATAGTCATATAGTTCTTATTATCTAACAAGAAAAAAGCAGTATCAGTCCCTAAGCAATTAGCTTTAAAATAAATTTTCTGTGAATTATAATTTTTTCCAGTTTTATCTGTTGTTTTCAGACATGATTGAGGCAAAGGATGTATTTGAGCTATCTTTTATGTTCTTGCTGTGTAGTTTTGAAATTTTGCTTTTTCATAGAATAAAAGTAAAAAATTTATGTCCTAGCTGATTTTTATATAAGTTAGCCTTATAATTAAGAGGTTCTATAACCTGCATGCCTTATTGCTAGCTAAGTAAGGGGATAGTGACTCCATTTTTATTAAAATATCTCATCACATATCTAATAAAAATTTTAAAGGTCATGGATAATTATTCTTACTATAAGACCTATCTGTCTCTCCTATAAAGTGGTTGGGGACAGACTTTAAGAGGAAATATAGAATTTTAACACTTCATATAAATTTTTTACCTGAAGACTCATTCCATCTTAAATGTGTCTGAACTTAATGGAAAAAGATATGACATTATTATTGATCACATATTATCCATTAAGTTTTATTCAGTCTTTAATAGAGCTTGGTAAGAAAATGTTGTTACACTTTAACAGATGAGAAAGAGATATATAAATCAGTGGGAGGCACCTATAGAATTTGAATCTCTTTCCTGTGTACATTGTTGTCTCCCCCATAATGACAATATCGAAGATAAGGAAAGGACATAGACAATGTTAGAAACCATACCAGATCAGTAAATCGTATGTGTTGATTCAATAGCAATCTTATCTAATAAAAGAGTAATACACAAATTGACCATCAATCCAACACACAAGATGGCCACCCCCATGTGGTCAAAGATGGCTGCCCCCATGTGACCACAAGATGGCCACCACAAGATGGCCGGCAGGGGAGGGCAGTTGTGGGCGATCAGGCCTGCAGGGGAGGGCAGTTGAGAGGGACCAGGCCTGCAGGGGAGGGCAGTTAGGGGGGACCGCGCCTGCAGGGGGGGCAGTTGGGGGGACCAGGCCTGCATGGAAGGGCAGTTGGCGGGGGACCAGGCCAGCAAGGGAGGGCAATTAGGGATGACCAGGCCAGCAGGGTAGGGCAATTAGGGGTGACCAGGCCAGCAGGGGAGGGCAGTTGGGGGGGACCAGGCCAGCAGGGGAGGGCAGTTAGGGGCAATTGGGCTGGCAGGGGAGCAGTTCAGCATTGATCAGACTGGCAGGGGAGTGGTTAGGGGGTGATCAGGCTGGCAGGTAGAAGCTGTTAGGGGCAATCATTCAGGCAGGTGAGTGGTTGGGAGCCAGCAGTCCTGGATTGTGAGAGGGATGTCCAATTTGCCCATTTAGGCCCTATCCCAGTAGAATCGGACCTAAATGGGCAGTCGAACATCCCTTGAGGGGTCCCAGATTGGAGAGGGTGCAGGCTGGGTTGAGGGACACACACACCCCTGTGCACGTATTTCATTCACTGGGCCTCTAGTCTAAAATAAAATTCAACAAGGTTTTTTGTAGGCATAGAAGATTTTGTTCTGAAATTCAAAACCTAGACTATCTGAAACCATTTTTGAAAAAGAAGACTAAAGTACTATAAATCACTTTCTATACACGACATTAATATTTACTGTGTTACTACAAGTAATTAAGACAGTATGGTGTTGATGGAAGGATAGACACATAAATCAATGGAAGAAAATTGGGAATCCAGAAATATATCCATACAAATATGATCAATTGATTTCTGAGACAAGTGCAGAAGTAAAATAAAGTTCTTTAGTTTCTTCATATATAAAATAGAAATTAATGTGTTTATGATTATTTTGAGAAGTAAATAAGAAAATTTTGCTTTGTATATAATGTTTTAGAATAATAATACAATTTTACAAAATTATTGTAAAATGTAGGTGTCCTTGACTAAGTACTTATTCAATGGACAATTTAAACTTATTTTACATTCCCCAAGGTAATATTTTAATGAAATTACATGGACCTGATATCTATAAAAGGCTATTACAGTGAAAAGAAATATATCTAGAGAATGCTATTTATGTATACCATATATATATATATGCATTCATCGGTACCATACATAATGCATGTATCCTTTACAAGTACTCTTTTTAAACCATATGTTGACTCATATGAGACTGACCAGATGGCCAGTGCCTTAGCATTGGCAACACTTTGGAGCTATTGAAAACCAATAAATTCAGCCAAGTAGCGTTAACACATTTCTACCTGAATAATAATGAGAAGCTGATTTTCGGACATTGAATCAAAGTTTAAAAAACCCAAATGTTCCATAAATACCATCTAATCTATACTAATAAAAGGGTAATATGCTAATTAGACTGGATAGACCGGACATCTTCTGCAGGTCCTTCTGGACAAAGCCATGGTGGCGGGGGCCGAGGCAGAAGTGGTTATGAGCGATCAGGCCGCAGGGGAGAGCGGTTAGGGGCAATCAGGCAGGCAGGCAGAGGCAGTTAGGGGCAATAAGGCAGGCAGGCAGAGGGGTTAGGAGTGACCAGGCAGGAAGGAAGAGTAGTTAGGGGCAATCAGGCAGGCAGGCAGGTGAGCAGTTAGGAGCCAGCAGTCCTGGATTGCGGGATTGGGCCTAAACCAGCAGTTGGACATCCCCCGAGGGGTCCCGGGTTGGAGAGGGTGCAGATCGGGCTGAGGGACCCCCTCCCCCACCCCATGCATGAATTTTGTGCACCGGACCTCTAGTGTGTATATAATATTGATATGCTTAGTTTATCTCCTAGTAACTGATCATCTATAAAACAAGTTCTTTAAGCATGATACTTAAATTGGTTTTGAGTAGTTCTAAACATTATCCTACATCTATATATCCAGGTAATAATTATTAAATGCCTATGTATGTGTAAGGTATTGTGATAATTACTAGATAGGATTCATTTGCTTCCTGTTTCAGGTTTTTGCCTTTTTACCTGAATACTAACTGGCTGTATATCCATCCATTCTTCCATAGTCACAAGGAAATATCTGAAAGGATAGTAGTAGTGTCACACACACACACACACCAAAAAAAAAAATATATATATATATATATATATACACACACACATATATATACACACACACACACACACACACACACACACATATATATATATATATATATATATATATATATATAGGCTTATAGAAAACTTATTTTTTAAAATCTTTATTGTTGAGATTATTACAGATGTCCCTCTTTTCCCCCCCATTTTCCCCCTTCATCCAGTTCCCACCCTGCCCTGCCCTAGGCCTTCGCTACCCTTATGTCTGTCCGTAGGTAAGATCTTTGGTTAATCGCTTCCCGCACTCCCTACCCCCTTCCCTCTGAGATTCATCAGTCTGCTCCATGTTTCCATGCCTCTGATTCTATTTTATTCACCATTTTATTTTGTTTATTAGATTACTTGTTCATTTATTTTGATTTTTAGATTCAATTGTTGATAGATATGTATTTATTGCCATTTTATTCATATATTTTTATATTTTTTCTCCTCCTCCTTTTTGTTCTTCTTGTACTTCTTGTTCTTATTCCTCCTCTTAAAGAATACCCTTCAACATTTCACGTAATACTGGTTTGGTGGTGATGACATCCTGTAGCTTTTTCTTGTTTGTGAAGCTCTTTATCTGACCTTCAATTCTGAATGAAAGCTTTGCTGGGTAGAATAAGCTTGGTTGTAGGTTCTTGCTATTCATCACCTTGAATATTTCTTGCCACCCCCTTCTGGCCTGCAAATTTTCTGTTGAGAAATCATGTGATAGTTGTATGGGTGTGCCCTTGTAGGTAATTGCTTTTCTTTTAAAAAATACATATATTTTATTGATTTTTTACAGAGAGGAAGGGAGAGGGATAGAGAGCTAGAAATATCAATGAGAGAGAAACATCGGTCAACTGCCTCTTGCACACCTCCTATTGGGGATGTACCCGCAACCAAGGCACATGCCCTTTACGGGAATCGAACCTGGGACCTTTCAGTCCACAGGCTGACTCTCTATCCACTGAGACAAACTAGTTAGGGCGTAACTGCTTTTCTCTTGCTGTCTTTAACCCTTGGCATTTTAAATATGATGTGTCTTGATGTGGGCCTCTTTGAGTTCTTCTTGTTGGGGATTCTTTGCACTTCCTGGACTTGTAAGTCTATTTCTTTCACCAGGTAGGGGAAATTTTCTGTCATTATTTCTTCAAATAGGTTTTCAATATCTTGCTCTCTCCCTTTTTCTTCTGGCACCCCCCCCCCCCCCGCCCAATGCAAATGTTAGTACATTGGAAGTTGTCCCAGAAACTCCTTACACTCTGCATATTTTTGGATTATTTTTCATTTTGTTCTCCTGATTGGGTGTTTTTTGCTTCCTCATATTCCAAATTGTTGATTTGATTCTTGGAGTCTTCTACTCTACTGTTGAATCCTTGTAAATTATTCTTTATTTCAGTTAGTGTATGCTTAATTTCTGACTGGTCTTTTTTTAAATCTTTGACATTCTCACTAAGATCCTTGAAAGTCTCACTAAGTCCCTTGAAGCTCTCTTTGAGTCACTTGAAGCTCTAATTAAGATCCTTGAGTAACCTTATAACCATTCTTTTGAACTCTGTATCCAGTAGTTTGCTTGCTTCCATTTCTTTCATTTGGACATATTTCTTTGTCTTAACATTTTGGCTGCTTCCCTCTGTTTGTTTCTATGTATTAGGTAGAGCTGCAATGTCTCTTGGAATTATTAGAGTGACTTTGTTTAGTAGGTGTCCTATAGGGCCCAGTGGCCCAGACTCCCCTGTCACCTGAGTTGGGCACTGTAGGTATACGCTTGTGTGGGCTATGTGCATAGTCTTGTTGTAGTTGAGCCTTGATTGGTATTGGCATCACTGGGAGGAGTTGACCTCCAGGTCAATTGGCTGTAAGGACCAGCTGATACTATAGTGGAAGAGCTGCTGTGCAGGAAACACTCCTATGGAGCAGGACTTGTTTAAGTGGGGCTTTGGTACTTACTGAGTCATCAGCTGCCTCTTGCACACCTTTGAGTATGCCTCTTGCACAGCCCATTGAGTATGTTGCTGTGGATGTGTAGCATGGTAATCTGGTATGATCTGAAGATGTACACTGGGTGCACTGGCTCTAGGGCCTCCAGAGAGGTGCAAAGTCAGCCACTGCCTGGGGCCACCCACTAGGAGCTACAGAGAGATCTGTAAATGGCTGCTATTTGTACTGAGCTAGGAAGTGCCCAGGTGAGGCCCAGCTGTGAAGCAAGGCAGGCTGGTGCTAGTGCAGGGTTTTGGGCCTCTTATTGATAGGTTTGGGTCATGCTGATGTGAGCTGCAGCCTATTTGAGAGATTTTAGCAAAGTCTGAAGCCTGAGGCAGGACACGCCATTCATATGCAAAAGCTGCTGCAAAAAGCTTGGGTGGGGCTGAAAATTGGATGGGGTGGGGTCTCAGGGAATCACCAGGGCTGAGTGAACAGTGTGAGTCATGCTGATGGAAACTCAGATATGGCTGCTAGACAGCTCTGCAATGGGGGAGGTCCCAGCACAGTAACAATGACCCCTGTGAGCAACTCTCTCTGAGAGACAGCTACCCCTGAGTTCCTGCCCTGATGCCAGACAATGTGTGTCTGGGTCTCCAAAAGCTGCCAGACACTGATGCTTAGAGGGATCAAATAACTTCATGCACTGGCCCTTTGAAAGGATTGCTTGTGTCTCCAGCAGCCTCCCTGTCACACAGCCACAATCCCCACTGGTTTTTACTGCCCAAAGTTATGGGGACTATTCTTCCCAGCTCTGGAACCCTGGGCTGGGGGCTGGTGTGAAGCTGGGACCTGGTGTGCAGCTGGGACCCTCTGCTTCTTACTGGTGGCCTCCACAGACACAATCTTCTTCCTGATTACAAAAAAAAACACATGTGAGTGTTGGACCAGCCTGTTCTGCTGCTCCTACCAGTCTCAGTGTGCTTTCTTCTTTACTTCCCTAGTTGTAGGACTTCCATCCAGCTTTCAGGCTGTTCTGAATGATGGTTGTAGAAAGCTTTTTTAAAATTCCATTTTCTGGGATATTAATGTTTAAATTCCACACTCCTGTGGCATTCATTACTTGCAGATTAAATGATAGCTCCTTTCCAATCCTTTGCTTTTTAAACATTAACAGTTTTTAAAAACATAAATATGATTCCTCTTATTCAAATCAGCATCAAGAGTGGAGCTTCACTGCCCTATCTGGTTTGGCTCAGTGGATAGAACGTCAGCCTGCAGACAGAAAGAAGTGTCCTGTGTTTGATTCCGGTCAAGGGCACATGCCTGGGTTGAGGGCTTGAACCCCAGTAGGGGGCGTGCATGAGGCAGCCGATCAATGATTCTCTCTCATCATTGATGTTTCTATTTCTCTCCCGTTCTCCCTTCTTCTCTGAAATCAATAAAAAATATATATTTTTAAAAAAGAGTGGAACTTCAGTATGTATGGCAGTTCAATTTGTACTTCATTCTTGCTTTACATACCTCCCCTTATTCCTGGCATTCATTTATGACAGTCACAGAGGATTATGATGTTTGAGAATATGTTCCTCTTGCTTTAAAAAAAAAACTTCATTGTTGAGAATATTACAGATGTCTCACTCGTTTTACCCCAATTGCCCCCCTCCAAATGGTTTTGGTGCCACCCCCGGCCTTCACCACCCTATTGTTTCTGTCCATAGGTAATGCATCTATGCATATAAGATCTTTAGTTAACCTTTCTTGACCCTCCCTCTTCCTTTCCCTTGATATTTGTCAATCTGTTCCATGTTTTCATTGTATCCATCAGTTTATTTTATTCATTGGATTCCTTATTAGTTTTATTATTTTAAGATTCAATTATTGATATATATTTATTGCCATTTTTTATATATCTTAAAATCATTATTGTTGAAAGTATTACATATGTCTCCTTTCCCCCCCATTGACTTCTCCCAGTCCCTCTGCCCCACATCCCAGACCTTCAGCACTCTATTGTCTGTGTCCATGGGTTATGCATATATGCATACAAGTTCATTGGTTGATCTCTTCCCACCCACCCTCCCTGCCTTCCCTCTGATGTTTGACAGACTGCTTGATGCTTCTATTATCTCTGCATCTATTTTTGTTCATTAGTTTGTGTTGTTCATTAGATTTCACATATGAGTGAGAACAAGTGATACTTATCTTTCTCTCACTGGCTGATTTTGTTTAGCATAATGCTGTCCATGTCCATCCATGCTATTGCAAATGGTAAGAGTTCTTTTTTTTTTACAGCAGCATAGTATTTAATTGTGCAGATGTGCCACAGTGTTTTAATCCACTCATCTGCTGATGGGCACTTAGGTTGTTTCCAAATATTAGCTATTGCAAATGGTGCTGCTATGATATATTCTTTCTTATTGGTGCTTCTGATTTCTTAGGATATATTCCTAGTGACGGAATCACTGGGTCAAATGGGAGTTCCATTTTTAATTTTTTGAGGAAACTCCATACTGTTTTCCATAGTGGCTGCACCAGTCTGCATTCCCACCAGCAGTGCAATAGGGTTCCCTTTTCTACACATCCTCACCAGCACTTGTCCTTTGATGATTTGTTGATGATAGCCATTCTGAAAGGTGTGAGGGGTAACTCATTGTTGTTTTGATTTGCATGTCTCAGACGATGAGTGACTTTGGGCATTTTTTCATATGCCCTTTGGCCTTCTGTATGTCCACTTTAGAGAAATGTCTACCAGTATTTAGGTCCTTGGCCCATTTTTTAAATAGGATTGTTTATCTTCCGTCTTTTTTGGGGGGGATAATTTTTTTAATTCTTTATTGTTTAAAGTATTACATATAGTATTACATATGTCTCCTTTTTCCCCTATTGACCTCTGCCCAGCCACCCCCACCCCCAGCGCGTATCCTCACCCCCCTAGTGTCTGTGTCCATTGGTCATGCTCATATGCATGCATTCAAATCTTTTGGTTGATCTCTTACCCCCTCCCCCCACCTTCCCTCTGAAGTTTGATGGTCAGTTTGCTGCTTCTGTATCTCTGGATCTATTTTTGTTCTTCAATTTATGTTGTTTATTATAGTCCACAAATGAGTGAGATCATGTAATATTTATCTTTCTTGGACTGGCTTATTTTGCTTAGCATAATGCTCTTCATGTCCACCCATGCTATTGCAAATGGTAAGAGTTCTTTCTTTTTTATAGCAGCATAGTATTCTATTGTGTAGATATACAACTATTTTTTAACCAACTCATCTGCTGTTGGGCACTTAGGCTGTTTCCAAATCTTAGCTATTGTAAATTGTGCCACTATGAACATAGGAGTGCATATGTCCTTTCTGATTGGTGTTTCTGATTTTTTGGGATATATTCCTAGAAGTGGGATTACTGGGTCAAATGGGAGTTCCATTTTTAACTTTTTGAGGAAACTCCATATTGTTTTCCACAGTGGCTGCACCAGTCTGCATGCCCACCAGCAGTGCATGAGGCTTCTTTTTTCCCTATATCCTCGCCAGTACTTGTCATTTGTTGATTTGTTGATGATAGCCATTCTGACAGGTATGTGATGGTACCTTATTGTCTTTTTGATTTGCATCTCTATGATTATTAGTGACTTTGAGCAAGTTTTCATATGTCTCTTGGCATTCCGTATATCCACTTCCTATTTAAGTTCTTTGTGCATTTTTTGATTGGGTTGTTTATCTTCCTTTTGTTAAGATGTATGAGTTCCCTATAAATTTTGGAGATTAACCCCTTATGGGATGTATCATTGGCAGGTATGTTTTCCCATGCAGTGGGCTTTCTTCTTGTTTTGTTGATGGTTTCTTTTGCTGTGCAGAAGCTTTTTATTTTTATGTAGTCCCATTTGTTTATTTTCTCTTTTGTTTCCATTTTCCTATGAGATCAGTAAATATATTACTGGGAGAGATGTCTGAGATTTTGCTACCCTATGGTTTCTTCTAAGATTATTATGATTTCAGGTCTTACATTTAAGTCTTTTATGCATTTTGAGTTTATTTTTGTTTATGGTGTAAGTTGGATGTCTAGTTGCATTTTGTTGCATGTACCAGTCCAATTTTACCAATGCCATTTATTGTAGAGACTGTCTTGCCCCCTTTGTATTCTCTTGCTTCCTTTGTCAAATACTAGTTGAACATAATGACTTGGGTCGATTTCTGCAGTGTCTGTACTGTTCTCTTAGTCTATATGCCTGTGGTTTTTTTGTTTTGTTTTGTGTTTTTTGTTTTTTTTCCCCAACATCAGGCTGTTTTGAGTACAGTGGCTTTGTAGTATAACTTGATATCTGTTATTGTGATTCCTTGAACTTTGTTTTTCTTTCTCAAGATTGCTGAGGCTATTTGGGGTCTTTTTATTCCATATAAATTTTTGGAGAATTTGTGCTAGGTCTAAGAAATATGCCGTTGGTATTTTAATAGCGATTGCATTGCATTTATACATTGCTTTGGGTAGTATGGACATTTTACTGATGTTGATTCTACCAATCCATAAACACAGTATATTCTTCCACTTGTTTATATCTTCCTCTATCTCTCTTTTCAATGTCCTGTAGTTTTCTGAGTATAGGTCTTTTATCTCCTTGGTTAAGTTTATTCCTAAGTATCTTATTTTTGTTGTTGTTGTTGCAATGGTAAATGGGATTTTTTTTTTTTTAGTTTCTCTTTCTGACAGTTCATTATTGGTGTATAAAAATGCCACAGATTTCTGGGTGATAATTTCATATCCTGCTATGTTGCCGAATTCATTTATTAAATCTAGTACTTTTTAATTTTTTTGTTTTATTGTTTAATGTATTACAAATAGTAGTACATATGTCTCCTTTTTTTCTTCATTGACCTTCCCCCGGGCTTCCCTACCCCCAGGCACATGCCCTTGCCCCCCCCCCCCCTCCCCACCAGTGTCTTCCATCCATTGTTTATGCTTATATGCATGCATACAAGTCCTTTGGTTGATCTCTTACCTCTTCCCCAACCCTCCCCATCCTTCCCGCTGTAGTTTGACAGTCTGTTCGATGCTTCTTTGCCTCTGTATCTATTTTTGTTCATCAGTTTATAATGTTCTTTTTACTCCACAAATGAGTGAGATCATGTGGTATTTTTCTTTCACTGACTGGCTTATTTCAGTTACTATAATGCTCTCCAGTTCCATCCATGCTGTTAGTATAAAAGCTTTTTTTCTCAAAATAAAAGAGTAAATTTTTCATGTTAAAAAAATTAAATCTAGTACTTTTTTGATGGAGTCTTTAGGCTTTTCAATGTACAATATTATGCCATCTGTGAATAATGACAATTTTACTTCCTCCTTTCTAATTTGAATGTCTATTATTTCTTCATCTTGTCTGATCGCTATGGCTAGCACTTCCTGAACTATGTCAAACAGGAATGCTGAAAACGGGCATCCCTGTCTTGTTCCTATTCTTCGGGGGAATGGTTTTAGTGTTTGCACATTGAGTATGATGTTAGGTGTAGGTTTGTTATATAAGGCTTTTATTATGTTGAGATATGATTCCTCTATTCCCACTTTGCTGAGAGTTTTTATAAAAAAATGGGTGTTGGATTTTATTTAATGCTTTTTCTGCATCAATTGATATGATCATGTGTTTTTTTGTGTTGCAATCTGTTAATGTGCTGCATCACATTTATTGATTTGCAGATATTGTACCAGTCTTGAATCCCCAGAATAAATTCCACTTGGTCATGGTGTTTGATGTTTTTAATGTATGCCTGGATCTCATTTACAAACATTCCTTGAGGATGCTAACATCTATCTTCATCAGGGATATTAGCCTGTAATTCTCTTTCTTTGTAGTGTTTATCTGGTTTGGGAATTATGGTATTGCTGGCCTCATGAAGAGAACTTGGAAGTGTTCTTTCCTCTTAGATTTTTTGGAGTAGTTTGAGGAGGATAGGTTTTATTTCTTTGAATGTTTGGTAAAACACTCCTTTGAAGCCATCCGAATAAGGGCTTTGGTGTGCTGGAAGTTTTTATTTAATTTTAACTTTTATTACCGCTTCAATTTCATCAGTAGTTATCTGCCTATTCAGGTTTTCTGATTCTTCCTGATTAAGTTTTGGAAGATTGTATTTTCCTTGGAATATGTCCATTTCATCAATGTTGACCAGTTTGTTGGAATAGAGTTGTTCATAGTATGTTTTTTATGATCCTTTGTATTTCTGAGGGGTCAGTTGTTACTTCACCTCTTTCGTTTCTGATTTTTTTATTTTTTATTTTTTATTTATTTATTTATTTTTAATATTTTATTGATTTTTTACAGAGAGGAAGCGAGAGGGACAGAGAGTTAGAAACATCGATGAGAGAGAAACATCGATCAGCTGCCTCCTGCACGCCCCCTACTGGGGATGTGCCCGCAACCAAGGTACGTGCCCTTGACCGGAATCGAACCTGGGACCCTTCAGTCCACAGGCCGATGCTCTATCCACTGAGCCAAACCGGCCAGGGTCTGATTTTTTTATTTGGGTCCTCTCTCTTTGTTTCTTGGTGCATCTGGATAGAGGTTCATCAATCTTATTTATCCTTTCAAAGAACCAGTTCTTTGTTTCATTGATCTGGTATTTTTTTAAATCTCGATGTCATTTATTTATGCTTTGATCTTTATATTTCCTTCCTTCTATTTACTCTGTGCTTTTCTTGTTGCTCTTTTTCTAATTCTTTAAGTAGTTAAGTAACCTATTACAAATATTTCTTGTGCTTTTTTTTTTTTTTTTTTTTTTTTAGTTAGGTTTGTAGTGATATGATATTCCCTCACAGGATTGCTTTCACTGTGTCCCATAGATTTTGGATTGTTGTGTTTTCATGATGTATTTTTATTTCTTCTTTGATCTCTATGGTAACCCATTCATTGCTTAATAGCATGCTATTTAGCCTCCGTGTGTTTGGTTGCTTTTTGTTTTTACTGCAATTGATTGCTAATTTTATGCCATTGTGGTCTGAGAAGATGCTTGATATGACTTCAATCTTCTTGAATTTGTGGAGACTTAGTTTGTGTCCTAACATGGTTTATCTTTCAAAATAACCCATGTGCACTTGAGAAGAATGTATATTTCATAGCTTTGGGGTGAAATGTTCTCAAGATATCAATTAGTTCCATCTGATATAGTGAGTTTTTTAGGATTGCTCTTTCTTCGTTGAATTTTTTTGTCTAGGACAATCCAATGATGTCAATGGGGTATTAAAATCCTCTACTATGATTGCATTGCTGTTGATCTCTCTCTAATATTCTTTAGAAGTTTGTTATTGTATTTGAATGCTCCTCTATTGGGTGCATATATGTTTACCAGAATTATATTCTCTTATTTATCTATCCCTTTAGTACTAAGGTGGCTTACATTAGTTATCTCTTGTTATGGCCTTCACTTTGAAGTCTATTTTGTCAGATATAAGTATTTCTATCCTAGCTTTTTTTTTTTCATTTCAATTTGGATGAAGAATTTTTTCCTATCCCTTTACTTTCACTCTGTGTGAGTCCTTTGATTTCAGGTGAGTCTCTTGTAGACAGCATATATATGGGTCATGTTTTCTTATCCAGTTGGCTACCCTATGTCTTTGGATTGGTTATTATTGATAGGTACTTGTTTGTTTCCATTTTCATTCTTTATGCCTGTGTTCCTCCCTCTCTTTCTATTTCTTCTTACAACATCACCTTTAGGATTTATTGCATTGCTGGTTTGGTGGTAATAAACTCCTTTAGTCTTTTTTTTTTTTTTTTGTCTGCAAAACTCCTGATTTCAACTACAATTTTGAAAGATTGCCATGATAGATAGAGTAGTCTTGAATTCAGTCCCTTACTTTTCATTACTTTGTACACTTCATATACTTCATGCCACTCCCTTTCGGCCTGATGTGTTTCTGTTGAGAAATCAGATGCTATTCTAATGGGAGATCCATTGTAGATAACTTTCTGTCTGTCTTCAACCTTTAAAATTATTTCTTTGTCTTTAACCTTTACCATTTTAATTATGATGTGTCTTAGTGTGGGTCTTTTTGAGTTCATCTTGATTGGGACTCTCTGTGTTTCCTGGACTTGTGTGATTTTTTTCTTCCCCAAGTCAGGGAAGTTTTCTGTCATTATTTGTTCAAATTGGTTTTCTATTACTTGCTCAGCTTTTAGTTTTCCTGGAATTCCTATTATGCAGATGTTGCTTCATTTCGTGTTGTCCCAAAGCTCCCTTAAACTGTCCTCCTGCTTTTTAATTATTTTTCCAATTGCTTCTCTGAGTGTTGTTTTTTTTTAATACCCTGTCTTTCAACTCGCAGATTTAGTTCTCAGCTTCTTCCGGTCTAGGTTGAAACCTTCCAGGGTGTTCTTTATTGCAGCTATGTCATTCTTCATTTCCTTTTGATTCTTATCCATGCTTGTGTATTTTTTATTCAGCTCCTTAAATTCTCATTGATTTGTGTGTCATTCTAAGGCAGATGTTTGAGCATCCTTATAACCATTACTTTGAATTCTTTATGTGACAAATTATTTGCCTCCATTTCATTTAATTCCTTTTCTGGCAATCCCCCCTTTTCTTTCATTTGGGGGCTTTTTCTTTGTCTCCCCATTTTTGCTATCACTTTATATTTGTTTCTATGTCTTAGATCAAACTGCTATGCCACCCAGATTTTTTTTTGTGGTGATCCTGTGTAATAGGTGTTTTGTGGGACCCAGTGGTGCAGTCTCTGAGATCTCCTAACATGGGTGTTCTAGGAAAGTTACATACTTGAGTTATTTGGGTTATCCTGATGTAGTTTGGTCTTGAAAGTCATTGTCCTATTCATGGATGGAGGCTCCTTACAGGTTGTTTGGCTATGTGGCTTACCCCCGACCTCATCCTGAAAGGTGTTGTGGATGTGCTCAGGATCCCAGCTCCTATGGTGAGGGTCACCTGTGAGGTCCCATTAGTTTTTGACTCACCCTGTGGTCCTGGAGCCTGCAGCAGAGGTGGTATGTGACTCTGTGATTCATTACGGGATCCTAGAGCCTGTGGCCAGGGTGGCATGTACCTCTGTGACTCACTGAGTGGGGGGGGGGAAGGTTCCAGAACCTACTTACAGGTTCTTGTGTCACTCACTGCAGTGGTCCAAGAGCCCATGGGGCTGGTCCCTTGTGAGTTCCTGCTGCCATGGAACTCACTGAGCGGGTCCGGGGTGGTATCCAAGGCCAGTCTGGGTGGTGTTGAGGCTAGTACCTCCATTTCCCTTTCAAAATGTTGTTTCTGTGCTAGAGGCATGCTTGCCTGGCAAGTGCCTGTGGCAGTCACGGGGACTCTTTGTCCAGCACTGCCTGATCTGCTTGCACCTGAGATTCTGTGAGATTTAACTGTCCCTCACTCCCCCCCATACACACTATGCATATCTGCACACTCCTCTTTCACTCCCTTACTCACTCACACTCCCTCCCTCACTCCCATCTTGCCAGCCACCATGTTCTCTTTTCCCTGTTCATATTTTTATCCTCCTACTCCTCTTCCTCTTCATCTTCCTCCTCCTTCTTATTCTTCTTAAAGTATGCCCTTCCATATTTCATGTAATATTGGTTTGGTGGTGATGGCATACCTTACATTTTCATGTCTGTGAATCTCTTTATATGACCTTTAATTCTGAGTGATAATTTTGCTGCGTACAGTAATCTTGGTTATAGGTTCTTGCTATTCATCACCTTGAATATTTCTTGCCACTCCCTTCTGGCCTGCACAGTTTCTGTTGAGAAATCTGATAGCCGTATGGGCACTTCTTGTAGATAACCGACTGCTTCTCTTGCTGCTTTTCAGATTCTCTCTTTGTCTTTAACCATTGATATTTTAATTATGATGTGTTTTGGTGTGGGCCTCTTTGAGTTCCTCTTGTTTGGGACTCTCTGTTCTTCCTGGACTTGAGAACCTATTTTTTCACCAGATAGGGGAGGTTTTCTATTATTATTGCTTCAAATAGGTTTTCAATATCCTGCTCTCTCTCTTCTCCTTCTGGCACCCCCGTAATGCAAATGTTGGTAGGCTCCTTACACTCTACATATTTTTGTATTATTTTTTCTTTTGTTCTTCTGATTGGGTGCTTTTTGCTTTCTCATATTCCAAATTGTTGATTGATTACCAGAATCCTCTACTCTACTGTTGAATCTCTATAAATGATTCTTTATTTCAGTTGGTGAATACTTAACTTTTGACTGGTCCTTTTTCATGTCTTTGAAATTCTCACTAAGATCCTTGAAAGTTTTACTAAGTCCCTCGAAGCTCTCACTAAGATTCTTGAGCAACCTTATATCCATTGTTTTGAACTCTGTATCTAGTAGTTTTCTTGCTTCAATTCCATTTAGTTCTTTTTTTCTGGAGATTTCATCTGTTCTTTCATTTGTGACACGTTTGTTTGTGTCTACATTTTGGCTGCTTCCATGTGTTTGTTTCTACATATTAGGTGGAGCTTCTATGTATCCTTGAATTGGTAGAGTGTCCTTTTTTAGGTGGTGTCCTGTAGGGCCCAGTTGTTCAGCCTCCCCATTCACCTGAGCTGGGCACTCTAGGTGCACACCTGTGTGGGGTGTGTGCAGTCTTTTTGTAGTTGAGCCTTGATTGCTGTTGGTATCACTGGGAAGAATTTGCCTCTAGGCCAATTGGCCATGAGTACCACCTGCAACTATTTTAGTTGTCATATTGATGGGGTTGTGGGAGATAGCAATTTCCGGTGTTTATGCCACTATTTTTGTTCCTCTTTGTTTTATTTACTGTTCTTCTACACGAATTTTTACTACATGGATAAGGAAACTTATTTTTATTAATGAATTGCCTTTGAATTTAAGTCTCTTATGTCTTTGCACTTGCTTCACTGATATTACAATAATGAGGTTACTATTGGTTTGTTATCTGAGTTAACAAATCACCTTTTGAGTTGCCTGTGATAGTTCTCAATCCAGTAATGTTTGACTTTTGTATTTCACCTCCAACTTACTGAGGTGTAAGATAATATATGGTAGAAAATATAAATGGCTATTGTAGCAATAGTAGTAACATTTTGAAATTAGTGTTATTCTTATTGTTTTCATCATGAGATGGTCAAGAACCTGGATAGCAAGATGAATAATAGCTTATGTGACTCATTTTAACACACACATGTAAGCAGTGCCTGGGAAACATGGGCTTGGCTAGATAAAATAGGGCTGACTTAATTTAGTCCTTTTATTTAAACTACTAGAGGCTTGGTGCACGAATTTGTGCACAGGGGGTGGGACTGCAGGAGGTTGGCCAACCGGGGGAGGCACTGTGGCGGAAGGTAGGCTGGCAGGCCCCAATCAGGCGATCAGGGCCTGCTGGCCACGTGGAGGGACAGGGGGAGAAACCGTGGCAGGTTGGCTGGCTGGGGGAGGAACCACAGGAAGTTGGTCACTGGCCCAGAGGAGGGAGCCGGCCCTCGGCCACCTTGGGAAAGGGCCATGTCATATATTACCCTTTACCTCTTTGCACACAATATGCCACAATTGCCTAATCCTCACAGCTTCCAACTACAGGGTAACATTTAGTCTAGTCCAGTGGTCAGCAAACTCATTAGTCAACAGAAGAGGGATTGCTGAGTCATATGGTAATTCTATTCTTGATTTTTTGAGGAACCACCATATTGTTTTTCATAGTGGCTGTACCAGTTTACATTCCCACCAGCAGAATGAGGGTTCCTTTTTCTCCACAACCTCTTCAACATTTGTCTTGATAATAGCCATTCTAACAATTGTGAGATGGTGTGTCATTGTAGTGTTGATTTGCATTTTCTAATTGCTAGTGAATTGAGCTTCTTTTCATATATCCACTAGTCATTTGTATGTCTTCTTGTGAGAGTTGTCTGTTTTGGTCCTCTGCCCCTTTTTAAATTTGATTATTTGGTGCTGAGTTGTATAAGTTCTTTATATGTTTTGGATATTAACCATTTGTTGAAGCTATTGTTTGCAAATATTTTCCATGTGGTTGGTTGTTTCTTTGTTTTGTTGGTGGTTTCCTTTGCTGTGCAGAAGCTATTTAGTTTTATACTAGAGGCCTGGTGCATGAAATTCATGCATGGGAGGGGATCCCCTCAGCCCAGCCTGCACCTTCTCCAAACCGGGACCCCTCGGGGGATGTCCGACTGCAGCAGTCGGACATCTCTCTCACAATCCTGGACAGCTGGCTCCTAATTGCTCACCTGCCTGTCTACCTGGTCACCCCTAACTGTCCCCCCCACCGCCTGCCTGATCGTCCCTCACTGCCTCTGTATGCTGGCCTGATTGCCCCTAACTACCCCCCCTGCTGGCCTGGTCACCCCTTACTGCCCCCCCCACCAGCCTGGTTGCCCCCAACTGCCCCCCATTGCCGGCCTGGTTGCCCTCACTGCCTCCCCCACCAGCCTAGTCACCCCTCACTGACATCCCCTGCTGGCCTAATCCCCCCCAACTTCCTCCCCTGCCAGCCTGGTCGCCCCCAACTGCACCCCCTCCCCCACCATCCTGGTTGCCCCTAACTGCCCCCCCTGCCAACCTGGTTGCCTCTTACTGCTCCCCCTGCCGGCCTAGTTGCCCCCAACTGCCCCCCTCTGCCAGTCTGGTTGCCCCTAACTGTCACCCCTGCTGGCTTGGTGGCCCCCAACTGCCCCCCTGCCTGCCTGGTCACCCCTCACAGCCCCCCTGCTGGCCTGGTTGCCCCACACAGCCTGCTTTTTCAGTCATTTGGTCATCCCTCACTAACCCCCCTGCCAGCCTGGTCATAGGCAGCCATCTTGAGAGGGCGTGAGGGTTAATTTGCATATTACCTATTTATTGTATAGGATAGTCTAATTCATTTATTTTGCCTTTACTTCCCTTGACTTTGGGGTCAAATTTATGTAATCTTCTCTAAGACCAAGTTCCATTACTTTAGTACCTATGTTCTCTTCTATGTAATTTATTGTTTTAGATCTTATATTTAAGTCTTTGATCCATCTTGAATTAATTCTTGTATAATTGGGACAGACTATAATCTAGTTTCATTCTTGTATGTGGCTTTTCATTCTTCCCTGCATGATTTATTAAAAGGGCTTTCTTTTCTCCATTATATGTCTTTGGCTCTATTGGGCATTCAGTTCTGCTCCATTGGTCTGTGTGTTGTTTTTCTGTCGATACCATACTGTTTTGATTATGGTTGCTCTGTAATATACTTTGAAGTCAGGTAGTATGACACCTCTGGTTTTGTTCTTTTTGTGCAGGATTGCTTTAGCTATTTGGAGCCTTTTTTGGTTCCATAGAAATGTGATGGTTTTGGTGTTGTTGTTATTTGTTGTTCTATTTCTTTAAAAATGGTCATTGAAATTTTATTGGGGATTGCATTAAATCATTATCTACTACTAGGGGCCTGGTGCACGGAATTCGTGCACTCGGAGGAGGGGTCCCTCAACCTGGCCTGTGCCCTCTCGCAGTCCAGGAGCCCTCGGGGATGTCCGACTGCCAACTTAGACCTGCTCCCTAAGCGGGCAGTTGGACATCCTTAGCGCTGCCGCAGATGCAGAAGAGGCTCCACCACTGCTGCTGTGCTCGCCAGCTGTGAGCCCGGCTTCTGGCTGAGTGGCGGTCCCCCTGTAGGAGCACACTGACCACCAGGGGGCAGCTCCTGTGTTGAGCGGGATTGGGTCAAAACCAGCTCTCCAACATCCTCTGAGGGTTCCCGGATTGTGAGAGGGCACAGGCCAGGCCAAGGGACCACACCGGTGCACCATCAGGGATGCGGGAGGTTGGCCAGCTGGGGAGGGATGTGGGAGGGCTCCAGGTCGTGTCCAGCCTGTCTCGCTCAATCCTGATCGGCTGGACCCCAGCAGCAAGCTAACTGACTGGTCAGAGTGTCTGCCCCCTGGTGGTCAGTGCACGTCATAGTGAGCACTTGAGTGGCCTTAGCATATCATTAGCATATTATGCTTTGATTGGTTGACTGGATGACTGGACCCTTAGCACATTAGGCTTTTATTATATAGGATGTTGATTCTTCCAACCCATGAACACAGGTTATCTTTCCATTTCACTGTATCCCTCTCTCTCTCTCTCTCTCTCTCTCTCTCTCTCTATTCCTCACCCAAGGATATCTTTCCATTGTTTTTTTGGTTTTTAGAGAGAGTGGAAGAGAGAGGGAGAGACAGAGAGAAACATCGATGTGAGAGAAACACATTGATTAGTTGCTTCCTACATACACCCTGACCAAGGCCTGGCCTGGGAAGAGCCTGCAACAGAGGTATGTGCCCTAGACCAGAATTGAACCCAGGACCCTTTGGTCCACAGGCTCTATCCACTGAGCCAAACCGTCTAGGGCAGGGGTGGGCAAACTTTTTTACTCGAGGGCCACAATGGGTTCTTAAACTGGACCGGAGGGCCGGAACAAAAGCATGGATGGAGTGTTTGTGTGAACTAATATAAATTCAAAGTAAAGAAGCGGAGGGGAGAGCAAGAGAACTGGATAGAACAGCCGGATCCGGCCCGCGGGCCGTAGTTTGCCCACGGCTGGAGGGTGTTCTATCTCTTTTAATAATACTTCGTAGTTTTCCGTATATAGGTCCTTCACTTCTTTTTTTTTTTTTTTTAAATATACTTTATTGATTTTTACAGAGAGGAAGGGAGAGGGATAGAGAGCCAGAAACATCGATGAGAGAGAAACATCGATCAGCTGCCTCCTGCACACCCCCCACTGGGGATGTGCCTGCAACCAAGGTACATGCCCTTGACGGGAATCGAACCCGGGACCCCTCAGTCCACAGGCCAATGCTCTATCCACTGAGCCAAACCGGTTAGGGCGGTCCTTCATTTCTTTTGTTAAGTGTATTACTAAGTATTTTATTATTTTTGTTGCAATTGCCAAAATAATTAATTTTTCATTTCTTTTTCTGAATTTTCATTGTTAGCATATAGTAAAACAGTGGATTTTTGTTCATTGATTTTGTATCTTGAAAGTTTACCACTTGTGTATTGCTTCTAATAGTTTTTATTTTTATTATTGGTGGAGACTTTAGGGTTTTCAATATATAGTACTATGTCATCTGCAAGGAGTTATAGTTTTACTTCTTCATTACCAATCTGGATGCCTTTTATGTCTTTTTCTTGCCTGATTTCTCTGGCTAGGACATTCAGAATTATGTTGAATAAGAGTGGTGAAAGTGGGCATACTGGTTTTGGTAGCAGTTGTAACATTTTATATTGCCAACAACAGTGTGTAAAGGTTCTAGTTTCTCCAATCCTCACATGTGGTAGAATTATTTGAAAAGCAAGTCCCAGGATATGCTGTAGGCTAGTGTACATTGAATTTATATTTTATCTTCTGCTGACTTTATAGCAACAAATCTGCATCGTCGATAATTCATGTCCAAAGGGTAGCTCAATATCTCTGATTGTTAAAGGACCATAATATTATGTTCTCTATGCTGTGCTTATTAAGTTAGTAATTGATTTTTTCAGAAAGCAGGATAAAGGATGAAAATATAACAGCTCAATCTTAAGTTAATTAAAACCAAAATTAATTGGGTAGTCCTATTATACTTTATTTAACAGAAAATTTGCTCTATTTGATTATTTTTCCTAGTTCATTTACTGGTATGTAAGTTTAGTTTTATGTCTACCAAATGAGAACAAAGACATGATTTTAATAAGAAAAGGTATATTCTAAAAGTATTAAACTATGTGTATATATATATATATATATATTTACAAAGTTCATTTTAGAAGATAATTTAAAATCACACTTTTGTTCAGTAGTAATGATTGTATTAATTACCCATTGTTTCATAACAAATCATCAAAAATTTAGCAGCTTACTCCAACACATTTATTATTTCACAGTTATTATGAGTCAGGACTTCAGGCATTGCTCAACTAGATATTCTTCTTAGGGTCCCATAAACTGTAATCAAAGTTTCAGCTCTCCTACATTCATATCTGGAGGCCTGACTGGATAAGAATCTACTTCTAAAATTCCTGAAACTCTTGGAAGAATTCCTTTTCTTGTGGTTGTAGTACTGAGGACCCTGGCTTCTTGCTGGATATTAACTGGAGGCTGCTCTCAGTGCCTACGCAGTCGTTCTCAACCTTTCTAATGCTGCGACCCTTTAATACAGTTCCTCATGTTGTGGTGACCCCCAATTTAAAATTATTTTCGTTGCTACTTCAAAACTGTAATTTTGCTACTGTTATGAATCGTAATGTAAATATTTGTGTTTTCCAATGGTCTTAGGCTCTACAGCAGTGGTTCTCAACCTGTGGGTCGTGAACCAATCATGTACCAATGGGGTCCCTCAGCCTGGCCTGTGGCTCTCCAACATTTCCCAAGGAGTCCTGGATTGCGAGAGGGCGCAGGCCAGGCCGAGGGACACCACCTGTGCACAATCGGGGCCGGGGAGGGACACGGGAGGTTGGCCAGCCAGGGAGGGACTGTGGGAGGGATCCAGGGTGTGTCCTGCCCGTCTTGCTCAGTCCCGATTGGCCAGACCCCAGCAGCAAGCTATTCCTACTGGTTGGAGCATCTGCCCCCTGGTGGTCAGTGCACATTATAAGCAAGCTGTTGAGCAGCCTTAGCATATCATTAGTATATTATGCTTTGATTGGTTGAACAGACGACTGGATGACTGGACAGTTAGTATATTAGGCTTTTATTATATAGGATAACAGAGAAATGAAATCCCATCACCTTTTCAATATTCTGTTTATTGGAAACAAGTCACAGGTGCAGTCCACACTCAAAGATATGAGGATTATGCAAGGGCATGAACAGCAAGAGATGAGGATTATGCAGGCCCATCGTAGAATTTGTCTGTTTTATTGGTGAACTGGAAGGATTCTTTCACTTTGTCATGGGTTTAACTCAATGTATGCACATAAACCTTTATTCTAGGCAGATGTGAACCTACCTGTAAGTTTAGATCTACTGTAATTTGCTGTAGTTATTTAAAGGAAGTGAAAAAATAGAAGAACTCTTCTTTCCATATCTGTCAGTGGCTTACTTGTGAAGCTCATTTGAGAGGGAAATTTCTCTCTAGATGTGAACTTCTTAAACATTTTTATCATTTGGGACTTTATAAATATAGTGTTTTTGTTTACTAGGTGGAATTTGGGAATCCTGGAGACTGCTTGAAAGTTTATAATGCTACCAAATTTGTTGTGAGGGTTTGTGTCTTATGTGTATGTTTTGTTAATAATTTATGTCACCCATATTTCTCCTCACTGTGTACCTTGTTCTTATTTATCTATTCACTTCCTTCTTCAGTATATCTTTCAGCACCAAGCTATGAGCTCTGTTAATTGATCTTGAGTTTAATACAGAGGAACAGGTTGTATGCTTAATAGCATTATTGTGGCCAGATAACAACCTTTTTATAAAACTGTATGTACTTATATGTTCATTTTTCATACCACCTCCATTTTTAAGGATATAAGGGGAAAATATATTTTTCTCAGTTCACTTTTCTGCATTGAGCTGCTTTTGTCATTAGTAGTAAGAAAATGACAGGTTTGAGATGACCCATGTGATTTTCGGAGATCAGGTGAGTATAGCAACTCACTTTAGTGTTTCTATTTGTCAAGAATCTATTAAAGTGATCTATTTTATTATTTTCTCAGAGGATGAAAATAATTTTAAAGAATTCTTCACTAGAAGAGTCTTTTAACTTGGGTTTTGGAGTATCTGAATCAATTATTGCTACCTTTATAACTTCATAAGCTTTCCAGAGTCTTCTATAGGAAATAATTTCCCCCTATTTGGCACTTAATTGGGGGAATCAGCATGTCTGTTTTTCTATTCAAATTACAAATGTTACTTTTGAAATAAATGTTTAATGTCCCATAGAATTCTGAAAATATCTTTGTTTTCATACAGGTAAAAATTATTTATATTTTAGTAAATATCAGTGAATACTGAGGTTCTCTATAAAAATGAGTATTCTAATGACAACCTGGTACCTTGTTAAATGTAGTTGAGGTGGGAATAATGGAATGTCTGTTTTTAAAGGCTATTTCTATAGATTGAAATGATTTTTAGGATACAGTGATCTATTTGGCTCATTTAGAATTATTTTATTTCTAGTTCCTTCTGTCCCACAGTTTATGATAAGTTGGTCATAAGATAGTATTAATGGGAAGTGACCGGTAACTAAGGTAACAGGAAAACAATATTATATTTTTCTATGGGTTTTCCTGAGAGTCATTTTGTAGTGACATGTCATTGATCAGAATTCTATGTTAATATTGGTTTGTGGACTGTTTTATTTATTGTACTTTTCCTGTATGTTAATGATAAATCCATCACAGGTTTTTTTTATCCCCCAGTCTATCTGTGCTTTTTAGGTAAGTTGGTAGATGGTGCTATCTATTTATTGAAATTGGGAACCCTGGAGGAAAGCATATGCTTGCGTGTGTGTGTGTGTGTGTGTGTGTGTGTGTGTGTGTGTTTGAAGGGGTAACAAATTCTTTTTTGTATTGGTTATTTTTTGAGAGATATGTGAGATAAGCAAGTGGAAATGTCAATTAGGCAGTTGGATATATGGGTCAAGAGCTCAGAAGAGTAGTCTCAGTAAATGTGAGTCATGTTGGTAAATTAGCTGTCTGGAAAAAGAATGTGGAATGAGATGAGAAGGAGATCAAAATCTATTTCCTGAGGATCTAAAGTATTTTAAGGATATTTAAAAAGAGCAAAGAAATTAGAGTAAAAGAAAATGAAAGTATGTTATCACAGAAGCCAAAGACTCAAATAGGAGAGATTGGTCAACTGTGGCTTGATACAGCAAGATCAAGTAAGATAAGGACTGATGAATCAATTAGCAAAATAGACATTATTGGTCACTTTATTTAGTCCTCATTCAGTTTTTTAGAAGAAAGATGCTACTCAAATAATGCTCAGTACTGTAATTTACTTCTTAATATGTTTATATTAAAACTTACATATAATGAATTCACTCTTTTTCATGTATGGTTCTGATGTTAGACAGATGCCTAGAGTTGTGTAACCACCACCATAATAATCAAGATACAGAATAGTCCCCACCAAATTCCCATTGCTGCATCTTTGTAGTGCACCCGTACCCCTAGGCGTAACCTCTGGCAACTGCTAATCTCTTCTCCATAATTTATAATTTTACCTTTTCCAAAATGACATATAAGTGGAATCATAGAGTATGTGGTCTTTTCAGACTGTCTTATTTTCATTTACAATAATGTATTTGAGATTCATCCATGTTGTTTACTGTATCAATAGATCATTTCTTTTGATTGCTGAATAGTATTCTCCTTCTTTTACCCGCTTCCCCTAGAAATCATTGATGTGAAAATGTTCCCTATAGTTTTGAATTTTTCAGTGTCATGTATTTGTTTTCTTACAATATTTAGCCTTTTAAGACTAAATTCCTTCAGTTAGCCAAATGCATTTAAGATTTATACCTTTCGTTACAAGCATCAAAAGTCCTTTCCTTTTTATTGATGAATGGTTTTCTATTTATCTACTTATCAGTTGAAGAACATCTGGAATGTTTCCAGTTTTTTATATTTATGAACATAGCTGCTATACACATTCATGTATAGTTTTTTGCGTTAACATAAATTTATTTTTATCACAGGTAAATATTCTTCCATGGTTTTCTAACCTCAATGATTTCTCATGAGAAATCAGTAGTTATTTAATTTGATATTTATGTAATATGTTGTTTTTCTCTCACTGATTTCAAGATTTTTCCTTTTGGTTTAGAGTTTATTAAGCTATGTCTTGGGGTGGCTTTCTTTAATTATATTCTTCTTGGTGTTCATTGAGCTTCTTTAAACTGTAAATTTATACATTTCACCAAATTTTGGAAACATACATTTTTTAAAATCAGCTTTAATGAAACACAATTTATATAACCATACAGTTGTTGGAACTAAGACTTCTGTCTCTTCATACATATAATTAGGGAATCTCCTTCTCCCATTTTAACCTCCCCATAATTTCTTCTACGGATTCTCCAGTTACCATGGGTCCTTTATCTTTGTTCCTCCAACCAGAAATGTGAGTTTCTCTCAGGGTCTTAGCATCTCATGCTGTCACACAACTCTGAACTTTTGGGGCTACCCTTGGAGTGAAGTGAAAGAGAGGATAAAACAGTAACAGTGATTACCTCCATACTTTTCTTATTATGCGGGCCTCTTTTTTTGGTTCCTCTGACTAGAGATATATAGGTCTTCCATTGGTTGAGGCTTGCTTTGGAGCAGGACTGGGAGTCAAAAGAAAAGTGGGAAAAAGGAAAATTTGGGATTCTTATGCTCACCTGCTCAAAAGTGCATCTTTCCCTGGTCTTCTGTTCAGAAAGTGGAATTTCTCTTGGAAATTTTGCTTATTCTCACTGTAGAGTGCCGTGAATCAGTCTCTCTTTGTATCAAAGTTAGGAGATAAAGGTGGAAAATAAACTCAGGTAACTCACTACACTACGGTTAGTCTTCAAATTTTGGTCTCCCTCCTTAAACTGCTTGTTATTGCTTAATTTTCAGAGTACTTAGGTAGTTCCCTTTTCTGTTTTGTCTCAGGGGTCCTCAAACTACGGCCCGCGGGCCACATGCAGCCCACCGAGGACATTTATCCGGCCCGCTGGGTGCCGCTGCCTGTCCTGCTTAGCAGCCGACTGGTCCCGGGCCCGCAGTGCGCATAGGAATTTGTTCATAGTTTTTTTTAAAAAACTATAGTCTGGCCCTCCAACGGTCTGAGGGACAGTGAACTGGCCCCCTGTTTAAAAAGTTTGAGGACCCCGAAAGGCTTCAGTTTATAATCATAAGAGAGATAGGTTTATTCCATCGTGGCTGTCACCAAAGGTTATTTACTTTACTTTCTTATTTTTATTTTTTTACTTTTCTGTGGACTCATAAATAGGAATTAGTGAAATTTATTTTTTTTCTAGATCATCATCCTGTTGCTTAATTTTCAAACATCTTAGATTGGTGGTTGAGAGACTTTTTCTGTAAAGTGCCAAATAGTAAATACTACTATTTTAGACTTTGCATGCATAGGGCTCTGTCAACTGTTCAACTCTGCTGTTGCATTGAGAAAGCAGCCATAGATAATATGGAAACAAATGGATGTGTCTGCGTTCCAGTAAAATTTTATTTACAAAACAGATAATGGGCCACATTTGGCCTATGGGCTAGTGTTAAGGACTCTTGATCTTAGCCGTCTACACTTACTCTTTCATGAAATAATGTTTGAAGAGTAAATATTATTATCTATTGAGCTTTGTATGTTAAAATAATTTTTCCCATAGCCACTTACATTTTACTTCTACAGTTTATTCTTCTATAGAGTAACTCAAATGTTAATAGAATTGAATTAAAGGAAAGGGATTCACAGCAGTGTAATTAATTAAAACTATTTCCATCCTAACTTGCTTTGAATATATTCACACAATAAATTTATTCTGTGGCATTTTACCCCTGTCTCATAAATATTTGGTTGGGGACTGTCTTAATGAGAGTACATGTCATATGTTTAGTTTATATTCATTCATCATAGCAAAGCTCTAACCAATATGAAATGAAACATATAGCACTGAAATTTAAGGATTCTCAATGACAATATTGAAACTATATTAATAATGCTTCCTTTCTAATTACCTTCTATGTGCCTTTTGTCCTTTTGTGTTTCAGTAAGTGTGGCTCTTGTTTGATTGTGAAGGGAAATGCCTAGGGTTAGATTTTTTAAAATTATTACTCTTGTTCTAGTATGCTTGAACTTAAGTTTTTGAACAATCTTTTGCAGGTAAATCATCTTAAAATGGTTGATGAGCCAATGGAAGAGGGAGAAGCAGATTCTTGCCAAGTAAGTACTCATGTTAACTTACTAAGCTACATTTCAGAATTAAAGGAAAGAATAATGGGAAAGGAGAAAATCTTTTGTCAGTTAAAGAAGTTTATTCAGGTACATTAATAATAAACAAATCCAATTATTAACAAAATAATAGCAGGTCAAAATATTTTCCTGTCAGAAACTCTTGTACATGAAAATTTTTTTTTTCAAACTTCCGGACTATCCTTTATTAATGAATGCAAATACATGTGATGAATTGTACGAGCAACAACAGGCAGAGGTTTTGGTCAATTCTCTGAATGATGAACAGTTGGCAGCCTTTCAGACTATAACTTCAGCCATCGAAGATCAAACTGTACACCCCAAATCCTTTTTCTTGGATGGTCCAGGTGGTAGTGGAAAAACATATCTGTATAAAGGTTTTGTTTATTTTTTAAAAAATATATATTTTATTGATTTTTTTACAGAGAGGAAGGGAGAGGGAGAGAGTTAGAAACATCGATGAGAGAGAAACATCAATCAGCTGCCTCTTGCTCACCCCCTACTGGGGATGTGCCCGCAATCAAGGTACATGTCCTTGACTGGAATTGAACCTGGGACACTTCAGTCTGCAGGCCAACGTTCTATTCACTGAGCCAAACCGGTCAGGGCTGTATAAAGTTTTAATACATTACATTAGAGGTTGTGGTGGTACTGTTTTACACACAGCATCTATAGGAATTGCTGCAAATTTACTTCTTGGTGGAAGAACCTTTCATTCACAATATAAATTACCAATTTCATTATATGAAACTTCAATTTCTAGACTCGATATAAAGAGCAAAGTTGCTAAAACCATTAAAAAGGCCCAGCTTCTTATTTTTGATGAATGCACCATGGCATCCAGTCATGCTATAAACACCATAGACAGATTACTAAGAGAAATTATGAATTTGAATGTTGCTTTTGGCAGGAAAGTCTCCTTCTCGGAGGGGATTTTCGACAATGTATCAGTATTGTGCCGCATGCTATGCGATCAGCCATAGTACAAACGAGTTTAAAGTACTGAAATGTTTGGGGATGTTTCAGAAAGTTGTCTCTTAAAACAAATATGAGATCAGATGATTCTGCTTATAGCGAATGGTTAATAAAACTTGGAGATGGCAAACTTGATAGCAGTTTTCATTTAGGAATGGATTTTATTGAAATCCCCCATGAAATGATTTGTAATGGATCTATTATTGAAGCCACCTTTGGAAATAGTATATCTATAGATAATATTAAAAATATATCTAAACGTGCGATTCTTTGTCCAAATGAGCATGTTCAAAAATTAAATGAAGAAATTTTGGATATACTTGATGGAGATTTTCACACCTATTAAACTGATAAACCAAAAGATAGTTACAGAGGCAGTAAAGCATCAAACAGAGTGTCTAATTACAGCGGTAAGGTTAGGGAGAGGTGGGGGAAATAAGAGATCAACTGAAGGACTTGTATGCATGCATATAAGAGTAACCAACGGATGCAAAACATTGGGGGGTGAGGGCAGGTATGGGAGTGGGGTGGGGAGGGCAATGGTAAGATATGTACACATATAATACCTTAATAAAAATTTGAAAAAAAAAAAAGAGTGAAAACACTTTCAGAGTGCTTGACTAATTTCCCTTGGGATAAAGTATTTACAACTTTAACTTTAATGTCACATGCTCTTTGAACTCGAGAGAAAGCAACATATAACGGACCATGTGTGAAAACGGGTTCAGATAGGAATATTCCTACTCTGTCTAGAGTTTGTCCTTGTGATTTATTAATAGTCATCGCAATTGCTGGCATCACGGGAAACTGTCGTCGAATCAATTTTAATGGGAGGCCAGTGTCAGATGGGAACAAATCAATTCTTGGGATCAGAACAACCTCTCCTTCTGCAGATCCTGTTAATACTTCAGCTTCGATTATGTTAGGTCATAATTTTTTGATAATAAATCTGGTACCATTACAAAGACCCCATTTACTATTAAGATTTCTCAATAGCATAATGATTGCATCCAGTTTCAATTTTAATTTATGACATGGCATTCCTGAAGGAGTAATACTATTAAAAAATTGGATGGGAAAATTTTCCTTTTCAGCATCATCTGTTGAGTCAATGGAATGAATCATCACTCAAATAGGTGTGAAAATCTCCATCAAGTATATCCAAAATTTCTTCATTTAATTTTTGTACATGAAATTTTTATTTTTATTTTTTAGAGAGAGAGGAAAGGAGAGGAAGGGAGATAGAGACATATTGATGTGAGAGAGAAACATTGATCAACTGCCTCCTACACATCACCTACCGAAGATTGAGACCTCAATCTGGGCATGTGCCCTGATCGGGAATCAAACCCGCCACCTTTCGGTGTATGGGATGATGCTCAACTAACGGTGCCATACTGGCCAGGGCTATACATGAATTTTTAAGACAACTTTATTGAGGTATAATTTGCATGCCATGAAATTTTAAGTGTAATGGGTAAAATTTTTACCTGCCAGTATATGAGTAACTACATTACTTAAATACATAATCCTCTGAATTACATTTCCACACATCTGTGGGCTCTAAAGAAACAAAACAAATGAACAAACAAAACAAAAACAGACTCATAGAAACAGATCAAACTGATATTTGCCAGAGGGGAATGGGTAAGAAGATGGATGAAAAGGGTGAAGGTAATATAGTCAGTAATATTGTGATAAGTTTGCCATGTGACAGATGATTATTAAATTCAGTGAGGTGGTAATCACATTGTAAGGTATATAAATATTGAGTCATTATATTATACACCTGAAACTAATATGATATTGTATACCAACTATAGTTACATAAAGGAAATACAATGAAAAGTGAAAAAAAAAATAAACCAAAATAAGATTGTATTCAACTTTAGGGTAGAAAGGAGATGCAATATGGAAATATTTAACTACAAGGAAAACCTGAGGTCATTTAAAATTTATTGCTAGCTTTCAAAAAGGATTACATCTAAATTATTTTGGAAATTCCTAACTAGTTTTAAAGAATGCATAACTATTAGGTTATTCTATGCAAGGCTTATATACTAGTCTTTCATGTTACAAGATATAGTTTTACAGAAGAGTGATCTTAAGATTTTAGGGAAGGTCTAACTAAGGTAGCCATCTCTGTTTGTGTTGTTATTTTATAATTTTCATTTTTGTGGATACATTTGTAGAATTATAGTTTTTTTTTAAGCTGGAAGGAACCTCAGATAAAGTATTTTAAAATACTTTACTGTTGAAAGTATTACATATGTCTCATTTTTCCCTTAATGACCTCTTCCCACCTGCTCCTGCCCCCCAGCATATGCCCTCACCCCCCTACTGTCTGTTTCCATTGGTTATGCTTATATGCATGTGTACAAGTCATTTGGTTGATCTTTTACCCACCCTCTCATCTTCCCCTGACTTCCTCTGAAGTCTGACAGTCTGTTCGATGCTTCTCTGTCTCTGGATCTATTTTTGTTCATCAGTTTATGTTATTCATTATATTCCACAAATGAGTGAGATCCTGTGGTATTTATCTTTCTAGATAAATGTTTATCATCTAGAGTTTTATCTATAGATCACATGGACTAAAAGTCATAGTAATATTTATGTTTCTAGTTTATAAAAGATTAGAGTGTAAGGAAATACAAAAGGCAGTTGGGAAGGGTGTATGTCAATAATAATAAATTAACAGGGAAATACCATGTCCCACACCACAGTAGGAAGGAAAAACATGTACATGAGTATGTATGTAGACATGTGTAACCAACATGAACACAGGGTTATTGTTAAATATTTACCAGTGTAAATACCTTTCTAATTGATACATACTATAATTTTAATAAAAGATGAATCAGGAAGTACATCTTTTCACAATTTTAATTGTAAAACTAAAATTCATGCTAGATGCTAATATGATTTACATTAGGCAATCACCTTCAGTTGCTAAAAAGGGGTGTCAAGTTTTGATTTATTTTGTGGCCTGAGTTATTTGAACTTAAAACATCGTTCTTTCGCTGTACTTTTGAATTAGTGTTTTGGGTTTCTTCCGGTGTATACCCAGAAGTGGAATCCCTGAGTCCTAAGGCAGTTCCATTTTTAATTTTCTGACAAGCATCCATACTCTTTTCTATAAAAGCTGTGGTACATATATACAATGGAATAATACTCAGGCATAAAAAATAATGAAATATTACCATTTGTGACAGCATGGATGGACCTAGAGAATATTATACTAAGTGAAATAAGTTAGAAAGAGTAAGAAAAATACCTGAAGAGCAAAATAAATGAACAAACAAGATATAAACTGAGTTAAAGAGACTGAGATTAGACTGATGGTGGCCAAGGTGAAGGGTTGGTAGGCTGGGTAAAAAGGTGAAATGATTAAGAAGTACAAATTGGTAGTTGCAAAATAGTCACAGTCATGTAAAGTACAGCATAGGGAATATAGTCAATAATATTGCAATAACTATGTACATTGAAGGTATACACTTGAAATATTAGGGGTACTACTTTGTAAAGTATATGATTGTCTAACCACTATCTGTACACCTGAAACTAATAAAAATAATGTTGTCTATAAACTGTATTTGAAAAATTAAAATAAAACAATACTTTCACTGTGTCAGGTACTTGTGACGGTTAAATGATATGGGTTCTAAGAAACACTAACCATATAATTTTATCATTATTTTGTCTCATGTTTTCATATATAAGATTGCTTTGATTGTGGTTGCTTATTCAAATGTAATTCTGCCAGCTATGTATTTTTGAGGTTGTCTTTGTTTTAAATAATAGAGGATTATAGAAACTGCTTTATGATGTATAGATTCTTTAAACAGTGTTCTTTAAATTTGAACTTTAGTTATTGCATATGAGGCCTAATGTTTTGCAATTGACTAATTTAGACAACCAGTTCCCTCCATCTCAATTTTTGTAGCTTTAGACTTTCATGGTCATTTGCTTTGTTTTCTTCAGTTAAACAAACAAAATTATATAAAATGCTTCCAAAATTACATGTATATCTATCACACAATGCTAAATTATTATTCAGATAATTTTAATATGTTAAGATTTGTTATGAGGACTTATTCTAATTTTCAAGAAAGCCTTCAATTTGCGAAGTACTAAGTAACAGGTCACTAATGAAAGATATCTGATATCATATTTTACCACCTGGTCCTCTATTGCTGCCAGTAATGTCTATGTTAAAAAAAAATGTTAAGATTTTTCTTTAGTAGATGACTGGTAAGAGTTAATTATTTATGTTGTTAAAACAAGAATAGATGTATTCTATTTTGTTAGTTTATTGTCCATTTATATTTACTTTTAAAGTTTGTATGGAATGGTTGTTATGCCTGTAAATAAAATACATATTTTTAATACTACCAATATTTTAAGCATTTTAAAAGAAGATTAATTTAACCATTAGATTTTTGGTTGATTCCATTAGCACAAAGACAACAATATGTTAAGTCTCTAAATTGATTTATATCTGTATTACCCAGATATGTAAATGTTACATTTACCTGAAAATGTACCTTAAAAAACTGATTTCCTATTATTTTAAGTCCTATGCTTATAATTTTAGAAGGCATTCTTGACATGTGTCTCTTATGTCCCCCTGGTGGTCAGTGCGCTCCCACAGGGGAAGCGCTGCTCAGCCAGAAGCCTGGCAAGTGCAGTAGTGGTGGCAGTGGCGGGAGCACTAAGGATGTCCTGCGGAGAGCGGGCCTAAGTGGTCAGTGGGAGGGCTCCTGGACTATGAAAGGGTGCAGGCCTGGCTGAGGGGAAGGCTCCCCCCTAGTGCAAGAATTTCGTGCACTAGGCCTCTAGTACATCAATAATTACCGTAAATGTAAATGGACTAAGTTCACCAATAAAAAGGCACAGAGTAACAGATTGGATCAAAAAACAAAACCAAACCATATGCTGCCTTTGGGAAACACATCTAAGCTGAAAAAAAACTAAGTTAGTCTTAAAGTAAAAGGGTAGAAAATGATTCTACAAGCAAATGGTATCCACAGAAAAGCATGTGTAGCCATACTCATATCTCATAAAACAGATTTCAAAATAACAAATATAGCAAGAAACAAAGATGGATATTTTCTAATGATAAAGACGAAAATACGTTAAGAAGACATAATACTTCTTAATATATATGCATGCAATCATGGAGCACCTATTTGTATAAAGCAACTACTCACAGAACTAAAGGGATAATCAGACAAAAACACAGTCATAATTGGGAATCTACATACCCCATTAACAGTTCTAGATAGAACATCCAAACAGAAAATCAATAAAGAAATATTGGACTTAAATGACACATTGGTCCAAGTGGACATAATTGACATTTACAGAGCCTTTCATCCCAGAACATCAGATGATACATTCTTCTCCAGTGCACATGGAACACTCTCAAGGTTAGACCATATATTGGGTCACTAAACTAGTCTCAACAAATTTAAGAAGATAGAAATCATAAAAAGCATATTCTCAAAAAACATTGCTTTAACATTAGAAATCACTGGCGAAAAGGAAGTAAAAAACCCCAAAATATGTGGAGATTATAGACCATGCTACTAAAAAAATGGTTGGGTCAAAGAAGAAATAAAATAGATTCTTGACTTAAAAAAGAAAGACCTATTCAAAAGGGGAAAATCACTCTCCTAGCAACTTAAAAGGGCCAGTGAAATGCTATTTTGATATATGAAAAACATCCACAGTCATCAGTTTAGAGGTGATTTTTCATTTTTGACTGGTTCCTAATACCTTAAAGCTAAAATTTCTCTGCCTAGATGCCCCTCTTGAGAGAGTGAATGTTTGTCTACCTATGTGACACAAGTAATTTTAGCTGTTTCAAAACATAGCTTACTTGAGACTAAGCTCTTGCTCAATTTGACCAGAGTCCTTATTGGTTTGTCCATTAATTAAAGGGTAAATTTATTGATAACATTCTTGCCATCATGGCCACATTAATATAGTACAGATTGATAATATTAGTTCACAAAAACATACAGGTTTCAAATATACAAGTCAATAAAACATCATCTGCACACTGCATCTGCACCCATTGCAACAAACTAAGTTTCTTTCTGTCCCCATTTGCTCACCCTTTGCCCAACTCTACCTACTCCCCACCCCATGACTATCACCACACTATTGTCTGTGTCTATGTGTTATATATATATAGTACATATATATATTATTTTTAATAAAGAGGGAATATGCTAATTGACCCTCATGCTGTCGCAAAGATGGTGGCACCCACAGCCAATAAGGGAGGGAATATGCTAATTGACTGCCCTACCCTGAAAGATGGCAGTGCCCACAACCAATAAGGAGGGAATATGCTAATTGACTGCCCGCCCTCAAAGATCGCGGCGCCCACAGCCACAAGATGATGGCACCTAGTCCTTTCAGCCCTGCCGGGGAGGCAGGCACACAGCAAGGCCGGGCCCGTAGGCAGGCCCTGCCGCTCCACGTGCCTGCTTCCTGAGTCCTCCAGTCCTCTCAGCCCCCCAACTGCCCAGGGCTGGCCCGAGGTGCAGGCAAGCCTCAGATGGTGGCTGCCCAGCCGCCCAGGGCTGCCCAAGGCTCAGGTAACCATGGCCAGCAGAGGCTTGTGCTGCCAGCAGTGGCAACAGCAGAGGTGTGATGAGGTGTCGCCTTCCCCTGATCGCTGGCTTGCCTCCCGCTCCTAAGGGCTCCCAGACTGTGATAGGGGGCAGGCAGGGCTGAGGGACTCCCCCTCCAGTGCATGAATTCATGCACAGGTGGGGTTCCTCTACCTGGCTTGTGATTGGGGCCGATCAGGCCCATCTTTCCTAGTCCCAATCAGGCCAGTGGTAGGGAGGGATCGTGGGAGGGCTCCAGGGCATGTCTGGCCCTGTCTCACCCAGTCCCAATTGGCCAGACCCCAGCAGCAAGCTAACCTACTGGTCAGAGCATCTGCCCCCTGGTGGTCAGTGAACATCATAGCAACCGGTCGGTAGACCACTTGGTCGGACACTTAGCATATTAGGCATATATGTGTGTGTGTGTGTGTGTGTGTGTGTGTGTTTTCTTGCTTAAACTCTTCGCTTATTTCACCTAACTCCTCAACCCCATTCCCTCTGACAGCTGTCAGTCTGATCTCTGTATCAATGAGTCTCCTTTTATTTTGTTTATTTTGTTCATTAGATTCCACATATATTTGAAATCATATGGTATTTGTCTTTCTCTTCCTTGCTTATTTCACTTAGCATAGTATCTCCAGGTCTATCCATACTGATACCCCAATAACTTCTATTAAAAACATGGTATAGTGTTGTGCAAAAGTAGTTTTACAGCTGTGAGTATGTGAAACATAGAGTTTATTCTTGTATTATTATTTATTAATTATTGTATTAATTTCCATATGGACAAATGTTAACCTACTTTTGCCCCAACCCTGTAATGGAAAGCTATTGAGACATGTAGGCATTGTGATAAATTAGTCATGTGACCTTAAACTCTAAATCTCAGTTTTCTCCTTTATACAGTGAGAAGGTTGGATAATATATCTCAGCTCTTATTTTGTGATACGTAATACATCTGAGGATTTATTTTTTCATCCTAGCTACTGTGTCTCTCTAAGGACTAGCATTGCAGCTCACTTGAGTGTAGTCTTCACAGCTGAGTAGAGTCCTACATCAAAGAGAAGAAACACTCTCTGGGTAGTTTCCTTTCTGCCTTATCTAAGTGTTAGGAAATCTGGCATATAAATTATATATAACATTTTATTTTTTAAAAATATATTTTTATTGATTTCAGAGAGGAAAGGAGAGGGAGAGAGAGATAGAAACATCAATGATGAGAATCATTGATCGGCTGCCTCCTGCATGCCCCCTACTGGGGATCAAGCCCGCAACCCAGGCATGTGCCCTTGACCAGAATTGAACTTGAGACCCTTCAGTCCACATGCCAACGCTCTATCCACTGAGCCAAATCAGCTAGGGCTATATATAACATTTTAATAAAAATAAGGTTATGGCCTGGAAACATTTGTTTGGGCTTTGCAGATTGTGTGTCTACGCCAGTTTCTATTTTAATGATGCGACTAGTTATACATTTAAATATTGATATATCACTGACTAATTAAAAGGGTATAGTGAAATACTATTCAAGAGAAGCTGGAGTTTCACATTTATTTGCCATGCTCTACAGTTTACAAAAACATATTTATCTCTTGACTTTCTTTGCATCCACCTCATGAGTGACATTGTGGTGAGTCTTAAGACACTTTGTTGTTTATATTTTCCTTGTACTTAGATGGAAGGTAAAGTTGAAGCATAGATTTTATATGCTTTTTAAAAATTAAATCTTTATTGTTGAAAGTATTACATATGACCCCTTTTTCCCCCATTGCCCTCCCCCACTTCCCCGCCCAGGCCTCCACCACCCTATTGTCCCAGAAATCTATGGCATTTTTATACACCAATAATGAACTCTCAGAAAGGGAAACTAAACAAATAACCAAATTTACTATTGCAACAAAAAAATTAAGATACCTAGGAATAAATTTAACCAAGGAGGCAAAAGACCTGTATTCGGAAAAATGCAGGATGTTGAAAAAAGAGAAAGAGGAAGATATATGCAAGTGGAAGAATATACTGTGTACATGGATTGGTAGAATCATCATTAAAATGGCCACACTACCAAAAATATATATATAGATTCAATACAATCCCTATCAAAATACCAACAGCTTATTTCACAGACCTAGAACAAATATTCCAAAAAAAAAAAAAAAAAAAGACCCTGAATAGCCGCAGCAATCTTGAGAAAGAAGAACAAAGTTGGAGGGATCACAATACCAGATATCAAGTTATACTACAAAATCACTGTACTCAAAGCAGCCTTGTACTGCCACAAGAAAGGTATATGCTTTTATTTACATGAAATTATATAATGGGGCTGGTGGTAATGGTGAAGCTCTATGTTTTAGAAAACAGGGAAATGGGGATACCAGTAGCCCATAAAACTCTATGCTAGATTGAAGGAGTTAGGTATTAAATTATTTCTGGTATGTTCCCTGACTCTAAGCTTATCATAACATATTGCAACTGGATATGAATATTATTTGGATTTTCTTTTTACAGGATGAAGGAGTTAAAGAAATTCCTATTATTCATCATGTTAAGGAAGGATATGAGAAAGCAGACCCTGCACAGTTTGAGTTGCTCAAGGTTCTTGGTCAGGGATCCTTTGGAAAGGTAATGAATACTGTTTTCCACAATTACTTCTTTTCTAAACATTCAGCAAAAAAGTGTACACATAGCTAGAAATCTGTTAACTGTGCCTTTCTAGATTTGTCAAAGGATGTAGACAAAGATAACTTCCTAATTTTACTAATTTTATTTCTGTTGTACTTTTAGTTCCATTTATTTATACTTCTCTATATAATCACGGTTGTCAAATGCCCTGGGCTCACTCATTTTTCTAGGGCAAGATATATCGTGGTATTTATTAGCTGCCTAAATCAAGGTAGATTGATTTTTCTAAAAAAAAAAAAAAAAGTTGACGTTTTCCTGTTTACAAGCTAACATGATCACAACTTGATCTCTACTGCTGATTTAATATATATTTCTTAGCTCTATCTTAGAAGTCAGAATGTATGTATCAATTCATGTATAAATGCATGAATTCATCTATCATCTGCTAAAGCAGTATGTGTGTAAAGTATAGCAAGGTTAGGTACTGAGGGATATGTGAATTATGTCAAATTTCTTCCTTTCAAGGATTTTAATTTTAAGAGAGAAAGCAAAATTGAGAAAGATTATCTGTGAAACTTATTGCTAAAATTGTTTATTGAATACTCTATGGCATATGATTTTTGGAAAAGAAATATGTAGGTCTGGTTCCTGACTTTTGTGCACCTAGCATCTAATGCATGAAAATCATTTCATACATGCAGTAACAGCCTTTAGGAAAACAACAATAATAATTTAAGGGAGAAAGATAATGAGAAACTACTAATTTCAAAGTGTCTGAGATTTGATTTCAAAGAAGAAAAGCAAAGCCATTGAGCAGTGGTGATTTATCATACTCTGAAACATTTTAAAAGAAAGACACTTATTGAACATCAAGCGTGTGCCCAAGAGTTGCAAAAGCAGTATTAGTGAATATAAAATAGACATTAATTGTCTTAAAATATCCCAATATCTATGTGGTATTGCTATAACATTTAAAATATAGAGAAACATTTCCAGGACACAAAAAGGACAAATTAAGCTGGGTTGTAGTTTAGCAGTGAATTGGTACAAGAGATATGTGAAGACAAGGAAATAGGACTTGAATAGTTGTTCTGGCAAGAGTAAAACTAGAAAGAGCTTTTAATAGAATGTGTGTGTGTGTGTGTGTGTGTGTGTGTGTGTGTGTGTGTGTGTCGGGGGGTTGTTTATAGAATTGACCTGTAGAGTAGGTATGTTCATTTTGCACAGCTTTATTTTAAATTTTTTTTAAAAATACAATATTCATTTAATTATTTTGCATTATATTTTTATATTAATTTTAGAAAACAGAGATAAAGTTCTTTCATATCCTGATTGTATAAGTGCTTAAATATCAATTTAAATAAAATCATACCAGGCAAACATTTCAAGTCATTATACTATATTGTTTTTTTTCATTTGATGTATATGTTTATTTATATGTGTATTTATATCCAGCTTTGTTCCAGAAAGCATTTAACAATTCCATAGAACAGTGGTCGGCAAACTGCGGCTCGCGAGCCACCGCAGTTTGCCAACCACTGTCATAGATGATTGGTAAAAACATAAAATTAAAATAAGTGGAGAAGATGATGGCATCCAAAAAGTAGAGTAGGAGATCTTAGGTGAAGCCAGGAATGTGTTCTTTTTTTCATAAGTGCATGGCATAAGGGGCCTATGCATCTCCTAGAAGTGGGACAAAAATGAATATTTAAATTTTCTGGCAGCCATTATAAAGAAGCTGATACATTTAATTATATGATTATTTGACAGTATCGTCAATGTAGAAACATTAAACAGACCAGAGAAGTTTTTCTCATGGCCTTTGTAAAAGAGAATGTAGTATAACATAATGAAATGTCTTCAATAGCATCTTCATATTAAATATAGCAGCATGCTGACTCAATGTAATCATGAAATTCAGGAAACACTCAGCTTTGTCTGTGCAGAAACTTTGCTTTAACAAGAATATCATAGAAGCCTTTTTAAAATCCCTAATACTAAAATACAGAATAGTGATATTTATGCAGTTCATCAATCAAAGAAATATTAAGGAAGTAGCTTATTTTTTTCTTCCTAGCATGCGAACATATTTTCTTATCAGTATTGCATCATTTGTGTAGGCATTGTGTGGGTGTGACTTGTTATATGCTGAACCTATTTAGGAATTTGGCCAAGGCTATGAATCAGAAAATTGTGGGAGCAATTCCAAGAAATTTTGGGATGCAGCCTTATTTAAGTTTTTATGCAAAATGTCATTGTTAAATGCAAGAAAAGGAATTTTAGAATATACAAAGCCTTGAAAGATTAAATATCTTTATAGTCCATTTAATAGGGGAAAACCCTAGTATAGTCAGTTGTACAATTGTACTTTAAAGAAGCACACATTATCATTGTGAAATATGAATATAAAATTCTGTACTAAACACACCAAATATAATGCTATTAGTTAACATTAATGCATGGATTGAAATGTAGTATAACAAATAATTTACATTAATTATTTTAAAACACAATCAAATTATCCATATGGATACATGTTTGAAATTTTCAGACTAGCCTTTACTTGCCAGAGCATATATATACAAAGCATACATTTTAACATCTGTGGATTATAATTTTTTTGATTTTGTGGTAGTAAAGCTTTTACTAAAGGACTCAAAATGAATTTTTGAGAATATTAAACCCTTGTCTTCTTAAGTAATTGATTAACTATCCAAAACTAGTTTTAAAAAAATACATATTTACATCTTAAAATTTCTTGCAGTTGGTCCTTTGTCTTTAATCAACGTTAAATCTGGGTGATTTTTAAATTCTCTTTATCAAACACAATTAATTCTTAATGGAAAGTATAAAAGTCCCTATCACCAAGAGAAAAATATATTGGAGTAACTCACACACTTATTGGTTTTTTGGACAGTCTATAATAATTGGATAAGAATGAATGAAAATAAACCTCTCTGATCAGTATAGATATATATTTTGGATTCAGTAATTTGAAGCTGTACCAACTTCTGTAGTTGATTATTGGGAAGAGAGCTGAGTGACAAGTATTTTTTTTTTTGCTAGGAACATTACCATAAGACCTGCAACGAACAAATCAGGTGATGAACAAATAAGAAGTTACTTCTCTAGGCTGTGAATGATGGCTTCTATTATATGCCATATTGGGATACTAGTGAGTGTTAGAAGAGCTAGGGGAAAAAACAGTTGTTTTATACATGTGTCTTCTTGAAAGTCTGGGCTATCTTTTTCATTCTTCCTTCACTGCCTCTTTTTGCCTTCTATACTTCATTCTTTTCAACCCGCCTAAAGGATGTGTTCTAGAAAAGTGGTGCTGTGTCATCTGTCTACCACTGGGTATCTGTAATATGCCTTCAGATGTTCTCAGGGCAAAAGTATCTATAATTATAAAAGCATAATATGCAAATCGACTGAAAGGCCGAACAGCGGAAAGACCATCCGGACACCCTTCCAGATGTCCTTCCAGACGACCTTCAGGACGAAGCCAGGGCTGCGAGGGCCAAGGCAGCTGGGGCTGCAAAGGCCTACTCTTGCATGAATTTTGTGCATCGAGCCTCTAGTTTTATAATAATACTGAGATATTATTTGTAAAACTTCTTCCACCTTGACACAATAAAGCAGTGACACCAAACTGTCAGTATTCATTGTATTCTTCATACACTTTCAGCTTTAAAAAAAACATGCAAGTTTTACTTAGGAATGACTTTGGTGAGGTGTTAGCAATCATTAAATTTATCAAATATCAATCATTGAGTACACCTCTTTTTAATATTGTGTGATGAAATGAGAAGTACACATACACCACTTAGCTGCATACCAAAGGATAATGGTTGTGTCAAGAGAGCACTTGTGTGATTTTTTTTTTAAAGTTTTGAGCTGAACTAGTTACTTTTTAAAATGAAACAATTTTACTTGAAAGAATGATGAGCAAACTATGATTCCTTAAAATTGGGCATCTGCTAGTGATTTATCAAAAATGAAATGTAGTAAGCCTGTATTTCATGGAAAACAACTAACAAATATTTTTGAGCTTTGAAGCAATAAATTAGAATTATAGAAAAATTTTACTTGCTATCATAAGCTTGATATCTTCTTAATACTCAAAATATATGTTTCTGATGAGATTACTGCTCTCAACATTTGGAAGATCTGCAAACTCACATGATATTTTCAAATTAGGCATGAGTACAGAATCCATTTAAAGTGTAAGGTAGATCAGTGGATTATTACATAACAGAATATGGACATTAATTTGATATGGCTTCAGATTCTCCATTGCAACTAATCTTTAAGAAACTGCCACTTGTCAAATTCTTGTTTCATATCAAGGAAAAATAACCAAAGCTATATGAACAGGCTATTAAAATATTCCCTTTTCCAAATACTAGTAGTTATCTGTGTGAGGTCTGATTTTTCTTGCTATACTTCAAGCAAAACAACTCAATTGCAAAAGATTGAATGTAGAAGCAGATATGATAATCCAACTTGTCTTCTGCTAAGCCTAATATTAGAGACTTGTGAAAATGTAAATCAGAAAAAAAGAAAATATAAATCAGTGTCACTTTTTCAGTTTTTTGAAAAATATAGTTATCTTTTATAAAAATATTTATATTAACATGTAACAGATTTATTATCTTTAATGAATCAATCAGTAATTATTTTTCTGTTTTAATTTTCAATATGATAAATATCAATAGATATAACTCACAAAAACAAAATCACTTTGACGTCTTCAATAATTTTTAGCACTGTTAAGGATTCCAGAGAACAAAAAATTGAGAACTGTTTTCCTGGAAGAATTTGTTAAAGATAGTTCCACTTGTGGTGGAATCATATGTTTTCTTTAAAAAAAATATATATTTTATTGATTTTTTACAGAGAGGAAGGGAGAGGGATAGAGAGGTAGAAACATTGATCAGCTGCCTCCTGCACACCTCCTACTGGGGATGTGCCTGCAACCAAGGTATATGCCCTTGACCAGAATCGAACCGGGAAACTTTCAGCCCACAGGCCGACGCTCTATCCACTGAGCCAAACCTGTTAGGGTGGAATTATATGCTTTCATCCTCTTGGTCATGTGATATTGATTAGAAAAAAGGGAACTGTTTGGTTATCTTCATTTATTTGCCCCTGTCAGTAAAATTGAGTGAACACTTTGGGTCTGGTTATCAGGGTTAATATCATTTGCTTAGCTTTGAAGGTAGGTGTGTGTGTGTGTGTGTGTGTGTGTGTGTGTGTGTGTGATGGTAATCTTTTAATCTACTGCTTAAAAATTGATAAAGACTGCCCCTTTAATTAGATATACTAATAATAAAAAATTCTATTTGTTTCCCAACAACTGCAAACTTGGAGAAAAAAAAAAACAGATGTAAAAATATGCATCTGGGGTCTGAGCTTCTTGAACTTGATCAATAAGTGTCATATGACATTGAGAACACCATGATAATGTAGTTCGTGTGTGCCTTCTGTCTAAACCAGGTTGAATGATATTATTTTGCAATGAAAAAGTTAGACTTAGCACTGTTCATTTATAAGAAATTAATTTTTATTGCTTCTATTTTATAAAACACTGGAGGCAGACTATATGTATGCTAAATTTAATACTATTTGCTCAAATGATTACCATTTTTATCAGTAAAAATTATGGACTTTTAAGAATATAATTTTCAAGATTAAATCCAGTAAAAATAACTCCATGGAATGAAGCCACCATAATCTTCTATGGCAAGATACACACTTTCTCAGGGTTCTCTGTTGCTTAGGGGAAATCGTGTTGGAGTTCAGACTCAATTTTAGACAAGGAAGTAAGAGATAGTAGCAGTTTTAATTTGTTAGCTCTTTGCATACAAAAAATATTTATGGTGATATGCAAAATTTTTTATTTGGTTAAAATCTTGAACTCTTTTTAGTGCAAAGATAGTTTTATGTTGCAAAAAAACACCCCTTTGTTAGCTTGTGGATTCTCTTAAATAGTCTCCTCCAATGCGGTATGAACTGTTTGTTACTGGTTCACTGTGTGACATGTTAAAAATTTGAGAGTAAGCATTTAGAAACTTTTACAGAAATTTAATAGAGTAATTTTATGTGTGGAATCTATTAGTTTAAAAAGGGATTATATTTTGTATGACATTTAATAAGTTTTCTGTATATTTAATAAAAGTATGATCCACAGTGGGTTGGAGGAAAGGGAAAAATACTTATTTATCTACACAGAAAGTATGAGAAGCATTGCCCTACATGACTGTGAAAGTGCTAGACCTTAAATGGTCCTTGAGTTTAGGTCTGAAATAAAGTCTTACTTTCAGGATAGAAGAAAGCGGAAATTCCATGAAGTAAAAAACCTCCCCTCAACCCTGAGTTGACTGATATATAATTACAAATAAAAGATCTGCAATAAAAGGTTTTGAGCTGTATCTTGGGAAATAGGCAAGACAAAAATTACTTAGCAGCTCTCCCATCTGCAACGAAATTCGTGCATGGCGGGGGAGGGGGGGTGTCCCTCAGCCTGGCCTGCACCCTCTCCAATCTGGGACCCCTCGAAGGATGTCCTACTGCTGGTTTATAGGGATCAGGCCTAAACCAGCAGTCAGATATCCCTCTCGCAATCTGGGACTGCTGGCTCCTAACCGCTCACCTGCCTGCCTGCCTGATTGCCCCTAACCACTCTGCCTGCAGGCCTGATTACCCCCAACTGCCCCCCATGCCAGTGTGCAAGCCCCCAACTTCAACCCCTGATGGCCTGCTCACCCCCATCTTCCCTCCCCACTAGCCTGCTTGTCCCCAACTGCCACCCTGCTGGCCTGCTCACTCGAAACTGCCCCCCGCTGTTCTGATCACCACCAACTGACCCCCACTGATGGCCTGCTCGCCCCCAACTGGCCCCACTACTGGTCTGCTCACCCCCAACTGCCCCCGCCTCTGGCCTGATCACCCCCAATGGCCCCCTACTGGCCTGATCACCCACAACTGCCGTCCCATCCTGGCCTGATCACCCACAACTGCCCTCCCCTCTTGGCCTCTAACCGCCTCTACCTTGGCCTGGCCACTATGACTTTGTCCAAAAGAACGTCTGGCAGGTCTCCTGGAGGGTCTCTCAGTCTAATTAGCATATCACCCTTTTATTAGTATAGATAGAGGCCTGGTGCATGGGTGGGGGCCAGCTGGTTTTCCCTGAAGGGTGTCCCAGATCAGGGTGGGGGTTCCCTTGGGGCGTGGGGCAGCCTGGGTGAGGGGCCCGTGGTGGTTTGCAGGCTGGCCATGCCCCCATGGGGTGAGGGTCCCTGCTTGGGGGGCGTGGCCAGCCTGGGTGAGGGGCTGAGGGCTGTTTTCAAGCTGGTCACACCCCCTTCAGTGTGGGGGTTCCTGTTGGGGTGCCTGGCCTCCCTGGGTGAGGGGCTGATGGTTGTTTGCAGGCTGGCAATGCCCCCTAGTGGGAACCCTCACCCCATGGGTGCCTGGCCAGCGTGGGTGAGGGGCTGATGGCTGTTTGCAGACTGGCCAGGCCCCCCAGCGGGGACTCTTAATCCATGGGGGCATGGCCAGCCTGGATGAGGAGCTGAGGGCTATTTTCAGGCTGGCCACACCCCCTTCTTGGTGGGGGTCCCTGCTGGGGTGCCTGGCCAGCCTGGGTAAGGGGCTGAGGGCCGTTTTCAGGCTGGCCACACCCCCCGGTGACCCAGGCTCCCAGCCCCTCCTTTTTTTTTTCTCCAGCCACTCCTTGAGCGGCGGCCAGGGCTGGTGGGAAGCTTGGCTTCCTCCATCGCCAGGGGCAACCCAAGCCTCCTGCTTGCTCCACCTCTGTGGCTGCTTCCATCTTTGTTGGGTTAATTTACATACTCATTCCTGATTGGTTGGTGGGCATAGCAGAGGGGTGGTCAATTTGCATGTTTCTCTTTTATTAGTGTACATTAGTTACTTGATCACATTTTCAATTTAAGCAACACTTAAATAGAACATGCTAGAGTTGTGGATGGCATGTTGAAGCATTGAACAGGTTTTGCTAATTATTTTTAAAACTGCATTTTACTAATAACACATAAAACTGAAATCTATTTACATTTATCTTTATAGCTGGCTTTCAAAATTTAGTTTTTAATGAGTCATAATATTAGTTTAAAAATGTGATATATTATTTAATCTTGATTGACAACTTAAAGGAGTTTAACTTTCATGTGTTTATTGAGGTAATTTGCCATCATCATTCTTTTACTGGGCACACAGATAAAAATTGTACCTCATTTCTTATTAAAAATTAAAATTCCTGGTAACTTCTAAAATGGACCAATAAGGAAGTAGAAATGAAGGTATCAAATTAATAGTCATCACATAGGTTGCTCTTTATTAAGGTAACAAAAAGGATCTTGGGCAGCTGTGGGCAAACTACGGCCCGCGGGCCGGATCTGGCTGTTCTATCTGGTTCTCTTGCTCTCCCCTCCGCTCCTTTACTTTGAATTTATATTAGTTCACACAAACACTCCATCCATGCTTTTGTTCCGGCCCTCCGGTCCAGTTTAAGAACCCATTGTGGCCCTCGAGTCAAAAAGTTTGCCCACCCCTGATCTTGGGTCTTAAAAGGAGCTCCATTAGCTCAAATTGTTTTGTTATTTTTGCTATCTTTTACATAAAAAAGTCCATGACCATATCATATATTTTTTAAATTTTCTTTTCACAGTAGTGTGTATGAGAGTGTGATTTACTAAATGAATGAAAGTGAGAAAGTATTAAGAGCATATAATTTATAGAAACGTTACCTTTATGAAATAAAAAAATGCAAGGACATATGCGTGTGCTAATATGTATGTATAGCAAAAATTGCTTGAAAGTTAATTTTACTATTTTTTATTCCCCTATTAGGTTTTTCTTGTTAGAAAGAAGACTGGCCCTGATGCTGGGCAACTCTATGCAATGAAGGTGTTAAAAAAAGCTTCTTTGAAAGGTAGAAAATTAGAAAGCTTATTTAAATAGAATTTGGTAAATCTCATTTTAAGAAATACGCTGTGTATTGCTTGTATAAGTTGAGTAGATTTTGTTTTCTTTTTCATTTTTTAATTAAACTTAATGTGGTGACGTTGGTTAATAAAACTATATAGGTTTCAAGTATACATTTCTATGATACATCATCTTCATATTGCATTGTGTGCCCACCACCCAAAATCAGATTTTCTTCAGTCACCATGTATTTGACCCCATTTCCCTTTACTACTTCCTTACCCCCTTCCCTCTAGTAGCTAACGCACTGTTGTCTATGTCTATGCATTTTTGTTTCTTTGTTTTTCTCATTTGTTAATGAGTTAATTTCAGTTTTCCATCCCACCTATGATTGAAATCATATGGTTCTTGACTTTTTTGTCTTAGTTTTTTTTTTTAATTTAGTAATCATTCAGTTTTTTTTTAGCTGTAATTGATATTTCTAGGGTTGATATTTGTATATGTCTTAATTTAGTGAGAATATACCATGATAAAAATTTAATGGCATAAAAAGTGACACATTTAATAAAAAGAACTTATTTTATTAAGCTATATTATTTTATTTGTTTTCTGTTCCATCTGTGTTGCTATTACATATTGAGAATGCACAACTGTCTGCATACACTTATATACACCATCTTCTAGGCTCTGATCAGAAAGCACCATGCTCAGTTTTAATCAATAAACTCATTTGAAAAATTAAGGACTGATACGTAAAAAATGTATATAAGTCAAATACCTGTTTATGTCACTTTAACCCACCTTGAGATGTAAACTGAATTTATTTGCTTTTTGAGTATATGGTAATTACTGTTTAGGCATATATAGACTGCAAATTTAGGAACTTATAAAGTTATGTTTTATATTTTTACATTTTTGTTTGATGGAATGTCTATGGAAATTATATATAATAGTAATATATTCTAACCTTCTGTAATTTTTTAGTTCGAGACAGAGTTCGCACAAAGATGGAGAGGGATATACTGGTGGAAGTAAATCATCCATTTATTGTCAAATTGCATTATGGTATGTAATACGTAGAAATCCCTAGATGTAATTATTTTAAGTTGTATGCATTATTATATAAAGGAGTTAGATATCTTACATGAATGCTGTCTTCTGTGTTTAGGTATTCTTATTCTATGATGCTCTTACTGTGAAATTGAAGTGCATGTAGAAAAAAACTTACTATATGAGACTTTACAACACTTGTGGCAATTCAATTTGGTTTCTACACAGTGCAATATTTCTCTAGTTATCATACAAAATTCCCTACAGACAATGCTTTTATCTTCCTTAGGTGTTGGCCTCAGCCTAATAAGCTGGGCTGTTCTATTAAATTGCTGCCAGGTTATTACATCTAGTTACCTCCAATTTCTAGAACATATTATCTACTAATGTTGTTGAAACCAATTTCTACTTCCTATAAATTTTTTTTTACAATAGTAATTAAAGTTTGTCTTCCATGAATTGAGTCCTCTTAACAAAGTGATTGCAATTAACCATTTTGTGTATTACTATTTTAACATTATTGCCTCCTGAGCGTCTATTCCTTTAATTGATTTTGTTCTTCACCATGTTGTCTCCCCTCCCAACCCCACCTCAATAAAGCAATACACTGTTACACTGGGTTTATACCAACCTTATACCCTAGAGGGGGAAAGGGAGTGGACCCTAGACTTAATTTATTTTTTTAAGGTCAAGGGAGTTTGGCTTTTTAAGAATTGGCATTGGCTCTTTTAGAAGATAGTGACCAATATAAATCTCAAGTGTTGATTAGTAAGAAAAAACACATAGATTAATATTAGAATATACTGGCAGAACTATATGGGAACTCTATGCCATTCTGTAATCTTTAGTAAATAAGATTAACTTTTCATAAGTACCATGTCTTTACTAACTTGCTAAGTAGTAGTATAAAAAATTTATCACTAGCTGTGTTAGCAAGGAGATTTCAGATAAAGGTTGTGCTGGATTCAGTAAGTCAAATCAGATCATTCACCTTATTTTTAATTTTAGCAGCCATTTCCACTAAATTGCATCAATAATACACCATAAACTTTAGTTCAAGTGACATTAATGTCTTTGTCATCTTGTGACTTGAAGTTCTGTGTCTTTATGATGCATGTGCTGGGTGTTCTGACTTTGTGTGCCTCTTATTGGTGGTGTTTCTTTCACCATGGTTTCCGAGGATCAAGTGAATGACCAGACATACACAGTGAAGCAGAATGCTATCCATAAAACAACATGCAGAATTCCAAAATGGTCAGTGGGAAATGACTAGAAATACAGCTTTCAAGGGTTGCATTTTTAGCTGTATTTGCAAATACTGTGATATTTCTCAGCCTAGAAAACAGCAGAGTTGACTAAATTTTATATTTTTGTCCTCAAAAATATTTAATTTTTTGTGTGGCTTGATGCAGTGTTATTTTCGTTCCTTACATACTTATAAATGAAACACTTTTTTTTTCTAGTGTTTCTAAACATAAAATATACTTGGTTTGAAATCAAGTGGTTGGAACACTTTGAATTTTATTTTAATCATGTTCTTGATTCAAATTTTCATTGAAGAAGCTTTCAATTAATAGATCAGTTTGATTCTGTAATTAGCACACAGTACCTAATGTTTGGCGTTGTTTTGAGGACCAAAGCTCAAAGTGGATTTTGTTCTTGAACAGTGTTCCAGTAGATTTGATGACGTGTTGGCTTGAGGTCTAATATTTTTTTTCTAATAGATTTGAAATTTCTATTGTTGAAATATTGCACAAATTTGTATGAAACAAAACCTAGAAAAATGAAAACTGTAGTAATTTAAATTAATCCTAGTATGTTATGATAGAGGGGACAGTTTTGGTGCCATAATTTCTCTCTTCATGGTAGTGTTGGACTTAAATCAGTTGAAATGTATTTCCATACCACAATTTAAGCTTCAATAAAAATTTGATTAATTGATTGTCTAGTGACATAAAAAGTATTTCCTTTCAGACAATAATATAACAAGAAATAAATACTTCAAATTATTTAATATATTCAGCTATATGAAAAGTATTTATCTGAAGTAAGAATCAATATCTAGCTTCTAGCTGTATTTCATATATTTGTTGATTAACTTGTCTAAGTAAACAAGATAGTGTCTTCTGCTTATTTGTCTGGTAATATTTCTATATTATACTAGGCTTTATCTCCTGTTATATTAGGCTATAAAATTCTGTGATAATTTATTCAAAACATTATGTTGTTTGTGCTCCACTTACATGTTCACAATGAGCATATTTATCTTATTTCCTGGTTCTATTTAAGATAATAATGTAATTTTATTAGTGCATTTGAGTTATTCTTTCTTATATTTAGGGGGAGAGGAATAGCAATGAGAAGTAGTAGATGTTATAGAAAGAACATGAATTTGAAATTATACAGTTCTGAGATTGAATCATGGCTCTATTGCTAATTTAATGTATGCATGATATTCTTGAGTTTAGCTTCCCTGGGAAATTCAAAAGTATATACATCATTAAATACCCAATATAGACTACTATGTCATCTTGAATTTTTGAAATTTAAAAAAGTATCAGGTATTTATTTTATTCTTAGGTAATGTTGACAAATAATATATTAAAATATATACCCAACTATATCTATAAATAACGTTCAAGAAATTATTCTTTCACTCCTTGTTACCCCAATGGAGTGAAAATGGTAGTATCTAAAGACTTCTTTTAATCTTCTGGATGTCATTAGTTTAATCAGTAAATACCAGTTATGTACAAAACACTGTATTAGATGTAGTGAGCTTTAAACGTGAAACAATCTCTGCTCTCAAGAAATTTATAATCTATAAAGAATACAGACATGAAAACAAATTAATTATACAATTCAAATGGAGTAACTACCATAAGAGAGACATAAATAAAGTACCACGCGATCTCAAAAGTAGTAGCAAGTAATGCTGATGGGGAAGTGTAAGGGTGCTGTAGGAAATGAGAAAAGGGGGAAATCCTTAATAGAAGAAAGCTTAATAGAGGAAAGAGGTGGCATTTTGGTTAAGCTTGAAAGAATTAGATTTTCAATAGGTGGGGATGCAGAGTTCGGACAATAGTAGTATAACATGATGTTCAAAAATCAGGAAAATGAGGGTAGTTGAAGTTTCTGTGTGAAGCCACATGCAAGATTGATTATGTTCTTAGAAGGGTTTTATAGTTATTTCAACACCACATTTAATTTTGAAATAATGTGATCCAATAATGGACCATGTGAGTAAATGCTTAATTGGTATATAGTGTTCAATGATAAAATTCTAAACTTAAAAGTATACTAAGCTTTTTAAGCCTTTAATATTGTTATATTACTATATTCTATTTTTAAATTAGCCTTTCAGACTGAAGGGAAGCTGTATTTAATACTGGATTTTCTCAGAGGAGGAGATGTCTTCACAAGATTATCCAAAGAGGTATCTGTTTGTAAATCTTTACATGTTTTCTTGAAACAAAACTAAGAAAAATCAATTTGTTTCTTTTTCCTATAGAAATATTAAATGTTATCTGTTCTGTTTGTTTCATTGCATAGCATTTAGTGGATATGACGATTAATCATATTTTCTATCTGCCTGTGTCCTTTAGATTATCTCAATGTGCTACTTATTATTCTCTTAGGCACAAGATCAATTTAAATAACTGGATGAAGCATATAAGGCCACACCTAGGTCTTTGGCTACAGAAGCTACCAAAGTGCCTCTGGGAGTAGTGTTTAATTTATTTATGTTTAAAACAGTTTTATGGTGGTGTAAATTACATACAACAAACTGCATATATCAAAGCATACACTTTCATAAATTTTGACATTTGTATATACCCCTGAAACCATCATCACAATCAAAATAATTAGCTTCTCCATCACCCCAACAGTTTTTTTGTACTCCTTTGTCAAGTTTCCATCCTGTCCCACCCCTACTGAATCTGCTTTCTGTCACTGTTTGGTTTAAATGTTTTAGGATATTATATAAATGGAATTCTATAGTATGTATTTTTTGTCTGACTTATTTATCTCAGCAGAATTATTTTGAAATTCATCCATATTGTTACATGTACCTATACTTTATTCATTTTATTGTTTTGAGTATTCCACTTTATGGATACACCACGATTTGTTTATTCATTCTCTTGATGGATGTTTGTGTTTGCAGTTTTTGGATATTACTAATAAAACTGCTAAAACATTCACATACAAATGATTGTATGGACATACATTTTCATGAGTATAATGACTAGATTGTATATTTTTATTTTTATTTTCTTTTGTAGTTTACATTAGGGTTTATAGTTGGTATTGTACATTCTATGGGTTTGGATAAAAGTATAATGACACATATCAACCATTGTAGTCTCATACAGAGTAATTTCACTGTCCTAAAATTCCTTCATGCTCTGCTTATTCATTCCTCTTTCTCCCCAACCATGATTGGGTTATATAGTAGGTATATGTTTTAACTTATTTTAAAGACACTTAAACTTTTCCAAAGTGGTTATATAATTTTTACATTCCCACCAGCAGCATATGAGAGTTTCAGTTGCTCCACATCTTTGTCAACACTTGGTATCGTCAGTCTTGTTTTAATTTTGGACATCTCATAAGTGTGTACTGGTACCTTGTTGTCGTTTTGAATTTTATTACCCTGAAGATTAATGATGTCAGTCATCTCTTTATGCACTTATTTGACATCTATATATTCTCTTTAATAAAATGTCTGTTCAAATCTATGGCCCATTTTTTAAAATGGGTTGTTTCTTACTGAGTTTTGAGAATCTTCATATATTTTGGATGGTAAGTCCTTTATCATATAGGTTGTTTGTAAATATTTTCTTCTGGTCTATAGTTTATCCTTTTATTCTCTTTAACAGTATCTTTTTATTTCAAATTTATTTTTTATTCAATAAATATTTACTAAGTTATATCTCATTAAACAAAAGAAATAACGTACACAAACAGATAGTAGGGGGGGTGAGGCCATATGCTGGGGGTGGGAGAGGCTGGGGAGAGGTCAATGGGTGAAAAAGAGACTTATGTAATACTTTAAACACTAAATAATTTAAATTTTAAAAAGTATATAAACAAAACTTCATGAAAATTAAGAACTTCTGCTAACAGTATCTTTCTAAAAGCAGTTCTTAATTTTCATGAAGTTTTATTTATATACTTTTTAATATTTAAATTCTTTATTGTTTAAAGTATTACATAAGTCTTCTTTTTCACCCATTGACCCCTCCGCAGCCTCTCCCACCCCCCAGCACATGCCCTCACCCCCCCTACTGTCTGTGTCCATTGTTTCCACTCATATGCATGCATACAAGTCTTTCAGTTGATCTTTTACCCCATCCCCTTCCCCTGCCTTCCCTCTTAGGTTGGACAGTCTTTTCAATGCTTCTATGACTCTGGCTCTATTTTTGTTCATCAGTTTATGTTGTTCATTATATTTCACAAATGAGTGAGATCATATGATATTTCTCTTTCTCTGACTGGCTTATTTCGCTTAGCATAATGCTCTCCAAGTCCATCCATGCTGTTGCAAATGGTAAGAGTTCCTTCTTTTTTACTGCAGCGTAGAATTCCATTGTGTAGATGTACCACAGTTTTTTTTTAATTTATTTTTTTAATTGTTTGAAGTATTACAAATAGTAGTACATATGTCTCCTTTTTTTTCCCTATTGACCTCCCCCCGGCCTCCCCTTCTCCCCAGTACATGCCTTTACATGCCCCCCGCCAGTGTCTTTTATCCGTTGGTTATGCTTATATGCATGCGTACAAGTCCTTCGGTTGATCTCTTACAGCCGCCCCCCCCCAAACCTCCTCTGCCTTCCCGCTGTAGTTTGACAATCTGTTCAATGCTTCTTTGCCTCTGTATCTATTTTTCCCCCATTTCTTTCCTTTAAAAAATCTTGCCTCTGCAGACTAGAAATAAACATATAATAACAAAAAAATGTTTGAGTCCCAATTTCAATGTCCAACAGTTCTGAGTCCCCGTTTCAATGTCAAACAGTTCCTTAAGCATACATGTCAGCAATGATATCTGGATGGTGGGCACATGGTGGCAATGCAGGTCCGACCCTCTCTGGTTGATCCTAGGCAACCTGCTGTGTCGCACAGCTGCTGACTGCTAGCGTGGCAAGGCGTCGTCAGCGTCTTCCATCTCTGGACTGTTTCTCCTCTTGTCTTCGTGGTTGGAGCAGACCTGTCAATTCCTCTCTGTTGCAGGAATCCACATGGTCTTGGAGTTGTTTTCTGAAAATATACAAACATATTCTCGACCAAAAGTTAATAAAGGAATCTTTTCTATATAATTGATTTGGGGTCCTTTTTATTTTTGCCCAAACGATTTTCCTTTGTCTTATTTAGACACCATGTGTGTTTTTCATGGGTGTCTTGCTGTTAACATTACAAATGAAAATTAATTTTGTAAAGTAAAAGTTTTCTAGATGTAATTTACTTATAGGATATTTTTCCTTACATGACATTACCCTACTATCCCCCCTTTTTTTGATTAATGGAGGCTTTTGTAAATTTTATAATGCAGTCTTGGTAACTTTAAATTTTAATTTTTTGCACAAAAATATGACTGCTTTAGTTTCATTGCATGTTCAGGAATTTTACCATGAGATGAACTACCAATAGAAATTTTACTTACCACATTAGGAACAGCTTATTGTCCAGTACAATTAAATTTTCTTGAATATTCACTTATTTCAATTAGCCTATTTAAATTAATCTGAAAACTTGATTATTATTTTACTGTCAAATTAAATACTCTACCAACCATCTTAGTTTACTCTGTAAATATTAGTGGAAAGGATTATTTGCATTCTTGAGTAGGCCCTGAGCATTCCTGGTGCTAGGCTGGATTTAGATATAGGGCAGCTGCTGTCGGCCAAGTCTCTGTCTGTTACCTGGGTCCCAATCTGAGCTGGGCCAAGTCACTGTCTGTCACCTGTGTCCCGATCTGAGCTGGGCGTGGGAAGCAAAGCAGCCATGGGGGCAGGAGACCTCCCTCAGACGGGGTGAGGGTTCAGGCCCCTGCAAGGTTGGGGGGGTGAGGGTCTGTGCCCCACCTCTGTTGACCCCTAAATTCTCTCCTGATGGCCCCTCTGCGACTGTGCCTGTCTTAGGTTGTTCCTTCCCTGAGGAATCTTACCCGTCTCTGGCTAACCAGTCATCCTCTGGGGCCAAGCAGGGTGATGTGAGGTTCAGTTCTGTCTCCTTGGTAGCCTATGCCCCTGTGGCCTCCATGCCCAGCACTTGCCTTGGGATCCCCTGGCCTGCTGGCAGGGCCCCAGCACTGATCACATATCTCGGGGAACTCAGGTTTCTTCTCCAAGGAGGGCCCAGCTCACACAATTGGGCGAGAGACAGATCCATGGTACCAGCCACCACGAGGCTTCAAGCTCAGCATGAACAGAAAGCTCAGGCAACAGCTGAGGGCAATTGGATTGTGAGAAGAGGGTCCCTCTTGGCACAGTAGGCAAGAGGGGCCAATATAGAATGCTCAAGTGTTTCTGATTTCTTGGGATATATTCCTAGAAGTGAGATCGCTGGGTTAAATGGGAGTTCCATTTTTAATTTTTTGAGGAAACTCCATACTGTTTTCCACAGTGGCTGCACCAGTCTGCATCCCCACCAGCAGTGCATGAGGGTTCCTTTTTCTCCACATTCACGCCAGCACTTGTTATTTGTTGATTTGTTGATGATAGCCAATCTGACAGGTGTGAGATGGTATTTCATTGTTGTTTTGATTTGCATCTCTTGGATGATTAGTGACTTTGAGCATGTTTTCATATGTCTTTTGGCTTTCTGTATGTCCTCTTTCGAAAAGTGTCTATTTAGGTCCTTTGCCCATTTTTTTATTGGATTGTTTATCTTCCTTTTGTATGAGTTCCCTATACATTTTGAAGATTAAACCCTGATCGGAGATAACATTGCTAAATATGTTCTCCCATGCAGTGGGCTTTCTTGTTATTTTGTTGATGGTTTCTTTTGCTGTACAGAAGTTTCTTTTATTTTGATGTAGTCTCATTTGTTTATTTTCTCCTTAGTTTCCATTGTCCTAGAGTTGTATTGGTAAAGATATTGCTAGGACATATGTTTGATATTTTGCAGCCTATGGATTCTTTTAGGATTTTTATGCTTTCCCATTTTATGTTTAAGTCCTCTATGCATTTTGAGTTTTTAAATAAATTATGTTTTGCTGTCCTACTTAAGGGATATTTGTCTAATCCCAGGCCATAAATATTTTTCTCCTATGTTTTCTAGAAGTTTTTTAGTTTTAGGTTTTACATTTAAATTTATAATCCATTTTGAGTTCATTTTAGTATGTGGTGATAGATATATTTGTTGTAGTTGCCGTCTCTTATTTATACAGGGTGGGGCAAAAGTAGGTTTATAGTTGTTCATATGGAAAATAATACAATAATTAATAATACAAAGATAAACTCTGTATTTTGAATACTCATAACCATAACCTACTTTTGACCCACCCTGTATTGAAATATCTATTGTTCTAGCATCATCATTGGAAAACACTGTTTTCTTCACAAAATTACCTTGAATTTTTTCTTGCAAATCAATTGACCCCAAAAATGAAGGTATATATCTAGACATATTATTCTATTCCATTTATCTATTTGACTATCTTTATGCCAATTATACATTTTAATTGAAATTTACTGGGGTGACATTAGTTAATACAATTATATTTTCAGGTGTACACTTGTATAATATATCGTCTGTGTATTACATTGTGTGTTCACCACCCCAAATCAAGTCTATTTCCATCACCATTTATCCCCCCTTTACTCTCTTTTAACTCCCACCACATCTTTTTTTTCTGCTTATCACCATACTGTTGTCTGTGTCTATAAGGTGTTTTGTTTTTTTCTTGATCCCTTTATCTTTTTCACAAAGGTCCCCAAAACCCCTAATCTCTGACAACTCTCAGTCTGTTCTCTATCTGTGAGTCTGTTTCTTTTTTTTAAAGTTGTCTTTTTTGTTGAAAGTATTACCGATGTTCCCCTTTTTCCCCCATTGACCCCTTCTAGCACGCTCCCTGCCCTAGTCCTTCACCACGCTATTGTCTGTGTCCGTGGGTTATGCACATATGCATACAAGTCCTTTGGTTTATCTCTTCCCACCCACCCATTCACCTTCCCACCCACCACCTTCCCTCTAAGATTAGACAATCTGTTCCATGCTTCTATGTCTCTGCATCTATTTTGTTCAGCAGTTTATTTTGTTAATTCGATTCCACATATGAGTGAAATCATATGGTACTTGTCTTTCTCTGACTGGCTTATTTCACTTAGCTTAATACTCCTTAGGTCCATGCATTCTGTTGCAAAAGATAAGATTTCTTTCTTTTTTATGGCTGAATGTTATTCCATTGTGAAAATATACCATTTTCTTTGATCCACTCATCTACTGGTGGGTACTTAGGCTGTTTCCAAATCTTATCTATTATAAATTCTGCTCAATGGACATATGGGTATAGATAGTCTTTCGAGTTAGTGTTTTGTGTTTCTTTGGATATATTCCCAGAAATTGAATCGCTGGGTCATAAGGTAGTTCCATTTTTAACTTTTTGAGTAAACTCCATACTGTTTTCTACAGTGGCTGCACCAATCTGTATTCTCACCAAGAGTGCACAAGGGTTCCCTTTTCTCATCCTCACCAAAATTTGTTTTTTGTTGTTGTATTGATGATAAGCATTCTGACAGGTGTAAGGTGATATCTCATTGTGGTTTTAATTTGCATTTCTATGATGATTAGTGATGTCGAACAACTTTTCAGATGTTTATTGACCATCTCTATGACCTCTTTGGAGAAGTCTATGTTCAGGTCCTTTGCCCATTTTTAATTGAATTCTTTGTCTTCCTGATGTTGACTTGTATAAGTTCATGATATTTTTTGGAAATTAACCTGTTATCAGATGTATCATTGGCAAATATATTTTCCCATCCAGTGAATTTCCTTTTCATTTTGTTGATGTGTTCTTTTACTATGCAGAAGCTCTTTAGTTTGATGTAATACCATTATTTTTTTTTTCTTTCCATTGCCTGAGGAGATATAGTGGCAAAAATAATGCTATGGGTTATGTTTGAGATTTTACTGCCTGTATTTTTCTAGAATTTTTATGGTTTCAAATCTTACAGTTAAGTCTTTAATCCATTTTAAGTTTATACTTCTGTGTGGTATAAGAAGCTAATTTAGTTTCTTTTTTAAAAAATGTATCTGTCCAATTTTTCCAACACCATTTATTGAATAGACTTTCTTTACCCCATTGTATTTTCTGGCCTCCTTTGTCAAATAGTATTTGACCATAAATGCATGGTTTTAATCCTGTACTCTCTATTGGGTTTCTTTGATGTACATACCTGTTTTTATGCCAGTGCCATGCTGTTTTGATTACTGTGGCCTTGTAGTATAATTTGATAGTAGGTAGCATGATTCCTCTAACTTGGTTCTTCATTCTCAAGATTGCTGTGGCTATTCAAGTTCTTTTGAGGTTCCTTATAAAATTTTGGAAAATTATTCTAGTTTTGTCAAACACATCATTGGTGTCTTGATAGGAATTGAGCTAAATCTATAGATTGCTTTGGGGATTACGGACATTTGATGATATTCATTTTTCCTATCCGTGAACATGGATATGCTTCCATTTACTTGTATCTCCTTTGATTTCTTTTTCCAGTGTCCTATAATTTTATGAGTACAGATCTTTCATATACTTGGTTAAATTTATTCCTAGATATTTTTTGAAGTAATTGTGAAATGGATTGTTTTCTTAATTTATCTTTCTAATAATTCACTATTGGTGTATAAAGATGCAACTGATTTCTGAATGTTTATTTTGTATCTGGCTACTTTACTGAATTCTTTTATTAGTTCTAGTAGTTTTTTGGTGGAACCTTTAGGGTTTTCTATGTACGATGTCATGTCATCTGAAAATAATGACCGTTTCACTTCCTCATTTCCAATTTTCATGCCTTTTATGTCTTCTGTCTAATTGCTGTGGCTAGGACTTACAGTACTATGTTAAATAAGAGTGGTGGATGCAGACATACTTGTTATTTATAACCTTAAGGGAAGCACTTTTAGTTTTTGCCCATTGAGTAACATGGTGGCTGTGGGCTTGTCATATATAGCCTTTATTATGTTGAGGTATATTCTTTTTCCCACTTTGTTGAGAGATTTTATGATAAATGGGTACTGGATTTTCTCAAAAATTTTATCTGCATCTATTGATATTATCATGTGAGCTTTAGCTTTCATTTCGTTTATGTGGTGTATCACATTGATTTGTGGATATTGTACCAATTTTGCATTCCAGGAATAAATCCCACTTGATCATGGTGTATGATTTTTTTAATGTATTGCTGGATCCAGTTTGCTAATATTTTTTGAGGATTTTATCATCTATGTTCATCAGGAATATTGTCCTATAATTTTCATTCTTTGTAGTGTCTTTATCTGGTTTTAGAATTAGGATAATGCCAGCCTGGTAAAATGAGCTTGGGAGTGTTCCCTTCTCTTGAAGGTTCTGGAATATTTGGAGAAGGATAGGTTTTCATTTTAATATGAAAGTTTGATAAATTTCTCTTTTGAAGCTATCCAGTATTCTGTTTGTTGGGAGTGTTTTTCATTAGTGCTTTAATTACACTTGTTGTAATCTATCTATTCAGGTTCTCTGATTTTATCTCATTGAGTTTTAGAAGGTTATATGTTTCTAGTATTTTTTCCATTTTGTTTAGATTGTACAGTTTGTTGATATATAGTTATTCTTAATATTTTCTTACAATCCCTTGTATTTCTGTGGAGTCAGTCATTACATTTCCTCTCTTATTTCTCATTTTATTTATTTGGGTCCTTTTTTTTCGTGATGAATCTGGTTAAAGTTTGTCAGTCTGGTTCACCTCCTCAAAGCAACACCTCTCGGATGGATTCATTGATCTTTTGTACTGCTTTTTTTTTTTTTTTTTTAGAGTCCTGTTTATTTCTTTTCTGATATTACTTTCCTTTCTTCTGTTAACTTTTGGCTTTCTTAGTTATTCTTTTTCTAGTTTATTTAAGTGTAAAATTAGATTTTTTATTTGGGATTATTTTCATTTCTATAGGTAGGCCTACAATCCTACAAATTTCCATCTTATGACTGCCTTCACTATGTTCCATAGCTTTTGGGTTGTTGTGTTCTCCTTTTCATTTGTTTCAAGATATCTTTTGAATTATACTGTGATCTCATTTTTAACCCAATCATTTTTTAGTAATCTGTTATTTAGATTCCATGTGTTTGTGAGTTTTTCAATTTTTTTCTTGTGATTTGATTTCAAATTCCATGCCAACATGTTCAGAAAGATGCTTGATATGATTTCAATCTTAACTTTTTGAGACTTATTTTGTGTCATAATATATAGTCTCTGCTGGATAATGTTCCATGTGCACTTATAAAGAATGTATATTTTGATGCTTTGGGGTAAAATGTTCTTAATGTATCAATTAAATTTATCTGGTCTTTTGTGTCATTTAAGGCTGCTGATTTCTTATTGATTTTCTGTCCTGAAGATCTATCCATTGATGTCAGTGGGGTGTTAAAATCCCCTATTATGACTGTACTAGTGTCCAGGTGCACAAAATTTGTGCACATTAAAAGGGTATTAATTGGAGAAAATATTTTAATATTGCTATTTGACCTTTCTCTATAATAGAAGTGTCAGAGATGAAAGAAAATTAGTAAAATGTATATGAAAATCTTCCTCCTGTCAGAGTCTGGGGTGTGCCACAGGACCCAGAGTCAGGTCCCCGCCCACCCGCGCATGCCTCGAAATTGCACCGAGACCCAGACCTGGCCGGCCCCACCCCCATTGGGCGAGATCCAGACTTGGCCAGCCCCACCCCCATCAAGCCCTGCCAGGCAGGGGTGCATGGCCTCAGGTCTCCCGGCCTGGGGTGAAGGGCACAGCCTGATGTCCCCCAGCCTGGCACTGGGGCAGGGGGTGCGCCTTGAGGTCCCCCATCAAGCCCTGCTTGGCAGGGGGTGTGGCCTGAAGTCCCCTGGCCTGGTGCTGGGGCAAGGGGCATGGCCTGAGGTCCCCTGTCAAGCCCCACTGGGCGGAGGGTGCAGCTTTCGGTCCCCCGCCCCGGCCCGGCTCTATGCATTCTCAGGTCCCTGCTGATCGCTTGTTATTGGAACCCCACCTCCGCTGTGGGCGCAGCTACCTTGTGTTACGGGAACCCCGCCTCCGCTGTGGGCGCAGCCATCTTGTGTTACGGGAACCCCATATTTGCTGTGGGCGCAGCCATCTTGTGATGGCATGATGGTTAATTTGCATATTACCTCTTTATTATATAGGATTACTGTGGATCTATCCCTTTATGTCTATCAAGATTTGCTTTCTTTATTTGGTGCTCTTATGTTGGGTGTGTGAATGTTTATAAGTGTTATATCCTCTTGTTAGATTGCTCCCTTTATTATTATACAGTGTTTTAAAGTCTCAGATATAAGTATTGCTACTCCAGCTATTTTTACGTTTCCATTTGCATGAAATATCTATTTCTACCCCTTTACTTGTAGTCCATATGTATCTTTTTTTCTATGTAAGTTTTCACATAGATAGCATATATGAGTCTTATTTTCTTAATTATTCAGCTACCCTATATCTTTTGATTGGAGCATTTAAGCCATTTACTTTTACAGTGATTATTGTTAGGTACAAATTTATTGCCATTTTAGTCTTTTAACTGTTCTACTTTTCTCTTTCTCCTTCTCTTTCTCTTTTTCTCTCCTCTTCCTCCCCCTCCTTCTCCCCCTCCTCTTCTCCCTCCTCCTCCTCCTTCTCCTCCTCCTCCCCCTCCTCCATCTCTCTTTTCCATTTCTTGTAATATTGCTTTGGTGATAATGGACTCCTTTAATTTTTTCTTGTCTGAGAAGTTTTTATTTCTTCTTCAATTTTTAAATGATAGCCTTGCTGCTTAACTAGTCTTCGTTGTATGTCCTTGCTTTTCATTCCTGTGAAATTTCATGCCAATCCCTTTTAGCCTAAATGTTTCTGCTGACAATCTTATGGGAGCTCACTTTTAGGTAACTAACTCTTTCTCTTGCTTCTTTTAATATTCTCTCTTTGCTATTAACCTTTGAAATTTTAATTATGTTATGTCTTGATGTGGGCTTCTTTAGATTCATCTTGTTTTAGACTCTGCACTTCCTGGGCTTATGTGTCTTTTTCCTTCACCAGGTTAGGAAAGTTTTGGTCATTATTTCTTCAAATAGTTTCTCAATCTCTTGCTTTCTCTCTTCTCCTTCTGGTACCCCTGTGATAAGGATGTTGTTATGCTTCATGTTGTTCCAACGGTAAATTAAATTGTCCTCATTTTTTTTAACTAGAGGTCCAGTGCACGAATTTGTGCACAGGTGGGGTCCCTCGGCCTGGATGGTGATCAGAGACAATCAGAGCTGGCCTGCTGTGGGGGAAAGACTGCGGGAGGTTGGCCAGCTTGGGGGAAGGGACTGTGGGAGGTTCGCTGGCCACAGGAGGTTGGCTGTGGGAATCCACTGACCACTTGGCCAGCTGGGGGGTGGGACCGTGGGAGGTTGGCTGGCTGCAGGAGGTGGGCTGTGGGAGTGCACTGACCACCAGGGGGAAGCTCCTGCGTTGAGCGTGGTCAGTGTGCATCATAGCTACCCTGGTGGTCAGTGTGTGTCACAGCTACTGGCCAGTTGTCTGGTTGTCGAATCATAACAGTCACTTAGGCCTGGGAGAGGGACAAGCCACATGCCCCATGGTCCTGGGCACCTGCAGCCTGGGAGAGGGACAAGCTGCCCACCCCACAGTCCTGGATGCTAGTGGCTGTGCCTGGGGCCTGGGAGAGTGACAAGTTGCCTGCCCTGCAGTCCTGGGTGACAGTGGCTGGGGCTGCAGCCCGTGAGAGGAACAAGCCACCCGCCCTGTGATCCTGGGCGCCTGCGGCTGCAGCCCAGGCAAAGCAGCCCACCCATGGTCCCCTGCGTCTGCGACCAGCCCAGGTGAAGCTGGCCCAGGTCCTGGGAGCCTGCAGTCAGCTAGAGGGAGGGAAGCCCGGGTCTCGGGTGCCTGTGAACAGCTGGAGGGGGTAATCCTGGGTCCGGAGTGTGGGGCGAGGCAGAGGCAGTTAGGTGCGATCAGGCCAACAGGGGAGCAGTTAGGAGCAATCAGACAGGCAGGCAGAGCTGGTTAGGGGCAATCAGGCAGGCAGAGGTGGTTACGGGTGATCAGGCAGACAGGCAGAGGGGTTAGGGGCAACCAGGCAGGCAGGCAAGTGAGTGGTTAGGAGCCAGCTGTCCTGGATTGCGAGAGACAGTCGGACATCCCCCAAGGGGTCCGGGGTTGGAGAGGGTGCTGGCCGGGCTGAAGGACCCCCCCCCCCCGCATGCATGAATTTTGTGTACCAGGCCTCTAGTACAATTATAAACAGTGCTTCAGTGAACATAAGAGTGTATAAATCTTTTTGAATTTTTATTTTCATTTTCTTTGGATAAATAGCCAAGTGGAATTGCTGAGTCATAAGGTAGTTCTATTTTTTTCACATCCTTGCCAACATTTGTTATTCCTTCTTTTTTTTATATAATAGCCATTCTGACAGGTTGAGGTGATATCTCATTTTGGTTTTGATGATTAGTAATGTTTACTGCTAATATTTTCTTCTGCGAGTTTTATGCTTTGAAGTTTTATAGTTAGGTCTCTAACTATTTTGAGTTTATATCTGTTCCATTTATCTTTGTGTCTGTATTTGTGTCAGTACCATACTGTTTTGATTTTCTGTTCCATTTATCTATGTGTCTGTATTTGTGTCAGTACCATACTGTTTTGATTACTACAACTTTGTAATATAGTTTATAGCCATGGTACCTCCAACTTTGTTCTTCTTGCTCAAGATTGCATTTGCTATTCAAAGTCTTGTTGTTCCATAAAATATTTAGGATTATTTGTTCTACTTATGTCAAAAATGTCATCAATATTTTGTTAGGGATTGCATTGAATCTGTAGATAGTTTTAGGAGGTCTGAACATCTTAATGATAATAATTCTTCCAACCCATGAACATGGTACATCCTTCCATACCTTTGTGTATTCTTCTGTTGCTTTTGTCAGTGTCTTATAGAATTCAGAGTACAAGTCTTTATCTCCTTGGTTAAATTTATTTCTAGGTATTTTACTCTTTTTGATGCAATTGGCAATGGGGTTGTTGTCTCAATTTTTTTTTTCTGATCATTTATTATTTATAAATAATGAACTTTTGGAATAAATCCTACTTGATCATGATATGTTATATTTTCAGTGTATTACTGAATTTGGTTTGCTAATACTTTGTTGTGATTTTTTGCATCAATATTTATTAGGGATATTGGCCTGCAATTTTTTTGTAGTGATTTTGTAATCAGGGTAATGCTGGCCTTGTAGAATGAGTTTCCAAGCATTCCTTCCTCATTAACTTTTTGGCATAGTTTGAGAAGTATAGATATTAATTCTTCTTTGAATGCTTGGTAGAATTTACTGTTGAAGCCATCTGGCCTGGACTTTTGTTTGTTGGGAGTTATTTTTTTAAATTACTGCTTCAGTTTTATTTACAGTAATTAGTTTGTTCAGATTTTCTGTCTCTTCATGATTAAATCGTGAAAAATTATGTGTCTATGAATTCATCCATTTGTTCTAGTTCATCAAATTTGTGGGTGTGGCCAAAACCGGTTTGGCTCAGTGGACAGAGCATCAGCCTGCGGACTGAAGGGTCCTGGGTTCGATTCCGGTCAAGGGCATGTACCTTGGTTGCGGGCACATCCCCAGTGGGAGGTGTGCAGGAGGCAGCTGATCGATGTTTCTCTCTCATCGATGTCTCTAGCTCTCTATCCTTCTCCCTTCCTCTCTGTAAAATATCAATAAAATATATTTAAAAAAAATTGTGGGTGTGTAATTGTTTATAGTATTCTCTAACAACTTTTTTATTTCTGTGATATCAGTTGTCACTCCTCTTTCTGAGTTTTTAAATTTGAACTCGGTCTCTTTTTGTTTCATGGGTGTGGCTAAAGATTTATCTGTTTTTGTTTTTTTTTAACAGTTGTGAGTATGTGAAACAGTTTATTCTTGTATTGCTATTATTTTTTTCCTTTATTGATTAAGGCATTACAAATGTGTCTTTATCTACCCATTGCCCCCCCAACCCTCCAATCTTGCCCTTACCCTCACCCCCTGGTGTCTGCGTCCATTGGTTAGGCTTATATGCCTGCATACAAGTCCTTTGGTTGATCTCTCCCCCTTACCCCCACCCTCCTCTACCTTCCCGCTGAGGTTTCAGCATCTGATTGATGCTTCTCTGTCTCTGGATCTGTTTTGGTTCTTTGGTTTATGTTGTTCATTATAATCCACAAATGAGTGAGATCATATGATATTTATCTTTCTCTGACTGACTTATTTCACTTAGCATAATGCTCTCCAGCTCCATCCATGCTGTTGCAAATGGTAGGAGTTCCTTCGTTTTTATAGCAGGATAGTATTCCACAGTATAGATGTATCAATGTTTTGTTTTGTTTTGTTTTGTTTAGCTATTATTGGCATGTAAAAAAGCAGCTAATTGTTGTATGTCAATTATTTTCCTTTATTGATTAAGGTATTACAAATGTGTCCTTATCCCCGCATTGTCCCCCCAACCGCCATTCCTGCCCTCACCCTCATCCCCTGTTGTCTGCTTCCATTGGTTATGCTTTTATGCATGCATACAAGTCCTTTGGTTGATCTCTCCCCCTTACTCCCACCCTCCTCTATCTTCCTTCTGAGGTTTCAGCATCTGATTGATGCTTCTCTATCTCTGGATCTGTTTTGGTTCTTCGGTTTATGTTGTTCATTATATTCCACAAATAGTGAGATCATGTGATATTTATCTTTCTCTGACTGGCTGATTTCACTTAATGTTCTCCAGCTCCGTCCATGCTGTTGCAAATGGTAGGAGTTCCTTCCTTTTTACAGCAGGCTAGTATTCCATTGTGTAGCTGTACCATGGTTTTTTAATCCACTCATCTGCTGATGGGCACTTAGACTGTTTCAAAATCTTAGCAATGGTGAATTGTGCCACTATGAACATATGGGTGCATATATCCTTTCTGATTGGTGTTTCTAGTTTCTTGGGATATAATCCTAGAAGTGGGATCACTGGGTCAAATGGGAGTTCCATTTTTAGTATTTTGAGGAAACTCCATACTGTTCTCCACAGTGGCTGCACCAGTCTGCATTCCCACCAGCATTTCAGGAGGGTTCCTTTTTCTGCACATCCTCGCCAGCACTTGTCTTTTGTTGATTTGTTGATGGTAGCCATTCTGACAGGTGTGAGATGGTACCGCATTGTCGTTTTCATTTGCATCTCTCAGATAATTAGTGACTTTGAGCATGTTTTCATATGTCTCTTGGCCTTTCTTATGCCTTCTTTCAAAAAGTATCCATTTAGGTCCGTTGCCCATTTTTTGATTGGGTTGTTTATCTTCCTTTTGTTAAGTTTTATGAGTTCCCTGTAAATGTTGGAGATTAAACCCTTATTGGAGATAACATTGGCAAATATGTTCTCCCATGCAGTGGGCTTTCTTGTTGTTTTGTTGATGGCTTCTTTTGCTGTGCAAAAGCTTTTTTATTTTGATGTAGTCCCATTTGTTCATTTTCTCTTTAATTTCCCTTGCCCTAGGAGCTGTATCGGTGAAGAAATTGTTTTGGCATATGTCTGAGATTTTGCTGCCTGTGGATTCCTCTAGTATTTTTATGGTTTCCCCGTCGTATGTTTAAGTCCTTTATCCATTTTGAGTTTATTTTCGTGTATGGTGTAAGTTGGTGGTCTAGTTTCATTTTTTTGCATGTATCTGTCCAATTTTCCCAACACCATTTATTGAAGAAATTGTCTTGCCTCCTTTGTCAAACATTCATTGAGCATAATGTTATGGGTTGATTTCTGGGTTCTCTGTTCTCTTCCATTGATCTATATGCCTGTTCTTGTGCCAGTACCAGGCTATCTTGTTTATAATGGCTTTGTAGGCTAGCTTAATATCTGGTATTGTGAACCCTCCAATTTTGTTCTTCTTTCTAAAGATTGCTGCAGGAACTTGGGTTCTTTTTTATTTCCATATAAATTTTTGGAGTATTTTCTTGATCTGTGAAACATTTTAATAGGGATTACATTGAATCTATAGATTGCTTTGAGTAGTATGGACACTTGAATTATGTTAATTCTACCAATCCATGAACACGGTGTATTCTTTCACTTGGTTATATCTTCTTCTATCTCTCTCTCTCTCTTTTTTTTTTAATGTTCTGTAGTAAATGGTTTTGTTTTTTTTTGTGTGTGTGTTTTTTTTTGGTTGGCCCCATCTGTTCTTCACCCCCCCCCTTATTTTCTCACTTTTTTTTAAATGCAGGTACTTTATTGATTTCACCAATGCACTAGTAGATATGATACTAATAAATAGTACTTTTAAATTCTCTTAACCAAAAATATAACAAATATTTACACTCAGTAAAAATATAAAAAGTATACAAAGGCACCGTCTTTCTAAAAGACATAAGTTTAAGAGGTATCAAAATAGGAGACAAACATTGCTCATTACGGGAAACTTTACAATCACTGAATTGTGCAGTATAATTGCTATTAGACTATTATGACTGTACAGTTTTGTTTTTGTTTCTTGCTGAAGTTCATGTTTCAATTTTTAAAGATCAAGAACTTTCACGATTTTATTTACTTTTTCTGTGGTTGGATTTTTATCTACACTACTTGTTTCATTTTAGGAGTTACTTTAGGGTTTGCAGTATAAATCTTTTTGTAAAAATTGATTTTATGTAGAAGGGAGAGAGAGACAGAGACAGAGAGACAACGATGTGAGAAAGAAACATCAGTTGGTTGTTTCTCACATGTTTCCTGACTTGGAATCAAACCCACAACCTTGGTATATACCCTGACTATGAATCGAATTCCCCACCTTTTGCTGCACAGGACGAAGCTCCAACCAACTTAGCCACGCAAGCCAGGGCTATTGCATTTAACTCAGGAGTCAGGTATTTATTGTCTCATGCTAAATATGGCCAATTTTTAAAAAATAAAGTTTTATTGCAACACAGCTATTTATTTAGGTATTGTCTGCCACTTCTTTTTTGCTTCAATGGCAGTGCAAGTGCATGGTAATTTAATATTAGATGGCAGACATTATGAATTTAGTTTTCTTTTACTCTAAATACTTATGTTTTCTTATAAGTAGTATCTGGCTTTGTTCTTGGATGCAATTAACCTTTTAAGTCTTATTTTTATAATTGTATGTGGGACCAGAGCAGAATTTAATCCAGGATTGATTTTTTTCCAATACTGAATCATGACTTCTTAGTACTCTAAATAACACCATGTAATTATGAAGTTTTTCACTCCTACTGGTGGGAACAGGCCCTTTCCTGGTCATTTGTAGGTTCTGCATATTCTTTCACTTAATCCTTTAGGATTGTTTATTTCCTGAGCTCAGGTATTTTCTTCATATTCATAATTGGCAATTTTTTATTGGATGACAGACATTCAGAAATTTACCTTGTTAGGTGATGGATATTTTTGTATTATAAATATCATTGAGCTTTGTTCAAGAATGTGTAGCTAGTTTAATTCTGGTTGTTAAACTGGATCAGAGGTGCATTTAATTACGGGTTAATTTTCCTCTACTCTAATGCAAAACCCATTTGCTTATCTAATACTCTGTGAATTATAAGGTTTTCTGCTCTGGCTGGAGGTAACAGGAATTCTTCCTGGCCTTGTTTGAGCTCCATGGATCAGTTCCTCTAATTCTTTCATTGGTTCTTTTCCTGGATCAGGATAGTTTCTTCACTCACATGTGTTGAGCATTTCTCTGCTGATAGTAGAGGAAGATTGTATATATAACTCTGTTCTTCTCTTTGTCTGCAATTTTCCCTTCTGTGCTCTATCTTGTGAATTTTACCCTTCTTTTCTTCCCAGACTCTCTGCTTTGTCTCATCACCTCAGGGAGTCTTCCAGACTCTGCCTGACTTAGCCGTACCTACATTGCTGCTTGAAAACTCTTTCCAGGTAGTAAGCTCGGGCAGTTGTAGGGATTATCTCATTTGTTTCCCATCTCTCAGTATTCACTGTCCTTTTGTTGCCTGATGTTTAATGTCTTAACAAGTGTCTTTTCATATATTTTGTCCTGTGTTTTACTGGTTTCAGGTGGGAGAATAAATCCTGTTCTTGTCTACTTCATTTTGTCTTAAAGTGGTAGTCTGAAGGTAGCACTTTAATTGGGTGAATGTGGCTCAACATCTCACTTGCAGAATTAAAATGTTGAGTGTGGAGGAGCTACTGTTGAATCCCAGAGTTTGGAAAGTTGCTATGAAAAAGGAACAGTGTGCTTCTGGGATGCTAGCCAGTTCTTAAGTGGCTAAGGTCTCTGGCTTATATATGTCTCCCTCCAGTGAAAATTATACGATGCATGAATATAGACTGTGATCTTGGTATATTGTTTGCTATAGAACAGAATTCAGAATATGGTAGGGTCTGTGTAGAACACCCTTCCAAGGAGGGTCTTTATAGGACCTTGTTAAAAGCTGATCCCAAGACATAGAGGGACAAACAGTATAATAAGGCTCCAGTATTTATGATTTCGTGAGTTAGATTGTAGAAGTGTCAAGAATGTGTATGAGAATTCTTGTAGTCATTTCTAATTTTTTTTTAAACTCTTCAGACCTCCATTCTCGATGTGGGACTATCTAAACCCATACTAGCACAGAGATGCAGTCAGTAAGTTTTGATTCCTAAGTCTGGAATATTAGGTAAGAGCAAGCATTTTAAATGCATTTCCCAAAAAACAATAAATTAGTATATGCATTGAACAGGCTTTGAAAATGATTTAATGGTTATATCTATACACAGCTTATTAATAAGGAGTTTCTTAATGGTTATACTTCACTTGTATGTATAAAAACTGTTATATCATCCAAAATGTGGATTTTTATCTATGCTTTAGAAAAATATTTTAAAACTATATTTCTAGGTTAAGAATTTTATAATGTGCCTCATGCATATTTTAAAAGGATGGTACCTCTTCAAATATCTCTTCTCTAAAATACACATGCACACAAATACACAAAACTCTTAAGTCATGCCCTACTTTGTTAATATAAAGAAAACATATTGGGATGAGTGACTGATAATGGTAAAGTTGCCAGTTCTTCCAGAATTAATTTATCAGCTTAAGAAATTCCCAATAAATCTACCAATAGGAATTATTGTTTGTTTTATATTGACAGAATGATTTTGCCAGCTTATTTGGAGAAGCAAACAGATGAAAAATACCAAGACATTTTTAAAATAAAGAATACTATTTTCTTGCTCTATCTCTTAAAACTTTATAAAGCTGCTGTTATAAGCAAAGCATATTATCAACACAAGACTAGACACATTATGGATAGCCCAGTAATATTCTGGTATATATGACATAACATATATTTTTTATGTTAGAAAAATTATCAAAAGTTAAAGACAAAGATATTTATTGTTCAGTAAACAGCATATGAGAAATTGGTTACATATTACAGAAAATAAATCATTTTAAAATGTCATCCTACCCAAAGATAAATTTTACTTATGTTAAAGTGCTAAATCTGGGAAAATAATTATTCTAAATGAAGATGCAGCTGAATGTGTAGTTGACTATTGAATGAACATCTCTTTAATCATTAAAATAATGAAGCAAAATCACTCAGAAATGATTATATAAATTTGACTACATAAAATTGTGAATTATTGAACATCAAAAACCAGCACAAAGTGGGGAAAATACTAACAAGTAATATAATAGAGAACTGACATTTTTAATATTTAACAAACTTATACTTATTGAAAAAACAGTAAGTCCATACTGGAAAATAGGCAAAATCATTACTCATAATTCATTAAAACAGTGGGCCACTAGACATGAAGAAAATGTATAGCCTAACAATAAATATTTAAATTAAAGGAATTTATGTCATTTTTATATTAAATCAGAAAATATTTTTAAAAGGGCAATATTCAGTGCTATAATGTATGTGATAAGGCAAATGCTTTTATAAACTGCTGATGGGAATTATTGTAACCTTTTTGCAAAATAATTTTTTGAGTATGTCAAGAAAATTGTACTATTTCTTCTCCTTGACCCAGTATTTCTTGTTTCATTTCTCAGGAACTCATATTGGAGAAATAATCATAAATATAAAAATATATATGAATGTTGAATAATTATTTAAAATAGTGAAAAACTGGAAATAACCTAAATGGACATTTCGGTAGATTATGGTAAATTAGTATGTTGATATTATAGCACTACTGAAACTTCTTTATAAATAAGTTTTAAAGATATGGGACAATGCTTATGGTATAATAAATAGGGGAAAATGAGGCTACTAAATACTGTGTGTGTGTATTAGTATGATCTCAAATGTGTTAAAACACATATATACATATACACCTGAATGATTTGTGTATATATACAAAATATATATATATATATATATATATATATATATATATATATATATATATATACCTGAATGATTTGATTGAGTATCAAACAGCAAAAGACTAGCAATGGTTACCTCAGGGTACTGGAGTTTTAGATTACTTTCATTTTCAATGTATTTTTGATAGGATGATTAGTGAATTGGAAAGTATTAATATTAGGGAACCTAAAACTTTAAAAAATTAGTTGTAATACAGCATATGGCAGAAGCGGCTTATGAAGAAGGGGAAGTTCTTAGGGAGAAGTATTCCTGCATTCAAATCCTGGGCCTATTGTGTTATTCTGGGCAAGTTCATTCATCACTGATTTTTTTCTCCAAATGTAAGGTGATGATAATACCTGCCTCACAGTATTGCTTGCAAGATTGTAATAACCTAACAAATGTCAAGTGACTGGAAGTAATTTCTACTTAGTTAAGCTTATTTGCATCCATCCTGAGGCTTTCTACAGAGAAAACTTTATGACAAGATAATATGCTTGTCATAAACTGTAACCTCGGCATAGTTTCTTTCTTTTTTTAAAAGAATATATTTTATTGATTTTTTACAGAGAGGAAAGGAGAGGGATAGAGTGTTAGAAACATCGATGAGAGAGAAACATCGATCAGCTGCCTCCTGCACACCCCCTGCTGGGGATGTGCCCACAACCAAGGTACATGCCCTTGACCGGAATCGAACCTAGGACCCTTCAATCCGCAGGCCGACCTCTATCCACTGAGCCAAACCAGCTAGGGCTTGGCATAGTTTTTTTTAATTTAGAGTTTGAAAGGTTTTTGTTTAGGGTTTTCTTATATATTAAGTTTCAATTAACATTTTCATTAGCCTTCCTCAGAAGTTAAAGTAACAAGTATTTTTATTCTTAAAATATATTTTATTGATTTTTTGCAGAGAGTAAGGGAGAAGGATAGAGAGTTAGAAACATCGATGAGAGAAACATCGATCAGCTGCCTCCTGCACGCCCCCTACTGGGGATGTGCCTGCAACCAAGGTACATGCCCTTGACTGGAATCGAACCTGGGACCCTTCAGTCTACAGGCCAACACTCTATCCACCAAGCCACACCGATCGGGGCAGTATTTTTATTCTTAATGAAATATCAAATGGAAATGATGTTCTCATACTTTTGCCATTATGTCAAATGGACTCTTTCGAAACTTAATGAACAGTCTTTTTCTATAAATCATTTTTAAAAGTAGGTGGAGTATCAAAATTTATCTTTAGCTGATCATTCTCTGAAATTTTACCTGTAACCTGAATCTGCATTGTGTAATTCAGTGGTCATAACTCTAAATGGCGAAGCCAGTTATAAAATCTTTATGATACTTCTTTCAAATTTTACCCTTTCCTAATAATCCAAATAACCAATGAAAATGAAAATTTCTAGACAAGTTAGTTGTATTGCCAATTAGAAGCCCTTGACAAATCTTAAAAATTACATCTAATGATTGAGTAGCACCTAATTCTGTGTGTAAATTAACACTCACTTATGAATGTAGACATAAATCTATAATCATAATATCTCATAGTTACACACATAGCATTTTACAATTTATGAAGCTTTTTTCACCCATGTAAACAAATTTGACACTTACAACAACCTTATTCAATAAACAGATATTATTATCCTTATTTTACAGGTTTAGAAATTGAAGTCCAGAGGACTAAGTGACATTTCAAACATTACACTCTTAATTCTGGTTCCAAGTCCCGTGTTCTTTTCACTCATCCTAGAAGCTCTATTCCTAGGCATAAAATGGTTGAGGAATACAGTGCCATTAAACTGATGTACTTCATTAGCAGAAGAGGCCTGGAACTATCCCTTAGGACAGAGATTTGGTTTAGGATTTTGTTTAATATGAGTTACTAATTTAATACTTGGTGTTGGTATATTAGAGACTTTGAATTAGTAGCACTGCTCAAAGAGAAAAATATGAGACATAATAGACAGTGAAAGATAAAAATAGAAATAGTGGAATTGCCAATGCTAAACCAAAATATCCTGTATACTTTAAAGATCCTTTAGGTATTACTATATTGTAGTAGAGTTCTAAAAATGATAATCATATTAAAATAAAGGGTAAATCCTATATAGTGCATTCAGTGTAAGAAGATAGGCAAACTACAAAATATCTTTTAGGAATATTTATATTTCAATAGCTAATATTGAAGAAGATTCTTAAACAGATTCATCTGTTTCTCATATTTCCTTTTTTCTAGATTTGTCTGTTTACTGGTTTTAAAGAAGTAAATTAAAAAATATTGAAAATGGTAAATTATTATTTTATTTTAGGTTCTGTTTACAGAGGAAGATGTGAAATTCTACCTTGCAGAACTAGCCCTTGCTTTGGATCATCTGCACCGATTAGGAATTGTGTATAGAGACCTGAAGCCAGAAAAGTACAGTTATATTCTCTTTACATATCCCTATTATCAGTGTTATATAATGACTTTTTTTCTCCATTACATCTTTTATCTAAAGATAATATGAAAATATATATGAATTTCACAGCTATATGAAACTTATAGAAAGTAATCTTCATAAGATACCCATTGATTTTCTTTTCTCCAATTGTTCACTTTTATTTATACATATGATAGTGTTTGTACCAATGCATTATCGTTTAGTAGTGAATAAAAAATATGATGCTTTACTGGAAACTGGTATACTTTTTAGCAAAACAAAAACACTGAAATTAAAGTTACAAAGCTCCTAAAATGGACTATTAAACTTGGACAAAATCATTTCAGAAAGCTATGCCATTTAAATTCTAAGAACACAAGCGTCAACATTTCAGCTCTCATTATTCTAAGGAGCTATCAAGCAGAGATAAACCTTAATATTGAGTATTACATATGTCAGGTTTCATCTCAGTACAGATTGCTCCATGGCAGAATGCCCACATTTAAAATGGTAGTGGTACAAAAACACTACTTGACCCTTTAGATATTACAGTGAAATCTGGCTGTGGCACCACTGGCTAAAAACCATTAAGTCTTGCTGCCACAAATGACCAAAGGCCTTTGAATAATCAATAATAAGACACTAGACCATATGGTATAAGCACAATTATAAAAGTGTAAAAGATGGGTCAGAACTCTGTGTGGCTTGCCTGTGATCTTCAGCTATCAAAGACCCATAACTGCAAACATGAATTTAAATGGAAATAAGATAAAAAGGGAAATTAGTGGAGCAAAAATTCAACGAACATGTATATAAAAATGGTGATATTAGTCTGGACATTGTTGCTCAGGGTATTCTGAATCCCACTCGTTTCCTGATATGAACTGGATTCCAATGCTTTGAGCAAGGATGTTTTCTAAGTAACAGAAGCTTATTACTCTTAATAGTGCAAGGATTTGTATGGCTTTGAACTTCCTGGGCATAGTGATTACAAAGAGATGCAAAATACTGTTTTAATTATTGTAAGGTGTTTCTAAAGATTTTCTATTGAAACTTAAAGTTTATATTTACTGAACTTTTAAAGAAAATGGTAGAAACTCATATAAAGTATTGTTTAGGAATAGTTGACTTGCTAAACTTAAAAATTGAATAAAAATTAAAGTGCATTGGAACCTCATGGCTTGTGATTTTAAAAAAATGAATGCATTATAAAAAAAGTGTTGGTTAAAGAAATGGATGGAATCTGATTAGAAATGATTGGGCCTCCTTGTACTGCTCTAACATACAAATCCAGAAATATGTCAAGAATAATTCAATTTAAAATAGGAGTCCAATAGGAGAAATGAATGTGTATACATTTTATGATTAAAATGATAGAGTACTCATTAGGATCTTTAGAACTATAAATGGTCTAGAGGGGTGGGGACATTTCTTGGTATAAGTAAGTGGTTGAAGTTACTTGGGGAAAAATACATCTAATTTTCTTTCTCTTTTTGTTGTTGGATAATAAGAAAAGCCCATTGATTTTCAATTAATCGTTTATTTCCAGTATTTCATATAGACACTGACCTATTTTAATTTTGTAAAGATTTTTTATGAAATGTTTTATATAAGCTATTTTATTCCATCTTATTGAGTGTAAATTTTTATTTACAGCATTTTGCTTGATGAAATAGGACATATCAAGTTAACAGGTATGCAAATTTTCTTATTCTACCCTAAGCTTGTTTTAAATTTTTCATTATTTTCATATTTAACTAAGCCTATTTTTTCCTTTTTCTTGATTTAATTCACATTTTATTCTTCTCTTTTGTGTACAAAATTCATTTAAAAGGTAGATAAGATAGCTCTTAATATGGTCTAATTATAATATCAAAAAATTATACAATAAAGTTGCTACCCTAATTCAGAAATGACATTTGATTTTCTAGGTAAAAACACATTATCTTAGTTTTAGTCTAGATTGAAAAGTTACAAGTAATTATCACATTTGAAAAACAGTGAATTATAAACTTTTAAACCAAGTGTTTACAATTAAAGGTTAATTTTTTTCTTTGTTTGCAAAACATGGTTTATTTTATTTTTAATATTGAGGAATTTATACACTGTGCTTCTTAGGCATAACATATCCTTAATATACCATTTTAAAAACATTTTATTTTGAAATAATTCTAGATTTATAGTGAGTTGCAAAAATAGTACCAAGAGGTACCCAGCTTCCCTAATGGTGACATCTTACAAAGCTGCATTGCATTATCAAATCCAGGAAATTGGTACATTATAAGTAACTTGGGCAAACTTTTTGACTCGAGGGCCACAATGGGTTCTTAAACTGGACTGGAGGGCCAGAACAAAAGCATGGATGGAGTGTTTGTGCGAACTAATATAAATTCAAAGTAAAGGAGCGGAGGGGAGAGCAAGAGAACCGATAGAACAGCCGGATCCAGCCCGCGGGCCGTAGTTTGCCCACGGCTGAACTAGACTATATGCTTTACTTGGATTTTACTAGTTTTTGCATACATTTATTTTTTGTTCATCTTTGTGACTTTTTATCACATATACAGAGTTCAATACCACCAGGACAATCAATATTCAAAACTGTCTTATAAACACAAAAGAACTCTCTTGTGCTGTCCTTTTATTGTTACACCCTCCCTCCCTTTCCCCTAATTCCTGACAACCAGTTATCTGTTCTACATGTCTAATGTTTTTGTTTTGAAAATATGATATAAATAGAATCATACAGTAGTCACATTTCTGGGCATTTGTCCTAGAGGAATAAAACCATATGTGCACACAAAAACCTACACATGATTTTTCATAGCAGTTCTATTTGTAATAGTCAAAGACTAAAAATGTCCTAAATGTCCTTTAAACTGTGAATGAGTAAACATACATCCATGCAATGGAATACTACTACCCAGCTATAAAAAGGAAAGGATTTGTGATATATAAAGCAAGTTGGATGAACACAGGGCATTTTGCTGAGTGAGCCAATCTCAAAAGGTTACTTATATTTTAAATAGAGAGTAAATTCTGTATTTAATTATCAGAATGTTAAAACAGATAAAATGAAGATGTGGTCTTTACAGGGAATTTTGGACCAGTACACTTTAAAGGTAAGTTGCTTTAAAATTCCTAAGTATACTCCTTCACTATAAAGATAAAGTATGAAGCTGTTAACATGAAAACTCAAGCAAATGTGTTAAAGTTCAAATAATGTTTAGTGAATCTTATTGATTCATAGCCTCATTTTCTTATTCATATATAAAATAAGCAAAGTAGATTTAAAAGGATTGAAAGGAAAAGGAAAGAAAAATATGAAGAGGTGAGATTTGAGTTTTATTTTATACTAGTGGCCCGGTACATGAAATTCGTGCATGGGGGGGTGGTGGTGGGGAGCGGTGTCCTTCAGCCCGGCCTGCACCCTCTCCAATCTGGGACCCCTTGAAGGATGTCCTACTGCCGGTTTACAGGGATTGGGCCTAAACCGGCAGTCGGACATCCCCCTCGCAATCCGGGACTGCTGGCTCCTAACCACTCACCTGCCTGCCTGCCTGATTGCCCCTAACCACTCTGCCTGCTGGCCTGCTTGCTCCCAACTTCCCCCTGCTGCCAGCCTGCTCACCCCCAAATGCCCCCCCACCAGCCTGATCATCCCCAACTGCCCCCCCATGCCAGCATGCTTGCCCCCAGCTGCCCCCCCTGCTGGACTGCTCGACCCCACCTGCCCTCCCCACTGGTTTGCTCGCCCCCAACTGCCCCCCTGCTGGCCTGCTCACCCCAAACATCCCCCCTGCTGGCCTGATCACCCCCAATGGGCCCCCCACCGGCCTGATGACCCACAACTGCCGTCCCATCCTGGCCTGATCACCCACAACTGCCCTCCCCTCTTGGCCTCTAACTGCCTCTACCTCGGCCCCGCCACCATGGCTTTGTCCAAAAGAACGTCCAGAAGGTCTCCTGGAAGGTCTCTCAGTCTAATTAGCATATTACCCTTTTATTAGTATAGATAGAGGCCTGGTGCATGGGTGGGGGCTGGCTGGTTTGCCCTGAAGGGTGTCCCGGATCAGGGTGGGGGTTCCCTTGGGGTGTGGGGCAGCCTGGGCGAGGAGCCTGTGGTGGTTTGCAGGCCGGCCACGCCCCCATGGGGTGAGGGTCCCCACTGGGGGGCATGGCCAGCCTGGGTGAGGGGGCTGAGGGCTGTTTTCAGGCTGACCACACCCCCTTCAGGGTGGGGGCCACTGCTGGGGTGCCTGGCCAGCCTGGGTGAGGGGCTGATGGTTGTTTTTAGGCTGGCCACGCCCCCTTCAGGGTGGGAGGTCCCGCTGGGGTGCCTGGCAACCCTGGGTGAGGGGCTTAGGGCTATTTTCAGGCTGGCCACACCCCCTTCAGGGTCAGGGTCCCCACTGGGGTGCTTGGCCAGTCTCGGTGAGGGGCTGATGGCTGTTTGCAGGCTGGCCATGCCCCCTGGTGACCCAGGCTCCCAGCCATTCCTTCAGCGGTGGCCAGGGAGGGCGGGAAGCTTGGCTTCCTTCGTCGCCGGGGCCAACACAAGCCTCCTGCTTGCTCCAGCTCCATGGCCGCCACCATCTTTGTTGGGTTAATTTGCATAGTCACTCCTGATTGGCTGGTGGGCATAGCGGAGGGATGGTCAATTTGCATGTTTCTCTTTTGTTAGTGTAGATAATATGTAATTTTTGTTTTGTGGTACTCAAACTTTACTTGCAAAGCTAATTATAATTTAACTAGAGGCCCAGTGCACAGAATTTATACACGGGTAGGGTGCCTAGGCCTGTCCGGCGATCAGGGCCAATCAGTGCCTTCCTTACCACTGCTGCCAGCTGCTGGCCGGGGCCTTCCTTTGTTCCATGCTGCCCCCTGGTGGTCAGTGCTCATCATAGTGAGTTGTCAAACTCCGCATCGGTCAAACTCCCAAGGGGAAAATTTGCATATTAGCCTTTTATTATATAGGATTATTTTCATTTTTTCGTAATAAATTATATTTGTCAGGGATGAGAAAGAAAGGTAGGAAAAGAGTAGAATAAATCATACCTATATCTCTCTTCTACATTAAGATTAATTGGGTGAATAATTATTTCAAGTTGTTTTATGTTTAGTCTTATGAACTGTATTTTACTTTTACACGTTTTGGACTCAAACTAGATGAGGAGGGAAGAATAGTTAGAATCAATGTTAATTTATAAGTAATGGACACAAGGCTTTTAACGGGAAGAAAATGTGATCTGTATATATAATATATCGATGTAACATTGGATAAAACCATACAGGTTTCAAGTATAAACTGAACAAAACATCGTATGCATACCCATCACCCAAAGTAAAGTCTCTTTCCATTCACTTCTATCCCCCCTTTGCCCTGTTCTACCTCCCCCTACTCCCTTTCCCTTTGACTATCACATACTGTTGAATGAGTCTATGTGTTTTCTTTTTTATATATGTATATGTATAATAAATTTTGTTTAATCCTAGCCAAACGCCTCCTCTCTGACAGCTGACAGTCTATTCTATGTATCTGTTTCTATTTATATTTTGTTTGTTAGTTCATGTTTCTATTTATAATTTGTTGTTCATTAGCTTCCACATATAAATGAAATCATATGGCATTTGTCATTCTCTGACTGGTTTATTTTACTTAGCAGAATTTTCTCCAGGTCCATCCATGCTGTCAGAAAGAATAAGAGTTCCTTCTGTTTTATGGCCATGTAGTATTCCATTGTATAAATGTATCACAGCTTTGTTATCCACTCATCTACTGATGAGCACTTGGGCCGTTTCCAGAGCTTGGCTATTGTAAATAAAACTTCAATGAACTGGGGGTACAAATATTCTTTCGAATAAGGGTCTCCACTCTCTTCAGATATATACCCAGTGGAGTTTCTGGCTTAAAAGGCAGTTCCATTTTTTAATTTTTTGAGGTAACTCCATATTGTTTTTTACAGTGATTGCACTAGTCTGCCTTCCCACCAACAGTGCAGGAGGGTTTCCTTTTCCCTACATCCTTGCCAGTACTTGCTGTTTGTTGATTTATATGTGATAGCCATTCTGAATAGCATGAGGTGATATCTCATTGTGGTTTTAATTAGTATCTCTGTGATAATTAGTTACCTTTAGCATATTTTCATGTCTATTGGCCATCTCTATGTTCTCTTGGGAGAAAAGTATCTTTAGGATCTTTGCCCATTTTTTTAATAGAATTGTTTGGGGTTTTTTTGTTTTGGTATTGATTTTTATAAGTTCTTTATATATTTTGGATATTAACCACTTATCAGATGTATCATTGGTGAATATGTTCTCCTATTCAGTGGGTTATCTTTTCACTTTTAAAATAAATTATTACAATACATTTTATTTCTAAATGGGATGGAGTATTATTAAATAGCATTATGAGTTGAGAAGTTAGATATTCATTAGCTGGCAGCTCTCTTCCCTAGCCCATCACTCTTTCAAATTATCTTTTTATTCTTTGCCTTTAAATTGAATATATTGTGGTGACACTAGTTAAAATTATACAGGTTTCAGGAGCACAATTCTATGACACTTCATCTGTGCACTGTTTTGTGTGTTCACCACCCCAAGTCAAGTCTCTGTCCATCAATGTTTATCCTCACTGTATTCTTCTCCACCTCCTTCCATCTCACCTCCCCATGGCAATCACTATACTATTGTTGATGGGATATTTTGCTGTAAAAAAAACTTTTTAGTTTGACATAGTTTCATATATTTTTATTTTTTATTTGTTTCCCTTGCCCTAGGAGATATACCTGCAAAAATACTGCGTCGAGAAATATCTGAGATTTAATTGCCTATGTTTCTTCTAGGATTTTTATGATTTCACTATTTACATTAAAGTTTTTAATGCATTTGGATTTATTCTTGTGTATGGTATAAGTTGGTGGTCTAGTTTAATTTTTTGCATGTATCCGTCCAGTTTTCCCAACACCATATATGAAAGAGACTGTCTTTATTACCTTATTTGTCAAATATTAATTGACCATAAAGGTGTGGGTTTATTTCTGGGCTCTCTATTCTGATCCATTGCTCTATATACCTGTTCTTTTTTATTATTATTCTTTATTGTGTACACTATTACATATGTCTTTTTCCCCTTTTGACCTATCCCCGATAACTCCCACCACACAGCACATGCCCTCACCCCCTACTATCTATGTCCATTGGTTATGCTCATATGCATGCATACAAGTCCTTTGGTTGACCTCTTACCCCCCTACCTCCCCACCCCCCCCCCCCACACACACCCTCTCCTTCCTTCCCTCTGAGGTTTGATGGTCTGTTTCATGCTTCTATGTCTCTGGATCTATTTTTGTTCATCAGTTTGTGTTGTTCATCATATTCCTCAAATGAGTGAGCTCATGTGATATTTATCTTTCTGCAACTGGCTTTTTCACTTAGCATAATGCTCTCTAAGGCCATCCATGCTGTTGCGAATGTTCAAAGTTCTTTCTTTTTTACATCAGTGTAGTATTCCATTATGTATATGTACCACAGTTTTTTATTCCACTCATCTGTTAATGGGCACTTAACATAGGGGTGCATATGTTCTTTCTGATTGGTGTTTCTGATTTCTTAGGATATATTCCTAGAAGTGGGATCACTGGGTCAAATGGGAGTTTCATTTTTAATGTTTTGAGGAAACTCTATACTGTTTTCTACAGTGGCTACACCAGTCTGCATTCCCACCAGCAGTGCACAAGGGTTCCTTTTTCTCCACATCCTCCCCAGCACTTGTCGTTTGTTGATGATAGCCATTCTGACAGTGCGAGATGGTACCTTATTGTCGTTTTCATTTGCATCTCTCTGATGATTAGTGACTTTGAACATGTTTTCATATGTCTCTTGGTCTTATGTGTGTCCGCTTTTAAAAGTCTTTATGTCCTTTGCCCATTTTTTGATTGGATTGTTTATCTTCCTTTTGTTAAAAATGTATGAGTTCCTTATACACTTTAGAGATTACACCCTCTGATATAACATTGGCAAATATTTTCTCCCATGCAGTGGGTTTTCTTGTTGTTTTGTTGATGGTTTCTTTTGCTGTGCAGAAGCTTTTTATTTTGATGTAGTCCCGTTTGTTTATATTCTGCTTAATTTCCATTGTCCAAGGAGCTGTGTCTGATATTTTGCTGCCTATGGATTCTTCTAAGATTTCTATGGTTTACATTTAAGTCTTTTATCCATTTTGAGTTTATTTTTGTGTATGGTGTAAGTTGGTGGTCTAGTTTCATTTTTTTGCATATATCTATCAAATTTTCCCAACACCATTTATTGAAGAGATTGTCTTGACTTCATTGTATGATCTTGCCTCCTTTGTCAAATATTTATTGAGCATAATGGCTTGGGTCAATTTCTGGGTTCTCTGTTCTGTTCCATTGGTCTATCTGTCTGTTATTGTGCCAGTACTAGGCAGTTTTGAGAAACGTGGCTTGGTAATATAGCTTGATATCTGGTATAGTGATCCCTCCAACTTTGTTCTTCTTTCTCAGGATTTCTGAGGTTATTTGGGGTCTTTATTAATTCCAAATGAATTTTTGGCGAGTTTGTTTTAGGTCTTTGAAATATGCCATTGGTATTTCAATGGGGATTGCATTAAATCTGTAGATTGCTTTGGGTAGTATGGACATTTTAATGATGTTGATTCTACCAACCCATGAACATGTTATATTCTTCCATTTGTTTATGTCTTGTTCTATCTCTTTTTTTAATGTCATGTAGTTTTTTTGAGTATAGTCTTTTACCTCCTTAGTTAAGTTTATTCCTAGGTATCTTAATTTTTTTTTGTTGCAATGGGAAATGGGATTTTTTTTTTTTTAGTTTCTCTTTCTGTGAGTTCATTATTGGTGTATAAAAAAGCCATAAATTTCTGGGTATTAATTTTGTATTCTGCTACATTACCATATTCATTTTATTTATTCATTTTTCTTTATTGATTTAGGTATTACATATGTGTCCTTAATCCTCCCTTGCCCCTCACCCCCCGTTTATTCCTTCACCCCCCTGATGTCTGTGTCCATTGGTTATGTTTATATGCATGCCATATTCATTTATTCAGTCTAGTAGTTTTTTGATGGAGTCTTTAGGGTTTTCTATGAACAGTATTATCTCATCTACGAATAATGACAGTTTTACTTCTTTTCTAATATGGATGCCTTTTACTCCTTCTTCTTGTCTGATTGCTATGACTAGAACTTCCAGTACTTACTGTGTCAAACAGGAGTGGTGAGAGTGGGCATCCCTGTCTTGTTTCTTTTCTTAGGGGAAATGGTTTTAGGTTTTTTTCCCATTGAGTATGATGTTGGCTGTAGGCTTGTCATATAAGGCTTTTATTACGTTGAGGTATGGTCCCTCTATTCACATTTTGCTGAGAGTTTTTAACAAGAAAAGTTGTTGGATTTGTCAAATTCCTTTTTTGCATCAATTGATATGATTAAGTGCTTTTGTCTCTCCATTTGTTTATGTGTTGTATAATGTTTATTTATTTGTGGATATTGTACCAGCCTTGCATTCCCGGAATTAATCTCACTTGGTCATGTTGTATGATCTTTCTTATGTAATGCTGGATCTGATTTGCTAGAATTTTGTTGAGGATTATAGCATCTATGTTCATCAAGGATATTGATCTGTAGTTTTCTTTCTTTGTAGTGTTTTTATCTGGTTTTGAAATTAGGGTAATGCTGGCTTCATAGAAAGACCTTGGAAATGTGCCTTCCTCTTGAATTTTTTGGAATAGTCTGAGTAGGATAGGTTTTCCTTTTTCTTTGAATGTTTCGTAATACTCCCCTGGGAAGCCTTCTGGACCCGGGCTTTTGTTTGATGAAAGTTTTTTGATTACTGCTTCAATATTATTGGCCTATTTAGGTTTTTTGTTTCTTCCTGATTGAGTTTTGGAATACTGTATTTTTTCAGGAATATGTCCATCTCATCTAGGTTTGTTCAGTTTATTGGAGTAGAGTTGTTCATAGTATTTTTTTACACTCCTTTGTCTGTGGGGTCAATTTTTACTTCACCTCTTTCATTTCTGCTTTTCTTTATTTGGGTCCTTTCTCTTTGTTTCATGGTGAGCCTGGCTAGAGGTTCATCAATCTTTTTTATCCTTTCAAAGAATTGGCTCTTGGTTCTATTGATCTTTTGTATTTTGTTTTTATTTTTGTTTTTGTCTCTCTGTTGCTCATTTGCACTCTGATCTTTAATATTTCCTTCCTTCTGCTTACTCTGGGCTTTTTTTGTTGATCTCTTTCTAACTCTTTAACTTGTAGGGCTAGATAATGTATTAACATTTTCTCTTGTTTTTATTTTTTTTAAGGTAGGCCGTAGAGGTATGAACTTTCCTCTCAAGACTGCTTTCATTTTGTCCCATAGATTTTATATTGTTGTGTTTTCATTGTCATTTGTTTCCAGGATGCTTTTTATTTCTTCTTTGATGTCTTTGGTAACTCAATAATTGGTTAATAGCATCCTATTTAGCCTCTTGATTTTTTTCATTGTTTTTATTGTAGTTGATTTCTAATTTTATGCCATTTCGATTTAAGCTGATGCTTGATAGGATTTCTGTTTTCTTGAATTTGAAGCGGTTTTGCTTGTCCCAATATGTGGGCTATCTTTGAACATTTCCCATGTGTACTTGAGAAGAATATAGGTTTGGGGTGAAATGTTCTGAAGATGTCAATTAGTTCAATCTGATCTAGTGAGCCATTTAGGATTGCAGTTTCTTTGCTGATTTTTTTTATTTAGAGTATTCATCCCTTGGTTTCAATGGGGTAATAAAGTCCAGTAGTATGATTGTATTCCTTTTGATCTCTCCTTTGATATCTTCCAGAGTGTTTTTTTTTTTATGTAGTTGGGTGCTTCTACATTGGGTGCATATATGTTTACCAGAGTTATATCCTCTTATTGAATTGTTTCCTTTATTATTATGAAGTGGCCCTACTTATCTCCTGTTACAACCTTCACTTTGAAGTCTATTTTGTCAGAGTAAGTATTGCTACACCAGCTTTTTTTTTTATTTCCATTTGTCAGAAATATGTTTTCCATCCCTTGACTATCAGTCTATTTGAGTCTTTTGTTATGAGGTGGGTCTCTTGTAGACAGCAAATATATGGTGAAGCATAGTAATGATCCCTCCTTTGGGAAAACTGCTGTTTCAAACAGCTGTTTTGAAGTTTTCTTCTATTTCTTGCTAGTCCCTTGTTCCATAAGTCAACTCTGTTATTTTTAGATGGTCTCTTATTCTGTAAAAATGACTTTGTTTTTTAACTTAAATAATAGATAAGATAAACTTAACTGTCTGACCTTGCAAGCTAGCCATCTACAGAGGCTGATACACTGATACTGATAATAATTCCCATATTCTCATGCCAAGTGTTAGTTCATTATGTATCCAAGGTTACAGATGTCTGTATAGATATGATATGTACTCAAGGTTACAAGTTGTCTGTATAGATATGACAGATGTTTGTTAGATATTATCTGATACATACTCAAGGTTACAAGCTGTTTACAAAAATAACTTACACAAAGACCTAGAAGGCTATAAAAAGGGAATACTCCTTCCTGTGTTTGTTCAGAATTTGACAGAGATATTCTGCTCTGAACCTGCGTGCAATAAAAATGACTCCTAATTAATTGTCTCATTAAGGCATCTCATATCTAGCTCACTGATTAACAATACAACATTTGGAGACTCCAGCGAGGTAAGAGATAGGTGCCTATTGGCACCTGGTCTCAAACACCTGGGACAGACGGCCTCCCCTGCCTGGTTGCCAGGCCCTGAGGATCTCTAGGGGGAGGTACCACCTGATGAAGTTCCAGGACACCTGAGATGACCCTGCATTCTTTTGGAGTCATCAGAAAAAGCCTCCAGAGAAGAGAATTCAAATTCGATTAAGGAATTTTGAGTTCACTTTTCTGTTTGTTTGCTTGGGACTAGTAATCTTGCTACCAAGAAGATGACTGGATGCAGTCTTAACTTCTCTGGTAGGTTCTCACTGAGACGTTGGTCGAGAACATTGTCTTGAGGTGTGGGTGCCAGGAGTGTGCCCATGTCCATTGGGGGAGGTGGGCAGTGTTTTGGTTATCTGCTTAACTCCCAAGAGTGCTTATCTGCTGAAAAAGTGTGAGTGCAGATGTTTGTCTGTCTGTCTCGGCATAATTATCTGTTCATTAACTGGTCTATAAATGTAAGTGTGAGATCCTGCATAAAAGTGAAAGCCACTTTGTGTTATTCTGTACTGCTGTTGACTTGTCTGGCTAAAACATTTGATTTATTTAATGATGAGTGCTCTGACAGACTGCAAAAATCCCCAAGCAGCTGCTGGGATTTCTTTTTTTCTCAGGAGTTTTTTGCTCACTGTCAGAGATGGAATGGGCCTGCTTAGCTAATAAAACTTCTGTCTATGGTTGTATAGTAGGGGCTTTGGTTTTCTCTTCCCTGATTTGTGATTTTGCTGTATTAGGTTAACATTTTGGAATTCTGGGGTTGATTTAAAGGTATAAATTTGTGAAGGGTGTAGCCCAGAGAAGGTTATAACAAAGGCTGGCTAGGTCCCAAGATTGCTTGTAAGAAAAAGCAAGAGAAAAGTCTTTCCAATTAACTATTTGCAACAAAGTAGTAAAAAGCTATAAAAATTTCAAGGAACAAAGAACTTGTTATTTACAGTTTTCTTATCTCCTCTGGCTGATAGAGATTCCAAGGGCAAAAAGAGAGGCAGGACTTGCTAAACTCGGTAGGGCAGAGAGAGTTACAGGGCCCTGCCCCTGCCTGTGACATCATAGTCCTGCACAGGCCAGCTGAGGTGGAACTAAGGCTTATGGGGTTAAGATTAGTACATTTTCTTATGGCTTGTGTAAGGTGAAAGAGAAAGACTACCAGATTTTTATGACTTTCCTGGGTGATATCTGCTAACTTCTCATAATGAACTGCTTTGTGGGCTGCCTTTTTCAGTCCTTCTAGCAAGCAGAAAATCATGTGGTCCTGAGACCTGTGACCTGCCTGCCCTTCCTGATAAATTTACAGTGGGTCTCTGTCAGGGACAGCACCCATTCTAACTAGAGGGGGGGCCGCCAGTGGAGGGTATCTGCGTGGTCCTGGGCATGAAGCCAGATTTGGCACCAGCAATCTCCTGAAGGGGGCACTTTGGGGCTGGTGCCAAAGTGGGGGAGGAAGAAAACCAAAAACTGTTCCGAAGTGGGTGTGAGATGGGGTAGTAGCTGTGGGATTTTCTGGGTAGGGTGGTAGGCTCTCAGCCTGCTGAGATAGAGGAACCCTGGGCTGGGGGACAGGGAGATAGTTGGAGAGATCAAAAATAGTAAAGAAGGAGGACTTGAGATCCTCTGAGGGCTTAGAATAAAGAAGGAAAAATCTAGAAGGAAGAGCAGCTGTTACAGAGAGAAGAATGTGTTCTTAAGTGTAAAAAGCCTGGATATACAGGATCTCAGACCACTTGCCTAGTTTCCCCTACTAAGGACAGAGTAAATGGTTAATGCAGAAAGTTGGGGGGTGTCAGTGGGGAAAGCAGGGAGAGATAAGTTTTTGTTGATTTTTGCTGGCTGGTTTCTTCAAAGCCACAAACATTCTGCAAAGCACTATAAATCTTTCTCTGCCCCATTTTATTCCCTTTAACCCTTCCAATACACATAGAGAAAATCTCACTGTCCAGCCAGATTAAAAGGTTCCTATCTCCGAGCCTGGCAGGGTGGGGTTACTGGGTGGGTGCTTCTTGGGCTGCGTGAGAATGTTCAGCAAATAAACTTTAAAATATAATATTTTATTTCCCTTACTAGAAATGAATTAATTCTATAGTCAAGACCAAATCTCAAGGTTATTAAGGTACATTTTTCTTGAAAGCAAAAATATATTTAAAGTATATTCATGAATATTAATTTAAGAAATGCTGACGGTTTACTTTTGATAATCATTGAATAATTAAGGTTTCTAAGAATAAGGAATTCTAATACATTTCAAAGGAAAAAGAAAAATATTAAAATAAAGATACTTAATAGAAGATCTAAAGCATAGTTATATATTTTTGAAGAACATAGAAAGGTTTGAAGGCTAATTTGAAAGTGTGAAGTTTATAAAGGTTATGTATGTAATAAGAAGGGACAAAACAAGGTTTTAGTAGCAAGAAAAAAAACAACAGTCAGGACAGGGGCAGACGTGACTTGGGAAAAAAAAAACTAAACTCCCAGGAGCCAAGCAGAGGAGAGACAGCTGAAGTCCGCAGCCACCCTAGTGATTTAAAGCTGGTTGCTAGGCAAACCAAAGATTCAGCCACTGAGATCCCGGTGAAAGAAGGCGGAGGGGCTAGATGCCTGAGTCACCTGCAGCCTCTGGAAGAAGCAGCAGCAGCGAGAAAGTGGGGGATGCCAGGCAGTGATCTGACACCCGAGCTGTTGCCCAATGAATTATGAGTGTTTTACCACACAATAAAAGACATAAACATTTGACTTACTGATTAAAAATAAAAATGACAAACAACGGGCCCTGCAATCTGTGAAAGCAGCCATCAATAGAGCTAGTAAAAGTTTCCTGGTTGCAAATGTACTGAAAGGGTTAAGACTTCAGCAGCAGTTTCTGGTACTGAAAGGAGTTGGGAGAAAAGACATTCTTTTGAGCTGGAGGACTCAGGACTTTAAACTCTCCTGGGGAAGTGGAGAAAGTTAACCCCTTAGACCAAGGGGTGGGCAGAACCCCTGCTTGGGGGGGGGGGTGGCTAGATGTCATATTCCTACAAGGGACCACAGTAGAGGCCACAGTCACTACCAGGAAGAAGGACAGGTGGCATAGTAGGGCCTGAAGCCCAAGCCACCACTGCAGGAGCACTTTGCAATGTACAAACTTGTCTCTCCCTGCAGCCCAGGCTGTGTTTAGCTTACTGCTTAGAGCCAAAGGGATGGCAAGGCAGGAGAGGGTAAAGGAAAGGCACTCTCCATAGACCAGAGAGCCTTCAGGACTTTCAAGTTTGCTGGGCAGAGTTGCAAGCCCGGTTGTATAGGGGTTAAGCTGCCTGTGTGCAGCAAACAACTTTCTCCCGGGCCATAATACATTTTAGGGAAATTGGACATACTGTGTTTACAGCTAGAGAGAAGAACTGACCATCGCACACAAGCCCTGACAGTGGCTTACAGAGAACTGTGCAAAGTAACTCCCCTGCTACACTCCCAGGTGCCGGTTATAGCCAAGAGCATAGATCACCCTACATGGCATTAGAGCAATGCCCTACATGATGGACTTGGATGATGCCTTCTTCTCATGAACATGGCTCCAGAGAGACAAGGACAATTTTTCTTTGTGTAGAAAGGTCAAAAATGGACTTTAGTCACCTCCCTGAAATGTTTTTATAGCCCTAGCGTGTGTCATGTTTGGTAACAGAAAATTTAGGTGCCTAAAGTGGCCACAGTGCCAATATTGTACTTCATTATGCCAATATGTTATATTAACCTTTGATTATCTTACAGATCTGAATACAGCTGCCACCAATTACTATAGACCTATGTAGGTCTACAAACTTTAGTAGTCTTTGGGAGTAAATGGCAAATGTCCAGTTTCCCACACTAAGCATCATTGTTATGGCCCTATGTTAGCTGTCCTGGAAGAGGGTTATATAGGGTTGAATCCCAAAAGAAGTGAAGGGCACCTAGCTGCCCAAAGGGCAGGGGCAGGTGCCCAAATGGGCAAAGAAAATCAGAAGATCTTAAAGCAGGACAGTATATTTTTCTCCTTATGTAATTCCTCCGAAATTTGTCAATACTTAATAAATGAATCATGGCAATGCATTTCTTTGCATAAATTCAATAAGACCAGTTTCCAATAGTGGTTTTATTGACCGAAAACTTTGACTGGAATATCATGTTTTAAAGAGCCCTATCTGACCTCTGAAGACTTGAAGCCAATAAGAGTGCCACTGAAAAGGCCTGGTATCCTACTTGGTAGCCCTGAAAATAAATGGTGCTGGAGAGTTAGGCCCATACCCTACCATAGTTGGCAGTTGGTCAGAGTAGAAGGGGAGCAATAAGGGTACCTCTGCGTCCCTGCAGAACCCCCACACACTCTAGACCTCAAGGAGTAGGAGGGCTACTGAAATGGGCCTTAAAGCTTAGGGCAGTGGTTGGCAAACTGCGGCTCGCGAACCACATGTGGCTCGTGAGCCACGGTTTGCTGCTTTGTTGATTAATGAGTTTGCCGACCACTGGGGTAGGGGCTTACTCACAAGGAACAACAACAGCCGGTAATTATTGGAATGGAGAGTCTAGTGCAGTGGTCGGCAAACTCATTAGTCAACAGAGCGGCAAACCGCGGCTCGCGAGCCGCATGTGGCTTGCGAGCCGCAGTTTGCCAACCACTGGCCTAGGGCATGGGCCCAGGTAGAGCCACTGCAGGTGAGGAATTCACCTAACTTAGCAGATACTGCAGGCAAGCCTGATGGCAGCTGGATGGCTTCCCGGCCCTACAGGCACATTAAGACTCAATCATGAAATTCCAGCAAAGGTAGTCAGTTACCATTCTTATTGTGTTTATGCAAACAATCAGGCCAAATTAAATACAATAGATAAATTAGTCTTGATTTGGCTCTTTTAATAAACAGATAGATAATTTTAAGGAGAAAAATTATATTTCAATAAAAGTTATTAGAACTAAAATGTTTTCTTTCCCTTCTACTGGACTATTTGTTACAGTTTGTCTCCGCCAGGTCACAAGCCCACCTCCTTCTGTGCCCAGGCCTCATCATCCCTCTGACAGACAGCAAAGATCTCTTGGCTCTGAAAGAAAACTTTGCCCCTCTTCAGCATGGAAGTAGCCAGAGGAGCCTACCGATGTCCATTTTCCCTGAAAGAATTCAGAGCCAGGATCCTTGAGGTAATATATTAGGCAGAAGACAGACATGAGCAGATCAAGGACGATGGGCCAACTGGCACTACCAGATGTAACCAAGTCTTTCCACTTCTACGTATATAAGATAAGGGGCTTAGACCGAACCATCTGGCCTCAGGCACTCACCCATGGGATGTCAGCACAAAAGGCAGAATTAATTGCCCTTATTCAGGCTCTCCGGTGGGCAAAAGACAAATCAGTAACAATTTATACTGATGGCAGGTATGCGTTTGCAGTAGCTCATGTACACAATGCTATTTGCAAGGAACGGGGATTTTTTACTTCAGCCGGGAAGGACATTAAAAATAAAGAAGAGATTTTTGGCTCTACTAGAAGCCATCTGGCTATCCAAAGTAGTGGCATTTGTCCACTGTAAGGGACACCAAAAAGGGGACTCCCCAGAAGCAAGAGGGAACCAAGCCATGGACGAAGCGGCCCAGGAGGCTGCCCTAAAAACCAGTGGGACCTCTACAGATTCTAGTGACTCTTCCAGACCCTGACTTACCCGACTAAGACAGAAACAGCCACCATAGTAGCTAAAAAGTTACTCCAGGAAATAGTCCCTAGATTTAGAAAAAAAATAATAAAAGCTGAAATCCATAACCAGTCTTTGCTCAAGTCCTTACAGGCTTTACAGTCCACCCAAAGAGCAGTCCGGAAGTACGCCCGAGATGCTCTGCCTGTACCAACTTCTGATCCAATTCATCCCTTCCACCCTGGTGACTCTGTTTGGGTAAAGAAATTAACCACCCAAGGACTGACTCCTACCTGGAAGGGACCACACACCGTCATCCTGACTACCCCTACGACAGTCAAGGTCGAAGGGATCCCTACATTGCTTCATCACACTCAGCTCAAGGCAGCACAGGCAAAATGGAGAATCCAGGAGTCTTCGGATCATCTAAAGATAAAACATTCACGTGTGCCATGTTATTAATTATCTTTATAGGACTTGTTAAAGGAAACCTCAAAGCTGAGTGGATTAAGAATGTTAACAACCCCATCCCTAACAATAACCCACAAGAGTTAATGATTTGACTCATTTACATAAAACCAGTGGGGAATGAAGCATAGTAATGATCCCTCTTTTGGGAAAACTGCTGTTTGAAACTGCTGTTTTGAAGTTCTCTGCTGTTCCTTGCTGGTCCCTTGTTCTATAAGTCAACTCTGTTATTTTTAGATGGTCTCTTATTCTGTAAAAATGACTTTGTTTTTTAACTTAAGTAATAGAAAAGATAAACTTAACTGTCTGACCTTGCAAGCTAGCCATCTACAGGGGCTGATACACTGATACTGATAATAATTCCCATATTCTCATTCATGCCAAGTGTTTGTTCATTATGTATCCAAGGTTACAGATGTATGTATAGATATGATATGTACTCAAGGTTACAAGTTGTCTGTATAGATATGACAGATGTTTGTTAGATATGATATATACTCAGGGTTACAAGCTGTCTACAAAAATAACTTACACAAAGACCTAGAAGGCTATAAAAATGGAAAACTCCTTCCTGTGTTTGTTCAGAATTTGACAGATATTCTGCTCTGAACCCACGTGCAATAAAAATGACACCTAATTAATTGGCTCATTAAGGCATCTCATATCTAGCTGCTGATTGACACTACAACAATGGGTCATGTTTTCTTATCCATTCAGCTATCCTATGTCTTTTGATTGGAGCATTTAATTCATTTATATTTAAGTTTATTATTGATAGGTACTTGTTTGTTGCCATTTTTATTCTTTATGTGGTGTTCCTTCTTCCCTTTTTATTTCTTCTTTTTACAGCAGTCCCTTTAGCATTTCTTGCATTGCTGGATATGTGGTAATATAGTTCCTTAGCACTTTTTTTTTCTGTGAAGCTCCTGATTTCACCTTCAATGTTGAATGATAGCCTTACTGGGTATAGTATTCTTGGAGTCAGTCTCTTCCGTTGCATCACTTTGTGTATTTCATTCCATTCCTTTCTGTCCTGATGTGTTTCTGTTGAGAAATCAGTTGATAGTCTAATGGGAGATCCCTTGTAGGTAAATTTCTGTTTCTCTCTGGCAGCCTTTAAGATTCTTACTTTGTCGTTGATGTTTGAAATTTTAATTATAATGTGTCTTGGTGTCGGTCTTTTGGGGTTCATCTTATTTGGCACTCTGTGTGCTTGTTGGACTTGTGTGACTTTTTTCTTCCCCAAATCAGGGATGTTTTCTGTCATTTCTTCACACAGGTTTTCTATTCCTTGCTCAGAGTCCTCTCCTTCTGGCACCCCTATTATGAGAATATTGTTTCATTTGGTGTTGTTCCAAATTTCCCTTAGGGTCTCCTTTTGCTTTTTAAGTTTTCTTTCCACTTGCTGCTCTGTTTGGGTGTTTTTTTCTACCCTTTCTTTAACTCGCTAATGTGTTCTTCAGCTTCTTCTGGTCTACTGTTGAAACTTTCCATTCTGTTCTTTATGTGCATCTGTGTCAATCTTCATTTCCTCTTGATTCTTACACATGTTGTTGAATTTGTCTTCCATCCTTTTCAGCGTCCTTATAACCATTGCTCTGAATTCTTTCTCTGGCAAATTGCTTGCCTCCATTTTGTTTATTTCCTTTTCTGGTGACTCCTCCCTTTTTTGTGTGGGGGTTCTTTGTCTCCCCATTTTTGCTGTTTCTTTGTGATTGTATCTATGTATTAGATCAAATGCTATGCCACTCAGTTTTGTTTTGTTTTTTAGTTTGTCTTTTATAATAGACTAGTGGCCCGGTGCAAGAAATTCATGCACAGAGGGGGGTGTTCCTTCAGCCCAGCCTGCACTCTCTACAATCGGGGACCCCTTGGAGGATGTCTGACTGCTGGTTTAGGCCTGATCTGGGACCACTGGCTCCTAACTACTCACCTGCCTGCTTGCCTGATCACCCCTAACGGCCTCTGCCTGGCTGATTGCCCCTAACTGCCCTCCCCTGCCAGCCTGATCTTGCCCCCAACTGCCCTCCCCTGCTGGCCTGGTTGCCCCCAACTGCTCTCCCCTGCCCGCCAATTTGGTTCTAATTGGTCAGTTTCTATGCCAGTCAGCATCAAAAGCTCCGCCTCCTAGGCAGCCATTGGCTCCTCACAGTTCACCTAGATTTGGTTCTGATTGGTCGGTTTCTATGCTAGTCAGCGTCAAAAGCTCTGCGTCCTAGGCAGCCATTAGCTCCTCACTCTTCACCCAGATTTGGTTCTGATTGGTCAGTTTCTATGCCAGTTAGAGTGATCAAAAAGGTGGGGCTGATCAGCAGCCCTGGTGGAGGCCTGGAGAGAAATGGAGGCACGGCAGCTGGCCTGGCCCAGAGAGAAAGAGAGGCAAGTGCTGATCAACAGCTGCCACATAGGCTGTGGATCAGACCCTGCTTCTCTCTTCAGGCCACTCTCTAGGCCTGATTCACAGCCCCCTCAGCAGTCAGTGCTGGATCGTCATGGCAACCCAGCGCTGACTGCAGGATTGACTTCTGGTTGGCCGAGCCTCTGTTCGTGATGGACCCAGGGTTTTTATATATTAGGATGGTTTGTGGGACCCAGTGATGTAATCTCTCAGAACTTCTAGGCTGGGTATTCTGGAGATGCCCCCTACTTGGGATATTTAGGTTCTCGTGGTGTATTTTGGTCTTTAGTGTTATTGTCCCATTTGTGGATGCAGTCTCCTCTCACGTGTCTGTTTATGTGCCTCCCTCTCTACGACATTGACTGAACAGCACAAATTACAACTTGGCAAGACATGACACAAAGGGAATAAAACATGAATGTACTCACGACACCAATAACCCCAATAAAAGTGACCACCAGAGAAAAGAGAATTAGGAGAGAGAAAAGAGCAAGAATGATATTGAGAAAAGAAAGAAAGGTAAGATAGAAAGTAAAAAGAAGAAAAAAATGTATGGGGAGAAAACACCACAAAACAAACCAAAAAATGCAAACAACAAACACCCAGATAAAAGGGAAGGACAGAATCTGTAGAGGCAGAGCTTATATACAGAAAGTAAGATTAAGGAACTGAATGAATAGGAGTAGGACCCCGGTTCAGTATAGAGGAGGCAGAAAGATAATGAGTTGATGAGAAAAGAAAAATAAATAAATAAAATAAATAAGAATAAATAAATATAAAGATAAAACAAAAATTAATTTAGTCATTTATTCATTTTTTGGAAAAGGAGAATACAGGAGAGAGCAGGTAAGCTTAGTTTAGTGTGCAAAACTAATTAAACAATTAGGAGAAGAAGAGAGTAAGAGAGGAGAGGATAAACAAGGATAAAAGAAAGAATTGACTAGCGAAGAAAGAGAAAGGAGAAGGGTGCATGGATTTGGAGCAGGTTAGAGGGAATTAGATATTTGAGTAAGCCAACAGAGATTACAATAATAATAACATGTCAATAAAACAGATAAAGAAGATCAATTTTTAACAAGGTGTAAAAAGAAAGGAAACAGAAAAACTAAAGCAGGCACAGTAAAAGAGAAAACAGAATGAAAGAGGGAGAATTGAGGAAGAGAAGGATGGAAAAAAATAAAAAAATAAGTTAAAATAAAACAAAATAAAAAATAGAATGAAGAATAAATAATACAATAAGAAGAAAAAAAAGGTTTAAATAAAAGATAAAACATAAAATAGCAAAGTATTGTTCGCTTCAGGTGAGTTTTAATGCCCCATGGGGGCTGCTTTAAGACCCCACTCTTCTGTTCTGTCTGCCACTTCTCAGTTTCCTGTTAGGTAGTCAACACTGTGTTGAAGTTCCAAGTCATCCACCACTGCTCTATTTGTGTCTATCTCCACAGCCTTAGCTGCAAGCAGGTGGGACCAATCTTCCTGCTTTGCCTGTCTACCTGCTATCAATCTTAATCACTGAAGCATCTGTTTCTGACAGGGCTTTCTATGTGGGTGGTGCTATGTTTCTTTCCAGGACTGAAAGGCCCCTCTTCAACCCAGTCCCTGAGGGCTTTTTGGGGCTATTCAGAGTCTTTGTGCCTTTTGTAAAGCTCAGGGTGTAGGCTGGGTGTGGCTGTATTAGCTGCCTTGAGGCTGCTGAAAGGGGCTAGCTCTTCAGGAGAAAAATGGCTGTTTAGGTTTGGAGGGTCAGGAATGTCTCAGTGCTGGATTCCTGGTCACCTCTCCCTGTCCTGCTCTCCTCCACAACCTCTCCCAATACTCCACAAATACACACCTCCACCTGCATAGCAGCCTTGGATGAATGTTTGTAATTGAAAGGTTTTATGAACTGGGTTTAGTAAATAAAAGCAAAGACAAAACAGAGGCAAAACAACCATGTGACTTTGAGTTTCTCTCCCCCTGGCACCACTCGGCTTGGGCATCTCTTCAGGCCACCTCTCTGGGCACAGCCTCTTGCAGCTGTGGACTTAGATCTAGATTCCCCAGCTGCCAGCAGTCCTGTGGACTTCTTCTCCACCTTCGGATGTTATGCCTGTATCCACGGGACATGGACTTGGTGCATTGCAGCTTCCTTCTGACCCTCTTGGCCCTTTGGCCATGCATCTCTCTCCAGTCCAGATCCCTGATTATACCATTCTTCAGGCTTCCTCTGCCCTTCCTGTGAATTGTCTCACCACCTGTGTCTACTTCACCAATTCTGGGTGAATGTTATTCCTTTTAGTTGCTCCTTCTGTCTGCTCTGGGAGAAGGGGCAGGACATGTCTGCCAATTCAGTTGCCATTTTTCCTCCCTATAGTGACCTTTTTGTCTCATTGTGGCCTTTGTTTTGAAGTCTGTTTTGTCAGATATAGCTAATGCTATCCTGGTTTTTGTTTTTGTTTTTAGTTTCCATTTACATGGAGTATTTTTTTCAACCCTGCACTTTCACTCTGTGTATCTTTTGTTTTGAGGTGGGTCTCTTTTAGACAGTATATATTTTGGTCATGTTTTCTTATCCGTTCAGCTACTCTGTCTTTTTATTGGATCATTTAATCCCTTCACATTTAAAGTATTAACAGGTACTTGTTTATTGCCATTTTTTTATACTTCTGTTCCTCTATTTCTTTTGTTCTCTTCTTCCTCTTTGTCTTCATCTTCGTCTTCATCTTAGTCTTTGTCTTCTTCTCCTTCTTAAGAAAAACCTTTAACATTCTTTGCAATATTGGCTTGGTGGTAATGAACTCCTTTTTTTCTGGGAAGCTCTTTATTTCTCTTTCAATTTAAATGTTAGCCTTGCTAGGTAAAGTAGTCTTGGGAATAGGTCTTTGGTTTTCACCACTTTGAATATGTCATGCCAATCCCTTCTTACCTGAAGTGTGTCTGTTGATAAATCAGCTGACAATCTTATGGGAGTTCCCTGTAGGTAACTAACTGTCCCCCTCCTTGCTGCTTTTAAGCTTGTCTCTTTGTCTTTAACCATTACCATTTTAATTATGATGTGTCTTGGTATAGGCCTCTTTGGTTTCATCTTTATAGGGACTCTCTGTGCTTCCTAAACTTGTGTGTCTTTTTCCTTCATCAAATCAGGGAAGTTTTCAGCCATTATTTCTTCAAAAAGGTTCACAATCTTGTGCTCACTCTCTTCTCCTTCTGGCACCCTTATGATGTGCATGTTGTCCCAAAGGTCCCTTAGACTTTCTTAATTTTTTTAATTCTCTTTTTTTATTGTTTCTCTTCTTATGTTCTTACTGCTATATTGTCCTCCAAATTGCTAATTCAGTCTGATCCTCTGCTTTATCTAGTCTATTGTGTATTCTTAATTTCAGATGTTTTATTCTTCATTTCTGACTTTTTAAAAATGTTTTATATTTCCTTTTCAATACTTACTACCTCTTTAAGTTCTCACTGAGAACATTCATTCTTTCCCTAAGGTCCTTGAGCATCCTTATAACCATTGTTTTCAACTATGCATATGGTATCTTGGCATTTGGGTCATATTTGTCTTTCCATTTTTGTGTTTGACTCTGTGTATTAGGTATATCTACTGTGACTCCAAAGCTTGTTATAAGGGCTCTCTGATGTAGGTACCTTGTGAGTCTCAATAGTACTATCTTCTAGATCACCTAAGGTTAGTGCTCCAGAAATATTCCTCGGGTGGCTTATGTAGCCCATTCTGTTGTAGTTGACTCTTTAATACTGTTGGCCTGTTCTTGGTTGGAGTTAACCCTCAGGCTACCTGCCTATAAGGATAGGCCTCACTAACTGTGTCTGAGTTTCTGTTCAGGGGTTGCCCCCAAAAGCAGAGTTGTTTCATGCAGGGTCTGGTGCTAGCTGTAGTCCCCCTTTGTTTCTGCTGTTTGTTTGGGTTATTGGGTCAAGCTCTGATGTTGTTTGAAGCCCACCACTGTTAGTGTTAGTTCTTGGCCTACGTAGGTCATGGGTTCAAATACAGGTCATGTCAGACATTGTGCATAAACTGCCTTAAGCTAACATTCTATTCACTGATTGTGGTAGCATCTACTCCATCTGGTTTTGTGTGGGAGGGGCCAAGCTGTTTACATGGGTTGGCTTCATGCAGCTGTGAGTTGGGGACATATCAATAAATAATTCAAGGTTTTCTGAGGTTGGCATTCACCTGCTGGCTACTCCATCACCCCCTGAGGTCGCCTGAAGTTAATCTATAGCCTTTTGAAGAAAGACTGTATAGTGGGCCCAAGCTGACCATGCCCCACTGTCCATTCCACAGGGTGCAAGCTCTGTAGGGCTGGGTGACTGGGTATGGAGTACAGTGTTAGTAGGGTCCTCTACTTGGAGACAGCATGGTCAGGCCCTCACTGAAGAGAATGTGGTCCTTTCTTCAGAGCCATACCACTCAGTCTCTGATAGAGTCTCCAACTCTAGCTCCCCCAGGAGGAGTGCACCATCAGTTTAGGTTGGGAGCAGCCAGCTCTCCCCATGACAGGAGTAAGCTGAGCAGGGTAGGGGCACTGGAACTTGGGAAAACAAATAGAAACTGTCCTCTATTGGAGGTGGTTCTGAGTTATCTTGCAGGAGCAGGGTCAAACTCCATGCCTCCCTTTAATTGCATAGCCTGCCCACTTGAACTCCGGATTGGAGCCTGTGAGGGAGACCCACTCCAGAAGTCCCATCTCTTAGCAGAATTCCCTTCCTCCCACTGAGCTGAGCTCAGTAGAGTGGGTCCATTGAGATCTGTTGAAAACAGATCAAGGCAGTCTTATTTTGGGGTGTTGCTGGCTAACCCGGTGGGAGGCAGGCAAGCTTCTTGCCTCTCCTTTGCTCTGGAGCTGCTGTTAGAGACTCAGATGAGGGCTCTGAGTGAGACATTCTTCAAAGGTCCCAGTTATCAGTGGAGTTCACTTCCCCCCATGGAACTGAGCTCAGCAGGATGGAGCCACTGGGACTTGGGAACCAGTTCAAGATATTCTTCCATTAAGGGAGGTGCCAGCCAAGCCTGCTGGAGCAGGGCAAACTTCACCCACTTGAGCCCCAGACTGGAGCTTCTGAGGGATATGTGCTCCAAATGTCCCAACTCTTGGTGGCCCTTCCTTCCCCAGTGGAATTGAGATCAGCAGGTTGCAGCCACCTGGACTTGGGAAGATAGAACAAAACTGTATTCCGTTGGGAGTGGTGCTGGCTGAGCATATAGGTTGGTGGGGAAGACTGGCCACCATTCCTAAGCCCCACAGTTCAGTGTCTGTCTGAGTGTCTGCCTGTAGTTTCTCCAGAGAAAGGCCCACCAAATGTCCCTGTCGGTTGCAGCCAACAAGCCTTTCTGCCGGACTCAAGCTTGGTAGGGTGGTATCACCAGTAAGTGGAGAACTGTTAGTGCACTCCCCCAGGCTGTGTAAGAATAAGAGTGCCTAACCCTGGGAATATGGTACCTGAGAGTGGTGTGGGATGTTGACTCAGGACTGAGACCTTATTAGTGGACCCTTCAGATCTCTCTTTGGGGCTCTGTCACTCAGCTTTTCTCTTTATGATGGCTATATGCCCTGAGTCACCTTCCCTCTTCCAGACCCCCGGATTAGTGCCAGAGAACCAGCTCCTGTGTGTTAGCATTCTAGGAGACCTCCTCTTCCCTGCAGACAGAGTCCCCACTAATTTACTGCTAGATGCTATGTAGGCTTTTTTTCAACAGGCCTTGGTGCTCTGGGTTGTGGGTCCCATCATGGAGTTGGGAGCCCATGCTCCTCATGGGGGACTTTTGCAGCTTTCCCTTCAGCTTCTCAGCTACCACACATGAATGCAGGGGCCAGTCCTCTCCACATCTTTGCCCTTCTTACCAGTCTCTATGTAGCTTCTTCTATTAATCCTTGCATATAATATTCCTGTTCAGCTGACCTTCATTTTTGTTATTTGGGTTGATTGCTCTGTAATTTAGCTGTAAATCTGGTTTAGCGCTAGAAGGAGCTGAGTGTACCTTCCACCTATTCTGCAGCCATCTTGGAAAATGCCTATATATGTATACTTATTTTTTTTATTTCTTTATTGATTAAGGTATTACATATGTGTCCTTATCCCCTCATTAACCCCCTATCTCCCCCACTCATATCCTCACCCCCCTGTTGTCTGTGTCCATTCTTTAGGCTTATATGCATGCATACAAAAATTTTTTTAATTGAGTATCTTTAAAATGTCAGCAGTAAAACACATTAGATAATTTATACTGTTTTATGATTATAACCTAATTCAGAGTTGTGTAATGAGTAATAAACTTACAGATTTAACCTCTCAACATTCCAATAATATTGGTTAAAGTGTGACCATTCACAGCAAGTATTTTAAGAATAATTTTTATTCTTCAATTTTCCATTATGTCTTCCTTTCTTTCTCTTTCTTGTCTTCTTTTTCTTCCTTTCCTTTCTTGCTGTTCCCTCCTTCATGCCCTCTTTCTTTCTTTCTCTTTATATTTCTTTCTTTCTATTTTTGAATACTATACTCAAAAATACCAGATTAATAACTATTTATCATTTATAGCAGTGGGGTATAATGATTTAGGAGTGTCTCATCTAAGTAGGGCCTTCATCAGCTTTCTGAGTTTCCCCAGAATAATCTTAGTAGAGGGCAATACCTTAATTTTTACAAGTACACTTTAAATTACTCCAGATACAAGAATTAATCTAATGTTTAACAGGTTGCTGTGAATGTCAGTGGACTGTAGAAAGGTTCCATGATATCACTGTGCTTTGGCCGTGATGTACCTCATACTAAGATTATGCTTGTATAGCAGAAGTACTGGAGTGGAATGAGTGTGGATACCCACAACATATCTGTATATTTGCTAGTATGTTATTTATAATGTATTTATGTCTTAATTTTTTTTTATCTAATACCCCCACTACTCTATATAAAAACTGTATAATATGACTTCACTGGTTTATAAAAATGTTTACTCATAATATGCCATTACAAATTATAAGTTGAACACACAATTGATTTGAACTGTCTGTGGTTACAGTTATATGTTTTCTGAGGGGCATAATTCAAGAGTAATTTCTATAAAGAGGAAAGAATATATACAACGTCAGAAATTTAAATCACATTGTGCTTTAGCTGAATATTTAAGAGAAAATGTATATATAAGAAAATAATTTTAAGTATTTTTATTGATATTTTCAAATTAATCACTGAGATTACCTTTACTAATAGTACATACTCATTAAATTGTTTTGTTCTGGGTGTGCTTTTAAAATTTAAAGTCTCAGTAAACAGTCCTTATGGTTGCACAAATATACTGCCCTGTGGCCCCCACCACCAAAAAAACCTTTATTTAGCTGATTTATATATTTTATTTTTATTTCAAATTAGTACTTGGAAAAACCACGGATTAATGTATCTTTTTAAAATCTTGTAGCTAACCCTTAATATTGTGAAATAAATGTTCAGTTCATTGCTGAGCAAATTCTAGTGTTAAATATCATTTTTTTTAGAAATAGTACCACAAAAGCCCTCTGTGAAGTGGTATAAATCTCTGAAAAGTAATAAAGGATAAGAAAATTCCCTTCCCTTTCTTCTCTCTGGAATGTCCAACAATGTCAATGTTCTTCTCAACAGGCTTGTCATATTCAGCTGAACTGAACTTGAAGATGAACTTTTACTACATTTACTTTTGAAATTGGTTGTGTAGAGTTTAAAAATTTACAAAATGTAGAGAAATAACATAGTAGGACATTGAAAATATTTTTAAAAATACACTGAAAATCATAATATATTCAGTTATACAAAAATAGTTATTTTTCCTTTTTTTACCTTTTTTTAAAAAAATGTTTATTGTTTAAAGTATTACAAATAGTAGCACTTATGTCTTATTTTTTCCCCATTGACTTCTCCCAGGCCTCTCCTACCCGCCCCCCCCCCCCCACACACACACACAGCACATGCCCTCACCCAGTGTTTTGCGTCCATTGGTTATGCTTATATGATGCATACAAGTGCTTTGGTTGATCTCTTACCCCCTCTCCCTCCCCTGCCTTCCCACTGTAGTTTGAGAGTCTGTTCAATGCTTCTTTGCCTCTGTATCTATTTTTGTTCATCAGTTTATAATGTTTTTCTTATTCCACAAATGAGTGAGATCATGTGGTATTTATCTTTCACTGACTGGCTTATTTCAATTCAATGAAAATATTGAGCATGATTAAGAAATAAGTTTCTAGGGCCTCGAAAATTAAGTATTAATGTTGATATTTTATTTATAAAACAATTTGGGCTTAGAACTTTCTTTATTTATAGAATAAAGATATAACTTACACAGAGTAAAACTTACTCTTTGGATCCTTATGGTGATGGAATTATTCTGTATCTTGTCAGCATCATTGTCAATATTGTGGTTGTGATATTGTAATATAGTTTTTGTAAGATGTCACCTTGGGGGAAACTGGGTGAAGGGTAAACAGGATCTCTGTAGTATTTCATATAACTGCAGTAAATTTGCAGTAGTCTCAAAATATAGAGTTTAAGAAAAATTACTCTTTCACATATAGTTTTGAAAGTTTTGACAAATGCATACAGACTTAAAACCATCACCACCATCAAGATATTAAAAGTTCCACCACTCCCTTCCAAATTTCCCCATTATAAGTTAGTTAATCCTCTCTTTATCCATAGACAACAACCAATCTGCTTTCTAGCACTATGCTTTCCTTTTCCACAATGTAAATAGACTTCAGCATATATAGTCTTTTGAGTTTGGCTTCATTTACTTAATGTAGTAAATTTGAGATTCATCCTTATTGTTGCATGTATCAATAACTTCTTAAAAAATTGCTGAGTAGTGCTCCATTTTATAATGGTGCCATGGTTTGTTTGATCCCCAGTCAAGGGGCATTTGGGTTATTTCCTGTTTAATTCAGCAGTAAGGAATAAAGCCACTATAAATACTAGTATTTATGTACAGGTTTTACGTGAACATTAACATTTATTTCACTTGAGTAAATACCAAAGAAGTGGGATTGCTTCATCATGTGGTAAGTTTAAGTTTCCCTTAATGAGAAACCTCCAAAATGTTTTCCAATGTGCCTGTACCATTTTGCATTCCCGCTAGCAATGTATGAGAGCTCCAGTTGCTTTGTATCCACCCATTATTTTTACTGCCAGCATTTTTTATTTTAGCTCTACTAATAGGCATGTAGTAGTATCTCATTGTGGTTTTAACTTGCATTTCCCTAATAACTAATGATATTGATCATCTTCTCATGTATTTATTTCTTTGTAGACGTGTCTGTTCAGATCTTTCTTCCATTTAAAAAAATTGTTTGTTTTCTTATTATTGAATTTTTGAGTGTTTAATATACTCTGAAGTACAAGTCATTTATCAGATATGTGATTGCAAATGTTTTCTCCCAATATATAGCTTCTTTTACATTTACTGAATGATAACTTTAGAAAAGCAGTTTTTTTTTTATTTACGTAAAGTTCAGTTTTCAATATTTTTCTTTTATAAATTGTACTTTTAATGTTGTATCTAAGAAATTCTTTCCAAATCCAAGATCACAAATATTTTCTCTTATATTACTTTTGGAAATTTTACAACTTTAAGTTTTACATTTCACATTTAGTTCTGTGATTAATTTTGAGTTAATGTTTATGTATAGTTTGAGGATGTATTTTTATATCAATATCTTATTGTTCTGGCACCATTTGTTGAAAAGACTGACATTTCTTCATGGAATTGCTTCTAAGCCTTTGTCAGAAATCAATTTAAAATATGTAGCCGGTTCCATTATAATGAAACACCTGTGATCTTAAAAATTATTGCACTATGCATTATTGCATAATAAAAAGAATAGGGCTTATGGCAAAAATGGGGTTAGAGGTTTAGCAGTAATCTAAACAACCAGTGACACATTCAAGAAATATAGGAAATGAATAGAAATGATAGCATTGCTTGACATGTTCTAAATTATTAAGATTATATAAATACTACAATAAACATGCTACCTTCACTTGAAAAATCTTTAAATTTGCTTGTAGAGCTAACATAAGAAAGTTTGTCATTTGTACGTTATTGTAAAGTAGTGGAGGGTAGATTATCTGGAATTGAGAGGAAAGTGTAGCACTACAGGTCAACAGAATGACTCATACACACATGATGAGCTGAAATAGTTGGTAGATGTTTGAGGTGTGTGTATGTATGTATTTCTACTTGGCTTGGATCAGCTAGGTGCAATTTTTTAGTGTTTTATCTAGTGCTTCTTGCAAACAAAATTACACATGAAATTTGAGATTCAAATTTGTGTTATCCTCAAATTGCTTCCTAATGTATCAATTCCATTGGATAAAATTTGCATTTTTAAAACAAGCATTATAGCAGAACTGACTATATGTGTCAGTCTATTCTTGGACACTGTCCTGTTCATTTATTTGTATCTATATGTCTAACTTTTCTTCGATACCACACTGTCTTGCTTACTATAGGTTTATAATAAGTATGGAAGTTAGTTCATGTAAGTCTTTTGATTTTATTATTCTTTTTCAAAATTGGCTATTCTATTGTCTTCATCTTTTAATATAAATTTTAAATTCAACTTGTTGATTTCTAGAAAATAAATCTTGCTTGGAATTTTATTAAAGTTTAATTGAAACTTTAGATCAGTTTTGGGGGAATTGACATCTTTAACAGAATTAACTCTTCCAAACCATACAATACACATAGCATATCTCTCCATATACTTAGATCTACTTTGATTTCTTACATCAGTGTTTCAAGTTTTCATTGTACAGATCTTGCATATACTTTTTATATTTAGACCTGTGGATTTCAAGGGTGTGTATGTGTGTGGGGGGGGTTGTGTATTATAAATGGTATTTTTAAAATTTCAACTTCTATTTTTTCATTGCTAATACATAGAAATAAGATTAAATTTTTATGTATTGATACCTTTAGCTCTTTGAAGGCCTTAAACAAAAATAGAAAACACCAAAGCCAAAGCAAAATAAACTTTTTCAATATTTTAAAAAGTTTAAGTTATTATCTCTTTCTTGTCTTACATTTTAAAAATTATGACAGCTTTGAGTTAATTATTGTTGTCTCAAAATTGTTGAATGATATTCAAGTATAGACATGAAAATATATTTTGAGATGATATGTAACTGAGAAATCTTTAAATGCTCTTATTATTAAATACAGCCTATTTTCCATTATTTGTATCACAGCTTAAGAGTAATTACAGTCCATCCATGAATAATTTTAAGGTTTAAATACATAATTTTGTTTCTTTTGGTATTTTCTATTTTCTGAAGATCTTCAGATATATTTTTTTGTGTAATAATGTTATTACAGATTTTGGACTCAGCAAAGAATCAGTAGATCAAGAAAAGAAGGCCTACTCATTTTGTGGTACGGTGGAGTATATGGCTCCTGAAGTAGTAAATAGGAGAGGTCATTCCCAGAGTGCTGATTGGTGGTCATATGGTGTACTTATGGTAAGTAGTGCTATTTTAAAAAATTCTGCTAATATAAAATTAATACTGCTTAGAATTTTAATTATCTATCAATTTTAATACAAATGAAAATATAGAATTTTAATTTAAAATTTGTGAGGTGTCAGGTGAGAATAGGGTTCTAATAATTCATGATTATCATTTAAAAAGTTGTGTTTGGCTAGCTGTTATACAATATTAATTAGGATTTTGGAGTTCTGATTTCTTTTTTTTTCAATTTAGTAATATTTATTTTAAAAAATTTAATGTTCACATAATTGTAGGTCCTCTATACTCCCTCACTTTGCCCACCTCCACCTGTCTGTACCTCCCCCTCCCTTGGCCTTCATCACCTTATTGTCTGTGTCCATGGAGTTGCATATATATTCTTTAGCTAATCCCTTCATCTTCTTTATCCATTCACCCTCTCCCATCTTCTCGGGCACCAGCCAGTCTGTTCCATGTATCTATGATTCTGGTTCCATTTTGTTTGTCAGTTTATTTTTTTCGATTTCAGATAATATTTGTCTTTCTCTGACTGGTTTATTTTGTTTAGCATAATACTCTCCAGTTTCCTCTATGCTATTGGAAAGAGTAAGAGTTCCTTCTTTTTTACAGATATGTAGCATTCCATTGTGTAAATGTACCACAGCTTTATTATCCACTCATCTGCTGATGGCACTTGGGCTGTTTCCATATCTTGGCTATTGTAAATAATGTTGCAATGATCATAGGGGTTCCTATATTCTTTCTGCTTGGTGTTTTGATATTCTTGGGATATAGCCCCAGAAGTGGGATTGCTGTGTCAAAGGCAGTTCCATTTTTAATTTTTTGAGGAAACTCCATACTCTTTTCCACAGTGGCTGCATCAGTCTGCAGCACGATCAACAATGCACTAGGATTCCCTTTTCTCTATATCCTTGCCAGTGCTTTTTGTTCATTGGTTTAATGATAGTAGATACAGAAAACAAACTGGTGATTGCCTGAGGGGAGGTTAGTGGGGGGCGGGTGAAAAAAGTGAAGGGGATTAAGAGCTACAAAAAATAAGTCATGAGTATGTTATAATACATACAACATAGGGCATGTCAATAATATCAGAATAACTTTGTACAATGACAGATGTTTACTTTTAAGGTATATAAGTGTTTTATCATTATGTGATATATTTGAAACTAATTTAAGATTGCATTTCAACTATAATAAAAATATTAAAACATCTACCAGTTTTTAGATTTCAGAATACTGTGTTTAGTAATCATATGGCATTTTAATTAGTTATCACAGAATTTAATACCTTACCATATATTTTATTATACTCAAATTATTTCAAGCATGTCCCTAGAAAAATTATAAACATTTTGGGGAGAGCAACCATGTGCTATACTACTTTTTGTCTCCCTCAATACCTACTACAGTTGGCATCCTGATTAACTAATTTGGTATAAGATTTAGCATATAACTTGCAGTGTTGATTAGGATGATATATGAATAGCTATTGAATTAAATAGTTTGCTTTTGAAGCTTGATAATACATTTTGCCTATTTATCACTGAATATAACTCAATATGACACATCAATATATTAAGTGCCCATTTAAAAACTGGCATTTGGGGAAGGCAGTTGTGTGGGAACACACTATAAGTGCATTATTTGGCATTTTCCATGACTTAAGAAGGCATACAGATCAATTAGGAAACAATTGGAGTAGCTAAGTAAATTGCCCAGAAGTGCTTTAGGAATTCAGGATAAAATTAATATAAGTTGACATAGGAAAAGTGGAGGAGAGAACTTAAACTAAGCCCTGAAATATGGATAAAATATAAATAGCTGCATGTCAAGGATAATATTGTTATCATATTAGCAAGGAGAACTGGTTGACTAGAGTAGTATTGAAGAATGTGGGTGAGAGTGGAGGAAATGAGGCTATAAACCTTAAGCATTTGCATGCAATTCTCTTTGTAGCAGGAAACTTTTGATGATTCTTAAACAGGATGGTAATTATAGGAAACATGAATGTTAGGAAGATGAGCCTGGACAGAATTATGTAAGTGAATTGTAAATGGAGGAATCTAGAAGTAGGAAAATCAACAAGGTCTCCTTACAAGACAGTGCAAGATTATAGAATACTAGAGGCCCGGTGCATGAAATTCGTGCCTGGGTAAGGTCCCTAGGCCTGGCTGGCAATCAGGGCCGATCAGATTCTCCGCCTCCCTGCCTCCCTGCCTCCCTGCCTCCTCCTTCCCTCACTCTTTCAGCGCCCCATCGCCTCCCCTGGTCGGCTGCCATGTTGTGAGCAACCCCCTGGTGGTCAGCGCACTTCATAGCGAGTGATTGAACTCCTGGTCTCATGGTCGAACTCCTGAGGGGACAGAGACAGGGAGAGAAAGAGGGAGAGAGAACAAGATTTGTTTGCTGTTCTACTTATTTATTCATTCATTGGTTGATTCTTCTATATGCCCTGACCAGTGATCTAACCAGCAACCTTGGCGTATTGTGTATTGGGACCATGCTCTAATCCACTTAGCTACCTGTCCAGGGCTTGTTAAAGACATTTCAAAGGTTTGGGGTTGGGGGACCGGAGCTTGAAGGAGATGATCCTCTTATACCACAATTGCTTTCTTTGTTCTCTTTTTTGACTCCCATTGCTACCTCTTCAGTTTCCAGTTGAGAACCTTTACTATAAATATGGGAGGGAAAACTGGGGCTTGAGAGAGATTGAGGCTGGATAAGATTTGAGAGTCATTAGGGTATAGGAGAGAGTGAATGGATAAGCTAGTAATTAAGGTTGTAGTTCATAAAAGAACAGAGGACTGAGGCTAAAGCCATTAGTGAATCTGTTTAAGATTTTAGTATTAGGTATATAAAACATTTTAATGAACTATGATGATCTTCATTTTTAGACATAATATTTTTATAGCATTAATTAATTTTCTAGTTGTCTGCATTGCAATTAAATCTCTTAGGGAAAATGTTTCCTTATGATATGTGCAACTGTGTCAGTGTTTTTCTTTTTAAAAATTATTCGTGTGTGTGTGTGTGTGTGTGTGTGTGTGTGTGTGTGTGTGTAGATTCTCTCTCTTTTTTTTTTTTTGGTTTCTGTTTTTAGAAAAGTGAGGGGAAAGAGATTGGTTAAAACAGTTTTTGTTAATCCTTACCAGAGGATTTTTTCCCATTGCTTTTTAGAGAGAGTAGAAGGGACAGAGAGAGGAAGAGAAGGAAGGAAGAGAGAGAGAGAGAGAGAGAGAGAGAGAGAGAGAGAGAGAGATTAATTTGAGAGAGACACATCGATTGGTTATCTTCCAAATGCACCCCAACTGGGGCCAGGGATGGAATCTACAACCTAGGTATGTGCCCTTAACCAAAAATCAAATCCCGGACCCTTTGGTGCATGGGCCGATGCTCTAACCACTAAAAATACCAGCCAGGGCAAGAATGGTTAAATATTTCTTTATCATTTATGAATTTGAAATGGTCTTATGCTTATTTTTACTTTCCTTTGTCAGTTCAGTTGCTTGCTTTAAAAGCATATCTTTTTTTCTACAATGTGGTTATTTCCAAATTTCTTTGGTAACTTAACCAAATCCAAAATCCAACAAGACTGAAAAAACTTGGTTGGTTTCATTTGCTACAGATCATCTACCAATTGAGTTATATATAGTAGGGTACCAGAATTATATTTCCTTAAGTGACCTAGTTCTTTTACTCCTATTTTGATATACTGTCATGCAGGTCTTGTATGATTTGATGATCACGTATTACAAGTCTCTAAGTTGTGCTAAATTGATTGTTTGTTTTTTTTGTTTGTTTGTTTCAGTTTGAAATGCTTACTGGTACACTGCCATTTCAAGGTAGAGACAGAAATGAGACCATGAATATGATATTAAAGTAAGTGTAAGCACTACATTATTTTCTTATGGGAAAAATTTCTTGCTTTCAATTTTTTTCTTTATTTTATTATTTTTTTCTATCACCATTTATCCTCCTTATATGCTCTTCTACCTCAACCCCACCGCACCCACAATCACCACACAGTTGTCAGTGTCCATGAGTTTTTCCAGTCTTTTTTTATTTTTCACTCAATCTCTTCACCCCCTCCAAGCCCCAACCCAAACTGTCAGCCTGCTCTCTATGAGTCTGTCCCTATTTTGCTCATTAGTGCACTTTGTTCATTAGGTTCCACATATGAGTGAAATCATATGTACTTGTCTTGGTCTGACTGCTTTTACAACATAATGCTCTCTAGGTCCATCCATACTGTCCCAAAAGATAAGATTTCCTTTTTCATTTTTTTATGACTGAGTAGTATTCCATAGCTGTTTTTTTTTTGTTTTTGTTTTTGTTTTTTTGAAGGAAAAAGCTGGGAACCGGGTGGGACCGCTGTCCTCTTCTGCTGGAGAGACAGTGACCCAGAGCCCATGCAATGTGTTTATTTTATACCCCCAAATGCCAGGAAGTTTCACCAAAAGTCAAGACAAAGGAGATTATTTGCATTCTTGAGTAGGCCTGAGCATTCCTGGTGCTTGAATGGATTTACATATCAAAACCCCTACCCGAGCCGAAACCGGTTTGGCTCAGTGGATAGAGCGTCGGCCTGTGGACTGAAGGGTCCCAGGTTCGATTCCGGTCAAGGGCATGTACCTTGGTTGCGGGCGCATCTCCAGTGGGAGGTGTGCAGGAGGCAGCTGATCGATGTTTCTCTCTCATCGATGTTTCTAGCTCTCTATCCCTCTCCCTTCCTCTCTGTAAAATATCAATAAAATATATTTAAAAAAAACAAAGAAAAAAGAAAAAAAAAAACCCCTACCCGACACCTGGGCTGAAATGAAGGTCAAGCTGATAACACCCTTGTCTTTTTGGCAAAGCATGTTCCCAGGGCGTGGCTTTGCCTGTCCCCTTGGGTTCAGCTGACAATTTAAAGAAATGCCCATGTGCCTTCCCAACCGTTCTCTACATCTCACCTTTTTTTGTTTTTAAGCTACTATAATAAAAGTAAAATTTAAACATCAAGAACAAAGCTCTAATATTAAAACAATTGCAAACAAATGCCAATGCAAAAACCAAACTACATACATGTTAAGTTAAAACTTAAACGTCAAGAGCAAAACTCTGGCTATTAAAATAATAACAAAACAATGCCAATGCAAAACAGCAATAAGAGAGAAATCAAAACTACAGACATGTTAACATTTTTAGCTACTAAATGATAGAAAGTTTTTTTTGCTGCTGGTGTATATTTACTCAGAGTCCTCGGACTTGGCTGTGCAAGACTTTGCAGAAGACTCGCAGCTAACCAATGCTAGCATAGGCAGAGACATGGTTGAAGAAGTAGCTTCCACTTCTTGCTTTTCCACAATCTGCTGCGCTTCAGTTGTTAACTTATTCAGCTGACTCTATCTTGGCACCTCAGTCCCTTGCGTAGCTTTCAGTTTTCTTCTTCTTCTGCTTTGCTGTCATTGGGCAACTTTCCTTTTGAGTGAAGGGACAAGGAGCTTGTCTGGGTTCATTGTGGTGAGGGACGTAACGCTCTGGCACCCGAATTGGCTGTGCTGCTCCTTCTGAAAAGATACAAAACACAACCTCTTCCCCACATTATTACTGAATCTGATAAAACTCTTGTCTGGCTTGTGCTTCCTTCCATCTAGCTAACTCGGTGGAAGCTATTGTACAGAAGGCCTGATGCCTTTCGGCTGCTGTACGATCCTCTGCATCACAATCCAAAAATTTTAAAGTATAAAGACCATGACTGAGTTTGTTTTGAGGTGATACATAACATCTGTCTCCCCCTTTTTGTTTTAGTAATTGCATTTTAAGAGTACGATTGGCTCTTTCCACTACTGAGTGACATCCATTTTGCCAGATTTGATTAGGTTTAAGTCCTCAGGGATTTACCCCTAAAGCTGGCACAGGGAGGAAGATAACACACTAAGGACATTGCTTCCAATAAAACATGGAAATTGTCATTCTCAAATAACATTTTGAAGGCTGAAAAATAAATGAAAAAGTTCCTCTGAATTAGTGTGCCCTATAGTAGCTGTTTCAATAATTTTGGCCATACTTACCACATAAGCGCTATCACTATAGGTTGATGGGCTCCGTAGCAATATCTGTTAAGGCATAAATAAGAGCTTGTATTTCTACTGAAATATAAGGGGTTTGAAGGACCTTTGCTCTCCTGCTGCAGTAGATTCAGCCTTTCCAAACTGGATCCATGTGTAAAAATGGTTAATGCCTGAGGTATAACATCTCTTTTAATGTGGCAGTTAATATCATTCCCTGTGTTAGAAATAAGGCATAGCTTTATCTACTCATCTACTGATAATGAATACTTGGGCTGCTTCCAAATCCTGACTATTGTAAATAATGCTGCAGTGAACATAGGGGTGCACATATTTTTTTTCAAATTTGTGTTTTGGGTTTCTTCAGCTAAATTCCCAGAAGTGGAATCAATGAGTCATAAGACAGTTCCATTTTTAATTTTTTGAGTTAACTCCATAGGGCTTTACACAGTGGCTGCACCAATCTGCATTCACACCAACAGTTCACGAGGGTTTCCTTTTCTCCACATCCTTAGCAACACTTGTTGTTTGTTGATGATAGCCATTCAAACAGGCATGACATGATATCTATTTGTGGTTTTAATTTTCATTTCTCTGATGATCAGTGACATTGAGTATTTTTCATATGTCTATTGGCCATCTGTATGTCCTCTTTGACAAAGTGTCTATTCAGGGCCTTCACCCATTTTCTAATTGTGTTGTTTGTTTTATTGGTTTTCCATTTTGTAAGTTCATTATAAATGTTGGATATTAAGGCCTTAGCAGATGTATCAGCAAATAATGTTCTCCTGTTCAGTGTGTTGTCATTTTGCTGATGGTTTCCTTTCCTGTGCAAAAACTTTTTAGTTTGATGTAGTCCCATTTGTTTATTTTTCCTTTTGCTTCCCTTGCCCAAGGATATAGATCAGAAAAAAATATCACTATGAGAAATGTACAAGATTTTACTGCCTGTGTTTTTTTCTAGGATTTTTAGTGTTTCAAGTCTAACATTTAAGTCTTAATGTATCCTATCTAATAAAAGAGTAATATGCAAATTAACCATCACTCCACTACACCCACAAGCCATGCCCACAAGCCATGCCCACCAGCCAATCAGGAGCGATATGCAAATAAACCCAACCAAGATGGCTACCGCCACAGAGAGCAGGAGGGAGGCATGAGTTTCCCCAGCAATGGAGGAAGCCAAGCTTTCTGCCTGCCCTTGCCGGCCTAGGCCTCCACTCAAGGCTACAAAGTTTCAATGATAGAAGATACATAAACCCAAACAGAAATGGCGGCAGCCACGGAGCTGGAAAGAGCAGGAGGCTAGGGTTGCCCCAGGTGATGGAGGAAGCCAAGCTTTCCGCACACCCTGGCCGGCCCAGGCCTCCGCTTAAGGCTACAAAGTTTCAATTATAGAAGATACATAAACCCCAATAGAAATGGCTACCACCACGGAGCAATCAGAAGGCTTGGCTCCGCTCCAGGCTACAAAGTTTCAATTGTAGAAGATAAATAAACCCCAGATACCAGGGCCTCTGCTTGGGTTGCCAGGGGGTGTGGCCGGCCTGTAAACCATCACAGGCCCCTCACCCAGGCTGCCCCACACTCCAAGGGAACCCCCACCCTGATCCGGGACACCCTTCAGGGCAAACCAGCTGGCCCCCACCGTGCACCAGGCCTCTATCCTATCTAATAAAAGAGTAATATGCAGATTGACTGTCGCTCCAATACACAAGATGGCTGCCCCCATGTGGTCAAAGATCCTGCCCCCATGTGGACACAAGATGGCCACCACAAGATGGCCAGCAGGGGAGGGCAGTTGGGAGGGACCAGGTCTCCAAGGGAGGGCAGTTGGAGGTGACCAAGCCGGCAGAGGAGGGAAGTTGGGGCAGCCAGGCCTGCAGGGAAGGGCAGTTAGGGATGACCCGGCTGGCAGAGGAGGGCAGTTAGGGGTGACCAGGCCTGCAGGGAAAGGCAGTTGGGAGGGACCCAGGCCTGCAGGGGAGAGCAGTTGGGAGTTGGGGGGACCAGGCCTACAGGGGAGGGCAGTTAGGGGTGACCAGGCCTGCAGGTTAGGGCAGTTAGGAGAAAACAGGCTGGCAGGGGAGCAGTTAGGCATCAATCAGGCTGGCAGGGGAGTGGATAGGGGGTGATCAGGGTGGCAGGCAGAAGCGGTTAGGGGCAATCAGGAAGGCAGGCAGGCGAGCAGTTGGGAGCCAGCAGTCCTGGATTGTGAGAGGGGTCCCAGATTGGAGAGGGTGCAGGCTGGGCTGAGGGACCCCCCCCCCCCCCGTGCACGAATTTCATGCACCGGGCCTCTAGTATATATATATATATATAATTTGATCCGAGAGGAGGGTGGGTGAGGAGAGAGAGATAGAAACATCAATGATGAGAGAGAATCACTGATCTGCTGTCTCCTGCACACCCCACACTGGGGACTGAGCCTGCAATGCAGGCATATGCCCTGACCAGGAATCCACTGCAACCTCCTGGTTTCCTGGTTCATAGGTCGACTACTGAGCCATGCCGGCCAGGCTAACATTTAAGTCTTTAGTTCATTTTGAGTTTATTCTTGTGTGTGGTGTAATAAAGTGGTATAGTTTCATTTTTTAACATGTGCCTATCTAATTTTCCAGGCACCACTTATTTAATAGACTATCTTAAGCCTATTGTATGCTTTTGTCTCATTTGTCCAATATGAATTGATTATAAAGGTGTGGATTTATTTCTGAGCTCTCAATTTTGCTCCATTGTTCTATATGACTGTTTTTTATTTCTTCTTCTTTTTTAAAAATTTATCTTTATTGTTGAAACTATTACAGATGTCCCTTTTTCCCCTATTGTTCCCTTCTAGCCTACACCTGCCCCCCTCCCCAGGCCTTTACCATACTATTGTATGTGTCCATGGGTTATACATATATGCATATAAGTTTTTTGGTTAATCTCTTCCCACCCACCCACCCCCACCTTCCCTCTGAGATTCAACACTCTGTTCCATGCATTTATGTCTCTGGATCTATTTTGCTCATCAGTTTATTTTGTTCTTTAGATTCCACATATGAGTGAGTTCATGTGATATATTTCTGTTTTTATGCCAGTACCATGCTATTTTGATTACTATGGCCTTGTAATATAGTTGATACCAGGTAGTATATTCGTCCAACTTAGTTCTTCTTTCTCAAGATCACTCACTGTTGCTATTCAGGGACTTTTATGACTCCATATAAATTTTTGGAATATTTGTTCTAGTTCTGTTAAATATGCCATTGGTATCTTAATAGGAATTGTGTTCAATCTGTAGATTGCTTTGGGTAGCCTGGACATTTTAATGATAGTCATCCTTTCTATCCATTAACATGGTATATGTTCCCACTTACTTGTATCTTCTTCAATTTCTTTCTCCAGTATCATAACTTTCTGAGTACAGGTCTTTTACATCCTTGGTTAAATTAATTCATAGGTATTTTATTCTTTTTGCAGCAATTGTAAATGGGATTGTTTTCTTAGTTTCCCTTTCCCATAGTTCATTTTTGGTGTATAAAAATGCAACTGATGCCTCAATATTTATTTTGTGTCCTGCTACTTTACTGAATTCATTTATCAATTCTAGTAGTTTTCTGGTGGTGTCTTTAGGGTTTTTTGTATACAGTATCATCTCAGCTGCAAATAAGGACAGTTTTACTTCTTTCTTTCCAATTTGGAAGCCTTTTATTTGTTTTACTTGTCTGATTGCTATGGCTGGTACTTCCAGTGCTATGTTGAATAAGAGTGCTTAAAGCAGAGATCTGTCTAGTCCCCAATCTTAAGGGAAATGCTTGTAGTTTTTGCCCATTGTGTATGATGTTGGCTGTGGGTTCGTCCTATATGGCCTTCATTTCATGTGGTATGTTTCCTCTATTCCCACTTTGCTGAGAGTTTTAGCATTAAATGGGTGCTGGGTTTTATCAAGTGCTCTTGCTTTCAGTTTTGAGAAACTTGTGGATTTAAATTGACACAAAATAACATTTTCCATACTGTCTTATTCCCTTCTCCTATGCTATGGGGGACATTATTTACCACTGTGAAAACATTCTTTAAAGTTATTTTTGAGATTTGTAAATTTAGAAGTGTGGCTAGTTTTTTATTTATTGATTGATTGATTAAGGTATCACATATTTGTCCTCATCCCCCCATTCCCATCCCAAACCCCTGCCCACTCATGCCCCCACCCCCCTGTTGTCCGTGACCACTGGTTAGGCTTATATGCATGCATACAAGTCCTTTGGTTGATCTCTCCCCCTTACCCTCACCCTCCCCTACCTTCCCTCTGAGGTTTGACAGTCTAGTTTTTAATGAAATTTTCTAAAATCTTCTTTTCCAGAGCAAAACTTGGAATGCCTCAGTTTCTTAGTGCTGAAGCACAAAGTCTTTTAAGGATGTTATTCAAAAGGAATCCAGCAAATAGATTGGGTATTGTTTATTTTCTTAGCTTTTGTATCAATATACTGCAGGCTTTGGGATGATAATTATAACTTTATGTTTTCTGGCTTAAGTTCTTTTACTGCTGCTATATATTTATACCTAGAACTTTGCATTTTATATATGCAATGATTCCAGTAAATTCTGTATGTCTATGATTTAAAAATGGAGTAGTCTAGTTATTCAGTATTTCTGTTTAATATAATTATATATATCGTATGCATTTCATTTTTTGAAATAGTTCACAGAATTGTATAGATAATCCTTTTTGATATTTGAAGATAATTGTTTTGTCCTTCCAATATTATTAAATGTAAACATTATGTTTCCATAACTTATTACTTGGCCACTTTCAGGTAACCTTACCCTGGACCCAGATGTAATCCTTTCATCTATCTTATTTATGACCTTATGTTAAAATTTCAATGTCACTTTATTATGTTGTACTTTTATTTTTGCCTGTAGATATGAGGTCATAGGCAAAACTATGAAGAAAATGTACTTAAATTCAAAGTTGTATTAAACATGATTTTGATGCAATTTGGAAGGCATTTCAATATTTTATTTTATTCTATGTGCTTCAATTTGAATATTTTTCATATTAAATTGAAAGAAGCAATTATAATAAAATATCATATGAGATGTCTTAAACCTTTCACTACAAGGAATCTATAAAATGTGTGTACTGCTTTTTATAGATCACAGCTTAAAAGCCACGTATAAAGATTTTTTAAAATTACACCAGTAAAAAAGTCTTTCTGTTTTTATAGGTTCAGAAGGAGTTGAGGAAATCAAAAGACATCATTTTTTTGCAAATATTGACTGGAATGTAAGTTCACTAGAAAACTTGTTACTGAGTAACTTTATTATGAGCAAAAACTGAAGAGTAGATTGTAATATTTTGACTTTGCTGGTTAACTAAATTCATTTGTTTTACTAGTATGGGTTTATTTTTATTGGGGCAACATTGGCTAATAACATAAGTTTCAGGTATGCAACATTATAATTTGATTTGGTATATACTATTGCATTCTCACTATCAAAAGTCTAGTTTTCATCTGTCACCATATAATTAAACCCCTTTACCCATTTCCCCCTCCACCCACTTCCCTTCTGGTAAGCACTAATCAGTTGTCTGTATGTATGAACTTGTTGTTTTGTTTGTTCATTTTTAAAATATTTCACTTATGAATGAAATCATAAGGTTTTGTCCTTTACCACCTGACTTGTTTCATTTAGTATAACCCTCAAGATCCATCTGTGTTGTTCCAAATTCATCCACACATCTTATAGTTCAAGGTAATTCCTATGATATGCTACCACTTTAAATAAAATTACCTGGAAGCAGTAAATGTGTGGATGATATTTAGTAAGTTTTTGTTTCTCATTTATTTTAACTGTTAAGTATGAGTAACATTCTCCCCTATTCTAGGTTGGAAAATGTAGAGGAGGAAGGGAAAGAGGAAAATAGATGAATGATAGAGCAGTTCTTATAAAAAAATAATTCTAAAGAATCTAAGATGTTATTTAATTTCAAGTGGTTCTTTGTCGTGTGTTAGGACAGATTACATTTATTAATGAGTGAATGTTTTTGTACAGATATTTCACTAAATTTTGAGAGAACATGAAAATAGAAACAAGCAAATTTCTATTAAGTCTTATAAATAATTTTTTAAGTTGCAATTCTTAGACTAATAAACTTTTCTTAGAAAAACCCATTTTTGTTGTCTGTCTTACACATTGCTTTATGTATTTTATGTACTATCAATAATCATAGGTAAATGTTTTTTTTTATTTTCTAGTTCTATTATTGGTATTGAAAATTTTTTCAAAAGAAAAAATCTCTTAAATTCTAGGGCATATGCAGAGAGCCACTATTAACTGATTAAATCATCATTACATATGGCTTATGGAACATGTTTTAGAAGGCTATTTTTACTTTTTGTGGAAGTCATTAGTATTAATACCCTAAATCGCCACTCAATTGACATAGTACATGTGAGTTCCCTTTGATATATATAACTGTTGCATCCCTCTTTTGGTGTCTTGTTACCCCTTGTAATTTTTTTTTTTTGGTAATGCTTATCTACTCTTCTTTTTCCCCATACCTAGAGAAACTGGAAATTTTTATTTTCCATCATTCTTTATTTTTCATTTTTATTGTATTCAGAGAGTACGAGAGAGGGAGAGTTAGAAACATCAATGATTAGAGAGAATCATTGATTGACTGCCTCGTGCACGCCCCCTACTGGACATCGAACCAGCAACCCAGGCATGTGTCCTTACTAGGAATGGAAGGGAGACCTCCTGATCTATAGGTTGATGCTCAACCATTGAGCAACACCCGTCGGGCTCCATCATTTTTATATCTAAACACTTTATATTCCTTGGTCTTAATTTAAATAAAAAAGACTGGGATGTTTATGTAAATATAAATGAAAATTGTGGACATAAGAGAAATGGAAGTGTGAGAGATCCCCTTGGCCTCTCCCAGTGAAATTATGACAAGTAAACCAATTATAATTCAACAAAGAATTCCCTGCTCAATACAGAGGCACACTTGAGAGACCTGCACATAGAAACATCTAAAGGTGGGCAACCGGGAATAAACTGGGATATGAGAAGGGAGGAAAGCACAGATACAGCCCTGCAGCTGGGAGCTCGCAGGGCATCCTGGAGAGGGGAGGAACCTAGCTGTTACAGGCGCCTGTGGCCTGGAGGGACAGAGAATTGCAGGGTGCAGTCCAACAGGCAGAGCAGTGAGCAGATGCCTAACAGAGCACGGGGTTCTGTTCTGTAACTCTCTAATGTTGGGCAGGGCAGTGGTGTTTCTGACAAAAAAAATAGAACCACAGAGCACTGTGGCCATTCGGACTCCCCAAATTCTCCTTCCCTTGCTCTTGGATTTGGGTCAAGGGTCACATTATCTGTAAACCAAGATCTATTTCAATAGAACTGCTGTTTCCCTCTGTGATGATCCCCAGGTGGGGTGCTTGGGGCAGGACCCCAAGGGGATCAGGGTTTGCCATTATATTGAGGACAAAACAAACCACACCCTCCAAGCTGTGCAGCTGTAAAGTCTAAAGGAAGCCCTGGGTCAAGACTAGGAGATCACAGAGCTAAAAAATCTTTCAGTTCAGCACAATCTATTGGAAAATAGTAGAAAAGCCTCTTCAGAGGAAGCTGTTGTCCACCATTAATATGGACAGATATAAATGTCTAGGCAACGAGAACAGCAAAGACCATGAATAGTCCTGGTAACAAAGATGATCTGAAAGAAAATGAAAAATCTCCAGAAAGCAAGCTGAGACACATGGAAATATGTGATATAAATGACAGATTTCAAGATTGTAGTTGAGAAAATACTCAATAGGATGTGAGGAAGTAGACAGGCAGTTCAATGCACTCAGAAAACAAATCAATAAACAAATCAAGTACTTCACCAATGGGATTGAAACTTTGAAAAAGAACCAATGAAAAATCCTGGAAATGAAGCGCTAATTAATGAGTTTAAGAGTGAACTACTGAGCATAGAAAACAGAGCCAACCTGATGGAGGAAATAATTAGTGACATCAAAGAGAAGAATGTAGAAATGATCCATAGGGAAGAAAAGAGAGACCTGAGCATAAAGAAGAATGAAAGAGGTCTACAAGAACACCATCAGAAAAAGCAATATTAGAATAATAGGCATTCCAGTGGAGGAAGAGAGGGAGCTGTCAACAATGGAGAGTCTATTCAAACAAATAGTGGATGATAACTTCCCAAATCTATGGAAAGAACTAGCTCCTCGAATCCAAGAAGCAAACAGAGCACCTAGTTATCTCAATCCAAAGAGGTTCTCTCCAGCGCTCTTCATATTAAAACTGTCAAAAATTAATGACCAATGAAAAATTCTCAAAGCAGCCAGTGAAAAGAAGAAAGGGACTTACAAAGGAAAACCCATCAGAATTTTATCAGACTTCTCAGCAGAAACTATACAAGCCAGAACAGAGTGGAAGCAAATAGGCACAAGTCAGAAAGAGAGAAATTACTAGCCACAAATAATATATCCAGGAAATTATCCTTTGAATATGAAGGAGAAATAAAGATGTTCCAGACATACAGAAGTTGAGGAATTTTATCACCAGAAAACATCCATTGCAGGAAATGTTCAAGGGCTTTATTCTACCTGAAACAAAGAACGTAAGGTCACAGCATTATGAGTAAGATCACCAAAAACTTAACAGCATTAATTTGTGAGAACAAAAACATAAAATTGGAGGGAGTGAAAGTCTAAGCTGGCATAGGAACATGAAGATGAGATGCACTTAAAAAAAAAAAGCTAAGGTATATATGAAACTTTAATTTTTAGAAACCTAATGGTAACCACACACAAGTTCTCAAAACAAGGCAGAGCTTTAAAAAAATTGGAAACAGAGGAAAGAAGTATGGAATACCACCAAACAAAAACACACAGACAGAAACACAAATTTAAAAAAAAAACAAACAATGGAGGCACAGAGCTACCAGAAAACAAAAGATAAAAAAAAAGATAAAATGGCTATTGGACATTCTCATACGTCAGTAATTACCCTAACGGTAAAATAAATAGTATAAATTCACCAAGAAAGAGGCACAGAATAGCAGAGTGTATAAATAAAACAAAACACAACCATATGATTCCTATAAGAGACACATCTAAGCTGCAAAGTAAAAGGGTGGAAAGTGATTCTGCAAGCAAATAAAATCTACAGAAAAGCAGTTATAGCCTTACGTATATATGACAAAATCGATTTTCAAGATAACAAGAGATAAAGGTGGACAATTTATAATGATAAAGGGAACACTACATTAAGAAAAAATAACATTTCTTAACATATATACACCCAACCAAGGACCACCGAAATATATAAAACAACTACTCACAGAACTATGTGGAGAAACAGATGAAAACACAATCATAGGTAGGGACCTTAACATTCCATCAACAGCTCTAGACATATCAACCAAACAGAAAATCAATAAAGAAATATTGCCCTTAAATTAAACACTAGACCAAATGGACATATTTGACATTTTACTCAACCTTTCATCTCAGGACATCAGATATACATTCCTAAGTGCACATGGAACATTCTCAAGGATAGACCATATGTTGGGTCACAAAACTAGAATCAACAAATTCAAGAGGATTGAAATCATACTAAGCATATTCTTTAATCATGATGCCCTGAAATTAGAAATCAACTGCAAAAAGGAAGTAAAGAAACCCCCAAATTTGTGGATATTAAACAACATACTACTAAAAAATGACTGGATCAAAGAAGAAATAAAGGATGAGATAAAAAGATATATAAATAAAAATGAGAATAAGAATACAACATATCAAAACTTCCAGGATGCAGCAAAAGCAATAACAAGAAAGAAGATTATATTATTACAGGCCTATCTCAAGAAACAAGAGAACTCCCAAGTAAATAATCTAACATCACAGCTTAAAGAACTAGCAAAAGAATATCAAAAGCAACCTAAAGTCAGCAGAAGAAAGGGAATAATAAAAAATTGAACAGTATAGAGAAAAGAAAGACTGTACAAGAAATTAATAAACAAAGAACAATCTGGTTCTTTGAAAAGACTAATAAAATTAACAAACCCCTGGCTAGCCTTGCCAAGGAAAAAAAAGTAAAAGACCCATATAAACAAAATCAGAAGTGAGAGAGAAGTCAACACAGACATCACATATATAAAAAGGATCATACTAGAATATTATGAAAGAGTATATGCCACTAAATTCAATAATCTAGAAGAAATGGATAAGTTTGTAGAAATATATAACCTCCCTAGACCTAATCATGAAGAATTGGAAAATCTAAATAGACCAATCAGCAGTGAGGAAATTGAAACAACCATGAAAAACCTATCAAAAAACAAAAGTCCAGAACCAGATGGCTTCAGCAGTGAATTCTACCAAACATTCAAGGATTTAAAACGTATCCTCAAATTCTTCCAAAAAATTAAAGAGGAGGCAATACTTCCTAACACATTCTATGAGAACAAAATAACCCTGATACCAAAACCTGGTAAAGATAACACAAAAAAAGAAAACTACAGACCAGTATCTCTGATGAATACAGATGCAAAAATCCTAAACAAAGTACTATTAAATCAAATATAACAGTACATGAAAAAAATAATATGATCAACTAGGGTTCATGCCAAGGGCACAAGAATGGTTCAACATATGCAAATAAATCAATGTACTAAACCACATTATGAAAAGGAAGGATAAAACTCATGTGATCTTATCAATAAATTCAAAATAAGCAGTTGATAATATACAACATTCATTTATGATTAAAACACTCAATAAAATTGGAATAGAAAGAAAGTACCTCAACATAATTAAGGACATATGTGATAAACCCTCAACTAATATCATACTCAATGCTGAAAAAGTGAAAGCTTTTTCCCTAAGATCAGGAAAAAGACAAGGATGTCCACTGTCACCACTCTTATTCAACATAGTGCTGAATGTCCTAGCCACAATAATAAGGCAAGAGAAAGAAATAAAAGGCATCCAAATAGGGAAGAAGTAAAACTGTCACTTTTGCAGACATGATGTATATAGAAATCTCTAAAGACTCTATATAAAAAAAATGATTAGAAACAATAAACAAATACAGTCAAGTTGCAGGATACAAAATCAATGTGCAAAACTCCATTGCCTTCCTATATACTAATAACAAAACTTCAGAAAAAGACAATAAAAATAATTTCTTTTGCAATTGCAACCAAAAGAAAAAAAAATTCTTAAGAATAAACTTAAGAGTGTGAAAGACCTATATACTAAAAATTACAAATCGTGATTAAAAGAGATTGAAAAAAAATAGAACAAATGCAAAAATAAACCTTGTTCATTGATTGGATGAACCAACATAGTTCATCCCATATTTCTCAAAGCAATATACCGATTTAATGCAACCCCCATCAAAATACCAGTGTCAGTTTTTAAAGACATAGGACGAGAAATCATCAGACCACAAAAGACCCCGAATAGACAAAACAATCCTGAGAAAAAACAAAGCTGGAGGTATCATGCTACCTGTCTTAAAATTATACTACAGAGCTACAATAATCAAAACAGCATGGTATTGACAGAGAAATAGACAAACAGATCAATGGATCAGAATGAAGAGCCCAGATACAAATCCACATGTATATGGACAGATAATTTTTGACAAAGGAGCCAGAAACACACAATGGAGTAAATAAATGGTGCTGGGAAAACTGGAAAGCCACATGTAAATGATTGAAACTGGATTACATTTTGTCCCCATATACAAAAATTAATTAAAAATGGATCAAAGTCCTAAATATAAGATCTGAGACAATAAGTTACATCAAAGAAAATTTAGGTACCAAATTTGTGGACCTGGGTTTTAGAGAACATTTTATGAACTTGACCCAAAAGGCAAGGGAAGTAAAGGCAACAATAAATGAATGGGGCTATATCAAACTAAAAAGTTACTGCACAGAAAAAAAAAAAAAAGAAAGAAAAAATAACTGACAACAACAAAACAAACAGGCAGCCAATCAGATAGGATATGATATGATATTTGCAAATAGTTGCTCCGACAAGGGTTTAATTTCTTTTTTAAAAAATATATTTTATTGATTTTTTACAGAGAGGAAGGGAGAGGGATAGAGAGTTAGAAACATTGATCAGAGAGAAACATCAACCAGCTGCCTCCTGCACACCCCCCACTGGGGATGTGCCCACAACCAAGGTACATGCCCTTGACTGGAATCGAACCTGGGACCCTTGAGTCCGCAGGCCGATGCACTATCCAGTGAGCAAACCAGTTAGGGCAAGGGTTTAATTTCTAAAACATATAAAGAACTCATAAGACTCAACACCAAACAAACAACCCAATCAAAAAGTGAGCAGAGCAGCTATAAAAACACGTCTCCCAAGAAGACATACAAACAGCCAATAGATATATTAAAAGATGTTCAACCTCACTGGCAATTAGGGAAATACAAATCAAAACTACAATGGGATACCACCACACATCTGTTTGAGTGGCCATTATACATAAGACAAGCAATAACAAGTGTTGGAGAGGTTGTGGAGAAAAGTGAACTCTCATTCACTTCTGGTGGGAATGTAACCTGGTATATCCACTATGGAAAGCAGTCTGGTGATTCCTCAAAAAAATGAGAATTGAGCTACCATACGACCCAACGATCTCTCTGTTGAAATCATAAACTCGAAGTTATATTTGTGCAAAGACATGTGAACCCCTATGTTCATTGCAGCATTATTCACGGTTGCCAAGACATTAGATACAACCAAAGTGTCCTGCAATATGGGGACTGGATAAAGAAGATGTAAATACATATACACAATGGAATACTACTCAGCCATAAGAAAGAACGAAATAGTACCATTTACAACAACATGGATGGACCTTGAGAATATTGTATTAAGTGAAATGTCAGCCACAAAAAGCTAAGAACCATATGCTTTCACTCATATGTGGGATATAAAACTGAAACTTGTGAACACAAATAGCAGTGTGGTGGTTGCCAGAGGGAAGGTGTTGTGGGGTGGGGAGGGTGTCCTAATATCTGGAGACAAGAGAAAATTTGACTTTGGGTGGTGGGTACAAGGTGCAATATACAGATCTTATAACATAGAAACCCACACCTGAAACCTATATGTTCATGTTGATCAATATCATCTCAATAAATTTAATTAAAAATAAGATTACTTTACATAATGTTCTATTAATTTTCCACTAGAGTGGGTCTGTGAGCTTTTTAAAAAATGTAGTTTTGCCCAGAAAGTCAGATGTTCATATATTGCAAAATTTTATATATCTTTCATTGATATATAAATTTTAGGTACTTAAATGGTATGGCAAGATTAAATTTTGGATTTCTGTAATAAGAACCCTAGATAATATCTTTAATGCATATTTTAAAAAATCTTTATTGTTGAAAGTATTACATATGTCTCCTTTTTCCCCCATTAACCTCTCCCTGCCCACTCCCACCGCCCAGCACAAGCCCTCATCCCCCTGCTGTATGGGTCCTTTGGTTATACTTATATGCATGCATACAAGCCCTTTGGTTGATCTCTTACCACCCCCCCCCCCACGCTCCTTGCCCTCCCTCTGAGGTTTGACGGTCTGTTCTATGCTTCTCTGTCTCTAGATCTATTTTTGTTCATCAGTTTATGTTGTTCATTATATTCCACAAATGAGTGAGATCATGTGATATTTATCTTTCTTGGACTGGCTTATTTTGCTTAGCCTAATGCTCTCCATGTCCATTCATGTTGTTGCAAATGGTAAGAGTTCTTTCTTTTATACAGCAGCGTAGTATCCCATTGTATAGATGTACCACAGTTTTTTAATCCACTCATCTGCTGATGGGCACTTAGGCTGTTTCCAAATTTTAGCTATCGTAAATTGTGCTGCTATGAATATAGGGGTGCATATGTCCTTTCTTATTGGTGTTTCTAATTTCTTGGGATATCTGCCTAGAAGTGGGATTACTGGGTGAAATGGGAGTTTCATTTTTAATTTTTTGAGAAAACTCCATACAGTTTTCCACAGTGGCTGCACCAGTCTGCATTCCCACCAGCAGTGCATGAGGGTTCCTTTTTCTCCGCATCTTTGCCAGCACTTGTTGTTTGTTGATTTGTTGATGATAGCCATTATGACAGGTATGAGATGGCAGTTCATTGTCGTTTTGATCTGCATCTCTCGGATGATTAGTGACTTTGAGCATGTTTTCATATGTCTTTTGGCTTTCTGTATGTCCTCTTTCGAAAAGTGTCTATTTGGGTCCTTTGCCCATTTTTTGATTGGATTTTTTACCTTCCTTTTTTAAGTTGTATGAATCCCTATAAATTTTGGAGATTAAACCCTTATCAGAGATAACATTGGCATATATGTTCTCCCATGCAGTGGGCTCTCCTCTTGTTTCATTGATGGATTCTTTTGCTCTGCAGAAACATTAGTGCATATTTTACATGAAACAAAATATTTAGGTGAAATAAATAGTTTTATTGAAAATGATATAATTATTAATTTGGAAATATTTTAGTATTGTTAGCTATTTCTCCATGGTAACATTGCAACATATTCTGTATTATTATTTTACCAGCAAAAATTGAAGACAATATATGATATCCAAAACCCAACATCATTATTCTTTGTAAATGCCATGTGTGGCATCACTAATGTATTTCCTGGTGTCACTTGATTCTATACATTATTACTCAAACATTTTAGAATTTAATTAACAGGTATCTGAAGCTTGTTGAAATTTCATTTATGAAATTGTGATTTTTCTGTATTATGTTCTCGTTTCCCTTACAAAGTATAATGATTTTTAATGTGTTACTGTGTTTTTATGTTATTCTGTTGCTTCTAGAAATTATATAAAAGAGAAGTTCAACCTCCTTTCAAACCTGCTTCTGGAAAACCAGATGATACTTTTTGTTTTGATCCTGAATTTACTGCAAAAACACCCAAAGGTAATGCATATTCATGTGTAACATTAGGGCTTTTATTCAATTAGATGCTTAAAAAGTAACTAGCTTCTCAAGTAAAAACTAAATGAATTATATGTTTCCAAAGGGTTGGTTTGTCTAATAGAAATGTGGATTCCACATACAGCCTTGCTTAGACACCGTTCAAGTACATCCTTTAAATGGGAAATATCAGAGAGGAAGGGACTAGAGTGAAGGATAAAAGGCTTCTTTGTGTTGTTTTTAAAGGTTTTTTTTTCCTCTTTTAAAAAAATTTCTTTATTGATTAAGGTATGACATATGTGTCCTTATCCCCCCATTACCCCCCAACCCCCCACTCATTCCCTCACACCCCTGTTGTCTGGGTCCATTGGTTAGGCTTATATGCATGCATACAAGTCCTTTAGTTGACCTCTCCCCTTAACCCCCACCCTCCCCTGCCTTCCCTCTGAGGTTTGAAGGTCTGACCAATGTTTCTCTGTCTCTGGATCTGTTTTTGTTCATCAGTTTATGTTGTTCATTATATTCCATAAATGAGTGAGATCATGTGATATTTATCTTTCTCTGACTGGCTTATTTCACTTAGCATAATACTCTCCAGTTCCATCCATGCTGTTGCAAATGGTAAGAACCCCTTCTTTTTTACCGCAGCGTAGTATTCCATTGTGTAGATGTACCACAGTTTTTTAATCCATTCATCTGCTGATGGGCACTTAGGCTATTTCCAAATCTTAGCTATGGTGAATTGTGCTGCTATGAACATAGGGGTGCATATATACTTTCAGATTGGTGTTTCTAGTTTCTTGGGATATATTCCTAGAAGTGGGATCACTGGGTCAAATGGGAGTTCCATTTTTAGTTTTTTGAGGAAACTCCATACTGTTGTCCATAGTGGCTGCACCAGTCTGCATTCCCACCAGCAGTGCAGGAGGGTTCCTTTTTCTCCACATCCTCTCCAGCACTTGTCCTTTGTTGATTTGTTGATGATAGCCATTCTGACAGGTGTGAGATGGTACCTCATTGTTGTTTTGATTTGCATCTCTCAGATGATTAGTGACTTTGAGCATGTTTTCATATGTCTCTTGGCCTTCTTTATGCCTTCTTTCAGAAAGTATCTATTTAGGTCCACTGCCCATTTTTTGATTGGGTTGTTTATCTTCCTTTTGTTAAGTTGTATGAGTTCCCTGTAAATGTTGGAGATTAAACCCTTATCAGAGATAACATTGGCAAATATGTTCTCCCATGCAGTGGGCTTTCTTGTTGTTTTGTTGATGGTTTCTTTTGCTGTGCAGAAGCTTTTTATTTTGATGTAGTCCCATTTGTTTATTTTCTCTTTAATTTCCATTGCCCTAGGAGCAGTATCAGTGAAGAAATTGCTTTGGCATATGTCTGAGATTTTGCGGCCTGTGGATTCCTCTAGTATTTTTATGGTTTCACATCTTATGTTTAAGTCCTTTATCCATTTTGAATTTAATTTTGTGTATGGTATAAGTTGGTGATCTAGTTTCATTTTTTGCATGTATCTGTCCAATTTTCCCAACACCATTTATTGAAAGGGTGTCTTGACTCCATTGTATGTTCTTGCCTCCTTTGTCAAATATTAATTGGGCAGAGTGGTTTGGGTCGATTTCTGGGTTCTCTATGCTATTCCATTGGTCTATATGTCTGTTCTTGTGCCAGTACCAGGCTGTTTTGAGAACAGTGGCTTTGTAATACAGTTTGATATCTGCTATTGAGATTTCACCTACTTTGTTCTTCTTTCTCAGGATTGCTGCAGCTATTTGGAAAAGTTTTTTTTTCATGCTAATGTATTAGCAAGACAGGGGTAGGAGATAAGATATGAGATATATCACTTTGACTCTTACAGTTTAGAATTTAATGAGGTTTACTTTTGGTGAAATCTATTTTATACACTAACTCAGTGGTCGGCAAACTCATTAGTCAACAGAGCCAAATATCAACAGTACAACGACTGAAATTTCTTTTGAGAGCCAAATTTTTTAAACTTAAACTTCTTCTAATGTCACTTCTTCAAAATAGACTCCCCCAGGCCATGGTATTTTGTGGTAGAGCCACACTCAAGGGGCCAAAGAGCCGCATGTGGCTCGCGAGCCACAGTTTCCAACTACTGCACTAACTCAACAAATATTTGCTACCTACAAATATCCTCACCAGTGAGGAGGCAGCAGTAAACAAACTGACAAAAATTAAAATCTACATTTGGTTTGCATAGTCGTGTGGGGAGACATAATATATAATAAATCAAATAAATAATATAGTATGTCTGATGGTAACATTTAATATTTTTGTGGTTTTATTTATATTCAAAGAAATGCTGAATTTTATATTATAAAAATCTCTATAATTCTAATTAAATATAATTATTTGGACATTAGATTCTCCTGGTTTGCCAGCCAGTGCTAATGCTCATCAACTCTTCAAAGGATTCAGTTTTGTTTCAACTTCTATTGCTGAAGAATATAAAATCACTCCTATCACAAGTGCAGATGTATTACCAATTGTTCAGGTAAATTCCACTTAATCAGATTATTTAGTTTAGGGATAATTATTTACTTCAGTTATTTGTAATTAATTTATAATAATTTTAACTTCATTTCTTTATGTGTATAATAATGAATTAAAGATGTTTCCATATGTTTTTAAATAAAGCAGACAATAGTAACATTTAATTATATTTATGTAATCTCTTTTGGCAAGAAAATGTAATGGTGGTATGTAAGCTAGTTTAATTACTGTGTTGTCTTTGGGCATCTAGAAAGCCTACAATTTAGGATCAGCTCAGATCTGGTTAAGCCATTTATACATACTGATAAAAATTATATAATGGATTATTCATAATTTTTTAAAGATTTAGGATGAATAGAGGTTGGTGCAAAGGTAGGCTTATAGTTGTGAGTATGTAAAACACAGAGTTTATTCTTGTATTATTATTTATTTATTACTAGAGGCCCGGTGCACGAAATTTGTGCACGGGGGTTGGGGTGTCCCTCAGCCCAGCCTGCACCCTCTCCAATCTGGGACCCCTCGAGGGATATCCCGGTGGGATCGGGCCTAAATGGGCAGTCGGACATCCCTCTCACAATCCAGGACTGCTGGCTCCCAACTGCTTGCCTGCTTGCCTTCCTGATTGCCCCTAACCACTTCTGCCTGCCAGCCTGATCACCCCCTAACCATTCCCTTGCCAGCCTGATTGATGTCTAACTGCTCCCCTGCCAGCCTGTTTGCCTCCAACTTCCCTCCTCTGCCAGCCTGGTCACCCCTAACTGCTCTCCCCTGCAGGCTTGATCGCCCCCAACCACCATTCCTTGCAAGCCTGGTCCCTCCCAACTGCCTTATCTCTGCTGGCCATCTTGTGGTGGCCATCTTGTGTCCACATGAGGGCAGGATCTTTGACCACATGTGGGCAGCCATCTTGTGTGTTGGAGTGATGGTCAATCTGCATATTACTCTTTTATTAGATAGGATAGAGGCCTGGTGCACGGGTGGGGGCCAGCTGGTTTGCCCTGAAGGGTGTCCCGGATCAGGGTGGGGTTCCCTTGGAGCATGGGGCAGCGTGGGCAAAGGGCCTGTGGTGGTTTGCAGGCAGGCAACGCCCTCCGGCGACCCAAGCGGAGGCCCTGGTACTGGGATTTATTTATCTTCTACAATTGAAACTTTGTAGCCTGGAGCGGAGCCAAGCCTTCTGCTCCCTCCGAGCAGCAACCATTTCTGTTCGGATTTATTTATGTTCTATAATTGAAACTTTGTAGCCTTAAGCGAAGGTCTGGGCTGGCCAGGGTGTACAGAAAGCTTGGCTTCCTCCATTGCCGGGGGCAACCCTAGCCTCCTGCTCTCTCCAGCTCTGTGGCTGCTGTCATTTTTGTTGGGATTTATTTATCTTCTATCATTGAAACTTTGTAGCCTTAAGCGGAGTCCTGGGCCAGCTAGGCTGTGCGGAAAGCTTGGTTTCCTCTATTGCTGGGGAAACCCAAGCCTCCCTCCTGCTCTCTCTGTGGCTGCAGCCATCTTGGTTGGGGTTAATTTGCATACTCTCTCCTGATTGGCTAGTGGGCGTGGCTTGTGGGTATAGCAGAGTGATGGTTAATTTGAATATTACTCTTTTATTAGATAGGATTGTACTAGAAGCCTGATGCATACAATTCGTACAAGGGTAGGCCTTCGCAGCCCCAGCTGTGGGGGCCCTCGCAGCCCCAGCTTCCTCATGGCCTCCTGGCCCTGGCTGTCTCTGTCCGGAAGGTCGTTCAGATGGTTGTTCTGCTGTTCAGTCATTTGGTCAATTTGCATATTACACTTTTATTATTATAGATTGTTTTCCATACAAACAATTATAAACCCACTTTTGGCCCAACCTGTATAAATTTTGAAGAGAAGATAAAAATGTGAAAATATTTCATTATTCTCAGTATTTTTTTAAAAAAAAAACAGATAAATGGAAATGCTGCACAATTTGGTGAGGTTTATGACTTGAAAGAAGATATTGGTGTTGGCTCCTATTCTGTTTGCAAGCGATGCATACATACAGTTACCAACATGGAATTTGCAGTGAAGGTATTGTCCCTGAGCCTACCTTTTTGGGGGTTATATATGTAACTTAACTAACAGACACTTTTCCGTGGGGCTAGTGGAGATTGCAAAGAAAAAATAATGAGAAAAACCTCTTAAGACTTAATATTTTCATTTTGAGTCTCTTTCCAAGACTTTATTTTAGAGAAACATTGTATTCCATGAATATTTTGCTTTTGAATATTTTAAGGTAGTATGCTAAGATTGAGTAATTGTAACAATTACTGTTACATTTGGATCACATTATGAGCTAATGTATTTTTAATTAAATGGAATATAATGTTAAAGAAAATGGTCTTTTTATTATTGTTGCAGTTATAGGACATTTTTAACTGTTAAAGTTTAATATGGGGCAAGCACCATTCTTGAGTTTTAAGCATTTTCTCAAAACTATAACCAAATTGAAAATATACCATTAATTTTTAGACAAAGAACATAATTTTTTTCCTCTGGGATTTGTCTTGTTTTATTTCTTAGGTTATTGACAAAAGTAAGAGAGACCCCTCAGAAGAAATTGAAATTTTGATGCGCTATGGACAACACCCAAACATTATCACTTTAAAAGATGTAGGTATTTAAAATCTAAGCTAATTCAAAATCTAAGCTAATGAAGTTATGACTTGGCCCTTTATTTTCTTTTTGAAGCATTTCATGTCTAGGGTAAATTTGCTGTCATGCAACACAATCTTAAGATTCTTACATTTGCTACTTCAATTATTTTCCCCCTATTATTCTGTATTCTTACCCTTTGTGTAGAACATCAGAAAGAAACTATGATTTTTTGGTAAATGAGAATGTCCTGATTACTTGAATATATTCTGGCTAGTTAAGTAGTTAACATTACAACCAACAACATTTATTATTCTGTGATACTATAAATACAGACATTGGGAATCTGTCAAATTCTACATTTTATTTTCTTAACTCTACAGAAATGGGTTGTTGCACTGTGGATTGTTTTTTAAGTGAAATTGTATTACTCTATAGTTTTGTAAAATGAACATATGTCCTATTAATAGATGTTACTGAGTTTACACTCCCTGGCCAGTGCGTGAAGCCTTTAGGGTTGCAGCTGACACAACGCAAATATACCAGTGCTTGGGTCCCTAATTCACCACAACCTTTAGAGACATGGGTCTTTGCAGCCTCTTTAGTGCTAGAGCTTAGGCTGCAGACAGCTCTGCAGCAGTGAAATAGAATGTCTGGAATATATGAACTCTTTCCAACCAACTTAGCTAATTTTCAGAATTTGGGCAATGTTCCTCATTAATATTTGTCAGTGTAATTATCACATCATTTCACTCTGGTGTTAGGGACTCAGCTCTGAAATCTATATAGAAAAAGCACCTGGATCCAAGTCTTTCAATGGTTTTGAGACAATGCCTAGTGGAGGAAGGAGAGGCCAGTGTGTCCTTCCCTGCCATGACCCTGCCATTGGCTCTTAACAGTATACACTAGGTCCCCATGATGAAGGCTAAAGACACCTGTGTCTCATGAATTCTCTAATCATAAAACAGACCCAGGAGACCATTCAGCATTTTGAGCAACAGGCAGGATAGAGAGAGATGCTGGCTACGTACCCTATAATCGCCTTATCACCTAGGAGACCAAGTACCTTCAAGTGGCAGAAACACTCCACAAACTAAAAAACTATAGAGTGGAGAGATAATGAGAGAAGAGAAGCAGCCAGCCTCAGCCCAGTCCACCCCCAGCAGCAACCCCCACTCTTCTGCTGAGCAGTAACCTGGAGATTTGCTCTCTTCTGGCTCTTCCACAGTCTTATCTGGCCCAAATCCTATCACCATGTGCCAGGGTTCTTGTCCCAGCATTACAAAGTTTCAGCAATCTGGAGAAAGGAGCTGCGTGTAGATTCAATAAAGGAGTCCAAGGACAAAAGATAGTTTTGAAAGGCATGGGGGTCAGAGGAGCTTCAGCTAAAGGAGCTAAAGACTTCCCTTGACTCAGGACCCATGCTTTTTATTAACACAATTTGTCCTAAGGCAAGGTGGAGATAATACACTTAAAAGGGTAGGCTTTCAAAGGGTAGGGTTTACAGAAGCATTGTCAGATTGGGGAATAGCCTACAGTGTTTAGCCAACAGGAGTCAATAACATGTAGATTAAGATGCCTTGAGCTGTCTGGCAGCAAGCAATCCTATTCCGGTTTGGGGGAGATGCTTTTTAGTCGTTCCAACAGGTAATTACATATGTGGCTCAGCCCTTGTTGAGCCCCGCAAGTCTCATCAACCTTTTGATGAAACTCTTGTAATTATGACATGCTGGAATTGGTTCCCAGTAACCATGGATTCTGGAAGTGGGGATAAAGACAGAAACTAGACAGATAAATGGAGCCTCTTTGGACCAAGATCCCTCCATAAGTCTAATTTGGGAGGTTTTGGCACCCAGCCCTGCAGAGGAGCCAAGAAACCTTCTCCAATGCTACTTATCCACGTGCAGGCCACCCTAATGGTCAAAGATCCAACAGCCTTAAAGCTGCCCAAGATGGATATCCTGCTGATGGAAAGGAAGAAACAACCACCATGGATCCATAATCTTAAATCCCGTGAATAGAATATGCTCACACCCAATAGCTTATATAGCTTTCTCTTCCAGTGACTCTGGATAGAGAGTGTCTTGCCCCCACTTCCCTATTACCCTAGTCTGACATAGGAAAGGTTTCCATTTTTGTTTTTTGTTTGTTTGTGTTTTTTTAAAAAAACAAAAAACTTTTAAACTGAGCCTAGAACTGGAGGTATTATTGTTTTTTCAGAAACTCGCCCTTGTGCAAAGCTTTCCCTTGTATGGGAGAAGCCATTGTATATGCTTCAATTTAAAGTTAGATTAAATAATCTTAGCAGTGATGTATGGAGGCCTCATCAATTTTTTTCATCATTTAGCTTAGACAAGACCTTGATCATTGCTTACGAGGTAGATAACATTTGTGTTGTTCCCAAACCAAGGCTTCTTGATGGATAAGTCATGGTGTAGAGGTCCTCACTGATTAGTCTCTGGCCCTCTCTACTGCTGACGCCTTGGGCTCCAGCCTTGTCAGTGAGGGAACCTACATTTGTTTGAGATCTGGGCACAAAGAAAAGCCAGACTTGGCAGGGACCCAGCTCCTGTGTGGAGACTGGTAGAGGCAGTTCTTACTGCTGTGCCTCCAGGGCAGTTCTGCTGTGCAGTGCTTCTCTTTCATGTGTCAACAAACACAAGTTTTGCATATCCTTTGTTGCACTTTACAGTAAGATTAAGTTCATTGCATTTTGGTGGAAAACCATTTAAGGGAAAATATTCAACCTACTGCTTTGATATACACTGAGTGGCCAGAATATTATGATCTTTGAACGCATAATAATCTGGCCACTCAGTGTACTTATGTATAAGGGAAAGCTTGCAAATCTTGATATGTCAAGGGACCAGGAGATAGTGGCCCCCAGCCTCTGGCTAGTAAGTCCTCTGCTTCTTTCTAAATACCCACAATGCAGTTCTTATACATGGAAAAACCTTATTTTAAAATCCCAACTCTGTGGTCAGCCTACACTGAGTGGCCAGATTATTATGCGTTCAGAGATCATAATAATCTGGCCACTCAGTGTATATAAATGGATGTTAAGCTTTTTAAAAGTACAGATGGTGGAAACTATATGTAGATTATATTCTGGATGTTCATATGAAACAAGTGTCAGCAGAGCCTGAATTTTTTTCTTAGAGGTAGAAGCATGAAAATATTTTTCTGGCAATCATTTCTCCCGAAATGAACCTCATACCTTGTATAAAAATAGAGGTTACTGAGGAAGGAACCAGGGAAAGCTGTGGACATGTTTGGTCATTGTCCTGAATACTGTATCAAATCCCTGCTATTTGTACTTTGGAAGGATGGTGTCTGCATAGTCAGCTGAGCATGACTTTTTCATAGAGAGGCCCAAGAGTCTCAAATAATGAGAACAATTAATTTATTTGTGTTTTTTCTTATGCTCATATATCTTACTTGTTTTGACAATAAAAATCTGTGCTACTTAAAAAAAATAGATGTTCTTAAATGCTGACTTTTCACATAAGAAAATAATGTTCTTTTCTTTTTAGAGAAGGCAGACAAATCGGCTATCATCAGTGGTCGGCAAACTGTGGCTCTGTTGACTAATGAGTTTGCCGACCACTGGACTAGACTAAATGTTACCATGTAGTTGGAAGCTGTGAGGATTAGGCAATTGTGGCATATTGTGTGCAAAGAGGTAAAGGGTAGTATATGACAGTGGTCGGCAAACTCATTAGTCAACAGAGCGGCAAGCCGCAGTTTGCCGACCACTGACCTAGATCAATTTGTTTTGGATAATATGATATGCATTTTGATTAATATTTTTAAATAGTAGTTATATCTATCTATCTATCTATCTATCTATCTATCTATCTATCTATCTATCATCTTTCATCACCTATCTAATCTATCTATGTCACAAGCCCTGAATGAAAGGGTACAGTTATTTTTCCAATTTATTTTCCTTGATATAGTATTTGTATTCAACAAACATTTAAGACACCATGTCAGATAATGGACCATGGGGAGGATATTAAAAACTAATAATATATTTACTGCCAAAAGGAAGCTTACTATTTGTAGGGAAGAGAAGTGTCTATAACACAGTAATAAATGAGATAGATGCCATTTGAGAGGTACAGAGTTCTATTTTTTCACATATCCTTTGATGAAGTGTAAAATACTATCTGAAAAGTTAATGAAATTATATGTTTTACATGATCTCAGGGGACTGTAGCCAATTTAATCTTCACTACTATATTGGCAATAAAGAAATATATATTTTTTAACATTAAAGGTTCACTAGAAAAGCAAAGTAAATATAATTTAAACATTTCAGAATTAAAATGATAATAATAACATTTTAAAAATGTGTTCTTTTTTAGGTTTATGATGATGGTAGATATGTTTACCTTGTTACGGATTTGATGAAAGGAGGAGAACTACTTGACCGTATTCTCAAACAAAAATGTTTCTCGGAAAGGGAAGCTAGTGATGTACTATTTGTAATAACTAAAACAGTTGACTATCTTCATTGTCAAGGAGTAAGTTGTAGTTATATTCTTTCCTTCAGTTCTGTGACTTGTATATTCATAAAATTATATGTAGGGTATACCACTTAAAGTGAATTACTTTTTTATAGAGAATATATATTTTATAGAGAACATACTAATCCTATCTAATAAAAGAGTAGTATGCAAATTGACCTTCACTCCACACAAGATGGCCGCCCCCATGTGGACACAATATGACCAGCATGGGAGGGCAGTTGTGGGTGATCAAGCCAGCAGGGGAGGGTAGTTGGGAGGAGCCAGGCTTGCACAGGAGAGCAGTTAGGGGTGACCGGGCTGGCAGAAGAGGGCAGTTGCGGGGGACCAGGCCTGCAGGGGAGGGCAGTTGGGGGGGGGACCAAGAAAGCAGGTGAGGGCAGTTGGAGGGGACCAGGCCTACAGGGGAGGGCAGCTGGAGGTGACCAGGCCTTCAGGGGAGGGCAGTAGGGGGGTACCAGGTCTGCAGGGGAGGGCAGTTGGGGGACCAGGCCTGCAGGGGAGGGCAGTTAGGGGTGACAAGGCCTGCAGGGGAGGGCAGTTGGGGGCAACCAGGCCATCAGGGGAGGGCAGTTGGGGCGACCAGGCCAGCAGGAAAGGGCAGTTAGGCGTCGATCAAACTGGCAGGGGAGTGGTTAGAGGGTGATCAGGCTGGCAGGCAGAAGCAGTTTGGGGCAATCAGGCAGGCAGGCAGGCGAGCAGTTGGGAGCCTGCAGTCCTGGATTGTGAGATGGATGTCCCTCAAGGGGTCCCAGATTGGAGAGGGTGCAGGCTGGGCTGAGGGACAGACACTCCCCCATGCATGAATTTCATGCACCGGGCCTCTAGTAATAATCATAAAGTAGTGAAGGTTATAGAATTAGGAAGTTAGAAAATGTTATAATTTTGTTCACTCTGCCTTTTGACCCTGATTTAGTAGCATATTAGTTTTAAAAGTTGTTTGGGTTATGTAATTGAATCTAACCTTGACTTTGAAATTATTAAACCTAATCAAATTTTTATTTTTTTATTTTTTTATTTTTTATTTTTATTGATTTCAGAGAGGAAGGGAGAGGGAGAGAGATAGAAACATCAATGATGAGAGAGAACCATAGATTGGTTACCTCCTGCATGCCCCCATTGGGGATTGAGACTGCAACCTAGGCCTGTGTCCTGTCCGGGAATTGAACCATTACCTCTTGGTTTATAGTTCAACACTCAACCATTGAGCAACACTGGTCAGGCAAACCTAATCAAATTTAAAAGTGAAACATAAAAGGATTATCCAAGGACATGTGAATATTACTCCTATTATGCTATACCTAACATAAAAAGTTCTGGCAATGAAAGGACTGTATATGTTGATTCTTGCCAAACCCTGCTCCAAATACAGTAAGAAATTTAGATTCTAAACATTTGAAATATTAATCTATTAAAGTTTGTAGTAGTGGAGCAGGTCTGATGTTTTGCTACCTACCTGTTCATAAATAAAGCAAATGTTACCAAAAAAGATCAACTCTTATAATGTACAACTCTGGAAGGAAACAATGTCACAAATAATTTAAAAATTTAGTCTGATACAGTTGTAATAGTAGATATGTATGCACATAAGTATAAACAATAAATTAATAATCAACTCAGAATTGGCACAGTGAAAACTCTACATGGTCCCCTTTTATAAATAAGAAAAATAAGCCAGTACTCAGTTTTGTGTCTGGTTTAATGTACTACATTTTTCAATATTATAAAATATGAACTATATATGGCTATTATAATATTATTGCTTGATTGTTTTTATCAACACTCTCTAAAATAAAGGATGACCAGCTATTTTGACAAGAGGAAAATTATAACTATCTTTTCTTTTTTATTTATCTGTATTAATTTATTTAAATTTATTAGGGTGACATTGGTTAATAAGATCATATAAGTTTCAAGGATACATTTCTGTGAAACATGATGTGTATTTTACAAGGGGGCCAAATATATAGTGACAGAAGATTATTTGACTTTGGGTGGTGGGCATACTAAGCACCTTTACTTTAGTATATTATTTTAGAAACTTTCAGTTTCTTACATCAATTAAATAAATTAATGACAGAGATGTATTTAACATTTCTATATGTCAGGCATTATAAAAAGTATTACACATTCAAATATGAGTAAGACTTGGTCCTTGTCTTTAAATATCTTTCAGTGTAGTGAACTGCTGATTAAGATAGAACTAGATTAAATGAAGTGGATAATAATCAGTAAGAAATTTATAATGTAAAGAATTTCAGAATATTTTGCATTTCTAGCATTTTATTTTATTTTTTTGTTTCTACATTTCTTTTGTTAAAAAATATATTTTATTGATTTTTTTACAGAGAGGGATAGAGAGTTAGAAACATTGATGAGAGAGAAACATCGATCAGCTGCCTCCTGCACACCCTCTACTGAGGATGTGCCTGCAACCAAGGTACATGCCCTTGACCAGAATCCAACCTGGGACCCTTTAGTCCGAGGCCGACACTCTATCCACTGAGCCAAACCGGTTAGGGCTGCTTCTACATTTATGCTGATAGTTTCTTTTCTTTTTTTTTTTTAATATATTTTATTGATATTTTACAGAGAGGAAGGGAGAGGGATAGAGAGCTAGAAACATCGATGAGAGAGAAACATTGATCAGCTGCCTCCTGCACACCTCCCACTGGGGATGTGCCCGCAACCAAGGTACATGCCCTTGACTGGAATCGAACCCGGGATCCTTGAGTCCACAGGCCGACGCTCTATCCACTGAGCCAAACCGGTTTCGGCTATGCTGATAGTTTCATGTATCAAAAGCATGTTTTCTTTTACTTTATTGAGATAGTTATAATAGCCACTTTATTTTTTAAATGTCTTAGGTTTAGTTTTGTGAATTTTGAATAATACATTTTTATTGAGATATAATTCACACATAACATTGTTTAAGGTTTACAAAATTTATGCATTCATATGCTGCAATATCATTACCACCCTAGCTTTAGCTAGCACCTCCATCATATTATTTTGAAAATTGTCTGTATATTCACCACCCCAAGTAATACAATATACAGATGATATATTATAGAATTGTACTAGAGGCCCGGTGCATGAATTTGTGCACAAGTTGGATCTAGCTGGCCCACCCTGATGGGGACCCATTGGGCCAGGCTGGCAAAGGGGGAGGGCCATGGCTGGCTAGAGGCAGGGGCCGCGGATGGTTGTCTCGCTGGCCCTGCCCCCGATTGAGGTGTTGGGGGCCAATCGGGAGCCGGGCTGGCCCAAGGGGGGACTGATTGGGGTCAGATCAGACTGGTTGGCTGCCGCAGTGCGTGTCATAGCCACCGGTCGTTCTGGTCATTCTGGTCATGCTGCTATTCCAGTTGCTGGGATTTTATACATATAGATACCTAAAACCTGTATAATTTTATTAAGCAATGTCACCCTACTGCAGTGGTCGGCAAACTGCAGCTCATGAGCCACATGCGGCTCGCGAGCCACAGTTTGCTGCTCTGTTGACTAATGAGTTTGCCAACCACTGGGTTAGGGGCTTAATCACAAGGAACAGCAACAGCCTGTAATTATTGGAATTGAGAGTCTAGGTCAGTGGTCGGCAAACTCATTAGTCAACAGAGCGGCAAACCGCAGGCGGCTTGCGAGCCGCAGTTTGCCAGCCACTGCCCTAATGCAACAAACTGATGAATCTCAGAGGGAAGGATGGGGCGGAAAGAAATTAACGAAAGAACAAATATGCATATATGCATAACCCATGGACACAGACAATAGTGTGGTGAAGGTCTGAGGGGTGGGAATGGAGAGTAGGGTGTCAATGGGGGGAAAAAGAGGATATCTTTATACTTTGAATAATAAAAATAAATTTTAAAATAAAAAATAAGTTAATTTCTTGTCTTTTAGTTCCAATGTGGTTCATCATGAATTTAGAATTGATTGATTTTCTTGAAACTATGTTCTATTTTCTTGTTTGTGTGTTTTTTGTTTTTTGGTTTTTTTGGTATGTCACATAATTTTGGATTGTTTACTGCACATTATAATATTAAGTTTTGGAGATTTTTTATTCTGTTATTTTCCTCTAATGATTATTATTGATTTTCATTATTGTTTTGTTTTAGTGGATAATTTTCTTGGCATTGTTTGCACAGAAAATTCTGCTTTTGGGGTAGCAACTTTGGTCTCCATCTTTCATATTAATATAAACTACTTTGAGCCTCTTCTACACATTTGAACATTTTTATTGAATTTATTGGGATGACATTGGTTAATAAAATTATGTAGGTTTCAGGTGCACAACTCTATAATACATCATCTGTATATTGCATTGTGTGTTGACCCCCCCCAAAATCAAGTCTTTTTCCATCACCATTTATCCCCCCTTTACCCTCTTTTACTTCCCCTCACCCCTCTTCTACACATTGTTGATTCAGGGGCAATTTTTTTATTTATTGACTAGAGAGAAAGAGAGAGAGAGAGAGGAGAGAGAGAGAGAGAGAGAGAGAGAGAGAGAGAGAGAGAGAGAGAGAGAGATTATTATATGTGCCCTGACTGGGGATTGAACCCGCAACCTTAGTGTATCAATATGACACTCTAACCAACTAAGCTATGTGGCCAGAGCTCAGGGGTAGTTTTGACTTTTTAATTTACAGTATCCCTCCACTCAGCATTAAAGGGTTCCCAGCATCTCTTTTCTGGTCTTCCAGGCCAGAAAGACTGTGGGCTTTTCCACGTGTATCTTCACCACCACTGTGTGACACAGGGGCTGTACTTTCCCCTTGCCTAAAAGCCATTCATATAGTTCCCTGTATTCCTTCCTTCAGCCAACTGTGTACTCCCCACCAGAGCCTGTCTGCTTCTCTTCACTCCCCAGTACCTTCTGGTAGTTCATTTTTTTATTATGTTCAGGTTTTATAGTTATTTACTGTGGGTAGGGGCATATTAGATAGGGTCTTAGTTCATTATAAACAGAAGTGGAACTGAAAATTGAGTTTTGATAATTTGAGATTGGAAGTTAATTAACAAAACTGGTGGTTTGAATAGAAAGCAGAACATCTATCTCATAGAGATTATTTTCTTTGTATACTTTCAAGATTATAAAGGTAGGACAAAGTATAATTTTCAATATTTTATGATTAAAAAGTTATTTTCCTAGAAATATATTAACATAAAATGTTATATTTCACAGATATTTATTTAGCTGTAGAAATATAGTATTTTTTCTTTTGTGTTCAAGGTTGTTCATCGTGATCTTAAACCTAGTAATATTTTATACATGGATGAATCAGCCAATGCAGACTCCATTCGGATCTGTGATTTTGGGTTTGCAAAGCAACTTCGAGGAGAAAATGGGCTTCTCTTAACTCCATGCTACACTGCAAATTTTGTAGCACCTGAGGTATTCTTTAAAACTTCAGTTTTTGTTTTTCACTCTTTCCTTTAGTTGAATGTATATAATGGCATGTATATGTTATGGTTGGTAGGTGAAATCTGAGTTATCTTATCCATTCTCAACAATAAAGCTATTTAAATCAGTGAATTCTGTTAGCCCCTTAGTATAAATATTCAGACTAGGAGTTAGCATCTGAAACCAACTTGAATGTAATAATTAGACTATTTTATTTTCCTGGGTGATATACTAGTTTAAGAATTTACCCTTTTAGAGCTGGAAGAGAAAGTAGAGATAACTCTACCTTCAATATATTAAATGTTATAAATGAGGAAACTGAGGCTTAAAGTACCTAAATAACATTTTCAAGACCCAGCACTCACTTAGTAACAAAGTCAAGAAAGGTTTTCAGATATTTTGGGTTGTGTTGAACATGAAGTAATTTATACTATTTAGCATTACACATAACATATAAAGGCAGTGCCATCCCTGATTCCTTTTAGGATCTTTGAATTCTTGGAGAAAACAGCTTCACATGGGTTTTATAAGTGGTCAAGTTTTTCTTGGCAAATAGCATTCATACATAGATCTTGGAGGGAAGAGTCAGGGAAAGTGAGGCTGCAGTGGTTCTGACAAAGGAGGCAAAAACATAAATGGTGTTAAGATAATCTATTCAGTAGTGTTGGGAAAATTGGACAGATATATGTAAAAAAATGAAACTAGACCACCTTTTTACACATTACTCAAGAATGAACTCAAAATGGATTAAACACTTAAATACAAGTCGAGAAACCATAAAAATTCTAGTAGAAAATATAAGTAGTAAAATCTCAGACATTTCCTGTAGCAATATTTTTTTCTGATATTTCCCCTTGGGTATGGAAACCAAAAGAAAAAATTAAGAGATGGGACCAAATCAAACAAAAACATTTTTGCACAGCAAAGGAAACCATCAACAAAATTAAAAGACAACTCACTGAATGGGAGAACATATTTAACACTGATAAGGGGTTAATATCCAAAATTTATAAAGAACTTCTAAAACTCAACACCAAAAAAATCAAAGAATCAAATTAAAAATTGGGCAAAGGATCTAATAGACACTTCTCCAAAACAGACATACAGATGGCCAATAGACATGAAAAGATGCTTAATGTCACTAATCACCAGAGAGATGCAAATTAAAACCACAATGAGATATCAGCTCACACTTGTTAGAATGGCTATCATCAATAAATCAAAAAACAAGTGCTGATGAAGATGTGGAGAAAAGGGAACACTCACGGATTGTTGATGTGAATGCAGATTGATGAAGCCCCTGTGTAAAGCCATATGGAGTTAACTCAAAATATTAAAAATGTAACTGTCTTATGACCCATTGATTCCACTTCTGGGAATTTATATGAAGAAATCTAAAACACACATTTGACGAAATATATGCACCCCTATGTTCACTGCATCATTATTAACAATAGCTAAGATTTGGAAGCAGCCCAACTGTCCATCAGTAGATGAATGGATAAAACAGCTATGGTACATTGACACAATAGAATACTACCTGGTCATAAAAAAAAATCTTATCCTTTGTGACAGCATGGATAGACCTGGAGAGTATTATGCTAAGTGAAATAAGCCAGTCAGAGCAAGACAAGTGCCATATTATTTCACTCACATGTGGAATCTGTTGAACAAAATAAGTTGAATTAGAACCAGACTCATTAATACCAAGAACACATTGACAGCTGTCAGATGGGAGGGTGGTTGAGAGGCTGGGTGAAAATGTTGAAGGTGTTAAGCAAAAAAGAAAAACTCATAGATACAGACAACAGTATGATAATTACCAGAGAGAAAGGGGTGAGGTGAGGTACAAAAGGATAAAGGGGGATAAATGATGATGGAAGGAGACTTGACTTGGATTGGAGATCTGACTTGTGGTGGTGAAACACAATGCAATATACAGATGATGTACTGTAGAATTGTATACCTGAAACCTATATAAACTTATTAACCAATGTCACACCAATAAATTCAATAAAATTTTAAAAATTCTTTGAGAAGTTTTATTATCAAGTGATGAAGCCTCTAGTAGCAATCAATGAATATATGTAAATTTTTATCAATGAGGTTTTGTGTTAGATTTGTTCCTGAAATTTCAGACTCTTTTTAAAAAATTTTTATTATTTTTTTATTGTCTAAAGTTTTACATATGTCTCCTTTTTCCCCAATTGACCCCCTCCCCATCCCTTCCCAGCCTGGGCAAGCCCCCACCGCCCCAGTGTCTGTGTCCATTGTTTATGCTAATATGCATGCATATAAGTCCTTTGGTTGCTCTCTAAACCCCTCTCCCTACAATTGGTCTCTAGATAGATCAATTCTTGTTCATCAAATTATGTTGTTCATTATATCCCACATATGAGTGAAATCATGTGATATTTATCTTTCTCCGACTGGCTTATTTCACTTAGCATAATGCTGTCCAGTTCCATCCATGCTGTTGCAAATGGTAAAAGTTTCTTCTTTTTAATAGCGGTGGTACATCTACACAATGGAATACTATGCTGCTATTAAAAAGAAATTTCAGACTCAAAAAAATTAGTAATGATGTATAGGAAATGAATTGTCTTTTAAACTAAAATTAGAAATATTCAAGTACCTATGTAGATATTTGAATGTATTAGCATTATGGGGGTATAAATTCATTACTTCATTACAGTGCTTAAAGAGTCATTTTTCTCTAACATAAGATAACTAGAGGCCCGGTGCACAAAATTTGTGCATGGGGGGAGGGGAGGTCCCTCAGCCCGCCCTGCACCCTCTCCAATCCAGGACCCCTCGGGGGATGTCTGACTGCTGGGATGGGGCCTAAACTGGCAGTCAGGCATCCCTCTCGCAATCCGGAACCACTGGCTCCTAAACACTCACCTGCCTGCCTTCCTGATCACCCCTAACCATTCTACCTGCCTGCATGATCACCCCTAATCACTCGACTGCCTGCTTGATCACCCCTAACTGCCTCTGCTTGCCGGCCTGATCTCCCCCTAACTGACCCCCTGCTGACCTGGTTGCCCTGTAACTGCCCCCCTGCCAGCCTGGTCATCCCTTAACGTCCCCCCTGCCAGACTCGCAGGCCACTAAGTACACCCCTGCCAGCCTCACCGGCCTCTAAATGCCCCCTTGTTGGCCTGGCCACCATCTAACTGCTCCCCTGCCAGCCTGGCCACCCCCTAATTGCCCTCCAGCCAACCTGATCGCCCCCTAACTGCCCCCCTGCTGGTCTGATCACCCCATAACAGCCTCTGCCTCAGCCCCCATAACCATGGCTTCCTCCAGAAGGAAGTCGGATGTCCAGAAGATGTCCAGTTGACCGGGTCTAATTAGCATATTACCCTTTTATTACTATAGATTATAGCCCTGGCTGGGTAGTTCAATTGGTTAGAGCATCATCCCAATACACCAAGGTTGCTGGTTAGATCTCTGGTCAGGGCACATACAAGAATCAACCAACGAATGCATAAATAAGTGGAACAACAAATCATTGTTTCTTTCTCTCCCTGTCTCTGCATCTCTCTCCCTCCCTCGCCCCTCTCTCTCTCTTTCTCCCTCCCCCTTCCCTTTCTTTCTCTTTCTCCCTCCATCCCTCTCTCTCTCCCACCCCACTCACTTTCTCTCTCTTTCTCTCTAAAATCAATAAATAAAAATTTAAAAATAAACTGATTACAATTTCAACTTAACAAGGAGTTAATATTTATTCATTTTATATGTATTAATTCAATCAACTTCTTAAGATTTATATAGTAGATGTGCTTTTCTACTATACCTATGTCACAAAAGTTAATATCTCTCTAAAATATTTTGTTTTATAAATGTATATCTATAATAGTATTCAACTGATATTTAATGTCTCCTGATATATAAGAATAATCCTGAATTAAAGGAACTTATAATAAATTGGTTGGATGTTGTTCCCGCAGCTCTTTATAAAAAAATGAGTGTGAATTTACTCTGCATTGTTCTGCTCTGGGCTGGATGTTTTGCTCCAAATATGAATTAAGTTGAACAAAGGGAATGAAAATCTATGGGATACCAAATGAGAAAAAAAGGCAATGGCATTAAATACTTTACTTCTGATGTCTGTATTCTTGTATTTAACTTGATGCAAGTAAGAAAGTATTAAACATATGTTCTGCATTGTACTCTTTCATTCATCACACTACCTTGCCTTGTTTTTTTATGGCTATATATTCTTAGTATTATAGAGTTTTGAGACCCACTCTAGAGCAACAGTAGACTGCCTCCTCTTTGCCCATACAAAATGGGTTCAAGTGTGTGGTAAATGTGTAAAACAAGGTTTTCATGGTTGATGCTAATTAGATTAAGCACTATCACGCCTCCTGTGGCCTTTTTCTCATTAACTGGGAAGGTTATGGGTGTGTGAAATCATTATAGCTGACTCAATGAGTAACCCTCACCTATCCAGCAAGTTCCTGGGCAGTCCTTTGACCTTGGCTGCAAATTGGAACATTTAAAAAATACTCTACTATCCCTGGCTAAGCATTGTCCTGGTACATCAAGGTTGTAAGATTGTGGGTTCAATCCCTGATCAGCACACATACAAGAATCAACCAATAAGTGGAACAACAAATTGATGCCTCTCTCTCTCTCTGTCTGTAAATAAAGTTAAAAAAAGGTTTTAAAAAATACTGTCATAAGGGAACCACGGAAAACATGATGGTGATGTCCAGAACCATAAGAATTTATGAGAAAAAGGAATGAAATAGGTGGTGGTGGGGGGTAGCAGGAGAGGTTTAAGTTTTACTAAAGGATGCCAACTTGGGTTTACCATGCTATGAGTGGTTTAACTGTACCTCATTATTTATTAAGGGCTTTTGTAGTCCCTACGTGCATTATTTATATAAGCCAGTTATAGAAGTATTTGATAGCTTCTCCAGCTTATCAAGTTTGCACATATGTGTGTTCTTATAAATTCAATTTAACTAGAAAAAAATTATATCTTGAACTTTAAGTTAGTTGTTCATTATTCATGTTTGGCAATTGTCAAAGCCAAACATTAATGTATTGAGCCTCTTATAAATGAAATGTCCAATCTGGTGCTTACACAGCCTACAATTCAGGCGCCTCAAACTACGGCCCACGGGCCACATGTGGCCTGCCGAGAACATTTATCTGGCCCGCCAGGTGCCGCTGCCTGTCCTGCTTAGCAGCTGACTCGTCCCGGGCCCGCAGTGCGCATAGGAATTTGTTCATAGTTTTTTTTTTTTAAACTATAGTCCGGCCCTCCAACCATCTGTGGGACAGTGAACTGGCCCCCTGTTTAAAAAGTTTAAGGACCCCTGGTAATGCATTAACAATGTTTCTATTTTGTTCCTATGGCTAAAGGTTGTAGCAGTGGACTTATTTTTCTGAATAAGAAAGCTTCATTTCATCTATTTTCTAACTAACTTTATTAACCTCATGGAGAAAACTCACATTAATACATAATGAATATATCATTGATTTTTATTAAAACTAGTGCCGAGAGCAAAAAACAGCTACCTAAATTATTGTATGAAAAGTTAATAAAACCATTTAGAATTTATCAAATGTGTATTTGTAATCCAGAAATATACTGATCTTTTCAAGACATAAGCCTTGTATATAAAACAAATATTAATCTTTCTTTCATAAGATCATATATTATCTTACCATCTCGTATGTAGCAAGGAGGCAGTTACAGATATTATAAGCACAAGCTCTAGAGTAATTATACCTCCTCCACTACTTACCAGTTTTGTGGTATTGGGCAAATTACTGAACATTTGCCTCAGTTTTTTTCATCTTCAAAATAGAAATAATATCTTCCTTATAGAGTCAATGTCAGGATTAAGGACAGTACTGTGTGTAACATATATTAAGCTTTTTGTACATATTAATCTTAAATTTTGATGTCTGCATTTGGTTTTTCTAAGAGGAGAAGTGAAAGTTAATATTTTACAAGGTTGTTTTTTGTATGATCCATGTTACTCACTTTATTAATAGCCATTTATTCCATACTTGCTAATAGCAGAAGTTTTTTGCCTTTAACATTACATGAATCTATTTTTAAAATAATCTAAGTTTTTAAATTGTGAACATTTGTGAGATTATTAGAAGCACAACTTTCATTCAGATGAGATAAAAGAATTTATACTGGGTAATACCAGATAATTATTTCTTTCTCAGGTTCTTATGCAACAGGGCTACGATGCTGCTTGTGATATTTGGAGTCTTGGAGTCCTTTTTTACACAATGTTGGCTGGGTAAGAAACCTTATATATTCAAAATAATTCACATCATTATTTGAATTTCACCTGTATATTTTCATCTAGAAAGAGGACAGATGAAAATAACATTAAGAAAAAGTCTATTAACATTTCAAAATATTATACACTAATGGCCTGGTGCATGAAATTCATGCATGGGGTTGGGGGAGAGGGGTCCCTCAGCCTGGCCTGCACCCTCTCCAATCTGGGATCCCTCTCACAATCCAGAACCACTGGCTCCTAAGCGCTCACCTGCCTGCCTGATGCCCCTAACTGCTCTCCTGTCTGCCTGATGTCCCTAACTACTCCCCTGCTGGCCTGATGGCCCTAACTGCTCTCCCCTCCTGGCCTGATCCCCTAACTGCCTATCTGCTCTCCCCTCCTGGACTGATCCCCCTAATTGCCTATCTGCTCTCCCCTCCTGGCCTGATCCCCCTAACTGCCTATCTGCTCTCCCCTCCTGGTCTAAATCCCCTAACTGCCTATGTGCTCTCCCTTCCTCTCTGGGCCTTCAGACCCTGGTGCAGGAGTGCTGAGAGCTCTTCGCCAAGGCTGCGGCTGTGGTGCCAGGGCCTGTCCTGACACCCCACTCCAGGCCAGGCGGTGCTGCTGTGGGGGCCACCACAGCCCGTCCTGATGCCCCCCTCTGGGCTAGGTGGTGCCCACGCAGGCCTGTGCATGCCTCCATCAGGGGAGCTGCCCCCTGTGGCAACCTCATGTCCCAGTGGTGCAAGTCCCCGCCCCCATCCCTGCCCACCAGCTCCTGTGCACATGCAGCCTGGTTGTGACTGTGACATCGTTAGGACCAATTAGCATATTACCTCTTTATTATATAGATTGTTTTCTTATAAAATTGGAAAAAAAAACATAAAGGTGTTTAATGAGGCAATATTCATATATATAATTTTAAAAGTTTTTAATTGATATTGAATTATTATTTAAGATATAATTTTAGTTTTATTTTTTAATCCTCACCTGAAGATATTTTTCCATTGAATTTTAGAGATAGTGGAAGAGAAAGGGAAAGACAAAGAAAAAAATCAATATGAGAGAAACAAATCGATTGGTTGCCTCCTGCACACGCCCCAACCAGGGCCGGGCTGGGGAGGAGCCTGCAACCCAAGTAGGTGCCCTTGACCACAATCCTTATAGAAGGAATCTAAGTCCCTTCGGTCTGCAGGCCTACGCTCTATCCACTGAGCCAAACTGCCTAGGGCTTGAATTGATTTTTTTAAAGTACTTGAATTCTGGCTCTCCTGCCACTAGAGATTTGATAGATTGAACTTTATAACAAATCTAAATAGTAACAGAATGCTAAATTACAGAAACACACAGTTACCTTCTCTTGAAAGGATAAAATCCTACTAAACAAAGTAATAAATGGATTATGTTAATGTTAGTAATTTACAAGTCTTGTTTTACTCTTAATATTTTTATTTAGGAGTAAAAATTTATGGCTGTAAAAAAAGGCTGGATTTAAAAAAAATCTATGCATAGAATGGAATTAGAAAAATTATAATAAAATTATAATATATTTAGATTTGACCTTTTAGAGAAGGCATTTAGTATAATTAAAATATGCTTGATATAACAGAAGATTTATACATATGAAATCATCACACAATTATTTATTGGCTTGGTGATCATTATGTATGTCAGTGTAGTCTACGTACTTTTATTATTTTTTTAGATTTTTTGTATTGATTTCAGAGAGGAAGAGAGAGGGAGAGAGATAAAAACATCAATGATGAGAGAGAAACATTGATTGATTGCCTCCTGTACATCCAACACTGAGGGTCTAGCCCACAACCTGGGCATGTGCCCTGACCTGGAATTGAACCATGACCTCCTGGCTCATAGGTTGAGGCTCAACCACTAAACCATGCTGGCTAGGCTCCACATACTTTTAGATATATTATAAAATTTTGCAAAATATTTAGTTATAGCCCGAAGTAAGTGCTAAAGTTATGAATAGCTAAAGTTTTCACATGAAACAAGGGATACCATTTCTGGATTGCTGCTTTCAAATATTTACTTTATGACTAAACAAAAAATGAATGTTAGTGTATATATGTGTGTTTAGTGTTATATCAACTTTAATTATTACATGAGGAATTAAGACATTAACATGTGAAGACATATTTCTCATACTTTTTAACAGTAAAACTTTTCATTTCTAAATTTGAATACCATTTTCAGTTCCATCTGTTAAAATGGTACAAAACTGATCACTTTCTGTCATTCTATAATTAATTTTTAAACTATTTTAACTTTATACAAGGTATTTGTCTTCCTTTCCATGAATATTGATCCACATAAAATTTTAATGCTCTAGAGGTTTTTTTGTTATACCAATATAAATATTTAACTAACATTTTTTATGGTCATTAATTGAAATTATTGTTAACCTGTTTTCACTGATAATATTTATAAAATGCTAATGAATAAATTTGAATCAATAAAATAAATGCATTTCTATGAATATATAAAATTAAGTTTCCTCATGGTAGGTATATTAGGTTTGCTGACTAATGCCTGGGAGAATACAAAATTTGCGTGTTTTATTACAGTCTGATTTTAAGACTAACTTTACATGAAGAGCCACATTTATTTTATTTTACATGGATTAACTGATCAAAAGCAACAAGATTTTGATATAGACAAGATTCTTCATTTTATTAAATAATTAATTAGGATTAAGTTCATTATTTGAAGTATCAAATTTGGTGTGCACAGTGAAGGCAATTATTAGATAATATTCTAATTTGCTATAGTAAATATTTGCATTTAGTCTTATGCTCATCACTTTCAATTATATTTCATATGTATAGAAGGCCCTATGTTTATTAAAATCTATTTTATTAATAGTTATACTCCGTTTGCTAATGGCCCCAATGATACGCCTGAAGAGATACTGCTGCGTATAGGCAATGGAAAGTTCTCTTTGAGTGGTGGAAACTGGGACAATATTTCAGATGGAGCAAAGGTATAAATTATAAATATGTTTGTTATATTAATCTTAAATTGCTGAAATCTTTAAGTTATAATCCAGTGTGTATTTGCAGAGTATATGATGGTGTTGTTATATGTCAGCATTTGTTTTTAAGTTAATTCACTTGTATGTGTTGATGGAACAAAACAATGGCTGACTTTTTTTTTTCTCTCTCATGCTTCTTTGGGCAACATTCCTATTTTATTAGTTTATATGTGTTCAGGGAATATAAAATAGTTTCAGTATTGACCAAAACTAAAAATGTAAATATACTGAAGAAAAAGGCATACTTAAGCCAATTAAAGTTGCTTTCTGAATGTAGTGTGTGTGTGTGTGTGTGTTTTTTTATGTCGTTTCTTCTTTAGTACAGATATTGACTAGTGATTATGTAGGCAATTTTTATAATGTTAAATATTCTTAGAGAATATATAAACTTTTTATCAGTAGCATCTAGATATTTATTATTGATGGCTTAGAGATGTCCAATAAAAATATAATGTAAGCCACATATGGAATTTTAAAATTTCTAGTTAGTATACACATCCTGATTTCCTATGCAAATGCAGAGTGAAAAATCATGAGTCCAAAGATTCACCCCTCAAAAAGTATAGTAATCTTGAAAGGTGCCAGAAAATTTTCATAAGGTAATTCTCATAAATCCACTGAATTAAAAATAAAAAACATGTTATATAGCAAAAAATAAATAAAAATAAAATTTCTAGTTAGCCACATTAAAAAAAAAACAAAAAGAAAATGGTGAAATTAATTTAGTAACAATATATTTAACCTGGTATAGTTAAAATATTTTACCATTTAATCAACAAACAAAAATTAGTGAAATATTTTACATTCTTTGTTCATTTTAAGTCTCTCAAAATTTTGTGTGCATTTTATTCTCATAGCTTATCTGAGTTTATGGAGTACCCACATTTTAAAGGTGCTTAATAGCCACATGTGTCTAGTGGCTTCTGTATTAGTGCAATTTCAAAGTAACTGGTCTTATTTAATTTGGAGTGGGGGGGGATGGTCAATCCTTGACTACGGATTGTTACCTTTCTAATTTAAAAATTTTAAGTTTTAAAACAAAAGCCCAAAGTTGTCAGCATGTATATTACAGGGACTTGAGGCTTTTAAGCTGCATTTGAAGTAGAAAACATTTTAAGACAAAAGGAATTGCTTATGTTTAATATCTGCTAATGGTAAAACCTAATTGTCTCAAGAACACTAGTTAATCTGTAGGGTATATTATGGAGTAAATCTCATATCCTGATCATTGTAGAATGTGATTGCCAACAGAAAAACAGAGAAGGGATTGTGTTGGATGTTAGCCATAATAACACAGGTGTGCTGTGTGGCGTGGTAGAAGGAGCACCTGATTAGAAGTCAGAACTGAGTGCTACTTTTGATCTACTAACTAGCTGCTTCAGTTTTCTCATCTGCACAATGTGGAGACTAAATTCTCCCTGTGGTTCCTTCTAACTCCAAAATTCCATTTCTGTGCATTTTGGTTTATTTATAATTTGTCTTATTTCCCTTATAAAGGGGTTGAAACTACTAGTATTATTCATGAACCATATGTATTTTCTAAGTCAGCCAGTTTGTGCATCACAAAATTACATATTCACAAGGAACAATTCCAGTGTGTGTGTGTGTGTGTGTGTGTGTGTGTGTGTGTGTACACTGAGTGGCCAGATTATTATGATTTCTGAATGCATAATAATCTGGCCACTCAGGGTATACAGTATATATATAATAGAGGCCCAATGCACAAAATTTGTGCACGAGGTGTGTGTCCCTCAGCCCAGCCTGCACTGTCTCCAACCTGGGACCCCTTGAGGGATGTTCAACTGCCCATTTAGGCCCGATCCCAGTAGGATCGGGCATAAATAGGCAGTCCGACATCCCTCTCACAATCCAGGACTGCTGGCTCCCAATTGCTCGCCTGCCTGCCTTCCTGATTGCCCCTAACCACTTCTGCCTGCCAGCCTGATCACCCCCTAACCACTCCCCTGCCAGCCTGATTGCCCTTAACTGCCCTCCCCTGCCAGCCTGGTCACCCCTAACTGCCCTCCCCTGCAGGCCTGGTCACCCCCAACTGCCCTCCCCTGCAGGCCTGGGTCCCTTCCAACTGCCCTTCCCTGCAAGCCTGATCGCCCCCAACTTCCCTCCTCTGCTGGCCTGGTCACCCCTAACTGCCCTCCCCTGCTGGCCTGATCGCCCCCAACTGCCCTCCCTTGCAGGCCTGGTCCCTCCCAACTGCCCTCCCTTGCTGGCCATCTTGTGGCGGCCATCTTGTGTCCACATGGGGGCAGCCATCTTGTGTGTTGGAGTGACAGTCAATTAGAGGCCTGGTGCATGAATTCGTGCATGGGTGGGGTCCGACCAGCCTGGCCAGGGGGAGGGGACATGGGCGGTTGGCCAGCCTGACTGCTGGTTGAGGGGACAATTTGCATATTAGCCTTTTATTATATAGGCTATACACTGAGTGGCCAGATTATTATGCGTTCAGAGATCATCATAATCTGGCCACTCAGTATATATATATGCCTCTTGCTTTCCTTTAAAAATATAACTGGCAACACTGAATAAAATGATGAAATACACAGGAATTTATATGGCAATTGTGCTTATATTTTTAGTTTTCTGTGGTATATGTTGTCATAACAATTGTTTTACTTAATTATAGTTCTTTACAAGTTATTTTTCCCTTTGAATGCTTTTCTTTCTGTTGGTTAGTACCACTACCAGAAGCATACAGAAGATGCTTCTCCTTGCCTCCTGTCCATGAAGAGTTTATAAACTTTGTTTATTTAGTTAAACAGTGGGGATCATAGTGGAAGCCATGTTAGCTTTGTGTATCTTATTGCTACAATAGTTTCAGCTAATTCCTCACCTCCAAACCCCAGGCTTAGAGAACATTGTAATTGATCCTTCCCTTTTGAAAACAAGGGGAGACAAGGGGAAGAATCTGGCAAACAAAGTAAAAGTATAAGAGGCAAGAGAGCAATGAAAATTCCATTACTTCACTCTATATTAAAAATAAACACAATAACACCTGATTAATTAGAAGACTATTCTACCTAATTTTTATACTATTAAAAATAAGTAACATGTTACTTATTTCAAGTACATATGCCCTCAGCCAACAAAGAAATGCCCAGTAGAAGTTTTTATGTGATAATTAATTACTGGCTCTTCCCTTGCCTCCTTACAAAAAAAAGAAAAATTTCTATTTTTTATCTTACTGTGTACCCATAACAACATTGTATGTGCTTTATTAGAGATATTATTACATTCTACCTTGTCATATATTCATTTGTGTACATTTTTAATCTCACTTGGTTAGTTGTAAATGTCATATTCATTTTTGTGTTTTCTTATTTTTTAGCCATGAAAGATTTTTAATTATTTTTAATTACACAAGTAATACATGGATATGTTCAGGTTGTAAAAAACATTCACACAATATATATAAAATTAAAGTCTCCCCCAAGGAAACAATGTTTTTAGCAACATTAGAATTTTAATTTTATAATTTTATTGAACATTTTTAATGTTAACATTTTTGCAGGTGTCCCCCACTACCCCCATTTTGCCCACCTCCACCCACCTGTGCCTCCCACTCGGCCTTCACCAAACTATTGTTCATGTCCATAGAGTATGCATATATGTTATTTACTATTGTTTAAAGTATTATATATGTCTCCTTTTTCCACGATTTGCCCACCTCCCAGCCACCCTCATCCCCAAGGACAAGTCCCCACTGCCCCAGTGTTTGTGTCCATTGCTCATGCTAATATGCATGCATACAAGTCCTTTGGTTATTCTCCAATTCCCCCTCCCCTGCCTTCTCTCTGAGGTTAGACAGTCTGTTTACTGTTACCTTGTCTCTGGATTTATTTTTGTTAATCAAATTATGTATATCATTATATCCCACGTATGAGTGAGATCATGTGATAGATATCTTTCTCCTACTGACTTATTTCGCTTAGCATAATGCTCTCCAGTTCCATCCATGCTGTTGCAAATGGTAAAAGTTCCTTCTTTTGTATAGCAGCTTAGTATTCCATCGTGTAGATGTACCACAGTTTTCTAATCCACTCATCTGCTGATGGGCACTTAGGGTGTTTCCAAATCATAGCTATTGTAAGTTGTGCTGCTATGAACATAGGGGTACATATATCCTTTCTGATTGGTGTTTCTGTTTTCTTGGAATATAGTCCTAAAAGTGGGATTACTGGGTCAAATGGGAGTTCCATTTTTAATTTATTGAGGAAACTCCATACTGTCTTCCACAGTGGCTGCACCAGTCTGCATTCCCACGAGCAGTGCACAAGGGTTCCTTTTTCTCCACATCCTTTCCAGCACTTGTCCTTTGTTGATTTGTTGATGATAGCCATTCTCACAGGTGTGAGATTGTAACTCATTGTTGTTTTGATTTGCATCTCTTTGATGATTAGTGACTTTGAGCATGTTTTCATATGTCTCTTGGCTTTCTGTATGTACTTTTTTGAAAAGTGTCTATGTCCTTTGCCCATTTTTTGATTGGATTGTTTATCTTTCTTTTGTTAATTTCTATGAGTTCCCAATAAATTTTGGAGATTAAACCCTTATCTAAAATAGCATTGACAAATACTATATTCTCCCATGCAGCAGTGGGCTTACTTGCTGTTTTGTTGATGGTTTCTTTTGCTGTGCAGAAGCTTTTTATTTTGATGTAGTACTACTTTTTTTATTTTCTCCTTAGTTTCCATTTCCCTTGGAGCTGTATTGGTAACAACATTGGTACGATGTATCTCTGATATTTTGTTGTCTGTGGATTCTTCTAAGATTTCTTTTTTTAAAGAATTCATAGGCCCGTTTTAATAGAACTTCATTCTTTAATATATTGTGTTTTTTTTTAAATATATTTTTTATTGATTTTTTACAGAGAGGAAGGAAGAGTGATAGATAGAAACATCGATGAGAGAGAAACATCGATCAGCTGCCTCCTGCACACCTCCTACTGGGGATGTGCCTGCAACCAAGTTACATGCCCTTGACCGGAATTGAACCTGGGACCTTTCAGTCCGCAGGCTGACGCTCTGTCCACTGAGCCAAATCGGTTTTGGCTCTTCTAAGATTTTTATGGTGTCCTGTCTTACGTTTAAGTCCTTTAACCATTTTGAGTTTATTTTTGTGTATATAAATGGGTGGTCTACTTTAATTTTTTTGCATGTATCTGACCAAATTTCCCAACACCATATATTGAAGAGACTGTCTTGATTCCATTGTATGCTCTTGCCTTCTTTGTCAAATATTAATTGAGCATAATGGCTTGAGTTGATTTCTGGGTTCTCTGTTCTGTTCCATTGGTCTATATGTGTTATTGTGCTATTACCAGGCAGTTTTGAGAACTGTGACTTTGTAATATAGCTTGATATCTGGTATTATGATCCCTCCAACTTTGTTCTTCTTTCTCAGGAATGATGTGGCTATTCGTGGTCTTTTTTTTATTCCAGATGGATTTTTGGAGAGTTTGTTCTAGGTCTTTGATGGGGATTGGTATTTTAATGGGGATTGTATTGAATCTATAGATCGCTTTTGGTAATATGGACATTTTAATTATGTTGATTCTACCAATCCATGAACACAGTATATTCTTCCATTTCTTTATGTCTTCCTCTATCTCTTTTTTCAATGCCCTCTAGTTTTCCTAGTACAGGCCTTTTATCTCCTTAGTTAAGTGTATTCCTAGGTATCTTAACTTGTTTTGTGCAATGGTAAATGGGATTTTTTTTTTTTTTAGTTTCTCTTTCTGTGAGTTCATTATCCTATACAAGGGTAATATGCAAATCGACCAAAAAGCAGAATGACTGTTTACTATGACATGCATTGACCACCAGGGGGCAGACGCTCAACACAGGAGCTGCCCCTTGGTAGTCAGTACACTCCCACAGGGGAAGCACCACTCAGCCAGAAGCCCAGAAGCCTGGCTCATGGCTGGCAAGAGCAGCGATGGTGGCATCAGTTGGACATCCCCCGAGAGCTCCCAGACTGAGAGAGGGCATAGGCCAGGCTGAGGGAACCCCCCCACCACTGAGTGCACGAAATCTCATGCATCGGGCCTCTAGTTGGTGTATAAAAAGCCATAGATTTCTGGGTGTTAGTTTTGTATCCTGTTACATTGCTGAATTCATTTATTAAGTCTAGAGAATTTTTGATAGAGTCTTTGGGGTTTTCTATGTACAATATCATGTCATCTGTGAATAATGACAGTTTTACTTCTTCTTTTCCAATTTGGATGCCTTTTATTTCTTCTTCTTGTCTGATTGCTTTGGCAAGCACTTCCAGTACTGTGTCTAACAGGAGTGGTGAAAGTGGGCATCCCTGTCTTGTTCCTGTTCTTAAGGTTTTAATTTTTGCCCATTGAGCATGATGTTGGCTGTAGGTTTGTCATATATGGCCTTTATTATGTTGAGGTATGATCCTTCTGTTTCCACTTTGCTAAGAGTTTTTATCAAGAAAGGTGTTGGGTTTTTTTCAAATATTTTTCTGCATCAATTGATATCATTATCTGATTTTTGTCTCTTAATTTGTTTATGTGATATATCACATTTGTTGATTTGGGGATATTGTACCATCCTTGCATCCCCAGAATAAATCCCACTTGGGTCATGGTGTATGATCTTTCTAATGTAATGCTGGATCCGATTTTCTAGAATTTTGTTGATGATTTTAACATCTATGTTCATCAAGGATATTGGCCTGTAGGTCTCTTTTTTTGTGGTGTCTTTATCTGGTTTTGGAATTAGGGTAATGCTTGCTTCATAGAAAGAGCTTGGAAGTGTGCTTTCCTCTTGAATTTTTTGAACTAGTCTGAGGAAGATAGATTTTAGTTCTTCTTTGAATGCTTGGTAAAACACCCCTATAAAACCATCTGGACCAGGGCTTTTGTTTGCTGGAGGTTTTTTTTATTACTACTTCCATTTCTTTGGTAGTTATCATCCTATTCAGGTGTTGTTGTTTTTTATTCTTCCTGATTGAGTTTTAGAAGCTTGCATTTTTTCTAAGTATATGTCTCTTTCATCTATGTTCCCAATTTATTGGAATAGAGTTACTCATAGTATTTTTTCATTATCCCTTGTATTCTTGTGGGGTCAGTTGTTAAATCACCTCTTTCATTTCTACTTTTGTTTATTTGGGTCCTCTCTCTTTGCTTCTTAGTGAGCCTGGTTAGAGGTTCATCAATCTTTTTTATCCTTTCAAAGAACCAGTTCATGGCTTAATTGATTTTTTGTATTGTGTGTTTGTTTGTTTATTGGTCTCTGTGTTGTTTATCTCTCCTCTGATCTTTATTTTTTTCCTTTCTTCTGCTTACGCTGGGCTTTTCTTGTTGCTCTCTTTCTACCTCTTTGTTTTGTAGGGTTAGATAATTTATTACCATTTTTTCTTTTTTTTTTCTTTTTTTTTGAGGTAGGCCTCTAGAGCTATGAACTTCCCTCTCAGGATTTGCTTTCATTGTGTCCCATAGATTTTGGATTGTTGTGTTTTCATTGTCATTTGTTTCCAGGATGCTTTTAATTTCTTCTTTGATCTCTTTGGCAACCCAATCATTGTTTAATAACATGCTATTTAGCCTCCAAGTGTTTTATTTTTTTTTCATTGTTTTTATTGTAGTTGATTTCTAGTTTTATGCCATTATGGTCTGAGAAGATGCTTGTTATGATTTCTATCTTCTTGAATTTAAAGAGACTTTGCCTGTGTCCTAATATGTGGTCTATCTTTGAAAATGTTCCATGTGCACTTGAGAAGAATGTATATTCTGTAGCTTTGGGGTGAAATCTTCTAAAGATGTCAATTAAGTCCATCTGATCTAGTGAGTCATTTAGGATTACTGTTTCTTTGCTGATTTTTTGTTTAGGTGATTTATCCTGTGATGTCAGTGGGGTATGAAAGTCCCCTACTATGACTGTATTGCTATCAATATTTCCCTTGATATCTTCCAGAAGATTTTTTTATGTATTTGGGTGCTCCTATATTGGGTGCATATATGTTTACCAGAGTTATATCCTCTTGTTGAATTGCTCCCTTTAGTATTATGAAGTGGCCTTCCTTATCTCTTGTTATGGCCTTCACTTTGAAGTCTAATTTGTCTGATATAAGTATTACTACCCCAGCTTTTTTTTCATTTCCGTTCACCTGAAAACTTCTTTTTCATCCTTTCACTATCAGTACGTTTGAGCCCTTTGTTCTGAAGTGTGTCTCTTTTAGACAGCAAATGTATGGGTCATGTTTTCTTATCCATTCAGCTACCTTATCTCTTTTGATTGGAGCACTTAATCCATTTACATTTAAGGTTATTATTATTATTTATTATTATTATTATTATTATTATTATTATTATTATTATTATTTTAATGCTTACCAAAGGATATGTTCCATTAATTTTTAGGGAGAGTAGAAGAGAGAGGGAAAGACAGAGACAAACATCAATGTGAGAGAAACACATCAATTGGTTGCTTCCTGCACGAGCCCTGAAGAGAGCCCAGGCCAGAGAGGAGTCTGTTACCAAGGTGTATGCCCTTGACTGGAATTAAACCCAGGACCCTTTAGTCCACAGGTGGATGCTCTATCTACTGAGCCAAACTGGCTAGGGCAGGGGTGGGCAAACTTTTTGACTCAAGGGCCACAATGGGTTCTTAAACTGGACCGGAAAGCTGGAACAAAAGCATGGATGGAGTGTTTGTGTGAACTAATATAAATTCAAAGTAAAGGAGCGGAGGGGAGAGCAAGAGAACCGGATAGAACAGCCGGATCCAGCCCGTGGGCCGTAGTTTACCCATGGCTGGGCTAGGGCTTAAGGTTATTATTGATAGGTACTTGTTTGTCGCCATTTTTATTCTTTATGCCTGTGTTCCTTCTTCCCTTTCAATTTCTTCTTTTCACAGCAGTCCCTTTAGCATTTGTTGCATTGTTGACTTAGTGGTAACAAACTCCCTTAGCCCTTTTTTGTCTGTGAAGCTCCTGATTACACCTTCAATTTTGAATGATAGCCTTGCTGCTGGGTATCGTATCCTTGGATTTAGTCCCTTGTTTTGCATGACTTTGTATATTTCATTCCATTCCCTTCTGGCCTGATGTGTTTCTGTTGAGAAATCCATTGATAGTCTAATAGGAGATTCCTTATAGTTAACTTTCTGTCTCTCCCTGGGAGCCTTTAAGATTCTTACATTGTTGTTAGTGTTTGGCAATTTAATTATGATGTGTCTTGGTGTTGGTCTTTTTGGGTTCATCTTGTTTGCGACTCTGTGAGCTTCTTGGACTTGTATGAGTTTTTGCTTCCAATAACAGGGAAGTTTTCTGTCATTATTTCTTCAAACAGGTTTTCTCTTCCTTGCTCAGTTTCTTCTCCTTCTGGCAATCCTATTATGCAGATGTTGTTTTGTTTTGTGTTTTCCCAAAGCTCCCGTAGGATCTCCTCCTGTTTAAGTTTGTTTTTTTTTTTTTTTCCCCAGTTTCTGCTCCTCTTAGGTGTTTTTTCCTACCTTGTCTACTAGCACACTTATACGGTCCTCAGCTTCTTCTTGATGCTTTCTACTGTGTTCTTTATTGCAGCTATATAATTCTTCATTTCTTCTTGGTTATTTTTCATTTCCTTTTGATTCTTACACATGTTTTTGAATTTGTCTTCCATCCTTTTCTGTGTCCTTGTGACTATTTCTCTGAATTCTTTCTCTGAAAAATTCCTTGCTTCCATTTTATTTACTTCCTTTTCTGGTGATTCCTCCTTTTCTTTTGTATGGGGGCTGTTTCTTTGTCTCTCCATTTTTGATCCTCTCAGGGTGTCTGGTTATGTGGCTCACTCTCTACCACGTTGACCAAAATGCACAAATTAAAACTCAAAAAGACACAACACAGAGGGAACAAAATACAAATGTATTCACAACACTGATAACCCCAAATAGAGATAACCACCAGAGAAAAGAGAATTAGGGGAGAGAAAAGAGTGCAAAACTGATATTGAGAAAAGGAAAAAAGTTAAGAGAGAAAAGAAAAAAGGGGGGGGGGAATATGGGGAGAAAACTCTACAAAACCAACAACTAAACAAAAAAAAATGCAAACAACAAGCACCCAGAAAAAAATGGGCATGGGGGAGCTGAATCTGAAGAGGTAGAGCTTATTTCCGGAAGGTAAGGTAAAGGAATTGAAGGAATTGGGGAATGGCTATGATTCAGTATAGAGGAGGTAGAAAGAGAATGAGTGTATAAGAAGAAAAGTAAAAATCAAAATTCTCAAAAATAAATAAATAAATAAATAATAACTAAAAATAATAATAATTAAATATATATAAAGAAATATATAATAAAAAAGAAATATATATATGTATGTATATAATGTCTTTCCTTTCTTTAATCTATCTATATATTCATCTATTTTTGGAAATGGAGAATAGACAGCAGATAAGCCTGAGCTTGGTGAGTGAAACTAATTAAGCTATTAGTATTAGAAGAAGAGAGCAAGTGAGGAGAGGAAAAACAAAAGCATAAAATAAAAAAATAAATAAAAACAAACTGACAAACAATTAAACAAACAACAAGAAAAAATTGACTAGAGGAAGAAGAGGAAAGAGAAGGCTACATGGACTTGGAGCAGGGGAAAGGAAATTAGATATATGAGTAAGCCAACAGAGATTCCTATAATAGTAGTGCATCAATAAAGCAAATAAAGATCAATTTTTAACAAGAGTAAATAAAAGAGAGAGAGAAAAACTAAAGCAGGAACAGGAGAAGAGAAACAGGATGAAAAAGAAAGAAGTGATGAAGAAAGTGTTGGCAAAAAGGAAAAAATAAGATAGAGTAAAATAATGTTTAAAAAATAAAAATAGAATATAGAACACTCCCAAAAATATATGAAAGGTTAATAATAATAATAATAATAATAATAATAAATAAATAAAAATAATTTAAAAATAAAATAAAAAAAATTAATTTTTTAAGTAAAAGATAAAAAAATTAAAAAGTGAAGTAGTGAAGTGTCGTTCGCTTCAGCTGAGTTTTAATGTCCATGGGGCTGGTTTAAGACCCCACTATACAGTTGTGTCTGCCATGTCTCAGTTTCCTGTTAGGTAGTCAGCACCATATTGAAGTTCCCAGTGATCCACCACTCCTTTGTATCAGACTCCACAGCCTTGGTTTCAGCCAGATGGGATCAATCTGCCTGCTTTGTTTGTCTGCCTGTTTTCAGTCATATTTATACAAGCATCTATTTCTCAAAAGGGCTCTAGGTAGCAGTGTTGCTGTATTAGGTTCTGGGACCAAATGCCCCCTCAACTCTGTCCCCGAGGCTCTCTGGGGGTTTTCAGAATCCTTGTTTCCCTGTGGAGCTCAAGGCTGGGTGTGGCTGCGCTGCTAGGAGGAGCCTGGTCTTCAGGAGAAAAATGGTTGTTTAAGGTTGGAGGGACCAGACTGTCCCAGAGCTGGATTCCTAGTCGCCTCTCCCTGCTTTTCTCTGCAGTCTCCACAAAATCACCTCCCCCTGAACTGCAGCCTCGGTGAGTGTTTGTAATTGAAAGATCCTATGTACTGGGTTTAGTGAGTAAAAGCAAGGAAAATATAAAGACAGAGTAGCCATGCTGCTGCATGATTCTCTCCCCCCAGCATTGTGTGGCCTGTGCAGAACTTCAAGCTGCCTTTCTGGGTGCAGCCTCCCATGGCTGTGGACTTAGATCTAGAGTCCCCCACTGCCAGCAGCCCCGTGGACCCCCTTCCACAGTTGAGTGTTACAGGTGTCCCCATGGGGCACGGACTTGGTGCAGAGCAGTTTTCTTCTGACCCACTAGTCCCAGTTGTGCATGTATCCCGCTCCAGCCCAGATCCCCGATCCTACCATTCTCCAGGCATCCTCTGACCTTTATGGCCATGGATTGCCTCACAAGCTGTGTTTAATTCACCAATTCTGGGTGGATGTTATTCAGTTCAGCTGTTTCTTCTATCTGCTCTGTAAGAAGGAGCAGGACCCATCTGCCTATTTGGCTGCCATTTTGTCTCCCCTAGACAAACATTTTAGGAGCCTGCAGTTGGGGAAGCTGGAGTCTCAGTGTTCATGGGTTTGCAGCTGAGGCAGCAGGTCCCTGGCCGGTGTGGCCGTAGGGTCCTGGGTGGTGTCCGAGGTTTCCCCGGATGGAGGTGAGGTTGGACTCTCAGTCATAGCCACTCTACCCTTCAAAATGCCCTGAAAGAGATTGTAGTTGTAGCAGAGGCTGCCCGGCTAGGAGAGCCTGGTTGGCCAGTCCCCAAAAGTCCTGCAGAATATAACTGTCCCTCACTCACACACACACACATGCCACACATGCCCACACACTCCCCTTTCGCTTCCTTACTCACACTCTGTTCCTTACTGCTATCCTATTGGCTGCCATCTTGGATCTCACATATATGCTCTTGAGCTGATAATCCCTTAACCTTATTTATCCAGTCAGCCACACCCCCCTCCCCTGGGGCACCATCCAGTCTGTTCCATTTTGTTCATCAGTTTATTTTGTTCATCATATTCTACACTAGAGGCCCGGTGCATGAAATTCATGTATGGGGGAGGGGGGTGTCCCTCAGCCCAGCCTGCACCCTCTCCAATCTGGGATCCCTCTCACAATCCAGGACTGCTGGCTCCCAACTGCTCGCCTGCCTGCCTTCCTGATTGCCTCTAACTGCTTCTGCCTGCCAGCCTGATCACCCCCTAACCACTCCCCTGCCAGCCTGATTGATGCCTAACTGTTCCCCTGCCAGCCTGTTTTCCCCTAACTGCTGTTCCCTGCAGGCTTGGTCACCCCTAACTGTCCTCCCCTGCAGGCCTGGTACCCCCCAACTGCTCTCCCCTGCAGGCCTGGGTCCCTCCCAACTGCTTTTCCCTGCAGGCCTGGTCGCCCCCAACTTCCCTCTTCTGCCGGCTTGGTCACCCCTAACTTCCCTCCCCTGCAGGCTTGATCACCCCCAACTGCCCTCCCTTGCAGGCCTGGTCCCACCCAACTGCCCTCCCCTGCTGGCCTGATTGCCCACAACTGCCCTCCCTTGCAGGCCTGGTCCCTCCCAACTGCCCTCCCTTGCTGGCCATCTTGTGCCGGCCATCTTGTGTCCACATGGGGGCAGGATCTTTGATCACATGGGGGCAACCATCTTGTGTGTTGGAGTGATGGTCAATCTGCATATTACTCTTTTATTAGATAGGATAGAGGCCTGGTGCATGGGTAGGGGCCAGCTGGTTTGCTCTGAAGGGTGTCCCGGATCAGGGTGGGGGTTCTCTTGGGGCGTGGGGCGGCCTGGTTGAGGGGCTTGTGGTGGTTTGCAGGCCGGCCACGCCCCCTGGCAACCCAAGCGGAGGCCCTGGGATCTGGGGTTTATTTATCTTCTACAATTGAAACTTTGTAGCCTGGAGCGGAGCCAAGCCTTCTGCCTTCTGCTTGCCCCTTGGTGGAAGCCATTTTTGGGGGGATTTATGTATCTTCTATAATTGAAACTTTGTAGCCTTAAGCGGAGGCCTGGGCCAGCCAGGGTGTGCGGAAAGCTTGGCTTCCTTCATCACCGGGGGCAATCCTAGCCTCCTGCTCTTTCCAGCTCCGTGGCTGCCGCCATTTCTGTTTGATTTTATGTATCTTCTGTCATTGAAACTTTGTATCCTTGGGTGGAGGCCTAGGCCAGCAAGGGCAGGCGGAAAGCTTGTCTTCCTCCATCACCGGGGAAACCCAAGCCTCCCTCCTGCTCTTTGTGGCCGTAGCCATCTTGGTTGGGTTTATTTGCATATTCGCTCCTGATTGGCTGGTGGGCGTGGCTGGTGGGCGTGGCTTTGTAGGTGTAGCAGAGTGATGGTTAATTTGCATATTACTCTTTTATTAGATAGGATATTAGTGAGATCATATGATATTTGTCTTTCTGTAAGTGGCTTATTTCTCTTAGCAGAATATTCTCCTGATCCACCCATGCTGTCACAAAGGGTAAAAGTTTTTTCCTTTTTAAAGTCATGTAATATTCCATTGTGTAAATGTACCACATATCTTTTATCCTCTCATTTGCAGATGGGCATTTGGCTCATACCAGATCTTGGCTGTTGTAAATAATGCTGCAGTGAACATAGGGGTGCATATATTCTTTCTGGTTGGTGTTTTGGGATTCTTAAAATATATTCCCAGAAGTTGGATCTCAGGGTCAAAAGGCATTTCTGTTTTGAATTTTTTTAAGAAACTCCCTACTGTTTTCCACATCTAGCATAATGAATACTTATTTTAATACTTTTTAATTAGCTACATAATCTTTTTAGATTATTTTTTAAATTTATTTTTCCATTATAGTTAACATACAATATTATATTAGTTTCAGGTATACAATGTAGTGGTTAGATATTTATTTAGTATTTTATTTATATACTAGTGGCTCAGTGCATGAAATTCGTGCACATTAAAAGGGAATTAGAGGAAATATTTTAATATTGCTATTTGCTCTTTCTTTATAATAGAAGTGTCAGAGATGAAAGAAAATTAGTAAAATGTATATAAAATCTCCCTCCTGTCAGAGTCTGGGGTGTTCCAAGGGACCCAGAGTCAAATCCCCACCCACCACTTGCACAGACTTCAAAAACGCAGGAGACCCAGACCCAGCCGGCCCCACCCTCATTGGGTGAGACCCAGACCCAGCCGGCCCCACCCCTATTGGGTGAGACCCAGACCCAGCTGGCCCCACCCCCATCAAGCCCTTCCGGGCGGGGGGCAAAGCCTCAGGTCCCCCAACCCAGCACTGGGTGGGGGGCGTGTTCTCAGGTCTCCTGGCCCGGCACCAGGTGGGGGGGCGCAGCCTCAGGTCCCCCGGCCTAGCATCAGAGCTGGGGGTGCAGCCTGAGGTCCCCTGTCAAGCCCTGCTCGGTGGGGGACGCAGCCTGAGGTCTCCTGGTCCCGGCGCCAGGGTGGAGGGTGCGGCCTGAGGTACCCCGGCCCGGCGCTGGGGCAGGGCGCATGGCCTGAGGTGTCCCGGCCCAGTGCTGGGGCGGGGGGTGTGGCCTGAGGTCCCCTGTCAAGCCCCATGGGGTGGAGGGTGTGGCCTGAGGTCTCCTGGCCCAGTGCCGGGGTGGGGGAGCACAGCCTGAGGTCTCCTGGCCCGGAGATTGGGTGGGGGGCACAGCATGAGGTCCCCCATCAAGCCCAGCCCCCCCCCATAGTTTCATGTTAGCGCTGAATAAGGATGCACCCAGGCAGTGTCACGTCCCTAGCCGGGGATACAGGCAGACAGCTGACAGCTTCACCTCAGCGCTGGGCAGGGATGCACACAGGCAGCGTGAGGTTAGTGCTGGGGGTAGAAGTCCCTGCCCCCGTCCCTGCCCAGAGACTGGTCGTGACTGGGACACCTTAATGGGTAAATTAGCATATTACCTCTTTATATGTATAGATACCTTGTTCATTTACACAGTAATTTTTTGTCTACTATATATATAAAAATATTTTCTTGTAAATGACTGTAGATTTGAAATAAGTACTCAAATTTTACGTATTTCTTTTCCATTTTTAGCTTGAAGTTGCTTTTAATAAAGAGTAGGTTGTTAATGTATGTATAAGTCATAGACTTCCAGACCTAGAAGGGAACTGGTCCATTATTTTGCAGATAGATAAGCTAAAGTGTGTAGAATTTATCTTGTCCATTGTCACACACTAATAAGTGGCAGAGCTGGAACTAATTATCAGTCCAGTATTCACTTCAGTTTACCACATGTTAGGGAAGATACTCTAGAGCAGTGGTTGTCAACCTTCCTAATGCCGTGACCCTTTAATACAGTTCCTCATGTTGTGACCCCCAACCATAAAATTATTTTCGTTGCTAATTCATAACTGTAATTTTGCTACTGTTTTGAATCGTATTGTAAATATCTGTGTTTTCCAATGGTCTTAGGCTCTACAGCAGTGGTTCTCAACCTGTGGGTCGCGACCCCTTCCACAGGGGTCGCCTAAGACCATCAGAAAACACAGATATTTGCATTACGATTCATAACAGTAGCAAAATTACAGTTATGAAGTAGCAACGAAAATAATTTTATGGCTGGGGGTCACCACAACATGAGGAACTGTATTAAAGGGTCGCGGCATTAGGAAGGTTGAGAACCACTGCTCTAGAGGAAGTAAGGCTTTATTAGCTTGGATTATGTGGATGGATGGAGGGGGAAAAGGTCTATAAACCAACCCTTTAATGATAGAAAGCTCAAAGGGAAGTTGACATTGTTCACTCACTTCTTTTCTATAATATGAAAATTTAGTAAACTTAAGCTTTAGTACTGTTCACAAAATCTGTATTGTAGAGAAGTTTTACAGTTAAAACATTATATTGAAATCCTTCTATAACTTCTAGTACCATAACTTTCAAATGTCTTGTGCCAAAATATATTGGAGAAAGACTACAATGTGTAAAGTAAGCTTGGGAAATACACAGGCAAATTCAATAATTAGAATTCTGCTCTTAGTTTTATAGTAAGGAATAAATTATTTGTTGTTACCTGTGATCAAGGCACAAAGTGTTAAGTATATACAGAACTCAGTCTTTTATGCTGAGGAAGTATGCATAGTAACACATTTGGCCAAATGAAATGCTTACAGTATAATTAGTAATAAGTATGATAAAAATGATTTATCTCAGACTCATGATTAAATTTAAGTTGAACTTGCCACCTGAGTACTGTGAGAATAGGGAATTGCTATTCTGCTGTATTCATGTGTGTTCAACAAATTTGGAGTTTTGCAAGCTTTTACTTTTTACTTAAAATGGGTATGAAAAATAAGTCATTGACGTCTAGATTAAATTACATCACTCATTTTTGTTAATAATGTTTTTTCCCAATTAAGTTATCTAACTAAATACCAAACTGATTATATATAAGTGATCATTCTTGTCATAGCTCAGTATCTTTTTTAAAACTGGCCAGCAATATTGTATCCATTTTGGAAAAATGGAAACTTTCTCATATTGAAGTGACAGATTTTAGTGAACTGTGGGTAAGCTTATTTTCCTCTTAACTATCAAGAAAATTCAGTGAATATTACTTAAGATAATGACACTGCGCTTATTTTCCTCTTAACTATCAAGAAAATTCAGTGAATATTACTTAAGATAATGACACTGCAGCTCATTCACTTGTCATCCAGCATCTGCTTGTCCATCTGTCAAGGAGATCTTGCTACTTATTTCTGAGGAAGGTTAAAAAGAAATAAGATAAATTAAGTTCCATTAAAATTACTTAAATTTCTTTCAAAGAAAGTAGCATAATATTGATACTTATGCTATGATACCATTTGATAGCATAAATCAATCAGCATTCTGTTGAAATCATTCCTGGGAAACAATAAGTATAATGTATTGTAAACATTTAGAATATGGCCATATTTTCATTTTCATTTCAGGAGAATCCACTTTGCTTTTGGAAATCAGCTTTTGTTTTCAAATATAAATTGACCATTTTGTATGTTTAAACACCTGTGGAACATTTATAAAAGTACCTTGGCATTATATAACTTAGCTGAATTTTACCCCTGAGGTCCCCTGTCAAGCCCTGCTGGGTGGGGGACACGGCCTGAGGTCCCCCAGTCCGCCGCTGGGGCGGGGGACGCGGCCTGAGGTCTCCTGGTCCCGGCGCCAGGGTGGAGGATGCGGCCTGAAGTACCCCGTATATACGGAAAAATTTCAGCATTTTGCTTTAACTGGGTTGACCATACCATCCTAGTTTGCCTGGGACAGTCCTGCTTTATACTTTTCAATTTCAAGTGCCCTGGTTTGGATAACAAATGATATGACCATCCTAACTTTAACTGTTTTTGATTTCAGTTAAACTTTTCAATAAATAAATAATAAAACTTGATGTTTTTGCACTTCATTATGAAAAACTGATTTATTAAAAATGGAGATTTTGATATTTTCCACAAATGCTTACTTAATGCCGTAAACATTGAGCACTTACTGAGTGTACGTGTTAAAAAGAAAGTTGTAATCCTATATAATACAAGGGTACTATGCAAATAGACCAAATGGTAGAACAACCAAACAACCAATCAAAGCGTAATATGCTAATGATATGCTAAGGCTACTCAACCGCTCGCTATGATGTGCATTGACCACCAGGGGGCAGATGCTCCAACCGGTAGGTTAGCTTGCTGCTGGGGTCCGGCCAGTCAGGACTGAGTGAGATGGGCCGGACAAGCCCTGGAGTCCTCCCTCAGTCCCGCCCCAGGCCGATCATGCACCGGTGGGATCCCTCAGCCTGGCCTGTACCCTCTCGCAATCTGGGACCCCTCGGGGGATGTCGGAAAGCCGGTTTCAGCCTGATCCCACAAGCCACACTCATTGGGAGGGTGCCAGATACAGGGCTCATGGCTGGCAAGCACTGCTGGGACAGCACGAGCCTCTCCCGATGGGGACTGATTGGGCGCAAGCCCTTGGCAGGCACAGTGGGGCCAGGATGAGCAGGAGAGGCAGGTAGGAGCTGCAGGCGGCATTGGTCTGCGGGTTTCTGCCCGATTCCTGCAGGCCACCCAGAGGGACCCCACCCATGCATGAATTTGTGCACCAGGCCTCTAGTAATTATATAAAGTTCAAGAATCAATATTGAGTTAAATGGAGAAGAATGAAAAATAGTATTGTTTAGTACTTATGAGCCAGACTCTGACTATCTGGATGCATATTCTTACTTACTAGCTATGTGACCTTGGGAATGATGCTTAACCTCTTTATGTCTCAGTTTGCACATATATAAAGTAAAGAAGTAATAGTATCTACCTCAAGGTTGTTATGTAGATTAAAAAGGTTAATATATGTAGCACATAGTAAGTGTCCAGTAAGTGTAAGTTGTTAAGAATGTATAAAGCAATATGAAAATCAGTGTTAATCTTTGAACTTTCCATTAGCAATACAGAACCTCATGCATAAAATTTAAGGCATAGCAGTGTATTTCAATATTTGTAGAGGCCCATATTCTAAAATTATTTTGCATTCTCTCACCATCACTACCTTATCTTTCAATATTCCCTCAGAATCCTCAGGAAAAGTACAAAAGATCAGATAAGTTTTAAGGGTGAGCAAAATAGTGTAGGGCTTTTTCTTATTAAATTTGAGTGTATATAGTTGATTATATGCTGAAACTTTGGGAGTAAAGGGACCTATTGCTTTGTGTTAGACCATTGATTTTTTTAAAAGAAAACTTTACTGAGATATACACTGGGTGGCCAGATTATTATGATCTCTGAACGCATAATCTGGCCACTCAGTGTGTGTGTGTGTGTGTATTTTTTTTTTTAGAGAGAGAGGCCTGGTGCATGAATTCGTGCATGGGTGGGGTCTGGCCAGCCTGGCCAGGGGGAGGGGACATGGGCGGTTGGCCGGCCTGCCTGCTGGTCAAACTCCTGGTCGAGGGGACAATTTGCACATTAGCTTTATATTATATAGGATTATATAGGATATACACTGAGTGGCCAGATTATTATGCATTCAGAGATAATAATAATCTGGCCACTAAGTGTATAATATACTACAAAATGCATGTATTTAAAGTATATAATTTAATGTAATGACATTTACACACCAAGAAACAATCACCAAAATCGAAATAAAATCGAGATTATCCCTAAGAGTTTCCTTTTGGTTCCTTATAATTTTTCCTCCTGTCCCACATACCCAACTACAATTCCCCATCACCACATTCTCTGGCAACCTTGTACTTGATACTTTGGGTTAGTTTATATTTTTCTAGAAATGTTAATAAATGGAATCATAGGATGTGTACTCTTTTTTTGGTCATCTTTCACTCATCATAATTATTTTGAGATTCCTCGATGTTGGATTTTATTAATAGTGTATTCCTTTACATTGCTGAATAATATTTCATTGTGTGGATACACTACAGTTTGTTTATCCATGCACATTTTATTGACACTTAGATTGTCAGCTGTTTTGTAACATTACCAGTAAAGCACAATGATTATCCTTGTGCTGGTATTTGTATAGATGGATAACTTTTAATTTTTATGTAAATATTCATAAGCAGAATTATTGAGTCATATATTTGATTTTTAAAGAAATCATGAAACTGTTTTTCAAAGTACCATTTTATATTCCCACCAGCAGTGTATGAGAGTTTTAGTTATTCCATATCCTTGCCAAAACTTGATTTGATCATCTATTTTTACTAGAGGCCTGGTGCATGAAATTCGTGCATGGGTAGGGTCCCTAGGCCTAGCTGGCGATCAGGGCTGATCTGTGAGGCGACTGAGGGGTTGGTCGGGGGACTGCCTTGGCTGGCCTGGTGCTGCCCACTCGCCACCGGTTCACCAGCCCTGCCCCCCACCGCTACCACCAGTTGGGGCCTGTGGGCTGGAGACAACTCTTGCATTGAACGTCTGGCCCCTGGTGGTCAGTGCACATCATAGTGACCAGTTGTTATGCCGGTCATTCGGGTGTTTGGTCCACTGTTCGGTTGATTTACATATTAGGCTTTTATTATATAGGATTTTATTTTATTACGTAAGCCCATAAGTTTAATATCTTAACTAAAGTCATTAGTTTTTATTTTAATTTTTCTATTACTATTTACACTCTATATTATTTTGTATTGGTTTCAGGTATACAGCATAGTGATCAGTCAAATACTTTACAAAGTGATCCCCAGATATTTCAAGTACCCACCTGGCCTCATACATAGTCATTGCAATTTATTGACTATATTCTTTTTGCTGTACTTTATATCTCCGTGACTATTTTGTAACTACCAACTTGTACTTCTTAATCCCTTCACCTTTTCACCCAGCCTCCCAACCCCCTCCCATCTTGTAACCATCAGTCTATTCTTTGTATCTATGAGTCTGTTTCTATTTTGTTTCTTCATTTATTTTGTTCTTTAGATTCCACATGTAAGTGAAATAATATAATATTTGTCTTTCTCTGTATGACTTATTTCACTTAGCATAATTGCTTATATATCCATTCTACCTTGTGTTTTATTTTTTATTTTATTTTATTTTTAAATATATTTTATTGATTTTTTTTACAGAGAGGAAGGGAGAGGGAAAGAGAGTTAGAAACATCGATGAGAGAGAAACATTGATCAGCTGCTTCCTGCACACCTACCGGGGATGTGCCCGCAACCAAGGTACATGCCCTTGACCGGAATCGAACCTGGGACCTTTCAATCCTCAGGCTGACGCTCTATCCACTGAGCCAAACCAATCAGGGCAACCTTGTGTTTTATTTTTTAAGTTAAGGTACACAGCATGTTGTATACATTGCAATATGATTGACATAGTAGCAATATTTATCACATATAATTTAGACACAATATTATTATCTATATTCATGATACCATGCATTAGAAGTCTATGGCTCATTTATTTTTTACAAGGTTGTCTGCTTAAATAGTATTCATCTTACCCCATAGCCCCTATCTCATGCTAAATATCATTTTGCTCTGTATTTTAACAGGCTTGATTTTTTTCCATTTTAATGAATTTTTTGGGGTGATACTGCTTAACAAAATTATACATTTCAATTGCACAATGCTACAATACATAATCTATACACTGTATTGTGTGTTCACCGCTTCAAGTCAAGTCTCTTTCCATCACCATTTATCCCTGCTAAACGCTCCTATACCTCCCCCAAAACTCCCTCCACCTGGCAATTACCACACTGTTGTCCATGTCCATGAGTTTTTTTTCCCTTTATTTTTATTTTTTGCTCAATTCCTCCACTCCCCCCACTCAACCACCAACCAAATTATGTGTCTGTTTCTATGTTGCCTATTACTTCATTTTTTAAAATATTTTATTGATTTTTTTACAGAGAGGAAGGGAGAAGGATAGAGAGTTAGAAACATAGATGAGAGATAAACATTGATCAGCTGCCTCCTGCACACCTCCTACTGGGGATGTGCCCGCAACCAAGGTACATGCCCTTGACCGGAATCGAACCTGGGACCCTTGAGTCCACAGGCTGACGCTCTACCCACTGAGCCAAACCGGTTAGGGCTATTACTTCATTTTGTTCATTAGATTTCACACATGAGTGAAATCATATGGTATTTGTCTTTCTCTAACTGGCTTATTTCACTTAGCTTAATGCTCTCCAGGTCCATCCATGCTGTCACAAAGGGTAAGATTTCCTTTTTCACAGCCAAGTAGCAATCAACAAAGTAAATGTACCACAGCTATTTTATCTAATCATCTACTAATTGACACTTGAGCTGCTTCCAAAATCTTGGCTATTGTGGACATAGTGGTACATATATTCTTTCAAATTAGTGGTTTGGGTTTCTTTGAATAAATTCCCAGAAGTCAAATTACTGGATCATAAGGCAGTAATTCATTTTCTGAGGTATCTCTGTACTGCTTTGTACAGTGTCTGCACCAACCTGTATTTCCACCAACCATTCATGAGAATTCCCTTTTCTCTACCTCCTTGCCAACACTTGTGTGTTGATTTATCAATGATAGCCATTCTGACAGGTGTGAGGTGATATATCATTATGGTCTTAATTTACACTTCTCTGATGACTAGTGAAGTTATCTTTTCATATCAATTGTCCATCAGCATATCCTTTTTAGAGAAGTATCTATTCAGGTTCTTTGCCCATTTTTAATTGGATTATTTGAGGTTTTTGGTATTGAGTTTTATAAGTTCTTTTTAAGTTTTGGATATTAAGGCCTTATCAGATGTTTCAGGGAATATGTTCTCCCATTCAGTTGATTGGCTTTTCATTTTGTTGATGGTTTCCTTTGCTTTGCAAAAGCTTTTCATTTTGCAGATGACATATTTTATATAGAGAACTCTAAATATTCCACCAAAACACTACTAGAACTGATAAATGAATTCAGTAAAGTAACAAGATACAGAATAAATATCCAAATCAGTTGCCTTTTTATACATCACTAATGAACAACCAGGAAAAGAAACTAAGGAAACAATTCTATTTACAGCTGCTTCAAAAAGAATAAAATACCTGGGGATAAATTTAAACAAGGATATAAAAGAACTGTACTTGGAAAATTATAAAACACTGAAGAAAGAAATTGAATAAGATACAAACAAGTGGAAGAGTATACTGTGTTCATGGGTAGCAAGAATTAACATCATTAAAATGCCCATACTACCCAAAGCAATCATAGATTCAATGCCATTCCCATCAAGATACCAATGGCATATATCTGAGAACTAGAACAAATATTCTAAAAATGTATATGGAATGACAAAGATTATGAATAGCCACAGAAATTTTGAGAAAGAAGTACAAAGTTGGAGAGATTATAATACCTGATATCAAACTATACCAGAAAGCCATAGTAATCAAAACAGACTGGTACTGGCATAAAAATAAACATATAGATCGATGGAACAGAAGAATGAGTCCATAAATAATCCCACTCTTTATAGATAATTTATATTTGACAGAGGAAACAAAAAAACACACAATTGGGTAAAGATATTCTATTCAGTAAGTGGTGTTGGGAAAATTGGACAGATGTGTAAAATAATGAAATTAGACTTCCTTATACAAGAATAAACTTGCCTGGCTGGAGTGGCTCAGTGGTTGAGCATCAATCTATGAACCAGGAAGTCACAGTTTGATTCCCTATAAGGGCACATGCCCGGGTTGTGGGCTTGATCCCCAATAGGGGGCTTGCAGGAGGCAGCTGATCAATGATTCTCTATCACCATTAATCTTTCTATCTCTATATCTCTTTCCCTTCCTCTCTGAAATAAATAAAAATATATTTAGAAAATAAACTCAAAATGGATTAAAGACATTAAGTATTGAAACCATAAATATCCTAGAATAAAACATAGGCAGTAAAATCTCAGACATTTCTCATACCAATATTTTTTCTGATTTCCTCAGGCAAGGGAAACAAAAGACAAAGTAAACAAATAGGATTACATGATTTTTTTTTAATTCCACATATAAGTGTTATCACACCTTGTCTTTCTCTGCTTGACTTATCTCACTTAGTATAATTGCTCAAGGGCCATCCCGTTGTCCCAAATGACAGGATAACCTTCTTTCTCATGGTTGATTAATTATATTGTGTATATATACCACATTATTTTTATCCATTTTTCCATTGATTAGCATTTGTGTTGTTTCCATATTTTGGTTATTGTGAATAATGCTGCGATAAACATGGAAGTAACTACCGTGTTTCCCCTAAAATAAGACAGTGTTTTATATTAACTTTTGCCCCCAAAGACACGCTAGGTCTTATTTTCAGGGGATGTCTTATTTTTCCATGAAGAAGAATACGGTACACATTTATTGTTAAATGAAAATAAAGGAAATTTATTACCTGTATACGGTACGGTTGTACGGTAGTTGTCAACACAAACCAGACAAACTGTGAATCCTACAGTATCAAGAATTTACTCATTTATTCAATGACAATCATGTCATCATCTTCTGAAACATCATCATAACAATCCAATTCCTGAATTTCCTGGTGAATTTCTTGTGACTCCATTTCTTTCAGAATCAGTGGACCAAATCTCTCATGTTTAGCAATAGCACTCTCTTTAAATGAGTACTTCTTGTCAAGGTAGCCTGCTGGCAGTGCATTTGCAATGCAACTGTCAGTGATTTTCTCCCATGAATTCTTCACCTAAGTCACAACTTCTTGCAGTTTAGGTTTCACAAACTTTCCACGCTGATTTCTCTCCATTCTATTTTCAATGTAGTCATTAATTTCCATGCGCAAATTGTCTTTGAATGGCTTGTTTATTGCAACATCAAGAGTCTGGAGATAGGCCGTCATTCCTGCGGGAATCATTATCTGATCTATTTTTCTTTCGTGAAGAAATGTCTTCATATCTTTAGCGCGGTGAGTGCTGGCTGCATCCCAGACTAGCAGACCTCTTTGGCACCCTCACATAACAAGCGGCAGCATTAAATCGACCCACTTCCTTATAACTGCTTGTGTGGCCCAGGCTTTTACAGTTTCAAGAATAAAAACGCCCAAAACACGTTCAATCTTTTCCTTCTTGCCCTTAGAAATGATTAAAGGTGGGATTTTAGTGCCATCCAGACGAATTGCCAAAATACAGGAAACACGTGCACTTTCGTAAGCAGTGGAGGGAATGTACGCTAAGGAGGCACCCCGCTGTCAATTGTTGTTTGAGATGATTGGCCCATAAACACTGCAGTTTCATCCATAGCAATCATGTTGGAAAGACTGTATTTAGAGAAGTCAGCATCATCAATAAAGGACTTGAATGCAAGTGCTCGCTTAATAACTTGAGTATCTTCCAACCTAAACAATGTTGTAGATCTTCTTAAAGACAGTTCACTTCGCTGAAGGAAATTTTCCAGCCAGTGTTGTGATGCTTTGAAGTCTTCGGGGGCTATGTCAAACTGTGGTGCCATTGCAAGGGCAAATTCTTGAATCTGAGCCCTATTCACAACCAAAGCCTTTGATCTCCTGTCAACAACCCATTCACAGATCAGGTCTTCCAGCTCGGAAAATAATGGTTGCCGACCTGATCCACACTTGCGCTTTTTAGCATTTCCCTTGTCCGCTTGTTCAATGTGGTTACCATACTCTTCTCGCCATTTTCGGACCAATCGGATACTCAACATCTTCTCTTTGCAGAGAGCAGTAAGATTTTGGCCCCAAGAGTCTTCCACGATTCCTTTCTAGTACTCCACGGAGTAGCTTTTTCTTTTTGCGCTCATTTCTAGGGGTAAAAAAAAAGGAATTGGGGTATCAAGGTGGGGGGAGGGGGATCACTCAAAATGACACAGGGGGGATCAGAGGGGAGAATCAAAATAGCACAGGAGAATCAGAGGGGGGATTACCATTTTATTAACCCCTTTTGATCCTCCTGTGTCATTTTGATTGCCCCCTCTGATCCTCCTGTGTCATTTTAAGTGATCCCCCTCCCCCCACCCCTGTGCCACTGAACACCTTCACCAGACATCCCCCCTACCCCTTTATCAGACATTTACCCCCTGGGGCCTGCCTGGGGACTGTCACTGGGCTTGCTGGGGCCTGGATCTGGGCTGGAGCAGGGTCTGCCACTGAATGAGAACCTTCAGTTATCATGAAGGCGGCCGCGAGCATCAGGTAGTGTCACCAGAGACAGACCAGCACTCACCACCTTCGCCGCGACCCGTCTGCTCTAATCCTCCTGTTCTACACACATCTGTGAAAGTCTCTCCCACCCCGCACTCACCGCTCACTCCGACCTCATCTCCGCCTCCACACAGCAGTGACGTCAGGACTCCACGTAATGTCACTGGTTGCTAGACGCCAGTCGGGGCCGCTCTAGCGACCAGTTTACAGTAAATTAATTTTCATTCTGAGACAGAGCCTGGGGGCCTTATTTTCGGGGGATGCCTTATATTTCACTCAGAAGGAAACCTGTAAGTAGGTCTTATTTTCGGAGGATGTTTTATTTTCGGGGAAACACGGTATTTCTCATCAAACTTCTGTTTTCATTTCCTTTGCTTACATACACAGAAGTGGAATGGCTAGATTGAATGGTAGATCTGTTTTAATTTTTTGAGGAGCTTCCATAATGGTTTGCATTGTAGCTGTACCACTTTACATTCCCATCAACAGTATACAGAGTTCTTGTTTCTCTGTGCCCTCTCAACACTTATCTCTTGACTCTGGAGATTTTTTCTTTCTTTTTATTGAATTTATTGAGGTGACATTGGTTAATAAGATTACATAGGTTTCAAGTATATATTTTTATGATACAGGATCTTCATATTGCATTGTGTGCCCACCAGCCAAAGTCAGATCATCTTCTATAACCATATATTTGACCGTCTTTACCCTTTACTCCCCTACTCCCCTTCACTGCAGTAACCACCATACTGTGGTCTGTATCTATGATGTTTTTTTGTGTGTGTGTTTTGTTTGTTTGTTTTTAAAAAATGTTGAAAGTATTACATATGTTCCCTTTCCTTCCCCATTTAACACTTCTAGCCCACCCTTTTCACCCTCTATTGTCTGTGTCCATGGGTTATGCATATATGCATACAAGTTCACTGATGGATCCCTTCCCACCCATCCACCCTCCCCTGCCTTCCCTCTGAGATTCCACAGTCTGTTCTATGCATCTATGTCTCTGGATCTATTTTGTTCATCAGATCATTTTGTTCATTCAAATCCACATATGAGTGAGATCATGTGATGTGTCTATGAGGTTTTTTTTTTCTTGTTGTTCATTTGCTACTTTCAGTTTTCTATCCCATATATAAGTGAAATCATTTGGTCCTTAACTTTTCTGACTTATTTCACTTAGCATGATATTCTAAAGGTCCACCCATGTTGTTGCAAATGGCAGTATTTTATATTTTCTTATAGCTGAGGCTGAGTAGTATTTCATTGTATATATGTACCACATCTTCTTTATCCAATTATCTATTAAAGGATGATTTGTTTCCATGTCTTGGTCACCACGAATAATGCTGCAATGAACATAAGAGTGCATATATTTTTGAGAATAAATATTTTCTATTTTGGAGGGAATATGCTTATAAGAAGGATTTTGGGGTCACATGGTAGCTCTATTCTTAATTTTTTTAGGAACCTCCATACTGTTTCCATAGTGGCTGTACCAATTTACATTCCCACCAGCAGTGAATGAGGGTTCCCTTTTCTCCACAATGTCTCCAACACTTGTTGTTACTTGTATTGTTGATAATAGCCATTCTAACACGTGTGAGGGAGTTATATAGTTGTAGTTTTGATTTGCTTTTCTCTAATTAGTGAAGTTGAGCATCATTTCATATATCTGTTCACCATTTGTATGTCTTGCTTTTCAAAAATCTTTATTGTTGAAAGTATTACATAGGTCCTCCTTTTCCCCCCCATTAACTTCTTCCAGCTCACTCACATTCCCCCACCAGGCCTTCACCAACCCATCATCTGTGTCCACAGGTTATGCATATTTGCATACAAGTTCTTTGGTTGATCTCTTCCCATCCACCCTCCCCTGCCTTCCCTCTGAGGTTCAACAGTCTGTTCATGCTTCTGTGTCTCTGGGGCTATTTTTGATCCTCAGTATATTTGGTTCATTAGATTCTACATATGAGTGAGATCATGTGATACTTATCTTTCTCTGACTGGCTTATTTTGCTTAGCATAATACTTTCTAGGTCCATCCATGCTGTTGCAAATGGTAAGAGGTCTTTCGTTTTTACAGCTGCATAGTATTCCATTGTGTGGATGAAGTATCTAACAGGTTTTTTATCCACTCATATGCTGAGGGGCACTTAGGATGTTCAATTTGTCTTTTTTATCTGCTATATCTCTACTTAATATTTGAACATATGGAATGGAATTATAAATGTTTTAGTGTCCTTATCTTCTGATTCTAACATGTGTTAGGCATGGGTCAATTTTATTTATTTGTTTGTTTGTTTGTTTGTTTATTTAAAGATTTGTTGTTTTTTTAATGTTTTTTATTTATTTTTAGAGAGAGAAAGGAAGGAAGATGGATAGATAAAGAAACATCAATGAGAAACATCATCCATTGGCTGCCTCCTGCATGCCTCCTGCTGGGGATCGAGCCTGCAACCCAGAGATGTGCCCCTGACAGGGAATCAAACCGGTGACCTCTTGATTCCTTGGTTGATGCTCAATCCCTGAGCCACACTGGCTGGGCTGGCAAATTTTTTTTAATCCTCACCTGAGGACATGCTTATTGGTTTTAATGAGAGGGGAAGAGAGAGAGAGAGAGACAGGGAGAGACAGAGAGAGACAGACAGACAGGTGAGAGAGAAACATCCATTGGTTGCCACCCACATGCACACTGAGTAGAAATATAACCCACAATCCAGGTATGTGCCCTGACTGGGAATCAAACCTGCTACTTTTCGGTATACAAGATGGTGCTCCAACCACCTGAGACACACTGGCCAGGCCTTGTGGGTCAATTTTGATTGACTTTTTCTTTTTAGAATATATTTTTATTGATTTCAGAGAGGGAAGGAGAGGGAAAGAGAGATAGAAACATCAGTGATGAGAGAGAATCATTGATCAGCTGCCTCATGCAGGCCCCCACAGGAGATCAAGGCTGCAACCTGGGCATGTGCCCTGACCAGGAATCCAACAGGGACCTCCTGGTTCATAGGTCAATGCTAAACCACTGAGCCACGCCGACTGGGCTTGATTGACTTTTTTCTCCTTATTATGAATTTTATTTTTCTTTTCTATGAATGATAATCTATATATATAAAAGGCTAATATGCAAAGTGTCCCCTCGGGAGTTTGACCAGGAGACTGGGAGTCTGATTGCTCACTATGATGTGTGCTGACCACCAGGGGGCAGCATGGAACAAAGGGAGGCCCAGGCCGGCAGCCAGCAGCCAGGGAAGGAAGGCCCCGGCCAGCAGCTAGAAGACCCCAATTTGCCCTGATCACCGGCCAGGCCTAGGGACCCTACCCATGCACAAATTTTGTGCACTGGGCCTCTAGTTTTTTATAAGAAGCCAGGCATAGTGAATTTTACCCCAGTGGGTGCTAGACACATTTTTATTTATATAAATATTCTTGAGATTTATTCTGGGCCACAGTTAAGTTAGGGGAAACAATGTGGTGCTTTTAAATCTTCCTTCTAATACATTTTTTTAAGTCTAGGGCTCCTCACTACTCAGGGAGGTTACCTGTAAGAACTCTAACAAATACTCCATGAATTATGAGATTTTCCAGTCTGGCTGATGGGAACAGGCAATATACTCCAATTTGCATGAGTTCTGATTTCTCTATAATCCTTTCAGATAGTTCTTAACATTGCCTTTGGTAGTTTCCCCCCAAAAAAACATATATGGCTTTATCAGTAATCAGCTGAATAGTTGAGGGAGACCCTCCACAGATCTCTGTAGTTCTTTATCTGATCTTCTCACCTCTGGTTGTCTGTCCTGCTAACTCCCTCTCTCCCTTGGTCTCTCCTAACTCTGAGGGAAACTGTCAGGCTCTGCCTAGGTTTCTGTTACCTGAACAGCTGCTTGAAAACTCTCTCTTCAAGGTGGTAAGCTGGGGCAATCATAGGGCGTACTTGATTTGTTTTCTGTATTTTAAAGATCACTCTTCCTCACTCCTAATCTTTGCCCTCTTGAAAGCTATTGTGTCCTATGTTTATGGTGTGGCGTTGTTTCTGGGAGGTGGGTGAGAGGGTTGTTTCAAAGAGGTTGGTGAATCATTCTAGTCCCTGGTATTCCATCTTGGCCAGAGGAAGAAGTCCTTGTACCATTGGAACATTTATCATTTTATGATTATCACTTAGGTCTGTTTTTTTATATTTTTTATATTATTTGGCATTTATTTATGCCCATCTGTCCTTTTTCCAATTGGTTTTTGTTGATTGTTCTATTCCCTTATATTATTAAACCATTTACATTATTCTTCAAATTATTATGTTACTTCCTAGAATTTTTAGTTTCACTGCTTCTGCTATTGATGAAAAGTTTACAAAATAATGATTTTGTTTCTATTTTAGAAGATGCTATTTAAGGAGAGCTTACTTCTCCTTTCTCTAAAATATGCTTGGCAGAAAGTTTACTTAAAATTATCACATAATTTCATATATTTAAAATTGTTTTTCACTATAAGGTTATATTATTTTTATAACATTTTTATGATCAAAGATAAAATAAGCATATTCACATTTAGTTACTCTGATGAAAAACTTGATACTCTGACCACTATTGTGCTAGCAGTCAGTTTCTACACTTTGATTTATGTTTTAGTTTCTCTACTATTTTATTCAGTAAACCATTAGTTATTGGGTGTATTAACAAATGGAATCCTCCCTCCTATGCTGTATCCATATACACATACTCCTATACTTTGGGATTTAACTTACCAGCAAAGATCAATAGTTCCTTTCTCCTCTTAACCATTTAGCACATTCCAGGATAACTCCTGCTACTTTACATTTTTATTTTCCCTCTCTAACCACATTTCAGTCCCACAGATTTGGTATTCTCTGATTTAAAAATAATAAGTAAATATATACTGTATATTGAAAAATCTATCTCAAAATTCTCTTTTGACAATCAACTGTTCAGAGTACAGGTTTGTTTACCCTAGGGGTAGGTTAGATCAAACTGATTGAAAATATAATGATGTTGTCATATTTTGAGAAAATGTGAAATTGTATGTATTTGCTAAAAAAATTACTGATATATAGTTTCATTTTTAATTTTTTATTTTAATTTAGGATTTGCTTTCCCATATGCTGCATATGGACCCACATCAGCGGTACACTACAGAACAAGTATTAAAACACTCATGGATAACCCACAGAGACCAGTTGCCAAATGATCAGCCAAATAGAAATGGTACATCATATGTCATTAAGGTAAAACATACTTTTATGTACCTTCTAAATGCTTGATACTTTATAAAGCCATTGCATGCCATTCACTCATGACCACTTATGTAATTACTTTAAAGCATCTTTATTTTTTAAAGATTATTTATAGCCCTAACTGGTTTGGCTCAGTGGATAGAGTGTCAGCCTGTGGACTGAAAGGTCCCAGGTTCGATTCCGGTCAAGGGCATATACCTTGGTTGCAGGCACATCCCTATTAGGATGTTTGCAAGAGGCAGCTGATAGATATTTCTCTCTCATCGACGTTTCTAACTCTCTATCCCTCTCCTTTCCTCTCTGTAAAAAATCAATAAAATATAATTTTAAAAAGATTATTTATATATTTGTTTTATTCTATTTATTTTTAAATAACAGCCATGGTCCTTTTTTTTTTTTTGCCTATAGCCTTTCTGATGATAAATACCAGTTTCTTGATTATATTTGCTTAGCTTTTAGAAAACACTAGGGCTAGGACTAGATTAAATGCAAATTTCATATGGAAACAAAAGATTGCTATTGATTTCTAAATTAATAACCATCAGTGCATGTTCCTATATTTCTAGACATTGAACCTAGATTTTAAATTTTAGTAATTTATGCATTCATCTCTTTTTGGACACAGATTGTTTCTATGTCTTGACTATTGTGAATAATGCTGCAGGGAACAAGGGAGCACAGATAACTCTTTGATGATAAAGATGTTGTGATAGACACACATACAATGGAATATTATTCATCTTTAAAAAAGGAGATCCTGCCATTTGCAACAATATGCATGGTGTACCTGGAAGACATGATATTAAGTGAAATAAGCCAGACATAGAAATGCAAAAGCTACATGATCTTTTGTATATGTGGAATCTAAAAAAGTCAAATATGTAGAAGCATAAAGTAGAATGGTGGTTTCTAGGGTGGAGGGGAAAATGGGGAGATGTTGGTCAAAGTATATAACATTGAAGTTATGCAGGATGAATAACTCCAGAGATCTAATGTACAGCATAATAGTACCATATTGAATACTAGAATTTGCTAAGAGATTTCAGGTACTCTCATCACACACACAAAAAAAATGATAACTCTATGAGGATATGCTGATTAGCCTTACTATAGTAATCTTATACTATGTATTTAAGAATATTGTGTTTATATACAATAATATGTACAATTCCTATAAAAATAAAATTTATTTATTTTTAGTTTATCTTTGTTATTGAAAGTATTACATATGTCCCCTTTTCCCCTTTTGACCCCTTCCTCCCGGCTCCAGTCCCCTCCCCAGGACTTCACCACATTTATTGTCTATGTCCATGGGCTATGCATATATGTACATAAGTTTTTTGGTTAATCTCTTTCTGCCCGCCCTTTCTTCTGAGATTAAAAAAAATTAAAAACTTGTAAAACCAAATTAAATTAGTGATGAAAGACTAATAAAATGATATATTGTAAGACACATAGTTATTGAAATAAGAAATATACAAGTAATCAGGTATTAATTCTTCAAAGGTGCATCTATGTACAAGTCAAGTATTTTCAATTATTTTCCTAGGCAAAAAAAGAAAAGCTGTAGTTAAATCTCTTGTGATATACTTGGAAGTTTTTTTTTTCACCTTCAGAGATTATGATTCAGTTTGTAATATTTCTCATTATTTTAGGGAGCAGTGGTTGCCACATATTCAGCACTGACTCACAAGACCTTCCAACCAGTCCTAGAGCCTGTTGCTGCCTCCAGCTTAGCTCAGCGACGAAGCATGAAAAAGAGGACTTCAACTGGCTTGTAAGATTTCCAGTGTTCCTCTGACAAACTGGATGAAGAGAAAAGGCAAATGTGTAGCTTTTGCCTAATCTTATATCAAAGGCATTGTTTTCTGCTACATTACTTGAATATTCTGTTTAAGTCTTCTTATTTAGGGGCAGTGAAATTAAAAAATAAACATACACGGGTCCACAATACTCACAATATGCTGTTTTACAGTAGTGTCCCAGATTTATTTAAATATATATGGTATCTACAAGGTCCTAACAGCTTCTCTGCACACTAACTTCTAAAGTTCCTTTTAAATAGTTACTTTTGTAGTTTTTCTGGTTTCATACAATAATGGTTTGGTGAATCATTACCAATAATCAAGATGCAAATATAACAGTATAATGCAAATCAATTTCAGTATTTTTTGACATAAGATCCTGAAGGATAGGCTTTTTTAAAAAAAAAAAAGAAAGAAAAACAAATTGAAAGTAATTTGTAGAAGCTCATTATTGTGTACAACCAAAGGGCTCCATTCATTTGGTAGTAACTCCACTCTGTAATTACTAAAATGTAGACATAGTAGTTTGATGCCAGTGCAAAATTTATTTGTGCTAATATGTGAATGCCTGATATGGTTGGTGCCAAAGTTTTTACAGAAGAATTAAATCACAGATAATGTGTGCAGTCAGGCCTGTAGATTATCCATAAGTGGCCTCATCTAGAAATAAAGGTTTTCATAAGGCTTCTGTAAAGTTCACTTCTGATGGAATTCTACTACAAAAGAAGAATTTTTAGCCAAAGGTTTTATATTGCTGTTGTGACCTACTAAACAATTAAGCCTTTGAAAATAAAGTACATGGTGTTCATACTACCTTGGTTTTATGTAAGCTGACTTTCAAGTGAACCAGTTGGATTTAGTCAACATCTGCCCACCCCACCCCCCCTTATAATGAATTGCACTATTGTTTTTTTGGACTTCCATGTGCTTTAAATTATGGTGTATCATAGTAGTATACCTTGAATTCTATGGAATATAGTTGAAATTTTACTGTAGTGAAGTTGTGAGCTTAGCACAGATGATATAGTATAATGCATATCAGTAAATTTTAGACAATGCTACATAATAGTTATACTTCAAGAAGCTAAACTGGCATTTTAAATAGGAAATAATATGAATGATCTGCATAAAATTTGAACACATTTTAAAATTATAAAAGAAATATGGCCAAATTGGTCTGGTCTTATTAAATTTTATGATTCAGAATCACTATGTATTAAGTATTGTTTTCTCTAAGTGATACAATTTTAAAGAATCTTTTTGTGTTGTTGAATAAAATACTACTACTACTACTGATAGAAAGAACACATGAATGTAAACTGGAGGATATTACAGTTTTGTTTAGTGAATATAAGTGAACTACTTATGTATGCTAGGTGTACTGTTTGCTCTGTATTTTATTTTGCTTAATTCTGAGAGAGAGTTGATTCCTAATTGCTGAAGTATATAACTTAACCTAGGAGACATAATTTTGGTATTTAATAAAAGAAACTATACATATTATCTTTACCATGTGATATATATTCCATGCACAAGGATGTTTCTTGGGTGTGACGTGTAAAAGTATGTATCTTTATTTTGAGGTGTCTTTTTCCAATAATTGAAAGACATTAAAGAACATTTAATGTCGCATGGAAAATAGTGCTTAGAAATAGATTGGTATCATATCTTGTAGACTTTTGTGCTCCAATTTGTTTTTTTTTTTCTTTTCTTGTTTTGCTTTATTACTGGAAGCAATTGTATGTGACAATTTGTGTCCATATATTCAGACTTATTTTCCTCTTGCCGTTATGTTCTTTGTGCTTGTATGCCTTCCTATCAAAAGTGATAGGACAAACTCAGAGATATGATTTTCATGGTGAACTTTTGAGAGCAGAGATACTATTTCCATGTCTACTTTTATAGTATAAAATTAAGATAAGTGAAATTGGAAAATGAAAAATAATAAAAAATAACTTTCAGTCTTTCCATAATCAATCATTTTTTAAAAAGTAGATTATCTTAACTAATTTACCAATGAATTTGTACAGAAGGGTCATGCCATACAGTCCTTTTATGAAAGAAACACAATCAGAATGAAGCAGTGAACAGCATGATTCCTCATCATTCATTGAGGATTGACAATGTGTAAAAGATACAGATATGCTAGTGGATTTTTCCTATAATTCTGCAAGAGTTTTCTTCTGGAAAATTCAAACATGGTAGCTTAACAGTAGTAGGGAGCAACCTTATAAGGGAAAGCTTGAAACTATATCCTCATTTTGTAGAAGGAACCCAGTTAGGGATGCCTAATCATGTGTCCATTTGGCTATAACTCTAAAGCAACAAATGCAGATGGGAATGGGGCTTCTATAAATGCTTAAGCATTAAAAATATTTTTATAAAACTTTACAGTGCTGTAATTTCTAATGACCTCATGAACAATGATTTTGCATTGCTTTTCTTTCTAGTTGATGCTTCTTGGTAGTATTTAATGATAGCACAGTTTGGGATTGTTATTGTTATCTGGAAGGGAGAGAACATTTTTTCCTCAAAGGGAAAACACCAATTTTACCAAGATAGACAAACAATATAATGTCCTAAGGCACATAGTATGAATAAACTCAGGAAACCAATTGCAAGAAAATTGAAATAATAGTGCCAGTGATGGTGATTTTGTGGGGAAATAAAGGTTTCAGTTGTTTCATGAAAAATGAACTTTAACCTATTTTGTTAGACCCAGTAATACCTAAAGTGATTTTTATAATTTATTGCCTTTGATAATTAAACATAGTAAAACATTTTTATAGTACCTTTGGTAACCCAAAGGGATTTCATATGTGTAGTCAACCCACAAACTTAAGCACAGATGCTTAGTGTTTATTAAAGCATCATGCGGAAATACAGAAAACAAAACAAATAAAAATCATGCTGAAATAGTGCTGACCACTTATAAACTTATTTATATTGATTGAATAGTATTTTCCTCACAAGAGACCCTTCATATCTGAAGAAGAACCACTTATCTTGGCCCTAAGGTTAACTAGAAAACTGAGGCTTTATACTAGGCAAAGTATGTCTTTGGCATTCTCTACATTTTCTTTCTCTAGCCTTCTAGCCCCTGTGTGCTATCCTATTTGATTACCTCACAGAGGACTCCATGATTAAATTATTCCTAAAAGATTTTGTGCCCCAAAATGACCTCACGCCCTTCTCCTTACTCAAATCAGAACTTCCATTACCACAGAGCAGCTATTTTCATTGAATTAATTCACATTTTTCTGTCAGTGGTTAGTAGATAATTGGCATTTTTCAAGAAATATGTCCATTAATCAAATGAGTTTCTACTTGCTGGATTTTTAGGCAATTGAACCAGATGAGAATAATTTAAAATTCAGTTATTATCAGGGAAGATATTTTTGGGCAAGGAATTTACTCAGTATGCTACAAGGCCAGATTATCATATAATTTCCTTCCTTTCCACTTATCAATTTACATTTCCTTTTAAAACCACCCATGCTTTTTAATAACAATGAAATTTACAATGAACTTCTGTGACAGAACGGTGTGGAGGGTAGCAGTTCTTGTCAAGCCCATATTTATCTGTAGTCTTGTTTCTCATAGCATGTGATCTATAATATAATGATTCTCCTACTGCTCCCAGGCTCTTATTCTTATTGTATTTATAGAGAAAAATAGGGCACAGAAAGGATGAAGGCAAACTGTCAGTGGAGTCAAAATATCCGGATCCTTTGTCTAGATTTCAGCACACAGAGATCCTATTAACACAATATTAAATCTGAACAATAATGCAAGGCATATTAAGTATAGATTGGCCAATTGCAATTAAACTTTTAGAACAATTTCTTACATTCATCAGCTTATTCAGATAATTTTGGCATGTATCTCAAAATAAATGATTGCTGAAATTAATAGAACAATCCAGTAGTGTGTTTTCTGCATCCCTATGCAAGGCTGCAGTGGCATTGATAGTGATTATTCACAAATACATTTTACTCATGGATGCAATATTCCTGCATTAGTCTTACAATATAGTGAAGTCCATCATATAATTTTAATAAAATGATAATGCTTGATCACTTAAAATTCAAGTTGGTTGCTAATAGTTAAGGTATAGTCACTCTTAAATAATAGGTATTTGTTTCTTTGAACTATGAAGAGAAACACAACGTAAAAGTATTTTTAGAAGACAAATAGTCAAGCTTGCTTAGTTATATTGTAGTGCACAAAGTATGTACCTTTTAGTTTGTTGACCAGCAAGAAAACTTTGCTAAGTGCTTAGAAATACGTGTGTGTGTGTGTGTGTGTGTGTGTGATTGCCAAATTAGGATTTGCTTTATCACATTTCTAAACCTTGGACAATAAAGTGTCTGTTTTGCTTTCATTCTAATTGTCTAATTATGTAAATTAATCTACTCTTCAAAAGGTATTTATTAAGCATACTAGAGGCCCGGTGCATGAAAATTCATGCACTAGAGGGGGTGGTCCCTAAGCCTGGCCTGCCCCCTCTCGCAGTCCAGGAGCCTTCCGGGGTGGGAGGTGACCTGGCAATCAGGGAAAGGCGATGCCCCATCACACCTCTGCTGCTGCCACTGCCCGCAGCGCAAGCCTCTGCCAGCCCTGGTTACCTGAGCCTTGGGAGGCCCTGGGCAGCTGGGCAGCTGCCATTCAAGGCTTGCCTGTGCCTTGGGCAGGCCCTGGGTGGCTGGGGGGCTCAGGGGACTGGGGAACTCCAGAGGCAGGTGCACGGAACTGCTGGGCCCGCCTGCTGCCCCGGCAGGGCTGAGGGGACTGGGTGCCACCATCTTGTGGCTGTGGGCGCTGCCATCTTTGAGGGTGTGGCAGTCAATTAGCATATTCCCTCCTTATTGGCTGTGGGCGCCACCATCTTTGCAATGGTGTGAGGGTCAATTAGCATATTCCCTCTTTATTAGATAGGATAATTTTATATGGGACAATTCTAGAGAATGTACTAAGTGCTTTAGTTTCTTAATAAATTGTCATAATGTAACCAATTAGATTTTTTGCTTTTTTCTTTTGTATTAACTAATATTGTTCAGGTCGCATTTGAGTTTTCAAACTCACTCTCTCTGAAATTGAGACAATGTGTAGCAAAAAATAAAGTAAGTTTGTGTTTTAATATGATAACAAGAAATTCAACATCACAAAAGCATTCTAACAAGAAATATCCATTCTTAAAGTTATATAAGAAATCCTAATTAAATATTGAAATGCCAGCATGGTTTAGAAAGGAGAATTTATCTTGCATTAAACTCTACAGTACAAAAAAAGGAGAATGAGGTGTTTCTGTGTTAAAAAAATTTTAAAACCATATGTAGTGTTCATTAACATCGTGTTTATGCAGAGTGACTATTTTGCTATAGCCACCACTCAAAAACAAACAAAAAACATGATCTTGCCAACAATTCCCAAGCACTTTTGGATTCCTATACTTATTTTCTGATATAGAAAATATGATATTCACTGACATTTTATTGAACTTCTTAAAACAGAAACGGCAATAAATAGAAGTATGTGTAAATTTGATTCACATGTACTTAAAATCTTTAATGTGGATATTGAAAGAGGTGGTCCTCAATGTTCACACAACTGTATTTTCTTTTTCTGACTACATTATGCAGTTTATACCACTATTTATCTTATAAGTGTTTTTTAAAGCCTTGCTTCTTTTGACATGAAAGTTGTTATTGTACTACATTTTTCATGTAAAACCCAATCCAGTAGTGCATTTTATAGTGTTTTTTCCCTCACAGTGCTGCTAAAGAAATGGCTATCATCTTGAATTTACAACATGCCAAAGATTACATAGAATTTATAGTTATTTTTTTGTTAAAACTCTGTGAGCAACATTTATCAACATATGTTAAATTACTGACATTTTCTGGGTACTAAATAAAAAGGCTGCAACTTTCTAATATTTTATGGTTGACCTTGCTTGATCATTTATGATTATAAAACTGCTTTGATCAACTGGATAGCTACTTGCAGATTTCATTGAAGGTACCTGTACATTGTTCAGGAGCCAGTTGCAAAAAATGTATTTAAAGATATTATTTGTTTATGTATATACCTTGATATTTCCAGAATGGTAATATTTTCTCACTTTAGTATTACTCTCTTATTTATTTATTTATTTATTTATTTATTTATTTATTTATTTATTTAAATAAATCTTTATTGTTCAGATTATTACAGTTGTTCCTCTTTTTTCCCCCCATAGCTCCCCTCCGCCTGGTTCCCACCCCCCCCTCTGCCCTTACCCCCTCCACACTGTACTCATCCATAGGTGTAAGATTTTTGTCCAGTCTCTTCCCGCACCCCCCACATCCCCTTACCCCCGAGAATTGTCAGTCCACTCCCTTTCTATGCCCCTGATTCTATTATATTCACCAGTTTATTCGATTCATCAGATTATTTATTCACTTGATTTTTAGATTCACTTGTTGATAGATATGTAATTATTGTCACTTTGTTGTTCATAATTTTTATCTTTACCTTTTTCTTCTTCTTCCTCTTCTTAAAGAATACCCTTCAGCATTTCATATAATACTGGTTTGGCGGTGATGAACTCCTTTAGCTTTTTCTTATATGTGAAGCTCTTGATCTGATCTTCAATTCTCAATGACAGCTTTGCTGGGTAGAGTAATCTTGGTTATAGGTTCTTGCTATTCATCACTTTAAATATTTCTTGCCACTCCCATCTGGCCTGCATAGTTTCTGTTGAGAAATCAGCTGACATTCATATGGGTACTCCCTTGTAGGTAACTAACTGTTTTTCTCTTGATGCTTTTAATATTCTCTCTTTGTCTTTTGCTCTTAGCATTTTAATTATGATGTGTCTTGGTGTGGTCCTCTTTGGATTCCTCTTGTTTGGGTTCCTCTTGTTTGGGTTCTAAAAAGAGCTGTTAGAACCTTCTAAGTCTATTTCTTTCACCAGGTCAGGGAAGTTTTCTGTCATTATTTCTTCAAATAGGTTTTCAATACCTTGCTCTCTCTCTTCTTCTGGCACCCCCATAATTCGGATGTTGGTATGCTTGAAGTTGTCCCAGAGGGTCCTTACACTATCTTCATATTTTTGGATTCTTTTTTCTTTTTGCTCTTCCAGTTGGGTGTTTTTTGCTTCTTCGTATTTCAAATCTTTGACTTGATTCTTGCGATCCTCTAGTCTGCTGATGGATCTCTGTATATTATTCTTTATTTCAGTCAGTGTATGCTTAATTTCTAGTTGGTCCTTTTTCATATCCTCGAGGGACTCACTAAACTTATCCGTGGTTTCTAGAAAGTTCTTGAAAAATGTTATAACCGTGGTTTTGAACTCTATATCAAGTAGTTTGCTTTCCTCCATTTCTGTCATTTGTAACATGTTTCTTTGTCTCCGCATTTTGGCTGCTTCCCTGAGTTGATAGGGTAGCTTTGTGTGTTAGGTGTCCTTTAGGGCCCAGTGGCTCAGCCTCCCCAATTACCTGAGGTGGACACTCTTGGTGCACCCCTTTGTGGACTGTGTGCACAGTCTTGTTGTAGTTAAGCCTTGATTGTTGTTGGTATCCCTGGATGGAATTGACCTCCAGTCCAATTGGCTGTGAGGATCAGCTGTGTCTACGATAGGAGAACTTCTGTGCTGGAGACACCTTTATGGTGCAGGACTTGCTTCAGTGGGGCTTTGGTGCTCACTGAGTCTGCCCCCTGAGTGTGTCCCTTATCGATCTGAGGAGTTATAATCTGGATGGTTGCACTCTGACCACTGGGTACACTGGCCCTTGGATTTCCAAGGAGGTGCAAATTTCGCTCTGCCTGAGGCCACCCAGCAGGAGCTATGGAGAGATCTGCAGATTCCTCTTCTTTGTTTGGGGTTTGGAGGTGCCCAGATGAGGCCCAGTTGTGAAGTAATGCAGCTGTTGTGGAGCCTTGGGCTTTCTTTTGGAAGTTCTGGGGCTCTCTGACCCAGCTGCAGTTTGTTAGGTAATTTTAGATTGCAAAGGGCCAAGCCATTAATATGCAAAAGCCTCTATGCACAGCTGGGTTGGGGTTGTAAATTGGGTGGGGAGGGGTCTCAGGGAATCAACAGGGCAGAGCAAACAACAAGGGCTGACCTTCAGCCCTGCCATAAGAGGCCCCCAGGTCTCAGTGTCCCGTGGTAATCGCTGCAAGCACCTCTGAGAAAAAGCTGCCCTGTGTTCCAGCCAGATGCCAGATAGTCCAGTTTCCCCCCGTATGAGTCTGGGTCCCCAGTGTCTTGCCCGGAACTGGAGTTCAGAGTAGTCGGGAGCTTGTGTCTCCCTCCTGATTGAAAAAGACAATCGTGTCCTCAGTTGCCAGCCCTTTCCGCGCGCGCTTCCGTACCTCCGTACTTTACTTCCACACCTCCTCTGAGTCTCAGTGTGCTTTTCTCTTCCCTTCTAGTTGTAGCATTTCCACTCAGCCAGCCTTCCTGTGGTTCTGGATGATGTCCGCTTTGTCTTTTAGTTGTAGTTTTGAAGTGGTTGTGCAAGGCAGCAAGTTCAGGTGTTTACCTATGCCGCCATCTTGATTTCTCTAGTACTACTCTATTCTAAATTGCTTATAATGGAAGATGATTCAAGAAAATGAAGATGAGCCGAAACCGGTTTGGCTCAGTGGTAGAGCGTCGGCCTGCGGACTGAAAGGTCCCAGGTTCGATTCCGGTCAAGGGCATGTACCTGGGTTGCGGGCATGTCCCCAGTAGGGGGTGTGCAGGAGGCAGCTGATCGATGTTTCTCTCTCATCGATGTTTCTAACTCTCTCTCCCTCTCCCTTCCTCTCTGTAAAAAATCAATAAAATATATTTTAAAAAAAAAAGAAAATGAAGATGAAGTTACAACATTTTTAGGACTTATCGGGAAAAAGAATTTGTCTGCATATTAGTTAAGGTGACAACTTAACCTTTAATGCATTAAGGACAAGTTAAAATCTTAGTCTCTAAGTATTGAAAACTTATTTTAAGATTGGAATTAAGTAGAATAACAAATTCTGCCCTGCCAAAGTAAGTCATACATTTATAGGCCATGATAGGTTATAGCAGCTATTTGTACACCAAAAACTTGATTTCATTTAAGGTTCAGAAATGTGTTTGGAGCCTAGCAATCAAAATCTCCATGCACCTCTTCTATTTTTCTCAACTTCTTAAAGGTAAAGAGGATAGACTAGAGGGCAACTTTGGAAAGTCAGTAAAAATTGCTTTCACATTAGCCACTTCTTTTTCATCTCTCTTTTGCATTTGCTTCTTTTATGGTTCCCATACCCTCAAACATTTAGTAAAACACTTGATTACCATTTCTAATTATAATAATTTAAGCAGCTTATCCCACTAAAGTATTACTTCATTCTGCAGTTGTCTTTTTAGCATTAGCTACCAACATAATACATTTTTGGTCATTGGGGCCCTAAAATAATTTAGGTCTACAGGCTATACCTGGTTTAATCTTAGGTTGACTTGTAGGGTAAGATTAGGGGATAGAAGTAGAGCACAGATTGTTTCTCCCATTATTTCTTCAGTGCCCTCTTCTTTACTTGGAGAGATAGATTAACTTAAAATGTTGGAGACATATTTTTGAAGATAGAATTTATGTCTTTTTACTACTGACTTCTTCTAGAATTAGAACCTGCTCTATTGAAGCCTATGACAGCCTCACTTTCTATACCTCACCTTCCCTTTTCCCTGTGTCCCAACTCCCTGCCTAAATACAGGTTAGGACCAGGCCTTGCCTTTCTCTCTCCTGCTTCAAGACTCTCAGATACATTTGTTATATTTTATGAAATTCATTATTTTATTTTAAAAAATATTTCAAACTAAGCCACTGTATTTAACCTCTGATACTTACTTAGATTCTGACAAAAACACATTCTCTTTGTTAACAAATATATTTTTAACTTAGATGTATATTGATTTTTTTTGTGTGACAGGCACTATCACTGATTTATTCATCCCTCTAAAAGAGATTTAAGGATGTTTATAGTAACAGACATATATAAAATACGGTTGTTAAAATTGAAATACAAGACAAAATCATAAAATTGGGAAGAAAAGACTAATGACAGCAAGGACTATAAGGTAATTTAATTGAACATTAAATTTAGCTCTGAGCTTCCTAATTTGCTACCATGCATCAATTTGCTCTTCTTTTGGTTACATCAATTGCTTTAACCATGGTTTTGTAGCAAATCCATTAGTATCTTTTTAGTTACAAGTGCTAATATCCAACTCAAATTGGATTAAACAAGGAAAGGGAAATCATTGACTGTATTCATGTCTTTGGCAATATCATGGGGAGATTTTTTTTTCTCCATCTTTCTGTTCTGTTTTCAATTCTGACCCTTTCTAAGGCTCTACATGATGGCAAGATGGTAGCAGCAGGTCCAAACCTTACCTCATTACATGTTTATCTCATGGGGGTAGAGTAACTCAATAAGAAATAGGGGGAAAGGAGACTGGATGAAAAAAGGTGAAGGGGTTAGCCAAAGAACATACATGTATAACTCATAGACACAGACAGTATGGTGTTGGCCAGAGGGAAGCAGGGTTGGGGACTGGGTGGAGGTGTTCAAAGGGGTGAATGAGCACATCTGTAATAGTGTCGATAATAAAAATTAAATGAAGAAAAATAAAACAAGAAAAAATTTTGAATGGAAAAATGGGAACAGAAGTGATTTTTCTTGTAGAAATTGGTTAGCCATAAGAAGAGCACATTGATGGAAGGTAGCAAATCATGTTCCCCATGCTCCACCTTTTGGCTACCCAATATCCTCCCCATAATAAGGTTTTTAATATGCCTAATCCTGCATAAAATTCACATACCACTCTTTCCCTAACAGACTACCTCATTTTATTCTTTTAAGTAATGTTCTTTCAGGACCAGGAACTCCAAGTGATGGGCAGTTCACTTAATCAAGTAGGGATGCTGGATAACTTGTTTCTCATCAGTATGATTATGTTTTTCAATTGAAATTCAGTTGGGTTTATTTTCTTTTTTCAATTTAATTTTAATGTTAACCCTCTCTTCCCATTCTTATTAATTCAATTTATTTTTTAAATTTATCTCTATTGTTCAAATTATTACATATGTCCACCTTTCCCCTCTTTTGACCCCATCCATCCAGCCATCCCACCAGGCCTATCACACTGTTGTCTGTGTCCAGGGTTATGCATATAGGCATATAAATTATTTGGTTAATCTCTTCCTTCCCCCCTCCCTTCTTCCCTTTGAGCTTCTTCAGTCTGTACTATATTCCATGTCTCTGGATCTATTTTATTCTTCAGTTTATTTTATTCATTAGATTCCACATATGAGTGAGATCATGTGATACTTGTCTTTCTCTGAGTGGCTTATTTCACTTAGCATAATACTCTCCAGGTCCCTCCATGCTGTCTCAAAAGGTAAGAGATCATTCTTTTTTTATTGCTGCATAGTATTCCATGGTATAAATGTACCACATCTTTTTATCCACTGCTCTCCTGATGAGCACTTGGCCTGTTTTCAGATCTTAGCTATGGTAAATTGCACTGTTATTAACATAGGGGTACATACATTTTTTCTGATTGGTGTTTCGGGTTTCTTAGGATATAGTCCTAGAAGAGTGATCACTGAGTCAAGTGGCATCTCCATTTTTAACTTTTTGAGAAAACTCCATACTATTTTCCATAGTAGCTATACCAGTCTTCATTCCCACTAACAGTGCACTTGGGTTCCCTTTTCTCCACATCCTCACTAGCACTTGTCATTTTTTGATTTGTTGATAGTAGCCATTGTGACAGGTTTGAAGTGATACTTCATTGTTGTTTTAATTTGCATCTCTCTGATGATCAGTGACTGAGCATTTTTTAACTTCTTATTGTAGACAAGAGGCCCGGTACACAAAATTCGTGCATGGGTGGGGGTGTGCCTCAGCCTGGCCTGCGCCCTCTCTCAATCCAGGACCTCTCAAGTAGGGTCCCTAGGCCTGGCTAGTGATCATGGCCTATTGGGGCTTTCCTTCCCCTGGATGCCAGCAGCTGGTCCTGCCCCCACCACTGCCACTGCTTGCCATCTGTGTGGTGCTACCCACCTCCCACCCACCCCCGCTTCCCTCTGCAGGCAACAGGCATGGGGTGTGATTGCATGGCTTGCCTGGGCCTCCTTCTGTGGGGCGATCAATTGTAGACCCTCCAGATTGATCGCCCCGCAGAGGGAGGTCCCACCCGCCCACTGCAGTGCCACCAGCCAGGTGGCCTGGGCCTCCCTCTGCGGGGCAATCATGGGGCAATGGCGGGGTCCCCCGACCAATCGCATCACACCCGTCTTGGCTGGTCTGACGCCAATGTGTGTCATAGCATGGTTATCCAGAAGGTCATCTTGACAGTCGTTCTGCTATTCAGTCATTCAGTTGATTTGCATATTATGCTTTTATTATAATAGATAATTTTACTACTTTTTCTTTTAACCTTAATTCTAGCTTTACAAGTGGTTTAACCACTATTTTTATTATATCTTTGCCTTTACCAGTGATGTTTTTCTTTCCTATATTTTCTCATTTCTAGTGTTGGCCTTTCCTTTTCCACTTATAAAAGTCCCTTTAGCATTTCTTATAAAGACAGTTTAGTGGTGATGAACTCTTTTAGCTTTTGCTTGTATGGTAAACTGTTTCTCTTTCAATTCTGGATAATAACCTTGGTGGGTAGAGTACTCTTGTACATAGTTCATCACTTTTAATATGTCTTGCATCACTTTTTTAAAAAATATATTTTATTGCTTCTTTACAGAGAGGAAGGGGGAGGGATAGAGAGCCAGAAACATCGATGAGAGAGAAACATCGATCAGCCGCCTCCTGCACACCCCCCACTGGGGATGTGCCCGCAACCCAGGTACATGCCCTTGACCGGAATCGAACCTGGGACCCTTCAGTCCGCAAGTCGACGCTCTATCCACTGAGCCAAACCGGTCAGGGCTGTCTTTCATCACTTTTAATGTCATGACACTCTCTTCTGGCCTACAAAATTTCTGCTGAAATATTTGGCTGATTGTCTAGGTGTTCTTCTCTTGCTACTTTTAAGATTCTCTCTTTCTTTGTCTTTAACTGTGTCTTGTGTGAGTCTCTTTCCCTTCATCTTGTTTGGGACTTGTGATGCTTTCTAGACTTGGATGTCAGTTTCCATTACCATGTAAGAGAAGTTTTTAGCCATTAATACTTTGAATAGATTTTCTGGGTGTAGGAGGGTGGGGCACCACTTTGGAAGCCCACAGGGCTGCATGTGAGATGCTAGAAGGTGGAGCACTGCTTTAGAAACCTGCTAAGCCTAATTGTTGCTAAAAGATGGAGTACTTGTGGGGTGCCACTATGGAAGATGTACCCTAGTCTGTACAGGGAAATTGGCCATGGAAGGTCTTCAACAAGACACTGGGAATGGTGAACATTTAGCAGGTTAATGGAGAATAAGAGACCTGGTGCTTGCCCGTGTTGGCAGCTGGGTGGAGGTAGGGAAAACAAAAAGAGAATGGCACCTACTAGTGCCTCCATTTCCAGGGAGAGCTCCAGCAGATCCCTCTAGCACAGCCGTGGGCAAACTACGGCCCGCGGGCCTGATCCGGCCTATTCGGCTGTTCTATCCAGCCCGCGGAGCCAAAAGAGCGGAGGGTTCTCTTGCTCTCCCCTCTGCTCCTTCACCAGCAGCAGTGTTAACATGGCAACGTCGGGAAACACAGCCGCAGCTCCTTCTGAGTGGGCGGATTTATATCCGCCCATTCAGTAGAAGGAACAACCTCTCAATCTTCCAGAGGCTCCTTGTAATGCCCACGGACGTGTCCCCCAACATCACCCTGGGAATGCATAGACATGTTATTGTGGTGATGTAGGGAGACACGCCCCTGGAGAGCACAGTATCAGAGCATTAGCTAAAAAGGAGACCAACAACACTGTTCCCACTGAAGTTGATGTTTTAAAGACCAAAAACCTTTCAACCCAGTCTACATTGCCATCTACATCTACGTCCCGGCATAATTTGGAAGTTGCACTAAAGAAAATGTTTAATTTACTGTTTACACATTTTGTTCTTTTCTATTTGTTTTAGTTTTAAATTATTTTATTATATTTAAGTTTAATTTGAAAGGCTTTTGTACCTTTCCTTTGTTAGGCAATTTTATTTTGCCTTTGCCATCTTCAATATAAGGTATGTTATTGTGCTATGATTCCTCCATTTTTTGAAGTTTCAAATTATAATAATTAGTGTTTACATTCTTCTTGTTAAAATGTTTGAAATGAATAAAACTATTGAAATAAAGAAAAAAGACCGTACCCTTTTATGTAATGATGTTTACTTTAAATTTATATTAGTTCACACAAACACTCCATCCATGCTTTTGTTCCGGCCCTCCGGGCCAGTTTAAGAACCCATTGTGGCCCTCGAGTCAAAAAGTTTGCCCACCCCTGCTCTAGCACATACCCTAAAATTAGTCTATACATCTCCTTCACACATGACCCAAGTGCCTTTCAAACTGCTACCTCTATGCTGAACACAGAGTGAGTGAGTTTATGCATGGTCCCTTTAAGAATGAAGCATAGTTTTGTGTGTTCCCAAGCTACCTTCTCTCCCAGTGCTAGGGCTCAGGGCAAGTGACATTGTGCACAAGGTTTTACAGGGAGATTTCTCAGTTCTCAACGATCCTCAGCTGTCCAGGATGTAACCCCGAATAGCCACATCTGCCCTGAGAAAGAACAAAGTTGGAGAGATCACAATACCAGACATCAAACTATATTACCAAGCCATGGGTCTCAAAACAGCCTGGTACTGGCACAAGAACAGACATATAGATCAATGGAACAGAATAGAAGATCCAGAAATGGACCCAAGACATTATACTCAATTAATATTTGACAAAGGAGGCAAGAGCATACAATGGAGTCAAAACAGCCTCTTTAATAAATGGTGTTGGGAAATTTGGTCAGATACCTGCAAAAAAATGAAACTAGATGGCCAACTTACACCATAAAAGGAAACAAAAAACAAAAAATGGCTAAAGGACTTGAACGTAAGACGGGAAACCATAAAAATCCTACAAGACTAAATAGGCAGCAAAATTGCAGACATATGTCATAGCAATATCTTTACAGACACAGATCCTAGGGCAAGAGAGACTAAGGAGAAAATAAACAAATGGGACTACATCAAAATAAAAGGCTTCTGCACAGCAAGAGAAACCATCATCAAAACAACAAGAAAACCCATTGCATGGGAGAACATATTTGCCAATGTTGTCTCTGATAAGGGTTTAATCTCCAAAATTTACAGGGAACTCATACAACTTAACAAAAGAAAGATAAACAACCCAATCAAAAAATGGGCAAAGGACCTAAATAGACACTTTTCTAAAGAGGGCATTCAGAAAGCCAAGAGACACATGAAAACATGCTCAAAGTCACTAATCATCAGAGAGGTGCAAATCAAAACAACAATGAGGTACCACCTCACACCTGTCAGAATGGCTATTATCAACAAATCAACAAATGACAAGTACTGGTGAGGATGGGAAGAAAAAGGAACCCTCCTGCACTGCTGGTGGGAATGCAGACTGGTGCAGCCACTGTGGAGAACAGTATGGAGTTTCCTCAAAAATATAAAAACAGAACTTTCATATGACCCAGTAATACCACTTCTAGGAATATATCCCAAGAAAACAGAAACACCAATCAGAAAGGATATATGCACCCCTATGTTCATAGCAGCACAATTTACAATAGCTAAGATTTGGAAACAGCCTAAATGCCAATCAGCAGATGAGTGGATTAGAAAACTATGGTACATCTTCATAATTCAGTACTATGCTGCTATAAAAAAGAAGGAATTCTTACCATTTGCAGCAGGATGGATGAAACTGGAGAGCATTATGCTAAGTGAAATAAGCCAGTCAGTGAAAGAAACATACCACATGATCTCACTCATTTATGGATAATAAAGAACATTATCACCTGATGAACAAAAAGATAGATACAGAGGCAGAGAAGCATCTAACAGACTGTCAAATCACACCGGGAAGGCTGGGGAGGGTTGCGGGGGGCAGGTAAGAGATCAACCGAAGGACTTGTATGCATGCATATAAGCAAAACCAATGGACACAAGACACTGGGGTGGGGGGTGGTTACGGTATGTGCCAGGTGTTAGGGGAGGCAGGGAGAAGATCAATGGGGGATAAAAAGGAGACATATGTACTACTATTTGTAATACTTTAAACAATAAAAAACATCTTTACAATAAATGAAAATTAAAGCACAATTTATTATTAAATCACTAGAGGCACGGTGCATGAAAAATTCATGCACTGGAGGGGGTCCCTCAGCCCAGCCTGCCCCCTCTCACACTCTGGGAGCCCTCAGGGGCAGGAGGTGACCCAACACACAGGGTAAGGCGACGCCCCATCACATCTCTGCTGCTGCCACTGTTGGCAGTGCAAGCCTCAGCTGGCCCTGATTACCTGAGCCTCGGGCAACCCTGGGCGGCTGGGCAGCCAACATCTGAGGCTTGCCTGAGCCTTGGGCGTCGGCTGGACAGCCATCATCTGAGGCTTGCCTGTGCCTCGGGCCAGCCCTGGGTGGCTGGGGGGCTGAGGGGACTGAGGGACTCCGGAGGCAGGCGTGTGTCTGCAGCCCCAGTGGGGCTGAGGGGACTGGGTGCTGCCATCTTGTGGTTGTGGGCGCCGCCATCTTTGTGGACGTGGCAGTCAATTAGCACATTCTCTCCGTATTGGCTGTGGGTGCTGCCATCTTTGAGGGTGGGGCAGTCAACTAGCATATTCCCTCCTTATTGGCTGTGGGTGCCACCATCTTTGCGATGGTATGAGGGTCAATTAGCATATTCCCTCTTTTTTTTTATTGACAACAGCAGAATACACATTCTTCTCAAGTACACATGGAACATTTTCTAGGATAGAATATACGTTAGACCACAAAACAAGTCTTGGCAAATTTCAAGTGATTGAAATCATACCAAGCATCTCTCTAACAACAATCTTGTGAAACTATAAATAAATAATAGAAGAATTAAAACTAATTTGTCATACAATTTTTTTAAATTACAAGTAGAGGAAGCATTACTCAACTCATTCTACTAGGCCAGTGTTATCCCAATATCAAAACCAGACAAGAAAAAAACTACAGACCAATATTTCTTATGATATAGATATAGAAATCATCAACAAAATACTAATAAACCAAACCCAGCAACATACAAAAAAGTTTATATAATATGACCAAGTGAGATTTATCCCTATATGAATGGTTGGTTCAACCTGTAAAAATCAAGTAATTTAACATACTATATTACTATAATCTATCTCTATTATAAAAAACCCTTGGTCTTGATGCCCTCATGCTGTAATGACCAAAGACTGGTCACCAGGAGGCTGCGTGCATGGTGAGGTGCATGCGGGTGGGCAGGGACTTGACTCTGGGTCTTGTGGCACTGATGGGACTTGATGTGGCATCCCTGCAGGCACTGGTAGGACTTGACGCTGTGTCCCTGCCGGCACTGGCGAACTTGACTCTGGGTCCCGTGGTGCTCCAGGTCTGGGTCTTGCACAATTTTGCACGCTGGGTCACTAGTATATATACACTAATAAAAGAGAAACATGCAAATTAACCATCACTCCGCTACAACCACAAGCCACACCCACCAGCCAATCAGGAGCAAATATGCAAATTAACCCAACCAAGATGGCAGCTGGCCATGGAGCAAGCAGGAGGCTTGGGTTTCCCCAGCGATGGAGGAAGCCAAGCTTCCACAGCCCTGGCCTGCCTTGGCCTCTGCTCAAGGCTACAAAGTTTCAATTATAGAAGATAAATAAATCCCAGATCCCAGGGCCTTGGCTTGGGTTGCTGGGGGGCATGGCCAGCCTGCAAACCACCACAGGCCCTTCACCCAGGCCGTCCCATGCCCCAAGAGAACCCCTACCCTGATCCAAGACACCCTTCAGGCAAACCAGCCGGCCCCCACCCATGCACCAGGTCTCTATCCTATCTAATAAAAGAGTAATATGCAAATTGACTATCACTCCAACACACAAGATGGCTGCCCCAATGTGGTCAAAGATCCTGCCCCCATGTGGATACAAGATGGCCGGCACAAGATGGCCAGTGGGGGAGGGCAGTTGGGAGGGACCAGGCCTACAAGGGAGGGCAGTTGGGGATGATCAAGCCTGCAGGGGAGGGCAGTTGGGGGGGACCAGGCCTGCAGGGGAGGGCATTTAGGGGCAATCAGGCTGGCAGGGGAGCAGTTAGGCATCAATCAGTCTGTCAGCGGAGTGGTTAGTGGGTGATCAGGTTGGCAGGCGGAAGTGGTTGGGGGCAATCAGGAAGGCAGGCAGGCGAGCAGTTGGGAGCCAGCAGTGCTGGATTGTTAGAGGGATGTCCGACTGCCCATTTAGGCCCAATCCTACTGGGATCAGGCCTAAACGGGCATTCTGACATCCTTCAAGGGGTTCCTGATTGGAGAGGGTGCAGGCTGTGCACCGGGCCTCAAGTATATATATAAAACACTAATATGCAAATAGACTGAATGTTGGAACAACCAAACAACCGAACAACCGTCACTATGATGAGTGCTGACCACCAGGGAGTGTGCGTGGAACATGGGAGGTGTTGGCAGCAGGCGGCAGAGTGAGGAATATGGTGGGTATCGGCTGTGGTGGGATGGTGGAGCAGGTGAGTGGGGGTGCCAGACCAAGGTGGGGTGTCAGTTGCTGTCTTTGGGGCGAGCCTCTGGTGGTTACTGAAAATTCTTTGCTCCCAAATGCCGCAGTCCCGCCAGGTGCTAGCACCTGCTGCCGGCACCCAGTGTCAGCCCCGATCACTCAGCACCTTCAGCGGGTGCGAGCAGAGGCTGTTGGCTCCAATCGCCCCTCAGGGCTTCTCCACCTTGCCTTGATCCTGAGGGGCAATTGGGGCCTGCAGCCGCCTCTCGCACCCACTGCAGGCGCTGAGTGATCAGGGCTGGCACTGGGTGCCAGCAGCAGATGCAAGCACTTGGCGGGAATGCGGTATGTGGGAGCAAATAATTTTTAGTAACCACCAGAGGTTCACCCTGATGACAGCGACTGGTGCCCCACCTTGGTCTGGTGCCCCCACTCACCTGTCCACCATCCCACCACAGCCGATGCCCACCATGTTCCGCACTCTGCTGCCTGCTGCCAGAATAGCAAATACAATCTTGAAAAAAATAAGAATAATTGAAGGACACACACTTCCTGGATTCAAAACTTACTGCAAAGCTGCAGTAATAAACACACTGCAGTATTGGCATAACAATAGATATATATATATATATATAACAAATCAGCAAATGACAAGTGTTGGCGAGGATGCGGAGAAAAAGGAACTCTTTTGCACTGCTGGTGGGAATGCAGACTGGTGCAGCCACTATGGACAACAGTATGGAGTTTCCTCAAAAAACTAAAAATGGAACTCCCATTTGACCCAGTGATCCCACTTCTAGGAATATATCCCAAGAAACTAGAAACACGAATCAGAAAGGATATATGCACCCCTAGGTTCATAGCAGCACAATTCACCATAGCTATTATTTGGAAACAGCCTAAATGCCCATCAGCAGATGAGTGGATTAAAAAACTGTGGTACATCTACACAATGGAATACTACGCTGCGGTAAAAAAGAAGGGGTTCTTACCATTTGCAACAGCATGGATAGAACTGGAGAGCATTATGCTAAGTGAAATAAGCCAGGCAGAGAAAGATAAATATCACATGATCTCACTCATTTATGGAATATAATGAACAGCATAGACTGATGAACAAGAACAGATCCAGAGACTGAGAAACGTCAATCAGAACCTCAGACCTCAGGGAAGGAGGGGGTCGGTGGGAGTAAGGGGGAGAGATCAACCAAGGGACTTGTGTGCATGCATATGAGCCTAATCAATGGACACAGACAACAGGGGGGTGGGGCATGAGTGGGGGGTGGGGAGTAATGGGGGAATAAGGACACATATGTAAAAAAAAATAAAAATAATAAAAAAGAAATTGTGAGGTAACCAGAACCCCCCCAAAAAATTGATATACTAGTATAAATCAATGGAATAGAATTAAGAGTCCAGAAATAAATCCATGTATTTGTGTGTAATTGATATTCAACCAGGATGCCAAAATAATTCAATGGGGCAAGGAATAGTCTTTCAACAAACAGTGCTGGAGCAAGTGGGTATAAAGTGCTAGTATAAGGTATAATGGGGCTGAAACTTGAAAACATGCTAGGTGAACACAGTAAGATATATATGGCCACATATTATATACTTTCATTTACATGAAATGTTCAGAATATACAATTTCCATAGAAACAAAAAGTAGACTGGTGGTTTCCAAGAGCTGTAGTAAAGTTAGAATAGAGGTAAATGCTACTGAGTATGGAGTTTCTTTTAGGGGGTAATAAAAATATTCTTAAATTATATAATGGTGGTCATTGCATAACATTGTAAATATACTAAAACTTATTGAATTATACATTTTAAATGTATCAATTATATGATATCAGAATTATATCTCAGTGAAAAGGAAAATATTTGGAGCAGCTACTCCATGTGCCTTGTCTAACTGGAGTGTGTATCACAATTGCCTAGCAAGTTTATTGACATGAAGATTTTCAAGCCCCACCCCAAGAACTTCTGATTCATTATGGCTGAGTGAGAATCAAAGTGGCGAATTCGTATTTTTTTTTTTTTACAAATATATCATTAATTCTCATGTAGTTGGTTTGAGAAAATTTGAGGAAATCTTTCTTCTGTGCTCTGGTGTTCTGGGTAAGAGCAGGATAGAGCCAAAAATATATGGAAGATTTATTTGTCATTGTATATTATTTTGAAGTGCATGTTTTTTTTTACTATTCTTGTGTATTTTTAAAATGTTTTCTACTACATTCATTTTAGCATTCATCATTGTTACTGTGTATAAAATTGACTTGGAAGCATATTAAAAATGCAGTTTTGATAGCATCACTGCTAGAGGTTCTGATTCAGTAAGTCTGGGGTGCGGCATGTGCCACTGCATTTTTAACATGCTTTTAGGTAATTTTGATGCAGGTGGTCCTAAGATCACACTTTGAGAATAACTTTAATAAGGAATGCCTGGAGTGTAACAGAGTCTGTCCAGTGAGCATGAGGCAGAATGATAAGACACAAAAAGAATCATTAATGCTGTCAGTTTCAGGGAACTCTAATTTTATTGATATATCTATTATGTTTTCCTTTGGATTTTATGTACACACACACACACACACACACACACACACACTTGTCGAAAACGTCTAAGATGCTAAAAAGTTAACAGTGTGGTGTTAGTACTTCCCCAATGACAATACATTTATAAGAAAAAGAATCACACAGACACATATACACACACAAAAGAAAACAAATATAATTTGTTTACTATGAAACTTAAAAGGAAAAAAAAATGGCCTGATTCAAAGAAATGAAGTGTTTGAAACAGATTTACCTACCAACCACACACACACACAGACACACACTCGTGTGTGCAAACACACACACACACACACACACACACACACACACACAGAGGACAGCTGATATATTCATCCTATATAATAAAAGCCCAGCGACCATAATGACATAATGACCGGAACAACCGCTTGACCAGTCGCTATGAGGTGCATTGGTGCATTGACCACCTCTCGGTTCCTCCCCCTGGCCCGCAGGCTCCAGTCACAGCATGGCAAATGGGGAACCATGGGGAACTGAGTGGGTGGTGGCAGGGCAGGACCAGAGACTGGTGAGTGGGCAGAAGATGGCCTTGATCGCAGGCTAGACCTAAGGACCCTACCCATGCACGATTTCATGTTCTGGGCCTCTAGTTAATCTATAAAAGCATTTAATTAGCAACAGCAGCAAGTTTGACTCATTATATTAGGAAATAAATTTAAAAGGGGGTAAGGCTGAATGATGGCAGTTTCAAAATGGCAATAACCAGATTTCTTCCTTATGATTCTAGAAATGCTGCTGAACATACTAAAAAGAACACCTTACAGTGCCATTACACATTACAGTTTTGCAAGTACTTTTATATTCTCACCTACTTCTCTCTGGAGCACTCCAACAACTGTGTAAGTGAATTGAGAAAACTGAGACCTGGAGAGGCTGGATGACTTGCCCAGAGTCACATAACTAGCTGATATGTTCTGAGTCCTAGAGGGTAATCACATCTGCTTCATAGGATTATTTTGAAAATTCAATGACATTACAAATACAACAAAGTGCATGGAAGACAGTGTGAACCCAACAAATACAAGTTGTTTGCTTTCTGCCCCTTTTCATGAGATGCAAAGAATACCGAATGTAGTAAACTAAAGAAAAACTAATGAAAAGAACACTGGTTATAGCTGTGCTTTACAGTTTGTGTACAGAGGCTGCATGTGCCATTTCAAAAGTTCCTCAAAGCACCTGTCACATTGTTAGTCACCTTGTAGCTATATCATAAATGCTGTTGATTGGCTCATCTATATATATAAAAGCCTAAGCAACCAAATTACCAAACGACTGGTTGGCCAGTCGCTATGACGTGCACTGACCACCAGGGGGCAGACACTCAATGCAGGAGCTTCCCCCTGGTGGTCAGTGTGCTCCCACAGCCAACCTCCCATGGCAGGCCAGCCTCCCGTGGTCCCTCCCCCAAGGCCAGCCAGCCAGCCCCAATGGCCCTGATGGCCCCGATTGGGGCGGGCCAGCCAACCCATCTCCTGCAGTCCCTCCCCCTCTTCCCCGGCTGGCCCCGATTGATTGGTGCCAATCGGGGTGGGCCAGCAGCCAACCTCCCACAGCCCCTCCCCCCAGCTGGCCCGATCAGCCCCAACCGCCAGCCAGGCTGAGAGACCCCACCCATGCACGAATTAGTGCACTGGGTCTCTAGTAAGATATAAAATTCCCTGGAATGAAACACTTTCTTTAGAGACTATTTGTATAAAAATTTATTTGGCAATTGATTGTGATGAATCAAACTATCAGATATATAGGAAACTAGTCAATTAGGTTTTAATAATAAGGCATCTGTGACTATGTTAGAAACACTGGCCATAAAGCAAAAGCTTGGCAGTATATGGTACTATAATTTTCCTACTGATTCCATATTCAAAATTTGGGAAACCATATTCAGAGTAAGAAGAAAAACATGGACAACAAATAGAAAAACTTAAAAAATAATAATGAAAACTATAACAAAGAGAAGTAAAATGTCCAAATGCTACCCCCAAAACCTTTTGCACCAGTTTGGAGAAAAACTGACAAGAAAATATGTATTCCAAAGGATCACAAATGCAAGAAATTCCACAAATTCCAATCCTGGATGCTCCTTATGGATTCTTGAGCTGCCACCGTGAACTTTGTGATAACAGGAAGGAACTTTATGATTAACTTCACTCTGTGAGTTAGCTGTAGGCCAGTGGTCCCTGCTATTTTTGACCTCCCAGAACACACACTTTTTATGCTGTCTGGTTAGTAAATGATTGTTATTTTATGGCTACCTCCATACCCAGAATGTGAGCTTCCCTGTCTCCCCTATAGGCCAACCACAGTTCTCCACATAATAGTCACTCAGTAAAGGTTTGTTGAATAGAACAAATGAATGAATAAAAGACAAATGAATGATTCAGACTAAGCTACTAGGGTGGGACCAAGGGGAGAATTCTGTAGTTTTCTCTGCATCTGGCCTTCTCAATAAAGTTTTTATTTTGTGTTTGCTCTACTCCCTCTAGCTCTATTGCATCTTTATAAAACCTCACAAGTTTTTTTTTATAAAACACATTCTTGCTTGTTAACTTGCTCCCCTTCCCTTTCTTTCTTGTCTGCCAGGTAATTTGAAACATATTAGTCTAAGAAACTTTAAGCTTTCAAGATAAAAGACTAAGCTGATAACAAAACAACCTTATTAAATCATCCATAAACCTTATTTGATCAAATCTGTATATTTAATAATATTTTCAGCCCTAGCTGGTTTGGCTCAGTGTATAGAGCATTGGCCTGAGGACTGAAGGGTCCTGGGTTCGATTTCAGTCAAGGGCACATGCCCAGTTTGCAGGCTCCATCCCAGTAGGAAGTGTGCAGAAGGCAGCTGATCAGTGATCCTCTCTCATCATTGATGTTTCTATCTCTCTCTCCCTCTCCCTACTCCTTGAAATCAATAAAAATATATTTTAAAAAATAAATAATATTTTCAGTAATCTTTCTATCTTTTTCTTCCTAAAATATACTCTCCAGCTCCAAACTTTCCACCAAAGCAACTTAATATTGGAATTCTGAAAAACAAGCCCAGGAAGTAATCTTCTTTCTAGCATTTTATTGGTAAATACCAAGGTTTCAATTGAACACATCGTTATGGAGCACCTATTTGCTATTTGGCACTAAGGGATAAAGGAGGCACAATCCCTGTCTCAAGCAGCATATTGTCCCATGAAAGGTAGCACAAGTATACAAAGGGCTGAAATTTGACTTCATGTGAGGCACTAAACACATATATTCATTAGGGAGACAAGAAATCTTATTTAAAACAGATTGCATTTGAGTCAGACTTGCATTAACTTTGTTACATAGAGATTAAATGAAATGCATTCCAAGCATAAAGAATAGCATGTGTAAGTGTCTTAGTCAGCTTGTCTTACTATAACAAAATATCATAGATTGGGTGACTTAAACAGACATTTAATTCTCATATTTCTGGAGGCTCAAAAGTCCAAGATCAAGGTGCCAGTCAGTTTGGGCTCCTCATTAGAGCCATTTTTCCTGGCTTGCTGGTGGCTGTATCTTTATATGACAGAGAGAATAAGCTCTATTTTCTCATTCTTAGAAGTGTACCAATACTGTCATGGGGGTTCTATTCTCATTACCTCATTTAAATTTCATTACCTCTCAGGGCCCCACATCCGAATACCATTGCACTGAGAGTTATGCTTTCATATGAATTTTGGGGGAACAAAAATGTTCATTCCATAACAGTGATGTGTGGAGGAGTAAAAGTGATGATAAAACTTACAAAAGAGCAATGGTTCCATGCTGGGGAAGAGGTATTGATTTAAAGAAGGCTGGAAAGATAATTTGGAATCAGAGAGTGGAAGATATAAAATGCTAGGCTAATTTTTTACCTAATTTAGTAAGTGATGGGAAATAAATGTTTTTGAGTAGAGATGGAGAAATATCATGAGAATAGCTGTCCTTTGGAAGACTAGTCTAGAAGTAGTATGGAAGTTGGAATACAGATAAAAAGGGATTTGGAGGACATTTCAGATTGGACAGCTGTTCAGTCAGCCTTTAGCCATGCTGATTTTCCTCCAGGAAACCTTCCCCACAATTCCCTTTCACCTTGCCTTTCTCCCCACTCCCACCTCCTTCCTTTGCTTTGGTCCACTCCTCTCCTCCATTCCCATCATCTTCCAGGTGGATGGTTAGTTTGGATGGGAAGAGAATGGGCATGTGGGGATAAAGTAGCACACACAGAAGGCCTTGAAAAAACACCTGAAACTGCAATTGATCAGGAATTAGCAAGTTACAATCTGCCGCCTTTTTTGGTAAATAAAGTTTTATTAAAACAGCCAAAAAAAGGGGGGGATTTGGAAATAAGAGGAGGGTCATAGTCTTGGTGAGAAGTGGGGATTGCTAACATTGATTGGGCCATTACTATATATTTGGCACTTTGAAAAGTGATTTTTAAGTATAAGCCATTTAATAATTACTAAAACCTTTTGAGGAAGACATTCTTATTATCTTCATGATATAGGTGACACAGTGGAGGCACAAATAATTTAATTAACTCACTCAAGTTTCCAAAGTTTGTGGTCGAGTCTGAATTCAAACTAGAACTATTTGACTCGAGAGTCCAAGGTTTGTTTGCTTGTTTTATATTTTTATTTTATTTTTTAAAATATTTTTATTGATTTCAGAGAGGAAGAGAAAATGAAAGATAGAAACAGCAGTGATGAGAGAGAATCATTGATTGGCTGCCTTCTGCATTCCCCAAACTGGGGATCGAGCCCACAACCTGGGCATATGCCCTGACCACCGGGAATCAAATTATGACCTCCTGGTACATAGGTTGACCCTCACCTGAGCCACACCAGCCTGGTTGTTTTATATTTTTTAAAAATAGAATTCATATATCCCAAGAAACTAGAAACACCAATCAGAAAGGATATATGCACACCTATGTTCATAGCAGCACAATTTACCATAGCTAAGATTTTGACACAGCCTAAGTGCCCATCAGCAGATGAGTGGATTAAAAAACTGTGATACATCTACACAGCAGAATACTATGCTTTTGTAAAAAAAGAAAGAACTATTACCATTCACAACAGCATGGATGAACCTGGAGAGCATTATGCTAAGTGAAATAAGTCAGTCAGAGAAAGATAAATATCACACGATCTCACTCATTTGTGGTATATAATGAACCACATAAACTGATGAACAAAAACAGATCCAGAGACATAGAAGCATTGATCAGACTGTCAAACCTCAGAGGGAAGGTACGGGAGGATGGGGGTAAGGGGGAGAGATCCATCAAAGGACTTGTATGCATGCATATAAGCCTAACCAATGGACACAAACACCAGGGGTGAGGGCATGAGTGGAGGGGTGGAAATGGGAGGATAAGGACACATATGTAATACCTTAATCAATAAAGAAAAAAAGAATTCATACACATAAAAAATAGCAACTATAAGACTCAGGATATATATACAAAACTCAAAATACTCATATAAAGTGTGTGGCAAAAGTAGATTTACAGTTGTTCATATAGAAAATAATATAATAATGAATAATAATACAAAAATAAACTGTGTTTTGCATACTCACAACAGTAAACCTACTTTTGCTAAACCCTGTATATTTATATATAATATACTTTTGAAAATTTATAATCACAATCAAGTGAATGCAACTTATAACAATGAAATACTATAGTGGTAAATTTAGTCTTTTAATAGACATTTTAAAACTATAATAATAGCTATAGACAATAGCTATTGACTGCTAACTACTAGTATATGTTAGACAATGTTTAAGAATCAATGTATTTAAACTTTACAACAACCGTATGAGGTCATATTACTATTAGTTCAATTTTACAGTTTAAAATATTAAAACATAGAGTGATCACGTAACTTGTCCAAGGTCACTTAGCTACTAAGTGAAAGAAGAGAAATGGACACCCATGTATCCTGGCTCTAAAGTACACTTTTAGCAATTAAATGACATTATGACAAAGATAGGTGAAATTTCTGTCTAATAGACTGTTGATGAGATTTTACTCATTTATTTATTTATTTTTAAGTGTATTAACTACATAATAGGTGTCAGGCACTGTTAGGTGTAGAGAGCGCCTGGGAAGGCACATTGAGCATTTCTTTAATTATTGTCAGCTGAATCCAGTGGCATTGGCAGAGCCACGTCCTGGAGACATACCATGCCAGAGGCAGGTACGTCATCAGCCTGACCCTTAGCTCAGGTGCCAGGGGGTGGGTTTCATTATCTAAGTTCAGCCAGGCACAAGGAACAGACACAATTATCTGGGTTTAGCCAGGAGTAATGATTACAAAGAAGCCACAAAGAATGAAAAATTACACCTTGATCTTTAACCATGATTTCACATAATTTCCTTTGTTTTAAACTCTAGTAAAACTTCCTGGAATTATACTGTATGTAATAAATGTGCTGCACCGGCTCTAGGTCACTGTCTCTCCATCAGAGGGCCAGCTGTCTCAACTAGTCCCAGCTTTTTCCCTCTGTCTCTGTCTCTTTCTTTCATTTTCTCAATCCCCAGCCGCCCGTACTCAGGATTCGTGGACCACTCTCTAGCCGCACTGGTCACGGTTTGAGAGAGAAATACTTAATATTTGGTGCCTGGATCCAGGGACTTGAGTACAAGGGAATTTTCAAAAGTCAGGCGAGAGGGTCACTCCGAGAAGTGCGCCGCGCAACAAATCAAAGAAGTAAGGTATGGAGCAGATTGTTGTAAGAACTGGGTGTAAAACATGGGATATTCAGGATCTCAGGAAAAGAGATCTCTACTCTCAAATGCTTAAAAATATGCTTAAAGCTAGAGGATGCTCTGTTAAGCGTAGTCAAATTCTTGATTTCTTAAGTTTTGTTAATGAAACTTTCCCTTGGTTTCCTGAAGAAGGGACGGTCAACTTTCAAACCTGGGAAAATGTTGGAAAGCAGTTGCGTGACCAATACACAGCAGAAGGTCCAGAGAAAATTGCTATTCCTACATTTACACTATTGTCTTTAATTCGTGATTGCCTTGATCCAGTGCAGGAGAGTTTAAGAATGTGTAAGCAGGGTGTGGCCACAGCTTTACAGCCTACAGTGGAGGGGTGCGAACCTCTAAAAACACCACTTCCCCCCTCTGCTCCACCTCCTCCTCTGCCCGCTGCTCCTACCACCACAATCAAAAGCCCGCCTGATACAGTTTTATCTCCTAATTATGAGCTGGAGCTAGAGTTTGAGGCGGAGCAGGACAAGTGTCACCATGATCCTTGTGACTCAGATGGTAAGAAAGGTTTTGCTCGCAGCCGCTCAGCCTTTACAGCTGGATGCAGGTGCTAGGCCAAAAGTGAAAGCAACTTCATATTTCATTTTGCTGGAGTCTCGAGCTATTTGTAGTAGGCTGAACCAAGTAGAAAAGATTAAAGGAATTTCTCAGCAACTGCCAAGAATTCTTAAAGACCTTTTCTTTCCCTCCCAGGCCATTAGAAATTCTTAATTAGATTTCTGTCTATGTGTCTATATTATAACTTTAATTTACTTTTCTCTGATATATAATTTTATTGTCCTGTGTTAAAATTTTAAGATTCTAAGATTAATTTAAAAGTGTAAAATCTATAAAAATTACAATCCAGGGAAGTTAAACAAAGGCCAGCTAATTCCAAGCCTGCCTATGACACATAAACCCTCGCAGGCCAGCCCTGGGGAAGCGAAGCATGGGAATAGACGGGCGGTAAGCCTGTCCTCCCAGTGTTTTCTCTACAATTCAAAATATATTGTAGAATTATTAAAATAAATATAAAAATAAAAAGGCCTGCCGAAACCGGTTTGGCTCAGTGGATAGAGCGTCGGCCTGCGGACTCAAGGGTCCCGGGTTCGATTCCGGTCAAGGGCATGTACCTTGGTTGCGGGCACATCCCCAGTAGGAGGTGTGCAGGAGGCAGCTGATTGATGTTTCTCATCAATGTTTCTGGCTCTCTATCCCTCTCCCTTCCTCTCTGTAAAATATCAATAAAATATATTTAAAAATAAAAAAATAAAAAAATAAAAATAAAAAAAATAAAAAGGCCTAAAAAGGAACAAGGACAAAGTAATAATAATAATAATAATAATAATAATAATAATAATAAATAATCCCTTGTCCTGCCTTTCCCTCCCTATGCAATGGGGGTGGGAGGAGGGCGGTGAGAATCTAAGGGATCAGCCAAGATAATGATTTACAGTTTCAGCCTCCAAGCAGCCCTTTGGCCACTATTCCACCAGAAACCAGCTTTTCTAGGCTGTGAAAAAAGTTAGAGCCACTGCAATAACCTTAGCATGTTATCTCTAAGGAAAATCTGTCTTTTAAATTCAAGTGGCTACAGCCTGGGAACGGGCTGTAAGGCCTGCTCCCTCCTCCCCCTGCCTTTTCTCTAGCCTCATATACTGGTACATATACATAATTTCCCAAAGTCTTGATAACTTAAAGACTTTGGAACATTACTAGGTTAAATAATAAACATTTAAATATTTTAAAATAACATAAAATACTGAAATATTATTTGCTAGACAAGTTTTAATTCACCTGCTCTTAGCTTTTATTACAGAAGATCTCTTATACCTTATTAAAGATATATTTTCTTAAAAGTAAAAGTATATTTAAAATATATTGATAAATGTCAATTTAAGAAATATTGGCTATTTATTTTTTGATTATCATTGAAAAATTAAGGTTTTTGCATTTTGCCTCCCTAAACAAGATGATAAATAGCTCATGTCAAAGTGTTTGGGAAGATTAATTGCAGAAATCAAATTAGTATCATTTGCTGTCCACACCCAAGGACAAATGAAGTTAGAAAATAAGCCTTATTTTGGTTAGGTTTTTTTTTTCTAGTAAAATAATTAATTATATTAATCAAATATTTTTTTAAAAAAATTATTTTAATCATAGGAACTGAAGTTTACTAGCCTATGTTCCTATCTAATACATTTTAATACATAATCTTTTGGTAAAACTAAGTTTGACAATCCTTCAAGGGTTTAAATTTTAAGACATTTTCTCTTAATCTAGAATTGACTTTACATCATCCCAATAGACTCTGAAATGCCTAAAATATTTCTTTTCTCTCTCATAAAGGAAAGCACAAAGCATATAATTAACCACTGCCTAGCGGCTTTTCCAGTCATGGGATGGCCCCTAGAAATAAAAACAGAAAATAGACCTACTTATACTAGCTCCTCCTTTCAGTAGTTTTGCAAGCAATACCAAATAATACATAAAACAGGAATTCCCTATAATCCTCAGGGACAGGCAATTATTAAAAGAAAAGCCAATCAAACCTTAAGGACTCAGTTACAGAAACAAAAAGGGGGAGATGGGTATTATCCTACTCTACAGAATCAGTTAAATCATGCTCTTTATACTTTAAAGTTTTTAAATTGTGACCATGAGGGTCACACACCAGCTGAGAGGCACCAAGCTCCTGGTACCATGGCATCTGCTGGTATGGCACGATAGAAGGATTTACAAACAGGGCAATGGAGAGGGCCAGATTCAGTAATGATTTGAGGAAGAGGCCATGTTTGTATCTTTCCAGAAGGTGCTTCTAACCCCATCTGGGTGCCAGAGCGAGCGGTGCGTCATGACCATGGACCTGGGAGAACAGCTCCTCCTGCCACTCAAGAAGCTGAAAATCACAGCTCCTGTGATGATGCCAGCTGCACTGACCCCAAAGAAGGAGAGCAGAAGGCAGGTGACCAAGGCCACCCAAGAAGCTAGTGTCCCCACATGGGGTCAACTGAAGAAGCAAGTGGTGAAAGAACAGGGGTGTCAGGTAACCCCCTGCACCCTTTTTGTTGTTATAATGGCACTTATCAGCTGCCGGGTAAGTATGGCTACAAGAGAGACTTACTGGACATATGTTCCAGACCCCCCTGTGGCCAATCCAGCCACATGGATGCAGGAATCAGTACCAGTGTTTACTAACAACACCAATATGGTTGGGGGTAACTCCGATAAGCACATAACTCCTTCTTCCCAAGGTGATTATACTTATAACTAGAGGCCCAGTGCATGAAATTTGAGCATGGGGGGGTGTCCCTCAGCCCAGCCTGCACCATCTCCAATCTGGGACCCCTCGAGGGCAGTCGGACATCCCTCTCACAATTCAGGACTGCTTGCTCCCAACTGCTCGCCTGCCTGACTGCCTGATTGCCCCTAACCACTTCTGCCTGCCAGTCTGATCACCCCCTATCCACTCCCCTGCCAGCCTGATCGATGCCTAACTGCTCCCCTGCCTGCCCAATTGCCCCTAACTGCCCTCCCCTGCTGAGCTGGTCACCCCTAACTGCCCTCCCCTACTGGCCTGGTTACCCCTAACTGTCCTACTCTGCAGGCCTGGTCCCTCCCAACTGCCCTCTTCTGCAAGCTTGGTCACCCCTAACTGCCCTCCCCTGTTGGCCTGATCGCCCACAACTGCCCTCCCCTGCTGGCCATCTTATGGCGGCCATCTTGTGTCCACATGGAGGCAGCCATCTTGTGTGTTGGAGTGATGGTCAATTTGCATATTACCTCTTTATTAGACAAGATGGTTTTAGTGGGGAGCTCCCTATTTGTTTATCTAAAAAGGGGACTTCAAGATGTTTACAGCTTTGCCAAGAAAATAAGACGTCCTGTGGAGGCGCAGATGTTGCTAACCTTGCAGGCCCCTGGGACATAGGAAAATATATTCAGACAGTTACTAAATTAGGATTTCCTAAGGCCACCTGATGGCTGTCTGATAAGCATCCCCCACTTCCTTACTGTCCTAATAGCACCACTAGTGAGCTAGGAGCATTTCCTCAATGGCAAGATTGTGCCAACCCTGTACCAGTGAGACATAATATTTCTGGCTTTGACTTGTATGTATTAGATTGGTCTCACAGGCTTGATGGTAAATATACCCATCATGAGCCTATGTCACCAGGTTGTTTTGTGGGTAACACCCTAATCATGAAAAAAGGAGGTTTGCAGAAAGGTCTTTGGCATTTAGCCACTGCCCTTGACTTTCTTAATTTTACTGGCTCTTTTTTAGCTAATATTAAATGAGCATGTTCATCAAGCCCTTGCTATGGCTTACAAGCTTGTGTCCAGCTCCCATATGTATTGGTGACTGGAAATGTGAATATCACCAGATTGGACACTCATTATGCTGTCCAATACCATCACTGTAACCTTACCAGTTGTGTTTCCAGACATAACCTGAATGAAGATATATTAATTTTAAAGCAGCCTTCATTTATTATGCTTCCTACTAACATAATAGGAAAATGGTATCAAGATGCAGGCCTCCAGGCACTGCAGGAATTACACAATCAACTGTCCCAGGGAAAGCATGCTTTGGGACTTCTTATTTTTGGTATTGTTACCCTAGTTACTGTTATCACATCTGCTATAACTGCTTCTCTTGCATTAACCCAAAGCATCCAGAATGCAAAGATTGTCAATGAATTGGCTCAGAATACCTCAACTACATTTCATGATCAAGAAGATATAGACAAAAAGCTAGAAACAAAGCTAAATGCTTTAGAAGCTGTAGTAATAGGACTAGGTAATCAATTAGAAAGTGTCAATATTAGACAGCAGCTGCAATGCCATACTGCTTTTACATATATTTGTGTGACTCCAGCCCATTATAACAGTTCTCTATGGGATTGGATTAAAAAAAAAATGCACCTACAGGGAATATGTCATCATAATAATAGTATAGACCTAGTGCGGCTACACAAACATGTGCAAGCCATTCAGAATAGTCATGATGAAATTATATCTCCAGCGAAACTGGCAAAAGAATTACTGGATGATTTAAAAGAATTTAATCCATGGGAAATGCTAAAACACACCACCTGGTACCTAATAGGATTCCTTTGTATACTACTAATTTTATCCTGCTTTCTTTCAGTCAGCAGCAAACTCCTGCGATCTCAAGTCCGTAGGCTCCAACTAAATATCCATAAGCTACATTTAAAAATAAAAAAGGGGGAGATGTAGAGAGCACCTGGGAAGGAACATAGAGCATTTTTTAAATTATTTTCAGCTGAATCCAGTGGCATTGGCAGAGCCACGTCCTGGAGACATACCATGCCAGAGGCAGGTACGTCATCAGCCTGACCCTTAGCTCAGGTGCCAGGGGGTGGGTTTCATTATCTAAGTTCAGCCAGGCACAAGGAACAGACACAATTATCTGGGCTTAGCCAGGAGTGATGATTACAATGAAGCCACAAAGAATGAAAAATTACACCTTGATCTTTAACCATGATTTCACAAAATTTCCTTTGTTTTAAACCAGGTGTCCTCAAACTATGGCCCGCGGGCCACATGCGGCCCACCGAGGACATTTAGCTGGCCCGCTGGGTGCTGCTGCCTGTCCTGCTTAGCAGCCGACTTGTCCTGGGCCCGCAGTGCGCATAGGAATTTGTTCATAGTTTTTTTTAAAAAAACTATGTCCGGCCCTCCAGCGGTCTGAGGGACAGTGAACTGGCCCCCTGTTTAAAAAGTTTTAGGACCCCTGTTAAACCCTAGTAAAACTTCCTGGAATTATACTGCATATAATAAATGCATTGCACCAGCTCTGGGTCACTGTCTATCCATCAGAGGGCCAGCTGTCCCACATGGTCCCAGCTTTTCCCCTCTGTCTCTGCATCTGTCTCTTTCTTTCATTTTCTCAATCCCCAGCCGCCCCTACTCAGGATTCGTGGACCATTCTTTAGCCGTGCTGGTCGCCATTCGAGAGAGAAATACTTAATAGTTAGGGGCAAGCTCTTCAGCCAGGGACTGGACCCTTCTGAGTGCAGGGAATTTAAAAAACACATGGGTAACAACAGTTAGGTGGGAGATGCTTTATTATGAACAAAGCAGCCAACGACTGGCTGGTCAGTGGCATCTTATATACACACTCAAACAAAAGAGGCCTCATGACACTTAGGCTATATTAACATAAACAGGTTACATAAGGTTGTTCTTGTACAGTGCGTATAGTGCTATTGCTGAGTCATTGCCCCCGAGCATGTGTAGGGCAAAAGGGGCCTTTCACCTAGTAATACTGCTGTGTCCTCTCTTGCACTCATGCACATTGCAAAGAGGCCTTGAACCTCAAGTGTACTCTGGTCAGGGCCCCCACAAGCACAATCTCAAGTGATGGGAATATAGTGGTATGATTAGCAAGAAAGACATGATTTTTGCCTGTATAATATTTACAAGCATATAAAATGATACAATCTTTCTATTGAGATGTGTGGTAATTTATATTAACATCCTTATATTGTTCACATCCTCCAATTTAGTAATTTCATTCTTAAAAACTTATGCAAATGAGTTATTGAGAAATGGTAGACACAGATTTATTCCCCGAGTTTTTTTGTTGCAGCATCATGAATTTAAGCATCATAAAGGCTACACACCTATTCACATGTGGATATATGATCACACACAGGTATATCTGCTATATTCCCAGTGGCATTACAGTGCCTGGCTTATGGTACACACTTATTAAATATTTGTTCAATGAATGAATCAAGAACAAATATTAAGAAAAAAATGGATGTTCAACAAGAAGGCATAATTAAGTGTGTTGCAGTATATTCACATAATGAGACAACTGTTAAATTGATATTAACATTTTAAAGGAGTAGCTTCAGGTGAAGATGGCAGAGTAGGTAAATGCTATACTAGCCTCCTCTCATGACCACATAAAAATTACAACTAAACCACAGAACAATCATTAGTGAGAATAGACTGAAATCTCACTGAACAGAAGTCTTATAACTAAGGATACACAGAATAACATGCATCAAGACTGGAAGGAGGGGAAGAGATGTGGAATGGGTTGGACTTACACTCACATGTGGTTAAGAATCAGGAGGGGTATAGAGGCCCGCTCTGATAAGCAAGCAGTTCTATCCCATACCAGGCTCCCCAGCTTAAGTTCCAGTGCTGAGAAGTCCCTATAACATCTGGTTATGAAAAACAGCAGATATAGTGGCTGAGTGAGATTAAGGAGTCCCATTTGTTCCACTTAAAAAGTTCCATGTGTAGACTTATTCAGAGTCACTTGCTCTGACCTCCAATGCTGGGGCAACAGATCTAAGGATTACAGGGACATACTGGAAGGAACTAAATTGTCCAGCTTTTGGTAAAGGGCTGGAGCAGCAGCTTTCTCCCAGACAGAAGTGCTGGCAGACACCATTATTCCTTTGATGAAACTTCACCTTGCATGTGCAGGCAAGTGTCATATGTGAGTCTCCATCAACCTGGCTAACACTGTTTGCACTGCCTTGGTGATTTCCTGAGAAATGCTCCCCCCCATTCAACTTATGGGCCCACCCAAACTACTTCCATGGCCTTTCCATGAAAATGATCCATGTTAGATTATGCTGTGGACATTCCTAAAATCTTTTAAAGGTTCACAAACACCCCAGAAACAGCATTTGGCCTCGGTGTGCCCCATACCTCTTGCTAAGCGGCCCAAGTCCAGCACTAGTGACAGTAGACCTCAGTTCTCAGTTTAGCTTCTCCTAAGCCTCCAAACGCAGCACAAGTGGCAACCATATGCAGATCACTTTGTAGCTCATATCAGGTGGCCAAGCGGAGGAAACAGGCAACAACTGACCTTGGCCTATACCTTCTAGGAGGCCCCAGAACTAAAACACTCAGTAGCCAGCTTCAGACCACACCGGAGAACCACCCAACCACATCCATGAATGATAATCAATGGGTGACTTGGCAGGCACCAGATACCTGCTAAAGTGAATTTGACTCAGTAAGGTCAAATCCTGCACAACAGCTCCTCCACTGTAGTCATAGCCAGTCCTCATAACCAATCAGCTTGAAGGTCTGATTGATGTGCCAACAGTAATCAAAGCTCAACTACAACAGGAGGGCTTACACAACCCTTAAAAGCTCAAATGACTAGGGAGATTGTGCCACTGTGCCCTACAGGACACTTACTACATAAGGCCACTCTACCAAGATTGGGAGCTGTACCAGCTCTATCTAATACACAGAAACAAAAAATACACAAAAAATCACCCAAATGAAAAGACAAAAACAAAAACAAAAACGTGTATCAAATGAAAGAACACAACTAAACTCCACAAAAAAGAACTAAACAAAGTGGAGGCTAGCAAATTAATAGATGAGGAGTTCAAAATGCTGGCTATAAGGATGCTTAATGATCCTAGTGAGAACTTCAACAAAGATAGAAAACATGAAAATGGAGATAGAGAACATAAAAAGAAAATGAAGAATACAATAACTGAAATAAAAAATATATTAGAGGTAATCAAACATAGAATAGATGAAGCAGAGGATTGAGTCTGCTATTTGGAAGATAAAGTAGCAAAAAACACCCAATCAGAACCACAAACAAAAAAAGACAAAAAAGCAAATTAAGATAATTTAAGGGACATCTGGCGCAACATCAAGGATATCAACATTCGTGAAATAGAGATATCAGAAGGAGAAGAAAGAGAAAGCCATGAATTGAAAACCTATTTGAAGAAATGACAGAAAATTTCACTAACCTAGTGAAAGAAATAGACATATAAGCCAAGGAAGCACATAGTCCCAAACAAAATCAACCCAAAGAGGCTCACACCAAGAAACATTATAATTAAAACAGCAAAGATTGAAGACAAAGAGTGAATCTTAGAGTAAAGCAGTTAACTACAAGGGAACTTCCATAAGACTGTAAGCTAATTTCTCAATAGAAATTTGCAAGCTAGGATAAAAAAAAAATGGCGGCAGAATAGACAGACGTGTTCCGAGCCTTGTCACAGAGCAGAAAGAAAGAACAGCTGAGGGTCACACGAGGAGTGTTTGTTGGCAAGTTAAGGGACAGCTGAACTCCAGGAGAAGGTGGGGGACTGCTAGACGGGGTTCCCCTGACCAGGCAGCCCCCACTGCGGCTGGGCCCCCTCCCGGAGCTATGGGCTCAGATGCGGAGACTGTGCCATCTTGAAGGGGAAAGTGGATCTTATCAGAAGCCTGAAAATCCACAACTGCGGCACCCACCAAACAGCTGCGAGCCCCAGAACACCGGTCCCCAATTGGCGCAAACACGCGGATTCAGAGGAGCTCTACACTCCACCACGGAAAGGACAGATTTCGCCTGGGATAAGGTGAGGTCTCTGGTCCCGGCGGGAGAGAGAAATGCGCGTTTTGAGGGAGCTGGAGGAACAGGGAAGTCTGTGCCTAGAAAAATCCGTGGCTATTAAGGCTGGCGTGAACTGTGAATGTGGAAGGGGGTCCTCAGAGCTGCTAACAGAAGGGATCTCTAAAAAGCAACCCATTTTGATCAGACTTGCAGGGACAGCCTAATAATTTCAAAGGTGTGCTGGCTGCTTATACTTGCGAAAAGACCCATTGTTCACACACTTGGGCTTTTTCCTCTTCAAATCCTTGCTTCTGATTACTAAGCCCAATACATAGGATCACCCAGTTGGGGACACCCTGAGAGACTGCAGAGGAAAGTTGTTTTTCTGGAACCTGGGGATCGGAGCTGGGAGTGACCATCAGAGAGCCAGCTCTGAGGCAGCCCACTTCCACAAATCGGTATTGAGTGCCACAGGGAGAGAAGAATCTAAATAAAGGCTAGAGAGGCCAAAGAGATCTGGAAGTCAATCGAGAAACACTGCCACCCAGGGGCTGAATCACAAATTGACTCTTGTGTAATCAAAAATAAAGGAATATGAGAAATTAAGACACACAGCCTGCTTAAAAATCAGGACTGACTTACAACACTGAGGAGCAGTGGAATGCAGGGAACTGCAATACTGTCCGGACTGAGAAACAGGCGTGCCAAACAGAACAATACAAACAGAACAATAGAGGAAGTGAATGACCTTCACTACTGCACATTTTATTTTTTATTTTTATTTTTTTTTAATTTTCATTTTTTGCATCTTTTACTCAAGAAACTAATTTTTTTCTTTTTTCTTCACTTGATTTTACCTTTTTAATTATTACATTTTTATTTTCAATCAGTATCATTACTACTACTATTTTTTTAAGTATCATTTTATTTTCTCTTTATTTTACTTTGGGCTTAGTGTTCTACATTATATTTTCATCTTTCTTTTAGCATCATTCTACTCTATCTCAACTCTACCTTTATGCCATCACTCTGTTCATAACCTTTCCCCTTTTGGTGTCCTGTTTATCTTACCCCTTTCCTGCTTTAGATTTTCCATATTCTTTCTGTTTGCCCCCTGATAAAATTTCACCCTACTTATATATCTAATCTACAAAACCCTGCTCCAAGTCCATACACACCTCTCTCTTCGCTGTCTTAACTATCCAAAAAATATTTTTCTCTTTGTCCTTTTGTTGTTGTTTGCTTGAATGTTGATTATATCAAATTTTTATGCTTTTTTGTGAGATTGTTTTGCTTATTCTTTTTTTTTGTTTGTTTGCTTTTTCGTTTGCTTTGTATTTGTTTGTTTTTTGCGTCTGTTTTCTCTTGCCTCGCTTGATATTAGTTGGTGTTGTAGTTTGTATTAATCCCCAGGAACTCGTTGCTGGAATTTGCTGGGATTAGTGGTTGTTCTATTGGAGTTTTCACCCCATATATATATAGTTTGTATCCCCTTTCTTTCTTAGTCTCCTTCTTGTTTCTCTTTTTTTTTTTTTCCTTTTCCCAATTTCATTTTGACACTCCCTTTTTTTTTCTTTTTCTTTCTTTCTTTTTCCTCTTCTTCTTTCTCTCCTATCCCCTAATTTGCCTTTCTCTGGAGGTCACCTTTATTGGAGATTATTAATATCATGAATACATTTCTGTTCAGTGCCTTGTGTGTTTCACCTGGTTGTGTTGTATTTTGTGCCTTTAAATCAACAAAGGAAAGAGAGAACTACATAACGAGACATCCGGAGAAGAGAGACCATGGGGAGACAAAGACACAGCCCGCATATGAAAGAAAAGCAGGCATCACCAGAAAAGGAAGTAAACAAAATAGAGGCAAGCAACCTGCCAGAGAAAGAATTCAGAGAAATGGTCATAAGGTGGCTGAAAAGAATGGAAGACAAATTCGACAATATGAGTAAGAAACAACAGGAAATTAAGAAAAACCAAGAATAAATGAAGAATGACATCGCTGCTGTAAAGAACTCAATAGACAGCATCAAGAGTAGACTAGAAGAAGCAGAGGACTGCATCAGTGAGCTAGAAGACAAGATGGGAAAAAATACCCAAGTAGAGCAACTTCTAGAAAAAAAAAATTAAAAAGCAGGAGAGCCTAAGGGAACTTTGGGACAACACGAAACAAAACAACATCCGCATAATAGGGGTTCCAGAAGGAAAGGAAGCTGAGCAAGGAATAGAAAACCTCTTTGAAGAAATAATGACAGAAAATTTCCCTGATATAGAGAAGAAAAAACCCACACAAATCCAAGAAGCTCACAGAGTCCCAAGCAAAATGAAACCCAAAAGACCGACTCCAAAGCACATTATAATTAAATTGGCAAACACCAATGACAAAGTAAGAATCTGAAAAGCGGCAAGAGAGAGACAGAAAGTTACATACAAAGGAACCCCCATCAGACTAGCAACTGATTTCTCAACAGAAACTCATCAGGCCAGAAGGGAATGGAATGAAATATACAAAGTCATGCAAAGGAAGGGTCTGAATCCAAGAGTACTGTACCCAGCAAGGCTATTAATCAAAATTGAAGGTGAAAACAGGAGCTTCACAGACAAAAAAGGACTAAAGGAATTTGTTACCACCAAACCAGCAATGCAAGAAATGCTGAAGTGCCTGCTGTAAAAAAAAAAAAAAAAAAAAAAAAAAAGAAAGAAAGAAAAAAAAAAAGAAATAGGAACCGAAGAAAGAACAAAGGGGTAAAGAATAAAAATGGCGACAGATAAGTACCTATCAATAATAACTTTAAATGTAAATAGATTAAATGCCCCAATAAAAAGACATAGGGTAGCAGATTGGATAAGAAAACAAGACCCATATATCTGCTGTCTACAAGAAACCCACCTCAGAGCAAAGGATTCACACAGACTGAGAGAAAAGGGATGGAAAAAGGTTTTTCAGGTGAATGGAAATGAAAAAAAAGCTGGTGTAGCAATACTTATGTCTGACAAATTAGATCTCAAAGTGAAGTATATAACAAGAGATAAGGAAGGCCACTTCATAATACTAAAGGGAGCAATTTAACAAGAAGAAATAACTGTAGTAAACATATATGCATCCAATATAGGAGCACCAAAATACATAAAAAATCTCCTGGAAGATATCAAGGGAGAGATTGACAGCAATACAATCATAGTAGGGGACTTTAATACCACACTATCACCATTGGACAAATCCTCTAAACAAAAAATCAGCAAAGAAATATCAATCCTACATGACTCACTAGAACAGATTGAATTAATTGACATCTTTAGAACATTTCACCCCAAAGTCACAGAATATACTTTCTTCTCAAGTGCACATGGGTCCTTTTCAAAGATAGACCATATTTTGAGACATAGGCAAAGTCTCTTCAAATTCAAGAAGATAGAAATCATATCAAGCATCTTCTCAGACCACAGTGGCATAAAACTGGAAATCAACTACAATAAAAAAAATCCCCCCAAAAAATCAAACACCTGGAGACTAAACAGCATGCTATTAAACAATGACAGGGTTACCAGAGAGATCAAGGAAGAAATAAAAAACATCATGGCAACAAATGACAATGAAAAAACAACAATCCAAAATCTATGGGACACAGCAAAAGCAGTCTTGTGAGGGAAGTTCATAGCTCTACAAGCATACTGCAAAAAACAAAAAATAATGGAAATAAATTACCTAACCCTACAACTCAAAAAGTTAGAAAAAGAGGAACAAGAAAAGCCCAGTGTAAGCAGAAGGAAGGAAATAATAAAGATCAGAGTGGAGATAAACGATACAGAGACCAAGGAAACAATACAAAAGATTAACAAAACCAAGAGCTGGTTCTTTGAAAGGATAAACAAGATTGATTAACCTCTAGCCAGGCTCACCAAGAAGCAAAGAGAGAAGACTCAAATAAACAAAATCAGAAATGAAACCAGTGAAATAACAACAGATCCCACTGAAATACAAAGGATTGTTAAAAAATACTACGAACAACTCTATTACAACAAAATGGACAACCTGGAAGAAATGGACATATTCCTAGAAAAATACAACCTTACAAAACTCAATCATGAAGAATTTACACAGCTCAATATGCCAATAACTATGGAAGAAATTGAAGCAGTCATCAAAAAGCTTCCTGCAAACAAAAGCCTGGGGCCAGACGGCTTCACAGGAGAGTTTTACCAAACATTCAAGGAAGAAATAAAACCTATCTTCCTCAGACTACTCCAAAAAATTCAAGAGGAAGGAACACTTCCAAGCTCCTTCTATGAAGCCAGCATCACCCTAATACCAAAACCAGATAAAGACAACACAATGAAAGAGAATTACAGGCCAATATCCCTCAAGAATGTAAATGCCAAAATCCTCAACAAAATTCTAGCAAATTGGATCCAGCACTACATCAGAAAGATCATACACCATGACCAAGTAGGATTTATCCCAGAGATGCAAGGATGGTACAATATCTGCAAATCAATAAACATGATACATCACATAAACAAAATGAGAGATAAAAATCATATAGTCATATCAATTGACGTAGAAAAAGCATTTGACAAAATCCAACACCCTTTCTTGATAAAAACTCTCAACAAGGTGAGAATGGAAGGATCATACCTCAACATAATAAAAGCCATATATGACAAACCCACAGCCTGCATGACACTCAATGGACAATAAGTAAAACCATTTCCCCTAAGAACAGGAACAAGACAGGGATGCCCACTCTCGCCACTCCTGTTTGACATAGTACTGGAAATATTAGCCATTGCAATTAGACAAGAAGAAGAAATAAAAGGCATCCAATTTGGAAAAGAAGAAGTAAAGCTGTCCTTATTTGCAGATGACATGATATTGTACATAAAAATCCCGAAAGACTCCATCAAAAACTAACAGACTTAATAAATGAATTTGGCAATGTAGCAGGATACAAAATTAAGGCCAAGAAATCTATGGCATTTCTATACACCAATAGTGAAATTACAGAAAGGGAGACTAAAAAAGCAATCCCATTTACCATTGTACCAAAAAAATTAAGATACCTAGGAATAAACTTAACCAAGGAGGTAAAAGACCCATACGTGGAAAACTACAGGACACTGAAAAAAGATATAGAGGAAGATGTAAACAGATGGAAGAACATATCATGTTCATGGGTTGGTAGAATCAACATCATCAAAATGTCCATACTACCCAAAGCAATCTATAGATTCAATGCACTCCCCATTAAAATACCAATGGCATATTTCACAGACCTAGAAAGAAGACTCCAAAAATTCATCTGGAATAAAATAGACCCCGAATAGCCACAGTAATCCTGAGAAAGAAGAATAAAGTAGGAGGGATCTCAATACCAGATGTCAAGCTGTACTACAAAGCCACTGTTCTCAAAACAGCCTGGTACTGGCATAAGAACAGACATATAGATCAATGGAATAGAATAGAGAATCCAGATATCAACCCAAACCACTATGCACAATTAATATTTGACAAAGGAGGCATGAACATACCATGGAGTCAAGACAGTCTCTTCAATAAATGGTGTTGGGAAAATTGCACAGATACATGCAAAAAAATGAAACTAGAACACCAACTTACACCATACACAAAAATAAACGCAAAATGGATACAGGACTTAAACATAAAATGGGAAACCATAAAAATACTAGAGGAATTCACAGGCAGAAAAATCTCAGACATATGCCAAAGGAACTTCTTCACTGATACTGCCCCTAGGGCAATGGCAGCCAAAGGCAAAATAAACAAATGGGACTACATCAAAATAAAAAGCTTTTTCACAGCAAAAGAAACCATAAACAAAACAACAAGAAACCCCACTGTATGGGAGAACATATTTGCAAATGTTATCACTGATAAAGGTTTAATCTCCAACATCTATAGGCAGCTTATACAACTTAATAAAAGGAAGATAAATAATCCAATAAAAAAATGGGCAACGGACCGAAATAGAATCTTTTCGAAAGAAGACAGAAGGAAGGCCAAGAGACACATGAAAACATGCTCAAAGTCACTAATTATCTGAGAGATGCAAATCAAAATGACAATGAGATACCATCTCACACCTGTCAGAATGGCTATCATCAACGAATCAACAAACAACAAGTGTTGGCGAGGATGCGGAGAAAAAGGAACCCTCGTGCACTGCTGGTGGGAATGCAGACTGGTGCAGCCACTGTGGAGAACAGTATGGAGTTTCCTCAAAAAACTGAAAATGGAACTCCCATTTGACCCAGTAATCTCACTCCTAGGAATATATCCTAAGAAACTAGAAACACCAGTCAGAAAGGATATATGCACCCCTATGTTCATAGCAGCACAATTTACAATAGCTAAGATTTGGAATCAGCCTAGGTGCCCATCAGCAGATGAGTGGATTAGAAAACTATGGTACATCTACACAATGGAATACTATGCTACCATAAAAAGAAGGAATTCTTACCATTTGTAGCAACCTGGATGGAATTGGAGAATATTATGCTAAGTGAAATAAGCCAGTCAATGAAAGAAAAATACCACATGATCCACTCATTTGTGGATAATAAAAAAAATTATAAACTGATGAACAAAAAGATAGATACAGAGGCAGTAAAGCATCAAACAGACTGTCAAATTACAGCGGGAAGGTTAGGGAGGGGGGGGGGAATAAGAGATCAACCGAAGGACTTATATGCATGCATATAAGAATAACCAATGGATGCAAAACACTGGGGGGTGAGGGCATGTATGGGAGTGGGGTGGGGGGGCAATGGTAAGATATGTACACATATAATACCTTAATAAAAAATTAAAAAATTTAAATAAAATAAAAGTCTAAATATATATATATAGAAAAAGAAATTTGCAAGCTAATAGGGACTAGTACAAAATATTCAAAATGATGAAAATTAAGGACCTACAACCAAGATTACCCAGATGAGCCATTGAGAGATGGATTTAAAATGGTGGCAGAGTAAGTGGAAGCTACACTGACAATCTCCCAGGACCAAACTGGGAATACAACTAATATACAGAAAAACCACCCTGAAAAATCAACTGAAAACTAGCTGGAGAAAACCCTGATCACCAAGGATGAATAATGGAGACCGCATAGAGACTGGTAGGAAGAATGGAGGCGCAAAAGGGCTGATCAGGCTCCCACAGACAGAAGCTGAAGGTCCAGATGTATATCTCAGCTGTAGGGGGTTCCTACTGAGAACTCTGGATTCTAAATCCCAAGCTGGGCTCCCAAGCCCAGAGAACCAGAACTGAGTAAGGAGCCCACTGAACATATGGCTTTGAAAAGCAGCAGCGTTTTCCAGCATGCCATCCAGAAACAGCTGGAAATGCAGGCAAACTCTTAAAGGGTTAATGCACAAAATATCGTGTGCAGAAACTCACCTTGGGCTATGTTAGAGGGAGGGCAGAATGGACTAGAGCTGTGTGAGCAGAGACAGGGTTGGGAGCTAATGGGGATGGACCTCAGATGGTAGCCACCCAGTTTTCCTGTGCTGAGTCATTCATTCATGACTGTAGAGGACATCTTTCTCTTTGGACCTTTGGTATGCAGGCAGTTGTTGCCTGGAGGGAAGGCAGTTGCTCCATCCTGTTGGAAGACCTCTTGTCCCCCACCCCCCACCCATGGTTGATAGCTTGAGGCAAATTAAGACTTTAAGAATAATAATCAGACAGCAGGCAGAGGCAGATCTCTGGAGCCTTTGAGTATTTTCCTGATCTCATTCTGGGACCAGGGCTAAGAAAAGCAGAGCCTGGGGCCAAACTTGGTCTGATCCAAAGGCACCCAGCCCTAGCAGAGGCAGCCACAAGCTGTGGATTGTCTATAGCTCCAAACAGGGGACTCAGGGCCAGTTTGACATTATTTTGCACCAGTGATTGAGAGTCGTAGCAGATATACCTAATACATAGAGACAAATACAAACAGGCAGCCAAATGGGGAGAAAATAAACAACCCGCAAATGAAAGAACAAGAGAATTCTCCAGAAAAAGAGCTAAATATAATGGAGATAGGAAATTTATCAGATATAGAGTTTAGTACAATGATGGCAAAGCTGCTCAACACCATGAGAAAAGTTATAGTAACTGTGAAAAAAAGACTAGTAGGAAATAAAGAATAACAGCACTAATAAAGAATATTGAAAGGAATACACAGTAGATTAGGGGAAGGCAAGGATCAGATCAGAAATTTTTAAGACAGGGTTGGAAAAAAAATCACTCAATCAGAGAAACAAACAAACAAAAACAATAAAAAAACAGGAGGACTGCTTAAAGGAACTGTGGGACAACATGAAATGTAACAATATTCATATCACATGGGTAACAGAAGGTGAAAAAGTGAACAAGGATTAGAGAATGTGTTTGAAGAAATAATAGCAGAAAACACCCCTAACCTTGTGAAGGAAAAAGGTAAACAAGCTCAGAAGGCACAGAGAGACCCAAGTAAGAAGAACTCAAAGAGGTCCATACCCGGACACATTATAATTGAAATGCCACAAGTTAAAGACAAAGAGAGAATTTTTTTTCAATTTTTTTATTGATTAAGGTATTACATGTGTCCATTTCTCCCCATTGCCTCCTGCACCCCACACCCATACATACGCTCACCCCCCAGTGTCTTGAATCCATTGGTTATGATTATATGCATGCATACAAGTCTTCAGTTGATCTCTTACCCACCCACCCCCCCAGACTTCCTGCTGTAATTTCACAGTCTGTTCAATGCTTCTCTGCCTCTGTATCTATCTTTTTGTTCATCAGGTGAAAATGTTCTTTATTATCCATAAATGAGAGAGAGCATGTGGTATTTTTCTTTCATGAACTGGCTTATTTCACTTAGCATAATGGTCTCCAGTTCCATCCATGCTGCTGCAAATGGTAAGAATTCCTTCTTTTTTAAAGCAGCGTACTATTCCATTGTGTTGATGTACCATAGTTTTCTAATCCAGTCATCTGCTGATGGGCACCTAGGCTGTTTCCAAATCTTAGCTATGGTGAATTGTGCTGCTATGAACATAGAAGTGCATATATCCTTTCTAATTGATGTTTCTAGCTTCTTGGGATATATTCCTAGAAGTGGGATCACTGGGTCAAATGGGAGTTCCATTTTCAGTTTTTTGAGGAAACTCCATACTGTTGTCCATAGTGGCTGCACCAGTCTGCATTCCCACCAGCAGTGCACGAGGGTTCCTTTTTCTCCGCATCCTCCCCAGCACTTGTCAATTGTTGATTTGTTGATGATAGCCATTCTGACAGTGTGAGATGGTATCTCATTGTCATTTTGATTTGCATCTCTCAGATAATTAGTGACTTTGAGCATGTTTTCATATGTCTCTTGGCCTTCCTTATGTCCTCTTTCAAAAAGTATCTATTTAGGTTCGTTGACCATTTTTTGATTGGGTTGTTAACTTCCTTTTGTAAGTTGTATGAGTTCCCTATAAATGTTGGAGATTAAACCCTTATCGGAAATAAAATTGGCAAATATGTTCTCCCATTCAATGGGCTTTCTTATTGTTTTATTAATGGTTTCTTTTGCTGTGCAGAAGCTTTTTATTTTGATGTAGTCCCATTTGTTTATTTTCTCTTTAGTTTCTATTGCCCTAGGACAGGGGTGGGCAAACTTTTTGAATCGAGGGCCACAATGGGTTCTTAAACTGGACCGGAGGGCCAGAACAAAAGCATGGATGGAGTGTTTGTGTGAACTAATATAAATTCAAAGTAAACATCATTACATAAAAGGGTACGGTCTTTTTTCTTTATTTCAATAGTTTTATTCATTTCAAACATTTTAACAAGAAGAATGTAAACAATAATTATTATAATTTGAAATTTCAAAAAATGGAGGAATCATAGCACAATAACATACCTTATATTGAAGATGGCAAAGGTAAAATAAAATTGCCTAACAAAGGAAAGGTACAAAAGCCTTTCAAATTAAACTTAAATATAATAAAATAATTTAAAACTAAAACAAATAGAAAAGAACAAAATGTGTAAACAGTAAATTAAACATTTTCTTTAGTGCAACTTCCAAATTATGCCCAGGACGTAGATGTAGATGGCAATGTAGACTGGGTTGAAAGGTTTTTGGTCTTTAAAACATCAACTTCAGTGGGAACAGTGTTGTTGGTCTCCTTTTTAGCTAATGCTCTGATACTGTGCTCTCCAGGGGCGTGTCTCCCCTACATCACCACGATAAAGTGTCTACGCATTCCCAGGGTGATGTCGGGGGACGCGTCCGCGGGCATTACAAGGAGCCTCTGGAAGATTGAGAGGTTGTTCTTTCTACTGGATTTATATCCGCCCACTCAGAAGAAGGAGCTGCGGCCGTGTTTCCCGACGCTGCCATGTTAACACTGCTGCTGGTGAAGGAGCGGAGAGGAGAGCAAGAGAACCCTCCGCTCTTTCGGCTCCGTGGGCCGGATAGAACAGCAGAACGGGCCGGATCCAGCCCGCGGGCCGTAGTTTGCCCACGGTTGACCTAAGAGCTGTATCAGTGAACATATTGCTTCGGCATATGTCTGAGATTTTGCTGCCTGTAGTATTTTTATGGTTTCCCGTCTTACATTTAAGTCCCTTATGTATTTTGAGTTTATTTTTGTGCATGATGTAAGTTGGTGGTACAGTTTAATTTTTTTTGCATATATCTGTCCAATTTTACCAACACCATTTATTGAAGAGACTGTCTTGACTCCATTGTATGCTCTTGCCTATTTTGTCAAATATTAATTGAGCATTTTGGGTTGGGTCGATTTCTGGGTTCTCTATTCTATTCCACTTGACTATATGTCTGTTCTTATGCCAGTACCAGGCAGTTTTGAGAACAGTGGCTTTGTAATACAGCCTGATATCTGATATTGAGATCCCTCCTACATTGCTTTTCTTTCTCAGGATTGTTGCAGCTATTCGAGATCTTTTTTATTCCAGATGAATTTTTGTAGAGTTTGTTCTAGATCTGTGAAATATGCCATTGGTTTTTTAATGGGGAGTGCATTGAATCTATAGATTTCTTTGGGTAGTATGGACATTTTAATGATGTTTATCCTACCAATCCAAGAACACAGTATGCTCTTCCATCTATTTATGTCTTCCTCTATCTCTTTTTTCAATGTCCTGTAGTTTTCCACGTATGGGTCTTTTACCTCCTTGGTTAAGTTTATTCCTAGGTATCTTAATTTTTTTTTGGTGCGATGGTAAATGGGATTGTTTTCTTAGTCTCTCTTTCTGTAAATTCACTGTTGGTGTATAGAAATGCCATAGATTTCTTGGCATTAATTTTGTATCCTGCTACATTGCTAAATTCATTTATTAAGTCTAATAATTTTTTGATGGAGTCATTAGGGTTTTCTATGTATAGTATCATGTTCTGTGAATAATGACAATTTTACTTCTTTTCCAATTTGGATGCCCTTTATTTCTTCTTTTTGTCTGATCGCTGTGGCTAGCATCCCTGTCTTGTTCCTGTTCTTAGGGGAAATGATTTTAGTTTTTGCCCATTGAGTATGATGTTGGCTGTAGGTTTGTCATATAAGGCTTTTATTATGTTGAGGTATGATCCCTCTATTTCCACTTTGCTGAGAGTTTTTATCAAGAAAGGTTGTTGGATTTTGTCAAATGACTTTTCTGCATCAATTGATATGACTATGTGATTTTTATCTCTCAATTTGTTTATGTGATGTATCACGTTTATTGATTTGAGGATATTGTACCATCCTTGCATTCCTGGAATAAATCTCACTTGGTCATGGTGTATGATCTTTCTAATGTAATGCTGTATCTGGTTTGCTAGAATTTTGTTGAGGATTTTAGCATCTATGTTCATCAGGGATATTGGCCTGTAATTCTCTTTCTTTGTGGTGTCTTTATCTGAGTTTGGGATTAGGGTAATGCTGGCTTCATAGAAAGAGTTTGGAAGTGTGCCTTCCTCTTGAATTTTTTGGAATATTCTGAGAAGAATTGGTTTTAGTTCTTCTTTGAATGTTAGGTAAAACTCCCCTCTGAAGCCATCTGGTCCAGTGCTTTTGTTTGCTGGAAGCTTTTTGATTACTGTTTCAATTTCATCAGTACTTATTATCCTCTTCAGGTTTTTTGAATCTTCCTGGTTGAGTTTTAGAAGCTTCTATTTTTCTAGGAATGTGTCCATTTTGTCGAGGTTGTCCAGTTTGTTGGAGTAGAGTTATTCATAGTATTTTTTTTTTACAATCCTTTTATATCTGTGGGACCAGTTGTTACATCACCTCGTTCATTTCTGATTTTTTTTATTTGGGTCCTCTCTCTTTGTTTCTTGGTGAGTCTGGCTAGAGGTTAATCAATCTTGTTTATCCTGTCAAAGAACCAGCTGTTGGTTTCATCGATCTTATGTATTTTTTTTTTTTGGTCTCTATGTCATTTATTTCTGCTCTGATCTCTATTATCTCATTCCTTCTGGTTAGTGTGGGCTTTTCTTGTTGTTCTCTTTCTTGTTTTTTAAGTTTTAAGGTTAGATAACTTATTACCACTTTTTATTGTTTTTTGAGGTAGGCCTGTAGAGCTATGAACTTCCCTCTCAGGATTGCTTTCATTGTGTCCCATAGATTTTGGATTTTTTGTGTTTTTATTGTCATTTGATTCCAGGATGCTTTTAATTTCTTCTTTGATCTATTTGGTCACCCAATCATTGTTTAATAGCATGCTATTTAGCCTCCAAGTGTTTGATTTTTTTTCATTGTTTTTATTGTAGTTGATTTCTATTTTTATGCCATATGGTCTGAGAGGATGCTTGTTATGATTTCTATCCTCTTGAATTTGAAGAGACTTTGCCTGTGTCCTAATATGTGGTCTTTCTTTGAAATTGTTCCATGTACACTTGAGAAGAATGTATATTCTGTAGCTTTGGGGTGAAATCTTCTAAAGATATCAATTGAGTCCATCTGATCTAGTGAGTCATTTAGGATTGCTCTTTCTTTGCTGATTTTTTGTTTAGTTGATTTATCATGTGATGTCAGTGGGGTATTAAAGTCCCCTACTATGACTGTATTGCTATCAATCTCTCCCTTGATATCCTCCAGAAGTTGTTTTATGTATTTGGGTGCTCCTGTATTGGGTGCATATATGTTTACCAGAGTTATATCTTCCTGTTGAATGGCTCCCTTTAGTATTATATAGTGGCCTTCCTTATCTCTTTTTTTTTTTTTTAAATATTTTTTATTGATTTTTTACAGAGAGGAAGAGAGAGGGATAGAGAGTTAGAAACATCGATGAGAGAGAAACATCGATCAGCTGCCTCCTGCACACCTCCTACTGGGGATGTGCCCGCAACCAAGGTACATGCCCTTGACCGGAATCGAACCCGGGACCTTTCAGTTCGCAGGCCGACGCTCTATCCACTGAGCCAAACCGGTTAGGGCCTTATCTCTTGTTATGGACTTTACTTTGATGTCTATTTTATCAGAAATAAGTATTGCAACCCCAGCTTTTTTCTCATTTCCATTTGTCTGAACAATGTTTTTCCATCCCTTCGCTTTCAGTCTGTGTGAATCCTTTGTTCTGAGGTCAGTCTCTTGTAGACAGCAAATATATGGGTCATGTTTTCTTATCCATTCAGCTACCCTATGTCTTTTGATTGGTACATTTAATCAATTTATGTTTAATGTTATTATTGATAAGTATTTGTTTGTCATCATATTTATCCTTAATGTTTGTGTTTCTTCCTGACATTCTGTTTCTTCTTTTTACAGCAGTCCCTTTAGCATTTCTTGCATTGTTGGCTTGGTAGTGATAAACTCTCTTAGCCCTTTTTTGTCTGTGAAGCTCCTGATTCCACCTTCAATTTTGAATGATAGCTTTGCTTGGTATAGTATTCTTGGGTTCAGTCCCTTGATTTGCATCACTTTGCATATTTCATTCAACTCCCTTTTTGCCTGCTGTGATTCTGTTGAGACATCAATTGATATTCTAATGAGAGATGCCTTGTAGGTAACTTTCTGTCTCTCTCTGGCAGTCTTTGAGATTCTTACTTTGTCATTGGTGTTTGCCATTTTAATTATGATGTGTCTTGGTGTGTGTTTTGTGGTTCACCTTGTTTGGGACTCTATGTGCTTCTTGGACTTGCATAGTATTTTTCTTGACAATATCAGGGAAGTTTTCTGTCATTATTTCTTCAAACAGGTTTTCTATTTTTTGCTTCTCTATCTCTCCTTCTGGTACCCCTATTATGTGAATATTGTTTTGTTTTGTGCTGTCCCAAAGCTCCCTTAGGCTCTCCTCTTGCTTTTTAAGTCTTCTTTCCAGTTGCTGCTATGCTTGTGTGTTTTTTACTACCTTGTCTTCTAATTAGCTGATGTGGTCCTCAGACTCTTCTAGACTACTGTTTAAGCCTTCCATTGTGTTCTTTATTGCAGCTATGTCATTATTCATCTCCTCTTGGTTCCTTTTCATGTTGGTGACATTCTCATTCAGCTCCTTATAATTCTCATTGAGTTGTGTGTATTTGTCATTGAGTTGTGTGTAATTGTCATCCAACCATTTGAGCATCCTTATAACCATTACTCTGAATTCTTTCTCTGATATGTTGCTAACCTCAGTTTCATTTAACTCCCTTCTGGTGATTCCTCTTTTTCTTTCCTTTGGGGATTGCTTTTTTGTCTTCCCATGTTTTACTGTAACATTTTAATTGTAGATCTGATTGCTTTGCTACCCAGGTTCTTTTGGAGATGGTGCTACTGGTGTGATCTCTCAGGTTTCCTGGGCTTGGTAATCTGGGGTAGCTTCCTACTTGATCTATTTGGGTTCTCTTGATGTAAGCCTGCTAGTTGGAAAGACGCAACTGTGGTGTCTAGAAGTCAGCAGCCATGGAGGGGAATGTCCCAATTTTTGCTCTCTTGCCCCCTTGATTTAAATCACATGTACCCAGTGGGGACTCACAGTGGCCGTCTGTTGGGGTGATGGGCCTCAGGAGGCCTGCGCTCTGAAAAAGCATGACTGTGGTATTCAGAGTCCTGTAGTTGTGGGGTGGGCAGACTCAGCTTTTGCTGCTGCACCTGTGGTGGATAGGCGCATGCTCCCAGTGGCGACTCACAGGGGCATGCACGGTGCATTTGCCAGTGAGGCATACTGAAGCACTCTGAAGGGCCCTGGCACTGAAGCTGTGTAATTGAGGCATGTGTGGGCAGGTATCCAGGATGATTAATTCAGAATTTCTACTCCCGGGGGGAGGGGGAGTGCTTCCCTGTTTGTCTAAGATGGCACCCACCGAGAGCTCACAGTGGCTCCCACGAGTGCCTTGTGGATAGATGGGCTCACGGTGCCAGCCTGTCAGAAATGCAAGACTGTGGTGATGTGTTTGCCAGCGCAGAGCTCTGATGCCCTCTGAGGGTCCCTGGCACTGAGGATGAGCAGCTGGGGTGACTGTGGACAGTTAATCAGGTAGAGGGAATTCAGAATTTCTACTGGGGGGCAGCATGCCCTTGTCTGCACAAAATCACACCAGCAGGGCCTCACAGTTGCTCCCAGGTGCTGCCTAGGGAGTGGTGTGCCTGGATGCCTGTGCGCTGGAAACGCAGGAATGTGGTGTCCAGAGTTCTGCCACTGGGGAGGGGGGAAATTGTACTTACTGCTGCCGGAGTGGTGCACCTTTGGAGGTGGAGGTCCCAGGCTCCACGGGTCTACAGGTGGGGCAGCAGGATTTTAGCCAGAGTGGCTGCTGGGTCGCAGGCCGTTCCAAGGCCTGTCTGGGTGGTGGTGCTGATGAGTTCCTAGAAAAGGCCGCTCTCCCCTTCAAGATGGCGTGGGCTCCATGCTCAAATCTGCAGTCCAGGGAGTGCCCGCAGCGGTGGTAGTCTCTCCCTATCCAAAAGAGCCTGGTCTGCCAAAGAGAGAATCTTAAAGGCAGCAAGAGAAAAGCAATTTTTACTTACAAAGTGCTCCCATAAGGCTGTCAATAGATTTCTCATAAGAAACTCTATAGACAAGAAGGGAAGGGCATGAAGTATTCAAGGTAATGAAAAACAAGGATCTGAAACCAAGATTATTCTATCCAGCAAGTCTATCATTCAAATTGGATGGTGAAATAAAGAACTTCACAGACAAAAAACAAATAAACAAAGAAAAGGCTAAAGGTGATTATACTACCAAAGCAGCACTATAAGAAATGCTAGATGAACCAAAGGACTTGTATGCATGCATATAAGCCTAACCAATGAACACAGACACCAGGGGGGTGAGGGCATAAGTGGGGGGCGTGGGAGCAATGGGGGGATATGGACACATATGTAATATCTTAATCAATAAAGAAAAAAAATAAAAAAGAAATGCTAAAGGGACTGCTGTAATAATAAGAGAGAGAGAAACATAGGTATAAATAATTAAAATGGCAATAAATAAGTACCTATGAATAATAACCTTAAATGTAAATAGATTAAATGCTCCAATCAAAAGACATAGGGTAGCTAAATGGATCTGAAAAGATGAGCCAAATACAAGAGACCCACCTCAGAATAAAAGATTCATACAGGATGAGAATGAAGGGATGGAAAATTTTCTATGCAAATGGAAACAACAACAAATGCTGTGATAGCAATACTCACATCTAACAAAATACACTTCAAAATAAAAACCATCACAAGAGAAAATAAAGGTCACTACATAATTCTAAAGGGATTGACCCCACAAGATTATACAAACTTGGTAAGCATATATGCATCCAATGCAAGAGCATATATATATATATATATATATATATATATATATATATATTTTTTTTTCCCCCCCTCGGGAATTTTAAAGGAAGGATTGACAGCAATATAGGCATATTAGGGGAATTTAACACCCTGCTGACTTCAAAGGGTAGATCTTCCAGACAAAAAATTAACAAGGAAACAGTGACTCTAAATGACACACTAGACCTGATTTAACTGACATTTAAAGAACATTTCACCACAAAGCTGCAGAATATACATTCTTTCCAGGTTCACATGGGTCATTCTCAAAGACAGACCATATGATAAGTCACAAAACAAGTCTCTCCAAGTCCAAAAAGATTAAAATCTTATCAAACTTCTTGAATCACAATAGCATGAAATTAGAAATCAACTACAATAAAAACATTCAAACTCATGGAAGCAAAATAGCATGTAATTAAACAATGAATGGGTTACCAATGAGATCAAGAAAGAAATTAAAAACTTCCTAGAAACAAGTTAAAATGAACACAAAACAACGAAAAATTGAAGAGACACAGTGAAAGCAGTCCTGAGAGGAAAGTATGTAGCACTAAGGCCTATATAAAAAAAGCAAGAAAAATTATAATAAATTATTTAGCACTACATCTGAAAGAATTAAAAAGAGAACAACAAGAAAAGCCCAAAGTCAATAGAAGGAAGCAAATAATAAAGATTATAGAAGAAATAAATGGCATAGAGGCTAATTAAACAAGACAAAAGATCAATGAAACCAAGAGCCTGTTCTTTGAAAATAAACTCAAAATGGATAAAGGACTTAAATGTAAGATGAGAAAACATAAGAATCTTAGAAGAATCCATAGGCAGCAAAATATCAGACATATGTGGAAGCAATATCTTTACCAATATAGCTCCTAGGACAATGAAAACTAAGGAGAAAATAAACATATGGGACTTCATCAAAATAAAAAGCTTCTGAACAGCAAAAGAAATCATAAACGAAACAAGAAAGCCCAATGCATCGGAGAACATATTTGCCAATGTTATCTCCGATAAGGATTTAATGTCCAAAATTTATAGGGAACTCCTACAACTTAACAAAAGGAAGACAATAAAATAAAATAAAAATGAGCAAAGGACCTAAATAGACACTTTTTGAAAGTAGACATACAAAAGGCCAAGAGACATATGAAAACATGCTCAAACTAATCATACGAGAGATGCAAATCAAAACAACAAGGAGGTACCATCTCATACCCGTCAGAATGGCTATCATCAACAAATCTACAAACTATAAGTGCTGGCGAGAATGTGGAGAAAAAGGAACCCTCCTGCACTGCTGGTGGGAATGCAGACTGGTGCAGCCTCTGTGGAAAACAGTATGGAGTCCTCAAAAAATTAAAAATGGAACTCCCATTTGATCCAGTAATCCCACTTCTAGGAATGTATCCCAAGAAACTAGAAACACCAATCAGAAAGGATTTATGCACCCCTATGTTCATAGCAGCACAATTTACAATAGCTAAGATTTGGAAACAGCCTAAGTGTCCATCAGCAGATGAATGGATTAAAAAACTGGTACAGCTGCACAGCGGAATACTATGCTTTTGTAAAAAAGAAAGAACTCTTACCATTTGCAACAACATGGATGGAGATGGAGAGTATTATGCTAAGTGAAATAAGCCAGTCGGAGAAAGATAAATATCACATGATCTCACTCATCTGTGGAATATAATGAACATAAACTGATGAATAAAAAACACTAGTAGATCCAGAGAGAGAAAAGCATCAAACAGACCATCAAACCTCAGAGGGAAGGCAGCTGGGGGTTGGGGGGAAGGTAAGAGATCAACCAAAGGACTTGTATGCATGCATGTAAGCATAACCAATGGACACAGACACTAGTGGGGTGAGGGCATGTGCTGGGGGTGGGGGTGGCCAGGGATAGATCAGTGGGGGGAAAAGGACACATATACAATACTATATGTAATACTTTAAACAATAAAGAATTTTAAAAAAATAATAAATGTTAAAATGTTCATAAAAGTAATTAAACAATGAAGCAGAGTATTTGGTTTATGGACTATGCTAAATGGTTTCATTATGTAAAATAAAATATGCTTACTATTTCCATATATAATATGTGTGTGAAGTAGCTACTGAAATGAACTGAAAAGAGGCTGGCATTTCTATAAGCATTTAGGACTATTTTGAAATAAAATAAGATACAAATAAGATGTGTGCTCAAGACTACTGGGGTTTCTGGGCCAGTAATATAGTGTGTAGTTCTGAAAATAAAGTGAGCTGCTTTTTTCTCTGCACATATCTTTGTGGTGATTTTTTAATCAAAATGTTAAATATTGATGATATTTTATTCCCATTCATAGCTCTGTGATCCCCAAGTATGACTTTACAGGTTAAAAGTACACAAGGTAATAAATGAATTTGCATACGAAATGGAATTATAACTGAAACCATAGCAACATTTAAAAAAATGTAGGGCTGTTTTGACCCCTAGTGGAGATAATAAATAATGCCATCAAGTCTTCTAAATAAAGAAATTTAAGATGAGCCACATTTGGGGAGCCTTTGAGATCTTGCTTTCCAGCAATGTCATCAGTTTGCTTCAAATAAACTCATAAATAATATATTAAAAAAACTGAGTCATATTTTAATAAGTACATGTTACTTAAATTAGACCTCACAGACTTATAATTGTGTTTTGGAAGGACTAGTGCACACATTATTTTAGAGATGGTTCTGTGCTGAGATACAAAATATTTTAGGTATCCGAACAAAAAGGTTTGCTAAGAGTAGACATTTAAAATATCAAAGGCTCCAAGAAACTCACTTATGATATTTGTGGTTCTCTCAAAGAAGAAACAACTGGGATCTCATTCCCTGTTGAATGTCTGAGAGCCTTAGTACAGAAAGACCAAATTTAGATAAATGACATCAAGGCAAAGTGACATCCTTAATTGAAAGAAGGCACCTCCATCTTCCCACATAGTTTTCTGTGGGTATGAGTATAGCATCACAGACATTACCCAGTTTCCCATGATTCCAAAGTTCCAGGGGTCCTCAAACTACGGCCCGCGGGCCACATGCGGCCCGCCGAGGACATTTATCCGGCCCGCTGGGTGCCGCTGCCTGTCGTGCTTAGCAGCCGACTCGTCCCGGGCCCACAGTGCGCCTAGGAATTTGTTCATAGTTTGTTTTTTTAAAAACTATAGTCCGGCCCTCCAACCGTCTGAGGGACAGTGAACTGGCCCCCTGTTTAAAAAGTTTGAGGACCCCTGTATGTTGCAGAAAAAAGGAGCAGGTAGAGAAACTTGGCCTAACAGATGGATTTATGAACTGGCAACTGGGGTACATGTGGAAAGAGACCACCACAAATGAGCTCTGAAAGTAGAATGTTCTATAAAGGGTCCGAAAGGTATAAAAACTATGTTGATTTACGTAGACAAACAAAATAGAATAGAGTAGGACAAAATAAGACATTTATATATGAATAATTTGTGACAACAGTTACACCTGTATTGCAAGGAAAAAACATTCTTTGTCAATAAATGATGCTTTCTTGACCAATTGAATACCCATACAGTAAAAGAACTGAATATTGACTCTATTTTGCATATATACAAATGTCCACCCCAAATGAGTTAACATAAGAGAGTATATGACTTAGTAGTTAGGCAATGAACATAAAGAGTACATTTATCAATAGTTGTTTTAATATCTTTGTTTACATATATTATCTGTGTCATTTTGGGAACTGTTTCTATTGGTTAGTTTTTCTCCTTGTGGTGGGTTATATTTTTCTGCTTCTATGCTTGACTGATACGTTTTTATTTGATGTCATACATTGCAAATTTTACTTTTGGCGCCAAATCTTTTTTATTATTACTTCTGTTTATAAGCTTTGCTCTTGGACTCAATTAAGATACTTGGAAACAGTTTGATTATTTTTGAGGATTGCTTTTTTTCTTCTTTTTAAAAATATGCCTCATGTTGATTATTATTTTATGTTTTTATGGAATTTAAAGTGTGAAATTGGTTAATAAAATATATAGGTTTCAGGTGTACAAATTTATAATACATCATCTGTATATGGTATTGTGTGTTTACCACACCAAGTCCAGTCTCCTTCCATCATGATTTATACACCCAATACCTTATTCTACTTCCTTCACCCCCATTTCCTAGTGGTAATCACCATACTGTTATCCGTGTTTATTGTTTTGTTTGATCTCTTCACCCTTTACACCTTGCCCCACAACTGCCCTCCCCTTTGAGAGCTGTCAGTCTCTATTGAATCTATGAGTCTGTTTCTGTTTTGTTTGTTAGTTTATTTTGTTCATTAGATTCCACGTGTGAGTGAAATTACATGGCACTTGTCTTTCTCTGACTGGCTTATTTCACTTAGCAAAATGCTCTCCCTAGGTCCATTCATGCTGATGCAAAGGGTAATTTCCTTTTTTATTACTAATATTCCATTGTGTGAAAGTACCATAGCTTTTTTAACTACTCTTCTACTGATGGACATTTTGGCTATTCCCAGATCTTGGCTATCTATATATATAAAAGCCTAAGTGACCGTTGCAACCGAAACAACCAAACAGACGACCAAACAGGCTGCGTGGGGTGAACAGGCCAGCAGGGGGCTTAGTGAGGGCTGACCAAATGACTGAGCAGCAGGCTGCCTGGAGCGACCAGGCCAGCAGGGGGCTTAGTGAGGGACAACCAAACAACTGAGCAGTAAGCTGGGTGGGGCGACCAGGCTGGCAGGGGGGTTAGTGAGGGATGACCAAACAACTGAACAGAGGGCTGCATAGGGTGACCAGGCCGGCAGGGGGCTTAGTGAGGGATGACCAAATGATCGAACAGCAGGCTGCATGGGGCGACCAGGCCAGTGGGGGGGCAGTGAAGGGCAGACCAGGCTAACGGGGGGGGGGGGAAGTTGGGGGCAATCAGGCCCTCAGGAGGGGCGGTTAGGGGTGATCAGGCAGGCAGGCAGGTGAGCAGTTAGGAGCCAGTGGTCCTGGATTGTGAGAGGGATGTCTGACTGCCAGCAGTCAGATGTCCCCCAAGGGGTCCCGGATTGGAGAGGGTGCAGGCTGGCCTGAGGGGACCTCCCCATGCATGGATTTTGTGCACCAGGCCTCTAGTCTATAATAATAAAATAGTAGTATGCTAATTAGACTGGACAGGCAAACGACCTTCTGGACATCCTTCCGGATGACCTCCTAGAATGACAAGCGGGTGGGGGGAGGCGTCAGTGAGCCTGTATTGCCAGGCCAGCCTTGTGCCGCACCTTCCACAAAAGCAGGGGGTGGGAACTGGGGGAAGCGTGCTGCCAGAGCCTCTGCAGAGGCTGGACAGGGTGCGACTGGGGACCCTCAATCTCCCACAGCCCCTCCCACAGCTGGCCTGGCCCCAGATCGCCCACCCCCTACCAGTGGGCAGGGAGCTGAGCCAGTGCTAAGAAGCAGCAAGCCAGCTTCTGGTTGAGCCACACTCCCCCCTCCCCCCCCAGCCAGAAGCTGGGCTCATGGCTGGCAAGTGCAGCAGAGGTGGCGGAGGTGGCGGAGATGGCAGAGGTGGGGTGAGCCTCTCCCGTCTCCCCAGCAGGTGAGTGGTAAGGAGCAAGTGGTCCTGGACTGGGAGAGCCCAGGACTGCGAGAAGGATGTCTGAATTCCAGCTTAGGTCCAATCCCCCAGGGGGGTCCTGGACTGCGAATTTCATGCACTGAGCCTCTAGTTGTAAATAATGCTGAAATGAACATAGGGGTGCATATATTCTTTTAAATTAGTGTTTCAGGTTTCTTGCTATACAGCCCAAGAAAAAGAATCCTTGGGTCATAAGGCAGTTCCATTTTCAATATTTTGAGGAAACCCCATACTGTTTTTCACAGTGGTTGCACCAATATGCATTCCCACCACAATCCATAAAGGGTTCTCTTTTCTCCACATCCTCACAAGCACTTGTTGTTTGTGAATTTGTTTATGACTAGAGGCCTGGTGCATGAAATTCATGAACTCAGGGGGGTTCCTCAGACTGGCCTGCACCTTCTTGCAGTCTGGGAGCCCTCAGGGAATGTCTGGCTGAGCGATGCTCCCCCTGTGGGAGCACACTGGTCACCAGGAGGCAGCTGCTGCATTGAGTGTCTGCCCCATGGTGGTCAGTGAACATCATAGTGACCGGTCATTCCACCGTTTGGTCTATTTGCATATTAGCCTTTTATTACACAGGATTGCTATTCTGACATGTCTGAGGTTATATTTCATTGTGGTTTTAATTTGCATTTATCTGATGATTAGTGACATTGAACATCTTTTCATATATCTGTTGGCCATTTGTGTGTCCTCTTTGGAGAAATGTATATTTATATATTTTACCCATTTCTAAATTGGGTTGTTTAGTGTGTTTTTTTTTTTGGAGTTTTATATAAATTTTGGATATTAAGTGCTTATCGTATGTATAGTTGGCAAATATGTTCTCCCAATCAGTGGGTTTGCTTTTAATTTTGTTGACAGTTTCCTTCACTGTGCCAAAACTCTTTAGTTTGATCTAGTCCCATTTGTTGGTCTTTTGTTTACCTTGCCCAAGGGGATATATCCAAAAAATATTGCTGTGAGAAATGTCTGAGATTTTATTGCCTATGTTTACTTCTAGGATTTTTATTATTTCAATTCTAACATTAAATATTTAATCCATTATGGGCATTATGTAATGATAAATGGGACATTATAATAAAGAGACATAATACTTATTAATATATATGCACCCAAACTGGGAACAGCAAAATACATAAAACAACTATTAACAGAACTAAAGGGAGAAAGTGTAATTTTCTTGTAGTGTTCTTGCCTGGCTTTGCTATCATTGTAATGTTGGCTTCATAAAGTGAACTTGGAATGATGCCCTCCATTTCCATTTTCTCTAATAGTTTGAAAAGGGTTCTCATTGATTATTTACATGTTTGGTAGAATTCACCAGGGAATCCATCTTCTACCTGAATTTTCTGTGATGGGAACTTTTTTTTTTAAATATATTTTATTGATTTTTTACAGAGAGGAAGGAAGAGGGATAGATAGTCAGAAACATCGATGAGAGAGAAACATCGATCAGCTGCCTCTTGCACACCTCCTACTGGGGATGTGCCCGCAACCAAGTTACATGCCCCTGACCGGAATCGAACCTGGGACCTTTCAGTCCACAGGCTGACGCTCTATCCACTGAGCCAAACCGGTTTTGGCACTGATGGGAACTTTTTGATTACTGATTCAACCTCCTTACTAGTAATTGGTCTGCTCATATTTTCTATTTCTTCATAATTCACTATTGGTAAAATGTGCTTCAAGGAATTTATCTACTTCTAATTCATTCAATTTGTTGGTATATAATTGTCCATATTTTGTTTATCCTTCTACTTCTGTTGTGTCATATGTAATGTCTTCTCTTTCGTTTTTTATTTTACTTATTTGATGTCTCACTTCTCTGTTTCTTAGGAAGTCTAGATAAAGACTCATATATTTTGTTTATCATTGCAAAAAATAAGCTCTTTTAAGAAAGTTTTTGCCCTGACCGGTTTGGCTCAGTGGATAGAGCGTTGGCCTGTGGATTGAAGGGTCTCGGGTTCGATTCTGGCCAGGGGCATGTACCTTGGTTGTGGGCACATCCCCAGTGGGGGGTGTGCTGGAGGCAGCTGATCGATGTTTCTCTCTCATTGATGTTTCTAACTCTCTATCCCTCTCCCTTCCTCTCTGTAAAAAATCAATAAAATATATTTTTTTTAAAAAAGAAAGTTTTTTGTTTGGTTGGGTTTTTTCAGTCTATATTCTATTTATTTCAACGTTGATTTTGTTATTTCTTTTCTCCTGGTAATTTTGAACCTACTTTGTTTTTCATTTTATAGTTTCTTGAGGTGTAAAATTAGCTTAAATTTTTGCGTTTCTTTTTTCAGTAATGTAGGCTAATTATATCTATGAATTTCCCTATTAACTGCTATTGCTATAACTCATACATTTTAGTATATTTTTTTGGTTTAAATTAATTAATTAATTAATTTATTTATTTATTTATTTATTTGATATCTTTTATTGTTGATAGTATTACAGATGTTTCACATCCCCCCATTTACCCCCCTCTACCTACCCCTACCCCTCCAGGTCTTCACCACACTATTGTCCAGGTCCATGGGCTATGCATATCTATATGTATAAAAGCTTAAGCAACTGAATGACTGAATGAGTGATTAACTGGTTGCTATGATGCATACTGACCACCAGGAGGCAGGTGCTCAATGCAGGAGCTGCCCCCTAGTTGTCAGTGCACCCGCATAGCCAACCTCTCAGGGCCTGCCAACCTCCCATGGCCCCTCCCCCCAGCCGGGCGAGCCCCGATTGGCTCCAGGCCCCAATTGGGGTGGGAGACAGTCCCGATTGGCCCTGATTGCTGGCCAGGCCAAGGGAACCCACCCGTGCATGAATTCATGCACCGGGCCTCTAGTCTATATATATAAAACCCTAATATGCAACTAGACCAAACATCGGAACAACCAGTGGCTCTGACATGTGCTGACCACCAGAGGGTGCACGCAGAACATGGCGGGCATCAGCAGCAGGTGGCAGAGCGCAGAACATGGTGAGTGTTGGCTGCAGCAGGATGGTGGAGCAGGTGAGCGGGGGCGCCAGACCAAAGAGGGGCGCTGGTTGCTGTCATTGGGGCAAGCCTATGGTGGTTACTGAAAATTCTTTGCTTCTGGAGAGGGAATAATGGCGGCGGAATAGACAGACGTGTTCCGAGCCTTGTCCCGGAGCAGAAAGAAAGAACAGCTGAGGGTCGCGCAAGGAGTGTTTGTTGGCTGGTTGGGAGACAGTTGAATTCCAGAAGGAGGTGGGGGACTGCTGAACGGGGTTCCCCTGACCTGGCAGCACGAACTGCGGCTGGGTCCCCTCCCGGAGCTGCGGGCTTGGACGCAGAGTCTGCGCCATCTTGATCCGGAAAGTGGAGCTTATCTGAAGCCTGAGAATCCACAACTGCGGCACCCCAGGAACAGCTGCGAGCCCCAGAACAACGCTCCCCAACTGGCGCAAGCACACGGGTTCAGAGAAGCTCTACACTCCACCACGGAAAGGTCAGATTTCGCCTGGGATAAGGTGAGGTCTCTGGTCCCGGCGGGAGAGAGGAACGCGCGTTTTGCGGGAGCTGGAGGACCAGGGAAGTCTGTGCCTAGAAAAATCCGTGGCTGTAGGGGCTGGCGTGATCTGTGATTGTGGAAAGGGGTCCTCAGAGCTGCTAAGAGAAGGGCACTCTAAAAAGCAACCCATTTTGATCTGAAGTGCAGGGACACCCTAAGAATTTCAGGCAGTCCAGACTTACGCGCAGCCCGTGTGCTCCCTGGGTGCCTGGGCTTACTCACAGTCCCGGAGTTCGCACACTTGGGCTTTTTCCTCTTCAAATCCTTGCTTCTGATTACTAAGCCCAATACATAGGATCACCCAGTTGGGGACACCCTGGGAGACTGCAGGGGAAGGTTGTTTTTCTGGAACCTGGGGATCAGAGCGGGGAGTGACCATCAGAGAGTCAGCTCTGAGGCAGACCACTCCCACAGGCCCGTGGCGAGTGCCACAGGGAAAGAAGGCTCTAACACTGCCTAGAGAGGCCATAGATAGACCCGGAAGTCAATCCAGAAACACTGCCACCCAGGGGCTGAATCACAAATTGACTCTTGTGTAATCAAAAATAAAGGAATACGAGAAATTAAGACACACCGCCTGCTTAAAATCAGGACTGGCTTACAACACAGAAGAGCAGTGGATCGCAGGGAACTGCAATACTGTCTGGACTGAGAAACAGGCGTGCCAAACAGAAAAACAGAGGAAGTGAATGACCTTCACTACTCCACATTTTATTTTTACCTTTTATTTTTTTATTTTTTTTTAATTTTCATTTTTTGCATCTTTTAATCAAGAAACTTTTTTTTCTTTTTTCATCACTTGATTTTACCTTTTTAATGATTACATTTTTATTTTCAATCCGTATTATTACTACTGCTATTTTATCTTTTTTTTTTTTAAAGTGTCATTTTATTTTCTCTTCATTTTATTTTGGGATTAGGGTTCTACATTCTATTTTTTATCTTTCCTTTAGCATCGTTTTACTCTATCTCAACTCTACCTTTAGGCCATCACTCTCTTCCTAACCTCCCCCTTTTCAGTGTCCTGTTTGTCTTACCCTTTTACTGCTTTAGATTTTCCCTATTCTTTCTGTTTACCCCTTGTTAAAATTTCACCCTACTTACATATCTAATCTCCAATCCCCTGCTGCAAGTCCACATACACCTCTCCCTTCGCTGTCTGAGTTATCCATAAACTTGTCCTTATCTCTGTCCTTTTGTTGTTGTTTGCTTGAATGTAGATTATATCCAATTTTTATGCTTTTTTTGTGAGATTGTTTTGCTTATTCTTCTTTTGTTTATTTTTTTCTTTGTTTTGTGCTTCAGCTTTCCCTTGCCTCACTCCATATTAGTTGGTGTTGTAGTTTGTACTAATCCCCAGGCACTTGTTGCTGGCATTTGCTGGGATTAGTGATTGTTCTATTGGAGTTTTATCCCCAATATATATAGTCTGTTCCCCTTTCTCTCTTAGTCACTTTCTTGTCTCTCTTACTTTTTTTTTTTCTCTTTACTTTCCCTTTTCCCAATTTCATTTTCACACTCCTTTTTTCTTTTTTCTTTCTTTCTTTCTTTTTTCCTCTTCTTCTTTCTCTCCTATCACCTAATTTGCCTTTCTCTGGTGGTCACCTTTATTGGAGGTTATTAATATCGTGAATACATTCCTGTTCAGTGCCTTGTGAGTTGTACCTGGTAGTGCTGTATTTTGTGCCTTTAAATCAACCCAGGAGAGAGAGAACTACATAACCAGACACCCAGAGAAGAGAGACCATGGGGAGACAAAGAAGCAGCCCGCATATGAAAGAAAAGCAGGCATCACCAGAAAAGGAAGTAAACGAAATGGAGGCAAGCAACCTTCCAGAAAAAGAATTCAGAGAAATGGTCATAAGGTGGCTGAAAAGAATGGAAGACAAATTCGACAATATGAGCAAGAACCAAGAGGAAATGAAGAAGAACCAAGAAGAAATGAAAAATGACATTGCTGCTGTAAAGAACTCAATAGAAAGCATCAAGAGTAGACTAGAAGAAGCAGAGGACCGCATCAGTGAGCTAGAAGACAAGATGGAAAAAAATACCCAAGAAAAGCAACTTCTAGAAAAAAAAATTAAAAGGCAGGAGGAGAGTCTAAGGGAACTTTGGGACAACACGAAACAAAACAACATCCGCATAATAGGGGATCCAGAAGGAAAGGAAGCTGAGCAAGGAATAGAAAACCTCTTTGAAGAAATAATGACAGAAAATTTCCCAGATATAGGGAAGAAAAAACCCACACAAATCCAAGAAGCTCAGAGAGTCCCAAGCAAAATGAACCCCAAAAGACCGACGCCAAGGCACATTATAATTAAATTGGCAAACACCAACGACAAAGTAAGAATCTTAAAAGCAGCAAGAGGGAGACAGAAAGTTACATACAAAGGAACCCCCATCAGACTAGCAACTGATTTCTCAACAGAAACTCATCAGGCCAGAAGGGAATGGAATGAAATATACAAAGTCATGCAAAGGAAGGGGCTGAATCCAAGAATACTGTACCCAGCAAGGCTGTCAATCAAAATTGAAGGTGAAATCAGGAGCTTCACAGACAAAAAAGGACTAAGGGAATTTATTACCACCAAACCAGCAATGCAAGAAATGCTAAAGGGTCTACTGTAAAAAAAAAAAAAAGAAAGAAAGAAAGAAAGAAAGAAACAGGAAGCGAAGAAGTAACACAGGGGTAAAGAATAGGAATGGCGACAAATAAGTACCTATCAATAATAACTTTAAATGTAAATGGATTAAATGCCCCAATCAAAAGACATAGGGTAACAGATTAGATAAGAAAACACGACCCATATATCTGCTGTCTACAAGAAACCCACCTCAGAAAAAAAGACGCACACAGACTGAGGGTGAAGGGATGGAAAAAGGTTTTCCAGGCAAATGGAACTGAAAAAAAAGCTGGGGTAGCAATACTTATTTCTGACAAATTAGATCTCAAACTGAAGGACATAACAAGAGATAAGGAAGGCCATTTCATAATACTAAAGGGAGCAATCCAACAAGAAGAAATAACTCTGGTAAACATATATGCACCCAATACAGGAGCACCCAAATACATAAAAAAAACTCCTGGAGGATATCAAGGGAGACATTGACAGCAATACAATCATAGTAGGAGACTTTAATACCCCACTATCACCATTGGACAAATCCTCTAAACAAAACATCAGCAAAGAAACATCAATCCTAAATGACTCACTAGACCAGATGGAATTAATTGACATCTTCAGAACATCTCACCCCAAAGCCACAGAATATACATTCTTCTCAAGCGCACATGGGTCATTTTCAAAGATAGACCATATGTTGGGACATAGGCAAAGTCTCTTCAAATTCAAGAAGATAGAAATCATATCAAGCATCTTCTCAGACCACAGTGGCATAAAACTGGAAATCAACTACAATAAAAACAACCCAAAGAAATCAAACACATGGAGACTAAACAGCATGCTATTAAGCCATGACTGGGTTACCAGAGAGATCAAAGAAGAAATAAAAAACATCATGACAACAAATGACAATGAAAACACTACAATCCAAAATCTATGGGACACAGCGAAAGCAGTCTTGAGAGGGAAGTTCATAGCTCTACAAGCCTACTGCAAAAAACAAGAAACAGGGGTAATAAATTACCTAACCCAACAACTCAAAGAGTTAGAAAAAGAGCAACAAGAAAAGCCCAGTGTAAGCAGAAGGAAGGAAATAATAAAGATCAGAGCACCAAAGAAACAATACAAAAGATCAACAAAACCAAGAGCTGGTTCTTTGAAAGGATAAACAAGATTGATGAACCTCTAGCCAGGCTCACCAAGAAGCAAAGGGAGAGGACCCAAATAAACAAGATCAGAAATGAAAGAGGTGAAATAACAACAGATCCCGCCGAAATACAAAGGATTGTTAAAAAATACTACGAACAACTCTATTCCAACAAACTGGACAACCTGGAGGAAATGGACATATTCCTAGAAAAATATAACCTTCCAAAACTCAATCAGGAAGAATCTAAACAGCTCAACATGCCAGTAACTATGGAAGAAATTGAAGCAGTCATCAAAGAGCTTCCGGCAAACAAAAGCCCGGGGCCAGACGGCTTCACAGGAGAGTTCTACCAAACATTCAAGGAAGAACTAAAACCTATCCTCCTCAGACTATTCCAAAAAATTCAAGAGGAAGGAACACTTCCAAGCTCCTTCTATGAAGCCAGCATCACCCTAATACCAAAACCAGATAAAGACAACACAATGAAAGAGAATTACAGGCCAATATCCCTCATGAATGTAGATGCCAAAATCCTCAACAAAATTCTAGCAAATAGGATCCAGCAGTACATCAGAAAGATCATACACCATGACCAAGTAGGGTTTATCCCAGGAATGCAAGGATGGTTCAATATCCGCAAATCAATAAATGTGATACATCACATAAACAAATTGAGAGATAAAAATCACATAGTCATATCAATTGATGCAGAAAAATCATTTGACAAAATCCAACACCCTTTCTTGATAAAAACTCTCAACAAGGTGGGAATAGAAGGATCATACCTCAACATCATAAAAGCTATATATGATAAACCCACAGCTAACATCATACTCAATGGGCAAAAACTAAAACCATTTCCCCTAAGAACAGGAACAAGACAGGGATGCCCACTCTCACCACTCCTGTTTGACATAGTACTGGAAGTATTAGCCACTGCAATTAGACAAGAAGAAGAAATAAAAGGCATCCAAATTGGAAAAGAAGAAGTAAAGCTGTCCTTATTTGCAGATGACATGATATTGTACATAAAAAACCCGAAAGACTCCATCAAAAAACTAACAGACTTAATAAATGAATTCGGCAATGTAGCAGGATACAAAATTAACACCAAGAAATCTATGGCATTTCTATACACCAACAATGAACTTACAGAAAGAGAGACTAAAAAAGCAATCCCATTTTCCATCGCACCAAAAAAATTAAGATACTTAGGAATAAACCTAACCAAGGAGGTAAAAGACCTATATGCGGAAAACTACAGGACACTGAAAAAAGAGATAGAGGAAGATGTAAACAGATGGAAGAACATACCATGTTCATGGATTGGTAGAATCAACATCATTAAAATGTCCATACTACCCAAAGCAATATATAGATTCAATGCACTCCCCATTAAAATACCAACGGAGTATTTCACAGACCTAGAAAGAACTCTCCAAAAATTCATCTGGAATAAAAAAAGACCCCGAATAGCCACAGCAATCCTGAGAAAGAAGAATAAAGTAGGAGGGATCTCAATACCAGATTTCAAGCTGTATTACAAAGCCACTGTCATCAAAACAGCCTGGTACTGGCACAAGAACAGACATATAGATCAATGGAACAGAATAGAGAATCCAGATATCGACCCAAACCAATATGCGCATTTAATATTTGACAAAGGAGGCATGAGCATACAATGGAGTCAAGACAGTCTCTTTAATAAATGGTGTTGGGAAAATTGGACAGATACATGCAAAAAAATGAAACTAGATCACCAACTTACACCATACACAAAAATAAACTCAAAATGGGTACAGGACTTAAATATAAGATGGGAAACCATAAAAATACTAGAGGAATCCACAGGCAGCAAAATCTCAGACATATGCCAAAAGAACTTTTTCAGTGATACTGCCCCTAGGGCAATGGAAGCCAAACAGAAAATAAACAAATGGGACTACATCAAAATAAAAAGCTTTTGCACAGCAAAAGAAACCATCAACAAAACAACAAGAAACCCCACTGTATGGGAGAACATATTTGCAAATGGTATCACTGATAAAGGTTTAATTTCCAACATCTACAGGCAGCTTATACAACTTAATAAAAGGAAGATAAATGATCCAATAAAAAAATGGGCAACGGACCTAAATAGAAGCTTTTCGAAAGAAGACAGAAGGAAGGCCAAGAGACACATGAAAACATGCTCAAAGTCACTAATTATCCGAGAGATGCAAATCAAAACAACAATGCGATACCATCTCACACCTGTCAGAATGGCTATCATCAACAAATCAACAAACGACAAGTGTGGGCGAGGATGCGGAGAAAAAGGAACCCTCGTGCACTGCTGGTGGGAATGCAGACTGGTGCAGCCACTGTGGAGAACAGTATGGAGTTTCCTCAAAAAACTGAAAATGGAACTCCCATTTGACCCAGTAATCCCACTCCTAGGAATATATCCTAAGAAACCAGAAACACCAATCAGAAAGGATATATGCACCCCTATGTTCATAGCAGCACAATTTACAATAGCTAAGATTTGGAAACAGCCTAGGTGCCCATCAGCAGATGACTGGATCAGAAAACTATGGTACATCTACACAATGGAATACTATGCTGCCGTAAAAAAGAAGGAATTACTACCATTTGTAGGCACTTGGATGGAATTAGAGAACATTATGCTAAGTGAAATAAGCCAGTCAATGAAAGAAAAATACCACATGATCCCACTCATTTGGGGATAATGAAAAACATTATAAACTGATGAACAAAAAGATAGTTACAGATGCAGTAAAGCATCAAACAGAATGTCAAATTACAGTGGTAAGGTTAGGGAGAGGTGGGGGAAATAAGAGATCAACTGAAGGACTTATATGCATGTATATAAGAGTAACCAACGGATGCAAAACATTGGGGGGTGAGGGCATGTATGGGAGTAGGGTGGGGGTGGGGGGCAATGGTAAGATATGTACACATATAATACCTTAATAAAAATTTGAAAAAAAAAAAAAAAGAAAGAAAATTCTTTGCTTCTGCACTCCGTGGTCCCACCTGGCACTCGCACCCACTGCTGGCGCCGACCCCCTCACACCCACAGCCAGCGCCAGAGCTGGCACTTGCACCTGCTGCCTGCATCTGGCGCCCGTCCCGATGGCCCCTGAGGGCTTCTCCACCTCCCCCTGCTCCTGAGGGGCGATCGGGACCCTTCATGGGTCCACTAATACATGAATTTGCTCCCGCACACAGCGGTCCCACCCGGCACTCGCACCCACTGACGGCACCCACCCTGCTTGCACCTGCTGCTGGCACCAGCCCTAATAGCTCCGCGCCATCAGCAGTGGCAGTGGGAGCAAGAAATACAAAACCTATTTGAAGAAATAATGAAAGACTTCTCTGACTTGGGTTAGAAAATAAAAACACATAAGCACAGAGAGTCCCAAACAAGATGAACACAAAAAGACCCACACAAAGACGCATAATAATTACAATGGAAAATGTTAATGACAGGGCGAAAAAAGATGACGGCTGGCACGATGGAGGCCTTGGAACTGCCCCGCGAATCGGCAGCCACTCCAGCCAAAATCCTATTACCCCAGCTGCAGACCCGCGGACCCTGGGACCTCCACCTCCAAAGGAGCAACGTACAGCAGCAGAAAGTGCAACCTGCCCCTCTGCAGCGGCAGAAATCCAGATTCGCAAGTATCCGGATTCACGCGTTTCCAGCCCCACAGGGCACTCCACTCCTTAGGCAGCGCTTGGGAGACGCTGAGAGCCCCCAAGGGTGTGATTCTGCACAGAAAAGGGTGCACAGCCCCTCAGTAAAAATTCTGAATTCCCTCTTCCTGGATAACTGCCCACATTCACCCCAGCGGCTCAACCATGGTGTCAGGACCCCTCAGAGTGCATCAGAACTCTGCTCCTGGCAAGCACACCTCCACAGAGGTGAAGTTCCAACAGGCAGGCACCCTGAGACCATCTACCCACAAGGCGCTAGTGGGAGCCACTGTGAGCTCTCCCTGGGTGCGATCTTAAAAAAGTGGGGGTGCACTTCCCACCAGCAGTAGAAATTTTGAACTCACTCATCCTTGATACCGGCCCACAGGCACCTCAATTGTGCAGCAACACTGCCAGGGACCTTCAGAGTCCTTCAGTGTGCCTCGCTGACCAACGTACCGTGGGTGCTTCTGTGAGCCGCCACTGGGAGTAAGCGCCTATCCACCACAGGTGCAATAGCAAAAGCTGGGTCTGCCCACCACAATACTGCAGAACTCTGGGAAACACAGTCATGCCTTTCCAGAGAGCAGACCCCATCACCCCATCACCCCAACAGATGGTTCCTGGGTGCCACTGTGAGTCCCTGCTGGGCACGCATGATTTAAATTAAGGGTGCAAGACAGCAAAAATTGGGATACTCCCTTCCACGTGGCTGACTTCTAGACATCGCAGTTGTGCCTCTCAAGCTCACAGGCCTACATCAAGAGAACCCAAATAGCTCAAGTAAGGAGCTACACTAGATTACCAAGCCCATGAGAACTGAGAGATTATGCCAGTAACACCATCCACAAAAGAACCTGGGTAGCAAAGCAATTGGACCTACAATTAAAAAATTATAGGAAAACATGGGAAGACAAAAAAGCAATCCTCAAAAGAGAGAAAAAGAGGGACCACCAGAAAGGAAGTTAAATGAATTTGAGGCTAGCAGCTTATCAGAGATAGAACTCAGAGTAATGGTTATAAGGCTGACTAAACAGATGGATGACAAATACACACAATTCAATGACAAATACACACAACTCAATGAGAACTATAAGGAGCTGAATGAGAATGTCACCAACATAAAAAGAAACCAAGAGGAGATGAAGAATGACATAGCTGCAATAAAGAACACAATGGAAAGCCTAAATACTAGACTAGAAGAGGCTGAGGACCGCATCAGCAAATTAGAAGACAAGGTAGGAAAAAACACACAAACACAGCAGCAACTGGAAAGAAGACTTAAAAAGCAAGAGGAGAGCCTAAGGGAGCTTTGGGACAGCACAAAACGAAACAACATTCACATAATAGGGGTACCAGAAGGAGAGGAAGCAAAGCAAGGAATAGAAAACCTGTTTGAAGAAATAATGACAGAAAACTTCCCTGATATTGGCAAGAAAAAAACGATGCAAGTCCAAGAAGTACATAGAGTCCCAAATGAGTTGAACCCCAAAAGACTTATACCAAGACACATCATAATTGGATTGGTGAACACCAACGACAAAGTAAGAATCCTAAAGGCTGCTAGAGAGAGACAGAAAGTTACTTACAAGGGGTCTCCTATCAGAATATCAACTGATTTCTCAACAGAAACACACCAGGCCAGAAGGGAATGGAATGAAATATACAAAGTGATGTAAAGCAAGGGACTGAATCCAAGAATTCTATACCCGGCAAGGCTATCATTCAAAGTTGAAGGTGGAATCAGTAGCTTCACCGACAAAAAAGGGCTAAGAGAGTTTATCACTACCAAGCCAGCATTGCAAGAAATGCTAAAGGGACTGCTGTAAAAAGAAGAAAGAGAAAGGCAAGAAGAAACACAAACACTAAGGAAAAACATGACAACAAACATGTACTTGTCAATAATAACATTAAACGTAAATAAATTAAATGCACCTATCAAAAGACATAGGGTAGCTGAATGGAAAAGAAAACATGACCCATATATTTGCTGTCTACAAGAGACCCACCTCAGAGCAAAGGATTCACACAGACTGAGAGCAAAGGGATGGAAAAACATTTTCAGGCAAATGGAAATGAGAAAAAAAGCTGGGGTTGAGTTACTTATATGTGATAAAATAGACCTCAAAGTAAAGGCCATAATAATAGATAAGGAAGGCCACTACATAATACTAAAGGGAGCAATTCAACAAGAAGATATAACTATGGTAAACATATATGCACCCAATGTAGGAGCACCCAAATACATAAAAAAATCTCCTGGAATATATCAAGGGAGAAATCGACAACAATATCATCATAGTAGGAGACTTGAATACACCACTGACATCACTGGATAAATCCTCTAGACAAAAAAAATCAGCAAACAAACAGCAATTCTAAATGACACACTAGATCAGATGGACCTAATTCACATACTCAGAGCATTTCACCCCAAAGCCACGGAATATACGTTTTTCTCAAGTGCACATGGGACATTTTAAAAAATAGACCACATATTGGGTCACAAGCAAAGTCTCCCCAAATTCAAAAAGATTGAAATAATATCAAGCTTTTTCTCAGACTACAATGGTATAATATTAGAAATAAACTACAATAAAAACATTCCAAAAAATTCAAACGCTTGGAAGCTGAATAGCATGCTACTCAACAATGATTGGGTTATCAATGAGATCAAAGAAGAAATTAAAAACATCCTGGAGACTAATGACAATAAAAACACAACATTGCAAATCCTATGGGAAAGAATGAAAGCAGTCCTGAGATAGAACTTTATAGCTCTACAGGCCTACCTCAAAAAACAAGAAAAAATGGTAATAAATCATTTAACTTAAAAACTCAAAGAATTAGAAAGAGAGCAACAAGAAAAGCCAACAGTGAGCAGAAGGAAGGAAATAATACAGATCAGAGCAGAAATGAATGACATAAAGACCAAACAAACAATACACAAGATCAATAAAACCGCGAGCTGTTTCTTTGAAAAGATAAACAAAATTGATGAACCTCTAGCCAGGTTCACCAAGAAGCAAAGTGAGAGGACCCAGATAAACAAAATCAGAAATGAAAGAGGCAAAATAACAACAGACCCCGGAAAGAGAGAAAAATGGCGGCAGAATAGACAGAGGTGTTCCGAGCCTTGTCCCGGAGCAGAAAGAAAGAACAGCTGAGGGTCGCACTAGGAGTGTTTGTTGGAAAGTTGGGGGACAGCTGAACTCCAGAAGAAGGTGGGAGAATGCTAGACGGGGTTCCCCTGACCTGGCAGCTCCCACTGCGGCTGGGTCCCCTCACGGAGCTGCGGGCTTGGACGCGGAGCCTCCGCCATCTGGAACCAGAAAGTGGAGCTTATCAGAAGCCTGAGAATCCACAGCTGCGGCACCCATGGAACAGCTGCGAGCCCCAGAACAACGCTCCCCAATTGGCGCAAACACACGGGTTCAGAGGAGCTCTACACTCCACCACGGAAAGGTCAGATGTCGCCTGGGATAAGGTGAGGTCTCTGGTCCCAGCGTGAGAGGAACGCGCGTTTTGCGGGAGCTGGAGGACCAGGGAAGTCTGTGCCTAGAAAAATCCGTGACTGTTGGGGCTGGCGTGATCTGTGAATGTGGAAGGGGGTCCTCAGAGCTGCTAACAGAGGGGCTCTCTAAAAAGCAACCCATTTTGATCTGAAGTGCAGGGACACCCTAAGAATTTCAGGGGTGTGCTAGACTTACGTGCAGTCCCGGAGTGCGCACACTTGGGCTTTTTCCTCTTGAAATCCTTGCTTCTGATTACTAAGCCCAATACATAGGATCACCCAGTTGGGGACACCCTGGGAGACTGCAGGGGAAAGTTGTTTTTCTGGAACCTGGGGATCGGAGCTGGGAGTGACCATCGGAGAGCCAGCTCTCAGGGAGCCCACTCCCACAAACCTGTAGTGAGTGCCACAGGGAAAGAAGGCTCTAACACTGCCTAGAGAGGCCATAGATAGACCCGGAAGTCATTCCAGAAACACTGCCACCCAGGGGCTGAATCAAAAATTGACTCTTGTGTAATCAAAAATAAAGGAATACGAATTAAGACACACTGCCTGCTTAAAATAAGGACTGGCTTACATCACTGAAGAGCAGTGGAATGCAGGGAACTGCAATACTGTCCGGACTGAGAAACAGGCGTGCCAAACAGAACAACAGAGGAAGTGAATGACCTTCACTACTCCACATTTTATTTTTATTTTTTATTTTTTTATTTTCATTTTTTGCATCTTTTACTCAAGAAACTAATTTTTTTCTTTTTTCCTCACTTGATTTTACCTTTTTAATTATTACATTTTTATTTTCAATCCGTATTATTACTACTGCTATTTTATCTTTTGTTTTTAAGTGTCATTTTATTTTCTCTTCATTTTGTTTTGGGATTAATGTCCTACATTCTATTTTCAACGTTCCTTTAGCATCATTTTACTCTATCTCAACTCTACCTTTATGCCATCACTCTCTTCCTCACTTTTCCCTTTTTGGTGTCCTGTTTATCTTACCCCTTTCCTGCTTTAGATTTTCCCTATTCTTTCTGTTTACCCCCTGTTAAAATTTCACCCTACTTATATATCTAATCTCCATTCCCCTGCTCCAAATCCATACACACCTCTCTCTTCGCTGTCTTAACTATCCAAAAAATTGTTTTTCTCTCTGTCCTTTTGTTGTTGTTCACTTGAATGTAGATTATATCGAATTTTTATGCTTTTTTGTGAGATTGTTTTGCTTATTCTTCTTTTGTTTATTTTTTTGTTTGTTTAGTGCTTCTGTTTTCCCTTGCCTCACTCAATATTAGTTGGTGTGGTAGTTTGTATTAATCCCCAGGTACTTGTTGCTGGCATTTGCTGGGATAAGTGATTGTTCTATTGGAGTTTTATCCCCAATATATATAGTCTGTTTCCATTTCTCTCTTAGTCTCTTTCTTGTCTCTCTTACTTTTTTTGTCTTCTTTTTTTCCCTTTTCCCAATTTCATTTTGACACTCCTTTTTTCTTCTTCTTCTTTCTTTCCTTTTCCTCTTCTTCTTTCTCTCCTATCCCCTAATTTGCCTTTCTCTGGTGGTCACCTTTATTGGAGGTTATTAATATCGTGAATACATTTCTGTTCAGTGCCTTGTGTGTTGTACCTGGTAGTGCTGTATTTTGTGCCTTTAAATCAACGCAGGAGAGAGAGAACTACATAACCAGACACCCAGAGAGGAGAGACCATGGGGAGACAAAGACACAGCCCGCATAAGAAAGAAAAGCAGGCATCACCAGAAAAGGAAGTAAAGGAAATGGAGGCAAGCAACCTTCCAGAAAAAGAATTCAGAGAAATGGTCATAAGGTGGCTGAAAAGAATGGAAGACAAATTCGACAATATGAGCAAGAACCAAGAGGAAATGAAGAAGATCCAAGAAGAAATGAAAAATGACATCGCTGCTGTAAAGAACTCAATAGAAAGCATCAAGAGTAGACTAGAAGAAGAAGAGGACCGCATCAGTGAGCTAGAAGACAAGATGAAAAAAATACCCAAGTAGAGCAACTTCTAGAAAAAAAAAATTAAAAGGCAGGAGGAGAGCCTAAGGGAACTTTGGGACAACACGAAACAAAACAACATCCACATAATAGGGGTTCCAGAAGGAAAGGAAGCTGAGTAAGGAACAGAAAACCTCGTTGAAGAAATAATGACAGAAAATTTCCCTGATATAGAGAAGAAAAAACCCACACAAATCCAAGAAGCTCACAGAGTCCCAAGCAAAATGAACCCCAAAAGACCGACGCCAAGGCACATTATAATTGAATTGGCAAACACCAACGACAAAGTAAGAATCTTAAAAGCAGCAAGAGAGAGACAGAAAGTTACATACAAAGGAACCCCCATCAGACTAGCAACTGATTTCTCAACAGAAACTCATCAGGCCAGAAGGGAATGGAATGAAATATACAGAGTCATGCAAAGGAAGGGTCTGAATCCAAGAATACTGTACCCAGCAAGGCTATCAATCAATATTGAAGGTATAATCAGGAGCTTCACAGACAAAAAAGGACTAAGGGAATTTATCACCACCAAACCAGGAATGCAAGAAATGCTAAAGGGTCTACTGTAAAAAAAAAAAAAAAAATAGGAAGCAAAGAAGGAACACAGGTGTAAAGAATAGGAATGGCGACAAATAAGTACCTATCAATAATAACTTTAAATGTAAACGGATTAAATGCCCCAATCAAAAGACATAAGGTAATGGATTGGTTAAGAAAACATGACCCATACATCTGCTGTCTACAAGAAACCCACCTCAGAAAAAAAGACGCACACAGACTGAGGGTGAAGGGATGGAAAAAGGTTTTCCAGGCAAATGGAACTGAAAAAAAAGCTGGGGTAGCAATACTTATATCTGACAAATTAGATCTCAAACTGAGGACATAACAAGAGATAAGGAAGGCCATTTCATAATACTAAAGGGAGCAATCCAACAAGAAGAAATAACTCTGGTAAACATATATGCACCCAATACAGGAGCAACCAAATACATAAAAAAACTCCTGGAGGATATCAACGGAGAGATTGACAGCAATACAATCATAGTAGGAGACTTTAATACCCCACTATCACCATTGGACAAATCCTCTAAACAAAACATCAGCAAAGAAACATCATTCCTAAATGACTCACTAGACCAGATGGAATTAATTGACATCTTCAGAACATTTCACCCCAAAGCCACAGAATATACATTCTTCTCAAGTGCACATGGGTAATTTTCAAAGATAGACCATATGTTGGGACATAGGCAAAGTCTCTTCAAATTCAAGAAGATAGAAATCATATCAAGCATCTTCTCAGACCACAGTGGCATAAAACTGGAAATCAACTACAATAAAAACACCCCAAGGAAATCAAACACATGGAGACTAAACAGCATGCTATTAAACCATGACTGGGTTACCAGAGAGATCAAAGAAGAAATAAAAAACATCATGGCAACAAATGACAATGAAAACACTACAATCCAAAATCTATGGGACACAGTGAAAGCAGTCTTGAGAGGGAAGTTCATAGCTCTACAAGCCTACTGCAAAAAAACAAGAAACAATGTTAATAAATTACCTAACCCAACAACTCAAAGAGTTAGAAAAAGAGCAACAAGAAAAGCCCAGTGTAAGCAGAAGGAAGGAAATAATAAAGATCAGAGCACAGATAAACGACATAGAGACCAAAGAAACAATACAAAAGATCAACAAAACCAAGAGCTGGTTCTTTGAAAGGATAAACAAGATTGATGAACCTCTAGCCAGGCTCACCAAGAAGCAAAGAGAGAGGACCCAAATAAACAAAATCAGAAATGAAAGAGGTGAAATAACAACAGATCCCGCCGAAATACAAAGGATTGTTAAAAAATACTACGAACAACTCTATTCCAACAAACTGAACAACCTGGAGGAAATGGACATATTCCTAGAAAAATATAACCTTCCTAAACTCAATCTAGAAGAATCTAAACAGCTCAATATGCCAGTAACTATGGAAGAAATTGAAGCAGTCATCAAAGAGCTTCCGGCAAACAAAAGCCCGGGGCCAGACGGCTTCACAGGAGAGTTTTACCAAACATTCAAGGAAGAACTAAAACCTACCCTCCTCAGACTATTCCAAAAAATTCAAGAGGAAGGAACACTTCCAAGCTCCTTCTATGAAGCCAGCATCACCCCAATACCAAAACCAGATAAAGACAACACAATGAAGGAGAATTACAGGCTAATATCCCTCATGAATGTAGATGCCAAAATCCTCAACAAAATTCTAGCAAATCGGATCCAGCACTACATCAGAAAGATCATACACCATGACCAAGTAGGGTTTATCCCAGGAATGCAAGGATGGTACAATATCCGAAAATCAATAAATGTGACACATCACATAAACAAATTGAAAGATAAAAATCACATAGTCATATCAATTGATGCAGAAAAAGCATTTGACAAAATCCAACACCCTTTCTTGATAAAAACTCTCAACAAGGTGGGAATAGAAGGATCATACCTCAACATAATAAAAGCTATATATGATAAACCCACAGCTAACATCATACTCAATGGGCAAAAACTAAAACCATTTCCTCTAAGAACATGAACAAGACACTCTCACCACTCCTGTTTGACATAGTACTGGAAGTATTAGCCATTGCAATTAGACAAGAAGAAGAAATAAAAGGCATCCAAATTGGAAAAGAAGAAGTAAAGCTGTCCTTATTTGCAGATGACATGATATTATACATAAAAAACCCGAAAGACTCCATCAAAAAACTAACAGACTTAATAAATGAATTTGGCAATGTAGCAGGATACAAAATTAACGTCAAGAAATTTATGGCATTTCTATACAGCAACAGTGAACTTACAGAAAGAGAGACTAAGAAAGCAATCCCATTTTCCATCGCACCAAAAAAATTAAGATACTTAGGAATAAACCTAACCAAGGAGGTAAAAGACCTATATGCGGAAAACTACAGGACACTGAAAAAAGAGATAGAGGAAGATGTAAACAGATGGAAGAACATACCATGTTCATGGATTGGTAGAATCAACATCATCAAAATGTCCATACTACCCAAAGCAATCTATAGATTCAATGCACTCCCCATTAAAATACCAACGGCATATTTCACAGACCTAGAAAGAACTCTCCAAAAATTCATCTGGAATAAAAAAAGACCCCGAATAGCCACAGCAATCCTGAGAAAGCAGAATAAAGTAGGAGGGATCTCAATACCAGATTTCAAGCTATATTACAAAGCCACTGTCCTCAAAACAGCCTGGTACTGGCACAAGAACAGACATATAGATCAATGGAATAGAATAGAGAATCCAGATATCGACCCAAACCAATATGCGCAATTAATATTTGACAATGGAGGCATGAGCATACCATGGAATCAAGACAGTCTCTTCAATAAATGGTGTTGGGAAAATTGGACAGATACATGCAAAAAAATGAAACTAGATCACCAACTTACACCATACACAAAAATAAACTCAAAATGGATACAGGACTTAAATATAAGACGGGAAACCATAAAAATACTAGAGGAATCCACAGGCAGCAAAATCTCAGACATATGCCAGAAGAACTTTTTCAGTGATACTGCCCCTAGGGCAATGGAAGCCAAAGAGAAAATAAACAAATGGGACTACATCAAAATAAAAAGCTTTTGCACAGCAAAAGAAACCATCAACAAAACAAGAAACCCCACCGTATGGGAGAACATATTTGCAAATGATATCACTGATAAAGGTTTAATTTCCAACATCTACAGGCAGCTTATACAACTTAATAAAAGGAAGATAAATGATCCAATAAAAAAATGGGCAACAGTACTAAATATAATCTTTTCGATAGAAGACAGAAGGAAGGCCAAGAGACACATGAAAACATGCTCAAAGTCACTAATTAACCAAGAGATGCAAATCAAAACGACAATGCGATACCATCTCACACCTGTCAGAATGGCTATCATCAACAAATCAACAAACGACAAGTGTTGGCGAGGATGCAGAGAAAAAGGAACCCTCGTGCACTGCTGGTGGGAATGCAGACTGGTGCAGCCACTGTGGAGAACAGTATGGAGTTTCCTCAAGAAACTGAAAATGGAACTCCCATTTGACCCAGTAATCCCACTTTTAGGAATATATCCTAAGAAATCAGCAACACCAATCAGAAAGGATATATGCACCCCTATGTTCATAGCAGCACAATTTACAATAGCTAAGATTTGGAAACAGCCTAGGTGCCCGTCAGCAGATGACTGGATCAGAAAACTATGGTACATCTACACAATGGAATACTATGCTGCCGTAAAAAAGAAGGAATTACTACCATTTGTAGACACCTGGATGGAATTAGAGAACATTATGCTAAGTGAAATAAGCCAGTCAATGAAAGAAAAATACCACATGATCTCACTCATTTGGGGATAATGAAAAACATTATAAACTGATGAACAAAAAGATAGTTACAGAGGCAGTAAAGCATCAAACAGACTGTCTAATTACAGCGGTAAGGTTAGGGAGAGTTGGGCGAAATAAGAGATCAACCGAAGGACTTGTATACATGCATATAAGAGTAACGAACGGATGCAAAACATTGGGGGGTGAGGGCATGTATGGGAGTGGGGTGGGGGGGTAATGGTAAGATATGTACACATATAATACCTTAATAAAAATTAAAAAAAATAAAAATAAATAAAAAAATAAAAAATAACAACAGACCCCAAAGAAATAGAAGGGATTGTAAAAAAATACTATGAACAATTTGAATCCAACAAACTGGACAACATAGACTAAGTGGACATATTCCTATAAAAACACAATCTTACAAAACTCAATCCGGAAGAACCAGAAAATCTGAACAGGTGGATAACTACTGAGGAAATTGAAGCAGTAATAAAAAAAATCCAGGATACAAAAGCCCTAGTATGGACAGCGTTACTGGGGAATTTTACCAAATATTCAAAGAACTAAAACCTATCTTCCTCAGACTATTCCAAAAAATTCAAGAGGAAGGAACACTTCCCAACTCCTTCTATGAAGCCAGCATTAGTCTAATCCCCAAAACAGATAAAGATGCTACAAAGAAAGAGAAATGCAGGCCATTATCCATTATGAACATTGGTGTTAAAACCCTCAATGAAATATTTTCAAATAGGATACAAAAATACATTTAAAAGATCATACACCATGACCAAGAGGGATGTATTTCAGGGATGCAAGGCTGGTACAAATCTGCAAATCAATAAGTGTAATACAGCACATAAATAAATTGAAAAATGAACATCTCATGATCATATCAATGGATGCAGAAAAAGCATTCAAAAAATCCAACACCCTTTCTTGATAAAAACTTTCAGCAAAGTGGGAATGAAGGGATCATGCCTCAACATAATAAAAGCCTTATATGACAAACCTGCACCCAACATCATACTCAATGTTCACAAACTAATACCATTTCCCCTCATAACAGGAACAAGACAGGTCTGCCCAATTTCACCATACCTGTTTGACATAGTACTGGAAGTGCTAGCCATAGTTGTCAGATGAGAAGAAGAAATAAAAAGGCATCCATGTTGGAAGAGAAGAAGTAAAACTGTCATTATATGTTGATGATATGATATTGTACATAGAAAACCTGAAAGACTCCTTAACATATCTACTAGACTTGAGGATCCAAGATGGCGGCCAAAAGGATGGCAGGCTGCAAAACAGTGTGTGAATGAGAGAGTGAAGGGAGATTGCATGGACATGCAGGGAGTGTCTGTATTGGTGAGTGAGGGACAGCTATATTCCACAGGACTGTTGGAGACTGGTGGACCAGGCTCCCCTGGCCAGGCAGCCTTTACTACTGCAGAAATCTCTCCTGGAGTAGCCGGCTCTGCCATAGAGACTGTGCCATCTTGAAGGGGAGAGCGGCTATGATTGAAAGCCCAGCCTTACCTTCAACCTGGGAGACCTAGGATACCTCCTGCGAACCTACAACCATGTTGCCCAGACACCAGATACCTCAGTTGGAAACCTATGAACAAGGAGAATCCAGCCTCCCCAGCCATGGGCACCTAAAACATTTGTCCAGGTGGAGACAAAAAGGAGCCAAATATGGGGATGGGCCCTGCACCTTCTCAAAGAACAGATAGAGGTAACAGCTGAATTGAAAAACATCCACCCAGAATTGGTGAATTAAACACAGCTGGTGAGGCAATCTGTGCACAGAAAGGTCAGAGATTGACTACAGAGATCTGTGCCTCCTCAGATTCAGCTGGGTGTTTGTTGTTTTCATTTTTTGAATTGGTTGTTGTTTTTTGTTTGCATTCATCTCAGAATGTTTGTTGTTTGCATTTTTTAGATTAGATGTTGTTTTTTTTTAGTTCTTTTCCATATACATATAGTCCCCCCCTTCTTTTTTTTTTTTTTCAAATTTTTATTAAGGTATTATATGTGTACATATCTTATCATTGCCCCCCACCCCCACCCCACTCCCATATATGCCCTCACCCCCCAATGTTTTGCATCCGTTGGTTACTCTTATATACATGCATATAAGTCCTTCAGTTGATCTCTTATTTCCCCCACCTCTCCCTAACCTTACCACTGTAATTTGACAGTCTGTTTGATGCTTTACTGCCTCTGTAACTATCTTTTTGTTCATCAGTTTATAATGTTTTTCATTATCCCCAAATGAGTGGGATCATGTGGTATTTTTCTTTCATTGACTGGCTTATTTCACTTAGCATAATGTTCTCTAATTCCATCCAAGTGCCTACAAATGGTAGTAATTCCTTCTTTTTTACGGCAGCATAGTATTCCATTGTGTAGATGTACCATAGTTTTCTGATCCAGTCATCTGCTGACGGGCACCTAGGCTGTTTCCAAATCTTAGCTATTGTAAATTGTGCTGCTATGAACATAGGGGTGCATATATCCTTTCTGATTGGTGTTTCTGGTTTCTTAGGATATATTCCTAGGACTGGGATTACTAGGGTCAAATGGGAGTTCCATTTTCAGTTTTTTGAGGAAACTCCATACTGTTCTCCACAGTGGCTGCACCAGTCTGCATTCCCACCAGCAGTGCACGAGGGTTCCTTTTTCTCTGCATCCTCGCCAACACTTGTCGTTTGTTGATTTGTTGATGATAGCCATTCTGACAGGTGTGAGATGGTATCGCATTGTTGTTTTGATTTGCATCTCTCGGATAATTAGTGACTTTGAGCATGTTTTCATGTGTCTCTTGGCCTTCCTTCTGTCTTCTTTCGAAAAGCTTCTATTTAGGTCCGTTGCCCATTTTCTTATTGGATCATTTATCTTCCTTTTATTAAGTTGTATAAGCTGCCTGTAGATGTTGGAAATTAAACCTTTATCAGTGATACCATTTGCAAATATGTTCTCCCATACAGTGGGGTTTCTTGTTGTTTTCCCCCCCTTCTTTTTGCCTCTCTTTCTTTTCTCTCTAACATTTTTTTCTTTTTCTCAATATCTTTTTTGCACTCCTTTCTTTCCATTAATTCTCTTTTTGCTGATGGTCACCTTTATTTGGGGCTATTGTTATCATGAATACATTTGTGTTTGGTGACCTGTGCATTATGTCTTGTCATGTTTTATTTTGTGCCTTTAAATCAATGCAGGAGAGAGAGAGGTACATAATCAGACACCCTGAGAAGAGCAAACAGTGGGAGACAAAGAAATAGCCCCCATACAAAAGAAAAGGAGGAATAACCAGAAAAGGAAGTAAATGAAATAGAGGCAAGAAATATGTCAGAAAAAGAATTCAGAGAAATTCTGGAGAAGAATTTGCTGAAAAGAATGGAAGACAAATTCATCAATATGTGTAAGAATCAAGAGGAAATGAAGAAGAACCAAGAAGAAATGAAAAATGACATCGTTGCTACAAAGAACACAATAGAAAGCATCAACAGTAGACTAGAAGAAGTGGAGGACCGCATCACTGAGCTAGAAGACAAGGTAAGAAAAAATACCCAAGCAGAGCAGCAACTGGAAAAAAAAAATTAAAAAACAGGAGGAGAGCCTAAGGGATCTTTGGGACAACACAAAATAAAACAACATCTGCATAATAGGAATCCCAGAAGGAGAGGAAACTGAGCAAGGAATAGAAAACCTGTTTGAAGAAATAATGACAGAAAACTTCCCTGAGATTTGGAAGGAAAAAAAAAAAAACACCACAAACTCACACAAGTCCAAGAAGCTCACAGAGTCTCAAACATGATAAACTCCAAATGACCCACACCAAGACACATTATAATTAAATTGGCAAAGAACAACAACAAAGTAAGAATCTTAAAGGCTGACAGAGAGAGACAGAAAGTTACCTACAAGGGATATCCCATCAGACTATCAACTGATTTTTCAACAGAAACACATCAGGCCAGAAGGGAATGGTATGATATAAATACAAAGTCATGCAAAGCAAGGTTCTGAATCCAAGAATACTGTACCCAGCAAGCTATAAATAAAAGTTGAGGGTGAAATCAGGAGCTTCACAGACAAAAAAGGACTAAGGGAACTTATTACCACCAAACCAGCAATGCAAGAAATGCTAAAGGTTCTGCTGCAAAAGAAGAAATAGGAAGGGGAGAGGGAACACAGGGGTAAAGAATAAAAATGGTGACAAATAACTACCTATCAATAATAACTTTAAAATAAATGCATTACATACCCCAATCAAAAGACATAGCATAGCTGAGTGGATAAGAAAACATAACCCATATATCTGCTGTCTACAGGAGACCCACATCAGAAAAAAGGACTCACACAGACTGATGGTGAAGGGAAGGAAAAAGGTTTTTCAGGTGAGTGAAAATGAAAAAAAAAAGATGGGGTAGCAATACTTATACTGACAAATTAGATCTCAAAGTGAAGGTCATAACAAGAGATAAGGAAGGCCACTTCATAATACTAAAGGGAACAAGTTGACAGAAGATATAATTCTGGTAAAAATATATGCACCCAATACAGGAGTACCCAAATACATTTAAAAAAAAAAACAAAACACAAAACCTGCTGGAGAATACCAAAGGGTTCATTGACAGCAATACAGTCATAGATAGTAGGGGACTTTAATACCCCAATAACACCAAGGGATAAATCCTTTAAACAACAACAACAAAAAAAATTAGTAAAGAAATAGCAATCCTATATGACTCCCTAGAACAGATGGAATTAATTGACATCTTCAGAACATTTTACTCCAAAGCCACAGAATATACATTATTCTCAAGTGAGCATGGGTCATTTTCAAAGATAGACCACATACTGGGACACAGGCAAAGTCTCTTCAAATTCAAGAAGATAGAATTAATATCAAGCATCTTCTCAGATCACAATGGCATAAAATTAGAAATCAACTACAATGAAAAAAATCAAACACCTGGAGGGTAAATAGCATGCTATTAAACAATGACTGGATTACCAAAGGGATCAAAGAAGAAATAAAAAGCATCATGGCAATAAACAACAATGAAAACACAACTATCCAAAATCTATGGGACACAGTGAAAGCAATCTTAAGAAGGAAGTTCATAGCTCTACAGGCCTACCTCAAAAAATAGGAAAAATATTAAATAAATTATCTAACACTACAACTCAGAGTTAGTATGAGCACAATAAGAAAAGCCCAGGGAGAAACCAAGATGGCGGCATAGGTAAGCACCTAAACTGCTGTCTCGCATGACAATTTCAAAACTACAACTAAAAGACAGAACGGACACCATCCAGAACCACAGGAAAGCTGGCTGAGTGAAAATTCTACAACTAGAAGGAAAGAGAAAAGCTCACATAGAATTGGAGGTACGGCAAAGGGTCATTGTGCCCGCAGAGAGAAAGGGTGGCTGAGAGCCTGCCTGACTTTCTCTGGCGGAAGGGGGAAGGAAGCCCCTGACCGCACAGAACCCCAGTTCTGACTGCACTGAACTCCAGTCCCGGGCGAAACCCCTTGGATCCAGGCTCATACAGGGGGAGTCTGGACTATCAGGTAGAGAGAAAGCACCCGGAGACTCAGAGACGCGGGGGAGACCCGGGGGAGTCCCGGCAGGCAGAATTCTGGAAGCGCGCGCGCCAGTGTGCACAAAGGCTGCAGAGGTTGCCACAGGCTTTCCCTAGCAGAAGGGAGTCCGAAGCTACTGACTGCACTGAACCCCAGTTCCAGGCGATCCCCTGGGGACCCGCGTTCTTACGGGGGGGAATCTGGACTCTCGGGCAGAGACTCGGGAGCCGGGGAAGGCAGAAGTCTGCAGGTGCGCATGCACGCAAGGGCAAGGCTGAATGGAAGCCAACACTGTCTGCTCCGCCCTGAGACACCACCCCATCCAAGCTGAGCACAGAGGCTATTGCAATTTGGCAAGTCTAATCATATAAGGCTGTCTCCAGCACTGAACTTCTCCCAGCGTAGACACAGCTGATCCTTACAGCCAACTGGCCTGGAGGTCAATTCCTCCCAGTGATACCAACAACAATCAAGGCTTAAATACAACAAGGCTGTACACACAGTCCACAAAGGGGTGCACCAAGACTGTCCACCTCAGGTTAACTGGGGAGGCCGACCCACTGGGCCTTATAGGAAACCTAGCACACAAATCTACCCTACCAACTCAGGGAAGCAATGAAAATGCAGCATCAAAGAAACAGATCACAAATGAAAGAAATGGAGGAAAACAAACGACTGGATATAGAATTCAAAACCACGGTTATAAGGCTTTTCAAGAATATCCTAGAAAAGGCCGATAAATATAACAAGACCCTGGAAGATATAAAAAAGGACCAACTAGAAATTAAACATACACTGACTGAAATAAAAAAATATTATACAGAGACCCAACAACACACTAGAGTAACACAAGAATCAAGTCAAAGAATTGATATACAAAGAAGCAAAAAACACTCAACCAAAAAAGCAAAAAGAAAAAAAAAATCCAAAAAGTTGAAGATAGTGTAAGAAGCCTCTGGGACAACTTCAAGCGTACCAACATCAGAATTATGGGGGTGCCAGAAGAAGACAGAGAGCAAGATACTGAAAACCTATTTGAAGAAATAATGACCAAAAACTTCTTCCACCTGGTGAAAGAAATAGACTTACAAGTCCAGGAAGCGCACAGAACGCCAAACAAAAGGAATCCAAAGAGGACCACACCAAGACACATCATAATTAAAATGCCAAGTGCAAAAGACAAAGAGAGAATATTAAAAGCAGCAAGAGAAAAACAGTTAATTACCTACAAGGGAGTACCCATACGATTGTCAGCTGATTTCTCAACAGAAACTATGTAGGCCAGAAGGGAGTGGCAAGAAATTTTCAAAGTGATGAATAGCAAGAACCTACAACCAAGATTACTCTACCCAGCAAAGCTATCATTCAGAATTGAAGGGCAGATAAAGTGCTTCACAGATAAGAAAAAGCTAAAGGAGTTCATCACCACCAAACCAGTATTATATGAAATGCTGAAAGGTATTCTTAAAGAAGAAGAAGAAAAAAGTAAAGAGAAAAATTATGAACAACAAATACATATCTATAAACAAGTGAACCTAAAAATCAAGAGAATTAAAAACCTGAGGAACAGAATAATCTGGTGAACATAATAGAATCAGGGGCATAGAAAGGGAGTGGACTGATAATTCTCAGGGGTAAAGGGGTATGGGGGGGTTCAGGAAGATACTGGACAAAAATCATACACCCATGGATGAGGACAGTGCGGGGGAGGTAAGGGCAGAAGGTGGGGTGGGAACCGTGTGGAGGGGAGCTATTGGGGGAAAAAGGAGAAACAATTGTAATAATCTGAATAAAGATTTATTAAAATAAAAAAAAGAAAAGCCCAGTGTAAGCAGAAACAAGGAAATAATAAAGATCAGAGCAGAAATAAATGACATAGAGACCAAAAAAACAATACAAAACATCAACAAAACCAAAAGCTGCTTCTTTGAAAGGATAATCAATATTGATGAACCTCTAGCCAGACCCACCAAGAAGCAAAGAGAGAGGAACCAAATAAACAAAACCAAAAATGAAAGAGGTGAAGTAACAACTGATCCCACAATAATACAAATGATTATGAAAAAATACTATGAAGAACTCTATTCCAACCAAATGGACAACCTAAATGAAACATATTCTTAAAAAAATACAAGCTTCCAAAATTAATCAGGAAGAATAAAAAAACCTGAATAGACTGATAACTACCAAAAAAATTGAAGCAACGACTAAAAATCTTCCAACAAACAAAAGCCTTGGTCTGGGAGGCTTTACAGGGGAGTTCTACCAAGCATTCAAAGAAATAAAACCTATCCTCCTCAGACTATTCCAAAAAATTCAAGAGGAAGGCACACTTCCAAGCTCTTTCTATGAAGCCAAGATTACCCTAATCCCAAAACCAGATAAATACACCACAAAAATAGAACTACAGGCCAATATCCTTGATGAACATAGATGCTTAAATCCTCATCAAAATTCTACCACATCGGATTCAGCAATACATTAGAAAGATCATACATCATGACCAACTGGGATTTACTCCGGGGATGCAAGGATGGTACAATATCTGAAAATCAATAAATGTGATAAATCACATAAACAAATTGAGAGACAAAAATCACATCAATCAATGCAGAAAAAGCATTTGGCAAAATCCAAGTTCCTTTCTTTATAAAAACTCTCAGCAAAGTGGGAATAGAGTGATTATAATTCAACATAATAAAAGCCATATATGACAAACCTACAGCCAACATCATACTCAATAGGCAAATACTAAACTCATTTCTCCTGAGAACAGAAAGAAGACAGGGATGCCCACTTTCACCACTCCTTTCGATATAGTATTGGAACTGCTAGCCATAGCGTTCAGACAAAAAGAAGAAATAAATGGCATCCAAATTGGAAAATAAAAAATAAAATTGTCTTTATTCACAGATGACATGATACTATACGTAGAAAACCCCAAAGACTCCATCAAAAACTACTAGACCTAATAAATGAATTTGGCAATGTAGCAGGATACAAAATTAACACCCAGAAATCTATGGCTTTTTTATACACCAATAATGAACTTATAGAAAAAGAAATGAAAAAAAAAATACCCTTTACCATTGCATCAAAAAAATTAAGATACCTAGGAATAAACTTAACTAAGGAGGTAAAAGACCTATATGTGGAAAACTACAGGTCATTGAAACAAGAGATAAAGACATATGGAAAGAATATACTATGTTTGTGGATTGGTAGAATCAACATCATTAAAATGTCCATACTACTGAAAGCAATCTACAGATTCAATGCAATCCCAATTAAAGTACCAATGGCATACTTCAAATATCTAGATCAAACTCTCCAAAAATTCATCTGGAATAAAAAAAAGACCCCGAATAGCCACAGCAATTCTGAGAAAGAACAAAGTTGGAGGGATCACAATATCAGATATCAAAGCTATATTACCAAGCCGCAGTTCTCAAAACTGCCTGGTACTGGCACAAGAACAGACATCTAGACCAATGGAACAGAACAGAGAACCCAGAAATAGACCTAAGCCATTATGCTCAATTAATATTTGATAAAGTAGGCAAGAGCATACAATGGATTCAAGATAGTCTCTTCAATAAATGGTGTTGGGAAATTTGGTCAGATACATGCAGAAAAATGAAACTATATCACCAACTTATACCATACACAAAAACAAACTCAAAATGCCTAAAGGACTTAAATGTAAGACTGGAAACCATAAAAATCCTACAAGACTCCATAGGCAGCAAAATAGCAGACACATGTTGTAGCAATATCTTTACAGAAACAACTCCTAGGGCAATGGAGACTGTGGAGAAAATAAACAAATGGGACTACATCAAAACTAAAAGCTTCTGCACAGCAAAAGAAACCATCAACAAAACAACAAGAAAGCCCACTGCATGGGAGAACATATTTGCCAATGATATTTCATATAAGGGTTTAATCTTCAAAATTTACAGAGAACTCATACAACTTAACGAAAGGAAGACAAATGATCCAATCAAAAAAATGGGCAAAGGACCTAAGTAGACAATTCTCGAAAGCAGACATACAGAATGCCAAGAGGCTTAGGAAAAAGTTATCAAAGTCACTAATCCGAGAGATGCAAATCAAATCAACAAAGAAGTACTACCTCACATCAGTCTGAATGACTATCATCAAGTCAACAAAGCACAAGTGCTGATCAGGATGTGGAGAAAAGGACACCCTCATACACTGCTGTTGGTAATGCAGACTGGTGCAGCCTCTGTGGAGAATAGTATGGAGTTTCCTCAAAAAATTAAAAATAGAATTCCCATTTGACCTAGTGATCCCACTTCTAGGAATATATCCCATGATATCAGAAACACAAATCAGAAAAATATATGCACCCCTATGCTCATAGCAGCACAATTTATAATAGCTAATATTTGGAAAGAGTCCAAGTGCCCATCAGCAGAGGAGTGGATTGAAAATCTTTGGTACATCTACACAATGGGATACTACTCTTCTATTAAAATAGAAGGAACCCTTACCATTTTCAACAGCATGGATATACCTGGAGAACATTATACTAAGCAAAATAAGCCAGGCAGAGAAAGATAAGTATCACATGCTCTCACACATTTGTGGAAGATAATGAACAACATAAACTGATGAACAAACATAGATCCAGAGACAGAGATTCATGGAAGGGACCGTCAAACCTCAGAGGGAAGGCAGGGGAGGGTGGGGGATGGATAAGAGATAAACCAAGTAACTTGTATACATGTAAGCATAACTAATGGACACAGACAATAGGGTGGGGTTTGTAGTCCAGGACTGAGGGGCTGGTTCAGGCTGGGAGAGGACAATGGGTTAAAAACGGGACATATGTAATACTTTCAACAATAAAGAATTTAACAAGAACTACCTATCTTATGATTTAGCAATTCTTTTCATAGGCATTTATCTGAAGAACATGAACATATGAATTATATACAGCTGTCCCCAAAAATGTACACAAACTTTAACAGCTGATAGCTCAATTTTGAAAATGAAATGCATTTTATTAAACACTGCCTTTACAATGATTCAAATTGTGTGTATACATTTTTGGGATACTACATATATTTATGTTCATTGCAATGCTGTTTTCAATAGCCAAGATATGGAAATAACCTAAAATGTATAAATAAAGAAGATGATATATATATCTCACATACACACAATGTAATACTATATATACATACACACAATGGAAAACTATGTAAATATATATATATATATATATATATATATATGCAGTAGTATACTATATATACTGTATATATGTTTACATATACACAATGAAATACTACTCAGCCATAGAAAGATGATGTATTGTCACTTGCAACAACATGGGATTATGTTAAGTTGGACAGAAAAGAACAAAAACTGATTTTACTTATATGTGGAATATAAGACAAAAAAAGTAATAATAACCCCATAAGTACAAAGAATATAATAGTGGTTATGGGAGAAAAAGGTTTGTGGGGAGAGGCAAAATGGGTAAAGTGGATCAAATATATGGTAACAAATGGAAACTAGACTTTTGGTGGTGAGTACACGATAGAGTATAAGATATAGAATTATAATAGTGAACATCTGAAACTTAAGTAATGCTATTAGCCATTGTTACCTAAATAAAACATAAATTTTTTCTAAAAATAAATAACATCAAATATAAAAATTTACAAAAACAAAGGAGGTACAGCAGAGGACAGTGTTCCATAGGAGGGACAATAGGATGCCTCATTTACCAGTGCTATCAGAAATTCACCGGCAAGAGAGCCACTGGCTTCACTGAAAAGGTTCAGTAGTAGCTCTTTTTTCAGGGATTGTAGAAGGGACCATCAAAGAATTGGACTTGATAATTTCTGGGAGAATTGTGGGTCCCCAGAATAACAGAGATCAGATGTTGGCATTTAGCTGCCAGAATCCAGCAGTGTTGGAGGGACATTAATTTTGGCTTAACCCCGAAGGAACTGTTGAAATGGATCATAAAGCATAGTATCCCTAGGGGAAAAATATGTGAGCAGATGATGAGAGAGCTACTTAACTTGTTGAATCAGAAAAAAAAAGACAAGAATGAGAAAGCAGAATCTGAGGACTGTTGCTATCACAAAAAGTCATGATTCCTTGTACAATACTTGGATCTAAGCCAATATTCAAATCCACAATCCATTGAAAATAGGGCCATATCTATAAGGGGAAAAACCCTGCAACACTGCAGAAAGTGTATATTGTAAAACTTTCTTCAGTCCTTTCTCAATAGGACCTAGAACCATTTACTTGGGTGACTGTACACTGGAAAAGAGTAAATACCCACATGTTTTGAATACTGTCTGACACAGGATCTAACTGGACATTGATATCAGAGAACTGACACATCATCATTCTGGTATCTTTTTTTAGTAAGGACTTGGAGGTGTGTTATGTTTTGAATTACATCCCGTCCAAATTCATATGTTAAAGTCCTAACTGCCAATACCACAGAACATGACCTCCTTTGAAGATAGGTTCTTTACTGAGGTTATCAACTTAAAATGAAATCAGGTCCTAATCTAATATGACTTACGTCAGCATAAAAATTTAAAAGTAGGATACAGAGAGATGAACAGAGGGAGAATATTATGTGAACATGAAAACAACCATCTATAAGCCAAAGAAGGAACCTACTCTGTCAATACCTTGATTTTGGACTTCTGGCCTCCATGATGGTGAGAAAATAAATCTATGCCATTTAAATCACTCAGTTCGTGGTAGCTTAGTCACCTGCCATTTTGCTAGGCAGCCCTACCAAAGTAATGCATGTGGACAAGTAATAAACAAAGTACTGGTTTTAGTTCAGTTTACAGTGGATCTAAGGAGTTTGAAATCCCACTCAGTGGTCATATCCTCAACTCCAAAGTGAGGAGGGGAGAAGGATAGTTAGAAACATCAATGAGAGAGAAACATCGATCAGCTGCCTCCTGCACACATCCTACTGGGGATGTGCCTACAACCAAGGTACATGCCCTTGACTGGAATTGAACCTGGGACCTTTTAATCCTCAGGCTGACGCTCTATCCACTGAGCCAAACCTGTTAAGGCAATGGTAATGTTTAGTAAACAATAAGATTATCAGGTTGTGGGGAGTTTGCTTTAGGCTATTGAGTCAGCAGTAGGTAATAAAATGCAAATATTCACCCTGTGAATATCAAAGAGCCCAAACTCAGCCTTCTGGCTGGACTTTTCACATCTATATTAATTACTATTGATCTTGGTTCTCAGCATTTCCCCCTCTTTAATTTCTTAAGAGATGTTGATATGCCACTTGCAGAGCTCCAATTCTTTTAAGATTTTTATTCTGCATCTGCAGACTAAAATTACACAAATAAGAACAAGACAGGCAATAGTGGTTATGCTAAAAGGCAAAAGTAAAGGAGTCAATTCTTTCTTAAAATTGCTGCCAGGCATCTAAGAAATTAGTTTGTAAGTTTGCCTGGGATAATTATACAATATGCTGCTGTAATTCCAAAATATCAAGGGTGGTGTTATTATTACTTTAAGCACAAAGAAGGTGATTTTTCATTAAAGTTATCATTTTAAACTATATCATTTTACTGGTGCAATTGCAGCAGCTGATTCATTGATTATTACTATGCGCATACCCACAGGGGCTTCAATCCACAAAAGAAAAAACTGTTTTTAAGTTTGCTGCTGGTGGGTGCCATTCATAAGACTTTTTACATAATGGCTTATTGGGGGGAGGTTTTAGTTATGTTAAATTCTCTTTGCCTCTCCCAGAAGCAAGCAGTGATAGTAATTGTATTTAGGTTTTCGCTTCCCCTTCCTTTCATGTGGTGATAGCCAGCTTTAATTCTACACACAAAGGAGCAGTGGTTTGATTCTTGTATCATATAAAAAAGGGAAGCCAGGGGAGACCACGCCATCTTGAAGGGGAGAGTGGCTGTTATCGGAAGCCTATACATCCCAGGAATCTACAACAACAACGCCCAGGGAACAGCTGTGAACCCAGGAACACCGGACCTCAAGCAGCACAAATACATGGTCTCAGATGAGCTCTGAAGGGTCAGATTTCACCTAGGAAAAGGTGAGGTCTGCAATCCACACAGGAGAGAGAAACGCACACAATGGGAGCTAGAGGTTCTGGGAAAGTCTGTGCCCCATAACATCTGCAGCCTTTGGGGCTAGCGTGATCCACAAATGTGGAAGGGGATCCGCAGGGCTGCTAACAGAAGGGAACTCTAAAAAGCAACCCATAGCTGGACTGGGCGCAAAAAGGCAGCCTGAAATTTTAACAGTGTGCCTGCTGCTTAGCGCCAGGGGGAAAAAAAAAAAGATGATCACCCAGAGACTTTCAAAGAGTTGTGTGAAGTGCCAGAGGGTAAAAGTCATGAGTTCATGCACTTACTCTGGCTCTTTTTTTCCTCTTTAAATCCTTCTTTTGATGACTAAGCCCAGTACATAGGATCACTCAATTGGGGACACTCTCAGAGACTGCAGGGGAAAGTTGTTTTTGTGGAACCTAGGGATCAGAGCGGGGAGTAATGATCAGAGAACCAACTCTGGGACTGTCCATACTCCCAAACCAGTATTAAGTGTGACAGGAAAAACAAAATCTAAATACTGGATAGAGAGGACTTATAGCCCCAGAGGTCAATCCAGAAACACTGCCACCCAGGGGTTGAATCACAAATTGACTCTTGTGTAAACACAAATAAAGGAGTCAAAGAAACAAAGAAATACGGCCTGCTGGAAAATCAGGACTGTAGTTTACAACACAGAGGAGCAGTGGGATGCAGGGAACTTCAATACTGTCCTGACTACTGGACAGGAAACAGGCATACAAACAGAACAGTAGAGGAAGTGAATGACCTTCACCACAGCACATTTTTATTTTTTCATCTTTTACTTAAGAAACTAAATTTTTATCTTTTTTCCTCACTTGATTTTACTATTTTAATTATTTTATTTTTATTTTTAATCAATATTATTACTACTACTATTTTTTAAAGTGTCATTTTATTTTCTCTTTATTTTATTTTGGGATTTGTGTTTTACATTTTATTTTAATTATTCCTTTAGCATCATTTTACTCTATCTCAACTTTATTTTTATGCCAACACTCTCTTCCTCACTTTTCCCCTTTTGTTGTCCTGTTTCTCTTACCGTATTCCTGCTTTAGATTTTCCCTATTCCTTCTTTTTACGCCCTGTTAAAAATTCATCCTACTTATATATCTAATTCCTGATCCCCTGCTCTAAGTCCATACATACCTCTCTCTTCTCTTTCTTCACAATCCAAATTTTTTTCTCTCTGCCTTTTCTTGGATGGTCTGTTTTTTGTTGTTGTTACTGTTTTTTTTTGTTCTGTTTTGGTTTTTTATTCTAGGTTTTTTTGTTTTATTTTGTCTTGTTTTCTCTCTGTCCTATTGTTATTGTTTGCTTCATAGTTGACTAGATTGGTTATTGTTGTGCTTATTGGTGAGATTGTTACTCTTTTTTTTTGTTTTTGTTTTTATTAGTTTTTTGTTTCTGTTTTTCCTCGCTTGTTATTACTTGTTGTTTGTAGTTTGCATTCATCTCTGGGTGTTTGTTTGCATTTTTTAAAATATATTTTATTGATTTTTCACAGAGAGGAAGGGAGAGAGATAGAGAGTTAGAAACATCATGAGAGAGAAACATTGATCAGCTGCCTCCTGCACACCCCCTACTGGGGATGTGCCCACAACCGAGGTACAAGTCCTTGACTGGAATCGAACCCAGGACCCTTCAGTCCGCAGGCCAATGCTCTATCCACTGAGTCAAACTGGATAAGACATGTTTGCCTTTTTTTTTTTTTGTATTAGTGGTTGTTCTATTGTACTTTTCTCCACATATAAATAGTTTTGCCCCTCTTTTTTATTCTCTTTATTTTCTCTCTTACTTTCTTTCCTTTTCTCAATATAATTTTTGCACTTTTTTTTCTTATCCCCTAATTGTCTTTTGTCTGGTGGCCACCTTTATTTGGGGTTATTAGTATGGTGAATACATTGGTGTTCGGTGCCTTGTGCATTGTGTCTTGTTGTGTTGTATTGTGTGCCTTTAAACCAATGCAGGAGAGAGAGAACTACATAACAAGATAACCAGAGAAGAGAGATCATGAGGAGACACAAAAAAAACCTTAAAAAAAAACAGAAGGAGAGCCTAAGGGAACTTTGGGACAACACAAAACGAGACAGCATCTACATAATAAGGATTATAGAAGGAGAGGAAACTGAGCAAGGAATAGAAAACCTGTTTGAAGAAATAATGACAGAAAACTTCCCTGATATAGGGAAGAAAAAACTCACAAAAATCAAAGAAGCTCAAAGAGTCCCAAACAAAATGAACCCCAAAAGACCGACGCCAAGGCACATTATAATTAAATTGGCAAACACCAATGAGAAAGTAAGAATATTAAGTGGCCAGAGAGAGACAGAAAGTGACCTACAAAGGAACCCCCATCAGACTAGAGACTGATTTCTCAACAGAAACACATAAGGCCAGAAGGGAATGGAATGAAATATACAAGCTCATGCAAAGGAAGGGTCTGAATCCAAGAATACTGTACCCAGCAAGGCTAGCAATCAAAATTGAGGGAGAAATCAGGAGCTTCACAGAAAAAAAAAGGACTAAGGGAGTTTATTACCACCAAACCAGCAATGCAAGAAATGCTAAAGGGTCTGCTATAAAAAGAAGAAATAGGAAGTGAAGAAGGAACACAGGAGTAAAGAATAAAAAATGGGGACAAACAAGTACCTACCAATAATAACTTTAAATGTAAATGGATTAAATACCCCAATTAAAAGACATAGGGTAGCTAAGTGGATAAGAAAAAAAGAACCATATATCTGCTGTCTACAGGAAACCCACTTCAGAAAAAATGACACACAGACTGATGGTGAAGGGATGGAAAAAGATTTTTCAGGTGAATGGAAATGAAAAAAATGCTGGGGTAGCGATACTTATATCTGACAAATTAAATCTCAAAGGGAAGGACATAACAAGAGATAAAGAAGGACACTTAATAATACTAAAGGGAGAAATCCAACAAGAAGAAATAACACTGGTGAACATATATGCACCCAATACAGGAGCACCCATATACATTAAAAAACTCCTGGAGGATATCAAGGGAGAGATTGACAGCAATACAGTCATAGTAGGGGATTTAATACCCCACTATCACCGTTGGAAAAATCCTCTCAACAAAAAATCAGCAAATAAACTTCGATCATAAATGACTCAGTAGATCAGATGGAATTAATTGAGATATTCAGAACATTTCACCCCAAAGCCACAGAATATACATTCTTCTCAAGTGCACATGGGTCTTTTTAAAAGATAGACCACATATTGGGTCACAGGCAAAGTCTCTTCAAATTCAAGAAGATATAAATCATATCAAGTATCTTCTCAGATCACAATGGTATAAAATTAAAAATCAACTACAATAAAAACAATAAAAAAACAAACACATGGAGACTAAATAGCGTGCTCTTAAACAATGAATGGGTTACCAGATAGATCAAAGAATAAATAAAAAGCATCATACGACAATGAAAACACAACAATACAAAATCTATGGGACACAGTGAAAGCAGTCTTGAGAGGGAAGTTCACAGCTCTACAGGCCTACCTCAAAAAACAAGGAACAATGGTAATAAATTACCTAAACCTACAACTCAAAGAGTTAGAAAGAGAGCAACAAGAAAAGCCCAGCGTAAGCAGAAGAAAGGAAATAATAAAGATCAGAGCGGAGATAAATGACATAGAGACCAAAAAACAATACATAAGATCAACAAAACCAAGAGCTGGTTCTTTGAAAGGATAAACAAGATTGATGAACCTCTAGCCAGGCTCACCAAGAAGCAAAGAGAGAGGACCCAAATAAACAAAATCAGAAATGAAAGATGTGAAATAACAATAGACCTCACAGAAATACAAAGGATTGTTAAAAAATACTATGAACAACTCTATTCCAACAAACTGGACAACCTAGAAGAATAAAAAAACCTGAGTAGGCCAATAACTACCAAAGAGGAAGGCACACTTCCAAGCTCTTTTTATGAAGCCAGCATTACCCTAATCCCAAAACCAGATAACCACACCACAAGAAAAGAGAACTATAGGCCAATATCTTTGATGATCATAGATGCTAAAATCCTCAACAAAATTCTAGCAAATCAGAGTCAGCAATACATTAGAAAGATCATACACCATGACCAAGTGGGATTTATACCATGGATGCAAGGATTGTACAATATTCATAAATCAATGACAAAATCCAACACTCTTTCTTTATAAAAACTCTCAGCAAAGTGGGAATAGAGGGATCATACCTCAACATAATAAAAGCCCTATATGAGAAACCCACAGCCAACATATACTCAATGGGGAAAAACTAAACTCATTTTCCCTAAGAACAGGAACAAGACAAGATGCAAACTTTCACCACTCCTGTTCGACATAGTATTGAAAGTACTAGCCATAGTGATCAGACAAGAAGAAGAAATAAAAAGCATCCAAATTGGAAAAGAAGAAATAAAACTGTCCTTATTCGCAGATGACATGATACTATACATAGAAAACCCCAAAGACTCCATCAAAAAACTACTAGACCTAATAAATGTATTTGGCAATGTAGCTGGATACAAAATTAATGCCCAGAAATCTATGGCATTTTATACTCCAATAATGAACTCACAGAAAGAGAAATGAAAGAAACAATCCCATTTACCATTGCACCAAAAAATTTAAGATACTTAGGAATAAACTTAACCTAGGCCGTAAAAGACCTGTACTCAGAAAACTACAGGATATTGAAAAAAGAGATAGAGGAAGACATAAACAAATGGAAGAACATACCATGTTCATGGATTAGTAGAATCAACATCATTAAAATATCCATGCTACCTAAAGCAATCTATAGATTCAATGCAATACCTATTAAAAAACCAATGGCATATTTCAAAGATCTAGAACAAACTCTCCAAAAATTCATCTGAAACAAAAAACACATGAATAGCCACAGCTATCCTGAGAAAGAAGAACAAATTTGGAGGGATCACAATACCAGACATCAAACTATATTACCAAACAACGGTTCTCAAAACTGCCTGGTTCTGGCAGAAGAACAGACATATAGACCAATGGAACAGAATAGCGGATCCAGAAATGGACCCAAGACATTATACTCAATTAATATTTGACAAAGAAGGCAAGAGCATACAATGGAGTCAAAACAGCCTTTTTAAGAAATGGTGCTGGGAAATTTAGTCAGACACATGCAAAAAAATGAAACTAGATCACCAACTTACACCATGCACAAAAACAAACTCGAGCCCTGACCGGTTTGGCTCAGTGGATAGAGCGTCGGCCTGCGGACTGAAAGGTCCCGGGTTCGATTCCAGTCGAGGGCATGTACCTTGGTTGCCGGCACATCCCCAGTAGGAGGTGTGCAGGAGGCAGCTGATCGATGTTTCTCTCTCATCGATGTTTCTGACTTTCTATCCCTCTCCCTTCCTCTCTGTAAAAAATCAATAAAAATATATTAAAAAAAAAAAACTCGAAATGGCTAAAGGACTTGAACGTAAGACGGGAAACCATAAAAATTCTACAAGACTACATAGGCAGCAAAATTGCAGACATATGTCATAGCAATATCTTTACAGACACAGATCCTAGGGCAAGAGAGACTAAGGAGAAAATAAACAAATGGGACTACATCAAAAGAAAAAGCTTCGGCACAGCAAGAGAAACCATCATCAAAACAACAAGAAAGCCCACCACACGGGACAATGTATTTACCAATGTTATCTCCAATAAGGGTTTAATCTCCAAAATCTACAGGGAACTCATACAACTTAACAAAGAAAGATAAACAACCCAATCAACAAATGGGCAAAGGACCTAAATAGACACTTTTCTAAAGAGGGCATTCAGAAAGCCAAGAGACACATGAAAACATGCTCAAAGTCACTAATCATCCGAGAGATGCAAATCAGTACAACAATGAGGTTCCACCTCACACCTGTCAGAATGGCTATAATCAACAAATCAACAAATGACAAGTGCTGGAGAGGATGCAGAGAAAAAGGAACCCTTGTGCACTGCTGGTGGGAATGCAGCCACTGTGGAAAACAGAATGGCATTTCCTCAAAAATTAAAAAATGGAACTGCTGTTTGACCCAGTAATACCACTTCTAGGAATATATCCCAAGAAAACAGAAACACCAATCAGAAAGGGTATATGTACCCCTATGTTCATAGCAGCACAATTTACAATAGCTAAGATTTGGAAACAGCCTAAATGCCCATCAGCAGATGAGTAGATTAGAAAACTGTGGTACATCTACACAATGGAATACTATGCTGCTATAAAAAAGAAGGAATTCTTACTATTTGCAGCAGCATGAATGGAACTGGAGAGCATTATGCTAAGTGAAATAGGCCAGGCAGTGAAAGAAAAATACCACATGATCTCAATTATTTATGGATAATAAAGAACCCTATAACCCAGGGGTGGGCAAACTTTTTGACTTGAGGGCCACAATGGGTTCTTAAACTGGACCGGAGGGCCGGAAAAAAAGCATGGATGGAGTGTTTGTGTGAACTAATATAAATTCAAAGTAAAGGAGCAGAGGGGAGAGCAAGAGAACCCTCCGCTCTTTCGGCTCCGCGGGCCGGATAGAACAGCCGAACGGGCCGGATCCAACCCACGGGCCATAGTTTGCCCATGGCTGCTATAACCTGATGAACAAAAGGATAGATACAGAGGCATAGAAGCATTGAACAGACTGTCAAATTACAGCGGTAAGGCTGGGGAGTGTTGGGGAGGGGTAAGAGATCAATCGAAGGACTTGTATGCATGCATATAATCATAACAAATCAACACAAGACACTGGGGGATGGGTGGAGGGCATGTGCTGTGGGGTAGGGGAGGCCAGGGGAAGGTCAATGGGGAAAAAAAGGAGACATATGTTGTACTATTTGTAGTACTTTAAACAATAAAAAACAGATGCAATATGAAGATCATGTATCATAGAAATGTATAATTCCAACTTATATAATCTTATTAACCAATGTCACCCCAATAAATTTAATTAAAAAAAAAACAGAAAGAGATCCAAGCAAAGGGACCTACTTCATTAATCTAAATTTGAAATAAGAATTATAAATTGTCAGGGTCTTCACTGAGCCTGTAGCTTTTAATTATCTGTTTTCCATGGTGCAATAAGGAAAGATGTAAGTGGTGTTTGCAAAAGCCAAAAAAAGATGACAGGTGACTATGGTAGAGTCACATCGCTTAATGTCATGGAGATAGATGCCCATGTTAATAGCTTGATTGTAGCAACATATATAAGACTGTATTATACTTTGTTGGATGAAGAGAAAAAAATCTTGGAATAGCTTGGATTTTGATACATATGCTATTAGAGGAAAGTACCCAAGAATATTTATCAAGTCACCATGAATACTGACCTGGCAAATGCTAAACCATTGTTCCCGGGGGAAATGTAGGGTTGGTTCTTGCAAGCCTCTAGTCACAACATTGTTATAAGATGGTTAATACATATCCCTGTTTTATGTGTGTTTTGGTTTAAAGATACATTATTTACTTATGTGTCTTTAAATGTTGTTTCATTAACATTGAACTTACAGCCAACAGCACTATAACTCATGCCTGAACAAAATGTATCGAACACACATTTTCTCTATTAGACACTTCACAGCTTTCTTGTACCCAGGAGCATTGGACAGCATGTCAGCACTACAGTTAGGAGCCACTGGAAAGAGCAAAATCACTCCCAATAATACAAAAAAAATATCAGGAAACACAACAATAAATAGATGGCAAGAAGGACAGTTGTTTGCAATATTAGAACTGAAACAGGAAGGCTCCAGTACTGCCTCATCTGGGAAGGTGTGTGCTGGGTGACTCAAGTGTCACTGTGCTGAGAATATCCATGAATGACTCAGAAAGCACCACCAGTATCAACCTTGGTGATAAAGAAAAAATGTAACTTGTAAGCAAATTTTAAAATATGTAACTTAGGAATAAGGAGGATCAATGGTGTTTGTATATTATGTGGAGGAAATACTATTTGATGCTATATATTCAACATGATTCCAATCCTATATAATAAAAGCCTAATATGCAAATTGTTTGACGGGGGTGGGGGAGGGAAGCTGGGGGGGGACACCCGTGTAATAATACTTTGCCCATATATTTACTATACTAGGTGGGGGATCAGCCCATGTAAGGGATTTTACCCAGGGAGGACTTCCCCATTTGCTCCTGGTGATATTACCACACAGCTGGTTACTGCCAGCATGGCAAGAAAGACATTTTTCAGGTGTTCTTGGGGTTTTGGTCTCTTCACAAATTTGTTCAGCATTCTGGACCATCTTCTTTATCACTCCTCAAGTCATCTCTGGGCTGTTCATCATCCGCTGTGTTCTTCTTCCACTCCTTATCTTCAGTGTGTTTCCTGGGGCTGCTGTTTGTGGCTGGGGTAGCCGATTGTCTACAGCTGCATGGTGTGGCTCCAGGCACAAGGTCCTCATTAATCTGGCTAGTTCCTCTCTCAGATCCATGTTGCAGTTTAATATTTCTTGCAGGAATCCACACAGGTTTGGAGAAATTTTCTGGAAATATACAAGCATATCCTCTGCCAAAGGTTAATAATGGATCGGGTCCCTTCCATAAACCAGATTCAGGATCTTTCCATTTTACTAGACCATTTTCCTTTGTTTTATTCTGACACCAGTGTAACTCCATGGGTGTCTTGCCATCAACATCACAAGTGAAAAAAATTTAAAGTAATTAAGGCTTGGTGCAGCCTACCCACAGGTGATTTCTCCATCATAAACCACGCCCCCCCTTTTGCTTTTCAAGTTGGGATTTTAGCTGCTGATGTTGTCGTTCAATAATGGCCTGTCCTTGGAAATTATATGGTATTCCTGTAATGTGCGGAATTTTCCACTTTTTACAAAATTGCTGGAAATGACAGCTTGTGTAAGCAGGCCCATTACCAGTTTTAATAATTTTTGGAATTCCCATGATGGCAAAAGCAGCTAGGAAATGATTAATAACCTGTCTTGCCATTTCCCCTGTAGATGCAGTAGCCCATAGGACTTTTAAAAAGGTGTCTATAGAGATGTGCAATGCCCCAAGATGTGCAAAGGAAGTATAGTGTGTCACATCCATTTGCCAGATGTGGTCCCTTAGCAATGCTTAGGGTTGACTCCTATGTTAGGCCCTTGAGGTAGATGTAACATGAAAGTGGGACATTCTCTGATAATCTGTTTTGCCTGCTGTTGAGAGATTGAGAATTGTCTAGACAACATTTTGGCAGGCTGATGTAAAAGCTGATGAGATTATGAGGCCTGTTTTAATAAAGCAACCAATTTATCAGCATGTGCATTTCCTTTTGCCATCGGGCCAGGTAATAAACTGTGGGCCCTGATGTGAGTAATATAAAAAGGATATTATCTTTGTTGCACAATCTGCTGAACTTATTTAAATAGTAATAATAAACTTTGGTCACTGAGCCATTTTAAATAAGCAGTTTCAATTCTATTTAATAAACCTGCAGTGTAAGAAGAGTCAGAGACAATAATAAGAGGCTCTTGCAAATCCTGTAATGCAGCCTTAATAGCTTCCAGATCAATTCTTTGTACAGGAGTATGACTAGTTTGGATGACTCGGTCTAAATTCATTGTATGATAAGCAGCTTTGCCATTTGATGATCCATCAGTAAAAACAGTTAATGCTCCAGGAATAGGTTCCTGCCTAGTATTTTTTGGTATAATAACAGGACTATAATATAAAAATTGTAATAATTTGTCTTTTAGTAGGTGACAACTAAGTTCCCCTGAATATCCACTCAGTCCAATTTGCCAGTTTAAATCAATCTGAAATAACATTTCTAATTGCTTCCCAGTGAGGGGAAAGTAAATACATCGGGGTTCTTTTCCTCTAAGCTGTCTGCAGTGCTTTCTAAGTTGAAATATCAACTGAGCCATAAGTTCTATATATATGTAACTGCATTTTTAGAGGATCGATGTCCCAGGTCAGTGGTTGGCAAACTGCGGCTCACGAGCCACATGAGGCTCACGAGCCGTGGTTTGCCACTCTGTTGACTAATGAGTTTGCCGACCACTGTCATATACTACCCTTTACCTCTTTGCACACAATATGCCACAATTGCCTAATCCTCACAGCTTCCCAACTACATGGTAACATTTAGTCTAGTCCAGTGGTCGGCAAACTCATTAGTCAATAGAGCAGCAAACAGCAGCTCGCGAGCCGCATGTGGCTCGCGAGCTGCAGTTTGCCGACCACTGTCCTAGGTGGACCCATTCAATAATAGCAAGAGAGTTTTTATTTTGGAAGATGACTCCAGTGGGACTATTTGCAGTAGGATTAATCTATCTCAATAAAGGCAATTCAGGCAGTACTCGTGCCACTTGGGCTAAGGAGATTGCCTGCTCAAATCTTTGTAACTCCTTTCTAGCTTCATCTGTCAATACTCAGGGTGAGGAAAGATTAGAGTCACCTCTAAGTATATTAAATAAATTTGTCATATCTCCTGTAGAGATTTTTAGATAAGATCTTAACCAATTAATATCTCCTAATAATTTTTGAAAGTCATTTAAGTTTTTAAGACAGTCTTTTCTTATTTCTACCTTCTGAGGCCTAATATATTGGTTTTCAATTATGGTACCTAGATATTTGAAAGGCATTTCTTTCTGTACTTTTTACAGAGCAATTTTTAAGCCTCATTTAGGAAGTTCTTTTTCTAACTGATAAAACATTGCTAAAGTCTGTTCTTCCTATGGACTCACTAGGAGCAAGTCATCCATGTAATAGATAATATAACACTGGGAATATTTGTCCCTTAAAGGCTGAATAGCTTGAGCTACATATTTTTAACATAAAGTAGGGCTATTGGCCATTCCTTGAGGCAAAATTTTCCATTGATATCTTTTCATAGGCTCTATATTATTAATAGATGGCACTGAAAAGGCAAATCTTTGTTTATCTTGCGGTGCCAAAGGAATGGTGAAGAAACAATCCTTAAGATCTACTACTATAAGAGACCAATCTAGAGGGATTTGTGAAGGCGCTGGGAGTCCAGGCTGTAAAGCTCCCATGGTATGCATAGTAGCATTAATGGTTCTAAGATCATGTAACAATTGCCATTTTCCTATTGCCTTTCTAGGGATTGTAAATATTGGAGTATTCCAAGGACTATTGGAAGGTTCTATATGACCAGCCTCTACTTGTTCCTGTATTAATTCATGAATATGATTTAATTTCTCCTTGGTTAATGGCCACTGATCCACCCATATAGGTCTATCATCTTTCCATTGTATAGGATCAGCATGGGGGTGAGGAGATTGAGCAGTGACCACTCCTAAAAAGGCTGATATTCTAATCCTTGTTTTCCTGTGTTTTCTTTGGCCTGAACGTGTACTTTAATCTCCTGATTATCTTTTCCTAAACCTTGACAAGCTTGATATCCCATCTGAGTTATTAACTGTTGTCCCTTGCCGGTAATAATACAAGCTTGTAAACCTTCTAAAATGTCTCGGCCCCATAAGTTGACTGCAATTCCAGAGACTACATAGGGCTGAAACCATCCTGTCTGTCCTTCCTCATCTTGCCACTTTAATACTGCAGTGCTGCATTGCGTGTTATCAGGAATTCCAAACCCGTGATAGAGCCTATAGCTTCTACCATGGACCAACTTGGAGGCCAGAATTCTTGACTGATGACACTAATCTGCTCCAGTGTCTACTAGACCTTTAAACAGTTTTTCCTCAATTCTTAGATTAATCATAGGAGGGGTCTTGCTAATTTCCTGTATCCAATATATATCTGAGCTTCCAAATCCTCGTGTCCCTCTCTTCCTATTTATAACTTCACCTTGCTGAACATAAGGTAAAAACAGGAGCTGAGCAATTTTTTGTCCTGGAATAATTTGCATAATATGTTTGCATTCTAAAATTACTTTGATTTCTCCCTTATATTCTGAATCTATGACTCCAGGAAAAACAGTTAATCCGTTTAGCATATTTTCACTCTTTCCTAGGAGTAAACCTGATATTCCTGGTGGCACAGGTCCCCAGATTCCTGTAGGAACAGCTTGTCTAGCCATATTGGGGATCAGGGTGATTGTTATTGTGCTATTAAGATCAAAGCCAGCATTTCTTTCTGGAGTGACTTGAAGGAGGGAGTCTGCTGTGGTCCTGGCAGGGTGGAACTTCCACTGATTTAATAATGGGGTTGCGGGGAGCCCCTTCGGCCGTTTCCCTGCGGCTGGCCATTTCCTATGTCTTTATTTAATGGCTGGCCATTTCTATGAAATTTAGATTTACACTGATTGGCCCAATGATTCCCCTTCTTACATCTGGGACATAGAACTGCATTACCTGAGTTGGAGGCGGAATGCTTATGCCTTCTGCCTGAGCACCACCTTGTGTCCCTTTTGGTTGCTTACATTCCTTTTTAAAATGTCCTTGTTGTCCACAATTAAAACATAATTTGTTTCTTGTTGTAATTGATGCAGCTAGTAAGCTTGCCTGAAAAATGCCTGACCCCACATTCAGACATGCTCGAATCATTTCTGTGATGGTACTATTTTTCCTTAGAGACATTAGACATTTCTTACAATCAGCACTGACATTTTCATAAGCTAATTGCTAAGTCAAAATGTCTCCTGCTGTCTCATGTTGAATCTGCCGTCTCACTGCTTGAGTGAGGCGAGCTACAAAATCAGAGAATGATTCAGTGGGCCCCTGCATGCACTTACTAAAGGCTCCTTCAGGTTCCCCTTTTGCTTGTAAAGTCCACCAGGCTTTTCACAAAGTCTAATTTGCTCACACGCCTGCTGGACGTATCGGAGCTGATTTTGTACGTCACTAAATTGTCCCTGTCCTACAAGCATCTCAAAAGTTATGAGAACATTCTGTCTGAAATTTGAAGAAGCTTGTTCTTACTATTTCTCTAAAAATTCTCCTTTCCATAGCAAATAATCTCCATCCAGAGTTGCACGGGCTAGAGAATACCAATCATAGGAGCTAGGAATGCTTCAGAAATGTTAGCTATAATTTCTCCAGTAAATGGAGCATTTGCGCCATTTACACTATCACGCAAGGACTTTATCATTTTAAAGTCAAATCTTTCACACTGTCTTATTATTTGATTAGGGAATTGTGGATTAGCTACCTGTATAACAGGAAAAGCAAGTCTATCCTCCACTGTCATGTCCTTCAAACCTTTTCGGATGGCTCTTTGCATAGGTGATTCTATTAGTGGCGATTTAAATGTTTCAAAATCAGGACATGAAGGTCACTCCTCCAATTTATCTTTCTGCTTCTCTTTAGGAGCTAGGAGCAGTAGGTGCAAGGGCAGGAGGTATTTCTTTTCCGAAAGGCTCTAGCAAATGCAATACCATTTCCCACAAGGAAAAACAATTTGGAGGCAAATTTCCCCCCTGCTGCTGTGCTTCTTTCAAGTTCTGACCTATTTTTTCCCCAACATTCAATATCCAATGTAACCTCATCAGAAAACCATGGATTATATTCTATAATAATCTGCAGAAACTGTAAAAGAAGATCTTCTGAAATTGCAACTCCCTTATCCCTTAATAAGCAAGCCAAAAGTCTACAGAAAGTCTCTCTCCTTTTGATGAATTTTGCCCCATTATGATCTGGCTGAAATAAAAGAAAATACTCCAGCACTGCCAAAACCGGTTTGGCTCAGTGGATAGAGCGTCAGCCTGCGGACTCAAGGGTCCCAGGTTCGATTCCAGTCAAGGGCATGTACCTTGGTTGCGGGCACATCCCCAGTGGGGGGCGTGCAGGAGGCGGCTGATCGATGTTTCTCTCTCATCGATGTTTCTAACTCTCTATCCCTCTTCCTTCCTCTCTGTAAAAAAATCAATAAAATATTAAAAAAAAAAAAAAAGAAAGAAAATACTCCAGCACTGATGGATCTGTGGCCTTCCGCAGCTGACAAGAGTTTTGCACACAGTTAATCTTCCACCACTGATCCAGTGATATTTTCTGCTCTGGCGAATTCTTTTTCTCCAGGTCCCAGTTCAAGAGCACCAATTGTGAAAAGCCATGGCCAGCATGGCTTTCGGGTTCAAAGGCTTGGAGAAAGAGCTGATGTGCAAATTAAAACACAAGACAAGAAATATAGATTTGGAATTATGGGGGGAAGCCAGGGAAAACTTAACTGTAGTAGTCAAGTTCCACTGAGTCTTCATTCCAGTCTGCTTTTATTTACTAGAATGCATAATTGCCTTTTAGGAATGCAAACAGACATATCAATGGTAATGTTTAGTAAACAATAAGATTATCAGGTTGTGGGGAGTTTGCTTTAGGCCATCGAGTAAGCAGTGGGCAATAAAATGCAAATATTCACCCTGTGAATACCAAAGAGCCCAAACTCACCCTTCTGGCCAGACTTTTCGCATTTATATTAATTACTGTTGATCTTTGTTCTTAGTAACTGAGAAAACTGGATAGATTATTGAGAATTACTATAGACTACCACAAAGTCAACTGTATAGTATCCCCTATTGCAGCCACTCTGCTGGATGTAATATTATTGTTTGATCAGTTTAGTAAGTCCTCAGTTGCATTGGTTTGGGCAATTAATTATTTTATATCCAGTCATAAATTAGTAACAGACAAAGCTCACCTGCACATTTGACAGACACTATTCATTTAGTTTTGCTCAGGGCTATGCAAATTTCAAATTATTTCTCAATATAGTGTAAAAATTCTAGAACGTCTGGAAACCCCATAAACTATCACTCTACTCTTTCACATAGATAGTATCATGCTGATGAAGCAGAATAATTTAAAAAAGTATCCTGGCCAGGTTGGCATTGCACAGTGGTTGAGCATTGACCAGGAGGTCATGGTTCAATTACCACTCAGGGCAGATGCAGGTTGTGGGCTCAATCCCCAGTGTGGGGGGTACAGGAGGCAGCTGACAATGATTCTTTCTCATCATTGATGTTTCTCTCTCTCTCCATTCATCTCTGAAATCAATAAAAATATATTTTATAAAAGTAAATTAGTATGCTGAAAGGCTTCATAATGCACATCAATTTTATAGAATGGAAGATAAATCCTAAAAAAAATATTCAGAAATGTGCAACTTGAGTAAAATACTTACAAATCCAGTGGTCAAGGGCATGCAGAGAGAATACCCCCTCTATAGAAAGGAAAAATTGCATTGCTGCAGCTTGCATTCACTATTACATAGAAAGAAGCACAGTTTCTGGTAGCCTTACTTGGATTTTGAAGCAACGCATTTCACACCTCAGAATATTGCTCCATTTCATTGGGTAACACTAGGCTGTCATATTTCAGTGAGACCTGGAAACAGAAAAGAGCTTGGCAACAAGTCCAGGTTGTGGCATCAGTACTTCTGCTGCTTGTTCCACATAATCAAGAAGACACTGTGGTTTTGGGGGTGCCAGTGGTGGTAAAAGAAGCAAGGTGGGGCTTAGGACAGGCTCCAGTGCAAGGATGTCAAAGTTGATCCCTGGGATTCTAGAGCAAGGCCAGGGCATCTATAGCAAATAGTTATTTGTCCTTTGAGAGACAGATCCTGGCATGGTACTGGTTCATAATAGTGACAAAATGCTATACCATAGGGAACCAAATGACCAAGCATCCAGAATCGCCAATTATAAGCCAGGGCTGTTGGATTTAACAAGTCAAAAATTCAGACAGATGCAGCAGCTGCCCATCATAAGATGGAAATTATCATTCTGGAGTCAAGTCTGAGCAGAACCAGAGGGTATACATAAGCTGCATAAACAGGTAGCACAGACCTCTGTGTTATGCAACATACTTGCAACAGTACCTTTCCTCAACTTGTACCTATCTATCTATATATATAAAAGCCTAAGTGATTGTTATGACTGGCAGGTAGCTATGATAGACACTGACCACCAGGGGGCAGATGCTTAACACAGGAGCTGCCCCCTGGTGGTCAGTGCACTCCCACAGACAACCTCCCATGGCCAGCCAACCTCCCATGGTCCTTCCTCCCAGTTGGGACCAAGCAAGATGGCCCTAATCAGCCCTGATCACCAGCCAGGCTGAGGAAACCCACCCGTGTGCTAATTTTTGTACTAAGCCTCTAGTGAATATATGAAGAAGGAAAGAAAACCTGGCCTTGTTTATAAATAGGTTGGCTTGGTGGGTTCAAGCCAAAAGTGGATGGCACTTACATTACAGTAGCACATGGGTGACCTTGATGAGTATAGTATCTGACCAGTGTATTCACTTCACAGTAAAGGATGTGTGGGAGTGGGCACCTAACCCTACCATTGACTGGATATATTGCATATTGCACTCTCCAGAAGCAGTGGCCTCAAAGAAAGCTTAAATGAACACTGAATGCATGATGAATTGCTTGGATGCAATACTCAGCAAGATTGGTGCTATCCTTTCAGATGCAATATGTGCATTAAATCAAGAGTCTTCTACATGAAAAAACTCTTGTACCCAGAAACCTAGGGATATGCTCAGGAGTGGTTTCACTTACCATCACTTCGAATGATTAACAGGTGGCTTGTGTTCTTGTAGAATCAGTTCTGGTCACTGCAGAGATTAAATCTTGATCCCCCCAAATGGACATATTCTTGCCAGGAGATTAAGCAATAGTCCCAATGGAGTATAAGTTATGGCTACTGTCAGGACACTTTGAATTACTAAGCCTAAAGGCTAGCTGTTATGAAGAAGAGTCACCATCTTAAAAGGGTAATTTAACCTGATGAACAGGAGGTAGAGTTGCTTTTCACAATATGAGAAGGAAGGAATATCTGTGGAAGTAACATGATCCATGTGGGCATCTCTTCGTCTTCCCTTGCTAAATTTAACTGTGAATAGAGTTTGAGGAAGGTATGCTTACTAGAAGATCTGACCCTTCAGAAATGAAGTTTGGAATCATACTTTCAGGTAAGGCAGCAACACTTGTAAATGTTAGAATGGACCGTGCAGAAGGCTGATCAATTGTGGCCCTAAAGTTAACTTCAGTAATGGAAGATACATGTATTTTTTCACTATCCTTTCTCTTTTAATTTTCTTCTAAGAAGGAGAAGCCCTTGGGAAATTTGGAGGAGTGAATATGGATAGAGAAGTGGATCTGTGTAGTGACAATCATGGGACCTTGCTGCTCAAATCTCACTTAAAAAGAGATCCTAATGTGAGGAATGTAATCACCTGACAGCCTCTATATTCTTCAAAGTTGAGATCCACCAGCATGCAAGCTGGGGACACACTCGCACTAGATTGCTCCAGGCCAATGATTGAGCATTATGTGGTACTAAGGCCAGGTTATTCCTATACAATACAGACTCCTCAAAAGAGCAATGTTTGTTCATGTCTCCTCATTGGCCTGCTTGAGACCTGCTGTGAGCTGTAACATGTCTGAGTCTCTTCTTACCCAGCTTTCCATTCTTCTCTTTTCTTCATTCACAGGGGTCAGAATTGCTTGGGAGTCTCAAGGTTCTCTCCACGACTCCTGCTTCCTTCCTGCTTTACCCTTCACCCATGTTTTCCTTAAAAAATCTTTTATATTTCTCATTATATTTTAGCTTTTGATACCTAGAGGATACCTGGCATTCCAGGGAGAAAACCAGAGTGATATTTAAGGTGGAGGGTAAATTGTATAGCTGCCATTTACCAACTCTTTTGGAAGTACAGTTAACCATTGAACAACACAGGGGTTAGGAGCCCCAAAATCCCATGCAGTTGGAAATCCACATATAACTTTTGACTCTTCCAAATCTTATCTACTAATTGTTGACTGGAAGCCTTACTGATAATGTAAACTGTCAGTTAACACATTTTGTTATATGTATTATATATTGTATTCTTAAAAAAGTAAGCTAGAGAAAAGAAAAAGTTATTAAGAAAATTGTAAGGAAGAGAAAGTACATTTAAAAGTACTATACATATTTATTGAAAAAAACCATGTATAAGTGGACCCATGCAGTTCAAACTCATGCTGTTCAAGTATCAAATGTATTTATCAACCAGTACAACTCTATCCATGCATACTGGATTAATATCAATATCCTTCCAGAGCTTCTTTAAACAAAGACAGGATATACACTGAGTGGCCAGATTATTATTATCTCTGAACACATAATAATCTGGCCATTCAGTGTATATCCTATGTAATAAAAGGCTAATATGCAAATTGTCCCCTCGACCAGGAGTTTGACCAGCAGGCAGGTTGGCCAACCACCCATGTCCCCTCCCCCTGGCCAGGCTGGCCGGACCCCATCCATGCATGAGTGGTCAGATTTTTATGTGTTCAGAGATCATAATAATCTGGCCACTCAGTGTATGTGTGTGTGTGTGTGTGTGTGTGTGTGTATATATATATATATATATATATATATATATATATATATATATATATCTTATATAATAAAAGTATAATATGCAAATTGACCAAACGGTGGAATGACCAGTTGCTATGACATGCACTGACCACCAGGGGGCATATGCTCAATGCAGGAGCTGCACCCTGGTAGTCAGTGCACTCCCACAGGGGGAGCACCACTCAGCCAGAAGCCAGGCTCATGGCTGGCAAGCCCAGCAGTGGTGGAGGGAGACTCTCCCCTCTCCACTGCAGGCAGGCGGTAAGGAGTGAGGGGTCCTGGACTGCGAGAGCCCCAGACTGCGAGAGGGATCGGGCTTAAGCTGGCAGGCGGACATCCCCTGAGGGGTCCCGGACTGCAAGAGGGCACAGGCCGGGCTGAGGGACCCCCCACCCCAGTGCACAAATCTCGTGCACCAGGCCTCTACTGTGTGTGTGTGTGTGTGTGTGTGTGTGTGTGTGTGTGTATATATATATATATATATATATATATATATATATATATAATTGTATATAATAAATTATATATATATATATAATTGTATATAATAAATTATATATATATATATACACACTAATAAAAAGGTAATATGCTAATTAGTCCGGGTCAACTGGCCATCTTCTGGACGTCCAACTTCCTTCTGGGCAAAGCCATGGTGTTGGGGGCCGAGGCAGAGGTTGTTAGGGGTGAGATCAGGCTGGCAGGGGAGAGCAGTTAGGGGTGAGATCAGGCTGGCGGTAGGTTAGGGGTAATCAGGCCAGCAGGGTAGGGCAGTTGGGGATGAGATCAGGATGGCAGGGGAGGGCAGTTGGAAGCGAGATCAGGCTGGCAGATGAGGGCAGTTACGGGCAATAAGGCAGGCAGGCAGAGGCAGTTAGGGGCGATCAGGCAGGCAGGCAGGCAGAGAGGTTAGGGGCAATCAGGCAGGCAGGCAGAGGCAGTTAGGGGCAATCAGGCAGACAGGCAGGTGAGCAGTTAGGAGCCAGTGGTCCCAGATTGCAAGAGGGATGTCCGACTGCCGGTTTAGGCCCAATATGTGATCAAGGGGTCCCAAATTGGAGAGGGTGCAGGCTGGGCTGAGGGAACCACTCCCTGTGTACGAATTTTGTGTACCAGGCCACTAGTATATATATAAAAGTCTAAGTGGTTGTTAAACCAAATGACCGGCATGACAGGAACTACTGGTTGCTATGATGCTCACTGACCACCAGGGGGAAGACACTCAACGCAGGAGCTGCTTCCTGGTGGTCAGTGTGCTCCCACAGCCAACCTCCCCCAGCCGGTCAATCTCCCATGGTCCCTCCCCCAGCCCGCAGGCCCCAATTGGTGCTCACTCACTGCAGTGTTGGCACGGCAGTGAGAGAAGGAGTAGGGCGGGAGGCGGGGAACCGTGATGACGGCATCAGCATCCGGAGTCCATTTCTTCCGTGCCCAGACTGTTGCCTCCTCTCCCGGCCCTGCTGGGGCCTTCAGGCCCCAGGTTGGAATGGGGAACTGGGGATAGGTTGTGGCAGACACACCACCTTTCCCAGGGGTCTGAGGGCCAGCTCCCTCCTGGGGCCAGTGGCCAACCTCCTGCTGTCCCTCTCCCTGTCCATCCAGAATATATATGTTCTTCACCACCTGGATTTTTTTAGTTAAATTTATAAAGGAGATCTTTTCATCTCACCACATAGAGAGCTTCCTTATTATTTTTCACATTCTCATGGCATTCCATTGTGGAGAATTACTATTTTGTTTTCAATCAGTCACTTATTGACAGACAATTGGATTATTTTTAAACCTTTCCTACTTATAATGTTGCAATGAAAAACATTTTATTTGTAAATTAGGACATGTGTAATTGATCAAATGAGCTAGAAAAATCACACCACTTTAAAATTGTTTCAGAAATGTAGGCATTTCTGAGAGTAATTAGAAGTGAAAATTATACCAAAAAGGCAGAAAACAGACTTGGTGAGCTGAAAGGTTTTCATATTTATATCTAACAGTCTGTGTATGTATTATTGCTATAGATTAAATATTTATGGCCCCCAAAATTCATATGTTAAAATCCTAATGCCCAATATGTTGGTATTAAATAGGGCCTTTGGCAGATGCTTTGAGAGGGTGCAGCCTTCATGAATTAGATTAGCGTTACTATAAAAGAATCTCCACTGAGCTCACTAGTACCCTTCTACCATGTGAGGAAACAGTGAGAAGGGCTGTGTATGAACCACGAAGTGGGCTCTCACCAGGCATTAAATCTCCTGGCCCCTTGATCTTAGAATCTCCGGACTCCAGAATTGTGTGAAATAAATTTTTATTTTTACAAGCTATCCAGTTTATAGTACTTAGACAATAATCTATCATTTTTCTATCTATCTATCTATCTATCTATCTATCTATCTATCTATCTATCATCTATCTATCTATCTATCTATCTATCATCTATCTATCTATCTATCTATCTATCTATCTATCTATCTATCATCTATCTATCATCTATTATTTATCTCTTCTTCCAAAGCCCTTTCCTGATCTCAGAAAAGAATATGGCAAGCATAATCATGGAAATATGTAAAATAATTGACAAATGTCTGTTATTATTCTAGGGACACTTTCAGGTTATTATTAAAGAAAGTGATAAACTAAAGGGAAATTGTCTAAAGGTAAATTATTACATTGAAAACTCTGTATGTGTATGTGGGAAGTGAGAATTGTTATATACATAAAACTCTATTTCTTTTAAGGGTATGAAAAATATGCTTACTTCCCTTCATTCTATTTACTCTTTTTTAATTGTTGTTAAAAGGGAGGGGGAAGGATAGGGAGAGTGGAGAGAGAGAGAGAGAGAGAGAGAGAGAGAGATATCAATATGAGACACATTTATTGGTTGTTTCCCATAAGTATCATGATCAGGGCTGGGATGAAACCTGCAACCCTTCCGTGCATAAGAGGATTCTCTAACCACTTAGCAAAACAATCTAGGGCTCTATTTACTCTTTAAATAATAAATAGAAGAGAAATTTAACACAATATAAAAGGAAAATCACTAAGTTTTAACCTAAACTGAGAAACTGCTTCCAAATGAAGCAGCCCTGATCATGATACTTATGGGAAAAAAATGAAGCTTCAGAGCATGGGGTAAAATACTGCAATACTTTAGTTCAGATATTTAATGAATAAAGTACACACCTCTACAAAGACTTCTATAAATTACATGCAAAAAATCAGATCCTGGTACTCACAGAAGACTTGATTTTATTTATTACAGTCCCACAGAAGTATAAATGCCCATTTGAGAGTAGCTGGGGTTTACTGTGGTAAGGCCATTCTGTGAAACCAAGCGCTCAGTTGTTCTTTAAAGCAGCTTGTGAATCCACTTTGCTTCAGGCTAAGAAATAAAGTAAAAGAAAAAAAGAAAAGAAAAAGATTAAGTGTTATTTATCTAATCATTATAGAGAGTTTCTGGTGTGTTAAGCACTAAATTTAAAAAACAAACAAACAGAATGCCATAAGTGGAAGAGAACTTGGATATTAATTTTAGTTATTTCTAATTAAAAATACAGGCCCATGGACTCCACCCCAGACCTACCAAGTTAAATTCCGAGATGGAGTTAGCAATGTGCATTTTCAACAACTTTCCTGGGTGATTCTAAAATCCACTGAAAGATGAGAAGTACTGAATTCTAGTCCCACCACCAGCATTTGTGTAAGAAACCAGGCCCTAGCAATGTTACATTATAAATCTAAAGTTTCACAATTATTTTAACATACTAGAACTTTAAAAATTGATAGTGAACAAAAACACAAAAATACGTTAATAATAGCTGATAGTCACTCTAAATTACACCACACTGATACAAGTATGTTTATATTTGCATGTTTTTGTCTACTTTCTCCACAAGTATGCAGATTTTTGTTTAGTTGCAACATCATAGTATGAAATTTCCCCTCGTATTATCAAGGTTTCATAATTATTGTTTCAATGAATACATACTTTTATGTTTTACTAAACCATTCTCTTAATTTTATACATTTAGTTTAATTTCAAAGATTTTTCTTATAGACTTATTGCACTCATCATTTTTATGCCTAGAGTTTGTTTTTCCTTCTGCTGATTTTCTTCATTATAATACATTTTTAGTAATGAGATTACTGAATCAAATAGTATTGATCAAATTAGGACCCTTCTTACATAGTCCCATATAGGCCCAGAAGAAAGTGAAGCCAATTTATGTCATTCCTCTTCTACAGTCAGCAGTGAATAAATGTACCACTGACCCTGAAGCCTCAGCAACTCTATATAAAATCTATCTATCCATCTTTATACAATATATTTTACATATTTAATACATATAAAATTATATACACAATTTTATATATAGTTACTGCATTATTAGATAAAAATGATCTCATGGTTTTATTTGATTACTAATACTACATAGTAAACATTTTTCATTATTTTGTTTTTATATTTATCTCATCATGCATAAATTCTCTATTCTTATTTCTTGATCATTTATTATAAGGATCTTGATTTTATTATAATAAATGTGTTTTATCACTAACATTCTTGATTCACAGTTCAATGTTCTTTCCGACATCATGACACTTAACATATATTTGGATACATGGAACAAACTGACAGCTATCATAGAGGACTGATTATTACAGAAGACCATTAAAAGAGCACTTTTAAAGAAACAAGACTACTGTATATATGAAATATTCTTTTTAACAAACCTAAAGGTAACCACACATATAAAATCCCCTGAGATACATAATGTAAAAAAAGAGGAAACAGAGAAAAATGATAGAATATCACCAAACAAAAACAGAAAAACATAAAGGAAAAGAACCAATGGAGGCACAGAACTAGCAGAAGAAAAAAAGATAAATGACTATTGGAAATCCTCATATATAGAATAATAACCTTAAATATAAATGGGCTGAATTCACCAATGAAGAGGCACAGAGCAGCAGATTGGATAAAAAAACAAAACCCAGCCATATGCTGTCTTTAGGAGAAACATCTAAACTGCAAAAGAAAAGATAGACTCAAAATAAAAAGGTGGAAAATGATTCTCCAAGTAAATGGCATCCACAGAAATGCAGGTGTAGCCATACTTATATATGACAATATAGATTTCAAGAGAACAAAAGACTAGCAAATCATACACAACAATACATTAAAAAATATATCACAATGCAGTGGATTAATTTCAGGGGCACAGGGATGGTTCAATATAACCAAATCAATCAATGTCATATACTACATTAACAAAACAAAGGGTAAAATAATAAGATCTTATCAATAGATGCAGGGAAAACATTTAATAAGATATAATGTCCATTTATGATTAAAACACTCAATAAAATGGGGATAGGATGAAAGCACCTTCACATAATAATAACTATATATGACAAACCTTCAACTAATATCATACCCAATGGTGAAAACCTGAAATCTTCTTCTCTAAAACCAGGATGCCCACTTTCACCACTCATTCAACATAGAACTGGAAATTCTATCCAGAGCAATCAGGCAAGAGAAATACAAGGCATCCAAATTAAGAATGAAAAAGAAGTACCACTTTTTGCAGTTGACACCATTCTTTATATAGAAAACCATAAAGAGTCCACCACAAAAACTACTAGAAACAATATACAAATACAGTAAAGTTGCAGGATACAAAATCAATTTATGAAAATGCACTGGATTCCTATACTAACAATGAAATTTCAGAAAAAACTAAATGAAAAAAACAGTTCCTTTTGAAATTGAAACAAAAAGAATAAGACACATAGGAATAAACTTAACAAAGAACGCAAAATATGTATATACTGAAAACTACAAAACATTCAAAGATATTGAAAAAGACACAATGAAATAGAAAGATATTTCATGTTTATGGATTGGAAGAATCAACATAATTAAAATGTCTATGTTACCACGAGTAATATGCAGATTTAGTACAGCCCCCATCAAAATCCCAATGCCATTTTAAAAAATAGTGTAGGTGTGGAGGCTGAGCTGGCTGCTGGCGCGACCGGAGGCAGTCATTGTTATTCTGCTTTTATGACTTGGAGATATTGGCTTCGGTTCTCTAGATTCTTCAGCAATCCTGGAGACATATAAATGCAGGAGAGAGAGAGCTGCATAACCAGACATCCAGAGAGGAACAATCATGGGGAGAAAAAGAAACAGGCCACATATGAAAGGAAAGGATGAATCACCAGAAAAGGAAGTAAATGAAATGGAGGCAAGCAATATGTAAAAGAAAGAATTCAGAGTAATGGTCATAAGGTCACTGAAAAGGATGGAAGACAAATTCAACAACATCTGTAAGAACCAAGAGGAAATGAAGAATAACCAAGAAGAAATGAAAAATGACATCGCTGCAATAAAGAACTCAATAGAAAGCATCAACAGTAGACTACAAGAAGTGGAGGACCGCATCAATGAGCTAGAAGACAATGTAGGAAAAAGTACCCAGGCAGAGCAACATCTAGGAAAAAAAAATAAAAACTGGAGGAGAGCCTAAGGGAATTTTGGGACAACACAAAATGAAACAACATCCACATAATAGGGTGTGCTGCACCAGCACAGCCAAGGGTTCGGCGAGCCTGAGGGAGGGCTGGCGAAGGATGAAGAAAAGACAGACAAAGAGAATAAGCTGGGTCTAGGTGGATCTTCTGTGCATGCCTGAGACCACAGAACAGATCCAGACTGCAAGCTGATGCTTTATTTTATAGTCAGAGATAAACAAGGTAATTTACAATGTTCTTGTGAGTTTCACTTGTTTTGGCAGCACTTGCTGCACCTCCCACAGCCGATTAGCTACCCAGGAAAGATCTAGGGAGCAGTCACAAGATCAAGCTTAATTATGCTAAGAGGGCTGTGCCCTCTAAGCTGGGACTTGTTTGTGGCTTTGCCAGCACGTCAGTCCGAGGCTTAACCCTGTAACTGCTTCCTACATCTCGCCCTTCTTTAATTTTAAGCTACTAATAATGGAAGTAAAACTTAAACATCAAGAACAAAGTTCTGACTATTAAAGTATTAACAAAACAATGCCAATGCAAAACCCAATAACAAAACAATGACAATGTAAAACCCAGACATGGTTATTAATAAAACAATGCCAATGCAACACTACAATAATAGAGAAATCAAAGTACAATAACATTTTTCTACTAAATGGGAGTTTCTTTTGCTGATTTACTCAAGCGTCCTCGGACTTGGCTGCGCAAGTGTTTGCAGAAGACTGGCAGCTAACCAATGCTAGCATTGCCAGAAACATGATTGAGGGAGTAGCTTCCACTTCTTGCTTTTCTGCCATCTACTGGGCCTCAGTTGTTAACTTCTTCAGCTGACCCCATGTTGGCACCTCGGTCTTTTGTATAGCCTTCGTCATCTTCCTTTTCCACTTTGCTGTCATTGGGGCAACTCTCAGTCTTTTGAACGATGGGACAAGGAGCTTCTCTGTGTCCATTGTGGTGATGTACATAACGCTCTGGAACCCAAATTGGCTGCACTGCTCCTTCTGGACAGATACAAACACAACCTCTTCCCCACATCATTACAGGATCTGTTCCAAACCATTGTCCAGTTTGTGCATCTTTCCATTGGGCTAACCCCGCGGAGGCTATTGTACAGGAGGCCTGATGCCTTTCGGCTGCTATACGACCCTCTGCATCACAATTAAAAAAATTTAAAGTATAAAGAACATGACTGAGTTTGTTTTGAGGTGACACATAACATCCGTATCCCCCTTTCTGTTTTAGTAATTGCATTTTAAGAGTATGATTTGCTCTTTCTACTATTGCTTGTCCTTGAGGGTTGTAAGGCATACCAGTTTTATGACAAATTTGATATTGCTGACAAAAAAATGTTGAAAAGCAGAACTAGTGTATACGGGTCCATTGTCTGTATTTAGCTCTAAGGGAGGACCTAGTACTGCAAAGGCAGCTAGGCAATGATTAATTACATGCTTGGCACTCTCTCCCATTTCGGGAGTCGCAAAGATAAAGCGGGAGCAGGTATCTACATTAACATGTACCCATCTATGCTTACCAAATTCCGGTATGTGGGTGACATCCATTTGCCAAATTTGATTAGGTTTAAGACCCCTAGGATTAACCCCCAATGATTGTACAGGGCAATGAATTACACACTGAGATCACTGCTTAACAATTTGACGAGCTTGCTACCTAGAAATATGGAATTGTTTGTGTAAGGCAGCAGCATTTTGATGATGCAAAGCATGGGAGGACTGGGCAAGAGAAAATGGGGTAGCCTCTTGCATTACAGCAAGGAGGAGATCAATAGCATCATTGCCTATAGCTAATGGACCAGGGAGACCTGAATGAGATAGGATCTGACCAATAAAGCAGGGAAATTGTCGTTCTCTACTTTTTGAAGGTAGAAAAATAAATGAAAGAGTTCCTCTGAATTAGTGTGCCCTATAGTAGCTGTTTCAATTAGTTTGGCCATACTTACCACATAGGCACTATCACTATATAGGTTAATGGGCTCTGTAGCGAAATCTGTCAAGGCATAGATAAGAGCTTGTATTTCTACCCATTGTGCTGAAATATAAGGGATTTGAAAGACCTTTGCACCTCTGCTGCAGTAGTATCCAGCTTTTCCAGAACTGGATCCATCTGTAAAAATAGTTAATGCCTGAGGTATAGGTTGTGACTTCACTATCTTTGGGAAAGTAAAGGTAGAAACTGAGAGAAATTGTAAAACCTTATTTGCTGGATAATGGTTACCAACCTGTCTGGAGAAATTAGCAAGTGCAACTTGCCAATTTGTAAATTAAAACCTGTAAGGGAAGGGTGTAACCAATTCTAGTAAGCTGTGCTGAACTTAAGGCATCCTCAATTTTATGTAAGGCTGTCTTGGCTTCCTCTGTCACGCAGCATGGGGATGATGGAGATAAATCTCCCCTTAGTATATGAAATAAAGGGCTTAAGTCAGCAGTGGTTAATTTTAAAGCAGGTCAAACCCAGTTAATATCTCCTAATAATTTTTGCAAGTAATTTAATGTAAGTAAAGTGTCAGTCTGAATTTGAATTTTCTGAGGTTTTATTGTTTTTCCCTCAATAATGCTGCCAAGATAAGAAAAAGGAAATGTCCTTTGAACTTTTTCGGGTGCTATGCATAATCCAGCACAATTCAGGGAATCCTGCAAATCTATATAGATATTATTTAGATGCATTTCATTTTTATGAGCTAAGAGAATGTCATCCATATAATGAATAATATAAGCCTCAGGATATTTTTTCCTTATAGGATGTATGGCTGCAGCCACAAAATCCTGACATAAGGTAGGACTATTGGCTATGCCCTGAGGCAATACTTGAGCATATTTCCACCCCCATCATCCCAAACCCACTGGTGCTGTTCCTTTGCTTCCTCCAATCCTTACTCATATTTGGGAGGAAGCGCATTGTCTGGTGGGCTCTCTCCCATAGAAGCTGTAGCCCCAGGGACTGTAGGAGGCGTCAGAGGCGCCGATGGTGGAGTTGGAAGCCTTTGGCAACCTCTCCCCATCTGTCTTGATTCCCCTGCCACATTCCTCCACTCCCCTTCTGGAGTGGGCTCTAGGCAGTCCTGAATTAGGGACCACAGACTGAAAGTAGAGGCAGGCATTTCCTCTGGACTTCAGCTATATAATGATCGCAAAGTTTTTTTCCTACCTTCTCCCATGCCTCTATATTTACCTTTTCTTCCTCAGAAAACCATGGGCAGGTTTTACTCACAAAATCCAAAAAATCGAAAAGCTGTTCATACCTCACAGAACAGCCCCTTGCTTGGAGCATAGCCTTAAGCATGGATACGCATGCATTCTTTCCCTGCGATCCTGAATTTCCCATGTTTTACACCTAGCTAGTACTACACCCCTACCTTACTTACTGCGTGCGCACACCTTGGGGCCTCCTTTCACCTGACAATTGTAGTTCCCTCACCCCAAGTCCACAATGAGTGCCACTTGGACCGAACTCAGCCCCACGTTGGGTGGCACTTGTGCCGCTCCAGCACAGCCAAGGGTTCGGCGAGCCTGAGGGAGGGCCGGCGAAGGATGAAGAAAAGACAGACAAAGAGAATAAGCTGGGTCTAGGTGGATCTTCTGTGCATGCCTGAGACCACAGAACAGATCCAGACTGAAAGCTGATGCTTTATTTTATAGTCAGAGGTAAACAAGGTAATTTACAATATTCTTGTGAGTTTCACTTGTTTTGGCAGCACTTGCTGCACCCCCACAGCCCATTAGCTACCCAGGAAAGATCTAGGGAGCAGTCACAAGATCAAGCTTAATTATGCTAAGAGGGCTGTGCCCTCTAAGCTGGGACTTGTTTGCAGCTTTGCCAGCAGGTCAGTCCGAGGCTTAACCCTATTATTGCTCCCTACAATAGGGGTGCCAGAAGGAGAATAAAGTGAGAAAGGTATAGAAAACCTATTTGAAGAAATAATGACTGGAAACTTCCTTGATATACAGAAGAAAAAACTCACACAAATCCAAGAAGGTCACAGAGTTCCAAACAAAATGAACCCCAAAAGACTGACACCAAGGCACATTATAATTAAATTGGCAAACACCAACGACAAAGTAAGAATCTTAAAGGCTGCCAGAGAGAGACAGAAAGCCACCTACAAAGGATCCCCCATCAGACTAGTGACTGATTTCTCAACAGAAACACGTAAGTCCAGAACGGAATGGAATGAAATATACAAAGTCATGCAAAGGAAGGGGCTGAATCCAAGAATACTGTACCCAGCAAGGCTATCAATCAAAATTGAGGGTGAAATCAGGAGATTCACAGAAAAAAAAAAGAGCTAAGGAGTTTATTACCACCAAACCAGCAATGTAAGAAATGCTAAAGGGTCTGCTGTAAAAAGAAGAAATATGAAGGGAAAAAGGAACACAGGCATAAAGAATAAAAATGGCAACAAACAAGTACCTATCAATAGTAACTTTGAGTGTAAATGGATTAAATGTCCCAGTAAAAAGACATAGGGTAGCAGAATGGATAAGAAAACATGAACCATATATCTGCAGTCTATAGCAAACCCACCTCAGAAAAAAGGATTCACACAAACTGATGATGAAGGGATGGAAAAAGGTTTCTCATGCGAATGGAAATGAAAAAAAAAAAAAAAAAAAAAAAAAAAAAAAAAAACAAAAAAAAACGCTGGGGTAGCAATATTTATATCTGAGAAATTAGACCTCAAAGTGAAGGTAACAACAAGAGATAAGGAAGGAAACTTCATAATACTAAAGGGAGCCATTTAACAAGAAGATATAACTCTAGTAAACATATATGCACCCAATACAGGAGCACCCAAATACATTAAAAAAATAATCTTCTGGAGGATATCAAGGGAGAGATTGACAGAAATACAATCATAGTAGAGGACTTCAATACTCCATTAACACCAATGGACAAATCCTCTAAACAAAAATTCAGCAAATAAATACCAATCCTATGTGACTCACTAGATGAGATGGAATTAATTGACATCTACAGAACATTTCACTCCAAAGCCACAGAATATACATTCTTCTCAAGGGCACATGGGTTTTTTTCAAAGATAGACCACATATTGGGACACAGGCAAAGTCTCTTCAAATTCAAGAAGATAGAAATCATATAAAGCATCTTCTCAGATCACAATGGCATAAAATTAGAAATCAACTACAATAAAAAACAATAAAAAAAATCAAATACCTGGAGGCTAAATAGCATGCAACTAAACAATGACTCGGTTACCAAAGAGATCAAAGTAGAAATAAAAAAACATCATAGCAACAAATGACAATGAAAACACAACAATCCAAAATCTATGGGACACAGTGAAAGCAGTCCTGAGAGGGTAGTCATAGCTCTATAGGCTTATTTCAAAAAACAAGAAACAATGGTAATAAATTATCTAACCCTACAACTCAAAGAGTTAAAAGATAGCAACAAGAAAAGCCCAGCATAAGCAGAAGGAAGGAAATAATAAAGAACAGAGTGGAGATAAACGACATAGAGAGAGAAAAAATACTAAAGATCAACAAAACCAAGAGCTGGTTATTTGAAAGTATAAACAAGATTGATGAACCTTTAGCCAGGGTCACCAAGAAGCAAAGAGAGAGGAAACAAATAAAATCAGAAGTGAAAGAGGTGAAGTAACAACCAATCCCACAGAAATACAAATGATTATGGGAGAATACTATGAACAATTATATTCCAACAAAATGGACAACCTAGATAAAATGGACATATTCCTAGAAAAATACAAGCTCCCAAAACTCAACCAAGAAGAATAAAAAAAAACCTGAATAGGCCAATAACTACTGAAGAAATTGAAGCAGCGATCAAAAATCTTTCAGCAAACAAAAGCCCTGATCTGGACGGCTTCACAGGAGAGTTCTATCAATCATTCAAAGAAGAAGAAAAACCTATCCTCCTCAGACTACTCTAAAAAAATCCAAGAGGTAGGAACACTTTCAAGCTCTTTCCATGAAGCCAGCATCACCCTAATACCAAAACCTGATAAAGACAACACAATGAAAGAGAATTACAGGCCAATATCCTTCATGAACATAGATGCCAAAATCCTCAACAAAATTCTAGCAAATCGAATCCAGCAGTACATCAGAAAGATCATACACCATGACCAAGTAGGATTTATCCTGGGGATGCAAGGATGGTACAATATCCGCAAATCAATAAATGTGATACATCACATAAACAAACTGAGAGACAAAAATCACATAATCATAACAATCACATAAAGCATTTGACAAAAGCCAACACCCTTTCTTGATAAAAACTCTCAGAAAAGTGGGAATAAAGGGATCATACCTCTCCATAATAAAAGCCTTATATGACAAACCTACAGCCAACATCATACTCAATGGGCAAAAACTAAACTCATTTCTTCTAAGAACAGGAACAAGATAGGGATGCCCACTATAACCACTCTTGTTCGATATAGTACTGGAAGTACTAGCCCTATATAGTGATCAGACAAGAAGAAGAAATAAAAGGCATCCAAATTGGAAAAGAAGAAGTAAAACTGTTCTTGTTTGCAGATGACGATACTAAACATAGAAAACCCCAAAGCCTCCATCAAAAAACTACTAGACCTAATAAATGAATTTGGCAATGTAGCAGGATACAAAATTAACACCCAGAAATCTATGGCCTTTTTATACTTCAATAATGAAGTCACAGAAAGAGAAACTAAAAAAACAATCCCATTTACCATTGCACCAAAAAAATTAAGATACTTAGGAATAAATGTAACGAAGGACATAAAAGACCCGTACTCTGAAAACTTCAGGACATTGAAAAAACAGATAGCGGAAGACATAAACAAATGGAAGAACATACCATGTTCATGGATTGGTAGAATCAACATCATTAAAATGTCCATACTACCCAAAGCAATCTACAGATTCAATACAATCCCCATTAAAATACCAACTGCATATCAACTGCATATTTCAAAGATCTGGAACAAACTTTCCAAAAATTCATCTGGAATACAACAAGACCCCGAATAGCCACAGCAATCCTGAGAAAGAACAACAAAGTTGGAGGAATCACAACACTAGATATCAAACTATGTTACCAAGCCACGGTTCTCAAAACTGCCTGCTACTGGCACAAGAACAGACATATAGACCAATGCAACAGAACAGAGAACCCAGAAATCGACCCAAGCCATTATGCTCAATTAATATTTGACAAAGGAGGCAAGTACATACAATGGAATCAAAATAGTCTCTTTAATAAATGGTGTTGGAAAATTGGGACAGATACATGCAAAAAATGAAACTAGATCACCAACTTACACCATACACAAAAACAAACTCAAAATGGCTAAATGACTTGAATGTAAGACGGGAAACCATAAAAATCCTACAAGACTCCATAGGCAGAAAAATAGCAGACATATGCCAAAGAATATCTTTACAGACACAGCTCCTAGGGCAATGGAGACTAAGGAGAAAATAAACAAATGGGACTACATCAAAATGAAAAGCTTCTGCACAGCAAAAGAAACTACCAGCAAAACAACAAGAAAGCCCACTGCATGGGAGAACATATTTACCAATGATATTTCCAATAATAGCTTAATCTCCAAAATTTACAGAGAATTCATACAACTTAACAAAAGGAAGATAAATGATCCAATCAAAAATGGTCAAAGGATGTATATAGACACTTTTCAAAAGAGGACATACAGAAGGCCCACAGACATATGAAAACATGCTCAAAGTAACTAATCATTCAAGAGATGCAAATCAAAACATCAATGAGATACCATCTAACATCTGTCAGAATGGCTATCATCAACAAATCAACAAACAACTAGTGCTTGCAAGGATGTGGAGAAAAAGGATCCCTCCTGCACTGCTAGTGGGAATGCAGACTGGTGCAGCCACTGTGGAAAACAGTGTGGAGTTTCCTCAAAAGTTAAAAATGGAACTCCCATTTGACTCAGTAATCCCACTCCTAGGATTATATCCCAAGAGACCAGAAACACCAATCAGAAATGATATATGCATCCCTATGTTCACAGCAGCACAATTTATAATAGCTAAGATTTGGAAACAGCCTAAGTGCCCATCAGCAGATGAGTGGATTAAAAAACCTGTATTACATCTACACAATGGAATACTGTGCTGCTATAAAAAGAAGGAACTTTTGCCATTTGCAACAACATGGTTAGAACTGGCAAGCATTATGCTAACCAGTGGTCAGCAAACTGTGGCTCACGAGCCGCGGTTTGCCACTCTGTTGACTAATGAGTTTGCCAACCACTGCCTTAGGGAAAAACACTTAAAAAACATTTTAATAATGTACTAATGTCTTTAACCTGAAGTCAAAATTTCTGGGTAAGGGTAATGCCTTATCCAGGGGTGGGCAAACTTTTTGACTCGAGGGCCACAATGGGTTCTTAAAATGGACCAGAGGGCCAGAACAAAAGCATGGATGGAGTGTTTGTGTGAACTAATATAAATTCAAAGTAAAGGAGTGGAGGGGAGAGCAAGAGAACCCTCCGCTCTTTCGGCTCCGCGGGCCAGATAGAACAGCCGAATGGGCTGGATTCGGCCCGCGGGTCGGGTCGTAGTTTGCCCACGGCTGCCTTATACAGTGGTTGGCAAACTCATTAGTCAACAGAGGCAAACCGCAGCTCGCGAGCCGCATGTGGCTTGCGAGCTGCAGTTTGCCGACTACTGTGCTAAGCGAAATAAGCCATTCAGAGAAAGAGAAATATCACATGATCTCACTCATATGTGGGATATAATGATCAACATAATTTGATGAATAAGAATAGATCAATCTAGGGACTAATGGTAGGGGGGTTAGAGAGCAACTAAAGGTCTTGTATGCATGCATATTAGCATAACCAATGGACACAGACAGAAAGGCAGTAGGGGCTTGCCCTGAGTGGGAATGGCTGTGTGGGGGGGTGTCAACTGGGGGAAAAGGAGACATTGTAAAACTTTAAACAATTTTAAAAAACCTTTAAAAATAATAATAAAATAAAAATTAAAAAATAAAATAAAAAATAGTGTAAAAAATCATCAGGTTTATACGGAACTACAAAATACCCGAAATTGCCAAAGGAATCCTGAAGTGGGGAAAAAAAAACTGGAGGTATTACACTATCTGATTTCCAATTATACTACAGAGCAATGATAAACAAAACAGCGTGGTATTAACAGAAAAAGAGACACACAGATCAATGGAACTTAATTGAAAGCCCAGAAATAAATTCACAGGTATATGTACAAATAATTTTTAACAAAGGAGCAAAAATATACAATGGAGTAAGGAAAGCCTCTTTAATAAATGGTACTGAAAAAATTGGCAGGCCATATGCAAAAGAATAAAACTAGACTACAGTTTTTTCCCCATGGAAAAATTAATTCAAAATGGATCTAAGATCTAAATATAAGATCTGAAACAATATATTATATAAAAAATGTAAGTATTAAACGTACGGATATTGTTCTTAGAGAATATTTTATGAATTTGACCCCAAAGGCAAGGGAAGTAAAGGCAAAAGTAAAATGTTTCTGAACAAAAGAAGTTGCTAACAAAACAAAAAGGCAACCAATTAAATGGGAGAAGATATCTGCAAACAACAGCTGAAACAAGGGGTGAATATCCAAAATATATAAAGAACTCATACAAGTCAAAACCAAACAAACATTTATCCCAAGAAGACATAAAAATGGCCAACAGATATATATGAAAGATACTCAACTTCACTAGCTATTAGGGAAATGCAAATCAAACTACTATGATATAAGACTTCACACCTCTTAGAATGGCTATTATAAACAAAACAAGTAATATCAAGCTTTAGAGAGGTTGTGGAGAAAAAGGAACCCTCATTCACTGCTGGTGGGAATGTAAATTGGTATAGCCACTATAAAAAACAGTATGGAGATTTCTTAAAATTTGAGCATAAATTTACCATATGACTCAGCAATCTCTCCTCTGGGTATCCACCCAAAAAATTTGAAAACATTTCTCAATGATATATATGCACCCCTGTGTTCAATGCAGCATTATTCATGGTGGATAAGACATGGAAAGAATAAAAATATACTTTGCTAGACGATTGGATAAAGAATATGTGGTACATATATATGTGGAATACTACTCAAACATAGAAAAAATAAAATATTGCCATTTGTGACAACACGGATGCACCTTGAGAATATTATTCTAAGCAAAATATATCAGGTAGAAAAAGCAAAGAACCATATGATTTCACTCATATGTGGGATGTAAAACTGAAACACATAGACACAGAGCACAGTATGGTGGTTATCAGAGAAAAGGGGGTGGGTAGGGCGTAGTTAAGGGTAAATAAAACCAAATATATGGAGACAAAAAATGACTTGAGTATGGGTTGTGGGCACACAGTGCAATATAGAGATAATGTATTATAGAAATGAGACCTATATGATCTTATTAACCAATGGAACCCCTGATAAATTTATTTAAAATATAATAAAAGAAGAATTAGAGAATAGGAAAGGAGAACTTAAGAGAAAAGAGCACTAGGGAAAAAGTTACAAGTAAATTTTCTAAAGTTACAAAGATAATAAAGAACTAAAAACAAAGACAAAACCATATTAGAAAAAATGAAGGCAAATGTATGATGCACATAAACAAAATTCCCATTCATTATGGAATAAAACCAATAGAAAATATGTAAATCTGAGATGTAACCACAAAATTTTATTATTTATAGATATAAAACTAGTGAATGAGATTAAAACGGCAGCACATTAATATGTACATACTAGAGGCCCGGTGCACAAAATTTGTGCACTGGGGGGGGGAGTGTCCCTCAGCCCAGCCTGCACCCTCTCCAAACTGGGGCCCCTCAGGGGATGTCCGACTGCTGGTTTAGGCCTGATCCCACTTGGGCCTAAACCGGCAGTCGGACATCCCTCTCACAATCCAGGACTGCTGGCTCCTAACCGCTCACCAGCCTGCCTGCCTAATTGACCCTAACCACTTTTGTCTGCTAGCCTGATCACCCCTTACCACAACCCTGCTGGCCTAAATTTATTTACACCTAACTGCCCTCCCCTGCTAGCCTGGTCGCCCCCAACTGTCCTCCCCTGCCAGCCTGATCTTGTCCCGAACTGCCTTCCCCTACTGGCCTGATCTCACCCCTAATTGCCCTCCTCTGCCAGCCTGATCGCCCCCAACTGCCCTCCCCTGCTTGCCTTGATGGCCCCCAACTGCCCTCCCCTGATGGCCTGGTCACCCCCAACTGCCCTCCCCTATCAGCCTGGTTACCCCCAACTGTCCTCCCCTGCTGGCCTAGTCACCCCCAACTGCCCTCCCCTGTGGCCTGATCTCTCCCTCAGAGGCCCTCCTCTGCCAGCCTGATCTCAACCCCAATTGCTCTCCCCTGCTGGCCTGATCATCCCCAACGTCCCTCCCCTGCTGGCCTGATCTCACCCCCAACTGCCCTTCCCTGCAGGCTTGATCTCGCCCCCCAACTGGCCTCTTCTGCTGGCCAATTTGGTTCTGATTGGTCAGTTTCTATGCCAGTCAGTGTCAAAAGCTATGCCTCCTAGGCAGCCATTGGCTCCTTACAGTTGACCCAGATTTGGTTCTGATTGGTCAGTTTCTATGCCAGTCAGTATCTCTGGGCCTAGCAACAGGGCCTGATCAGAGAGGCGGAGCTGATCAGCAGCTCTGGTGGCGGCCTGGAGAGAAATGGAGGCACAGCTGCTGGGCAGTCCTGGAAAGAGAGAGGCAAGTGCTGATCAACAGCTGCCACAGAAACTACGGATCACACCCTGTTTCTCTCTTCTGGCCTCTCTCCGGGCCTGATTTGCAGCCCCCTCAGCAGTCAGTGGTGGGTCACCATGCCTGCAGCCATAGCAGTCAGTGCTGAGTTGCAGCGCTGACTGCCGGACTGACTTCTGGTTGGTCCAGCCTCCAGTCATTGTGGATGTGATCGACCCAGGGTTTTTATATATTAGGATGTCTTTCTCTGTCCAAACCATTACATTATACTGGTACTTGAATATGTCATAATCAAATACAGTGAGAGGTTTTCAAATTAAAGCATCTGTAGCTTTTTAAAAAATAGACCAAATTAGGTAATGATAATATCAGAAAAAAAATAACCTCTTCTGTCATGTCAATATACTGTACATACACTTATAATTTTTTTAAATTCTAGAAATAAGAGTGATGCCTAAGAATCCCTCCATTCTTTCCTAAGAAGTATTTCATGAGACAATCATATTCATTCAATTTCATGATTACTTTTTGCATTCTGGTAGTTAACCACCTCTTCTACCTCATTAGGGGAATTTTATTCCTATTTCATCATAATTATGGGCAGATATATGTCCTACCTCTCTCACGAACCATTAAAAAACACCAAATACTTCCTATTGTGCTGTCCACACTGTTTTCAATTTAGAGCTCATCTAGTTTAATTCTTCCTTTGAAAATGAAGAAACAGTTCTAGAATAAGAAAGGGATATATTTGCCTTGTTTATCACCAAGCAACATATTTTCTTAGGAAAAAGTATAAAGTTAACAAGATCCCACAGCTCCAGAGGTTTTTGTTGTTGTTTAAATTCAATTTGTTTTTTTGGCTGATTTCATGTGGAATAAGTACTTTGATGTGTACTCCAGTATTACACAAGCAACACTGACTTTCTTTGAATAGAAAGAATTGTTTTTGCAGCCTCTTTCTTTGGGTTTTCTGGTTATTTGGTTTTACTTTTTTTTACTCTTAACTGTAGAAATTGACAAAATAAGCTATTTAATCAAATGCCTAGTATTGAGTATAATTTTATGTAACTTCTGGGTTCTCAGTAAATTACAACACCTCCTGGAAAATGAACTATGCTATTAACAGACTGATTTTTAGGAGATGATGACAATTAAAATATTGATTGGTTTATTTACTGACAAACATTTTGTACTGAATTGGTTTATTTTACCATATACTTCTACAGACTGAATAAAATTAAAATCTATATGCATCGATAGTTGAGAAATCTTGATAGTAGTTTCCATGAAAATGCATAATACATACAATACCAGATACTATCCGAAGCACTATACATGCTTCAATTTCCTATAAGAAAGGTTTTATCAATGTCTCATTTTACACTTGAGGAAATTAATGTCTAATTAATTTAGAAAATTCCCCAAAGATACCTGGATATTAAATGGTAGATTAAAAATTTAAATCCAAGCTGTCTGAGTCCAAAATTGTAGATAGAAGCTACTTGATTATACAACATACATGATGCTTTCTATTTTCAAACAAGTTATTTAGTTCTTTTGGAAGATGTTATGGGATCTCTTTATTAAAAGAGTACAGTACAATAAAACCTTGTTTATCACAATACTCAGAGTTGGGGAGTTGATTAGAGTTTATTTTTTACTAAGGACTAGGTTTTCTTAGGCCCTGTTGAAAACTCCACCATGAGGAATATAACTTTCACCACTGTAGAAAGCCAAGAATAAATAAAATAAATTATAGGGAAATGTAAATTAAAGTCTGAATAAAGTACCATTTTACATCCATTAGAATAGCAAAAGGAAGATATTTAACATCTATTTCTGACTGTGATGCATAGAAGTTTGTATTATTTCATGGTCTTTAAATAACACAGTAACACAACTTCACTCTCTCTCCTGTTTTCTGCACCACTTTGTGTGTGTGTGTGTGTGTGTGTGTGTGTGTGTGTTTAAGGTTTTAATATGGTAAAGTAAATCTTTGAGAAAAGTATGGAATAATACAAAGTATGTTTTTAAAAAGTGTTATGTGGGGCAAAGATAAGAGATAGCAATGGATAAATACATAAATGAAGAATGTTTGTTACATGTATAAGTCTATTTTTATTTTGTTTGTTATTTACCAATGTCACCCCAATAAATGTAATCATTTTTTTAAAAGTAAATGAGGAGTGGAGATATAAGCAAAAATAAAAAGTAAAGTACTGATGTAAAACTAATCTAGAATGTATGGTATCCTGTCATATGAAACTATGTGTGTGTTTTCATAAATAAGTTGGCAATAAGAACAATAGTATTAATTACATATCTACTGACATAAGGATGATAAGATATTGTCAAGTGAAAAGACAAGAAATAAAATACTGTTACCATGTAACAATATGCATTTTAATTTTATTCAAAACAAATTATCTATGTGTCTATATGCTTACATATTTTGTATGTAAGATATTATAAAATAAAAATGGACAGCAAGCTGTTAACATTGCTTACCTCCAAAGGATGGAATTTTAGGGAAGTATGGAGTGAAGGAGTGGGTACAAGATCTAAGTAATTTTATTTACATTTTTTGTATTGGTTCAGCTGTTATAAAAATTGTAACATTTGTTATTAAAAATACATATAGAAATTAATTGTATAGACCAAAATAAAATTGAGGAATCATTGTCCTTAAATTACACATTAAAACATATAGACTTAACAAATATATACAGAAAATTCCACACAAAATAAACAAAATACACATTACTTTCAAATGCACATGGAACATTCTCCAAAATAGGCTATATGTTAGGCCATAAAATAAGTGTTAGTAAATTTAAAAATATTAAACTCATATCAAGCATCATTTCCAACCACAATAGTATGAAGCTAGATATCAATTACAAGATAAAATATGGGAAACTTAAAATTGTGTTGAGATTAAACATGCTACTGAAAAACCAATGTGTCAAATAAAGAATCAAAAGGAAAATTAAACTATCACTTGAAACAAATCAAAATAGAAATACAACTTACCAAAACTTATGAGATGCAGTAAAAGCAGTTTTAAGAGAGGAGTTTATAGCAATAAATGTTTGCTGTTATGTTTGATGGAGCAATTGAGTTGATACCCTTCCCCAGGGAACTGGATTTTCAGGTCATTTCACTATGCACATTCCCTTTGCTGAAGACCACATTTCACTTGCGGTGACCACATTCCATTATCTCCCCTCTGGGTATGCATAAAGAAGTCTCTGCACAGAAAAATCCCATCAAAAGTCCTTAAAAAGCCACTGACTGCCCTCACTCGGTGCTGGAGCCATCCAGGCTCAGCTACCCGGTATGTGGATGATGGAATAAATTCGTAATCCCTCATCACTCTGGCCTTATGCGTTCCTCCTTTGGCGACCTAACATTTGCCTCAAGAAACAAAGAAATCTCAAATAAAGAAATTAACTTTATACTATAAGGAATTATAGAAAAGAATATATAAAGCTCAAAGTTTGTAGAAAAGGGAAATAACAAATATCAGAGCATAAATAAATGAAATAGAGACTAAAAGGCAATAGGAAGAATCAATAAAACTACATTGAAAAAATAAAAAAACATAAACCTTTGGCTAGACTCTCAAAAAAAAAAAAGAAGAAATGAAACAAATAAAAATCGAAATAAAAGAGAAAATGTTACAACTGATGCAACAGAAATACAAATATGATAAGACTACTATGAACAATTACACAAAAACAAATTGCACATCCTGGAAGAAGTGGATAAATCTTAGAAACATACAACACAGCAAGACTGAATCATGAAGATATAGAAAATCTGAACAAGCTGATTACTAGTAAATAAATTGAATTAGTAATCAAAAACTACCCAACAATCAAAGTCCAGGAAAACAGGGCTGTAATATAATTTAAAATTAATGGAACAGAATAGAGAGCCCATCATTCTAGCAAAGAAAAATTACTACTAATCCTTCTCATACTCTTCCAAAATATTGAAGAAGAGAGAACACTTCTAAACTCATATCATGAGGCCAACATTATCCTGATACCAAAACCAGAAAAGGACACCACACAAAAAAATTGCAGGCTGATATACCTGATAAACATAGATATAAAAATCCTCAATAAAATATTACCAAACCAAGTGCAACAATACAATAAAAGGATCAAACACCATGGTCAGGTGGCATTTATTCAAGGGATGCAAAGATGTTTCAATATCTGTAAATCAATCCATTAGATACACCACATTAACAAAATGAAGGATAAAAATCATCTCCTTAAATGCAGAAAATGGATTTGACAAAATTCAACATTAATTTATGAAAAAAATAATTCACAATCCTATATAATAAAAGGCTAATATGCAAATTGTCCCCTCGGGAGTTCGACCACTCACTATGATGTGTGCTGACCACCAGGGGGTGGTGTGGAACAAAGGAACTGGCAGCTGGGGAAGGAAGGCCCTGACCAGCAGCTGGAAGGTCCCAATCGGCCCTGATCGCCGGGTGCACTGGGCCTCTAGTAATGGGTAGAAAAGGAATGTACCTTAACATAATAAAGGCCATATGTAACAAACCCATAGTTAAAATAGTACTTAATGGTGATAAGCTTTTTATCTAAGATCAGGGACAAGACAAAATCCTACTCTCACCAATTTTATTTAATATAGAATTGGAAATTCTAGCCAGACCAATTGGGCAAGAAATAGAAACAAAAGACATCTAAATCAGAAAAGAAGTAAAACTGTTACTATTTGCAGATGACATGATATTATATATAGAAAACCCTAAAGACTCCCCCTCACAAAATTGTTAGAACTAATGATCACATTCAATAAAGTTGCAGGATATAAAATAAATATACAAAAATATGTTTAATTTTTATACACTAAGAACAAATTAGCAAAAAGGAAAATTAAGAAAACTATTTACAATTGCATAAAAATAATAATATACACAGGAATAAATTTAACCAAGGAGCTGAAAGACCTGTACACTAAAAGCTATGACATTGATAAATAATTGTAGAAACAAATAAATACAAATATATATTGTGCTCATGAATTGAAAGAATTAATGTTATTAAACAGTCCATACTACCCAGGAAAAACTACACATTCAATGCAATTCATATAAAAATGCCAATGGCATTTTTCATAGAAATATAACTAGCAAACTTAAAATTTATATCGAATCATAATAGACCCCAAATAGCCCAAGTAATCTTAAGAGAACAAAGCTGGAAGCACCACACTCCTTGATTTTAAATTATATTACAAAGCTATAATAATCTAAACAGTATATTAAGAGCATTAAAAACAGACATGCAAATTAATGAAACAGAATAGAGAGCCTAAATATAAACCCATGTATGTATGCTAAATCAATATTTAACAAAGGAGCCAAGAAAAAACAAAGGTGAAGAGTCTTTTCAATAAATGGTGTTGAGAAAACTGAACAACTACATGTTAACAAATGAAACTAGACCATTAGCTTATACTATACAAAAAAAATTAACTCAAAACTGAATCCATAAGGAAGGGAGATGGGCAATTAGATAGTATCTGCTTAACAAGGATTCTAGAGCCATATTGATATGAAACCATAATATTCTTAGAAAAAAACATAAGCAGTAAGCTTTTGTCTGGTAAGCTTCTGAGACATCATTGGTCTTGGTAGTGAGTTTTTAGATTTAACACCAAAAGCAAAGATAACACAATAAAAATAAATAAATAAATGGGACTATATCAAACTAAAAAAGTTTTACAGAAAAAGAAACCATTAACAAAATGAAAAAAAAAAAACAACCTAGTAATTGGAAGGAAATATTTGCAAATCATATATATATATATATATATACATATATATATATATATATATATATAAAATAGAGAACTATGCAAATTAGCCCAGACGCAGTAATGCGATGACTGAACAGCAGGGACCTGAGCAGCCGCAGTCCTCCAGTGCCAGCACACCCTCGGGCCTGGAATAATGACGCATTCACAACAAGTCCACAGTCACTGCACAGGCAGCTGCAGATCAGGGGGGCTGTGGATGCGGGGGGGGGGTTCAGATTGGGTAGAGCTGCATATCATGGGGCTGCGGATTGGTGGGGGCTGCAGATCAGGGGGTACTATGAACCAGGGGGGCTGCGGATCAGGGATCTGCAAATCAGGAGGCTGTGGCACTGGGGACCCCAGCTCTGAGCCCAGAGCCTGGCCTCAGGGCTGCAATTCTGGCTGTGCTGCCAAGTGGGGAGCCCCACAATCTGCCCCCACAGACTCAGGAGAGCCAACGGGTCCATGGGGATGGCCAGGAAGAGGCCTCACCTGGCGCCCTTTACTCCGTGAGGAGGGCCCCATTAATGGGAGTTAGGGACCAGACCATGACCAGCAATCAGTGTTTGAAGAGGGAGCCTTCAGCCCCATGAACTTGCTCTCCCAACAAAGCTCCAGCTCCTCCCTGCACTGAGGCCCTGCCAGAGGGCCATGCTGGGCCCATGTGGCCGCTGCCCACACCCACTGGTGTCTGCAGTCCCATGTGGGACCATGAACCATGTCTGAGACACTCTGAGGTGGAGCCCATGTCACCTCTTTAAAGTTTTCAATTTTGCTGATTGGACCTTTGCCTTCTGAGGAGTAGAAGCCAGGACGGTGGGCACAGTGGAGCCTGCAGATGGGCACCCAGGAGCTCCTCGACTCCGACAGCTTCATTCAGAGAAGGCGACCCCCAACCTTCCCCCCACACACACCCCCAGCACAGCTCACCTCAGCCTGCAGGGAGCAGCACAGTCACCGTGACAGACACAGCCCTAAAGCTGTTCCTGAGCTTCACTCTTCCTCCCTCAGCTCCCAAAGCCCAACGCAGCCTGTGACCAGTCCCACAGAGGGTTGGCTGGTGCCTGCAGCGTCCTCCCCAGGGCCCTCCCCAGTACCAGACAGGACCAGACAGCAGCGGGGGTGAGGTTGTCCTGGGACAGACTTAGCTCCTGCAAGCTGTGTCACAGCGGATCCAGAGCAGTGAGAACTTACCAATAGGGATGTTTGTGCAGACATTTTAAACAACTTCCACTTTTAAAACTGAATTGAAAAGCATAGATTGTTGCTCTAGAGAGCAATGTTTTGGTGGGACCCCAAGGTCACCTTGGAGGCTAGAACCAAAAGTTACATGATAGCAAGTGTTGGCGAGGATGTGGACAAATCCGAGCCCTCACACACTGCTGTCAGAATGGAAATGATTCAGCTGCTCCTCACATGATTAATATCAGTCACATAGGACCCTGCAACCCGCAACTCCGAGGTATACACCCAAGTGAGGCAGCCGGTCACAAAAAGCCCATTGTGTATGGTCCCATTCCCACGAAATGTCTGAAACAGCAGTGTGCAGATGGCTGGGTGGGCCAGGCAGCTAGATGGGGAAGGTGGCATGGGATTTCTTCTAGAAGCAATACAACATTCTAAAAGTGACTGGTGGTACCCTGGCTGGTTTCGCTCAGTGGATAGAGTGTCAGCCTGCAGACTGCAGAGTCCTGAGTTCAATTCTGGTCAAGGGCACATGCTCAGGTTGCGGGCTCGATCCCCAGTAGGGGGTGTGCAGAAGGCAGCCAATCCATGATTCTCTATCATTGATGTTTCTCTCTCCCCCTCTCCCTTCTTCTCTGAAATCAATATATATATATATATATATATATATATATATATATATATATATATATATATACCAATAAAAGGGTAATATGCTAATTAGACTGGGAGACCTTCCGGGAGACCTTCCAGACAAAGCCATGGTGGTGGGGTCGAGGCAGAGGTGGTTAGGGGCAATCAGGCCAGGAGTGGAGGGCAGTTGCGGGCGAGCAGGCCTGCAGTGGGGGGTAGGGGGGCAGTTGGGGGTGAGCAGTGGGAGGCAATAGGGGGTGAGCAGGCTGGTAGGGAGGCAGTTGGGGGCAAGCAGGCTGGCATAGGGGGGCAGTTGGGGGCCATGAGGCCAGAAGTGGGGGCAATTGGGGGTGAGCAGGACAGCAATGGGGGGGCAGTTGGGGGCGAGCAGGTCAGCAGGGGGGGCAGTTGGGGGCAAGAAGGCCAGTGGGGGGAGTTGGGGGCGAACAGGCTGGCAGGCAGAGTGGTTAGGATGATCAGGCAGGCAGGCAGGTGAGTGGTTAGGAGCCAGTGGTCTCAGATTGTGAGAGGGGTCCCAGATTGGAGAGGGTGCAAGTCAGGCTGAGGGGCACCCCCCACCCATGCACGAATTTCATGCACCAGGCCACTAGTATATAAGATAAGGGGTTAATATCTAAAATATATAAATAATTTGTTCCCCCTTTCCAAATGCCTTGTTCATTTTAGTCTGATATTGCTGGAGGATAAATGATTGGAAAAATGGAAGTCAGAAAGTTTACCAATGTTCTATGATCTGCAGCTATTTAGAAAGACCAAATTTTTAGCCAGCCAAATGTAGCCCAGTTGCTGATTTTGGAACTGGAGATACAGGAATGAAAAAAAAAAAATAATAGATAATTTTCACAGCCTGGGTATAGCCTGAATCCTATTGGTGAATATAATTAATAAACAAATGAATATATAATTTTAGATAAAGATACATTCTATGAAGAGAAACAAAATAGCATTCAGGGTCTGAGAGAATGACTGGACAGTTGTTGGGGGAGGGGATTGTATAAGATATGGCAATCAGTGAAAGCCTTTCTAAAGAGATAACATTTAAGCTTAAAAAGCAAATGAGGAAAAGGATTAGTAATGCAAAGATCTGGGGAGGAGTATTCAAAGCAGAGGAAACATCCTATGCAATGACTTTGCAAGAAAGCAATCTTGGCATATATGAGAAACACATAGGATGCAAGTTTAGCTGGGTCATAAAAGAAATGGGGGAAAGTGGTACAGATGGGGGTGGAAAACAGATAGGGCCTAGATTATATAGGCATTGTAAGCTTGGGAAAGAAGTTTCAGTTTCTTTCCAAATGTAGTAGGAAACCTCTATAATGCTTTAAGCAGAAACAAGTAGAGGTAGCGAGTCCATTTAGTAACTTGCAGTATTTCCAGAAAAAATTATGGTGATTGGGACCATAAAGGTAGTAGTTGTGACTGAGATGGAGAAAAGTGGGCTGATTTAGGATAACTTTGGAAGTAAGGGATATTAGTCTTACTAAGGAAGAGAGGAATATAGATTATATCCAGGTTTTAAAAGATCAAATAGGTGAATAGTAGTGTCATTTACTAAGGTGGGGAATATTGCCGAGGAATACATTTGGAGATGGGGTAAGAGTATTATTAGATATGTTAAGTTTGAGATGCTTAGTAGTATCTACAATGAAATATTAAGTAGGTGGTTATGAGAAGGAAAATGGGGGGTGAGGGAGCTTGCAACCTAGTATCTGGTTAAAACTGTAGTCTGAGTTCCCCAATCTGACTGACTTGAGTGGAGCTGCAGAGCCTAACCCCAGGGCCCTGCCACAGCTGACTTGGGTGGAGCTGTGGAGACCCTCACAGGAGGAGATATATAGGTCAGAGCCTCCCCACGAGTTCAGTTCAGGCTTTGAATCCGGAATTCCCCTGGACTAGCAGATCTGCGAAATAAAGTTTAAACTTTCCTCCTTCAGAGTGCTGGCTGATTGTTCTCCCGTACATTCTGCCACAACATTTGGTGCATTGGCCGAGAAACATCAGTTGAGCTGGCTCTGAGGCCACTGCTGATGAGAGCGTACTTCAGGGCACTTGCTTTGGGCTCTGGATCCCAAGGAAGGCGTGCCACTGGTACATTCTCCGGTTACTGAACTCATAGGGCCCGGGGGACTGCAGTGACTCTGCTCCAGGGGACCCAAACGAGGCAGGAAACACCTTTCTGGGACTTCCTGGGAAGGAAGTCAAAATCAGACATCTGAAACTGTAAGTTTTCCCCCAGAGAAACGGGTCCAAGTTCTGGCCTGTCCTATGGGACAGAGAAGTAGCTGGCCCCTACCTAGGTAATTATTTACCTCAGGATAACTCAGATCATCTGGAAGAATGGCTTTTAGATGGTATTCACTGTCTCTGGGACTTCCCGGGAGGGAAGTCAAAACTCGGACTGGCTAAGGGTCCGAGTCTGGCCTGCCTTTGAAAAAGGTAGAAGAGAAGCATTCCTAGGTAGTTTTCTACTGCCTCTGTTCAGGGACTTGTTCTGTGTCTCTGCATAAATGAAACTGATTTGGTGAATACAGGGTATTCTGTGGTGTAAATGTGGCGTGCACCGGTGTAAAAGTGTTTATTTTTATGTTTGTTTGTTTGTTTCTGTTTTGTTTTTATTTATTTTTTAAAAATATATGTTTATTGATTTCAGAGACTAAGGGAGAGAGAGATAGAAACATCAATGATGAGAGAGAATCATTGATTGGCTGCCTCCTGCATGCTCCCTACTGGGGATCGAGCCTGCAACCCGGGCATGTACCCTTGACCGGAATCGAACCACAGGCCAACCCTCTGTCCACTGAGCCAAACCAGCCAGGTCTCTGTTTTGTTTTTTAAAAAACCTTTCTAAACCTCTCCCGCATTTCTGTGATGATTCAAAGTTTTTAGTGGGGAATATTATCTGTCTTTATTGTTTAAATATGTCTCTTTGTTGTTTGTTTAAGTTGTTTAGCTAGTAAAATTTCTGTTTGTGTCTCTTAAAAAATATAACATGTCACCTAAAAATTAAGGCTAAGAGTTCTAACTAACTGGAAAGAAAGTACGGCTTTGGTGTAATGAAGGAAGGTAAAGAGAAATGTTGAGAGAAAGTTGAATGGATGACAGGCCAGTAAGCTGGGACAAGTAGAATAGGGAAACTGAGCAGAGATCCTGTCTTCCCTAAGTCAAGGCATCTTGTAAATCCTGCCTTCCCTAAAGCAAGGAAATTGGAGCCATCTTGTAAATCCTGTCTTCACTAAATCTTGTAAAACATGTATTCCTTAAATCAAGGCATCTTGTGTATCCTGTATTCTCTAAATCAAGGAGCCATCTTGTAAATCCTGTCTTCCCTAAACCAAGGACACTTGAGAGTAAATTATTTGAATTTTGCCTCCCTAAACAGAGGTTAAATAGCTTATATCAATGTAGTCAGGGAGACTGACAGCAGAAATCTGATTAGTGTTATTTGCTGTCCAAACCCAAGAACAAATGAAGCTAGAAAATAAGCCTTATTTTGATTAGTTCTTTTATTCAGGCTTTAAAAAAAAAAAAAAAAAAAAAAAGAGGAGGCAACACAGTCCCTCCCTGCAACATGGGTAATAGCTCCTCCTCAAACTCTACTGTCTTAGGATGTACGTTAAGGAATTTTAAAAAGGGATTTATTGGGGACTATGGGGTAAAACTAGTCTCCTGGGAGTTAAAAAGGATGTGTGAAATAGACTGGCCATCTTTTGGAGTAGGATGGCCACTGGAGGGTACATTGGATGTCCCCATGATCAGGAATGTTCACAGAATTATCACAGGAGAACCAGGTCATCCTGACCAGTTCCCTTATATTGACCAATGGCTAGAAATAGCAGAGCCTAAGCCATTTTGGATTCAGTTTTGTGTATATAAAGAAAAAGGGCAGACCCCTCAGAAGGAAAATAAGCCTCTTATTCTGTAGGAACCCCCTGAGGAAACCCTGCAAGTTCTACCACCTCCATATGTGCCTCAAGCAGTACCCATTGCCCCTTTGCCTAGCCAGGGAAGCTAAGATACATCACCTCCTTCCATCTCCCCCCAACCAGACTCTCCAGAGCCAGTTGGATGCAGTATAGAGGTTTGCGCTCAGCTGATCCGGGACCCAAACCACTCCTGGCTTTCCAGATGCCTCTCTGAGAAATGTGGAGTCCTCATATAATTGGAGAAAATGGGACTCCACAAGAGGGGGGATCAGTCTTTTACTACCAGCCTTTCACTACGACTGATCTCTTAAATTGGAAGCATCATACTCCCACTTATTCTGAAAAACCTCAAGCTATAGTTAACCTTCTGGAGTCAATTTTTCAGACCCATAAGCCCACCTAGGTCGACTGCAAGCAACTCCTTCTCATGCTTTTTAACACTGAGGAGCGCATGAGAATAATAACAGAAGCTCGGAAATGGCTCCAGACCCAGGCCCCGCCAAGGACATTAGACACAGACAGATGGGCCAGGGAGGCTCTCCTAGATGTGGAACCCAGATGGGACCCAAATTCAGAGGACAGGAGGGCCAGATTAGAGAGATATTGGCTGACCTTCCTCCAGGGGCTCCGTGCTGGGGCCAAGAAGCCCACTAATATGGCCAAGACCTCTGAGGTTTTCCAGAGGCCTGATGAAAGTCTGGCAGCTTTTTATGAGAGACTGTGTGAAGCAAATCAAGTTTACACTCCCTTTGACACAGAGGCCTCAGAGAATCAAACAATGGTCAATGCAGCCTTCGTTAGTCGGGCTCAACCAGACATAAGGAGAAAGATACAGAAGCTTGAATGATTTGTAGGAAAGAATGCAACTGAGCTACTAGAAATAGCAAACAAGGTTTTCATTGATTGGGACAATGCAGATAAAAAGGAGGCTGAGGAGAAACTAAAAAGGAAAGTGACTCTGATTGCTCTGGCTGTTATAGATGCTAGCTACCAGAAAAGGAAAGGGAAACAGCAAGGATTCAAGTCAGGAAAAGGAAGGATGGATCTTAAATGGGACCAGTGTGCCTATTGTAAGAATTAGAACACTGGAAGAATGAATGTCTGAGCCACCAGAAGAAGCAGGAAAGGCCATCCAAACCACCCAGCCACTATCGGCCAGAGCCACCTGAAACAGACCTAATCAGACTGGCAGCAGCCAACTTCAACTAGGGCAGACTGGGCTCTTTCCAACTGGGCCCCCATGAGCCCATGGTCAAAATGAAAATCGGGGCCAGACTGTCAACTTTATGGTTTATACAGGGGCAGAGGACTCGGTAGTTACTCAGAAAGTAGCTCCCCTCCCAGAACGGGAGGTCACCATTATCAGGGTTACTGGGGACCACACCCAGAGACCATTCTGCCACCCCTGCTAATGTCAGTTAGGCGGCCACCAGGTGGTTCATGAATTTCTGTACTTGCCAGATTGTCTGGTCCCTCTAATGGGCAGAGACCTTTTAGCCAAAATGGAAGTAAAAATCACATTTGCCCCGGATGGCTCAGCACAACTGAACTTAGGTGAGGAGACCTCTCCAATGATCCTATCTTTAGCAGTGCCTAGGGAGGAAGAATGGAGACTTTATACCGCCCAGTCAAAAGACTCAACATTAGAGCCTGAACTAGAGAAGGAATTCCCACTGGTCTGGGCAGAAGGAAATCCCCTGGGCCTTGCTAAGAACCATGCCCCAGTGCTAATTGACTTGAAGCCTGGGGCACAGCCTGTGAAACTTTGCCAGTATCCAATTCCAAGGAACCTACGCCTGGTATCCAGGGCCACCTAGAATGACTGCTTCAATGGGGACTTCTTAAGCAGTGTCAGTCTCCAAGGAACTCCCCTCTCTTACCTGTCAAGAAGCCTAGGACCAATGATTACCACCTGGTACAAGACTGCAGGCTGTTAATGAGGCCATTATAACCCTGCATTCGGTGCTGCCAAATACATACACCCTCCTGGGACTCATTCCATCAGAAGCAGAATGGTTTACATGTCTAGATCTAAAAGATGCCTTTTTCTGCCTTCAGCTGGCACCCTCCAGTCAGCCCCTGTTTGCCTTTCAGTGGGAAAACCCAACCACAGGGGCTAAGGAACAGTTCACCTGGACCAGACTGCCACAAGAGTTCAAGAACTCCCCAACTCTTTCTAGTGGAGCGCTAGCAGCAGATTTTTTCAAATTTCCAGGACAGGACATGGGGTGCGTTCTACTCCAATATGTAGATGACCCCCTACTGGCTAGCTCCACGCAAACTCAGTGTTGGGAAGGAACACAAACCCTTCTAAGACTCTTAACTGAAACAGGTTATCAGGTGTCCAAAAGGAAGGCTCAAATCTGTCAGAGGGAAGTCAAATACATAGGTTTCCAAATTATCCAAGGGAAATGAAGACTAGGGACAGAAAGAAAACAAGAAGTATGTGCCATACCAGTCCCTAGAACCCGACAACAGATTCGGGAATTCCTAGGACCAGCAGGGTTCTGTCAAATTTGGATCCCAGAATTCTCAGATCTAGCTAAGCCACTCTATGAAGCCTTAAAAGGAGAGGAAAGGCACCTATTAACTGGGGTCCTGAACAGAAAAAAGCCTTCTCAACCATAAAGACGAAGCTCACTGAAGCGTTAGCCCTAGGGCTCCCAGATATGACATAGAACTTTATTTAACCTTTTCATTCAGGAGAACAATGGGGTAGCCCTAGGACTTCTGACTCAGGAGTTGGGACCCTGGCAGAGGCCAGTAGCCTACCTCTCCAAACAGATTGACCCAGTTGCCTCCAGGTGGCCCCCATGCCTCAGGGCCCTTGCAGCCATGACCTTACTAGTCAGAGGCAGATAAGTTCATTCTGGGACAGAATTTAATGTTAAAGTGCCTCATGCTGTTGTCACCCTCATGGAAGCTAAGGGGCAACATTGGCTGACTCATGCTCAAATGACTCAATATCAAGAGCTCCTATGTGAAAATACACAAATAAGATTAGAGGCAGTAAGAATTCTTAATCCTGCCACTTCCCTACCCATCCCAGAGGGAACCCCTGAGCATGATTGTCTAGAAGTCCTAGAGGAGGTTTATTCCAGCCGGCCAGATCTAACAGACAGGCCTCTACAGAATCCAGACTTAGTATTGTTCATGGATGGCAGTAGCTTCCTAGATAAAGTAAAAAGATGAGCTGAGTATACAGTGGTATCAATCTTTGAAATAATAGAGGCACAGACCCTTCCTGAAGGATAATCAGTGCAGAGGGCAGAACTTTGGGCCCCAGTCAGAGCCTTATATCTCAGTAAGGATAAGTGCACAAATATCTACACTGACTTGCACTATGCCTTCGCTACCCTGCATACCATGGGGCCATATACAAGGAAAGGGGGCTCCTGAAGGCCAGAGGAAAAGGAATCAAAAAATCAGAATGAGATCTTGAAGTTACTAGAAGCAGTCTGGGAGCCCAAGGAAGTAGCAGTCATTCATTGTAGAGAACACCAAAAAGGAAAAGACTCAGTGTCGGAAGGGAACCATCACACAGATGCAGTGGCAAGGCTAGCTGCTAAGGAGTGGGAAGTGCCATCGCGGACCATGCAGGTTCCTGAATTACCTGAACCTCTGAAATATACCCCTCATGAAGAATGGGCCCAACAAGAAGGGGGTAAAAGGATGAACGAAGGTTGGTGGATATTCCCATATCATAGGGTCTACATTCCAGAACAGTTAGCTCATAGAGTAGTCCTCCAGCAGCATGAACTTAACCATTTAGGCAATATGGCTCTAGAATCCTTGTTAAGCAGATACTATCTAATTGCCCATCTCCCCTCCTTATGCAGCTCAGTCTCTCAGCGCTGCCTCCTCTGTGCACAGAACAATGCAAGGCAGGGTCCTGTAGGACCAATAGGAATTCAGCGCTGTGGCCAGGCTCCCTTTAAATATCTAGAGGTAGACTTTACACAAACAGGGCCCCAGTAGAGGAAATAAATATCTTTTAGTTTTTGTCTGCACCTTTTCAGGCTGGGTTGAGGCATATCCTACCCGCACAGAGAAGGTGAAAAAAGTCACTAAGGACATAATTCCTTGGTATGGAATTCCATTAACCATAGGGTCATGCCCTAACCAGTTTGGCTCAGTGGCTAGAGCATCGGCCTTCAGATTGAAAGGTCCCAGGTTCAATTCCAGTCAAGGGCATGTACCTTGGTTGCGGGCACATCCCCAGTAGAAGGTGTGCAGGAGGCAGCTGATTTATGTTTCTCTCTCATCGATGTTTCTAACTCTCTATCCCTCTCCCTTTCTCTCTGTAAAAAATCAATAAAATATATTTTTAAAAACTCATAGGGTCAGATAATGTCCCATCCTTTATAGCTAAGGTAGTATAGCAGATAGCTAAGGCCTTAGGAATTAAGTGGAACTTACATACAGCCTACAGGCCCCAGAGTTCAGGGAAAGTAGAACGCATGAACTGGACTCTCAAGCAGGCTATGGATAAGCTATGCCAGTAGACGAACTTACCCTGGACAGATATCTTACCACTTGTGCGCCTACAGGTATGCTGTGTCCTGAGAGCCAGGGTAGAGTTCTTTCCATTTCAAATTCCATATGACAGACCCCCTCCCTTAATTCGGCCAAATGGAGATTTGAGGAAATAGGGAATTTAGAAATTCAGAAACAGCTACAAGGACTTGGGAAAACTACCCTTGAAGTCCACAGATGGGTTACTGATCTATTGCCCATCTCTCTAGGAACAGCTGTGCACCATCACAAGCCTGGGGACCAGGTTTGGGTAAAAGATTGTAAAAAGGAACCCCTAAGCCAATCTGGAAGTGACCTTATCCAGTCATACTAACCACCCCCGCAGCTCTCAAAGTTGCAGGACTGAACACCTGGATCTGAAAGGGCGGGGAGAGACCGACTCCATGTTCCCTTTGTTCCATGTCCTCCACCTCGTGGAGTCAGGTTCCCACCCTAGAACCTCTCCAAGAGCCCAACCCACACTTTTGAATTAGCCAATAGAAATGCAAGAGGAAAGTAAGCCGCGCCCTGCCCCCATGTGCAACCTGACCCCAACCAATCAGCGGAGGCCACACTACCTCACCCCTCCTACCTCTCCCAGGCCCCCTATAAATCAGCGCGTTTGGGGTCTGGGGCTCTCTCTCTCTCCACCTCGACGCTGCGCCGGTGTGTGTGTGTGGGACTGAGCTCGAGCTAGCTCGATTAAAGGCTCTTTGCTTTTGCATCGGACTCGGCTCCCTGGTGGTCTTTGGGGATCACGAAATCTGGGCATAACATTTGGGGGCTCGTCTGCGATCCCCAAGAACCTCAAGGGACCCCTGATCTGGAGAGTCTGACTGGCCACAGTAGGTGTCTGTCTGTTCCTTGTCTCTTTTGTGTGAGCTCATTTCTGGATCTCTGGCAGTGCCCGAAGCGGTCTAGGTGGACGCACTGGAGGACCACGGGCGGGAGGAATCGGGAGACGTCCCGATCCTCCTTCAGGAGGGACGTGTATTCCCCTCAAACCTCTGGGACAAGGTGGGTCGCTCCCACCGATCGGCGTGAGGCCGTCGTCCGCACTTTCGGTTTTGTCAGTTTTGTTCCAACGGACTCACGTTGGAAAGCTTGTCTCAAGGGCCCTTTGTTTGTCTGTGTCTGTGTTTTTCTGTTTTGTTTTGTGGACTCTCTTGACGGACATCATGGGACAGACTCAAACCACTCCTTTAAGCATTATGGTTGATCATTTCAAAGAGGTTAAGGGAAGAGCTAGCAACCTCAGTGTAGAGGTCCGGAAGGGCCGGTGGTAAACTTTTTGTTCTAGGGAGTGGCCGACTTTTAGTGTCAGGTGGCCACCGGAGGGGACATTCGACCTCCCCACCATCTACCGGGTGAGGGACATAGTCTCTCAGCCCAAGAAGAGACATCCTGATCAACTCCCTTACATTATTACTTGGCAGGACCTCGTGGAAGAGCCACCCTCCTGGCTTAAGCCCTTTGTGTCCCAGCGCCCCCCTGGAGCCGAAACCAATACTTGCTTTGCAGGAAACGGAGAAGGTGAAGGAGAAGAAGGCCCTCACCCCGCCATCAGCTCCCCTCTACCCTGTCTTTCAGGGGGGAACTGAAGAGGAACTAATCTTTCCTCCCTCATATCAGCCTCCTAGGAGTCCACAGGGGGGCGATCCTCCCACGCGAGGGGAAGCGGACGCCACGGGGAGCGGAGTTCCCGGTGGGAAGCCCGCCTCTTACTAGACAAAAGGCTCAGAGGGAACTGTCTGTCACAGCCCCCGACTCCACTATTAAAACCCTACCTTTACAAGCCGCGGGGCCCCCAGATGTGGATGGCAATCAACCCCATCACTATTGGCCTTTTGCCACTAGTGACCTTTACAACTGGAAGGCTCAGAATCCTAAGTTCTCTGAGAAGCCAGCAGGCCTTATTGATCTGTTAGATTCTGTCCTTTTCACCCACCAGCCCACGTGGGACGACTGCCAACAGCTTTTACAGGTCCTGTTCACAACTGAGGAGAGGGAAAGAATCCTCAATGAGTCCCGGAAAGTGGTTCCAGGCATGGACGGGAACCCAACCACCAACCCGGTCCAGATAGATGTTTCTTTTCCCTTAACTAGGCCTGAATGGGATTTCAACATGGCAGAAGATAAGGAGAGGCTCCGGGTCTACCGCCAGACTCTAATGGGGGGTCTCCAAATGGCTGCTAGAAAGCCAACTAATTTGGCCAAGGTAGGGAATGTTCAGCAGGAAAGGGATGAGTCTCCAGCTGTCTTTTTAGAACAGATCATGGAGGCATACCACACCTACACCCCCATGAATCCAGAAGCTCCTAAAAACAAGGCAGCTGTGATCATAAGCTTTGTAAACCAATTGGCTGGGGATATTAAAAAGAAACTGAAAAAGTAGATAGGTTGGGGAGAAGAGTTTAAAGGACCTACTGGAGGTAGCCGAGAAGGTGTATAATAACAGGGAGCCCCCGGAAGAAAGACAGGCTCACGCTGCGGCGGCTGCGAGCAGCAAACAAACCTGAGACCTAGCTAAGATCCTGCTCGCCACCACCGCGGACTCTTCCGAGGAACAGAACTGCCGTCTCCAACTCACCGGCAACCAGGAGGACGGTAAAGGGACCGCCCGGGGCGGGAGGCGGAAGCTGCAGAAAGATCAGTGTGCTTACTGTAGGGAGATAGGGCACTGGAAACAAGAGTGTCTGAAAAGGGCCAGCAAAAAGGGAGGCGAAGCGAATCGAGTGAAGGTCCTGGAGCTAGATGAACTGAGTGATTAGGGGAGTCGGGGTTCGGACCCCCTCCCCAACCCCAGGGTAACTCTTAGAGTGGAGGGGACCTCCATTGACTTCCTTGTCGACACCGGAGCGCAACACTCGGTCCTCTGTACGCCTCAAGGAAAATTAACAAATAAGTCTTGGGTACAAGGAGCAACTGGTATGAGCCAGTATTCATGGACTACCCGAAGAACGGTGGATTTAGGGATGGGCTGGGTATCCCACTCTTTTATGGTAATTCTGGAATGCCCCTACCCACTGTTAGGACGAGACTTGCTCACTAAGATCGGAGCTCAGATAACTTTCAGACAAGGGGGGCATCAGGTTACTGAAGGCAAGGGCCACCCCATTCAGGTCCTGACCATAAGGCTGGAGGATGAGTACTGGCTTCACCAAAAAGCCTCTCCAATAGAGGGCTACAGCGGACAACTGACGTGGACTCGGTTGCCTCGGGTTCAAGAACTCGCCAACCATCTTCGACGAGGCCCTGCACGAGGACCTGGGAATCCTAGAGCAAGTGAATGGGCTCCGGAAGGACCTGACCGACCAGCCCCTTCCAGATGCAGACGTCACCTGGTTCATGGATGGAAGCAGCTTCGTACGGGACGGGAGCAGGTATGTGAGTGCAGCTGTAGACACTGAAACGGACACTGTATGGGCAGAGGCTCTGCCTCCGGGACGTCAGCCCAGAGAGCAGAGCTTGTGGCCCTCACCAAGGCCCTGACACTGGGAGCTGGAAAGCGGCTCAACATCTACACAGACAGCCGGTATGTGTTCGCCACCACTCATGTTCATGGGGCAATCTACCAAGAGAGAGGGCTACTAACAGCAGAGGGGCGGACTATAAAGAATAAACAGGAGATACTCGACTTACTCTCAGCCTTATGGCTCCCTGCCAAATTGGCCATCATACACTGCCAAGGACACCAGAAGGCTGACGACCCAGTGGCAAGAGGAAACCGCAGGGGTGACCAGGCGGCCAAGGCAGTAGCCCTTTCTCCGATCCTCACCATGGCCCTACAGCTCCCAGACCCAGGAGACCCAGTTCTGCCAGTTCAGCCAGAATATTCCCTGGAGGAGTTACAGCACATTAGGAAGCTTCCCCAAGCAAAGGAGGAGAAGGGGTGATGGTATATGCTGGAAGACATCTTGCCCAGGTACGGTTTTCCCGCTGAGATAGGGTCAGATAATGGACCAGCTTTTGTCTCGCAGGTAACGCAGGCAGTGGCCAAGGCCATTGGGGCAAATTGGAAATTGCATTGCGCTTATAGGCCCCGAAGCTCAGGGCAAGTAGAGAGGATGAATAGAATTCTAAAAGAGACCCTTACCAAATTGACCATGGAGACTGGCGGGGACTGGGTGGCTCTCCTTCCATATGCCCTTTACCGGGTTAGGAACTCCCCCTACACCTTGGGTTTTACTCCTTATGAGATCATGTTTGGCCGGCCACCCCCTATTATCCCTAACCTTAAAGCCGAATTTCTTACAGAATTTGAAAGTCAAGAACTGTTTCTTTCCTTGAGAGGGCTCCAGAGGGCGCACGAGGACATTTGGCCGTGCCTCCGCGCTATCTAGGAGACTGGCCCAGCCCCGACTCCTCATCAGCATAAGCCCGGGGACTGGGTCTACGTCAAGAGACACCGCCGGAAGACCCTTGAGCCATGTTGGAAGGGTCCCTATGTCATGGTGCTGACGACCCCCACCGTTCTCAAGGTAGACGGCGTCGCGACCTGGGTCCATCACACTCATGTCTGGTCAGTGGACCCATCTGTGATCCGGGAAGACTTGGGGACTCCGATTTTATCAGTGCAGGGAATTTGGGATGGTGTACCCTCGTGACCCAGGAATGTTGTTCAGTAGAAATACAAACCGACCCATGATTGGGCCTGTAAGTTTCAAGACAAGGGGGGAATGAAAGGGCTGGGAGAGACCGAGTCCATGTTCCCTTTGTTCCATGTCCTCCACCTCGTGGAGTCAGGTTCCTGCCCTAGAACCTCTCCAAGAGCCCAACCCACACTTTTGAATTAGCCAATAGAAATGCAAGAGGAAGTAAGCCGCACCCTGCCCCCATGTGCAACCTGACCCCGACCAATCAGCGGAGGCCACACTACCTCACCCCTCCTACCTCTCCCAGGCCCCCTATAAATCAGCGCGTTTGGGGTCTGGGGCTCTCTCTCTCTCCACCTCGACGCTGCGCCGGTGTGTGTGTGTGGGACTGAGCTCGAGCTAGCTCGATTAAAGGCTCTTTGCTTTTGCATCGGACTCGGCTCCCTGATGGTCTTTGGGGATCACGAAATCTGGGCATAACAGATCTACCACTCCTGGGTAAAAGCAGCCCACCAGCTGGACAATCAGCATCCAGACTGGAAGGTGACCTCTGACCTAAACCACCCCCTGTGGATCATCTTCAAAAAGACAGTGGATCCGGCTGCCCAACCTGAATCTCCTTATTCCCTTCTATCTGGATAATTATTGTTTTTGTTTTATTCTAATAGTTTTATTCTGTCTTCATACAAGTGTCGCCAGAACCCCAGACTGGTACCGGGAGGGGAACTTCTCTGCCCTTGCTACTCCTACGACCCCCTTTGGGAAGATGGTGAAGACTCGGGATACCGAACCTCCTTTTTTGTTGCCCCCTTCAGCAGGAAGTAGCTAGAGTGTTGATCTTATCCACAATTGCTGAGTCTTTATAATCCCCAAGGCTAAGAATAGCCTGTGGAACAAGACGGGGGAATGAAAAGGAAAATGGCGGGGGTGGGGGAGGGTTTGCAACCTAGTTCAGTATCTGGTTAAAACTGTAGTCTTACTTCCCCACTCTGACTGACTTGGGTGGAGCTGCAGAGCATAACCCCAGGACTCTGCCACAGCTGACTTGGGTGGAGTTGCTGAGAATGCCCCCAAGACCCCACCAAGACTGACATGGGCAGAGCTTTGGGGACCCTCGGGGGCCCGCTACAGGAGGAAATATATAGGTCAGAGCCTCCCCACGAGTTCAGTTCAGGCTTTGGATCCGGAATTCCCCTGGACTAGCAGATCTGCGAAATAAAGGTTAAACTTTCGTCCCTCAGAGTGCTGGCTGATCGTTCTCCCATGCATTCTGCCACAACAGTTAGATATAAGAATTTAAAACTCAATGGGAAGATCAGAGCTACATGTAATAATTTTGTACTCATCAGTAGACAGATGGTATATGGAATCATTGCATTTAACGAACTCACCAAGGGAAGATTGTAGATAGAAAAAATCAGGACCAAGTTTTTGGTCATTCCCTCATTAAATGTTAGGTAGAGGAGGATACAATAAAGATAGTGAAAAGCTATAAATAAGTAGGAAGAAAAACAGGAGAGCATGGAGTCATAGAAGTCAAGTAAAGTAAGTGCTTTATAAAAAGGGAGAGACTAGCTTAAATGCTATCAGATTATAGAATAAGATGTGGTGAAGGCCTGGGATAGGGCAGGGGCTGGGTGGAGGTGGGTAAGGGAGAAATGGGGGGCATCTCTAATACTGTCAATAATTTTTTTAAAAAAAGGTGAGGAGAGAAGAGAGACCAGTTGATGTGGTCCCAAGAAAATATTTGGTAATCTTGAAAAGTGGTAAGGATGGAAAAGTTTGACTGGATGGTAGCTAAGCATATGTAAGTTTTTAAAGACATTTGGTGGTGAATGGATACAAGCCCAGAATGTATCCTGAAGTTGTTTTCCATAAATAAAACGTATCTTTGGCACCAACTTGTTTCCTTACTTTTACTCATTTTTTATAAAACTGCTTGTGGAAAATAATACAGCTATTTGAGGTTACTGTTTTCATTTACCTTAAAATTATCCAACAATATATATTCATCCTTGTAGCCCCAATATATATTCATTTTTGACTACCCACCCATTGACTCAACCTCTAAGACTGAACTCTAAACAAGGACATTATTATTTCAGCTTCCAGTCTCAAAGCTGACTTTTTGAATCCAGTAGCATAAAATGGACTTAAAATTCCAGACTTTCTGAGAGAGAAAATAAAATTTATAAATTCCAAAATAATGTATGAAAAGCAAATGGAGATTCCAACAAGTTTAGAAGAGGAAATTGAAGCCCTTTGAGAAAGAAGAAGAATAGGAGGACAGTGAAGAAGTAGAGAAAGGGGAGGAGGAAATTAAAATTAGAAGCTCAAGGTCAAGACCCAGCCATATCTACAGATTCTCTCATTTTAGCAGATTTAGCCATATCATATTGAAAATAGACAAAAACAAACAAACAAACAAAAAAAACACAACAACACTGTGTAAGAAAGCAGAGAAACACAGGCTGATACACAGTAACCATGAATATGAGCTACACCTCAACCAATGACCAGAGAAAACTATAAAGAGAGGACAACATGGGGGACAGAAGCAGCTCTAACCAAAGTGAGATGTCTACTTAAGCTTCCCCTTACAGCCAGATTTTGGGTGAAGGAGGATGAAAGAGGTCATACCCTGGTGGGCCAAAATGGAAAATTTAAATTTATGGAATATTTATCCCATGAGACTGAGCTAATCTGAAAGAAACATTTATAAACCAGAGGAGATCGAGTTACTTCTTTTTTTATATATATATATATATTTTATTGATTTTTTACAGAGAGGAAGGGAGAGGGATAGAGAGTTAGAAACATCGATGAGAGAGAAACATCGATCAGCTGCCTCCTGCACACCCCCAACTGGGGATGTGCCCACAAGGTACATGCCCTTGACCAGAATCGAACCTGGGACCCTTCAGTCCGCAGGCCGACGCTCTGTCCACTGAGCCAAACCGGTTAGGGCTCGAGTTACTTCTTGCAAGTTAACTTTTTTTCTGATCATCAGTAAGAATAATGTCTCATAAAGAAGTTTAGTTCAGATATGGATTATATAAGTAATATTTTGCCTATCTGAATTCTGGAATGTTTTAGTTCCAACAAGCTCTGTCGGAGCTGGTTATGTTTTTCCTATATTTAGCAATTTCCTAGAAAATATCTTCATATCTTACTCAAATCTGCCTCTGTACAAGTTTTAGTCAACTTTCATTTTTTTTCTTAAGTATAGAACAGTTAACCACTTTTGCAATGTGACTCCCCTTACAAGTAATTTTAAGTGTTTTTCAAATCACAAGGAAGTTCTCTATGATCCAGTCTATATATTATTCTTAACTTTTTGACATTTGTTTTGAAACTATTTTTAGTGTTTTTGAAGTATTCTTTATCTTTCTTACCTGAGAGTCCCAAACTTGTCAATATTCCAGTAAAAGAGGACTATTCTTTAGAGAAAATAGGAATTCAAATCATTAAAATACCTTTCATTTATAATATATGTCTCTAAAATAAAATGAGTAAACATACCAAAGGAGCATATCTTGGTTTTGGTTGTGGAGGATCCAACTTGCACCGACAGAGATGGTTGATCTTAGGTGATAGCTGTAAAGGCTCACAAGGAGATGGTAGTGAACTTTCTCTTGATGGAGGAACTCTACCTGTAACTGTGAGTTTTCCTCTTTCTTTAAATGTGGTCCTTCTGAACGATGTTTTAAAATCTTTTTTTCTTTCCAGTGCTTCCTTCTTTGAATCTGTAGATACTGCATCTGATTCATAAACTCCTTTCTTTTTAGACCCAGCTTTATACATTGACTCTTCAGATTCAGCATCTGAACTTTTGCTTATTCCAGGCTTTTTTGTGTCTTTCTTGAAAGACACATCAGATTCAACATCAGTAGAGTCTATGTTTTTCATTGCATCCTTTCTCTTGGAATCTTTCTTTGAAATTCTATTAGCTTTCTTTGGATCTTTCTTATCCCTTTTTGACTCCCAATCAGATTCAGTTTCACTAGACTCTTCAGACTTCATTGCAGACTTCTTTTTGTCACTTTTCTTTAACCCTTTCTTATTATTTTTTTCATCTTTTTCACCCTTTTTTGTAATCCCTTCAGATTCAGGATCATCATCAGTTGACAATGCTTCCTTCTTGATATCCTTTTTCTTGTCATCTTTCTTAGAAGCTTTCTTAATTTTCTTTGAATCTTTCTTACTTTTTTTTGACTCCAATTCAGACCCAGATTCCGCATCAGTAGACTCTGTGTCCTTTGCATTCTTCTTCTTCTTGCTGCCTTTCCTTCTACCTTTTTTATCCTTCTTTGCATCTTTTGAATCTGAAGATTCAGCATCAGAACTTTTCTTTGATTCTTTCTTTGAAGGCTTCTTTGAATTATTCTGTGAGTAATTCTTTAACCACATATCAAATTCCATAGATTCAGCACCAGACTCCTCTAAATATAGCATTAAATTCATATCGGAATTATTTTTTGAGCAAGCCTCAGATTTGGCATTAGAATTGTTCTTTGAGCTCTTAGAATCCTTTTTTGTACATATGGGTTCAATATCTGTATCCTTGGAATTTATGAAAGCTCTACTATTTTTGGGATGCATCATTAAGACTGTCTGAGAATCTTTGGATTTTGGATTTGTCCCAGATTTGTACTTTGACTTCTTAAATAGTTCACTTGCATGTGATGATTTTGATGGAGTTTTATCTTCTTTGTTTGCTATTTTAGATTTTTTATCATTTCCTGTTTCCTTGGATTCTATAGTTGTCTCATGTGGGCAAGTATTTTTCTTGGAATTTTTCTTAAATGTTATTTTTTCATTGTCATCTTTCAATTTTTCAGGATGGGCTTTAAGAGTATAGGGATATCTAAATGGAGCCTGTTGCCTGAGAGTGAAGTAATTAGATGGCCTTTGGAAATTTTTTCTTAAAAAATGCCATATCCATGTATGAGCTGGCTTATGGACTTCCTCCAATTTTCTTTTATCATATCTCTAAAAAGATTGGTTAGAATAACAACAAGAATTTTTGACAATGCAATATACAGATAATGTATCCTAGAATTGTATACTTGAAACCTATATGCTTTTATTAACCAATGTCACCCCAATAAATTTTATTTAAAATTTTTCATGAAATTGAAAACAATTATATATTAAAAATTGAAAATAAGTTTGGTTTCGTATTAACCATCCAATTAAAACTTATTTTTTCCAATGTCCTATATGTGTTTATATGAGACTAGAGGCCCAGTGCATGAAAATTCATGCACTGGAGGGGGGTCCCTCAGCCTGGCCTGCCCCCTCTTACAGTCCGGGAGCCCTCAGGGGTGGGAGGTGACCCGGTGATCAGGAGAAGGTGATGCCTCATGACACCTCTGCTGCTGCCACTGCCGGCAGCGCAAGCCTCAGCCAGCCCTGGTTATCTGAGCCTCGGGTGGCCCTGGGTGGCTGGGCAACTGCCATCTGAGGCTTACCTGCACCTTGGGCTGGCCCTGGGTGGCAGGGAAGCTACCATCTGAGGCTTGCCTGTGCCTCAGGCCAGCCCTGGGCAGCTGGGGCTGAGGGGATTGGGGGACTCTGGAGGCAGGCACACGGAGTGGCTGGGCCCACCCTGTCACCCTGGCAGGGCTGAGGGGACTGGGTGCCACAATCTTGTGGCTGTGGGTGCCTCCATATTTGAAGGCAGGGCAGTCAATTAGCATATTCCCTCCTTATTGGCTTTGGGTGCTGCCATCTTTGAGGGGAGGGCAGTCAATTAGCATATTCCCTTCTTATTGGCTGTGGGTGCTTCCATCTTTTGAGATGGTGTGGGGGTCAATTAGCATATTCCCTCTTTAATAGCTAGGATAACTCTACTTTGCAAATAAAATTACTTTAGGAGAAATGTTATTCACATATTGATTTATATTGGAATTGAAGCAGACCAACAATGATCCATGATATTTCAGGGTGTGTATTTACAATTGATAGTGAGTTAATTTTGGACCCCCAATATGGGAGAGACCTCTTGGAATATTTTGTGTACCTTTCACCCTCAAGTTAGTTAATAAATAAACTTATGCCCATCAAGATTGCCATGCCAATTCTTGTGATAGCTGTAGTCTTCAAACTAAGCCTCATTTCTACTCCTGCTTTAAAGGTCTCTGATCAACTTAAAAGCCTATGAACCCTGCTGTGAAGTGTTGTCAAAAGCAAAGACATAGAATAAAACAAATCTTTGATTCACATTAATTTGTGTAGCAGTAGTGTAGTTTTTTTTCCACTCCCACCCAACATTTGTCATAGTGGATTCATAGATTAATTTTACATTTACTTCTTATATTCTTTCAACTATTCAGTAGAGTCATCACCAGTCAATGAACTGGTCATAAGGAATTAAAGTAAGATGATAAAGAAAAAACATGCACTTAAATCACTACAGATGTAATGAATAGCTCTTGAATAAATGTATTGAATGTAATGATGCTTTTGGATATGTTTTTAAAACATAATTTGATAACAGCATGGATTGACCTCTGAGAACTAGTCTTTCTTTTGGCTGCTGCTAACTTCACTTTATAAAAGTAGTAAAAAAAACTTGATCCTCCCAGTATCTAGTATCCTTAGAGCCAGATTAAGGAAAAAGGAGAGGCTCTGAAACCTCATCAAGAGCAACTCCTGTTCTGAGTTTCAAATTTTTTGTTTTTGCATCTGGTAAAAATTTTCTGAGATATCCCACCATTTGCAGTATTTGATTATCTAGCTTGCCTGTCCTTTTAGCTATATAATGCTGTTGAAATGGAGAGCCACATATAAATAAAAGTTTTATCTGAAAGAGATGAGAGAAACCTGATTTATGGAAAATTATACATTTAAAAATATCTGCTACCAATAGTTAGTAAAATTCAAATTACATATGTTTATATTTAAATAATATATTATCTTAGAGTTAGTTTTAAAATACCCTTTTCAGTACTTACAGGAACTGTGATTTGTAATTCTGAAGGTCTTGATCTCTTTTTTCTACCTGGCTGAGGTGGTTTGGGAAATGTCAAAGTGAAACATTCTTGATTCCATAATTTTCTGCTTGATTCTCTGACTAACATAAGAGAAGACAATAAATAATTTACAATTAGCAGGAATACTTTCATAAACACTGAGATACCCATGAGTAAGGAATATATTGTTTAGATTAAACTAAGTTATAACTCAAAATATCCCTTTTCTTTCTGGAGTCTGTAGTTTCTTTGAATATCAATTAGGGACTTCAATGAGATTTTCCATAAAAGATTATGTCCCCATCTGCAATAACTATGTTTAAAAATAGCATTTGTAATCTAAAAATAATTAAATCTATTGGGATGACAATGGTTAATAAGATTATATAGGTTTCAAGTGTACAATTTTACGATATATCATTTGTACATTGCATTGGGTGTCCACCACATTATTTAATCCTCAAATCTTCCATCATGTGTATAATTTAATTTTCTAGATTAAACCAATTTTTACAGATAGATGTTTAAATAATAATAGTCAAAATAGTACAACAATAGGAATGGAAAAGAGAGGAAGATTCACTTTTTATTTTCAAACATCTTCATAATCTCCTCTATCTTGGTTTACTTCTTTTGTGTACTTTTGGTTAGGTTGCAGACAATATGACTACTTTCATAGTCTCCATAATAGCTAACACAGGCTGAACATAAAGTAAATAGTAAAAATCTCAATTGATTATATCTAATTGTTTATTTCAGCACTCCTCTGACCTCAGTGTTATTCCAAGACACAAGAATTAGGGCCACAGACCAAAATAATCCATTCAGTTCTGTGAACTCTATTTTAAAAAGAGGAGACTTGATATTGTGTGTGAACACACAATGTAATATAGAGAAGATGTATTATAGAATTGTATACTTGAAACATAATTTTATTAACTATTGTTACCCAAATAAATTTAATCAAATTCATTAAAGGAACATATACACACTTTAGGGTATCCCGAATAGAGTGATCAAGGGGATCACATTATGTGATAGCTCTGAGAAAAGAGAACTGGTGAGGTAACTAAGGACAGTCCTAAAGATGGGGACACTGTGCTCTCTATTTTTAAATATTTAAGGAGATGTTATATAGAAGAATAGTAGTAAAGCATTTATTGAATAGTTGTAACTGCTAACATAAAATAGTGCTTATTATGTATCAGACAGTGTTTTAAGCACTTTATACAGATCACCTCATTTAATCCTCAAACAACAATTTGAATTAGATAATATAATTTATTAGAGGCCCGGTGTATAAAATTCGTGCCGGGGGGGGGGGGGTCCTCTCAGCCCAGCCTGCACCCTCTCCAATCCAGGACCCCTTGGGGGATGTCCCAGGAATAAGGCCTAAACTGGCAGTCAGACATCCCTCTCACAATCCTGGACTTCTGGCTCCTAACCACGCACCAGCCTGCCTGCCTGATCACCCCTCATTGCCCCCCCTGCTGGCCTTGTTGCCCCTAACTGCCCCCCTGCTGGCCTGATCACCCCTAATTGCCTCTGCCTGCTGGCCTGATCGCCTCCAACTACCACCCCCCCAACCCCACTGGCCCGGTTGCCCACAACTGCCCTCACTTATGGCCTGGTCATACCACGCAGCCTGCTGTCCAGTAGTTTGGTCACCTCTCACTAACCCCCCTGCTGGCCTGGTTGCCCCATGCAGCCTGCTGTTTGGTTGTTTGGTTGTCCCTCACTGCACCCCCCCCCCCCCAGCCGGCCTGGTCGGCCCACACAGCCTGCTGTTTGGTCGACTGGTTGTTTTGGTTGTCACCTCACTTCCCCCCGCTGCAGGCCTAGTCACCCCCAATGTCCCTCCTGCCAGCCTGGTCACCCCACGCAGCCTGCTGCTCAGTCATTTGGTTGCCCCTCACTAATACCCCTGCCAGTCTGATCACCCCACATAGCCTATTCAGTCATTCGTTCAGTTGTGACAGTCGCTTAGGCTTTTATATAGATAGATAATTGCCTCTATTTTACAGATGTAGAAAAATAAAGTACTAAGAGACTTTAAATTATTTGATCAAAATCATAAAGTACAAGCTTTAAAATTCAAACAGATATTTTGGGTCCAGTGTCTATTCTCTTAATCACAAAGTTAGAGACTTATTTCTGGAATTTCTTGAAGGAAGATCTAGAACCAATGGGTAAACATTGTAGCAATGAAGATAGATTTAAACTCAATATACTAGGAAGAACTTTCTGAAAGTTGTATTTGTATAACAAATGGATCATCCACTTCATTTTTCTAACTGTATTTTCCTTTTCTAATTTTCATTTTGTTATAGTTAATTTTAAACACAAAGGAGCCTTATGAAACTAAGGTTGTTTTTATAATGAGGAAGAGCATATTAAATATTATCTTTTAAAATAATGCGTACAAACTCACATCAAGGCCAGAAATATTTTACAAATGCACACATACCAACATAAAAACACACATTCACATATATGATTTTCCTAAATTTTAACAAAAATTCAATATATTTTATGCTTTATCATATTGAATTGAAGATACTAGTAATTTACCAATAAATTTATTTTCAAATATAATCTAAAAGATATTGAACTCCAAAGACTAAAATTTCTTACTTGGCATGGAATTATCATATGCTTTGATGTTTACTGCTTGTCTGTTAGAAGAAAAAAGAAAATGCTTTAATTGAATTTGTACTATGGATAATAATAATAGTGCTAATTACTATTAATTAGTAATTATTAATAACTCTCAATAATAAAACAGAAATTTTATGAATTATCTGATTTCCATTTTCTAAAAATGTATACTTAACGTTCATATCACATCTTTCCTCTAAATCAAGTTATATATGAATAAAAGCATATTTTTACCAGAAACTTCAACAAAAATAGTGGAACAAAAGATAAAATAAGAGAGAGAAACCAAGATGGCGGCATAGGTAAACACCTAAACTGCTGCCTCACACAACAATTTCAAAACTACAACTAAAAGACAGAACAGACACCATCCAGAACCACAGGAAAGCTGGCTGAGTGAAAATTCTAAAACTAGAAGGAAAGAGAAAAGCTCACAGAGAATTGGAGGTACAGCAAAGGGTCTTTGTGCACACAGAGAGGAAGGGCGGCTGAGAGCCTGGCTGACTTTCTCTAGCGGAAGGGGGAAGGAAGCCCCCGACCGCACTGAACCCCAGTTCTGACTGCACTGAACCCCAGTTCCGGGCGAGCCCCTGGGGACCCACGCACTTACGGGGGGAGTCTGGACTCTCAGGCGGAGACTCGAGCTGGGAAAGGCAGAAGTCTGAAGGCGCGCGGGCCAGTGCGCACAAAGGCTGCGGAGGTTGCCACAGGCTTTCCCTAGTGGAAGGGAGTCAGAGGCTCCTGACTACACTGAGCCCCAGTTCTGACTGCAGTGAACCCCGGTTCCAGGCGAGCCCCTGGGGACCCACACTCTTGTGGGGGGAGTCTGGACTCTCAGGCGGAGACTCGAGCTGGGAAAGGCAGAGGTCTGAAGGCGCGCACATGCGCGCAAGGGCAAGGCTGACGGGAAGCCAAGACTGAGACTCCACCCCATCCAAGCTGAGCACAGAGGCTATTGCAATTTGGCAAGTCTAATCCTATAAGGCTGTCTCCAGCACCGAACTTCTCCCAGCATAGACACAGCTGATCCTTACAGCCAACTGGCCTGGAGGTCAATTCTTCCCAGTGATACCAACAACAATAAAGACTTAATTACAACAAGGCTGTACACACAGTCCACAAAGGGGTGCACCAAGAGTGTCCACCTCAGGTTAACTGGGGAGGCAGACCCACTGGGCCATATTGGAAACCTAGCACACAAATCTACCTTACCAACTCAGGGAAGCAGTGAAAATGCGGCGTCAAAGAATCAGATCACAAACGAAAGAAATGGAGGAAAACAAATGACTGGATATAGAATTCAAAACCACGGTTATAAGGCTTTTTAAGACTATCCTAGAAAAGGCCGATAAATATAACGAGACCCTCGAAGATATGAAAAAGGACCAACTAGAAATTAAACATACACTGACTGAAATAAAAAATATTATACAGAGACCCAAAAACAGACAAGAGGAACACAAAAATCAAGTCAAAGAATTGAAATACAAAGAAGCAAAAAACACTCAACCGAAAAAGCAAAAAGCAAAAAAAAATTCCAAAAAGTTGAAGATAATGTAAGAAGACTCTGGGACAACTTCAAGCGTACCAACATCAGAATTATGGGGGTGCCAGAAGAAGAGAGAGAGCAAGATACTGAAAACCTATTTGAAGAAATAATGACCGAAAACTTCCCCCACCTGGTGAAAGAAATAGACTTACAAGTCCAGGAAGCCCACAGAACCCCAAACAAAAGGAATCCAAAGAGGACCACACCAAGACACATCGTAATTAAAATGCCAAGAGCAAAAGACAAAGAGAGAATATTAAAAGCAGCAAGAGAAAAACAGTTAGTTACCTACAAGGGAGCACCCATACGACTGTCAGCTGACTTCTCAACAGAAACTATGCAGGCCAGACGGGAGTGGCAAGAAATTTTCAATGTGATGAATAGCAAGAACCTACAACCAAGATTACTCTACCCAGCAAAGCTATCATTCAGAATTGAAGGGCAGATAAAGAGCTTCACAGATAAGAAAAAGCTGAAGGAGTTCATCACCACCAAACCAGTATTATATGAAATGCTGAAAGGTATTCTTAAAGAAGAGGAAGAAGAAAAAAGTAAAGAGAAAAATTATGAACAACAAATACATATCTATCAACAAGCAAACCTAAAAATCAAGTGAATTAAAAACCTGAGGAACAGAATAATCTGCTGAATATAATAGAATCAGGGGCATAGAAAGAGAGTGGACTGATAATTCTCAGGGGGAAAGGGGTATGGGGGGTTCATGAAGAGACTGGACAAAAATCATACACCTATGAATGAGGACAGTGGGGGGGAGGTAAAGGCAGAAGGTGGGGTAAGAAATGGGTGGAGGGGAGCTATGGGGGGAAAAAGGAGAAATAATTGTAATAATCTGAATAAAGATTTATTTTAAAAAAAAGATAAAATAAAAACATTAATTTGACGTATTCTAAAACATATAAAATACTAGAGGTCCGGTGCATGAAATTCATGCACGGGGGGGGGGGGTGTCCCTCAGCCCAGGATGCACCCTCTCCAATCAGGGACCCCTCAAGGGATCGGTCCTAAATGGGCAGTCGGACATCCCTTTCACAATCCAGGAATGCTGGCTCCCAACTGCTCACCTGCCTGCCTGCCTGATTGCCCCTAACTGCTTCTGCCTGCCAGCCTGATCACCCCCTAACCACTCTCCTGCCAGCCTGATCGACGCCTAACTACTCCTCTGCCAGCGCAATTGCCACTAACTGCCCTCCCCTGCAGGCCTTGTCCCTCCCAACTGCCCTCCCCTGCAGGCCTGGATGCCTCCAACAACCCTCCCCTGCTGGCCTGGTCACCCCCAACTGCACTCCCCTGCAGGCCTGGTCACCCCTAACTGCCCTCCCCTGCTGGCCTTTTTGCCCCCAACTGCCCTCCCCTGCTGGCCTGGTCGCCCCTAACTGCCCTCCCTTGCTGGCCTGTTTGCCCCCAACTGCCCTCCCCTGCAGTCCTGGTCCCTCCTAACTGCCCCCCCTTGCCAGCCTAGTTGTCCCCAACTGTCCTCCCCGCAGGCCTGGTCCCTCCCAACTGCCCTCCCCTGCTGGCCTTATCGCCCACAACTGCCCTCCCCTACTGGCCATCTTGTGTCCACATGGTGGCGGCCATCTTGGACCACTTGGGGGCAGCCATCTTGTGTGTTGGAGTGACAGTCAATTTGCATATTAGGCTTTTATTATATAGGCTTTTATTTAATTATATAGAACAGTAAATCCAAACAGTATTAACTCTAATTTTTCAATGAAAAAGTTTAAAATGGTAATAACCCACATATTTTCTACATTCACTAAATAAGTTAAAAAAATCTTCATTTTGATGTTTTCTCAGTACTTACATAAAATCAAACCACTAATGATGTGTGATAGTGGCATATACTATAACAGTGTATCTGTATTTTGAATTGTTCTTACACACAGGAGAAGATGATCCATGATATGTCCTATCTGGAAAGTGCCAATTTGATCTGGTAATAATTATATTGTCTACTGAGGATATACATTACAAAATTTATTTTTTAAATAATACTTTCTTATTAGTTAGCAAGGATAGTGAGTTGTGAACACTCTATAATCTGATATTATACTTATATACATGTTTGCTCCAGAGCTTTTTAATTTACTTTTCTAAACTATCAAATTAGTAAACAAAAAATAAGTAAAATTATTCCAACATATTTATGTTTGAGTTATACATATTTTCATTTCCTAAGTAAAGCTATAGTCTGCAGCCCAAATACTAGTCTATACTCATTATTAAATAACTACTGACTTACTTAGGAAAGATTTTGGAGATACTGAGTAATTAACATATGTAGCCCAGTTGTTCTCAACTGAAGGTTAATGTCAGAATTAACTTGGAATTTTTTTAAAAATGTAAACATTCTTGAGAACTCCTAGATTCATGAAGCAGAATCTCTGGGTGTGCTTAATCAAGTATGCATTTACATTTTTTCTCTGGTAATTTGGATATTCAGTTCTGGTTACAAATCACAGCTCTGAATGGTCTCGGGGGAAGATATTATGGCCTGTGATCCTGGGAATTTAAGTTTGGAAGTCTGGCATGCTAATTGATCAATGCTTTCATATTCTTAGAAAAAGACACATTACACCTACATTGATTTTTCACTTCCTTTCTACAGTGTAGTGTTTTCAACACTTTCTTTTTAGTACAACTTATGTATAATTTATATTCTACTATAATAATATAGTTTATATAAATCATACATTAAGATAGACAAATTTTAAAGATTAAATAAATCATATAAATTGAAATCATAGTATTTTATTCACACACTTCGATGGATTAATTTCACATGTACCTCAATTTGGAGAACACTAGAAAAAGCAATCAAGAAAGAGTGAGAAAAGGGATGATTTTGCCATATATTACGGCATGATTGCTTTACATAAATGTGGGCTTTGCATTAGGTTATTAGAAGATCAAATATGATTAAACGTCCAAATAGTTTTCTTTCTTTAAAACATATTAGGTTTTTAAATTTTATAAATTATTCTGTGGATATTTTTGGTACATGACCCCAAGCTATATCTTGACATAAGGGAGAAAATGAGTGATAGATGCCAGAAGACAATGGAATAATATTTTTAAAGTTAAAAAAGAAAAAAATGTCAATTTAGGACTTTTTCCACAGCAAACATCTATACTAATAAAAGGGTAATATGCTATTTAGACCAGGTTGACAGGACATCTTCCGGACATCCGACTTCCTTCTGGACAAAGCCACGGTGGTGGGGGCCAAGGCAGAGGTGGTTAGGGGTGATCAGGCTGTCAGGGGAGCAAGCAGTTAGGGGTGAGATCAGGCCAGCAGAGGAGCAAGCAGTTAGGGGCGAGATCAGGTCAGCACGGGGGAGCAAGCAGATAGGGGCATAATCAGGCTGGTGCGGGAGAGCAAGCAGTTAAAGGGTGACCAGGCCATCAGGAGAGGGCAGTTGGGAGAGACCAGGCCAGCAAGGAAGGGCAGTTGGGGGGCAACCACTCTGGCAGAGGAGGGCAGTTGGGGGCGACCAGGCCGGCAGGGGAGGACACTTGGAGGTGATCAGGCTGGCAGGGGAGTGATTAGGCTGGCAGGCAAGGTGGTTATGGGCAATCAGGCAATCAGGCTGAGGTGATTAGGGGTGATCAGGCAGGCAGGCTGGTGAGCAGTTAGGAGCCAGCAGTCCTGGATTGTGAGAGGGATGTCTGACTGCTGGTTTAGGCCTGATCCCAGGATTGGGCTTAAACCATCAGTTGGACATCCCCTGAGGGGACCCAAATTGGAGACGGTGCAGGCCAGGCTGAGGGACACCCCCTCATGCATGAATTTCATGAACTGGGCCTCTAGTCTATATATATGAAAGCATAAGCAGCGAGCTGAGCAGTAAGGAATGAGCAGGCGGGCAGTAAGGAGCAAGGAGGTGGGTGGTAAGGAGCGAGCAGATGGGCAGTTAGGAGCAAGCAGGCAGGTGGTTAGGAGTGAGGGGTCTCAGATTGTGAGAGGGATGTCTGACTACTGCATGTCCAACTGCAGGGATCAGGCCTAACCTGGTAGCTGGACATTCCCTGAGGGGTCCTGCATTGCGAGAGGGATGTCTGACTGCCTGATGTCTGATTGCAGGGATTGGGCATAAACTGGCAGTCGAACATCCCTCTCACAATCCAGGACCCCTCACGGGATGTATGACTGCCAGATTAGTCCTGATCCTGGATTGTGAGAGGATGCATGTATAGCTGAGGGACCCCTGCCCCAGTGCATGAATTTCATGCACTGGGCCTCTAATCTATACATATAAAAGACTAATATGCAAAGTGTCCCCTTGGCAGTTTGACTGGGAGACTGGGAGTTCGATCATTCATTATGACATGTGCTAACCGCCAGGGCGCAGCACCCATGGAACAAAGGAAGGCCCCAACTGGTAGCTGGCAGCCAAGGGAAGGAAGGCCCCGAAAGGCCCTGATTGCTGGCCAGGCTTAGGGTCCCTACATGTGCATGAATTTCATGCAGTGGGCCTCTTATCAATAATAACCATAAATGTAAATGGAAAAAAATGCTCCAATTAAAAGATATAGTGGAAGCAGAATAGATAAGAAAACATGACCCATGTATATGTTTTCTACAAGAGACCCACCTCAGAACAAAAGATTCACACAAGCTGCAAGTAAAGGACTTGAAACAATATTCCAAGCAAAATGAAATGAAATAAAAGCTTGGATAGCAATACCTATATCTGACATAATACATTTCAAAACAAAGATCATAAAAAATACAAAGAAGGTCACTATATAATACTAAAGGTATCGATCCAACAAGAAGTCATAATCCTGATAAACATATATGCACCCAATATACGAGAACCTACATATATATGTGTGTGTGTGTGTGTGTGTGTGTGTGTGTGTATGTGTGTATATATATATATATGTGTATATATATGGATATATATATAAGCATATCTATAATAACAAAAGCTTAATATGCTAATTAGACCGGACAGCTGAACGACTTTCCACACATCCTTCCAGATGACCTTCTGGATGAAGCTGGGGCTGCGAGGGCCGAGGGCAGCCTCTACAGCTGCGAGGGCCAAGGGCAGCTGCCACGGCTGCAAGGACTGAGCCCCTTGTACAAATTTTGTGCTTTGGGGCTCTAGTATATATATGTATATACACACACACATATATATATATACATATACATATATACAGCAAAATATACATTATTCACAAGTTCATATGGAACATTCCCAAAATATACAACTTGTTAGGAAACAAAATAAGTCTTAGCTTATTCAATATTGAAATCATATAAAGCAGTTTCTCAGATCACAATGTCATGGAACTAGAAATGAACTAAAATAAAATGCCTAAAAACAGTTCAAACACATGAAGGGAAATGACATGTAATTTAAAAATGAATGGATTAACACTGAGATCAAAGAAGCAATAAAAAATCACCTGAATGCAAATGAAAATGGACACACAAAAATCCAAAATTTATGGGACACAGCAAAAGCAGTCTTGAGAATAATGTTAATACTATTATAGCGCTACCTAAAGAAGCAAGAAGAATCTCAAATAAACATGATCTAGAAAAAGAACAACAAAAACAAAAAAGCCCACAGTAAATAGAAAGAAGGAAATAATAAAGATGAGAGTGGAAATAACTGTCATGGAGACTATACAAAAGAGCAATGAAACAAAGAGCGGTTTCTTTGAAAGGATAAATTGATTAAAAAAAACTTTATCCAGACTCATTAAGCAACAAAGAGAGAGGACCCAAACAAATAAAATCAGAAATGAATGCAGTGAAGTAACAACTAACACCAGAAAAAAAAAGAAATAATTATAAGAAAATACTATGAACAACCATATGCCAACAAATTGAACAGCCTGGGCAAAATGGAAAAATTCCTACAAACATACAAACTGAATCAGGAAGAATCAGAAAACTGAATAGACCAATAACAAATGAAATGGAAGCAGCAGTAAAAACAAAAACAAAAAAACCCTCACAAGCAAAAGAATCAGATGGAAAATTTTACCAAATATTCAAGGAACTAACACCTATCCTTCTCAAAATATTCCAAAAATTTCTAGAGGAAGGCCAACTTCCATGCTCTTTTTACCAGGTGCATTATCCTAATTCCAAAATCAGATAAAGACATTACAAAGAAACAAAATTATAGGCCAATATCCCTATTAAATATAGATGCTAAGAGCTTCAAAAATATTACAAATATGATCCAGCAACGCCATTAAAAAGATCAAACACAATGAACAAGTGTGATTTATTCCAGTGGTGCAAGTTTGGTACAATATTCACAAATCAATAAATGTGCTACATCACATAAGCTAAATGAAAGATAAAAATCACATGATGCTATCAATTGATTCAGAAAAGGCATTTGAAAAATCTAGCACCCATTTATGATAACTCTCAGCAAAGTGGGAATTGAGTGATGATACCTCAATATATTACAAAAATATATGAAAAACCTACAGCCAATATCATACTCAATGGGCAAAAACTAAAATTCTTTCCCTAAAGACTAGGAACAAGACAGGGATGTCTGCTTTCACCACTCTTATTCAACATAGTAGCTGAAGTCCTAGCCACAATGATCAGATTAGAAGAAAAAATAAAAGGAATCCATATTAATAGGAGGAAGTAAAATGTCATTATTCACAGATGACTTAGTATTGTAGTTAGAAAACCCTAATGACTCCACACACACACGCACACACACACACACACACACACACACACACACACACACACACACACACGACAACAACAACAAACAAACAGCTAAATCTGATAAATGAATTCAGAAAAGTATCAGGATACAAAATTAATATGCAGAAATTTGAGGCATTTTTATACACCAATAATGAACTATCAGAAAGAGCAACAAAGAAAACAATCCCATTTATTATTGCAACCAACAAAAAATAAGTTACCCAGGAATAAACTTAACCAAGGAGGTAAAAGAAATGTACTCAGAAAACTATATAACATTGAAAAAAAGTATCTGAGGAAGATACAAATAAGTGGAAGCATATACCATGTGCATAGATTGGATGACTTGACATTAAAATGTCCATACTACCCAAAGCCATCTGTAGACTCAACATGATTCCTATTAAAACACCAATGGCATATTTCACAGATCTAGAACAAATATTCCAAAAATTTAAATGGAACCAAAATAGACCACAATTAGCCTCATCAATCTTGAGAAAGAAGAACAAAGTTAGAGAGATCATAATACCAGATACAAAACTATATTAGAAAGCTACTGTAATTAAAACATCATGATACTGGCACTAGAAAAGGCAAGTAGATCAATGAAACAGAACAGAGGGCCCAGAAATCAACCAACAGCCATCTGGTCAGTTAATATTTGACAAAGGGTGCAAACAAAGTACAATGGAGTGAAAAAGAGTCTCTTTAATAAATGGTTTTGGGAAAATTAGATAGGTGCATGCCAAATAATAAAACTAGAGAACCAAATTACACTATACACAAGAATAAACTCAAAATCATTACATGATTTAAATGTAAGTCACAATACCATAAAAGTCCTAGAAAAAAACATAGACAATAAAATCTCTCACATTTGTGTAGTAATATTTTTACTGATATTTCTCCTAGGGCAAGGAAATTAAAGGAAAATATAAACAAATGGAACTACGTCGAACTGAAAAACTTCTGCAAATCTAATGAATTCATCAACAAAATGAAAATGGAACTCACTGTATGGGAGAATGTATTCATCAATGATACATCTGATATGGGGTTATTTTCTAAAACATATAAACAACTTATACAACTCAGCACCAGGAAGACAAATAATCTGATTAAAAATGGGTAAAAAGAATTGACTTCAAGATGGTGACTGGAAAGAAGGCAGAGAGGGAGAATGTGTGAGAGAGAGAGGGAGTGATAGAGGAGTGTGTGGACTTGGTGTGTGTGTGTGTGTGTGTGTGTGTGTGTGTGTGTGTGTGAGAGAGAGAGAGAGAGAGAGAGAGAGAGAGAGAGAGAGAGAGAGAGCTAGGGACAGTTGGATCCCGAAGTTCTTCTGGGGAGCTGCCAGACTGGGCAGTCTTACACTGCGAAACCCCGCTGCCACTGCAAACACTCCAGGGTGGCCAACGTGGGCACAGAAACCACATCATCTTGAAGAACATAACTGCTTGTGACTATTATCCTAGCCTCACCACCACCAGAAATCTGGTCTCAGATGCAAACCTGGACCCTACAACCACTCAGGACAAAGACCTGCGACCACAGCTGCAGACCCACAGACACCAAGATTCCATATATCCCAGCCACAGATTTCTGTGAGTCATAGAGCCCATCCCCCTCCCCTATGGCCTGCTGCAGCAACATAGGAACTGGTAGACCTCTTTACACAAGCAGGCCTCCTGCGGACACAGGGTGACTGTGTGACTTAACTTTGACTCTGGGTGTGTGCACACAGGAGTCTGTTTCCCGCAGCACAGGAGTGGGCCTCCCGCCAACACAGGGCGGGTGCACTACTTGACTTTGACTCTGGGTGCGTGCACACGGGAGTCTGTTTCCCGCAGCTCAGGAGTGGGCCTCCCGCCGACACAGGGTGGCTGTGCAACCAAGCCCCCAAAGCAGGCTGGGGACCCTGATTCTCTGCGCAAGAGGCAGCCCTGAGCACCATTGACTTGACTCTCGGCAGGCACATGCAGGTACTCTGTTTCTCATTGCACATGCATGGGATCCCTGATTCTCAGTGCATGCACACTAAGCACCAGTGATTCCAGTTCTTGGTGCATGCACACACAGGGACCCTGATTCTCAGTGTGAGGCCACACCAAGCAACAGAGACTCCAATACTCTATTCTCAGCATGTGAACATGGGGACTCTGTCACCTGGCACATGCTAGGGGACTCTGATATCAGTGCACACCTGTGGGGACTTTTTTTCAGCACAGTGCATGCAGGGTCCCTGATTACAGGTGAACGCAGGAGGCCACACTGAGCATTGGTGACTCTGATTCTCGACGCATGTGGCTCCCACTGACCCATAGCAACCACACGTCTCAGTATCAGAGCTCCTCAATGACACTTGTGTGGCACAATGCTCCCAATGCACATGGCTCAGGCCCCAAAAACTTGACATTTGAACCTTCTGGTGATAGTTAGAATGGGGAGACAATGAAACAATCCCCAGAGGAAAGAAAAAGAAGAATCACTAAGAAAGGAAATAAGTGGAACAGAAGCATGCAATATGACAGAAAAAGAATTCAGAGCAATGGTCATAGAGTTCATAAACTGGATGGACTAGAAAATCAACAACCTATGCAAAAATCAGAAAGAAATCAAAAGTGATATAGCTATAATCAAAAATGTTATTGAAGGTTTCAACAGTAGACTAGAAGAAGAGGAGGACTGAATTAGTGAGTTAGAAGATAAGGTAGATAAACAAGCCCAATCAGAACACCAACTGGAGAAAAAAATTAAAAAGCAGGAGGAGAGCCTAAGGGAGCTTTGGGACAACATGAAAGAAAGTAACATACAAAGTATAGAGGTGCCAGAAGGACAGGAAGATCAGCAATAATTAGAGAATTTATTTGAAGAAATAATGACAGAAAACTTCCCTGATATGGGGAAGAAAAAAGTCACACAAGTACAGAGTGTCCCAAGCAAGATGAATCAGAAAAGACCCACACCAAGATACATCATAATTACAATGGCAAATGTTGATGACAAAGAAAGAATCTTAAAGGCTGCAAGAGAGAGACAGAGAGTTACCTACAAATGATCCTCCATCAGATTATCAAATGATTTCTCAACAAAAGCACATGAAGCTAGAAGGGAATGGAAGGAATATTACAAAATGATGCAAAGCAAAAGACTGAATCCAAAAATACTCAATCCAGCAAGACTAACAATTAAAATTGAAGGGGAAATCAGGAGCTTCACAGACAAACCAAAAAATGCTAAGGGGGTTTATCACTACAAAGCCAGCAATGCCAGAAATACTAAAGGGAATGCTGTAAAAAGAAGAAATAGAAAGGGAGGAAGGAACACAGTCATAAAGTACAGAAATGGCTACAAAAAAGTACCTATCAATAACAACATTAGATGTAAATGGATTAAATACTCCAATCAAAAGAAAATGAGTGACTGAAAGGATAAGAAACTGTGACCCAAATATATACTGTCTACAAGAGACCCACCTCAGAAAAAGGGACTCACACAGACTGAAAGTGAAGGGTTGGAAAAATATCAGGCAAATGGAAATGAAAAATGCTGGGGTAGCAATACTTACATCTGAAAAAATAGACCTCAAAGTGAAGACCATAACAAGAGACAAGGAAGGCAACTTCATAATTCTAAAGGGATTAATACAACAAGAGGATGTAACTCTGGGAAACATATGTGCACCCAATGCAGGAGCACCCAAATACTTAAAAAAAAAAAAAAAAACACTTCTTAAAAAAAAAAACTTCTGGAAGATATCAGGGGAGAGATTGACAGCAATACAATCCTAGTAGGAGACTTTAATACACCATTAACATCACTGGATAATCCTCTAGACAAAAAATTACCAAAGCAACAGGAATCCTAAAAGACTCACTAGATCAGATGGACTTAATTGACATCTTTAGAACATTCCACCCCACAGTTACAGAATATATATTCTTCTCAAGCACACATTAGACATTTTCAAAGATAAACCACATATTGGGTCACAGGAAAAATCTCTCCAAATTCAAGAAGATCGAAATCATATCAAGCATCTTCTCAGGTCACAATGGCATAAAATTAGAAATCAACTACAATAAAAACAACCACAGAAATTCAAATACTTGGAGGCTGAATAGCGTACTATAAAGCAATGAGTTGGTTATCAAAGAGATGAAAGAAAAAATATAAAACATCCTGGAAACAAACAACAATGAAAACAAAACAATCCAAAATCTTTGGGACACAGTGAAAGCAGTACTGAGATGAAAGTTCATAGCATTAAAGGCCTACCTAAAAAACACACACAGACACACACACACACACACACACACACACACACAAGAAAATAAGGTAACAAACCATCTAACTTGACAACTTGAAGAATTAGAAAGAGAACAACAAGAAAAGCTCAGAGTGGGCAGAAAGAAAGAAATAATAAAAATCAGAGTGGAAATAAATGACATAGACCAAAAAAAAAAAAAAAATACAAAAGATCAATGAAACCAAGAGCTGGTTCTTTGAAAGGATAAACAAGATTGATGACCCTCTAGCCAGGCTCACCAAGAAGCAAAGAGAGAGGACCCAAATAAAATCAGAAATGAAAAAAGTGAAACAACAACAGACCCCACAAAAATACAAAGAATCATTAAAAAATATTATGAACTGCTCTATTCCAACAAACTGGTCAACATATAAGAAATGGACATATTCCCAGAAAAATATGACCTTCCAATACTCAAACAGGGGAAATAAAAAATTTGAATAGGCTGATAACTATGGAGGAAATTGAAGCAGTAATAATAATAATAATAATAATAATAATAATAAACTCAACAACAAAAAAAAAGCCCTGGACCAGATGGATTCACAGGGAGTTTTATCAAACATTCAAAGAAGAAATAAAACATATACTCCTCAGATTATTCAAAAAAATTCAAGAGGAAAGAACACTTATAAGCTTTCTACGAAGCCAGTATTACCCTAAACCCAAAAACCAAATAAAAACAATACAAAGAAAGACAATTACAGGCCAATATCCCTCATAAACATCAACACCAAAATTCTCAACAAAATTCTAGCAAATCAAATCCAGCATTACATTAGAAAGATCATACACCATTATCAAGTGGGATTTAATCTGGGGATGCAAGTATGGTACAATATGCACAAATCAATAAACATGATACACCACATAAACAAACTGAGAGATAAAAACCATATAATCATATCCATTGATTCAGAAAAAGCATTTGACAAAATCCAACATCCTTTCTTGATAAAAACTCTCAGCAATGTGGGAAGAGAAGGATCATACCTCAACATAATAAAAGCCATATATGACAAACCCACAGCCAACATCATACTCAATGGGTAAAAACTAAAACCATTTCCCCTAAGAACAGGAACAAGACAGGGATGCCCACTCTCACCACTCCTGTTCGACATAGTACTGGAAGTATTAGTCATTGCAATTAGACAAGAAGAAGAAATAAAAGGCATCCAAATTGGAAAAGAAGAAGTAAAACTGTCCTTTTTTGCAGATGACATGATACTGTACATAGAAAACTCTAAAGACTCCATAAAAAATTATTAGACTTAATAAAAGAATTTGGCAATGTAGCAGGATACAAAATTAACACCCAAAAGTCTATGGCTTTTCAATACACCAATAATGAACTCACAGAAAGAGATACTAAAAAGCAATCCCATTTACTATCGCACCAAAAAAATTAAGACACTTAGGAATAAATTTAACCAAGGAAATAAAGGACCTGTATTCAGAAAATTTCAGGACGCTGAAAAAATAGATAGAGGAAGACATGAACAAATAGAAGAATATAACATGTCCATGGATTGGAGAATCAACATCACTAAAATGTCCATACTACCCAATGCAATCTATAAATTAAATGCAATCCCCATTAAAATACCAACAGCATACTTCAAAGACCAAACTCTAAAAATCATATGGAATAAAAAAAAGACAAGTAACTGCAGCTATCTTGAGAAAGAAGAACAATGTTGGAGGACTCACAATACCAGGTATCAAGCTATACTACAAAGCCACTGTTCTCAAATCTGCCTGGTACTGGCAGAAGAACAGACATATAGACCAATGGAACAGAATAGAGAACCCAGAAATTGACCCAAGTCATTATGCTCACTTAATATTTGACAAAGGAGGGAAGAGTATACAATGGAGACAAGACACTCTCTTCAATAAATGGTGGTGTAAAATTTGGTCAGATACATGTAAAAAAATGAAACTGGATCACCAACATACACCATACACAAAAATAAACTCAAAATGGATAAAGGACTTAAACATAAGATGGGAAACCATAAAAATCTTAGAATAAGCCATAGGCACAAAAATAGCAGACATTTTTTGTAGCAATATCTTAACCAATACAGCTCCTAGGACAATGGAAACTAAGGAGAAAATAAACAAATGGGACTACATCAAAATAAAAAGATTCTGCACAGCAAAAGAAACAATCACCAAAACAACAAGAAAGCCCACTGCATGGGAGAATATATTTGCCAATGTTATTTTAGATAAGGGTTTAATCCAGCCTTGGGCAAACTACGGCCCGCGGGCCGGATCCGGCTGTTCTATCCGGTTCTCTTGCTCTCCCCTCCGCTCCTTTACTTTGAATTTATATTAGTTCACACAAACACTCCATCCATGCTTTTGTTCCGGCCCTCCGGTCCAGTTTAAGAACCCATTGTGGCCCTCGAGTAAAAAAGTTTGCCCACCCCTGGCTCTGAAATTTACAGAGAACTCACACAACTTAACAAAAGGAAGATAAACAATCCAATCAAAAAATGGGCAAATGATCTAAATAGACACTTTCAAAAGAAGACATACAGAAAGCCGAGAGACATATGTAAACATGCTCAAAGTCACTAATCATCTGAGAGATGCAAATCAAAAGAACAATGAGGTATCATCTCACACCTGCCAGAATGGCTATCATCAACAAATCAACAAATGACAAATGCTGGCGAGGATGTGGAGAAAAATGAACCCTCGTGCACTGCTGGTGGGAATGCAGACTGGTGCAACCATTGTGGAAAACTGTATGGAGTTTCCTCAAAAAATTAAAAATTGAACTGCCATTTGACCCAGTAATACCACTTCTAGGATTATATCCCAAGAAAACAGAAACACCAATCAGAAAAGATATGTGCACCCCTATGTTCATAGCAGCACAATTTATAATAGCTAAGATTTGGAAACATCCTAAATGCCCATCAGCAGATGAGTGGATTAGAAAACTGTGATTCATCTACACAATGGAATATTACACTGCTGTATAAAAAGAAGGAATTTTTACCATTTGCAACAGCATAGATGGAACTGGAGAGCATTATGCTAAGTGAAATAAGGCAGTTAGTAAAAGAAAAATACCACATGATCTCACTCATTTGTGGAATATAAAGAACATTATAAACTGATGAAAAAATAGATACAGAGGCAAAGAAGCATTGGAGTGGAGTGTTGGGGTGGGTGGTGAAGAGATCAACTGAAAGACTTGTATGCATGCATATAAGCATAACCATTTGGGGTGGGGGGAGGATGAGGGCATGTGCTGTGTGGTAGGGGAGGCCCTGGGGAGGTCAATGGGGGAAAAAAGGAGACATATGTACTACTATTTGTAAAACTTTAAACAATAAAATAAAATTTAAAGAAAGGTAAAAAAAAAAAAAAAAACCTGAATACACACTGCTCTAAAGAAGACATACAGATGGTCAGTAAACATATGAAAAATGCTACCATCATTAATCATTTGAGAAATGCAAATAAAAGCTACAATAATGTGTCACTTCACACCTGCTAGAATGGCTAGCACCAATAATCAAGTGTTGGTGAGAATGTGGAGAAAGGGGGACTCAAATGCACTCTTGGTGGGAATGAAAAATGGTGCATCCACTGGGAAAACAGTATGGAGTTACCGCAACAAAATTTTAAAAATGGACCTACATTTTGACATAGCAATCCAACCTCAGAAAATATATCCTATGAATCCTGAAACACCAATTCAAAAGAATAAATGCACCCCTATGTTCATTGCAGTGTTATTTACAATAGCAAATATTTGGAAGCAGCCATGTCCACCAGTAGGTAAATGGACAAAAAAAGCTGTGGTACATTTACACAATGAAATATTACTCAGCTGTAGAAATGAAGGAACTCTTACCTTTTGCAACAGCCTGGATGGACATGGAGAATGTTATGTTAAATGAAATAAGCTAGTCATAGAAAGACAAATACTGTATGATCTAATTTATATACGGAGTCTAATGAACAAGATATACTGGCAAACAAAATAGAACCAGAGGCATGGATACATGAACCATACTGACAAATGTCAGAAGGGTCATGGTGGGGGGGACTGAATGAAAGAGGGTAAAGGGATTAGCCAAAGAACATATATGTATAACTCATAGACACAGAGAAAAAATAGTAATGGCCAGAGAGATGGGGGGCGGTACTGGGTGGAGGTGGACAAAAGTGGGGGGAATGGGAAAATCTATAATAGTGTAAATAATAATAATAATAATAATAATAATAATGCAACAATTTTTACAAAATGAGCAGAAGTTCTGAACAGACATTCCTTTCAAGAAGACATAAACACAGCCAACAGACATATAAAAATATGATCAATTTCACTAGCTATTAGGAAAATGTAAAACAAAACGACAATAAAATATCAAGTCACACCTGCTAGAATGGGTATTTTCAATAAGACAGATAATATCAAGTGTTGGATGGGTTGTGGAGAAAAAGGAATCCTTATTTACCGGTGGTTTGATTATAAAGTGGTACAGCCACTATGGAAAATAGTATTGATGTTCTTCAAAAACTGAAAAATGGAGTTACCACATTATCCAGAAATCCTTCTTCTGGGTATCTACCTCCCAAAATGAAAAACCTTCATTTGCAAAGATACTAGTATATGCACCCCTATGTTTGTTGCAGCATTATTTATGGCACCCAGGACATGGAAACAACCAAAGTGTCCTTTCATAGAGGATTGGATAAAGAATATGTGGTACATATATACAATGGAATACTACTCAGGCATAAGAAAAGATGAAATACTTCCATTTGTGACAACATGTATTGACCTAAAGAATACTATGCTCAGTGAAATAAGTCAGAAAAAGATAAGAACCATAAGATTTCATTCATATGTGATATATAAAATTGAAACTCATAGGCACAGGCAATAGTATGGTAATTACCAGAGGGAGACATGGCAGGGACTAGTAAAGGGTAAAGAGGGCAAAATATAAGCTGGTGGAAGATAATTTGACCTTGGGAGGTAGGCACACAATGTAATGTATAGATCAGGTATCATAGAGATGAACAATTAAATGTCATATAATCTTATTAACCAATGTCACCCCAATAAATTTAATTTAAAAATAAAATACACTTTTGTCAAATTCATAAAAAATATACAACATATAAATAAAATGAGATGTGAAATTTACATCTATGTATAAAGTTATTACATTAAATATAAATGTACTAAGATGAATAAGAATTAGAGGTTTTCTGTTTAACATAGTGCTTCTAGTTAACATTATTGTGTTGTACAATTAAATTTAAAAAAATGTTTTTATTGAGAGAGAATAATCAATACACTACATCCTGCATACCTCCTACTGGGGATCAAGCCTGAAACCAAGGCATGGGCCCTGACCAGGAATTGAATCATGATCACCTGGTTTATGGGTCAATTCTCAACCACTGAGTAACACTGGCAGGCTAAAATTTTGTTAAGAGTGTAAATCTTATATTAAGTGTTATTACCACCAAAAATATATAAATATTGATTAAGTATACCATTTAAGTCACAATGGATTATTAGAGCTAGACGTAAAATATATAAAGACACACAAAGTTGAAAAAAACAAACAGTAGTACTTTGCACACACTAATAGCTCATGGAACTATACTAATTTCAAAATAACTTATCTTTAAAATAAATAAAGATACATAGGAATATTACATGATATTAGGAAAATACTAGAAAATCCAATAAGAAGATTTTAGAATTCTAAATTAGGATGCACCCACTGATTATTTATTTAGCTATAAAACACATAAAGCAAAAATTTATAAAACCCAAAGTAGTAATATAAACTCACTATAATAGTTGGAGTCTTTAGCATACTTGCTTTAGCAGATAATAGAGCAAGAAAGCAAAAATATAGCATCAGAATTTTTAAAAATTAATATGATTAACAAAACTTGGCATAATAGAGCAGAGACAAAATGGCAACAGAATAGATGAATGTGCCCCAAGCCTTGTCCTGGAGCAGATAGAATGAGCAACTAAATTGAATAACATCCACCCTGAATTGACAAAGTAAACAGCTGATGAAACAATTCGCAGCCGGGAAGGGCAGAGGACACCTGGAGAACGATAATACCTGGGACTCTACAGCCACCCAGGACCTGCAACCTTAGCTGTGGTCCCACAGTCACCGAGACTTCAGCCACCCTGGGTGCAGGCTCCTGTGAGTTCCGAAGCATGCTCTCCTCTGACCCTCCCAATACTTTAGCCCAGGGCACTGCAACTATGCAAGCAGCAGCCACGTGAGCCCCCGCTCCTGTCCGAGGAACAGCCCGCCCCAGGCCTAGGAGCAGCAGCCACGCAAGCAGCCCGCCCCTATCCAAGGAGAAGCAGATCCGCAAGCAGTGCACACCAATTCAAGGAGCGGCAGCCACACAAGCAACCCACCACCATCTGAGGAGTAGCAGCTGGGCGAGCAGCCTGCTGCCATATGAGGAGCAACAGTCCTGAAAGAAACATGCCCATGTTAGAGTAGCAGCAGCCTAATGAGCAGCCCATGCCTGTCCGAGGAACGACAGCTCTGTGAGCAGCCTGCCAGCATCTGAGGAGCAGCAGCCACATGAGCAGAATGCACTCATATGAGGAGCAGCAGCCCTGCGAGCAACCCGCCACTGTCAGAGGACCAGCAGACTCATGAGCAGCCCGCCCCCATCCGAGGAACAGCAGCTCATGAGCAGCCCGCCCCAGGCCAAGCAGCAGCAGCCTAATGCGGCCTTCCCCTGTCTGAGGAGCAGCAGCCTCACAAGAAGCCTGCCCCTGTCTCAGGAGCAGCAACTCTGCAAGCAACCTGCTCCCATCTGAGGAGGAGCAGCTGTGTGAGCAGCCTGTCCCTATCAGAGGAGCAGCAGCTGCACAAGAAGCACACCCCCATCCAACTAGCAACAGCCATGCAAACATCCCACCCCCATCTGAGGAACAGCAGATCCATGAGTGGCAAGTACCCATTCGAGAAGCAGAAGCCACGCACGCAGCCTGCCACCATATGAGGAGCAGCAGCCTTACGAGAAGCCCGCCCTTATATGAGGAGCAATAGCCCTGTGAGAAACCTGCCCGTGACAGAGGAGCAACACCCCACGAGCAGCCTACCACCAGCTGAGGAGCAGAAGCCCTACAAGCAACCCACCCCGGTCCAAGGAGAAGCAGCTGCACAAGCAGCCTACCCCCATCTGTGGAGCAGCAGCCAAACGAGCAGCCTGCCCCTGTCCGAGGAGCAGCAGCTGTGCGCAGCCCACACCCATCCAAGGAGCTTCAGCCTCATGAGCAGCCAGCCCTCGTCTGAGGAGCAGCAGCAGCAGCGTGAGAAACCTGCCCCCACCAGCCAGAGGAGCCACCACTGCTGCAAACAGCACCCACCAAAGGAGCCATGGACAACCGAAGAACAGCTTTTGCCACAACTGCCTGAGGAGCAGCTGCTGCCTGAGGAGCCACTGCCACCCAAGGAGCAGCCACTGCATGACTAAACACCTAGATCCTACAATCATAAAAAATGTGTAGACAAGGAAACCCCCAAAAAGAAAAGCAGGGATCGCCAGAAAAGCAGCTAAGTGAAACGGAGGCATGATTTATGTCAGAAAAATAATTCAGAAAAAGAGTCATACAGTTCATAAACCAGATGGATGAAAAAAAATCAACAATTTATGTAAGAATCAAGAAGAAACAGAGTGATATAGCTATAATAAAAAACACCATAGAAAGTTTCAACAGTACACTAGAAGTGGAAAACCGAATAAACAAATTAGAAGATGGAAGCAAAACACACCCAATCTGAATTGCAATTGGAGAAAAAAATTAAAAGACAGGAAGAGAGCCTAAGGGAGCTTTGGGACAACATGAAATGAAGCAACATACGAATAATAGGGGTGCCAGAATGACAGGAATAGGAACAAGGGTTAGAAAACCTATTTGAAGAAATAATATCAGAAAACTTCCCTGATGTGGGTAAGAAAAAAATCACACAAGCACAGAGAGTCCCAAACAAGATGAACCCAAAAAGACCCACAACAAGACACGTCATAATTAAGATGGCAAATGTTCAAGACAGAGAGAATCTTAAAGGCTGCAAGAGAGAGACAGAAACTTACATACAAGGGATCTCCCATTAGATTATCAAATGATTTCTCAACAGAAACACATCAGGCAGAAAAAGAATGGAAGGAAATTTACAAAGTGATGCAAAGCAAGGGACCGAATCCAAGAATCTCTATTCAGCAAGGCTATCATTCAAAATTGAAGGGGAAATAAGGAGCTGCACAGACAAAAAAAATGGCTAAGGGAATTTATCACTACCAAGCCAGCAATGCTAGAAATGCTAAAGGGACTGGTGTAAAAAGTAGATATAAAAAAGGAAGAAGGAACACAGGCACAAAAAATAACAATGGATACAAATAAGTTTCTATGATGATACCATTAAACGTAAACAGAATAAATGCTCCAATCAAAAGACAAGGAGTGGCTGAATGGATAAGAAAAGAAAACCCATATATATGCTGTTTACAAGAGACACACCTCAGAACAAGGGACTCACACAGACTGAAAGTGAATGGATGGAAAAATATTTTTCAGGCAAATGGAAAATAATAAATAAAAAAAAGCTGGGGTAGCAATACTTATATCTGAAAAAATAGACATCAAAGTGAAGGCCATAAAAAGAGACAAGGAAGGCCACTTCATAATTCCAAAGGGATCCATACAACAAGAGGATGTAACCCTGATAAACATGTATGAACCCAATGCAGGAGCACCAAAATACATGAAAAAAACTCCTGGAAGATATCAAGGGAGAGATATACAACAATACAATCATAGTAGGGGACTTTAATACACCATAGACATCACTGGATAAATCCTCTAGACAAAAAATCAGCAAAGAAACAGCAATCCTAAATACCTCACTAGAGCAGATGGACTTAATTGATATCTTCAAAATATTTCACCCCAAAGCCATGAAATATACGTTCTTCTCAAGTGCACATGGGACATTTTCAAAAATAGACCACATATTGGGTCACAGGAAAAATCTTCCCAAATTCAAGAAGATTGAAATCATATTAAGCATCATCTCAGACCACAATGGCATAATATTGGAAATAAACTACAATAAAAACAATCAAATAAATTCAAACACTTTGACGCTGAATACCATGCTATTAAACAATGATGGTGTTACCAAAGAGATCAAAGAAGAAATTAAAAACATCCTGGAAACTAATGACAATAAAAACACAACAATCCAAAACCTATGGGAAACAATGAAAGCAGTACTGAGGGGGATGTTTATAGCTCTACAGGCCTACCTCAAAATACAAGAAAAAATGGTAGTAAATCATCTAACTCTATAACTTGAAGAATTAGAAAGAGAACAACAGGAAATCTCAGAGTGGACAGAAGAAATAATAAAAAACAGTGTGGAAATAAATGACATAGAGACAAAAAATACAAAAAATCAATGAAACCAAGAGCTGGTTCTTTGAAAGGATAAACAAGATTGATGAACCTCTAGGCAGGCTCACCAAGAAGGAAAGAAAGAGGACCCAAATAAACAAAATCAGAAATGAAAGAGGAGAAATAACAACAGACCCCGAAGAAATACAAAGGAATGTTAAAAATTATATGAACAACTCTATTCCAACAAACTGGACAACCTGGAGGAAATGGACATATTCCTAGAAAAATACAACCTTCCAAAATGCAATCAGGAAGAATCTAAAAATCTCAATAGGCCAATAACTATGGAAGAAATTGAAGCAGTCATCAAAAAGCTTCCAGCAAATAAAAGCCCGGAGCCAGATGGCTTCACAGGGAAGTTATACCAAACATTCAAGGAAAAACTAAAACCTATACTCCACAGATTATTCCAAAAAATTCAAGAGGAAGGAACACTTCCAAGTGCATTCTATGAAGCCAGCATCACCCTAAGACCAAAACCAGATAAAGACAACACAATGAAAGTGGATTACAGGCCAATATCCCTCATGAACATAGATGCCAAAATACTCAACAAAATTCTAGCAAATCAGATCCAGCAGTACATCAGAAAGATCATACAACATGACCAAGTAGGATTTATCCCAGGGATGCAAGGATGGTACAATATCTGCTAATCAAGAAACGTGATACATCACATAAACAAACTGAGAGATAAAAACCACATAGTCATATCAATTGATGCAGAAAAAGCATTTGACAAAATCCAGCACCACTTCCTGATAAAAAGTCTCAGCAAGGTGGGAATAGAAGGATCATACCTCAACATAATAAAAGCCATTCATGACAAACCCACAGCCAACATCATACCTAATGGGTAAAAACTAAAACCATTTCCCCTAAGAACAGGAAAAAGACAGGGATGCCCACTCTCACCACTCCTGTTTGACATAGTACTGGAAGTACTGGCCATTGTGATTAGACAAGAAAAGGAAATAAAAGGCATCAAAATTGAAAAAGAAGAAGTAAAACTGTCCTTATTTGCCAATGATATTATACTGTACATAGAAAACCCTAAAGACACCATCAAAATATTATTAGACTTAGTAAATGAATTTGGCAATGTAGCAGGATACAAAATTAATGTGAAGAAATCTATGTCATTTCTATACACCAATCGTGAACTTACAGAAAGAGAGACTAAAAGAGCAATCCCATTTACCATTGCACCAAAAAAATTAAGATACCTAGGAATAAACTTAACTAAGGATGTAAAAGAACTGCACTCTGAAAACTATAGGACATTGAAAAAAGAGATAGAGGAAGACATAAACAGGTGGAAGAACATACCGTTTTCATGGATTGGTAGAATCAACATCATTAAAATGTTCATACTACCCAAAGAAATCTATAGAATCAATGCACTCCCCATAAAAAGACAAACAGTAAATTTGACAGACCTAGAACGAATTCTCCAAATATTCAACAGAATAAAAAACGACCCCAAATAGCTGCAGCAATCCTGAGAAAGAAGAACAAAGTATGTGGGATCACAATACCAGATATCAAGCTGTATTACAAAGCCACTGTTCTCAAAACTGCCTGGTACTGGAACAAGAACAGACATATATATCAATGGAATTGAATATAGACACGTGGCATTGATCCAAACTACCATATTCAATTATTATTTGACAAAAGAGGCAAGAACATACAATTGAGTCAAGACAGTCTCTTCAACAAATGGTGTTGGGAAAATTGGAGGGATACATGCAAAAAAATGAAACTAGACCACCACCTTACACCATACACAAAAATAAACTCAAAATAGATAAAGGACTTAAACATAAGACAAGAAACCATAAATATATTAGAGGAATCCACAGGCAGCAAAATCTCAAACATATGATGAAGTAATTTCTTCACTGATACTGCTCCTAGGGCAATGGAAACTAAAGGGAAAATAAACAAATGGGACTACATCAAAATAAAAAGCTTTTGTACAGCAAAAGAAATGAACAAAACAACAAGAAAGCCCACTGCATGGGAGAACATATTTGCCAATGTTATCACTGATAAGGGTTTAATCTCCAACATTTACAGGGAACTCATACAACTTAACAAAAGGAAGATCAATAACCCAATCAAGAAATATGCATCAGACCTAAATAGATACTTTTCAAAAGAAGACATAAGGAAGGCCAAGAGATACATGAAAACTTCCTCGAAGTCACTAATCATCCATGAAATGCAAATCAAAATGACAATGAGGTACCATCTCACACCTGTCAGAATGGCTATTATCAACAAATCAACAAATGACAAGTGCTGGTGAGGCTGCAAAGAAAAAGGAACCCTCATGCACTTGTGGTGGACATGCAGACTTGTGCAACCACTGTGAAGAACAGAATGGAGTTTCCTCAAAAACTAAAAATGGAACTCCCATTTGACCCAGTTATCCCACTTCTAGGAATATATCCCAGGACACTAGAAACACGTATCAGAAAGGATATATGCACCCCCATGTTCATAGCAGCACAATTTACCATAGCTACGATTTGGAAACAGTCTAAGTGCCCATCAGCAGATGAGTGGATTAAAAAACAGTGGTACATCTACAAAATGGAATACTACGCTGCTGTAAAAATGAAGGAATTCTTACCCTTTGCAACAGCATGGATGGAACTGGAGAGCATTATGCTAAGTGAAATAAGCCAGTTAGTGAAAGAAAAATACCACATCATCTCACTCATTTGTGGAATATAAAGAACAACATAAACTGATGAACAAAAATAGATCCAGAGGCGGAGAAGCATTGATCAGACCATCACACCTTAAAGCAGTGGTTCTCAACCTTTCTAATGCTGCGACCCTTTAATACAGTTCCTCATGTTGTGGTGACCCCCAACCATAAAATTATTTTTGTTGCTACTTCATAACTATAATTTTGCTACTGTTATGAATCGTAATGTAAATATCTGTGTTTTCCGATGGTATTAGGTGACCCTGCTAGCGGTTCTCAACCTGTGGATCCCGGCCCACAGGTTGAGAACCACTGCTGTAGAGCTTAAGACTATCGGAAAACACAGATATTTACATTACGATTCATAACAGTAGCAAAATTATAGTTATGAAGTAGCAACAAAAATAATTTTATGGTTGGGGGTCACCACAACATGAGGAACTGTATTAAAGGGTCGTGGCATTAGAAAGGTTGAGAACCACTGCCTTAGAGGGAAGGTAGGGGAGGGTGGGGATAAGAGGGAGAGATCAATCAAAGGACTTGTATGAATGCATATAAGCCTAACCAATGGACACAGACAGCAGGGGGATGAGAGCATGAGTCGGGGGGGTGGGCTTGCAATGGGGGGGATAAGGACAAATATGTAATGCCTTAATCAATAATAAAAAAAAACTTGGCATAATAGAATTCATCAAATAGCTGTACAGTATACATTCATCAAATAGCTGTACAGTATACATTCTTTTCAAGTTCACATAAAACATTTAACATAAGTGACCATAGACTAGGCAATAAAGCATGTTCAAAGTACTGAAATTATATGGTATATTTTAGCTGGCCATTGTGGAATAAATCCTGAAATCCTATATAATAAAAGGGTAATATCCAAATTGACCCTAAGGGCGGAACGACCCGGGAAATACTGGTTGCTATGATGCGCACTGATCACCAGGGGGCAGACACTCAACACAGAAGCTGCCCTCTGGTGGTCCATGAGCTTTCACAGGGGGAGCACCGCTCAGCCAGAAGCAGGCTCATCTCTGGCCAGTGCAGCAGTGGTGGCAGGAGCCTCTCCCACCTCTGTGGCAGTGCTAAGAATATCCGACTAATGGCTTAAGCCCGCTTCCCCCAAGGGATCCTGGGCTGTCAGGGGAATGTCTGACTGCCAGCTTAGGCCTGATCCCCTGGGAAGCGGGCATAAGCCATCAGTCAGACATCCCTTGAGGAGTCCCAGACTATGAGAGGGTGCAGGTCGGGCTGAGGGACCCCCCCCTGAGTGCACAAATTCTCATGCACTAGGCCTCTAGTCAATAATAAAAAGAGAACTAAAAATCACTTAATGATTTAAAAATAAGAATGTATGTGTTAAAGAATAAGTAAAAATGAGAAAATATTTGAATATTTTGAATATAATGTTTAAAGTATGTTATTTAAATACTAGAGGCCCAGTGCACGAAATTCGTGCATGGGGGAGAGGGATGTCCTTCAGCCCAGCCTGCACCCTCTCCAATCTGGGACCCTTCGAGGAATGTCCGACTGCCCGTTTAAGCCCAATCCCGGTGGGATCAGGCCTAAACGGGCAGTCGGACATCCCTCTCACAATCCAGGACTGCTGGCTCCCAAATTTTGGTAACCTGCCTGCCTGCCTGATTGCCCCTAACCGCTTCTGCCTGTCAGCCTGATCACCCCCTAACCACTCCCCTGCCAGCCTGATTGATGCCTAACTGCTCCCTTGCCAGCCTATCTGCCCCTAACTGCCCTCCCCTGCAGGCCTGGTCCCCTCAACTGCCCTCCCCTGCAGGCCTGGTGCCTCCCAACTGCCCTACCTTGCTGTCAATCTTGTGGTGGCCATCTTGTGTCCACATGGGAGCAGGATCTTTGACCACATGGGGGCAGCCATCTTGTGTGTTGGAGTGATGGTCAATCTGCATATTACTCTTTTATTAGATAGGATAGAGGCCTGGTGCATGGTTGGGGGCCGGCTGGTTTGCCCTGAAGGGTGTCCCAGATCAGGATGGGGGTTCCCTTGGGGCGTGGGGCGGCCTGGGAGAGGGGCCTGTGGTGGTTTGCAGGCTGGCCATGCCCCCTGGTGACCCAAGTGGAGGCCCTGGTATCTGGGGTTTATTTATCTTCTACAATTGAAACTTTGTAGCCTGGAGCGGAGCCAAGCCTTCTGCTTGCTCCGTGGCGGCAGCCATTTTTGGGGGGGATTTATGTATCTTCTATAATTGAAACTTTGTAGCCTTAAGCGGAGGCCTGGGCCGGCCAGGGTTTGCGGAAAGCTTGGCTTCCTCCATCACCAGGGGCAACCCTAGCCTCCTGCTCTTTCCAGCTCCGTGGCTGCCGCCATTTCTGTTTGGTCTTATGTATCTTCTATCATTGAAACTTTGTAGCCTTGAGTAGAGGCCTAGGCCGGCAAGGGCAGGCAGAAAGCTTGGCTTCCTCCATCGCCAGGGAAACCCAAGCCTCCCTCCTTCTCTCTGTGGCTGTAGCCATCTTGGTTGGGTTTATTTGCATATTTGCTCCTGATTGGCTTGTGGGTGTAGCGGAGTGGTGGTTAATTTGCATATTACTCTTTTATTAGATAGGATTTGTGGGAATAAGAGAACTATTTAGAATTTTAAAACTTTAAATTTGGGCCAGAGACGCTGGAGAAGCTGGAGACTCGGGATGCGGAGCTGCACGGAGGCGGTGAATAATAGCTCTTCAAGTCTGCAATAAAAAAATGGCCTCCAATAAAACTACATTGCAAAAAATGGGAAAGAAACAGAATGGAAAGAGTAAAAAAGTTGAAGAGGCAGAGCCTGAAGAATTGGTAGTGGAAAAAGTATTGGACCGATGTGTAGTGAATGGAAGGTGGAGTATTTCCTGATGTGGAAAGGATTCACAGACACTGACAATATCTGGGAACCTGAAGAAAATTTAGATTGTCCAGAGTTAATTGAAGCATTTCTTAATTCTCAAAAAGCTGGTAAAGAAAAAGATGGTACAAAAAGAAAGTCTTTATCTGACAGTGAATCTGATGATAGCAAATCAAAGAAGAAAAGAGATGCTGCTGATAAACCAAGAGGCTTTGCCAGAGGTCTTGATCCTGAATGAATAATGGTGCCACAGACAGCAGTGGAGAGTTAATGTTTCTTATGAAATGGAAAGAATTCAAATGAGGCTGATTTGGTGCTGGCAAAAGAGGCAAATATGAAGTGTCCTCAAATTGTAATTGCTTTCTATGAAGAAAGACTAACTTGACATTCTTGTGCAGAAGACGAAGCCCAATAATTGTTTTCATTACTATATATATAATCTGTCTTGTTTTTTTTTTTTTATTTATTAGTGTGAAGAGAGAACTACATTATAATGAAAATCAAGTTTGATATGTTTGTTTTGAAGTAGTGCTGGGGAGTTGTTGGGAGGGGGTTGCATCTATAGCACTGGTTACTTTGAACAAAAGCTTTCTGTAGTTGCTTCCTTTATCAGAAAAGAACATTTGATGCCATGTTGTTGTATTTTTTCCTCTGCATTAGAGAAGCTTTTCTAAATGTTGGGAGAAATCTCCATAGTCATTACTCAGTCAGAATTTGTATGTGCCTAAGGATCATTGTGGGTTTTTTGTTTATTTGTTTATTTGGGGGGATGGGGTGGGTGGGTGTGTATACATATGTAAATGGTTTTCTTTTTTTTCTTCTTCTTTTTTTTTACCAAAACAAAACCATTCCACAACCATAGATAAGCTCATGTTTCTGAGCTGCCATCATTTTCAGCAACCTAAGAAAAAAATCATTTGAAGTTAAATTGAAATTTTTCCTGAAGCTTTTAACCTTTGCAATTAGATAATTTGTAATTAATTGGACAGTTTAAATATAATGTATACAGTTTAAATTAGACAATTTAAAGTAGACATATCATAATCCATATCTACAATCATAAATGCAAGTTTATTTGCAAAACCCCTGAAAGGAAAATTTTATCACTGCCAATCACCTCCTCACCCAAATGAGAAAACTAGGCAAACCCTGATGTATTTTAATTAGGTAAGCAACACTTATTTAAAGGTTTCACCTCGTAAAATATTTCTTTACAAGAAGTTGAAATCCTTGTGCTATATTGACTAAAAAAAATAGGGTCATGGAATGTGTAAGACTTTATTCATGGAACCTAATCAAATTGTTAGAGACCTTGGCAATTTAGGACCTGCTGGAATAAATGGGTGAACAAATTTTTTGTAATCTAAATTCTTGGTCTGCATGTTTTCTCTTTACTCTCAGTCTTTACATGTAGGCTCAGTCTCATTATTTGGGTTACTGGTTCAACAAAAGCCAGGAAAAACAATAGCTTTTTAGTAAACAGAATGTTACCCAACTGTATATTGTTTACTTTATTGTAAACACTGGTAAACAGTGGTTAATAAATAGTTTTATATTCATTTAAAAAAGTTTAAATTTGTATATTATAACAGAAGAGAGACTTAAAATCAATAATTTAAATATTCAACTCAAGATTCTGGAAATAGAACAGCAAATTGAACACAACATATATAATAGGGAAAAATAAAGATAATAACAAAGCAATGAAAAAGAAAACTAGAGCTTTATTGTAATAAATTTGAAATTTTAGATGAAGTAGAAAAAAATCTGTGAAATAAGCACACATAAAAGCTAAAATAAGGGGAAGTAGAAAATCTCAATTATTGTGCATATTCTTATGACATTGAATTGACAATTATAAACTTTATGACAGAGAGAATTCTAGGCTAGAATGTCTTCTTGATCATTTCTCCTAAACACCTAAAGAAGAAATAATAACTATTTATTAACTCTTGCAAACAATAGAGAGGGAACATTTTCCAATTTGTTCTATAGAAGAGCATAATCTTGATACCTAAATCTGACACACTTATTAACAAAATTGACTATGGTCATGTTTTTCCTAGAAAGAATTAGAATATATTTTAATAATACTAATTACATAATAACATATATATATATATATATATATATATATATATATATGCATGCCTAAGTGACCATTCAACTGTTCGACCAGTAGCTATGATGTGCACTGACCACCAGGGGGCAGACACTCCAACCAGTAGGTTAGGTTGCTGACCTTGGGTTAGCTTGTTGCTGGGGCCCTGTTGGCCCCAAATCTGGTTCACCCGCACCCTGGTCCCAGAGAGGGGGGATGAGGGAGCCTAATTCCTCATGGAATCGGCCATGGGTTAGCTTGCTGCGATATTAAAATATTTCTTCTAATTAATTTCCTTTCAATGTGCACGAATCTGTGCACTGGGCCACTAGTAAATAATAATAAATTCTTAGGAATAAATATTAAAACATGTGCAATACATCTCTACTAAATAGTAGAAACCAACATTAAGATATAGGAAACAGCTACTGGAAGACAATATTATTAGTATAGCAATTTTTCCCAAAATTGATATATTGATTCAATGTGATTCCAATACAATTTTGACTTTTTAAATAACTGACTAGTTGATTCTAAATTATATATGAAAAGGAAAAAGCAATAATATATAAGAAAATAAAATGAGAGGCCTGTATTGCTTATAAACATAGATGCCAAAATCCTTAATCTTTTTTCAAAATCACTACATAGAAAGGGTATAGTATGACAACTAAATAGAGCTTATTTATTGTTGGTTTAACATTTTAAATTCAACACCTTAACACATTAGAAAAAGAAGGAAAAATTATATATTAATCTCAATATGCAGAAGAAGTCCATTAATAACAACATTTAACACTCATTCATGGTAAATATTTTTAGTAAACAAGGAATAGAAAGGAACTTCATTAGTCTGATAAAGGGATTTCAGAGAAAACTAGAATAAATGTAATACTCAATGGTGAAGAGTTGAAAACATTCCCCTTGAGCTCAAGAACAATAAAAGAATATCCACTAGTACAACTTTAATTTAATATATTTCTGGAGGTCCTAGCCAGTGCAATAAGGAAAAAAATAAATCTCAGGATAGAAAAAGTATAAACAAAAGGGTTATCATCTATCTACTGGAGGCACAACTGTTAAAATAGAAAATCCCAAATATTTATAAACACACAATTATAGTTAATAAATATATTTAGTAAAGTTGCTAGATTAAAAAAACTGAATAAAAATTTAATTATATTTTTGTATACAGAAAATATGATATATTTTAATAACACTTAAATAATAATATAATTATGAAAAAATCCTTAGCAATAAATCTAAAAGCATATGTAAAACATATCTACACCAAATAATAGAAATCAATATTAATATAAATTAAAGAAAGAGTAATTGTGAAACAAAATTATACATTTTTTAAAAATATATTTTATTGATATTTTACAGAGAGGAAGGGAGAGGGATAGAGAGCTAGAAACATTGATGAGAGAGAAACATCGATCAGCTGCCTCCTGCACACCCCCTACTGGGGATGTGCCCGCAACCAAGGTACATGCCCTTGACCGGAATCGAACCCGGGACCCTTCAGTCCGCAGACCAACGCTCTATCCACTGAGCCAAACCGGTTTGGGCCAAAATTATACATTTTAAAGATTTTCCCAATTGCCATATTGATTCAATGCAAACCAATAAAGTTTTTGATAACCTACTAGTTTATTTTCAATTTTATATGGAAAGGACAGAGGAATAATATACACGAGAATTTGGAAGGAAAAACAATAAATATGAAGACTATACATTACCAAATATCCTATATAATAAAAGCCTAATATGCAAATCAACTGAACCGCAAAATGACTGGTGGAATGACTGGTCGCTATGACATGAATTGACCACCAGGGACCAGATGCTCAATGCAGGAGCTGCCCCCAGCCCAAAGGTATTCACTGGTGGTGGTGGCGGGGGGCGGGGCCGGTAAGTGGGTGGCACCAGGCCAGCCAAGGTGGGTGCCAGTGGGGGCCCTCTGATCGCCCCACCAGTCACCCCGCAGATTGGCCCTGATCGCTGGCCAGGCCTAGGCATCTTACCCATGCACAAATTTTGTGCACCGGGCCTCTAGTCCAAATATAACTTACTATTCAGTGAGAACAATTAAGACAATGTAGTATTGGCACAAAAACAAATCGATTGAACAGAATAGGGAGCACAAAAAAAGAGTTATATATACACTAGAGGCCTGGTGCACAAAAATTGTGCACTCATGGGGGGGTTCCCTCAACCTGGCCTTCACCCTCTCTCAGTCCAGGAGCCCTCAGGGGATGTCTGCTCTTAAGCTGGCAGTCGGAAACCTTTAGTGTTGCCACGGAGCCAGGAGAGGCTCCCGCCACCATCTCTGTGCTCACCAGCCTTGAGCCTGGCTCAGGGCTTCTGGATAAGCAGCGCTCCCCCTGTGGGAGTGCACTGACAATCAGGAGGCAGCTCCTGCATTGATCATCTGCCCCCTGGTGGTCAGTGAGCATCACAGCGACTGGTTGTTCCACCATTTGGTCGATATGCATATTAGCCTTTTATTATATAGGATAGTGATGTACATTATTTTAAAGTTGTAATGCACTGAGGAATATAATTTTAATAAATGGTACTAGTTAATTGGATACCTTAAAGAAAAAACACCCTCAAATTTGATGAAGGCTTTATGATATATTTTTACTAATTTATTCATTTAACCAATAATATTGACAACTGTGAAAGGCTGATAGTCTCTCGAAATATCTATATCCAAATTCCTCGAACCTGTGAATATTACCTAATATAACAAAAAAGGACTCCACATATGTGATTAAGTTAAGAACCTTGAGATCACAAAATTTTTCTGGATTATCCAATAGAACACTAAACATAATCACCAGAGTTATAAATGGAAAATTAGATGGTCAGAGGAGAAGAAAAACAGATAAAAAAAAAAGTAGATATTGCAGTGATGCACTTTGAAGAAAGAAAAAGGGGACCAATTCAAAGTATTCAGGTGGTCACTAGAATCAATAACATGGCAGGGAAATGTTTTTTCTCTCAGAGCCTGTAGAAGAAGGTAACCTTGCCAATAATTTGATTTTAGCCTAGTAAAACTGACTTAAGAAAAGGAGATGGCTGCCGACAGGAAGGCAGACTGCAATATAGTGTGTGAGTGAGAAAACAAGGGGAGAGTGTGTGGTCGCATGGGAAGTGTTTGTTGGTGAGTTGAGGGACAGCTATACGCCAGGAGACTGTGGGGAACTGCTGGATGGGGCTCCCCTGACCGGGCAGCACCCACTGCTGCTGGGTTCCCTCTTGGGAGGACCGGCTAGGACGCAGAGACTGTGCCATCTTGAAGGGGACAGTGGGTGTTATTGGAAGCCTGAAAATAGACAACTTCGGCACCCACCGAACAGCTGTGAACCCAAGAACATTGGTCCCCAATTGGCGCAAAGATGTGGATTCAGAGGAGCTCTACACTCCACCACGGAAAGGTCAGATTTCGCCTGGGATAAGGTGAGGTCTCTGCTCCCGGCAGGAGAGAGAAACGTGTGCACTGTGGGAGATGGAGGACCAGGGGAAGTCTGCGCCTAGAAAAATCCGTGGCTGATGGGGCTGGCATGATCCAAGAATGTGGAAGAAGGTCCTCAGAGCTATCAACAGAAGGGAACTCTAAAAAGCAACCCGTTTTGATCTGACACAAAAGGACAACCTAAAAATTTTAAAAGTGTGCCAGCTGCTTAAACCCAAGGGGGAAAAAAAGACTGCACAGACTTGTGCGCAGTCCCGGATTTCACACACTTACACAGGCTCTTTGTTTTTCTTTTTCCTTTTTCCTCTTTAAATCATTGCTTCTGATTGCTAAGCCCAATACATAGGATCACCCAATTGGGGACACCCTAAGAGACTGCAGGGGAAAGTTCTTTTTCTGGAACCTGGGGATCAGAGCGGGGAATAACCATCAGAGAACCAGCTCTGGGGCAACCCACTCCCACAAACCAGTATTGAATGTCACAGGGAAAGCAGGATCTAAGCACTGGCTAGAGAGGACCTATAGACCTGGAGGTCAATCGAGAAACACTGCCACCCAGGGGTTGAATCACAATTTGACTCTTGTGTAAACACAAATAAATGAATACAGAAAATTAAGACACACTGCCTGCTTAAAAATCAGGACTGGCTTACAACACTGAGGAGCAGTGGAACACAGGGAACTGCAATACTGTCCTGACTATGAAAGAGGGGTGCCAAACAGAATAATAGAGGAAGTGAATGACCTTCACTACTGCATATTTTTATTTATTTTTATTTTTTTCATCTTTTACTTAAGAAACTAATTTGTTTTTCTTTTTTCCTCACTTGATTTTACCTTTTGAATTATTACATTTTTATTTTCAATCAGTATTATTACTACTACTATTTTACCTTTTTTTAAAAGAGGTGTCATTTTATTTTCTCTTTATTTTACTTTGGGATTAGTGTTCTACATTCTATTTTCATCTTTCTTCTAGCATCATTTTACTCTAACTCAACTTTACCTTTATGCCATCACACTCTTCCTAACTTTTCCCCTTTTTGTTGTCCTGTTTCTCTTACCCTTTTGCAGCTTTAGATTTTCCCTATTCCTTCTTTTTACCCCCAGTTAAAATTTCACCCTACTTATATTTCTAATTTCCAATCCCCTGCTCCAAGTCCATACACACCTCTCTCTTCTCTGTCTTCACTATGAAAAAAAAAATTATTTTATTTTGTCCTTTTGTTGTTGTTTGCTTCATTGTTAATTATATCATTTTTTATGCTTGTTTGTGAGATTGTTTTGCTTATTCTTTTTTTGTTTGTTTGTTTTTTTGCTTCTGTTTTCCTTCGCCTCACATGATATCAGATGTTGTTTGTAGTTTGTATTCATCTCCAGGTACTTGTTGCTGGCATTTGTTGGGATTAGTGGCTGTTCTATTGGGGTTTTCTCCCCTAATATGTAGTTTGTTCCACTCTTCTTTCTTATTCTATTTCTTTTCTGTCTTACTTTTTTTTTTCTTTTCCCAAGTTCATTTTTTGTACTCCTTTCATTTTATTCTGTTCTTCTTTTTCTCCTATCCTCTAATTTGCCTTTCTCTGGTGGTCACCTTTATTTGGGATTATTAATATCGTGAATACATTTCTGTTCAGTGCCTTGTGCGTTTACTGGATTGTGTTATATATTGTGGCTTTAAAACAATGCAGGAGAGAGAGAACTACATAACCAGAGGCCCAGAGAAGAGAGACTATGGGGAGACAAAGAAACAGCCCGCATATGAAAGAAAAGCAGACATCACCAGAAAAGGAAGTAAACGAAATGGAGGCAAGCAACCTGTCAGAGAAAGAATTCAGAGAAATGGTCATAAGGTGGTTGAGAAGAATGAAAGACAAATTCGACAATATGAGCAAGAACCAAGAGGAAATGAAGAAGAACCAAGGAGAGATGAAAAATGACATCACAGCTGTAAAGAATTCAATAGAAAGCATCAAGAGTAGACTAGAAGAAGCAGAGGACCGCATCAGTGATCTAGAAGACAAGGTATAAAAAAATACCTAAGTAGAGCAGCTTCTAGAAAAAAAAAAAAAAATAAAAAGCAGAAGGAGAGCCTAAGGGAACATTGGGACAACATGAAACAAAACAATATCCGCATAAAAGGGGTTCCAGAAGGAGAGAAAACTGAACAAGGAATAGAAAACGTTTTTGAAGAAATAATGACAAAAAACTTCACTGATATAGGGAAGAAAAAACCCACACAAATCCAAGAAGCTCACAGAGTCCCAAGCAAAATGAACCCCAAAAGACTGATGCCGAGGCACATTATAATTAAATTGGCAAACACCAACAACAAAGTAAAAATCTTAAAAGCGGCCAGAGAGAGACAGAAAGTTACCTACAAAGGAACCCCCATCAGAATAGCAACTGATTTCTCAACACAAACTCATCAGGCCAGAAGGGAATGGAATGAAATATACAAACTCACGCAAAAGAAGAGTCTGAATCCAAGAATACTGTACCCAGCAAGGCTATCAATCAAAATTGAAGGTGAAATCAGGAGCTTCACAGACAAAAAAGGACTAAGGGAATTTATTACCACCAAACCAGGAATGCAAGAAATGCTAAAGGGTCTGCTGTAAAAAGAAGAAATAGGAAGCAAAGAAGGAACACAGAGGTAAAAAATAAAAATGGCGACAAACAAGTACCTATCAATAATAATTTTAAATGTAAATGGATTAAATGCCCCAATCAAAAGAAATAGGGTAAGGAACTGGATAAGAAAACACGACCCATATATCTGATGTATATAAGAAACCCACCTCAGAAAAAAAGACGCACACAGACTGAGGGCGAAGGGATGGAAAAAGGTTTTTCAGGCGAATGGAAATGAAAAAAAGCTGGGGTAACAATACTTATATCTGACAAATTAGATCTCAAAGTGAAGGACATAACAAGAGATAAGGAAGGCCACTTCATAATACTGAAGGGAGCAATCCAACAAGAAGAAATAACTCTGGTAAACATATACACACCCAATACAAGAACACCCAAATACATAAAAATACTCTTGGGGGTTATCAAGGGAGAGATTCACAGCAATACAATCATAGTAGGAGACACTAATACCCCACTATCACCACTGGAGAAATCCTCTAAATCAAAAAAATAAGCAAAGAAACATCAATCCTAAATGACTTAATAGACCAGATACAATTAATTGACATCTTCAGAACATTTCACCCCAAACCACAGAATATACATTCTTCTCAAGTGCACAGGGGTGATTTTCAAAGATAGACCATATGTTGGCTCATAGGCAAAGTCTCTTCAAATTCAAGAAGATAGAAATCATATCAAGCATCTTCTCAGATCACAGTGGCATAAAATTGGAAATCAACTACAATAAAAACAATCCAAAAAAATCAAATACATGGAGAATAAACAGCATGCTATTAAATAATGACTGACTGGGTTACCAGAGAGATCAAAGAAGAAATAAAAAACATCATGGCAACAAATGACAATGAAAACACAACAATCCAAAATCTATGGGAAACAGTGAAAGCAGTCTTGAGAGGGAAGTTCATAGCTCTACAATCCTACTGCAAAAAACAAGGAACATGGAGAGAAAATGCGGTGGAATACACGGAAGTTTCCTGAGCCTTGTCCCAGAGCAAATAGAGGGAGCAGCTGAAATGAGTGGAATCCCGCCTGAATTGGCGAAGGAGGCGCAGCTGGTGAGACATTTTGCAGCCAGGAAGGGCAGAGATCCCCCCGATAAAGGTAAAATCAAAGATCTAGGAAGTAGAATCTGCCGGACCTCTCTGTCCAGAAGGTCAGGGAGAAACTACACGGCACCAAGCCGTGTCCCTGAGGACAGGCAAAGCGTCTGCCTGAAAAACAAAACAAAACAAAACAAAACAAAACAAAACAAAACAAAACAAAACAAAACAAAACAAAAAAAGGGTCCACGGGACAGAGGGAGGTAGTGGATTTTAGACCTTGGAGTCTGGATTTGGGGTCTGAGCTAAAAGGCAGCCCTGAAGAGCTGCTGGACCGCGCAGTGCCTGCAAGAGAGAAACTTGCAGAGATGCAGTCCCTCCTCGCTCTGGGGCCTGTGCCTTTCTCCACTGAACCTAGTTGGTAGGACCTTTCGGATACAGACACTTACCTGTTGCTGAGGTGCAGAAGAAGGGGTGGAGTTGTGGAATCTGGGGAGAGTAGGCAGTGGACGGTCCAGGAGAGGGGGTAGCGAGTCTGGCGCTGAGTCATATCTAAGCCCCAGTTGACATTATCTCCTGAGAGATAGCACCTCCCTCCAGTCTCCAGGCAACCAATATAGCCACAACCAGATCCCACCCTGAATAACACCATGGAATCTGAATACTCCCTGAGGCCATGGGATCTGCCCTAAAGAGAAATCTTTAGAAGCTAGGAACCTCAATTACAAGGCTGCACCACCAGGGCCCTTCAGAGTGCTTCAGTGTGCCTCCCTGGCGAACTTACTGCGGGTGCTCCTGTGAGCCACCACTGGGAGTAAGCGCCTATCCACCACAGGTGCAGCAGTGAAAGCTGAGTCTACCCACCCCATAACTACAGAACTCTGGGCATCACAGTGACACCTGTCCAGAGGGCAGGCCCCCTGAGCCACATCACCCCAACAGACAGTTCCTTGGTGCCACTGTGAGTCCCCACTGGGCACACGTGATTTCAATTAAGGGTGCAAGACAGCAAAAATTGGGATACTCCCCTCCATGGCTGCTGACTTCTAGACATGGCAGTTGTGCCTCTCAAGCTTGCAGGCCTATATCAAGAGAACCCAAATAGCTCAAGTAGGGAGCTACACTAGATTACCAAGCCCAGGAGAACTGAGAGATTACACCAGTAGCACCATCACCAAAAGAACCTGGGTAGCAAAGCAATTGGATCTACAATTAAAACATTACAGGAAAACATGGGGAGACACAAAAGCAACTCCCAAAGGAAAGAAAAAGAGGAATCACCAGAAAGGGAGTTAAATGACATTGAAGCTAGCAGCTTAACAGAGAAAGAATTCAGAGTAATGGTTATAAGGATGTTTAAACGGATGAATGACAAATACACACAACTCAATGACAAATACACACAACTCAATGAGAACTATAAGGAGCTGAATGAGAATGTCACCAACATGAAAAGAAACCAAGAGGAGATGAAGAACGACATAGCTGCAATAAAGAACACATTGGAAGGCATAAACAGTAGACTAGAAGAGGCTGAGGACCGCATCACTGAATTAGAAGACAAGGTAGAAAAAAACACACAAACACAGAAGCAACTAGAAAGAAGACTTAAAAAGCAAGAGGAGAGCCTAAGGGAGCTTTGGAACAACACAAAATGAAACAATATTCGAATAATAGGGACCAGAAGAGAAGAAGAGAAGCAAGGAATAAAAAACCTCTTTGAAGAAATAATGACAGAAAACTTTCCTGAAATGGGCAAGAAAAAAACTATGCAAGTCCAAGAAGTACATAGAGTCCCAAACGAGTTGAACCCCAAAAGACCGACACCAAGACACATCATAATTAAATTGGCGAACACTAATGACAAAGTAAGAATCTTAAAGGCTGCCAGAGAGAGACAGAAAGTTACCTACAAGGGATCTCTTATTAGAATAGATTTTTCAACAGAAACACAACTGATTTTTCAACAGAAACACACCAGGCCAGAAGGTAATGGAATGAAATATAAAAAGTGATGCAAAGCAAGGGACTGAATCCAAGAATACTATACCTAGCAAGGCTATCATTCAAAATTGAAGGTGGAATCAGGAGCTTCACAGACAAAAAAGGGCTAAGAGAGTTTATTGCTAGCAAGCCAGCAATGCAAGAAATGCTAAATGGACTGCTGTAAAATGAAGAAAGAGAAAGGCAAAAAGAAACACAAACAATAAGGAAAAATATGACAACAAACATATACATGTCAATAATAACATTAAACGTAAATGGATTAAATGCACCAGTCAAAAGATACAGGGTAGCTGAATGGATAAGAAAACATGACCCATATATTTGCTGTCTACAGGAGACCCACCTAAGAGCAAAGGATTCACACCGACTGAGAGTGAAGGGATGGAAAAACATCTTTCAGGCAAATGGAAATGAGAAAAAAGCTGGGGTTGCGATACTTATATCTGATAAAATAGACCTCAAAGTAAAGGCCATAATAAGAGCTAAGGAAGGCCACTACATAATCCTAAAGGGAGCAATTCAACAAAAAGATATAACTCTGGTAAACATATATGCACCCAATGCAGGAGCACCCAAATACATAAAAAAACTCCTGGAAGATATCAAGGGAAAGATCGACAACCATACAATCATAGTAGGAGACTTTAATACACCACTGACATCACTGGATAAATACTCTAGACAAAAAAATCAGCAAAGAAACAGCAATTCTAAATGACGCACTAGATCAAATGGACCTAATTGACATCTTCAGAGCATTTCACCCCAAAGCCACGGAATATACGTTCTTCTCAAGTGCACATGGGACATTTTCAAAAATAGACCACATATTGACTCACAAGCAAAGTTTTCCCAAATTCAAAAAGATTGAAATCATATCAAGCATTTTCTCAGACCACAATGGCATAATATTAGAAATAAACTATAATAAAAAAACATTCCCCAAAATTCCAACATTTGGAAGCTGAATAGTATGCTATTAAACAATGATTGGGTGATCAACGAGATCAAAGAAGAAATTAAAAACATCCTGGAGACTTAATGACAATAAAAACACAACAGTGCAAATGCTATGGGACACAATGAAAGCAGTCCTGAGACGGAAGTTTATAGCTCTAGAGGCCTACCTCAAAAAAAAAAAGAAAAAAAAAAAAAGAAAAAATGGTAATAAATCATCTAACTCAGCAACTCAAAGAATTAGAAATAGAGCAACAAGAAAACCCACAGTGAGCAGAAGGAAGGACATAACAAAGATCAGGGCAGAAATGAATGACACAGAGACCAAAATAAAAATATGAAAGATCAACAAAACCAAGAGCTGGTTCTTCGAAAGGATAAACAAGATTGATGAACCTGTAGCCAGGCTCACCAAGAAGCAAAGAGAGAGGATGCAAATAAACAAAATCAGAAATGAAAGAGGTGAAATAACAACAGACCCCACAGAAATACAAAGGATTGTTAAAAAATACTATGAAGAACTCTATTCTAACAAACCACAACCTGGAGGAAATGGACACATTCCTAGAAAAATACAACCTTCCAAAACTCAGGAAGATTCTAAAAATCTCAATAGGCTGATAACTATGAAAGAAATTGAAGCAGTCATCAAAAAGCATCCAAAAAACAAAAGCCCGGGGCCAGATGGTTTCACGCGGGAGTTTTACCAAACATTCAAGGAAGAACTAAAATCTATCCTCCACAGACTATTGCAGAAAATTCAAGAGGAAGGAACACTTCCAAGCGCATTCTGTGAAGCCAGCATCACCCTAATACCAAAACCAGATAAAGACAACACAATGAAGGAGAATTACAGGCCAATATCCCTCATGAATATAGATGCCAAAATCCTCAACAAAATTCTAGCAAATCGAATCCAGCAGTACATCAGAAAGATCATACACCATGACCAAGTAGGATTTATCCCAGGTATGCAAGGATGGTACAATATCCACAAATTAATAAACTTGATATATCACATAAACAAATTGAGAGATAAAAACCACAGTCATAGCAATTGATGCAGAAAAAGCATTTGACAAAATCCAACACCCTTTCTTGATAAAAACTCTCAGCAAGGTGGGAATAGAAGGATCATACCTGAACATAATAAAAGCCATATATGACAAACCCACATCCAACATCATACTCAATGGGCAAAAACTAAAACGATTTCCCCTAAGAACAGGAACAAGACAGGGATGCCTACTCTTACCACTCCTGTTCAATATAGTGCTGGAAGTACTAGACATTGCGATCAGACAAGAAGAAGAAATAAAAGGCATCCAAATTGGAAAAGAAGAAGTAAAACTGTCCTTATTCACAGATGACATGAAACTGTACATAGAAAACCCTAAAGACTCCATCAAAAAATTAAGAGACTTAATAACTGAATTCAGCAATGTAGCAGGATACAAAATTAATGCCCAGAAATCTATGGCATTTCTATACATCAAAAATGAACTTACAGAAAGAGAGACTAACAAAGCAATCCCATTTACCATCTCACCAAAAAAATTAAGATACCTAGGAATAAACTTATCTAAGGAGGTAAAAGACCTATATATGGAAAACTACACAACACTGAAAAAAGAGATAGAGGAAGACATAAACAGATGGAAGAACATACCATGTTCATGGTTTGGTAGAATCAATATCATCAAAATGTCCATACTACCCAAAGCAATTTATAAATTCAATGCACTTCCCATTAAAATACCAACGACATATTTCACAGACCTAGAAGGAACTTTCCAAAAATTTATCTGGAATAAAAAAAACACCCTGAATAGCCACAGCAATCCTGAGAAAGAAGAACAAAGTAGGTGGGATCTCAATACCAGATATCAAGCAGTATTACAAAGCCACTGTTCTTAAAACACCTGGTACTGGCACAAGAACAGACATATAGATCAATGGATTAGAATAGAGAACCCAGAAATTGACCCAAATCACTATGCTCAATTAATATTTGACAAAGGAGGCATGAACATACAATGGAGTCAAGACAGTCTCTTCAACAAATGGTGCTGGGAAAATTGGACAGATACATGCAAAAAAATGAAGCTAGATCACCGACTTACACCATACACAAAAATAAACTCAAAATGGATACAGGACTTAAACATAAGATGGGAAACCATAAAAACACTAGAGGAATCCACAGGCAGAAAAATCTCAGACATATACCAAAGGAACTTCTTCACTGATACTGCCCCTAGGGCAATGGAAAATAAAGAGAAAATAAACAAATAAAATAAAACAATTTTGATGGGACTACATCAAAATAAAAAGCTTTTGCACAGCAAAGGAAATCATCAATAAAACAACAAGAAAGCACACTGCATGGGAGAACATATTTGCCAATGTTATATGCGATAAGGGTTTAATCTCCAACATTTACAGAGAACTCATACAACTTAACAAAAAGAAGATAAACAATCCAATCAAAAAAATGGGCAACTGATCTAAATAGACATTTTTCGAAAGAAGACAGAAGGAAGGCCAAGAGACATATGAAAACATGCTCAAAGTCACTAATCATCAGAGAGATGCAAATCAAAACAACAATGCGGTACCATCTCACACCTATCAGAATGGCTATCATCAACAAATCAACAAAAGACAAGTGTTGGTGAGGATGTGGAGAAAAAGGAACTCTTTTGCACTGCTGGCGGGAATGCAGACTGGTGCAGCCACTGTGGAGAACAGTATGGAGTTTCCTCAAAAAACTAAAAATGGAACTCCCATTTGACCCAGTGATCCCACTTCTAGGAATATATCCCAAGGAACTAGAAACACGAAACAGAAAGGATATATGCACCCCTATGTTCATAGCAACACAATTCATCATAGGTAAGATTTGGAAACAGCCTAAATGCCCATCAGCAGATGAGTGGATTAAAAAACTGTGGCACATCTACACAATGGAGTACTATGCTGTGGTAAAAAAGGAGTTCCTACCATTTGCAACATGGATGGAACTGGGGAGCATTTTGCTAAGTGAAATAAGCCAGGCAGAGAAAGATAAATATCACATGATCTCACTCATTTGTGGAATATAATGAACGGCACAGACTGATGAACAAGAACAGAGCCAGAGTCTGAGAAACATCGATCAGCACGTCATACTTCAGGGAAGGTACCGGAGGGTTGGGGTAAGGTGGAGAGATCAACCAAGGGACTTATGTGCATGCAAATGAGCCTAATCAATGGACACAGAAAACAAGGGGGTGGGGCATAAGTGGGGGCTGGGGGGTTATGGGGGAATAAGGACACATAGGTAAAAAATGAAAACTAAAAAAAATAAAAATATATGTAAAAAATAAAATAAAATATTAAATCTAATCCATACTAGTGGTCACCATAATCTTAAGAGAAATTGTTTCATGTGACAAAGATTTTTAAATGAAACTCTGTAGCCCGAAAATTATTTTGGAAGGAAACAAAGAGAAGTTTCCTTAAAAAGTTGTAAGGATTGTAATTGAAAGTCAATATATTTGGCCTCTTGAACTAAAGTAAGTAATTTGTGTTTTTGCCTCCCTGACAAAGTTTATGTAAAGTTACAAAAAGAAATTGACAGCCAGTTTGAAATTGAATTGTCATGGCCTAGAGCAAAGAATATCCTTACATGATATTATTCTACAATGTCATTATAATTTTAGATATTTTACAACAGCATATTGTACAATTATCCCAAACAAACTTACAAACTAATTCTTGGGATGTTTGGCAGCAATTTTTTTTAAAAAAAGGACATGAAAGGATATAATCCCTTTAAGAAGGAATTAAGGCACTGGGAAGGCACTTGAGCATTCTATATTGGCCGCTTTTGCCTTTTGTGCCAAGAGGGACCCTCTACTCACAATCCAATTGCCCTCAGCTGTTGCCTGAGCTTTCTGTTCATGCTGAGCTTGAAGCCACGTGGTGGCTGGTACCATGGATCTGTCTCTCGCCCAATCGTGTGAGCTGTGCCCTTCCTGGAGAAGAAACCTGAGTTCCCTTAGATATATGATCAGTGTTGGGGCCCCGCCAGCAGGCTAGGGGATTCCAAGGCAGGTGCTGGGCGTGGAGGCCACGGGAGCATAGGCTACCAAGGAGACAGAACTGAACCTCACATCACCCTGCTTGGCCCCAGAGGATGACTGGTTAGCCAGAGACGGGTAAGATTCCTCAGTGAAGGAACAACCTAAGACAGGCACAGTTGCAGAGGGGCCATCAGGAGAGAACTTGGGGGTCAACAGAGGTGGGGCACAGTCCTTCATCCCCTCAACCTTGCAGGGGCCTGAACCCTCACCCTGTCTGAGGGAGGTCTCCTGTCCCCATGGCTACTTTGCTTCCCATGCCCAGCTCAGATCAGGACACAGGTGACAGACAGTGACTTGACCCAGCTCAGATTGGGACCCAGGAAACAGACAGAGACTTGGCTGACAGCAGCTGCCCTATATCTAAATCCAGCCTAGCACGAGGAATGATCAGGGCCTACTCAAGAATGCAAATAATCCTTTCCACTAATATTTACAGGGTAAACTAAGATTGTTGGTAGAGTATTGAATTTGACAGTAAAATAATAATCAAGTTTTCAGATTAATTTAAATAAGCTAATTGAAATAAGTGAATATTCAAGAAAATTAAATTGTACTGGACAAAAAGCTGTTCCTAAAGTATTAACTAAAATTACTATTGGTAGTTCATCTCATGGTAAAATTCCTGAACATGCAAAGAATCTAAAGCAGTCATATTTTTGTGCAAAAAATTAAAATTTAAAGTTATGAAGACTGCATTATAAAATTTACAAAAGCCTCCATTAATTAAAAAAAAGGGGGGGATAGTAGGGTAATACCATGTAAGGAAAAATATCCTATAAGTAAATTACATCTAGAAAATTTTTACTTTACAAAATTAATTTTTATTTGTAATGCTAACACAAGACACCCATGAAAAACACACATGGTGTCTAAATAAGATAAAGGAAAATCGTTGAGGCAAAAATAAAAGGATCCCAAATCAATTATATAGAAAAGATTCCTTTATTAACTTTTGGTTGAGAATATGTTTGTAGATTTTCAGAAAACAACTCCAAGACCATGTGGATTCCTGCAACAGAGAGGAATTGACAGGTCTGCTCCAACCAGGAAGACAAGAGGAGAAACAGTCCAGAGATGGAAGACGCTGATGACGCCTTGCCACGCTAGCAGTCAGCAGCTGTGTGGTGCAGCAGGTTGCCTAGGACCAAACCAGAGAGGGTTGGACCTGCATTGCCACCATGTGCCCACCATCCAGATAACATTGCTGACATGTACACATAAGGAACTGTTTGACATTGAAACGGGGACTCAGAACTGTTGGACATTGAAACTGGGACTAAAACATTTTTTGTTATTATATGTTTATTTCTAGTCTGCAGAGACAAGATTTTATAAGGAAAGAAATGGGGAAAAATTTATGCAGAGGCAAAGAAGCATTGAACAGACTGTCAAACTACAGCAGGAAGGCAGGGGAGGTTGGGGGGGGGTGCTGTAAGAGATCAACCGAAGGACTTGTACGCATGAATATAAGCATAACCAATGGATACAAGACACTGGGGGTGGGGAGCAGGTAGAGGGATGTACTGGGGGGTACAGGAGGCTGGGGGGAGGTAAATGGGGAAAAAAAAGACATATGTACTACTATTTGTAATACTTTAAACAATAATAATAAAAAAAGAAACAATGGTAATAAATTACCTAACCCTACAACTCAAAGAGTTAGAAAGAGAGCAACGAGAAAAGCCCAGTGTAAGCAGAAGGAAGGAAATAATAAAGATCAGAGCAGACATAAATAACATAGAGACCAAAGAAACAATACAGAAGATCAACAAAACCAAGAGCTGGTTCTTTGAAAGGATAAACAAGATTGATAAACCTCTAGCCAGGCTCACCAAGAAGCAAAGAGAGAGGACTCAAATAAACAAAATGAAAAATGAAAGAGGAGAAATAACAACAGACCCCACTGAAATACAAAGGATTGTTAAAAAATACTATGAACAACTCTATTCAAACAAATTGGACAATCTGGAGGAAATAGACATATTCCTCGAAAAATATAACCTTCCAAAACTCAATCAGGAAGAATCTGAAAATCTCAGTAGGCCAATAACTATGGAAGAAATTGAAGCAGTCATCAAAAAGCTTCCAGCAAATAAAAGCCCGGGGTAGACAGCTTCACAGGGGAGTTTTACAAAACATTCAAGGAAGAACTAAAACCTTTCCTCCTCAGACTATTTCAAAAAATTCAAGAGGAAGGAACACTTCCAAGATCTTTCTATGAAGCCAGCATCACCCTAATACCAAAACCAGATAAAGACAACACAATGAAGGAGGATTACAGGCCAATATCCCTCATGAACATAGATGCCAAAATCCTCAACAACATTCTAGCAAATTGGATCCAGCAGTACATCAGAAAGATCATACACCATGACCAAGTAGGGTTTATTCCAAGAATGCAAGGATGGTACAATATCCACAAATCAATAAACGTGATACATCACATAAACAAATTGAGAAATAAAAACCACATAGTCATATCAATTGATGCAGAAAAGGCATTTGACAAAATCCAACTCCCTTTCTTGACAAAAACTCTCAACCAGGTGGGAATAGAAGGATCATACCTCAAGATAATAAAAGCCATATATGATAAACCCACAGCCAACATCATACTCAATGGGCAAAAACTAAAACGATTTCCCCTAAGAACAGGAACAAGACAGGGATGCCCACTCTCACCACTCCTGTTCGACATAGTACTGGAAGTATTAGCCATTGCAATTAGACAAGAAGAAGAAATAAAAGGCATCCAAAATAGAAAAGAAGAAGTAAAGCTGTCCTTATTTGCAGATGACATGATATTGTACATAAAAAAAAAAAAAAAACTCGAGAGACTCCATCAAAAATCTATTAAACTTAATAAATGAATTCAGCAATGTAGCAGGATACAAAATTAATGCCAAGAAATCTATGGCATTTCTATACACCAATAGTGAACTTATAGAAACAGAGACTAAACAAGCAATCCCATTTACCATCACACCAAAAAAATTAAGATACCTAGGAATAAACTTATCTAAGGAGGTAAAAGACCTATAAGTGGAAAACTACAGGACACTGAAAAAAAAGATAGAGGAAGAGATAAACAGATGGAAGAACATACCATGTTCATGGATTGGTAGAATCAACATCATTAAAATGTCCATACTACCCAAAGCAATCTATAAATTCAATGCACACCCCATTAAAATACCAATGGCATATTTCACAGACCTAGAAGGAACTTTCCAAAAATTAATCTGGAATAAAAAAAGACCCCGAATAGCCACAGAAATCCTGAGAATGAAGAACAAAGTAGGTGGGATGTCAATACCAAATTTCAAGCTGTATTACAAAGCCACTCTTTTCAAAACAGCCTGGTACTGGCATAAGAACAGACATATAGACCAATGGAATAGAATAGAGAACCCAGATATTGACCCCAACCACTATGCTCAATTAATATTTGACTTAGGAGGCATGAACATACAATGGAGTCAAGACAGTCTCTTCAATAAATGGTGTTGGGACAACTGGACAGATACATGCAAAAAAATGAAACTAGACCACCAACTTACCATACCAAAAATAAACTCAAAATGAATACAGGACTTAAAAATGAGAAAGCAAACTGTAAAAATACTAGAGGAATCCACAGGCAGAGAAATCTCAGACATACGCCGAAGCAATTTCTTTACCGATACCGCTCCTAGGGCAATGGAAGCTAAAGAGAAAATAAAAAAATGGGACTACATCAAAATAAAAAGCTTTTGTACAGCAAAAGAAACCATCAACAAAACAACAAGAAAGCCCACTGTATGGGAGAACATATTTGCAAATGTTATCACTGATGAAGTTTTAATCTCCAACATCTACAGGGAACTTATTCAACTTAATAAAAGGAGATAAATGATCAAATAAAAATGGGCAACGGACCTAAATAGAATCTTTTGGAAAGAAGACAGAAGGAAGGCCAAGAGGCATATGAAAACATGCTCAAAGTCACAAATTATCTGAGAGATGCAAATCAAAATGACAATGCGGTACCATCTCACACCTGTCAGAATGGCAATCATCAACAAATCAACAAATGACAAGTGCTGGTGAGGATGCAGAGAAAAGGGAACCCTCATGCACTGCTGGTGGGAATGCAGACTGGTGCAGCCACTGTGGAGAACAGTATGGACTTTCCTCAAAAAACTAAAAATGGAACTCCCATTTGGCTCAGTAATCCCACTTCTAGGAATATATCACAAGAAACTAGAAACACCAATCAAAACGGATATATGCACCTCTATGTTCATAGCAGCACAATTCACCATAGCTAAGATTTGGAAACAGCCCAAATGCCCATCAGCAGATGAGTGGATTAGAAAAATATGGTACTACACAATGGAATACTACGTTGCTATGAAAAAGAAGGAATTCTTTCCATTTGCAGCAGCATGGATGGACCTGGAGAGCATTATGTTAAATGAAATAAGCCAGGCAATGAGTGAAAAATACCACATGATCTCACTCATTTATGGAAAATAAAGAACATTATATTCTGATATAGAAAATGATAGATACAGAGGCAGTAAAGCACTGAACAGACTGTCAAATTACAGTGGGAAAGCAGGGGTGTGTTGGGGGTGGGGGGGAAGGGATCAACCAAAGGACTTGTATGCATATAATCACAACAAATGGGCAAGAGACACTGGGGGAAGGTCAAGGGGTAAAAAAAGGAGATATATGTACTACTACATGTAATACTTTAAACAAAAAAAATATTTAAAAAAACTGACTTAAGATTTCTGACCTCCATGAATGTGAGAAAATACACTTATATAGTTTATTTCCCTGATATTATGGTATTTTTCCTACCGCAATAATAAAAAATAATACTAATCTTGCTGCCAGTATTGGGTAAGTGTGTAACAAATACCTAAAATATGGAAATCACTTTTCAATTAGGTAGTTAGTATACTGAGACTGAAAGGATTTAGAGGAGCATAATAGAAAAAAAAGCCTAGATTGCCTTGAAACAAATAGTATAAATATGGATGTTAAAAACGCTGCTGATTAGGACTCTGGAGAAAGTGAGAAGTATGATATAAAAAACCTATATCATCTTATAAAATACCTAAACTGTCATAAACAGACTGTAAAATATGGACATTAAAGCTATTGATAATGAGGGCTCAGATATAAGTGAGGAGCACGTTATTGAAAACTTATATCATCTTAGAGAATACCTAAATAGTGATAAACAGAACTTTGATTAAACAGTTAACATTATGGGTGGATCTTAAAAACATCATGCTAAGCAAAATAAGTCAGACAGAAAAAGCAAAAAACTGTGTGATTTCATTCATATCTCATATATAAAACTGAATGCAAAAAAAATGAACAAAGAAAATAAACAAACAAAAACTCATAGACACTGACAACAGTAGGGTGGTTACCAGAGTGTTAGTTTGGGGAGTAATGGTAAAGGGGATTAAATTTGTGGTGAAGGAAGAGGATTTGACTTTGGGTGGTTGGCACACAATGCAATATACAGACATGGAATTGTACCCTTGAAACCTATATAATCTTATTAAACAATGTCACTTTAATGAATTTAATAAAAAAGATAAAATTAGAAACAATTTTTAAAAGGTAAATAAAGAAATTAAATAAATAAAGTCTAACAATATATGAAGAAAAAGAAGATAAACATTAAAACATCAGAATAGTGCTAAGGAGGAAGTGAAAATGTTATTAGAGACTGGAGGAAAGGGCATCCTTTCTACAGTAGGAGAAACAGGTCAATTCTGTTATAGGATTATGTGGAAAGTAGATGTAAGTGATAAACAATACTTAGCTGAGGAGATTTTCAAGCAAAGCTTTGAAATTACAATGTATTTTCTTTCACTGCTTATAATACAATGTAAAAGGAAAGAGATAAAATTAAGGGAAGAATATTTAAGAAAAAAGAACCAGAACTTCATAATTTAGGAATTTTTCATCTTATCCAGCTTTCAATAGGTGCTAAAATTATTGGGTTCACTTGCATGAAAGTGTGCTCTGGAGATAAAACCAAGAGTGAGGGTGGACTTTGTAGGGTTCTTTGTTTGTTTTGTTTTGTTTTGTTTGTGTGACTCTTGGAACAACATAGCCATCTCAGTAATAGCAAGGAATAGAAATTAGATTATACATAAAAATTTGTGGAGGAGCACTATGTCTAATGGTGTAAATCCTAATAATATACACAAGATAACTACACATTTTTGAGATGTTATAAAAGAAGTAAAACTTCCAATTGAAAGGGATAGAAAGAGGACAAATAATAAAAGGGATAGAAAGAGGAAAAACTAATAGAAGGACGTTAAAAACTGTGAACATTATACAGGCAGGAAACAGGCTGGTAAAATTACTAACACGTGCAAACATATGCTACATTTTAAAAAATAATAATAACTCTGAAAGAAGAGCCAAAGGCCCAGAATGTGGAACCTCAAGCCACAGCAGATTATAACCAGGCATTAAAACCTAATGGAGGAGGAATTACAACATGAGAGAACCCATTGGTCTCTTCCCTTGAAGTTTCAACAATTTGAACAGCTATAACTCAACAAAATATTTCCTGCTCAATGCACAAGCATACTTGAGAAAACTGCACATTGAAACATCTAAAGGTGAGCAAGTGGGAGAAAAAGAAAAAGGCAAGAAGGGAGAAGAGATGTTAGGAGCCATGGATGCAGCCCTGAAACCAGAAGTGCATGGTTGGGCTAACCCTGTAGGGAAAGAATCAGGTGTGGCGAGTGCTCCCTTTGAACAAAGGAGCCAAAGAATTTAGCGAGCATTCCTGCAGGAGTAAACTGTACATGCTGCAACTGGTTTCAGAGACCTGTGCAAATACACAATATGGGGGTGCATCTGTGGTTTTTGGGCAGTTGGCATTCTAGACAGAGAAACAAAGCCATAGAATTCTGCCACCTTGTAGCCTCCCAGAGCTCACCTCCTTTCACCCCTGGTGTAAATCTGTGAAGCACGTTATCTGCAAACTTGAGAACTGGCACTTCAAAAACACTTTTATCTCTGAGCAAAGAATGCACTTTGTGATCAGTCCAGGGTTGGTATGCAGGGGGGACCCCAGAGAGGTCTGAGGTGGGTGTTACTGTGAGGGTATAACAAAAAAGAAGCTGGCTGGTTCGCCTTGTCCATCCCCCCCCCTATACATCCTGGATACAGTGAAGGCAACATCTAGCTGTCGGGGGACAGTACTGGGATTTCACAGTTTAAAAGTTGTGATTCATTGCCACCTACTGAAAAATAATAGAAAAACCTCTTTGTATTAATCATCTAGAGAAGTGCCACTAATACATAGATGTCTAGATAGTGAAGTAATCCTTCAAATACCATGGGTAACTAATGTAGCAAGTAAGCTCAGAAAGGAAATTTAAAAATCTCTAGAAAACAAAATATAGAAATATGCAATATAAATGACAAAGAATTCAAGATTGCTGTTCTAAAAAACCTCAAAGATATGTGAGAAAATAGACAGTTAATTTTATGAGCTTAGAAAACAAATCAACAAACAAAATGCATACTTTACCTAAGAGATTGAAACTTTAAAAGATAACTGAACAGAAATTTTGGAGATGAAAAATTCAATAGAAGAGATCAAAAAATGAATTAGTGAGCATAAGAAATATATTGGGGCAGATGGTAATATCAAAGATAGAAATCTATTAATGACGCAGAGCAAAGAAGAGACTTGAACATAATAAAGAAGGAACTCTTACCTTTCGTGACAGCATGGATGGACCTGGACAGTATTATGCTAACCAAAATAAGCCAGTCAGAGAAAGACAAGTATCACGTGATCTCACTTATATGTGGAATCTAATTAAATAAAGTGATGAATGAAATAGATCCAGAGAAATGGAAGCATGGAACAGACTGACAGATCTCAAAGGAAAGGGGGGAGGAGGCAGCAGGAAGAGATTAACCATAGAACTTATATGCATAGATGCATAACCTAAGGACACAGACAATAGTATGGTGAAGGTCTGGGGTGGGCAGGAGTGGATCACTGGGGGGAAAGGAGAGATCTATAATACTTTCAACATTAAAAAAAAAATTAAAAAATGAAAGAACTTTACAAGAAGTATTTGGCTTACTCAGAGAGAGCAATAAAACTGTAATAGGCATACCAGAAGAAGAAGAGAGAGAAAGGAATGAAAATTCTGTTCAAATGGTTGATGAGAACTTCCCAAACCTATGGAAATAACTAGATCCTTGAATTCAAGAAGCAAATAGAATAACTAGTTACCTCAATCCAAAGAAACCTTCTCCAAGACATATTGTATTAAAACTGTAAAAAATTGTCAGATGCGGAGACTGCGCCATCTTGAAGAGGAAAGTGGATGTTATCAGAAGCCTGAAAATCTACAACTATGGCACTCACTGAATATCTGCGAAGCCCAAAACACCAGTACCAATTGGCGCAAACATGCGGATTCAGAGGAGCTCTATGCTCCACCACAGAGGGGTCAGATTTCGCCTGGGATAAGGTGAGGTCTCTGGTCCCAGCGGGAAAGAGAAACACATGCACTGCGGGAGCTGGAGCACTGGAAGAGAGAGAACTACATAAACAGACACCTGGAGAAGAGAGACCATGGGGAGACAAAGAAACAGCCAGCATATGAAAGAAAAGCAGGCATCACCAGAAAAAGAAGTAAACGAAATGGAGGCAAGCAACCTGTCAGAGAAAGAATTCAGAGAAATGGTCATAAGGTGGCTGAAAAGAATGGAAGACAAATTCGACAATATGTGTAAGAAACAAGAGGAAATGAAGAAGAACCAAGAAGAAATGAAAAATGACATCACAGCTGTAAAGAATTCAATAGAAAGCATCAAGAGTAGACTAGAAGAAGGAGAGCACCGCATCAGTGAGCTAGAAGACAAGGTAGGAAAAAATACCCAAGCAGAGCAGCATCTAGAAAAAAAAATTAAAAAGCAGGAGGAGAGCCAAAGGGAACTTTGGGACAACATGAAACAAAACAACATCCACATAATAAGGGTCCCAGAAAGAGAGGAAACTGAGCAAGGAATAGAAAATATTTTTGAAGAAATAATGACAGAAAACTTCACTGATATAGGGAAGAAAAAACCCCACACAAATCCAAGAAGCTCACAGAGTCCCAAGCAAAATGAATGCCAAAAGACCGACACCAAGGCACATTATAATTAAATTGGCAAACACCAACAACAAAGTAATAATCTTAAAAGTGGCCAGAGACAGAAAGTTACCTACAAAGGAACCCCCATCAGACTAGCAACTGATTTCTCAACAGAAACTCATCAGGCCAGAAGGGAATGGAATGAAATATACACACTCATGCAAAAGAAGGGTCTGAATGCAAGAATACTGTACCCAGCAAGGCTATCAATCAAAATTGAAGGTGAAATCAGGAGTCCACAGACAAAAAAGGACTAAGGAAAATTATTACCACCAAACCAGAAATGCAAGAAATGCTAAATGGTCTGCTGTAAAAAAAAAAAAAAAAAAAAGAAAAAAAAGAAATAGGAAACAAAAAAGGAACACAAGGGTAAAGAATAAAAACGGTGACAAATAAGCACCTATCCTATATAATAAAAGAGTAATATGCAAATTAACCATCACTCCGCTACACACACAAGCCACACCCACCAGTCACGCCCACCAGCCAATCAGGAGCGAATATGCAAATAAACCCAACCAAGATGGCTACGGCCACAGAGAGCAGGAGGGAGGCTTGGGTTTCCCCGGCAATGGAGGAAGCCAAGCTTTCTGCCTGCCCTTGCCGTCCTAGGCCTCTACTCAAGGCTACAAAGTTTCAATTATAGAAGATACATAAACCCAAACAGAAATGGCATCAGCCACGGAGCTGCAAAGAGCAGGAGGCTAGGGTTGCCCGCAGCGATGGAGGAAGCCAAGCTTTCTTCACACCCTGGCCAGCACAGGCCTCCACTTAAGGCTACAAAGTTTCAATTATAGAAGATACATAAATCCCCCCCCAAAAAATGGCTGCCACCACGGAGCAAGCAGAAGGCTTGGCTCCGCTCCAGGCTACAAAGTTTCAATTGTAGAAGATAAATAAACCCCAGATACCACGGCCTCCACTTGGGTCACCAGGGGGCGTGGCCTGCCTGCAAACCACCAGAGGCCCGTTGCCCAGGCCCCCTCACACCCCAAGGGAACGCCCACCCTGATCCAGGACACCCTTCAGGGCAAACCAGCTGGCCCCCACCGGTGCACCAGGCCTCTATCCTATCTAATAAAAGAGTAATATACAGATTGACCATCACTCCAACACACAAGATGGCTGCCCCTATGTGGTCAAAAATCCTGCCCCCATGTGGACACAAGATGGCCACCACAAGATGGCCAGCAAGGGAGGGCAGTTGGGAGGGACCAGGCCTGCAAGGGAGGGCAGTTGGGGGCGATCAAGCCTGCAGGGGAGGGCAGTTAGGGGTGACCAAGCTGGCAGAGGAGGGAAGTTGGGGGTGATCAGGCCTGCAGGAAAAGGCAGTTGGGAGGGTCCCAGGTCTGCAGGGGACAGCAGTTGTGGGGGACCAGGCCTGCAGGGGAGGGCAGTTAGGGGAGACCAGGCCTGCAGGGGAGAGCACTTGGGGGGGACCCAGGCCAGCAGGAGAGAGCAGTTGGGGGGTTCCAGGCCTGCAAGGGAGGGCAGTTAGGGGTGACCAGGCCTGCAGGGGAGGGCAGTTAGGGGCAAACAGGCTGGCAGGGGAGCAGTTAGGCATCAAACAGGCTGGCAGGGGAGTGGTTAGGGGATGATCAGGAAGGCAGGCAGGCAAGCAGTTGGGTGCCAGCAGTCCTGGAATGTGAGAGCGATGTCCGACTGCCAGTTTAGGCCCGATCCCACCAGGATCGGGCTTAAATGGGCAGTCAGACATCCCTCGAGGGGTCCCAGATTGGAGAGGGTGCAGGCTGGGCTGAGGACCACCCCCCTCCCCCGTGCACAAATTTCATGCACCGGGCCTCTCGTCAATAATAACTTTAAATGTAAATGGATTATATGCCCCAATCAAAAGACATAGGGTAAGAGACTGGATCAGAAAACACGACCCATATATCTGCTATCTACAAGAAACCTACCTTAGAAAAAAAGATGCACACAGACTGAGGGTGACGGGATGGAAAAAGGTTTTTCAGGCGAATTGAAATGAAAAAAAAAAAGCTGGGGTAGCAATACTTATATCTGACAAATTAGATCTCAAAGTGAAGGATATAACAAGAGATAAGGAAGGCCACTTCATAATACTGAAGGGAGCAATCCAACAAGAAGAAATAACAATGGTAAACAAATATGCACCCAATACAGGAGCACCCAAATACATAAAAAAAAAACTCCTGGAGGATATCAAGAGAGAGACTGACAGCAATACAATCATAGTAGGAGACTTTAATACCCCACTATCACCACTGGACAAATCCTCTAAACCAAAAAAATCAGCACGAAAACATCAATCCTAAATGACTCAATAGACCAGATACAATAAATCGACATCTTCAGAACATTTCACCCAAAGCCACCGAATATACATTCTTCTCAAGTGCACATGGGTCATTTTCAAAGATAGACCATATGTTGGCTCATAGGTAAAGTCTCTTCAAATTCAAGAAGATAGAAATCATATCAAGCATCTTCTAAGATCACAGTGGCATAAAACTGGAAATCAACTGCAATAAAAACAATCCAAAAAAATCAAACACATGGAGACTAAACAGCATACTATTAAACAATGACTGGGTTGCCAGAGAGATCAAAGAAGAAATAAAAAAACATCATGGCAACAAATGACAATGAAAACACAACAATCCAAAATCTATGGGACACAGGGAAAGCAGTCTTGAGAGGGAAGTTCATATCTCTACAAGCCTACTGCAAAAAACAAGAAACAATGGTAATAAATTACCTAACTCTACAACTCAAAGAGTTAGAAAAAGAGCAACAAGAAAAGCCCAGTGTAAGCAGAAGGAAGGAAATAATAAAGATCAGAGCACAGATAAACGACATAGAGACCAAAGAAACAATAGAAAAGATCAACAAAACCAAGAGCTGGTTTTTTGAAAGGATAAACAAGATTGATGAACCTCTAGCCAGGCTCACCAAGAAGCAAAGAGAGAGGACCCAAATAAACGAAATCAGAAATGAAAGAGGTGAAATAACAAGAGATCCCGCCGAAATACAAAGGATTGTCAAAAAATAGTACAAACAACTCTATTCCAACAAACTGGACAACCTGGAGGAAATGGACATATTCCTAGAAAAATATAACCTTCTAAAACTCAATCAGGAAGAATCTAAACAGCTCAATATGCCAGTAACTATGGAAGAAATTGAAGCAGTCAAAAAGTTTCCAGCCAACAAAAGCCCATGGCCAGATGGCTTCACAGGGGAGTTTTACCAAACATTCAAGGAAGAACTAAAACCTATTCTCCTCAGACTATTCCAAAACATTCAAGAGGAAAGAACACTTCCAGGCTCATTGTATGAAGCCAGCATCACCCTAATACCAAAACCAGATAAAGACAACACAATGAAAGAGAATTACAGGCCAATATCCCTCATGAACATAGATGCCAAAATCCTCAACAAAATTCTAGCAAATCGGATCCAACAGTACATCAGAAAGATCATACACCATGACCAAGTGGGATTTATTCCAGGAATGCAAGGATGGTACAATATCCACAAATCAATAAACTTGGTACATCACATAAGCAAATTGAGAGATATAAATCACATAGTCATATCAATTGATGCAGAAAACACATTTGACAAAATCCAACACCCTTTCTTGATAAAAACTCTCAACAAGGTGGGAATAGGAGGATCAAACTTCAACATAATAAAAGTCATATATGATAAACCCACAGCCAACATCATACTCAATGGGCAAAAACTAAAACCATTTCCCCTAAGAACAGGAACAAGACAGGGATGCCCACTCTCACCACTCTTGTTCGACATAGTACTGGAAGTATTAGCCATTGAAATTAGACACGAAGAAGAAATAAAAGGCATCAAAATTTGAAAAGAAGAAGTAAAACTGTCCTTATTTGCAGGTGACATGATATTGTACATAAAAAACCCGAAAGACTCCATTAAAAATCTATTAGACTTAATAAATGAATTCAGCAATGTAGCAGGATACAAAATTAATGCCAAGAATCTATGGCGTTTCTATACACCAATAGTGAACTTACAGAAAGAGAGACTAAAGAAGCAATCCCATTTACCATCTCACCAAAAAAATTAAGATACCTAGGAATAAACTTATCTAAGGAGGTAAAAGACCTATATATGGAAAACTACACAACACTGAAAAAAGAGATAGAGGAAGACATAAACAGATGGAAGAACATACCATGTTCATGGTTTGGTAGAATCAATATCATCAAAATGTCCATACTACCCAAAGCAATTTATAAATTCAATGCACTTCCCATTAAAATACCAACGACATATTTCACAGACCTAGAAGGAACTTTCCAAAAATTTATCTGGAATAAAAAAAACACCCTGAATAGCCACAGCAATCCTGAGAAAGAAGAACAAAGTAGGTGGGATCTCAATACCAGATATCAAGCAGTATTACAAAGCCACTGTTCTTAAAACACCTGGTACTGGCACAAGAACAGACATATAGATCAATGGATTAGAATAGAGAACCCAAAAATTGACCCAAATCACTATGCTCAATTAATATTTGACAAAGGAGGCATGAACATACAATGGAGTCAAGACAGTCTCTTCAACAAATGGTGCTGGGAAAATTGGACAGATACATGCAAAAAAATGAAGCTAGATCACCGACTTACACCATACACAAAAATAAACTCAAAATGGATACAGGACTTAAACATAAGATGGGAAACCATAAAAACACTAGAGGAATCCACAGGCAGAAAAATCTCAGACATATACCAAAGGAACTTCTTCACTGATACTGCCCCTAGGGCAATGGAAAATAAAGAGAAAATAAACAAATAAAATAAAACAATTTTGATGGGACTACATCAAAATAAAAAGCTTTTGCACAGCAAAGGAAATCATCAATAAAACAACAAGAAAGCACACTGCATGGGAGAACATATTTGCCAATGTTATATGCGATAAGGGTTTAATCTCCAACATTTACAGAGAACTCATACAACTTAACAAAAAGAAGATAAACAATCCAATCAAAAAAATGGGCAACTGATCTAAATAGACATTTTTCGAAAGAAGACAGAAGGAAGGCCAAGAGACATATGAAAACATGCTCAAAGTCACTAATCATCAGAGAGATGCAAATCAAAACAACAATGCGGTACCATCTCACACCTATCAGAATGGCTATCATCAACAAATCAACAAAAGACAAGTGTTGGTGAGGATGTGGAGAAAAAGGAACTCTTTTGCACTGCTGGCGGGAATGCAGACTGGTGCAGCCACTGTGGAGAACAGTATGGAGTTTCCTCAAAAAACTAAAAATGGAACTCCCATTTGACCCAGTGATCCCACTTCTAGGAATATATCCCAAGGAACTAGAAACACGAAACAGAAAGGATATATGCACCCCTATGTTCATAGCAACACAATTCATCATAGGTAAGATTTGGAAACAGCCTAAATGCCCATCAGCAGATGAGTGGATTAAAAAACTGTGGCACATCTACACAATGGAGTACTATGCTGTGGTAAAAAAGGAGTTCCTACCATTTGCAACATGGATGGAACTGGGGAGCATTTTGCTAAGTGAAATAAGCCAGGCAGAGAAAGATAAATATCACATGATCTCACTCATTTGTGGAATATAATGAACGGCACAGACTGATGAACAAGAACAGAGCCAGAGTCTGAGAAACATCGATCAGCACGTCATACTTCAGGGAAGGTACCGGAGGGTTGGGGTAAGGTGGAGAGATCAACCAAGGGACTTATGTGCATGCAAATGAGCCTAATCAATGGACACAGAAAACAAGGGGGTGGGGCATAAGTGGGGGCTGGGGGGTTATGGGGGAATAAGGACACATAGGTAAAAAATGAAAACTAAAAAAAATAAAAATATATGTAAAAAATAAAATAAAATATTAAATCTAATCCATACTAGTGGTCACCATAATCTTAAGAGAAATTGTTTCATGTGACAAAGATTTTTAAATGAAACTCTGTAGCCCGAAAATTATTTTGGAAGGAAACAAAGAGAAGTTTCCTTAAAAAGTTGTAAGGATTGTAATTGAAAGTCAATATATTTGGCCTCTTGAACTAAAGTAAGTAATTTGTGTTTTTGCCTCCCTGACAAAGTTTATGTAAAGTTACAAAAAGAAATTGACAGCCAGTTTGAAATTGAATTGTCATGGCCTAGAGCAAAGAATATCCTTACATGATATTATTCTACAATGTCATTATAATTTTAGATATTTTACAACAGCATATTGTACAATTATCCCAAACAAACTTACAAACTAATTCTTGGGATGTTTGGCAGCAATTTTTTTTAAAAAAAGGACATGAAAGGATATAATCCCTTTAAGAAGGAATTAAGGCACTGGGAAGGCACTTGAGCATTCTATATTGGCCGCTTTTGCCTTTTGTGCCAAGAGGGACCCTCTACTCACAATCCAATTGCCCTCAGCTGTTGCCTGAGCTTTCTGTTCATGCTGAGCTTGAAGCCACGTGGTGGCTGGTACCATGGATCTGTCTCTCGCCCAATCGTGTGAGCTGTGCCCTTCCTGGAGAAGAAACCTGAGTTCCCTTAGATATATGATCAGTGTTGGGGCCCCGCCAGCAGGCTAGGGGATTCCAAGGCAGGTGCTGGGCGTGGAGGCCACGGGAGCATAGGCTACCAAGGAGACAGAACTGAACCTCACATCACCCTGCTTGGCCCCAGAGGATGACTGGTTAGCCAGAGACGGGTAAGATTCCTCAGTGAAGGAACAACCTAAGACAGGCACAGTTGCAGAGGGGCCATCAGGAGAGAACTTGGGGGTCAACAGAGGTGGGGCACAGTCCTTCATCCCCTCAACCTTGCAGGGGCCTGAACCCTCACCCTGTCTGAGGGAGGTCTCCTGTCCCCATGGCTACTTTGCTTCCCATGCCCAGCTCAGATCAGGACACAGGTGACAGACAGTGACTTGACCCAGCTCAGATTGGGACCCAGGAAACAGACAGAGACTTGGCTGACAGCAGCTGCCCTATATCTAAATCCAGCCTAGCACGAGGAATGATCAGGGCCTACTCAAGAATGCAAATAATCCTTTCCACTAATATTTACAGGGTAAACTAAGATTGTTGGTAGAGTATTGAATTTGACAGTAAAATAATAATCAAGTTTTCAGATTAATTTAAATAAGCTAATTGAAATAAGTGAATATTCAAGAAAATTAAATTGTACTGGACAAAAAGCTGTTCCTAAAGTATTAACTAAAATTACTATTGGTAGTTCATCTCATGGTAAAATTCCTGAACATGCAAAGAATCTAAAGCAGTCATATTTTTGTGCAAAAAATTAAAATTTAAAGTTATGAAGACTGCATTATAAAATTTACAAAAGCCTCCATTAATTAAAAAAAAGGGGGGGATAGTAGGGTAATACCATGTAAGGAAAAATATCCTATAAGTAAATTACATCTAGAAAATTTTTACTTTACAAAATTAATTTTTATTTGTAATGCTAACACAAGACACCCATGAAAAACACACATGGTGTCTAAATAAGATAAAGGAAAATCGTTGAGGCAAAAATAAAAGGATCCCAAATCAATTATATAGAAAAGATTCCTTTATTAACTTTTGGTTGAGAATATGTTTGTAGATTTTCAGAAAACAACTCCAAGACCATGTGGATTCCTGCAACAGAGAGGAATTGACAGGTCTGCTCCAACCAGGAAGACAAGAGGAGAAACAGTCCAGAGATGGAAGACGCTGATGACGCCTTGCCACGCTAGCAGTCAGCAGCTGTGTGGTGCAGCAGGTTGCCTAGGACCAAACCAGAGAGGGTTGGACCTGCATTGCCACCATGTGCCCACCATCCAGATAACATTGCTGACATGTACACATAAGGAACTGTTTGACATTGAAACGGGGACTCAGAACTGTTGGACATTGAAACTGGGACTAAAACATTTTTTGTTATTATATGTTTATTTCTAGTCTGCAGAGACAAGATTTTATAAGGAAAGAAATGGGGAAAAATTTATGCAGAGGCAAAGAAGCATTGAACAGACTGTCAAACTACAGCAGGAAGGCAGGGGAGGTTGGGGGGGGGTGCTGTAAGAGATCAACCGAAGGACTTGTACGCATGAATATAAGCATAACCAATGGATACAAGACACTGGGGGTGGGGAGCAGGTAGAGGGATGTACTGGGGGGTACAGGAGGCTGGGGGGAGGTAAATGGGGAAAAAAAAGACATATGTACTACTATTTGTAATACTTTAAACAATAATAATAAAAAAAGAAACAATGGTAATAAATTACCTAACCCTACAACTCAAAGAGTTAGAAAGAGAGCAACGAGAAAAGCCCAGTGTAAGCAGAAGGAAGGAAATAATAAAGATCAGAGCAGACATAAATAACATAGAGACCAAAGAAACAATACAGAAGATCAACAAAACCAAGAGCTGGTTCTTTGAAAGGATAAACAAGATTGATAAACCTCTAGCCAGGCTCACCAAGAAGCAAAGAGAGAGGACTCAAATAAACAAAATGAAAAATGAAAGAGGAGAAATAACAACAGACCCCACTGAAATACAAAGGATTGTTAAAAAATACTATGAACAACTCTATTCAAACAAATTGGACAATCTGGAGGAAATAGACATATTCCTCGAAAAATATAACCTTCCAAAACTCAATCAGGAAGAATCTGAAAATCTCAGTAGGCCAATAACTATGGAAGAAATTGAAGCAGTCATCAAAAAGCTTCCAGCAAATAAAAGCCCGGGGTAGACAGCTTCACAGGGGAGTTTTACAAAACATTCAAGGAAGAACTAAAACCTTTCCTCCTCAGACTATTTCAAAAAATTCAAGAGGAAGGAACACTTCCAAGATCTTTCTATGAAGCCAGCATCACCCTAATACCAAAACCAGATAAAGACAACACAATGAAGGAGGATTACAGGCCAATATCCCTCATGAACATAGATGCCAAAATCCTCAACAACATTCTAGCAAATTGGATCCAGCAGTACATCAGAAAGATCATACACCATGACCAAGTAGGGTTTATTCCAAGAATGCAAGGATGGTACAATATCCACAAATCAATAAACGTGATACATCACATAAACAAATTGAGAAATAAAAACCACATAGTCATATCAATTGATGCAGAAAAGGCATTTGACAAAATCCAACTCCCTTTCTTGACAAAAACTCTCAACCAGGTGGGAATAGAAGGATCATACCTCAAGATAATAAAAGCCATATATGATAAACCCACAGCCAACATCATACTCAATGGGCAAAAACTAAAACGATTTCCCCTAAGAACAGGAACAAGACAGGGATGCCCACTCTCACCACTCCTGTTCGACATAGTACTGGAAGTATTAGCCATTGCAATTAGACAAGAAGAAGAAATAAAAGGCATCCAAAATAGAAAAGAAGAAGTAAAGCTGTCCTTATTTGCAGATGACATGATATTGTACATAAAAAAAAAAAAAAAACTCGAGAGACTCCATCAAAAATCTATTAAACTTAATAAATGAATTCAGCAATGTAGCAGGATACAAAATTAATGCCAAGAAATCTATGGCATTTCTATACACCAATAGTGAACTTATAGAAACAGAGACTAAACAAGCAATCCCATTTACCATCACACCAAAAAAATTAAGATACCTAGGAATAAACTTATCTAAGGAGGTAAAAGACCTATAAGTGGAAAACTACAGGACACTGAAAAAAAAGATAGAGGAAGAGATAAACAGATGGAAGAACATACCATGTTCATGGATTGGTAGAATCAACATCATTAAAATGTCCATACTACCCAAAGCAATCTATAAATTCAATGCACACCCCATTAAAATACCAATGGCATATTTCACAGACCTAGAAGGAACTTTCCAAAAATTAATCTGGAATAAAAAAAGACCCCGAATAGCCACAGAAATCCTGAGAATGAAGAACAAAGTAGGTGGGATGTCAATACCAAATTTCAAGCTGTATTACAAAGCCACTCTTTTCAAAACAGCCTGGTACTGGCATAAGAACAGACATATAGACCAATGGAATAGAATAGAGAACCCAGATATTGACCCCAACCACTATGCTCAATTAATATTTGACTTAGGAGGCATGAACATACAATGGAGTCAAGACAGTCTCTTCAATAAATGGTGTTGGGACAACTGGACAGATACATGCAAAAAAATGAAACTAGACCACCAACTTACCATACCAAAAATAAACTCAAAATGAATACAGGACTTAAAAATGAGAAAGCAAACTGTAAAAATACTAGAGGAATCCACAGGCAGAGAAATCTCAGACATACGCCGAAGCAATTTCTTTACCGATACCGCTCCTAGGGCAATGGAAGCTAAAGAGAAAATAAAAAAATGGGACTACATCAAAATAAAAAGCTTTTGTACAGCAAAAGAAACCATCAACAAAACAACAAGAAAGCCCACTGTATGGGAGAACATATTTGCAAATGTTATCACTGATGAAGTTTTAATCTCCAACATCTACAGGGAACTTATTCAACTTAATAAAAGGAGATAAATGATCAAATAAAAATGGGCAACGGACCTAAATAGAATCTTTTGGAAAGAAGACAGAAGGAAGGCCAAGAGGCATATGAAAACATGCTCAAAGTCACAAATTATCTGAGAGATGCAAATCAAAATGACAATGCGGTACCATCTCACACCTGTCAGAATGGCAATCATCAACAAATCAACAAATGACAAGTGCTGGTGAGGATGCAGAGAAAAGGGAACCCTCATGCACTGCTGGTGGGAATGCAGACTGGTGCAGCCACTGTGGAGAACAGTATGGACTTTCCTCAAAAAACTAAAAATGGAACTCCCATTTGGCTCAGTAATCCCACTTCTAGGAATATATCACAAGAAACTAGAAACACCAATCAAAACGGATATATGCACCTCTATGTTCATAGCAGCACAATTCACCATAGCTAAGATTTGGAAACAGCCCAAATGCCCATCAGCAGATGAGTGGATTAGAAAAATATGGTACTACACAATGGAATACTACGTTGCTATGAAAAAGAAGGAATTCTTTCCATTTGCAGCAGCATGGATGGACCTGGAGAGCATTATGTTAAATGAAATAAGCCAGGCAATGAGTGAAAAATACCACATGATCTCACTCATTTATGGAAAATAAAGAACATTATATTCTGATATAGAAAATGATAGATACAGAGGCAGTAAAGCACTGAACAGACTGTCAAATTACAGTGGGAAAGCAGGGGTGTGTTGGGGGTGGGGGGGAAGGGATCAACCAAAGGACTTGTATGCATATAATCACAACAAATGGGCAAGAGACACTGGGGGAAGGTCAAGGGGTAAAAAAAGGAGATATATGTACTACTACATGTAATACTTTAAACAAAAAAAATATTTAAAAAAACTGACTTAAGATTTCTGACCTCCATGAATGTGAGAAAATACACTTATATAGTTTATTTCCCTGATATTATGGTATTTTTCCTACCGCAATAATAAAAAATAATACTAATCTTGCTGCCAGTATTGGGTAAGTGTGTAACAAATACCTAAAATATGGAAATCACTTTTCAATTAGGTAGTTAGTATACTGAGACTGAAAGGATTTAGAGGAGCATAATAGAAAAAAAAGCCTAGATTGCCTTGAAACAAATAGTATAAATATGGATGTTAAAAACGCTGCTGATTAGGACTCTGGAGAAAGTGAGAAGTATGATATAAAAAACCTATATCATCTTATAAAATACCTAAACTGTCATAAACAGACTGTAAAATATGGACATTAAAGCTATTGATAATGAGGGCTCAGATATAAGTGAGGAGCACGTTATTGAAAACTTATATCATCTTAGAGAATACCTAAATAGTGATAAACAGAACTTTGATTAAACAGTTAACATTATGGGTGGATCTTAAAAACATCATGCTAAGCAAAATAAGTCAGACAGAAAAAGCAAAAAACTGTGTGATTTCATTCATATCTCATATATAAAACTGAATGCAAAAAAAATGAACAAAGAAAATAAACAAACAAAAACTCATAGACACTGACAACAGTAGGGTGGTTACCAGAGTGTTAGTTTGGGGAGTAATGGTAAAGGGGATTAAATTTGTGGTGAAGGAAGAGGATTTGACTTTGGGTGGTTGGCACACAATGCAATATACAGACATGGAATTGTACCCTTGAAACCTATATAATCTTATTAAACAATGTCACTTTAATGAATTTAATAAAAAAGATAAAATTAGAAACAATTTTTAAAAGGTAAATAAAGAAATTAAATAAATAAAGTCTAACAATATATGAAGAAAAAGAAGATAAACATTAAAACATCAGAATAGTGCTAAGGAGGAAGTGAAAATGTTATTAGAGACTGGAGGAAAGGGCATCCTTTCTACAGTAGGAGAAACAGGTCAATTCTGTTATAGGATTATGTGGAAAGTAGATGTAAGTGATAAACAATACTTAGCTGAGGAGATTTTCAAGCAAAGCTTTGAAATTACAATGTATTTTCTTTCACTGCTTATAATACAATGTAAAAGGAAAGAGATAAAATTAAGGGAAGAATATTTAAGAAAAAAGAACCAGAACTTCATAATTTAGGAATTTTTCATCTTATCCAGCTTTCAATAGGTGCTAAAATTATTGGGTTCACTTGCATGAAAGTGTGCTCTGGAGATAAAACCAAGAGTGAGGGTGGACTTTGTAGGGTTCTTTGTTTGTTTTGTTTTGTTTTGTTTGTGTGACTCTTGGAACAACATAGCCATCTCAGTAATAGCAAGGAATAGAAATTAGATTATACATAAAAATTTGTGGAGGAGCACTATGTCTAATGGTGTAAATCCTAATAATATACACAAGATAACTACACATTTTTGAGATGTTATAAAAGAAGTAAAACTTCCAATTGAAAGGGATAGAAAGAGGACAAATAATAAAAGGGATAGAAAGAGGAAAAACTAATAGAAGGACGTTAAAAACTGTGAACATTATACAGGCAGGAAACAGGCTGGTAAAATTACTAACACGTGCAAACATATGCTACATTTTAAAAAATAATAATAACTCTGAAAGAAGAGCCAAAGGCCCAGAATGTGGAACCTCAAGCCACAGCAGATTATAACCAGGCATTAAAACCTAATGGAGGAGGAATTACAACATGAGAGAACCCATTGGTCTCTTCCCTTGAAGTTTCAACAATTTGAACAGCTATAACTCAACAAAATATTTCCTGCTCAATGCACAAGCATACTTGAGAAAACTGCACATTGAAACATCTAAAGGTGAGCAAGTGGGAGAAAAAGAAAAAGGCAAGAAGGGAGAAGAGATGTTAGGAGCCATGGATGCAGCCCTGAAACCAGAAGTGCATGGTTGGGCTAACCCTGTAGGGAAAGAATCAGGTGTGGCGAGTGCTCCCTTTGAACAAAGGAGCCAAAGAATTTAGCGAGCATTCCTGCAGGAGTAAACTGTACATGCTGCAACTGGTTTCAGAGACCTGTGCAAATACACAATATGGGGGTGCATCTGTGGTTTTTGGGCAGTTGGCATTCTAGACAGAGAAACAAAGCCATAGAATTCTGCCACCTTGTAGCCTCCCAGAGCTCACCTCCTTTCACCCCTGGTGTAAATCTGTGAAGCACGTTATCTGCAAACTTGAGAACTGGCACTTCAAAAACACTTTTATCTCTGAGCAAAGAATGCACTTTGTGATCAGTCCAGGGTTGGTATGCAGGGGGGACCCCAGAGAGGTCTGAGGTGGGTGTTACTGTGAGGGTATAACAAAAAAGAAGCTGGCTGGTTCGCCTTGTCCATCCCCCCCCCTATACATCCTGGATACAGTGAAGGCAACATCTAGCTGTCGGGGGACAGTACTGGGATTTCACAGTTTAAAAGTTGTGATTCATTGCCACCTACTGAAAAATAATAGAAAAACCTCTTTGTATTAATCATCTAGAGAAGTGCCACTAATACATAGATGTCTAGATAGTGAAGTAATCCTTCAAATACCATGGGTAACTAATGTAGCAAGTAAGCTCAGAAAGGAAATTTAAAAATCTCTAGAAAACAAAATATAGAAATATGCAATATAAATGACAAAGAATTCAAGATTGCTGTTCTAAAAAACCTCAAAGATATGTGAGAAAATAGACAGTTAATTTTATGAGCTTAGAAAACAAATCAACAAACAAAATGCATACTTTACCTAAGAGATTGAAACTTTAAAAGATAACTGAACAGAAATTTTGGAGATGAAAAATTCAATAGAAGAGATCAAAAAATGAATTAGTGAGCATAAGAAATATATTGGGGCAGATGGTAATATCAAAGATAGAAATCTATTAATGACGCAGAGCAAAGAAGAGACTTGAACATAATAAAGAAGGAACTCTTACCTTTCGTGACAGCATGGATGGACCTGGACAGTATTATGCTAACCAAAATAAGCCAGTCAGAGAAAGACAAGTATCACGTGATCTCACTTATATGTGGAATCTAATTAAATAAAGTGATGAATGAAATAGATCCAGAGAAATGGAAGCATGGAACAGACTGACAGATCTCAAAGGAAAGGGGGGAGGAGGCAGCAGGAAGAGATTAACCATAGAACTTATATGCATAGATGCATAACCTAAGGACACAGACAATAGTATGGTGAAGGTCTGGGGTGGGCAGGAGTGGATCACTGGGGGGAAAGGAGAGATCTATAATACTTTCAACATTAAAAAAAAAATTAAAAAATGAAAGAACTTTACAAGAAGTATTTGGCTTACTCAGAGAGAGCAATAAAACTGTAATAGGCATACCAGAAGAAGAAGAGAGAGAAAGGAATGAAAATTCTGTTCAAATGGTTGATGAGAACTTCCCAAACCTATGGAAATAACTAGATCCTTGAATTCAAGAAGCAAATAGAATAACTAGTTACCTCAATCCAAAGAAACCTTCTCCAAGACATATTGTATTAAAACTGTAAAAAATTGTCAGATGCGGAGACTGCGCCATCTTGAAGAGGAAAGTGGATGTTATCAGAAGCCTGAAAATCTACAACTATGGCACTCACTGAATATCTGCGAAGCCCAAAACACCAGTACCAATTGGCGCAAACATGCGGATTCAGAGGAGCTCTATGCTCCACCACAGAGGGGTCAGATTTCGCCTGGGATAAGGTGAGGTCTCTGGTCCCAGCGGGAAAGAGAAACACATGCACTGCGGGAGCTGGAGCACTGGAAGAGAGAGAACTACATAAACAGACACCTGGAGAAGAGAGACCATGGGGAGACAAAGAAACAGCCAGCATATGAAAGAAAAGCAGGCATCACCAGAAAAAGAAGTAAACGAAATGGAGGCAAGCAACCTGTCAGAGAAAGAATTCAGAGAAATGGTCATAAGGTGGCTGAAAAGAATGGAAGACAAATTCGACAATATGTGTAAGAAACAAGAGGAAATGAAGAAGAACCAAGAAGAAATGAAAAATGACATCACAGCTGTAAAGAATTCAATAGAAAGCATCAAGAGTAGACTAGAAGAAGGAGAGCACCGCATCAGTGAGCTAGAAGACAAGGTAGGAAAAAATACCCAAGCAGAGCAGCATCTAGAAAAAAAAATTAAAAAGCAGGAGGAGAGCCAAAGGGAACTTTGGGACAACATGAAACAAAACAACATCCACATAATAAGGGTCCCAGAAAGAGAGGAAACTGAGCAAGGAATAGAAAATATTTTTGAAGAAATAATGACAGAAAACTTCACTGATATAGGGAAGAAAAAACCCCACACAAATCCAAGAAGCTCACAGAGTCCCAAGCAAAATGAATGCCAAAAGACCGACACCAAGGCACATTATAATTAAATTGGCAAACACCAACAACAAAGTAATAATCTTAAAAGTGGCCAGAGACAGAAAGTTACCTACAAAGGAACCCCCATCAGACTAGCAACTGATTTCTCAACAGAAACTCATCAGGCCAGAAGGGAATGGAATGAAATATACACACTCATGCAAAAGAAGGGTCTGAATGCAAGAATACTGTACCCAGCAAGGCTATCAATCAAAATTGAAGGTGAAATCAGGAGTCCACAGACAAAAAAGGACTAAGGAAAATTATTACCACCAAACCAGAAATGCAAGAAATGCTAAATGGTCTGCTGTAAAAAAAAAAAAAAAAAAAAGAAAAAAAAGAAATAGGAAACAAAAAAGGAACACAAGGGTAAAGAATAAAAACGGTGACAAATAAGCACCTATCCTATATAATAAAAGAGTAATATGCAAATTAACCATCACTCCGCTACACACACAAGCCACACCCACCAGTCACGCCCACCAGCCAATCAGGAGCGAATATGCAAATAAACCCAACCAAGATGGCTACGGCCACAGAGAGCAGGAGGGAGGCTTGGGTTTCCCCGGCAATGGAGGAAGCCAAGCTTTCTGCCTGCCCTTGCCGTCCTAGGCCTCTACTCAAGGCTACAAAGTTTCAATTATAGAAGATACATAAACCCAAACAGAAATGGCATCAGCCACGGAGCTGCAAAGAGCAGGAGGCTAGGGTTGCCCGCAGCGATGGAGGAAGCCAAGCTTTCTTCACACCCTGGCCAGCACAGGCCTCCACTTAAGGCTACAAAGTTTCAATTATAGAAGATACATAAATCCCCCCCCAAAAAATGGCTGCCACCACGGAGCAAGCAGAAGGCTTGGCTCCGCTCCAGGCTACAAAGTTTCAATTGTAGAAGATAAATAAACCCCAGATACCACGGCCTCCACTTGGGTCACCAGGGGGCGTGGCCTGCCTGCAAACCACCAGAGGCCCGTTGCCCAGGCCCCCTCACACCCCAAGGGAACGCCCACCCTGATCCAGGACACCCTTCAGGGCAAACCAGCTGGCCCCCACCGGTGCACCAGGCCTCTATCCTATCTAATAAAAGAGTAATATACAGATTGACCATCACTCCAACACACAAGATGGCTGCCCCTATGTGGTCAAAAATCCTGCCCCCATGTGGACACAAGATGGCCACCACAAGATGGCCAGCAAGGGAGGGCAGTTGGGAGGGACCAGGCCTGCAAGGGAGGGCAGTTGGGGGCGATCAAGCCTGCAGGGGAGGGCAGTTAGGGGTGACCAAGCTGGCAGAGGAGGGAAGTTGGGGGTGATCAGGCCTGCAGGAAAAGGCAGTTGGGAGGGTCCCAGGTCTGCAGGGGACAGCAGTTGTGGGGGACCAGGCCTGCAGGGGAGGGCAGTTAGGGGAGACCAGGCCTGCAGGGGAGAGCACTTGGGGGGGACCCAGGCCAGCAGGAGAGAGCAGTTGGGGGGTTCCAGGCCTGCAAGGGAGGGCAGTTAGGGGTGACCAGGCCTGCAGGGGAGGGCAGTTAGGGGCAAACAGGCTGGCAGGGGAGCAGTTAGGCATCAAACAGGCTGGCAGGGGAGTGGTTAGGGGATGATCAGGAAGGCAGGCAGGCAAGCAGTTGGGTGCCAGCAGTCCTGGAATGTGAGAGCGATGTCCGACTGCCAGTTTAGGCCCGATCCCACCAGGATCGGGCTTAAATGGGCAGTCAGACATCCCTCGAGGGGTCCCAGATTGGAGAGGGTGCAGGCTGGGCTGAGGACCACCCCCCTCCCCCGTGCACAAATTTCATGCACCGGGCCTCTCGTCAATAATAACTTTAAATGTAAATGGATTATATGCCCCAATCAAAAGACATAGGGTAAGAGACTGGATCAGAAAACACGACCCATATATCTGCTATCTACAAGAAACCTACCTTAGAAAAAAAGATGCACACAGACTGAGGGTGACGGGATGGAAAAAGGTTTTTCAGGCGAATTGAAATGAAAAAAAAAAAGCTGGGGTAGCAATACTTATATCTGACAAATTAGATCTCAAAGTGAAGGATATAACAAGAGATAAGGAAGGCCACTTCATAATACTGAAGGGAGCAATCCAACAAGAAGAAATAACAATGGTAAACAAATATGCACCCAATACAGGAGCACCCAAATACATAAAAAAAAAACTCCTGGAGGATATCAAGAGAGAGACTGACAGCAATACAATCATAGTAGGAGACTTTAATACCCCACTATCACCACTGGACAAATCCTCTAAACCAAAAAAATCAGCACGAAAACATCAATCCTAAATGACTCAATAGACCAGATACAATAAATCGACATCTTCAGAACATTTCACCCAAAGCCACCGAATATACATTCTTCTCAAGTGCACATGGGTCATTTTCAAAGATAGACCATATGTTGGCTCATAGGTAAAGTCTCTTCAAATTCAAGAAGATAGAAATCATATCAAGCATCTTCTAAGATCACAGTGGCATAAAACTGGAAATCAACTGCAATAAAAACAATCCAAAAAAATCAAACACATGGAGACTAAACAGCATACTATTAAACAATGACTGGGTTGCCAGAGAGATCAAAGAAGAAATAAAAAAACATCATGGCAACAAATGACAATGAAAACACAACAATCCAAAATCTATGGGACACAGGGAAAGCAGTCTTGAGAGGGAAGTTCATATCTCTACAAGCCTACTGCAAAAAACAAGAAACAATGGTAATAAATTACCTAACTCTACAACTCAAAGAGTTAGAAAAAGAGCAACAAGAAAAGCCCAGTGTAAGCAGAAGGAAGGAAATAATAAAGATCAGAGCACAGATAAACGACATAGAGACCAAAGAAACAATAGAAAAGATCAACAAAACCAAGAGCTGGTTTTTTGAAAGGATAAACAAGATTGATGAACCTCTAGCCAGGCTCACCAAGAAGCAAAGAGAGAGGACCCAAATAAACGAAATCAGAAATGAAAGAGGTGAAATAACAAGAGATCCCGCCGAAATACAAAGGATTGTCAAAAAATAGTACAAACAACTCTATTCCAACAAACTGGACAACCTGGAGGAAATGGACATATTCCTAGAAAAATATAACCTTCTAAAACTCAATCAGGAAGAATCTAAACAGCTCAATATGCCAGTAACTATGGAAGAAATTGAAGCAGTCAAAAAGTTTCCAGCCAACAAAAGCCCATGGCCAGATGGCTTCACAGGGGAGTTTTACCAAACATTCAAGGAAGAACTAAAACCTATTCTCCTCAGACTATTCCAAAACATTCAAGAGGAAAGAACACTTCCAGGCTCATTGTATGAAGCCAGCATCACCCTAATACCAAAACCAGATAAAGACAACACAATGAAAGAGAATTACAGGCCAATATCCCTCATGAACATAGATGCCAAAATCCTCAACAAAATTCTAGCAAATCGGATCCAACAGTACATCAGAAAGATCATACACCATGACCAAGTGGGATTTATTCCAGGAATGCAAGGATGGTACAATATCCACAAATCAATAAACTTGGTACATCACATAAGCAAATTGAGAGATATAAATCACATAGTCATATCAATTGATGCAGAAAACACATTTGACAAAATCCAACACCCTTTCTTGATAAAAACTCTCAACAAGGTGGGAATAGGAGGATCAAACTTCAACATAATAAAAGTCATATATGATAAACCCACAGCCAACATCATACTCAATGGGCAAAAACTAAAACCATTTCCCCTAAGAACAGGAACAAGACAGGGATGCCCACTCTCACCACTCTTGTTCGACATAGTACTGGAAGTATTAGCCATTGAAATTAGACACGAAGAAGAAATAAAAGGCATCAAAATTTGAAAAGAAGAAGTAAAACTGTCCTTATTTGCAGGTGACATGATATTGTACATAAAAAACCCGAAAGACTCCATTAAAAATCTATTAGACTTAATAAATGAATTCAGCAATGTAGCAGGATACAAAATTAATGCCAAGAATCTATGGCGTTTCTATACACCAATAGTGAACTTACAGAAAGTGACTTAAAAAGCAATCCCATTTACCATCGAACCAAACAAATTAAGATACCTAGGAATAAACTTAACTAAGGAGGTAAAAGACCTATAAGCGGAAAACTACAGGACACTGAAAAAAGAGATAGAGGAAGAGATAAACAGATGGAAGAACATACCATGTTCATGGATTGGTAGAATCAACATCATTAAAATGTCCATACTACCCAAAGCAATCTATAAATTCAATGCACACCCCATTAAATTACCAATGGCATATTTCACAGACCTAGAAAGAACTCTTCAAAATTTCATCTGGAATACAAAAAGACCCCGAATAGCCACAGCAATCCTGAGAAAGAAGAACAAAGTAGTTTGTATCTCAATACCAGATTTCAAGCTGTATTACAAAGCCACTGTTCTCAAAACAGCCTGGTACTGGCACAAGAACAGACATATAGACCAATGGAATAGAATAGAGAACCCAGATATCGACCCCAACCGCTATGCTCAATTAATATTTGACAAAGGAGGCATGAACATACAATGGAGTCAAGACAGTCTCTTCAATAATTGGTGTTGGGAAAATTGGATGGATACATGAAAAAAAATGAATACCAACTTACACTATACACAAAAATTAACTCAAAATGGATACAGGACTTAAATATAGACCACCAACTTACACCATACACAAAAATTAAGTCAAAATGGATACAGGACTTAAACAGAAGATGGGAAACCATAAAAATAGTTGAAGAATCCACAGGAAGAGAAATCTCAGACATATGCCGAAGCAATTTCTTCACCGATACCGCTCCTAGGGCAATGGAAGCTAAAGAGAAAATAAACACGTGGGACTACATCAAAATAAAAAGCTTTTGCACAGCAAAAGAAATCATCTACAAAACAACAAGAAAGCCCACTATATGGGAGAACATATTTGCAAATGTTATCACTGATAAAGGTTTAATATCCAACATCTACAGGGAACTTATACAACTTAGTAAAAGGAAGATAAATGATCCAATAAAAAAATGGGCAACAAACCTAAATAGAATCTTTTCAAAAGAAGACAGAAGGAAGACCAAGAGGCATATGAAAACATGCTCAAAGCACTAATTACCTGAGAGATGCAAATCAAAATGACAATGCGGTACCATCTCACACCTGTCAGAATGGCAAGCATCAACAAAACAACAAACAACAAATGCTGGTGAGGATGCGGCGAAAAAGGAACCCTCGTGCACTGCTGGTGGGAATGCAGACTGGTGCAGCCACTGTGGAGAACAGTATGGACTTTCCTCAAAAAACTAAAAATGGAACTCCCATTTGACCCAGTAATCCCACTTCTAGGAATATATCACAAGAAACTAGAAACACCAATCAAAACGGATATATGCACCCCTATGTTCATTGCAGCACAGTTCACCATAGGTAAGATTTGGAAACAGCCTAAATGCCCATCAGCACATGAGTGGATTAGAAAACCATGGTACGTCTACACAATGGAATACTACGTTGCTATAAAAAAGAAGGAATTCTTACCATTTGCAGCAGCATGGATGGACCTGGAGAGCATTATGGTAAGTGAAATAAGCCAGGCAATGAAAGAAAAATACCACATGATCTCACTCATTTATGGAAAATAAAGAACATTATAACCTGATGAATAAAAAGATAGATACAGAGGCAGTAAAGCATCGAACATACTGTCAAATTACAGCGCGAAGGCTGGGGAGTGTTGAGGGAGGGAAATAGATCAACCAAAGGACTTGTGTGCATGCATATAAGCACACCAATGGACACAAGACACTGGGGAGGTGGGATGAGGGCATGCGACAGGGGGTAGGGGAGGCTGGGGGAAGGTCAATGGCTAAAAAAAGGAGATATATGTACTAATATATGTAATATTTTAAACAATAGTAATATTTAAAAAAAACTGTGAAAAATTAATGACAAAGAAATAATTCTCAAGGCAGCCAGAAAAAAAAAGAAAGTTAACTATAACGAAAAGGTCATTAGATTATCAATGAACTTCTAAGTAGAAACTCTACAAGCCAAAAGAGAATAGAACCAAATATTAAAGCTACTGAAAGTGAGAAATTACCATCCAAGAATAGTATATCCAGCAAAGTTATCCTTTTGATAAGAGGGACGTTTCTAGACATACAGAAGTTGAGGGAATTTATCACCTGAAGACCTCCACTTTAGGAAATACTAAAGAGGGTTATTCTACCTGAAACAAAGAACAAAAGGTTACAAAACTACAAATAAGATCACCAAGAAATTTACAACATAAACAGGGATAATTTTTGACAAAAAAAAAATTGTAAAAGGAAAGGGGGTAAAGGTATGAATTTGCAAGGAAAATGAAGATTAGATGCATTAAAAAGAAAAAGGACTATTGTATATATTAAACTTTTTTCATGAACCTAATAAACACACAGACACATACACACAAACAACAACAACAACAACAACACAAAACTGAGATATATAACCTAAAACAGAAGGAAATACCACTAACACAAGGGAAAAGTGCCAATGGAAGCACAGAGATAATAGAAAACAAAAGATAAAATGGTGATAGAAAATTCTCTTATATCAGTAATTACCCTAAATGCAAATGGAATGAATTCACCAATAAACAAGAATAAAGTATCAGATTTCACCAAGAAACAAAACCCAACCATATGCTGCCTCCAGGATACATCTAAGCTGCAAAGACAAAGATAGACTCAAAGTGAAAGTGTGGCTATTGATTCTCCAAGCAAATGTCATCCACAAAAAAGCAAGTGTAGCCATACTTATATCTGACAAAACAGATTTCAAGATAACAAAGTTAACAAGAGACAAAGATGGACATTTTTCAATGATAAAGGGTATACTATATCAAGAAGACAAAATAATTCCTAATATACATGCACCAATCAGGGAGCACCACAATTTATAAAGCAACTACTAACAGAATTAAGGGAGAAACAAACAAAAACACAATCACAATTGGGGACCTTATACTCCATTGACAGCTCTAGATATATCATCCAAAAAGAAAGTCAGTAAAGAAATATCGACCTTAAAGGACACATTAGACCAAAGAGACATAATTGACATTTACAAAGTTTTCATCTCAGAACCTCAGATTATATGGTATTCTCCAGTGCACATGGAACATTCTCAAAAATAGCCATATGTAGGATCACAAAACCAGGCTCAACAAATTCAAGAATATTGAAATTATACCAGGCATATTCTCTGACCACAATGATTACAAATTAGAAATCAACTGCAATAAAGGAAGCAAGATGCCACAAATATGAAAATATTAACAATATACTACTAAAAATTATTGGGTCAAAGAAGAAATAAAAGGTGTGATCCAAAGATATATCGAAACTTCTGGGTTACAGTTAAAGCAGTAATAAGAGGGAAATTTATGTAATTTCAGATCTATCTCAGGAAACAATAGAAATCACAAGTAAACAACCAAACATTATATCTTTTTGTTCAAAAAATACATATTTTTATTGACTTCAGAGAGGAAGGGAGAGGAAGAGAGAGAGAAACATGAATGATAAGAATCATCTATTGGCTGCCCCCCGCACACCCCCCCCCCCCCCGCTTGGGGATTGAATCCCCAGGTATGTGCCCTGTCCGGGAATCAAGCTATGACCCCCTGGTTCATAGGTTGATGCTGAAACACTGAGCCAAGCTGACTGGGCCAAACATTACATCTTAAAGTAGTAAAAGAAGAACAAAACCTAATTAAAGTATGTAGAAGAAAGGCAATAATAAAAATTGAATGAAATTGAGAACAAAAAGGCTATACAGAAAATTAATACAACAAAGAATGGGTTGTTTGAAACAGTAAAATTGACTAACTCCCTGCTAGACTTACTAAGGAAAAAGGAGAAAAGACTCATATAAACAAAATCAGAAATGAAAGAGAAGTCACCACAGACATCACAGATATACAATGGATCATACTAGAATACTATAAAAGACTATATGGAACCAAATGCAATAACCTATAAGAAATGGATAAGTTCTTAGAAATATATAACTTTCCTAGACTGAATCATGAAGAATTGGAAAACCTAAATAGGCCAATCAACAGTGAGTAAATTGAAACAACCATAAAAATAAATCCAAAAAATATAAGTCCAGGACCATATGGTTTGATTAGTGAATTCTAACAAACATTCAAAGATGACTGGATACACATCTTTCTCAAACTCTTCCAAAAATTTATAGAATAATTAATATTTATTAACACATTTAATGAGGCCAACATAACCTTGATACCAAAACCTGGCAAGAATAACACAACAAAAGAAAATACAAACCAATATCTCTGATAATACAGATGCAAACATTTTAAACACAATACCAACAAATCAAATATACAATACACTAAAAATAATACATCATGATTAAGTTGGGTTCATTTCTGGGGCACAAGGATGGGGGAACATACCCAAATCGATAAACTTAATAAACCACATTAACAGAACAAATTATAAAAATTATATGATCTTATCAAATAATGCAGAAAAAGCATTTTATGAAATACAAAAACATTTATGAATAACACACTCAATAAAAGTGGTATAGAATGAAAGTATCTCTACATAATAAAGGCCATATATTGCAAACCCTCTGCCAATATCATACTCAAAGGTGAAAAAAAATAAAAGCTTTTACTCTAAAATCAGGACAAAACCAGGATGCCCACTCTCACCACTCCAATTCAACATAGTTCTGGAAGTCCTATGAAGAGCAATCAGGCAAGAGAAAGATATAAAAAGCATTCTAATTCAGAATGAAAAAGTAAAAGTGCCACTTTTTGCAGATGATCACAAAGACTCCACAAAAATGTTAGAAACAATAAACAAATGCAGTAAATTTGCAGGAAACAATATGTAAAAAATCCACTGCTTTCTTCAATACTAACAATGAAACCTCAGTAAAAGTATTGAAAAAAAAAAACAATTCCTTTTGCAATTTCAAGCAAAGAATAAAATAGCTAGAAATAAACTTAACAAAGGAAGTGAAGGACCTATATACTAAAAACTACAAAGCATTATTAACAGATATTTAAAAAGACACAATGAAAAGAAAAGATATTCTGGGTTCATTGATATGAAAAATCAACATAATTAAAATGGCCATATTACCCAAATCAACATACAATTCAATGCAATCCCCATCAAAATGCCAAAGTCTTTTTTTGAATAAAACAAAAAATCATCAGGTTTGTAGGGATCCACACAAAAAAACCCAAATAACTAAAAAAGCATGAAGCCAGATGTATCTCCCTACCTAACTACAAATTTTATTACAAAGCTACAATAACCAAAATAGCATAGTATTAGCATAAAAACAGAAACACAGATCAATGGAATAGAACTGAGAGCTCTGACACAAACCTACATGTGCATGGGCAAATAATTTTTGACAAATGAGCCAAAAACATACAATAAAGAAAAGAAAGCTTCTTCAATAAATGGTGCTGAGAAAATAGGAAAGTCACATGCAAAATAATGAAACTAGACTGCAGTTTGTTCTCATGTACAAAAGTTAACTCTAAGAGGATCAAAGAACAAAATATAAGATCTGAAACTAAATTACATAGAATTAAACATAGGCACTAAACTATGGACCTTGGTCAGAGAGAATATTTTATGAATTTGATCCCAAAGTCAGGGGAAATAAAGACAATAATAAATGAGTGGGACTATATCAATCTGAAAAGCTTCTGCACAGCAAAAGAAACAAAACAAAAATGCAAACAACCAAATAGGAGATGATATTTGCAAACAGCTCCAACAAGGGGTTAATATCCATAATATATAAAGAATGCAGAGAGGATGGAGAAAATGGTGGCTGAATAGACAGTAGTGTCATGCACCTCCTCCTAGGGCCAGGCCAGAAAAGCAACTAAATCGGAGAACATCCACCTTGAATTAACAAATTAGACACAGCTCAGGAGACAATTTTCAATAAGGAAGGGCAGAGGACAGCTAAAGAATGCTACTTGCTGTCCATAACCCACATGGAACCACCAACATGCCCCAGCAGAGAGTGGTACAGTACCTACTGGCAAGCTCACAGACATCTGCAGGGAGTGTGTACCACCAGATTGAGCTCCCCTACCAGGCCTCCTCACCAGCTCACTGGGACCCAACATCTTAGGATCTGCCTCCAAGACCCCACAGTGAGTACAAGTGAGGGGGAACCCTTTGCCCCACTCCCACTCCGGACCCCAGAACCATGCTGTTAGCCTGACCCGGAGCCACCTGGTGCTTGCTCCACCCCAAGCCCTGGAACCTGCTACTGTGGTGACCCAGAGAAACCCAGAGCATGACCCACCCTGGCCCCCTGGAAAGATCTGCTAGGGTGACCCAGAGCAACCTACACATGCTTCACCCTAACCAGAGAGGGGTGACCAAGAACAACCAGCTGTGGATGAAAGGAGCCACATGCTAACCTGATAAGCTCAGGGGAGGCTTGTGTGGCAGTCTTGAAAACTCAGAGACCTAAAATAACCACAAAAGATGGTTTGAAAATTAAATATTTAACTACAAATAGGTTATAATGGGTAGTCATGTCCTAAGCTGATATTTTCCCTGACAAAGATCAACTTAGATCTTTACTGAGCCATTTGTCTTTTTGCCTCTAAGATAACATATCTGTGAGATGTCTGGGTAACTTGTAACTTTCTTTTTACCCCAGACTCCTCAGGGCACAACAAATGGCACCAGGACATTCCCTCATTGTTATTGTTATCAAGTTAATTGTCAACTGTTAATTACATTAAAGTATCCTTATCCATCTCTGTAAAAGAAGCACATGTCCATCATTTAACTTTTTACCCTATCCCAGAGGTTTCCCCGCTTTGCTTTATCCCACCTCCCTAATCTATCACCAATGAGTTTCATGTAACTCACCTACGTCCCTTTCCTTTGATTGCAATGTATAAATACAGATGTAACCCTCCATTCTCTGGAGCATTATCTCAATTCATTGAGGTTCTGTTTCCCGGCATATGTCGACAGTTTAGCTCAAATAAACTCACAAAAATTCTTTACAGGTTTCAATGTTGTTTTGTTTTTTTTTTGTTTGTTTGTGTTTTTTGTTTTTTTGTTAATACAGCACAAGCCTCACTCAGGGGCATAGGAGAGCTCTGAATGTGTGACCCAGAGCAACCCAAGCCTGCTACAACCCAGCCCCCAAGACAGTCCTGCTGGGGCCATCTGGAGCAACCCAGCACACACTTCACTCCAGGCTATAGGAGAGCAAGACTAAGAAACCCAGGGCAACCTGCCCCTGCTCCACACTGAGGAGAGGTGAACTGGAGCAAACCAGCATGCGTCTCACTCAAGCTATAAGAAAGCAAGGACTGTGAGAGCCAGAGCAACCTGTGTTCACTCCACCATGAGCCCAGGGTCTTGCTGCAGGGGCAACCTGGAGTAACGCAGCATACACCCTACTCAGGCCATAGGGGAGCACTGACTGTGTGATCCAGAGCAACCCACACCCACTTCTCCCTGGCCCCTGTGACAGTCCTGCAGGGGCTACCTGGAGCAACCCAGCACACACCTCACACTAGCTCATAGGAGAGCACTATTGGTGTAAACCAGAGAAAGACAGTGTGTCCAGACAGAGGCCACAGGACTGTGCTGCAAGTGCACAACCAGAGGGACCTAGGGTGCCACCCTGCAATGGGTGTTGGGGCCATTCAGCAAATTGCATGCCAGAGGGCTCTGGGTTCTCACAGAGAGTCACACACCAGAGGAACTGTGCACATGGTCCCACCACCACGAGCATCTGAAGCAGACAACTGAGGGACAAGATCTGTGGAAGAAAGGAATACAACTCAGAATAGAGATAATACAGGCATGAGAATCAAGGCAGACACACCCTCTGGGCCAATGATTTCCATACCATTGCCTTAATTGGGTCTTCAACCTCTCACACCCTAAACAGGGTACCCAGGGACAAAAAGAGACAGCAAAAATGGGGAGACAAAGAAACAAGCCCCAAGGAAAGAAGAGGAGGAATCACCAGAAAAGGAACTAAATGAAATGCAATTATGCATTATGTCAGAAAAAAAATTCAGCATAAGGACCATACAGTTCATAAACAGGATGAATGAAAAAATCAACAACTTACATAAGAATCAAGAGGAAATCAAGAATGATATATATACTAAAAACACTATGGAAAATTTCAACAAAAGACTAGAAGAAACTGAGTACTAAATTAGTGAGTGAGAAGATAGGGCATAAAAAATGCCCAATCTGAACAGCAATTAGAGAAAACAATTAGAAAGCAGGAGGAGAGCCTAATGGAGCTTTGGGACAGCATAAAATGAAGTAATATACATATAATAGAGGTGCCAGAAGGGCAAGAAGAGCAGCAAGAATTAGAAAACCTATTTGAAGAAATAATGACAGAAAACATTCCTGATTTGGGGAAGAAAAAAAGTCACACAAGCACAGAGTGTCCCAAACAAGGTGAACTGAAAATGGCCCACATGAAGACATGTCGTAATTACAATGGCAAACGTTAATGAAAAAGAGAAAAATCTTAAAGGCTGCAAGAGAGAGACAGAGCGTTACCTGCAAATGATCTCCCATTAGATTATCAAATGATTTCTCAACAGAAACACATCAGGCCAGAAGGGAATGGAATGAAGTATACAAAGTGTGCAAAGCCAAGGACTGAATCCAAGAATACTCTATCCAGCAAGGCTATCATTCAGAATTGAAGGTGAAGTAAGGAGCTTTGCCGACAAAAAAAAAAAAAAAAAAAAAAAAGGCTAAAGGAGTTTATCACTACCAAGCCAGCAATGCAAGAAAAGGTAAAAGAATGGTTGTAAAAAGAATAAATAGAAAGAGAAGAAGTAACACAGGCATGAAGAATAAAAATGGCTGAAAACAAGTACCTATCAATAATAACCTTAAACGTAAATGGACTAAATACTTCAATCAAAAGACATAGTGTGGTTGAATAAATAAGAAAACATGACCGATATATATGCTGTCTACAAGAGACCCACCTCAGAACAAGGGACTCACACAGACTGAAAGTGTAGGGATGGAAAAATATCTATCAGGCAAATGGAAATGAAAAAAAAAAAAGCTGGGGTAGCAATAGTTATATCTGACAAAATAGACCTCAAAGTGAAGGCCAAAAGAAGAGATAAGGAAGGCCAATTCATAATACTGAAGGGATTGATAGAACAAGAGGATATAATTCTGGTAAACATATATGCACCCAAAGCAGGAGCACCCAAATACATAAAAGAACTTCTGGAAGATATCAAGGGAGAGATCAACAGCAAAAACAATCATACTAGGAGACTTTAATACCCCATTGACATCATTGGATAAATCCTCTAGACCAGGGGTGGGCAAACTTTTTGACTCGAGGGCCACAATGGGTTCTTAAACTGGACCGGAGGGCCGGAACAAAAGCATGGATGGAGTGTTTGTGTGAACTAATATAAATTCAAAATAAAGGAGCGGAGGAGAGAGCAAGAGAACTGGATAGAACAGCCAGATCCGGCCTGCGGGCCGTAGTTTGCCCAAGGCTGCTCTAGACTAAATATCAGCAAAGAGCAATCCTAAATGACTCACTAGATCAGATGGACTTAATTGATATCTTCAGAACAGTTCACCCCAATGAAGCAGAATATACATTCTTCTCAAGTGTACATGGGACATTTTCAAAGATAGACCACATATTGGGAAAAGGCAAAGTCTCTTCAAATTCATAGAAGCATCAAACAGTCCATCAATCTTTAGCGGGAAGGCAGGGGAGGGTGGGGTGGGGGATAAGATATCAACCAAAGAACTTGTATGCATGCATATAAGTGTAAACAATGGACACAGACATTAGGGGGGTGGGGACATGTGCTGGGGGGTGGGGGTGGCCAATGGGGAAAAAGGGAGACATATGTAATACTATATGTAGTACTTTAAACAATAAAGAATTTTTAAAAAGAATAATATGGTGAGTGCAGAATCTCAGAGAGAAGGTGGGGGAGGGTGGGTGAATGGGAGGTAATCAATCGAATACCCTGTATGCTTATATGCATAACCCATAGACACAGATAATAGGATGCTGAAGGCCTGGGGAGGGTGGGCAGGGGCGGGCTGAAGGGAGTCAATGGGGGAAAAATGGGACATATGTAATAGTTTCAACAATAAATCATTTTAAATAAATAAATAAATAAATAAATAAATAAATAAATAAATAAATAAGGAAATAAAACCATTTCCCCTAAGAACGGGAACAAGACTGGGATGTCCACTTTCACTACTCTTGTTAAACATAGTACTGGGAATGCTAGACAAAGAGATCAGGCAAGAAGAAAAAATAAAAGGCATCTGAATTGGAAGAGAAAAAGAAAAACTGTCATTATATGCCGATAACATGATTTTGTACATAAAAAACCCTAGACTCGCCAAAACCGGTTTGGCTCAGTGGATAGAGCGTTGGCCTGTGGACTGAAGGGTCCTGGGTTCGATTCCGGTCAAGGGCATGTACCTTGGTTGCGGGCACATCCCCAGTGGGGGGTGTGCAGGAGGCAGCTGATCGATGTCTCTCTCTTATCGATGTTTCTAGCTCTCTATCCCTCTCCCTTCCTCTCTGTGAAATATCAATAAAATATATTTAAAAAAAAAAAACCTAGACTCCATAAAAAAATCTATTAGACTTAATAAATGAATTTGGCAACATAGCAGGATACAAAATTAACACCTAGAAATCTATGGCATTTTTATACACCAATAATGAACTCATAGAAAGAGAAACTAAAAAAAAAAAAAAAACAAAAAACAATCCCATTTAGCATTGCAACAAAAAATTAAGATAGTTAGGAATAGACTTAAGTTATGAGGTAAATGACCTGACTCAGAAAACTACAGGATGTTTAAAAAATAGATAGAGGAAGATATAAACAAGTGAAAGAATATACTGTGTTCATGGACTGGTAGAATCAACATCATTAAAATGTCAATACCACCCAAAGCAATCTATAGATTCAACAAAATGCCCATTAAAATACCAATGGCATATTGCACAGGCCTAGAACAAATTCTCCAACATTTTATATGGAAAAAAATTAGAAGGCAGGAGGAGAGTTTAAGGGAGCTTTGGGGCAACATGAAACAAATCAACATCTGTATAGTGGGTATGCCAGAAGGACAAGAAGAGGAACAAGGATTAAAAAACCTCCTAAAGAAATTGTGACAGAAAACTTCCCTGACTTGGGGAAGAAAAAACTCACAGAAGCACAGAGAGTCCCAAGAAAGATGAACCCAAAAAGACCCACACCAAGACATGTCATAGTTATAATGCCAACATTAACGACAAAAAACTTAAAGGCTGCAAAAGAGAGACAGAGATTTACCTACAAAGGATCTCCCATTAGATTATCAAATGATTTCTCAACAGAAACACATCAGGCCAGAAGGAAAGGGAATGAAGTATACAAAGTGATGCAAAGCAAGGGACTGAATCCAAGGATACTCTATCCAGCAAAGCTATCATTCAAAATTGAAGGTGAAATCAGGAACTCCATAGACAAAAAAAAAAAAAAAAAAAAAAGTTTAAGGGAGGGAGTTTATTACAACGAAGCCAGGAATGCAAGAAAAGGTAAAGGGGAGGTTGTAAAAAGAAGAAATAGAAAGGGAAGAAGGAACACAGGCATAAAGAAAAAATTGCTGCAAACAAGTACTTATCACTAATAACCTAAAAAAATAAATGGATTAAATGACCCAATCAAAATATATAGGGTGGCTGAATGGCTAAGCAAACATGATATATATATATATGCTGTCTACAAGGGATCCACCTCAGAACACGGGACACACAGAGACTGAAAGTGAAGGGATGGAAAAGTTTTTTCAGGAAAATGGGAATGAAAAAAAAAGGGGAGGTAGCAATACTTATATTAACAAAATAGACCTCAAAGTGAAGTCCATAAGAAGAGATAAGGAAGGCCAATTCATAATACTGAAGGGATCATTACAACAAGAGGACATAACAATGGTAAACATACATGAACCCAATACAGGAGCACTCAGATACATAAGAAAACTTCTGGAAGATATCAAGGGAGAAATCAACAGCAACACAATCATTATAGGGGACTTTAATATCCCATTGACATCACTGGATAAATCTTCTGACAAAAAATCAACAAAGAAATAGCAATCCTAAATGACTCACTAGATCAGATGGAGCTAGCTATAAAATATACATTCTTCTCAAGTGCACACAGGACATTTTCAAAGATAGACCACATATTGGGACATTTCCAGAGATATACCACATTAGAATGTGTCTTTAATTTCAAGAAGATTGAAATAATATCAACCATCTTCTCAGTCACAATGTCATAATATTAGAAATCAACTACAACAAAAACAATAAAAAATATAAGCACTTGGAGGCTAAATAGCATGCTATTAAATAATGACTGGTTTACCAAAGAGATCAAAGAAGAAATAAAAAGCATCCTGGATAGATATGACAATGAAAACACGACAATCCAAAATCTATGGGACACAGTGTAAGCAGTTATGAGAGGAAAATTCATAGCCTAACTCAAAAACCAAACAAACAAAAAACATGGTAATAAATTATATATCTCTACAACTTAATGATTTAGAAAGAGAGCAACAAGAAAAGCCCAGAGTAAACAGAAGGAAGAAAATAATAAATATCAAAGCAAAAATAAATGACATAGAGACCAAAAAAATAATACAAAAGATCAATAAAACCAAGAACTTGTTCTTTGAAAAGATAAACATGATCAATGAACATCTAGGTTCACGAAGAAGCAAAGAGAGAGGACATAAATAAATAAAATCAGAAATGAAGGAGGTGAAGTAACCGTTGACTACACAGGAATAAAAATAATGTTAAAAAAGTACTATTCCAACAAACTGGACAACCTAGAAAAAACGGACACATTCCTAGAAAAATACCATCTTCCAAAACTCAATCAAGAAGAATAAAATATTCTAAATAGGCCAATAACTATGAAGGAAATTGAATCATTAATAAAAAACTTCCAGCAAACAAAAGTCCTTGTCCGGATGTCTTCACAGGATAGTTTTATCAAACGTTCAGAGAAGAACTAAAACCTACCTTCCTCAGACTATTTCAAAACACTCAAGAGGAAGGAACACATCCCAGCCCTTCCTATGAAGCCAGCATTACCCTAACTCTAAAACCAGGTAAATACACTACAAAGAAAGAGAATTACAGGCCAATATCCCTGATGAAAATAGTTGCTAAAATTGTCAACAAAATTCTAGCAAATTGGATACAGCATTACATTAGAAAAGTCATATACCATAACCAACTGGAATTTATTCTGGGGATGCAAGGCTGTTACAATATCTGCAAATCAATGAATGTGATACATCACACAAATAAACTGAGAAACAATGATTTCATAGTCATATTAATTGATGCAAAAACAGCATTTGACAAAATCCAACACCCTTTCTTGATAAAAACAATCAACAAAGTGGGAATGGAGGGATCATACCTCAACATAATAAAAGCCTTATATGACAAACCTACAGCCAACATTATACTCAATAGGCAATATCGAAATCATTTCCGCTAAGAAAAGGAACAAGACAGGGATGTCCACCTTCACCACTCCTGTTTCACATAGCACTGGAAGTGCTAGCCATAGCAATAAGACAAGAAGAAGAAATAAAAGGCATCCTTATTAGGAAAGAAAAAGTAAAACTGTCATTATTTGCTGATGACATGATATTATACACAGAACACCCTAAAGAATCCACCAAACTACTTGATTTAATAAATAAATTTGGCAATGTAGCAGGATAAGATATTAACACCCAGAAATCTATGGCATTTTTATACATCAATAATGAACTCACAGAAAGATAAACTAAAAAAAAATCCCATTTACCATTGCAACAAAAAATTAACTTAACCTAGGAATAAACTTAACTAAGGTGATAAAAGACCTGTACTCAGAAAACTACAAGACATTGAAGAAAGAGATAGAGGAATATATAAACAAGTGGAAAAATATACCTTATTCATGGTAGAATAAATATCATTTAAATGTCCATAATACCCAAAGCAATCTATAGATTGAATGCAATTCCCATTAAAATACCAATGGCATATTTCACAATCCTAGAACAAACTCTCCCAAAAGTTATATGGAATTAGAAAAGACCCCAAATAAATGCATCAATCCTGAGAAAAAAGAACAAACTTGGAGGGATCACAATATCAGACATCAAGTTATAATACAAAGGCACGTTCTCAAAACAGCTTGCTACTGGCACAAGAACAGACAGAAAGACACCAATGGAACAGAACAGAGAACCCAGAAATTGACCCAAATCATTATTCTCAATTAATATTTGACAAAGGAAGCAAGAACATACAATGGAGCCAACACAGTATCTTCAATAAATGGTGTTTGGAAAATTGGTCATATACTTGCAAAAAAAATGAAACTTGACCACCAACTTACATCATACACAAAAATAAATTCAAAATGGATTAAAAATTTAAACAAAAGACTGGAAAACCATAAAAATCTTAGAAGAATACATAGGCAGCAAAACACCTAGCTGGGGGAAGGAAAAATGGCGGTGGAATAGACAGATGTGTTCCGAGCCTTGTCCCGGAGTAGAAAGAAAAACCAGCTGAGGGGCACACGAGGTGTGTTCGTTGGCAAGTTAAGGGACAGCTAAACTCCAGAAGAAGGTGGGGGACTGCTAGATGGTGTTCCCCTGACCGGGCAGCCCCCACTGCGGCTGGGCCCCCTCCCGGAGATACAGGCTCGAACTCGGAGGAGTCTGCGCCATCTTGAAAGGGAAAGTGGAGCTTATCGGACGCCTGAAAATCCACAACTGCGCCACCCACGGAACAGCTGCGAGCCCCAGAACACCACTCCCCAGTTGGCACAAACACGTGGATTGAGAGGAGCTCTACACTCCACCATGGAAAGGTCAGATTTCGCCTGGGATAAGGAGAGAGAGAACTACATAACCAGACATCCAGGGAAGAGAGACCATGGGGAGACAAAGAAACAGCCCTCATATGAAAGAAAAGCAGGCATCACCAGAAAAGGAAGTAAACAAAATGGAGGCAAGCAACTTGCCAGAGAAAGAATTCAGAGAAATGGTCATAACGTGGCTGAAAAGAATGGAAGACAAATTTGACAATATGAGCAAGAACCAAGAGGAAATGAAGAAGAACCAAGAAGAAATGAAAAATGACATCGCTGCTATAAAGAACTCAATAGAAAGCATCAAGAGTAGACTAGAAGAAGCAGAGGACCTCATCAGTGAGCTAGAAGACAAGATGGGAAAAAAATATCCAAGTAGAGCAGCTTCTAGAAAAAAAAAATTAAAAAGCAGGAGGAGAGCCTAAGGGAACTTTGGGACAACACGAAACAAAACAACATCCGCATCATAGGGGTTCCAGAAGGAAAGGAAGCTGAGCAAGGAATAGAAAACCTGTTTGAAGAAATAATGACAGAAAATTTCCCTGATATAGGGAAGAAAAAACCCACACAAATCCAAGAAGCTCACAGAGTCCCAAGCAAAATGAACCCCAAAAGACTGACGCCAAGGCACATTATAATTAAACTGGCAAACACCAAAAACAAAGAATCTTAAAAGCGGCAAGAGAGAGACAGAAAGTTACATACAAAGGAACCCCCATCAGAATAGCAACTGATTTCTCAACAGAAACTCATCAGGCCAGAAGGGAATGGAATGAAATATACAAAGTCATGCAAAGGAAGGGTCTGAATCCAAGAATACTGTACCCAGCAAGGCTATCAATCAAAATTGAAGGTGAAATCAGGAGCTTCACAGACAAAAATGGACTAAGGGAATTTATTACCACCAAACCAGCAATGCAAGAAATGCTAAAGGGTCTGCTGTAAAAATAAGAAATAGGAAGCGAAGAAGGAACACAGGGGTAAAGAATAAAAATGGCGACAAATAAGTACCTATAAATAATAAATTTAAATGTAAATGGATTAAATGCCCCAATCAAAAGACATAGGGTAACGGATAGGATAAGAAAACAAGACCCATATATCTGCTGTCTACAAGAAACCCACCTCAGAAAAAAAGACGCACAAAGACTGAGGGTGAAGGGATGGAAAAATGTTTTCCAGGTGAATGGAAATGAAAAAAAAGCTGGGGTAGCAATACTTATATCTGACAAATTAGATCTCAAAGTGAAGGACATAACAAGAGATAAGGAAGGCCACTTCATAATACTAAAGGGAGCAGTCCAACAAGAATAAATAACAATGGTAAACATATATGCACCCAATATAGGAGCACCCAAATACATAAAAAACTCCTGGAGGATATCAAGGGAGAGATAGACAGCAATACAATCATAGTAGGAGACTTTAATACCCCACTATCACCATTGGACAAATCCTCTAAACCAAAAAATTCAGCAAAGGAACATCAATCCTAAATGACTCACTAGACCAGATGGAATTAATTGACATCTTCAGAACATTTCACCCCAAAGCCACAGAATATACATTCCTCTCAAGTTTCCATGGGTCCTTTTCAAAGATAGACCATATGTTGGCTCATAAGCAAAGTCTCTTCAAATTCAAGAAGATAGAAATCATATCAAGCATCTTCTCAGACCATAGTGGCATAAAACTGGAAATCAACAACAATAAAAACAACCCAAAGAAATCAAACACATGGAGACTAAACAGCATGCTATTAAACAATGACTGGATTACCAGAGAGATCAAAGAAGAAATAAAAAACATCATGGCAACAAATGACAATGAAAACACAACAATCCAAAATCTATGGGACACAGGGAAAGCAGTCTTGAGAGGGAAGTTCATATCTCTACAAGCCTACTGCAAAAAACAAGAAACAATGGTAATAAATTACCTAACCCTACAACTCAAAGAGTTAGAAAAAGAGCAACAAGAAAAGCCCAGTGTAAGCAGAAGGAAGGAAATAATAAAGATCAGAGCGGAGATAAACAACATAGAGACCAAAGAAACAATAGAAAAGATCAACAAAACCAAGAGCTGGTTTTTTGAAAGGATAAACAAGATTGATGAACCTCTAGCCAGGCTCACCAAGAAGCAAAGAGAGAGGACCCAAATAAACGAAATCAGAAATGAAAGAGGTGAAATAACAAGAGATCCCGCCGAAATACAAAGGATTGTCAAAAAATAGTACGAACAACTCTATTCCAACAAACTGGACAACCTGGAGGAAATGGACATATTCCTAGAAAAATATAACCTTCTAAAACTCAATCAGGAAGAATCTAAACAGCTCAATATGCCAGTAACTATGGAAGAAATTGAAGCAGTCATCAAAGAGCTTCCGGCAAACAAAAGCCCGGGGCCAGACGGCTTCACAGGAGAGTTTTACCAAACATTCAAGGAAGAACTAAAACCTATCCTCCTCAGACTATTCAAAAAAATTCAAGAGGAAAGAACACTTCCAAGCTCATTCTATGAAGCCAGCATCATCCTAATACCAGAACCAGATAAAGACAACACAATGAAAGAGAATTACAGGCCAATATCCCTCATGAACATAGATGCCAAAATCCTCAACAAAATTCTAGCAAATCGGATCCAGCAGTACATCAGAAAGATCATACACCATGACCAAGTAGGATTTATTCCAGGAATGCAAGGATGGTACAATATCCGCCAGTCAATAAACCTGATACATCACATAATCAAATTGAGATAAAAATCACATAGTCATATCAATTGATGCAGAAAACGCATTTGACAAAATCCAACACCCTTTCTTGATAAAAACTCTCAACAAGGTGGGAATAGGAGGATCAAACTTCAACATAATAAAAGTCATATATGATAAACCCACAGCCAACATCATACTCAATGGGCAAAAATTAAAACCATTTCCCCTAAGAACAGGAACAAGACAGGGATGCCCACTCTCACCACTCCTGTTCGACATAGTACTGGAAGTATTAGCCATTGCAATTAGACAAGAAGAAGAGATAAAAGACATCCAAATTGGAAAAGTAGAAGTAAAGCTGTCCTTATTTGCAGATGACATGATATTGTACATAAAAAACCCGAATGACTCCATCAAAAAATTAAGAGACTTAATAACTGAATTCGGCAATGTAGTAGGATACAAAATTAACGCCAAGAAATCTATGGCATTTCTATACACCAATAGTGAACTTACAGAAACAGAGACTAAACATGCAATCCCATTTACCATCGCACCAAAAACATTAAGATACCTAGGAATAAACTTAACCAAGGAGGTAAAAAGCTATACGTGGAAAACTACAGGACACTGAAAAACGAGATAGAGGAAGATGTAAACAGATGGAAGAACATACCATGTTCATGGATTGGTAGAATCAATATCATTAAAATGTCCATACTACCCAAAGCAATCTATAGATTCAATGCACTCCCCATTAAAATACCAATGGCATATTTCACAGACCTAGAAAGAACTCTCCAAAAATTCATCTGGAATAAAAAAAGACCCCGAATAGCCACAGCAATCCTGAGAAAGAAGAATAAAGTAGGAGGGATCTCAATACCAGATTTCAAGCTGTATTACAAAGCCACTGTCCTCAAAACAGCCTGGTACTGGCACAAGAACAGACATATAGATCAATGGAATAGAATAGAGAATCTAGGTATCGACCCAAACCACTATGAGCAATTAATATTTGACAAAGGAGGCATGAACATACTATGGAGTCAAGACAGTCTCTTCAATAAATGGTGCTGGGAAAATTGGACAGATACATGCAAAAAAATGAAACTAGATCACCAACTTACACCATACACAAAAATAAACTCAAAATGGATACAGGACTTAAATATAAGATGGGAAACCATAAAAATACTAGAGGAATCCACAGGCAGCAAAATCTCAGACATATGCCAAAAGAACTTCTTCACTGATACTGCCCCTAGGGCAATGGAAGCCAAAGAGAAAATAAACAAATGGGACTACATCAAAATAAAAAGCTTTTTCACGGCAAAGGAAACCATCAACAAAACAACAAGAAACCGCACTGAATGGGAGAACATATTTGCAAATGTTATCACTGATAAAGGTTTAATCTCCAACATCTACAAGCAGCTTATTCAACTTAATAAAAGGAAGATAAATGATCCAATAAAAAAATGGGCAACAGACCTAAATAGAATCTTTTTGAAAGAAGACAGAAGGAAGGCTAAGAGACACATGAAAACATTCTCAAAGTCACTAATTATCCGAGAGATGCAAATCAAAACGACAATGCGATACCATCTCACACCTGTCAGAATGGCTATCATCCACAAATCAACAAACGACAAATGTTGGCGAGGATGCTGAGAAAAAGGAACCCTCATGCACTGCTGGTGGGAATGCAGACTGGTGCAGCCACTGTGGAGAACAGTATGGAGTTTCCTCAAAAAACTGAAAATGGAACTCCCATTTGACCCAGTAATCCCACTCCTGGGAATATATCATAAGAAACTAGAAACACCAATCAGAAAAGATATATGCACCCCTATGTTCATAGCAGCACAATTTACAATAGCTAAGATTTGGAAACAGCCTAGGTGCCCGTCAGCAGATGACTGGATCAGAAAACTATGGTATATCTACACAATGGAATACTATGCTGCCATAAAAAGAAGGAATTCTTACCATTTGTAGCAACCTGGATGGAATTGGAGAACATTATGCTAAGTGAAATAAGCCAGTCAATGAAAGAAAAATACCACATGATCTCACTCATTTGGGGATAATGAAAAACATTATAAACTGATGAACAAAAAGATAGATACAGAGGCAGTAAAGCATCAAAGAGACTGTCAAATTACAGTGGTAAGGTTATGGAGAGGTGGGGGAAATAAGAGATAAACTGAAGGACTTATATGCACACATATAAGAGTAACCAATGGATGCAAAACATTGTGGGGTGAGGGCATGTATGGGAGTGGGGTGGGGGAGGTGGCAATGGTAAGATATGTACACATATAATACCTTAATAAAAAAAATTAAAAAAAAAACACCCAGCTGGTACCAATACGTTTACTGACACATCTTCTAGGACAATTGAAATGAATTATAAAATAAACAAATGGGACTACATCAAAAGAAAAATCGTCTGAACAGCAAAAGAAACCATCAACAAAACATCAAGAAAAACCACTGCATGGGAGAACATATTTGCCAATGTGACATCTGATAAGAATTTAATCTCCAAAATTCATAGGGAACTCATTCAACTTAATAAAAGGAAGATAAACAATGTAATAAAAATGGGCAATGGACCTAAATAGACACTTTTTGAAATTGGGCATACAGAAGATCAAGGGACATATGAGAAAATGTTCAAAGTCACTAATCATCGAAGAGATGCAAATCAAAATGACAATGAGGTACCATCTCACACCTGTCAGAATGGCTATCATCAACAAACAACAAGTGCTGGGGAGGATGGGGAGAAAAAGGAACCCTCGCATATTGTTGGTGGGAATGCAGACTGGTGCAGCCACTGTGAAAGACAGTATGCAGTTTCCACAAAAAAATAAAAATGGAACTCCAATTTGACCCAGTAATCCCACTTCTAGGAATATATCACAAACAGTCAGAAGCAGTAATCAGAAAGAATATATGCCCCCCTATGTCCATAGCAGTGCCATTTGCAATAGCTAAGATTTGGAAACAGTCTAAATGCCCATCAGCAAATGAGAGGATTAAAACACTGTGGTAAATCTATACAATTGAATACTACATTGCTGTAAAAAAGAAAGAATTCTTTCCATTTGCAACAGCAAGGATGGATCTGGAGAACATTATGCTAAAGGAAATAGGCCAGAGAAAGGTAAGTATCACATGACCTTACTCGTTTGTGGAATATAATGAACAATATAAACTGATGAACAAATTAGATTTAGAGACACAGAAGCTTCGGACACACATTCAAACCTCTGAGGGAAGGCAGTGGGTAGGTGGACCAGGGGGGGTGGGGTCGGGAGAGAAGAGATTAACTAAAGAACTTGTTTGCATATAAGCATAACCAATGGATACAGACAATGAGGGGGGCAGTGAAGGACGGGGTTTGGGGGGCACAGGCTGGGAGAAGACAATGATAAGAAAAGAGGACATATGTAATATTTTCAACAATAAAGAACTAAAAGAAAATAATAAATGATGTTTGGAAAATTGGATAGATACATACAAAACAATGAAACTTGAACACCAACTTACACCATTCGCAAAAATAAACTCAAAATGGATAAAGGACTTAAACATATTATGGGAAACCATAAAAGTCTTAGAAGAATCCATAGGTAGCAAAATATCAGATATATCTCATAGAACAATAAAAAATACAGAGAAAATAAACAAATGGGACTACATCAAAATAAAGAGCTTCTGCACAGCAAAAGAAACCAGGATCAAAATAACAAGAGAGCCTACTGTATGGGAGAATGTATTTGCCAATATGACATCTGATAAGGGTTTATTCTCCAAAAGTTATAGAGAACTCATAAAATTTAACAAAAGGAAGACAAAAATTCTAATAAAAAAGTGGGCAAAGGACCTAAATAGAATCTTTTCAAAAGTGGACATTCAAAAAACCAAGAAGTATATGACAAAATGCTCAAAGTCACAAATCATCTGAGAGATGCAAATCAAAACAGCAATGAGGTACCATCTCACACCTGTCAGAATGGCTATCATCAACAAATCAACAAATGACAAGTGCTGGCGAGGATGTGAAGAAAAAGGAACCCTTGTGCACAACTGGTGGGAATGCAGACTGGTGCAGCCACTGTGGAAAACAGTATGGAGTTTCCTCAAAAACTCAAAAATAGAACTCCCATTTGACCCAGAATTCTAGGAATATATCCCATGAAATCAGCAACACCAATCATTAAAAACTTATGTGCCCCTATGTTTATAGCACCTCAATTTATAATAGCTAAGATTTGGAAACAGCCTAAGTGCTCATCAGCTGTTGAATGGATTAAAAACCTGTGGTACATCTACACAATGGAATACTACGCTGCTGTAAAAAAGAAATAACTCTTTCCATTTGCAACAGCATGGATGGAACTGGAGAGCTTTATGCTGAGAGAAATAAGTCAGTCAGAGAAAGATAAATATCACATGATCCCACTCATTTGTGCAATATAATGAACAATATAAACTGATGAACAATAGTAGATCCAGAGACAGAGAATTATCAAATAGACCATCAAACCTCAGAGGGAACTGAGGGTAGGATTTGTCGGGGGAGATGGTAAGAGATCAACCAAAGATCTTATATGAATACTAGAGGCCCGGTGCACGAAATTCATGCATGGAGGGGGGTCCCTCAGCCCAACCTGCACCCTCTTGCAAACCGGGACTGCTGGCTCCTAACCACTTGCCTGCCTGCCTGCCTGCCTGATCGACTGTAACTGCCTCTGCTTGCTGGTCAGATTGCCCCCTAACTGGTCCCCTGCCAGCCTGATCAACCCCTAACTGGTCCCCTGCCGGCCTGATTTCCCCCTAACTTCCCCCTGCCGGCCTGGCCACCCCCCTGCTGGCCTGGCCATCCCCCAACTGCCCCCACGCCGGACTGGCCACCCCCTAACTGCTCCCTTGCTGGCCTGGCCACCCCTAACTGTCCCCCTGCCGGATTGGCCACCCCCTAACTGCTCCCTTGCCGGCCTGGCCGCCCCCTAACTGGCCCCCTGCCAGCCTGGCCATCCCCCAACTGCCCCTCTGCCGGGATGGCCATCCCCTAACTGCCCCCCTGCCATCCTGGATGCCCCTTAACTTCCCTCCTGCCTGCCTAGCCGCCCACTAACTGCCCTTCTGCCTACCTGGCCATCCCCTAACTGCTCCCTTGCTGGCCTGATTTCCCCCTGACTGCCCTCCCCTGCCAGCCTGATTTCCCCCAACCACCTCTGCCTTGGCCCCCACCACTGTGGCTTTGTCCGGAAGGATGTCCGGAAGATGTCTGGTCTAATTAGCATATGACACTTTTATTTGTATAGATAAGCATAACTAATGGACACAGACCATGGGGGTGGGCAGTGAAGACCGGGGCTGGAGGGCGGGGGCTGGCTGGGAGAGGACAATGGGTGGGGGAGGGGACATATGTAATACTTTCAAAAATAAAGAATTTTTTAAAGATAAAATAAATAAAAACATATTATTTGAAAGTAATTTTTTAAAAAGCTAGGAATAGAGAGTTAATATAGTATTATATCATTAAGTAGTGAAGAAAACCCAATATCCAGTGCTGTGAGTTGAATTGTTTTTCCCATAAAGATATATTGAAATCCTGCTATCTGATACCTGTGAACTTGACCTTAGTTGGAAATAGAGTCTTTACAGATGTAATCAAAATGAGATCACACTGGATTAAGGTTGTCCCTAATAAAATGACTGGTGATCATATGAGAAGAGTGACATTTGGACATAGACACAGTCAGGGAGAGTGTGCCATGGGATGATAGAGGCAGAGAGTGGAGTGATGCATCTACAAGCTATGTAATGCCAAGGACTGCCAGAAACTGTCAGAAGCTAGGAGAGAGGCATGAAACAAATTCTCCCTCAGAATGTCCAGAAGGGACCATTGATTTTAGACTTCTAGATTTCAATGGTGTGAAAAAAAAATAATCTTCTGATGTTTTAAGCCATATGGTTTGTAGTAATTTGTCTTACCAATCCCAGTAAACTAATATACTCTAAGTTATACTTAGTGATGAGCATGAATAGGGCATCTACTCTAATAGTAGAAAAGGCAGATAATAGGGATTTAAAGATACTTGTAAACTAATATATTCAGTTGTGATAATGGTGAAAATTTACCCTACTATTTTTTATTGGCTCAAACTATGGTGGAGAGAAGATATTGTAGATTTGAGGAGAAAGGAACATTTAAGAAATATTCTTCTTCAAGAGTAAGAATTCCTTTAACAGAAAAGGGAAGTTTAATACCATTACCAGATAACATTAATGGCTCACTTGCAGTTTGTCATAATAATTTTAAATTGAAGCCTGAATATCACAGAATTTTTCCTCAGCTACATTCAGCTAGCAATGGTATTACTGTGGAGCAATAGGAGAGTTTGATTTATTTAAAATAAAAGTTTTGCCAGCAGGTATGTTAAAAGAGAGAGGGGAAAGGGAATTGGAGATGTATACAGAAAAGTACTTCTGCTGACTTATCCTGAGTCTGTAAGAATTTAAAATAGGTAAGGATGTAAAATTGGTAAGGACATAAGTAAAACCATTGAGGGGATTGGTGAGCAATAGTTCAAAGGTGCTAAAATCAATGGTTGGTTGCAGAGGGATGGAGGAATTGTTGGAGTAGGAGTACTAGAGGTATTTGAGGCAGTACTGGAGAGTGAAATATTTAAAATTGAGATTTTGAAGTGTTATATATGGGAATGAGTCACCTAACTAAGATGGAATACAAGATCATTGGAGAATATAAATTCAAAGAATTGAGATTTTAGTGTATGAGAAGCCTATATAATAAAAAGTTAATATGCAAATTGACCATCACTCCAACACACAAGATGGCTGCCCCATGTGGTCAAAGATGGCCACCCCATGTGGACACAAGATGGCCACCACAAGATGGCTGGCAGGGGAGGGCAGTTGTGGGCGATCATGCCAGCAGGGGAGGGCAGTTGGGAGAGACCAAGCCTAAAAGGGAGGGCAGTTGGGGGCAATCAGGCCTTCACAGGAGGGCAGTTGGGGGTGACCAGGCTTGCAGGGGAGGGCAGTTGGGGGGAACCAGGCCTGCAGGGAAGAGCAGTTGGGGGCAACTGGACCAACAGGGGAGAGCAGTTAGGGGTGACCAGCCCAGCAGGGGAGGGCAGTTAAAGGTGACCAGGCTGGCAGGGGAGGGCAGTTATGGGCAACCAGGCCTGCAAGGGAGGGCACCTGGGGGAGCCAGGCCTGCAGGGGAGGGCAGTTGGGGGGAACAAGGCCTGCAGGGGAGGGCAGTTGTGGGTGACCAGGCCAGCAGAGGAGGACAGTTAGAGGTGACCGGGCTGGCAGGGGAGGGCAGTTAGGGGCAGCCAGGCCTGCAGGGGAGGGCAGTTGGGAGGAACCAGGCCTGCAGGTGAGGGCAGTTGGGAGGACAAGGCCTGCAGTGGAGGGCACTTAGGAGTGACTGGGCCATCAGGGGAGGGCAGTTAGTGGTGACCAGGCCAGCAGGGAAGGACATTTAGGGGCGACCAGGCCTGCAGGGGATGGCAGTTGGGGGGGGGGGGCAGGCCTGCACTGGAGGGCAGTTAGGGGCATTTGGACCAGCAGTTGAGCAGTTAGGTGTCAATCAGGCTGGCAGGGGAATGGTTAGGAGGTGATCGGGCTGGCAGGCAGAAGTGGTTAGGGTCAATCAGGCAGGCAGGCAGGCAAGTGGTTGGGAGCCAGCAGTCCTGGATTGTGAGAGGGATGTCTAACTGCCTGTTTAGGCCTGATCCCACCTAAATGGGCAGTTGGATATCCCTCGAGGGGACCCAGATTGGAGAGGGTGCAGGCTGGGCTGAGGGATACCCTCTCCCCATGAACGAATTTCGTACACTGGGCCTCTAGTGATTACATATAGAGTAAAATAACCAGGAATTAGGTAATACTGTTAGAGGAAATGGGAGTGGCTCAGACAGAAAATCATGGCAAAATTAAAGGAAGTGACCTAGGAGTCAGTAAATGAATATAACAAGGAAAGGTAGCAGGTGATATAATCTGTTGACATGATATTCATAACTGGCTAATTTTAAGGAATAGAGAAGAATGACTTAGAAATGTTATTGAGTAGCCAAGCAGATACCTAGTTCACTTCTGGGTCCAGAGGCAAGAGGGAATGTCAGAAGGAAAACATTCCCCCTAGACAGGGCCTCTGGAAAACAGGGTATGGTGAGAGAGAGCCAAGTTTCAGATAGAGCAAGAAAGTGAAGGTATCATCATTCATATAGGAGGCAAAGGATTTTGATGGTGGCAGTGTGTTTCAAAGAGGTAATACCAGTGGGTTAACATAATCCTGAGGCCTTTGTGATGTCATCAGGAAGACCAGATGTGGACAGCATCAAACTAAAAATATCTTTACAAAACCATTAAGGAACTCAATTTTAATTTGTATATCAAATAATTCTTTTTTAACTTTATTTTTATTGTTGACACTAATACAGATGTCCTCATTTTCCCATTATTTTTCTTTCTTTCAAACTTACTGAATTTTCTCGTTCTAAAAGTGATACATACACATAGAAAAGATCCAAACATTACAGGATGTATCAATTAAAAAGGAAAAAGCCTTGGCAATTTTTGGAATGTAAATTTTGGAGTCAAATATTTTCTACTTTTTTTAATTATTGAAGTTGTACACCATTTTATGTGTTTACTGGTCATTCACATATCTTTTTCTATAAATTACTTGTTTGTATACTCTATTTTTATGCCACTTTAATTGTATCTTTATTATTGAGTTTTATTTACAAGCTTTTTATATTAGACTAGAGACCTGGTGCATGAAATTCGTGCACTGAGGTGGGGGTCCCTCAGCCCAACCTGCACCCTCTCCAACAGGGACCCCTCGGGGGATGTCCAACTGTTGGGATCGTGCCTAAACCGGCAGTCGGACATCCCTCTCACAATCTGGGACTGCTTGCCTGCCTGCCTGATCACTCCCTAACTGCCCCCATGCTGGCCTGGTCGCCTCCCAACTGGCCCCCTGCCAGCCTGCCTGGTCACCCCCACCTCCTCCCCTGCTGGCCCGGTCACCCCCTAACTGCCCCCTGCCGGCCTGGTCGCCCTCTAACTGTCTGGAAGGAAGTCAGATGTCTGGAAGAGTCTGGTCATTCAGTCTAATTAGCATATTAGCCTTTTATTAGTATAGATTGTACCCTAAGACATTTCCATTTTTATTAGTCAAAATGGTTGAATATCAATAATCTCATATGGTTCATCTTAATGCACATGGATATTGATTAGTAGCTCCAAGTCAATGCACCCTATATTATCCTACTTTTTTGAGTTACTTTTATTACTATTTTTAGAGGACATTGTCTTTTAAAATAATGATCAACATTGTAAGATACAGCCACTAAAAACTGCAGAAATACTGTTGTTTAATTCCCTATGAGTAAAATTTTACTATCCATGCAATTACTCCTTTTAAAAAGTCAACTCACTGTGCTTTCTTTCATTGGAAATAATACTAAGTTTTCCATTTAATCAGGACATGGAAGGATCTAATTTTCCTTACACAGTTAAGTGTATCAAAGTATAATAAAATCCACCCTAACTGGTTTAGCTCAGTGATTAGAGCGTTGGGCCTGCAGACTGAAAGGTCCCAGGTTCGATTTTGGTCAAGGGCATGTACCTTGGTTGTGGGCACATCCCCAGTAGGAGGCGTGCAAGAGGCAGCTGATGGATGTTTCTCTCTCATTGATGTTTCTAGCTCTCTATCCCTCTCCCTTCCTCTATGTAAAAAATCAATAAAATATTTTTTTAAAAGTATAATAAAGTCTTACTGTTTTATCCTATTTTACCTTTGAAAGTGCTTTTACACACATTGATTACTTTCTTATAAAATAAGATGTGGTTATAAATACATACACACACACGCACAGATATAAAATGGTCAAGGGCAGGCAGCTATTTTGTGAAATAGTATGGACTACCCAAATCTCAAAGAACAACACTCAAGATATTGATGGGAACTTCATTTCTCTGTTTAAAATAGAAATTTTAATCTATAAATAAAATTATGAAAAAACATTATTTATATTAAACAATGTAAACATGTAGCTAAATTGAGCATGTTACTTATTAAAAACACTAAAAAGTATTAAAAAGAGTACTTACAATCTTAGAAGAGACATTTTCTCTGCCTATATGTTGCCAGGACTGCAGCAATGTAAGTTTCAACTGGTAATGTTTAGTGATGACATCATAAAGAGATTGTGAGCAACAGGAATTTAAAGGGAAAGGACAGAGTAATTATATTTTACAGTGCATAGGTGCTTCTGAAATCTAAAACTGTAGCTCTTTTCATACACAGCTTGAATGGGAGAATCAGTTTTTCAATCATTGAATCTATCTGATTGTTTAATAAACATATACATTTTTAAATTTCTTTATCGATTATGGTATTACATGTGTGTCCTTATATCCCCATTACCCCCCAATCCCCATTCATGTATACACATATATTTTTGATGTTCCATTTTAACACTAATTTGGAGCATGCATATGTGCACACAGATTGAAGAGGACTTGACTTGAGGTGGTAAATACACAATACAATATACAGATGATGTATTGTAGAATCATATACGTGAAACCTGTATAATTTTATTAACCAATGTAACTCAAATGAATTCAGTAAAAAACATGCATATAAATGTGTTTATGTGTATGTAAACTAGCTATATAAGCTGAAAGGAAAATAGAAGAATATAAACATTTCGCTACAAAGAACAACTGTATTTCTGTACATTTTCTTCATATTCAGGCTTTTCCCCTTAAAAACTATGTATATGTTCATGATGATTTTCCCTCAGAATAACTTGAATATCATTTATTCTTGGACTTTAAAAATAAAGATAAAATATATATAAAAAATAGTACAGACAAATCATATGTTATAGAGTACACGTGAAACCTGTATGATTTTATTAACCAATGTAACCCCAATAAATTCAATAAAATAAAAAATAAATAAGTAAATAATAAAATAGTACTGTCAAGTCTGAAATATATGTGTGTTTTTTTCCTCCACAAATCTGAAAACAACCGTTGTTATATATAGGGTAATGTTAGAACAAGTTATCAAATGCTAGTTGGTAGGCAATTTGAAAACCTGAACTTTTCATTATATGAAATTTAAACTCAGGTGGCAGGTAAAGATGTGTACAGATGATTGTCTCTTATGTATTCTAAATTACAGAAAGTGAGCATCTTTTGGTCTCAGGAGGAGAAGCAATTCAATATTTACTCTCAACTTCTTAGAACTTTTTTTGCCACTAAATTTTTCTTTATTTTTGAAAGTTTATATTATGTAACGCTGACTCTATTTCATTTTAGAAAATGGAAGGAAAATGTAATCCAAGACACTAAATTGATATCTACTTGAAAAGTGCTACACAATATAATAGCTCAGAAACCTTCAATTGGCCAAACTAACTTCACTAACCTATCACATAGTGTTGCCTTCTAAAGGAAAATAATGCGAAGTCATTACATTTTTAAGTAACAAATGAAGCACGAGCATATAAAAAAATAATTATGTGTAAAGAGTCGAAAAATCTTCCTACCCTCAGACCCAGTTTTTCCATTCCTAGGAAGTATCCTAAGTAAGTTATTCTTTCAGCATAAAGATGTTCAGTATAATTTTACATAAAATGTTAGAATTTAGAAATACTGTACATGTCTAAAAATGGTTTCAGTTATCACAAGATCAAAACTCCATGAGGGCAGGAATCATGTCTTTTTTACACTCACTTTATCCTTAATATTTGCATGAAGAAAGGAACATAAAACTGTACATGCAGTTTGATATCTACTATATAAAGCAAATATATTTATTGTGTAAAGAAAGGAAATAAACAAAAATATTAATAATAACATTACAGTTTTATTTTCTCCATATGTTTTGCACTTAAAAAATTCCTACAAAATGTGTATATATAAAGAAGCAAAAAATTATATTAACAAAATATTTGAAAAATTGCAATTATAAATAGAAATAATATTCACAACATTTATATTGGATTCTGGTGCTGATAAGAAAATAAGCATTACTTTTAAAAACTGTTGAGGCAAGGTGGTCAACATGGTGGTCAGCAGAAAGGGAGTAAGAGGGAGTGTGTGTAAGAGAGTGAGAGGGGAGTATGTGAATGTGTGTGTGTGTGTATGAGAGAGAGAGAGAGAGAGAGTGTGTTAGGTTATGCAGGAGTCTTGGGGGCTGGCAGATTAGTTTGTCCTGGACAAAGAGCACCTGCAACACCCACAGGCACTGCTATGGCAGGAATGGCTCTGGCACAGAAACCACACCATCTTGTAGGTGGAAACAGCAGAGGCCAGGAGAGCAGCCTCACCACCACCCAGACTAACCTTGGGTACCACCCTGAGCATGAGCAGTGGGTCACAAGACACCCCACCTTGAGTTGCTTGTCATACCTGCTGCAGACTCTGGGACCCCCACAGTGAGTCTCATGCCAGTGGGACCTCACAGGCAACCCTCACCACAGGAGCTGGGACTCTGAGGTGAGTCACACACCCAAGGAATTTCTAAGTGACCCCACCATGGCTCTGGGACCAAACAGTGAGTCACACACCAGTGGGCTGTGTGCATGCCCCCACCGACCCTGAGTGTCTGAAGCTGACACCTGTGGGACCAAATCCATGGGGGAAGGGAATACAACCCAGAATAGAGACATTCAATATGTGAAACTCAACGCAGACCCAGCTTCTGGGCTAAGGAGTGCCTAACCACTGGACTAATAGGGTCTTCAACCTTTCAGACATCACTGGCAGCAAGTGGGAGGGGAGATGCTTCACCATATTTCCTGAAAGATAAACAGCAACTCTCCCTCATAAAGCCCTGTCAGAAACTGACTTTTGAGTGTTTAAGACTGACAGCTGGCTGACAGGCAAAGGTGGGCAGAGGCAAAGCCCGGGGGGCCAGAGGAACTTGGTTGAATGAGCCCTGAGGCCTATGTGACTAACAAGCCTACTTTAGAGGGCAAATTGACCCCTCCTGCTTGTAGCAAAAGCCTATGGAGACAGACACAAGCAGTGGATCAATGGATTGGTGGATGGCCTGGTACACTAAGCAGTTCATCCACAACAGCTTGCTGGGTGAGGTCACATGGACAGACAACCTGTGAGGAGATTCCATATATGAATGGAACAATAACATTCAAGATCCAACTACATCAAGAGAACCCAAATAACTCAAGTAGGGGGCATTCCTAGAACACCCAGCTCAGGAAATCTGAAAGACTGCATCAATAGGTCCCACAAAACACCTACTGCATAGGACCACCTCAAAAATTTCTGGGTAGCATAGCAGTTTGATCTAAGACATAGAAACAAATACAAAGGGACAGAAAAATAGGGAGGCAAAGAAACAATTCCCAAAGGAAAGAAAAGGAGAAATTGGCTACAAAAGGAAATAAATGAAATGGAGGCAAGTAATTTGTCAGATAAAGAATTCAAAGTAATGGTTATAAGGATGCTCAAACATCATGAGAATTATAAGGAGATGAATGGGAAATATACCAACATGGATAAGAATCAAGAGGAAATGAAGAATATCTGCAATAAAGAACACCTGGAAGGTTTCAACAGTATACTAGAAGAAGCTGAGGACCAAATCAGTGAAATAGAAAACAAAGTAGAAAAAACCACCCAATCAGAGCAGCGATTGGAAAAAAAAAAAAAAAGCAGAAGGAAAGTTTAAGGGAGATTTGGGGCAACATAAAATGAAAAAATAGCTACATAATAGGGGTGCTAGAAGGAGAGGAAGCTGAGCAAGGAATAGAAAACCTGTTTGAAGAAATAATGACAGAATACTTCCCTGACTCGGGGAACAAAAAAGTCACACAAGTCCAGGAAGCACAGAGAGTCCCATTCAAGATGAACCAAAAAAGACCTACACCAAGACACATCATAATTAAAATGACAAATATTAAAGACAAAGGAAGAATCATAAAGACTGCAAGAGATCTCCCATTAGATTATCAGTTGATTTCTCAACAGAAACACATCAGGCCGGAAGAGAGTGGCACAAAGTATACACAGTGATGAAAAGCAAGGGGTTGAATCTAAGACTACTCTATCCAGCAAGGCTATCATTCAGAATTGAAGGTGAAATCAGGACCCTCGTAGACAAAACAAACAAACAAACAAACAAACAACAACAAAAAAAAACCCAAACCTAAAAGAGTTTATTACCACCAAACCAGCAACACAAGAAATCCTAAAGGGACTGTTGTACGAAGAAGAAATAGAAAGAGAGGGAGAAACACAGGCATAAAGAATAAAAATTCCAACAAACAAGTACCTGTCAATAATAACCTTTGGAAGAGGAGAAAATGGTGGCCAACTAGGCAGACCTATCAGGCACCTCGTCCCAGGGCCAGGCTGGAAATACAACTAAATTGGAGAACATTCACCTGGTATTTCCAACTGTGGTCCAGCTGAGGAGGTGACTAATAACAAGGAAGAACAGAAGACACCTGGAGACTGGTGGGAAGGGCGAGATCATGAGAGGTAGGGAAGATGGTGCTGAGCTACAGAAAGAAATGTTCCGGGAGCACACACATCCACCCTCTGTGGTGGCCTCATCAGCGACCTAACCAGTTGTGCTTCTGACCCACCATTGCATGACCTGCAGCACCCCTATCATCCAAAAATCTATTAAAGGTAGTAAGACTGCTGGCAGCAGTGGAGTCTAGACCCAGAATACCCAGAGCCAGTGTGTGTGTGTGTGGGGGGGGGGGGAGAGAGCAGCTGTTTCAATTGTCTTTTTTTTAAATCTCTAAACCCAGAGCACAGGAGTTTTCATTTGCAACTACAACTACTCAAGGAATTGAGCTAGGAGGAGGCATGAACTTGAGGTGCCTGAGAACAGGCAGGAGTGGGAGACAACAGTGAGACTTGGAAAAGCAGCAAACAGGACTCCTGCATTGGGTCATTCATAGGCTTCCAAACCGAAGAGACTATTTTCCCTGGTAGGAGCTACTCCTCCCAGAACTCAGAGGGAAGGTAAAAGACAAAAACCCTGCCCTAAGTGACATAGCCTGACACACACTGCATTTTGAGCTTTACTAGGGAAACAAAGGCAGAGGCCAAAATTAAGGGAATGAATAGCCTCAAGAAGCCTTCAGTGACTGGATTGGATGAGGGGCTATCTGCTTCACTATTCTAGGAACCAGACTGATAAAAATTCCAAGGTCCAGCTGACCCCATTGGTCTCCATACAAGGATCTCTGTCCAGCAAAGCGCAGAGAAATATTTTGGGCCACTCGTGGAGGAGTAGCTCTTGGACGGGAAAATACACCCATCGTATTCCTTGAAAGCAAAACAACACAACACCACCTAAAGCCCTGTCAAAAACAGACTCTTGAGTGATTAAGATTGACAGCTTGTGGACAGGAAAAAAGAGAATATTGGCCCCTCCGGCTTGCAACCAGGGCCTGTGGAGACAGACAAAAGCAGTGGATGGTTGCCAAAAGACAGAACACAGTGCATGACAGTGGTTAACACCTAAGTAAGTAACAGAAAAACCAGAATTGGCAGGCAGAACAGAAGAGTGGGACCCTAAGCCAGCTCCCATGGGGTATTAAAACTCAGCTGAAGGGAATAATGCTTCACTATTTTATTTCATTTTTATTTTTTGCACCTATTTCTTCATCTCTTTCTCTTTTTTCTCTCATTTTTTCTTTCTCCTTTATAGTTTTTTTTTCTTTCTTTTATGCCCCCCCTTTACTAAAAAAAAAATGATCTTCCTTATTTATCTGTTTTATTAACTTATTATTATTCTAGTCTCTCATGTTTTGCTCATATGTCTAATTTCCTCTCCCCTGCTCCTACTCAATTTCCCTTTCTCTCTCTTTTTTTTTCATGGCTTATTTTCTTTTTCTTTTTTTCTCCCTTTGTCTTTTTGATTCTCCTAATTTCTTAAGTTGTTTCACTTCCTAAATTTAGGCCTATTTGCTCTATCCTCTATTTTCCTTTTCAATTTTTTTCTTTCTTGTCTTCTCATTTCTTTTCTCCCTCCTTTATTCTAAACCATGGTCCTTCCCCTATTTCTCAATTTTTTAAAATTTTTTTTCTATATTTAAGCTCTGCATCTACAGATTCTGCTGCCCAACCTTTCTGTGTTTTTTGTTTATTTTGTTTGTGCCTTTTGTGTTTATTTCTTTTGTTGTGATGTTTTCCCACATTTTTCTTTCTTTTTTTATATCATTCTTGCTCTCTTTTCTCTTTACTAATTCTCTTTGCTCTGGTTATCTCTTTTGTTGGGGCTACAGGGGTCTTGTGTACATTCATTTTCTGTTCCTTCTGTTTCATGTCTTGTATTTTGTGCTATCAGTCAGTACCTCCACAATGTCTGGCATTATATGGTAGAAATTGAGCCATATAACCAGACACCATGAGAAGAGACTCCATACACAAATGAAACAATAACACTCAAGACCCAACTACAACAGGAGAACCCAAATGTCTCAAGTAGGGGGCCTTCCCAAAACACCCAGCCCAGGAGACATGAGAGACTACATCACTGGGTCTTAACAAACATCTACTACATAAGACAGACCCCAAAAAAATATGGGTGGCATGTCAGTTTGATCTAAGACATAGAAACAAATACAAACTAATAGCAAAAAATGGGGAGACAAAGACCAAACGAAAAAAGGAAGAATCACCAGAAAAGGAACTAAATGAAATGAAGGCAAGTGATTTATCAGAGAAAGAATTCAGAGTAATAGTTATAAGGGTGTTCAAGCATCTGAATGAGAATCACCAGCACCTCAATGAAAATTTTAACAAGCTGATTGAGAAATACACCAACATGAGAAAAAATCAAGAGGAAATGAAGAATGACATAGCTGCAATAAAGAACACCATGGAAGATTTCAACAGTACACTAGAAGAAGGTGAGGACTTAATCAGCAAATTAGAAGACAAGGTAGAAAAAACAACCAAGCAGAGCAGCAACTCTAAAAATTTTTTAAAAAGCAGGAGGAGAGTCTAAGGGAGCTTTGGGACAATATGGCACAAAACAATATCCACATAATAGGGGTACAAGAAGGAGAGGAAGCTGAGCAAGGAATAGAAAACCTGTTTGAAGAAATACTGACAGAATACTTCCCTGACTTGGGAACAAAAAAAGTCACACATTAATCTAGGAAGCACAGGGAGTCCCAATCAAGATGAATCCAAAAAGACTTACACCAGGACACATCATAATTAAATTGGCAAACCTAAAAGGCAAAGAAAGAATATTAAAGGCTGTAAGAGAGACAGAAATTACCTACAAGGGATCTCCCATTATTCTATAAACTGATTTCTCAACAGAAACACATCAGGTGAGAAGAGAATGGCTTGAAGTATAAAAAGTGTTGCAAATCTAGGGAATGCATCCAAGAACATTCTATCCAGCAAGGCTATTATTCAAAATTGAAGGGGAAATCAGGAGCTTTGCAGACAAAAAAAAATAAGGCTAAGTGAGTTTATTACAACCAAACAAGTAATGCAAATAATACAAAAGGGACTAGTATAAAAAGAAGAAATAGAAATGGAGGAAGGAACACAGACATAAAGAATAAAAATGGCAATAAACAAGTACTTATCAATAATAACCTTAAATGTAAATGAATTCAATGCTCCAATCAAAAGACATAGGGTGGCTGAATGGAAAGAAAATGGCCCATATATATGTTGTTTAAAAGAGCCCCTCCCCCCACTCAGAACAAAGGACTCACTCAGACTGAAAGTGAAGGGATGGGAAAAAATTTTTCAGGCAAATGCAAATTAAAAAAAAAACAACCTGGGGGGGGAGAAAAATGGCGGCGAAATAGACAGACGTGTTCCGAGCCTTGTCCCGGAGCAGAAAGAAAGAACAGCTGAGGGTCGCACTAGGAGTGTTTGTTGGCAAGTTGGGGGACAGCTGAACTCCAGAAGAAGGTGGGAGACTGCTAGACGGGGTTCCCCTGACCTGGCAGCTCCCACTGCGGCTGGGTCCCCTCCCGGAGCTGCGGGCTTGGACGCGGAGTCGCCGCCATCTGGAACCGGAAAGTGGACCTTATCCGAAGCCTGAGAATCCACAACTGCGGCACCCACGGAACAGCTGCGAGCCCCAGAACAACGCTCCCCAATTGGCGCAAACACACGGGTTCAGAGGAGCTCTACACTCCACCACGGAAAGGTCAGATTTCGCCTGGGATAAGGTGAGGTCTCTGGTCCCAGCGTGAGAGAGGAACGCGCGTTTTGCGGGAGCTGGAGGACCAGGGAAGTCTGTGCCTAGAAAAATCGGTGGCTGCTGGGGCTGGCGTGATCTGTGAATGTGGAAGGGGGTCCTCAGAGCTGCTAACAGAATGGCTCTCTAAAAAGCAACCCATTTTGATCTGAAGTGCAGGGACACCCTAAGAATTTCAGGGGTGTGCTAGACTTACGCGCAGCCACGGAGTGCGCACACTTGGGCTTTTTCCTCTTGAAATTCTTGCTTCTGATTACTAAGCCCAATTCATAGGTTCACCCAGTTGGGGACACCCTGGGAGACTGCAGGGGAAAGTTGTTTTTCTGGAACCTGGGGATCGGAGCGGGGAGTGACCATCGGAGAGCCAGCTCTGAGGCAGCCCACTCCCACAAACCGGTAGTGAGTGCCACAGGGAAAGAAGGCTCTAACACTCCCTAGAGAGGCCATAGATAAACCCGGAAGTCAATCCAGAAACACTGCCACCCAGGGGCTGAATCACAAATTGACTCTTGTGTAATCAAAAATAAAGGAATACGAATTAAGACACACCGCCTGCTTAAAATCAGGACTGGCTTACATCACTGAAGAGCAGTGGAACGCAGGGAACTGCAATACTGTCCGGACTGAGAAACAGGCGTGCCAAACAGAACAACAGAGGAAGTGAATGACCTTCACTACTCCACATTTTATTTTTATTTTTTATTTTTTTATTTTCATTTTTTGCATCTTTTACTCAAGAAACTAATTTTTTTCCTCACTTGATTTTACCTTTTTAATTATTACATTTTTATTTTCAATCCGTATTATTACTACTGCTATTTTATCTTTTTTTTTTTTAAGTGTCATTTTATTTTCTCTTCATTTTGTTTTGGGATTAATGTTCTACATTCTATTTTTATCTTTCCTTTAGCAACATTTTACTCTATCTCAAATCTACCTTTATGCCATCACTCTCTTCCTCACTTTTCCCTTTTCAGTGTCCTGTTTATCTTACCCCTTTCCTGCTTTAGATTTTCCCTATTTTTTCTGTTTACCCCTTTTAAAATTTCACCCTACTTATATATCTAATCTCCAATCCCCTGCTCCAAGTCCATACACACCTCTCTCTTCGCTGTCTTAACTATCCAAAAAATTGTTCTTCTCTCTGTCCTTTTGTTGTTGTTCGTTTGAATGTAGATTATATCGAATTTTTATGCTTTTTTGTGAGATTGTTTTGCTTATTCTTCTTTTGTTTATTTTTTTGTTTGTTTAGTGCTTCTGTTTTCCCTTGCCTCACTCAATATTAGTTGGTGTTGTAGTTTGTATTAATCCCCAGGTACTTGTTACTGGCATTTGCTGGGATAAGTGATTGTTCTATTGGAGTTTTATCCCCAATATATATAGTCTGTTTCCCTTTCTCTCTTAGTCTCTTTCTTGTCTCCCTTACTTTTTTTTCTTCTTTATTTCCCTTTTCCCAATTTCATTTTGACACCCCCTTTTTTTTCTTCTTCTTTCTTTCTTTTTCCTCTTCTTCTTTCTCTACTATCCCCTGATTTGTCTTTCTCTGGTGGTCACCTTTATTGGAGGTTGTTAATATCGTGAATACATTTCTGTTCAGTGCCTTGTGTGTTGTACCTGGTAGTGCTGTATTTTGTGCCTTTAAATCGACGCAGGAGAGAGAGAACTACATAACCAGACACCCAGAGAAGAGAGACCATGGGGAGACAAAGACACAGCCCGCATATGAAAGAAAAGCAGGCATCACCAGAAAAGGAAGTAAATGAAATGGAAGCAAGCAACCTTCCAGAAAAAGAATTCAGAGAAATGGTCATAAGGTGGCTGAAAAGAATGGAAGACAAATTCGACAATATGAGCAAGAACCAAGAGGAAATGAAGAAGAACCAAGAAGAAATGAAAAATGACATCGCTGCTGTAAAGAACTCAATAGAAAGCATCAAGAGTAGACTAGAAGAAGCAGAGGACCGCATCAGTGAGCTAGAAGACAAGATGGGAAAAAATACCCAAGTAGAGCAACTTCTAGAAAAAAAAATTAAAATGCAGGAGGAGAGCCTAAGGGAACTTTGGGACAACACAAAACAAAACAACATCCGCATAATAGGGGTTCCAGAAGGAAAGGAAGCTGAGCAAGGAATAGAAAACCTATTTGAAGAAATAATGACAGAAAATTTCCCTGATATAGAGAAGAAAAAACCCACACAAATCCAAGAAGCTCACAGAGTCCCAAGCAAAATGAACCCCAAAAGACCGACGCCAAGGCACATTATAATTAAATTGGCAAACACCAACGACAAAGTAAGAATCTTAAAAGCGGCCAGAGAGAGACAGAAAGTTACATACAAAGGAACCCCCATCAGACTAGCAACTGATTTCTCAACAGAAACTCATCAGGCCAGAAGGAAATGGAATGAAATATACAAAGTCATGCAAAGGAAGGGTCTGAATCCAAGAATACTCTACCCAGCAAGGCTGTCAATCAAAATTGAACGTGAAATCAGGAGCTTCACAGACAATAAAGGACTAAGGGAATTTATTACCACCAAACCAGCAATGCAAGAAATGCTAAAGGGTCTGCTGTAAAAAAAAAAAAAAAAAGAAAAAAGAAATAGGAAGCGAAGAAGGAACACAGGTGTAAAAAATAGGAATGGCGACAAATAAGTACCTATCAATAATAACTCTAAATATAAACGGATTAAATGCCCCAATCAAAAGACATAGGGTAATGGATTGGATAAGAAAACATGACCCATATATCTGCTGTCTACAAGAAACCCACCTCAGAAAAAAAGACGCACACAGACTGAGGGTGAAGGGATGGAAAAAGGTTTTCCAGGCAAATGGAACTGAAAAAAAAGCTGGGGTAGCAATACTTATTTCTGACAAATTAGATCTCAAACTGAAGGACATAACAAGAGATAAGGAAGGCCACTTCATAATACTAAAGGGAGCAATCCAACAAGAAGAAATAACTCTGGTTAACATATATGCACCCAATACAGGAGCACCCAAATACATAAAAAAACTCCTGGAGGATATCAAGGGAGAGATTGACAGCAATACAATCATAGTAGGAGACTTTAATACCCCACTATCACCATTGGACAAATCCTCTAAACAAAAAATCAGCAAAGAAACATCAATCCTAAATGACTCACTAGACCAGATGGAATTAATTGACATCTTCAGAACATTTCACCCCAAAGCCACAGAATATACATTCTTCTCAAGTGCACATGGGTAATTTTCAAAGATAGACCATATGTTGGGACATAGGCAAAGTCTCTTCAAATTCAAGAAGATAGAAATCGCCGAAACCGGTTTGGCTCAGTGGATAGAGCGTCGGCCTGCGGACTCAAGGGTCCCAGGTTCGATTCCGGTCAAGGGCATGTACTGTGGTTGCGGGCACATCCCCAGTGGGGAGTGTGCAGGAGGCAGCTGATCGATGTTTCTCTCTCATCGATGTTTCTAGCTCTCTATCCCTCTCCCTTCCTCTCTGTAAAATATCAATAAAATATATTTAAAAAAAAAAAAAAAAAAAAGAAGATAGAAATCATATCAAGCATCTTCTCAGACCACAGTGGCATAAAACTGGAAATCAACTACAATAAAAACAACCCAAAGAAATCAAACACATGGAGACTAAACAGCATGCTATTAAACCATGACTGGGTTACCAGAGAGATCAAAGAAGAAATAAAAAACATCATGGCAACAAATGACAATGAAAACACTACAATCCAAAATCTTTGGGACACAGCGAAAGCAGTCTTGAGAGGGAAGTTCATAGCTCTACAAGCCTACTGCAAAAAACAAGAAACAGGGGTAATAAATTACCTAACCCAACAACTCAAAGAGTTAGAAAAAGAGCAACAAGAAAAGCCCAGTGTAAGCAGAAGGAAGGAAATAATAAAGATCAGAGCACAGATAAACGACATAGAGACCAAAGAAACAATACAAAAGATCAACAAAACCAAGAGCTGGTTCTTTGAAAGGATAAACAAGATTGATGAACCTCTAGCCAGGCTCACCAAGAAGCAAAGAGAGAGGACCCAAATAAACAAAATCAGAAATGAAAGAGGTGAAATAACAACAGATCCTGCCGAAATACAAAGGATTGTTAAAAAATACTACGAACAACTCTATTCCAACAAACTGGACAACCTGGAGGAAATGGACATATTCCTAGAAAAATATAACCTTCCAAAACTCAATCAGGAAGAATCTAAACAGCTCAATATGCCAGTAACTATGGAAGAAATTGAAGCAGTCATCAAAGAGCTTCCGGCAAACAAAAGCCCGGGGCCAGACGGCTTCACAGGAGAGTTTTACCAAACATTCAAGGAAGAACTAAAACCTATCCTCCTCAGACTATTCCAAAAAATTCAAGAGGAAGGAACACTTCCAAGCTCCTTCTATGAAGCCAGCATCACCCTAATACCAAAACCAGATAAAGACAACACAATGAAAGAGAATTACAGGCCAATATCCCTCATGAATGTAGATGCCAAAATCCTCAACAAAATTCTAGCAAATCGGATCCAGCAGTACATCAGAAAGATCATACACCATGACCAAGTAGGGCTTATCCCAGAAATGCAAGGATGGTTCAATATCCGAAAATCAATAAATGTGATACATCACATAAACAAATTGAAAGATAAAAATCACATAGTCATATCAATTGATGCAGAAAAAGCATTTGACAAAATCCAACACCCTTTCTTGATAAAAACTCTCAACAAGGTGGGAATAGAAGGATCATACCTCAACATAATAAAAGCTATATATGATAAACCCCAGCTAACATCATACTCAATGGGCAAAAACTAAAACCATTTCCCCTAAGAACAGGAACAAGACAAGGATGCCCACTCTCACCACTCCTGTTTGACATAGTACTGGAAGTATTAGCCATTGCAATTAGACAAGAAGAAGAAATAAAAGGCATCCAAATTGGAAAAGAAGAAGTAAAGCTGTCCTTATTTGCAGATGACATGATATTGTACATAAAAAACCCGAAAGACTCTATCAAAAAACTAACAGACTTAATAAATGAATTTGGCAAGGTAGCAGGATACAAAATTAACGTCAAGAAATCTATGGCATTTCTATACACCAACAGTGAACTTACAGAAAGAGAGACTAAAAAAGCAATCCCATTTTCCATTGCACCAAAAAAATTAAGATACTTAGGAATAAACCTAACCAAGGAGGTAAAAGACCTATATGCAGAAAACTACAGGACACTGAAAAAAGAGATAGAGGAAGATGTAAACAGATGGAAGAACATACCATGTTCATGGATTGGTAGAATCAACATCATCAAAATGTCCATACTACCCAAAGCAATCTATAGATTCAATGCAGTCCCCATTAAAATACCAACAGCATATTTCACAGACTTAGAAAGAACTCTCCAAAAATTCATCTGGAATAAAAAAAAGACCCCGAATAGCCACAGCAATCCTGAGAAAGAAGAATAAAGTAGGAGGGATCTCAATACCAGATTTCAAGCTGTATTACAAAGCCACTGTCCTCAAAACAGCCTGGTACTGGCACAAGAACAGACATATAGATCAATGGAATAGAATAGAGAATCCAGATATCGACCCAAACCAATATGCGCAATTAATATTTGACAAAGGAGGCATGAGCATACAATGGAGTCAAGACAGTCTCTTCAATAAATGGTGTTGGGAAAATTGGACAGATACATGCAAAAAAATGAAACTAGATCACCAACTTACACCATACACAAAAATAAACTCAAAATGGATACAGGACTTAAATATAAGACGGGAAACCATAAAAATACTAGAGGAATCCTCAGGCAGCAAAATCTCAGACATATGCCAAAAGAACTTTTTCAGTGATACTGCCCCTAGGGCAATGGAAGCCAAAGAGAAAATAAACAAATGGGACTACATCAAAATAAAAAGCTTTTGCACAGCAAAAGAAACCATCAACAAAACAACAAGAAACCCCACTGTATGGGAGAACATATTTGCAAATGGTATCACAGATAAAGGTTTAATTTCCAACATCTACAGGCAGCTTATACAACTTAATAAAAGGAAGATAAATGATCCAATAAAAAAATGGGCAACGGACCTAAATAGAATCTTCTCGAAAGAAGACAGAAGGAAGGCCAAGAGACACATGAAAACATGCTCAAAGTCACTTATTATCCGAGAGATGCAAATCAAAACGACAATGCGATACCATCTCACACCTGTCAGAATGGCTATCATCAACAAATCAACAAACGACAAGTGTTGGCGAGGATGTGGAGAAAAAGGAACCCTCGTGCACTGCTGGTGGGAATGCAGACTGGTGCAGCCACTGTGGAGAACAGTATGGAGTTTCCTCAAAAAACTGAAAATGGAACTCCCATTTGACCCAGTAATCCCAGTCCTAGGAATATATCCTAAGAAACCAGAAACACCAATCAGAAAGGATATATGCACCCCTATGTTCATAGCAGCACAATTTACAATAGCTAAGATTTGGAAACAGCCTAGGTGCCCGTCAGCAGATGACTGGATCAGAAAACTATGGTACATCTACACAATGGAATACTATGCTGCCATAAAAAAGAAGGAATTACTACCATTTGTAGACACCTGGATGGAATTAGAGAACATTATGCTAAGTGAAATAAGCCAGTCAATGAAAGAAAAATACCACATGATCTCACTCATTTAGGGATAATGAAAAACATTATAAACTGATGAACCAAAAGATAGTTACAGAGGCAGTAAAGCATCAAACAGACTGTCTAATTACAGCGGTAAGGTTAGGGAGAGGTGGGGGAAATAAGAGATCAACTGAAGGACTTGTATGCATGCATATAAGAGTAACCAACGGATGCAAAACATTGGGGGGTGAGGGCAGGTATGGGAGTGGGGTGGGGGGGCAATGGTAAGATATGTACACATATAATACCTTAATAAAAAATTTGAAAAAAAAACAAAAAAAAAAACAACAACCTGGGGTAGCAATACTCATATCTGACAAAATAGATCTCAACGTGAATGCCACTTCACAATACTGAAGGGATCAATAAAACAAGAAGCTATAATTCTGGTAAACATATATGCACCTAATACAGGAGCATCCAAATACATAAAAAAGCCTTCTGGAAGATATCAAGTAAGAGATTGACAGCAGTACAATCATAATAGGGGATTTTAATTTCCCATTGACATCACTAGATAAATATTTTGAAGAAAAAATCAATAAGGAAAGAGCAATCCTAAATGATTTACTAGATCAGATGGAACTAATTGACATCTTCAGAACATTTCACCCCAAAACTACAGAATATACATTCTTATCAAGTGCACATGGAACATCTTCAAAGATAGACCACATGCTAAGATGCAGGCCAAGTCTCTACAAATTCAAGAAGATTGAAATAATATCAAGAATCTCCTCAGATCACTATGGCATGAAATTAGAAATCAACTATAATCAAAACAATAAAACACATGGAGGCTAAAAAGCATGCTATTAAACAATGAATGGGTTACTAACAAGATCAAAGAGGAAATAAAAAAAATCCTGGAAAAAAATGACAATAAAAACACAATTTAAAACCTACTGGGGAGGAAGATGGCGACTGGCAGGAAGGTAGGGAGGGAGAGAATGTGAGAGAGTGAGGGAGCCATAGAGGAGAGTGTAGACATGTGTGGTGTGTGTGTGTATGAGTTAGGGACAGTTAGATTCTGCAGGTCTTCCAAGGGGCTGCCAAACCGGGCAGTCTTAGATGGCGGATCCTCGTGCACAAAGCGGACACTCTGGGTGGCCAGTGTGGGCACAGAGACCACGCCATCTTGAGAAACAGAGCTGCTTGAGACTAGGATCTTGGCCTCAGCATCACCCAGTTGCATCTCAGACGCAAACTAGGACCCTGCAGCAACTGGGGACAGACAACTATGACTACAGCTTCAGACCAACAGACAACAAGAATCCAGACATCCTGGATTCACATCCTGTGAGTCAAATAGCCTATCCCTCTCCCCTCCCTCCCTCCCTGGGGGCTCCCGGATAGTGCCATAGTAACTGATAGACCCGCCCCTCACTCAGCCGCAGTGCCCCGACGGGAATTTGAGCTTGAGAGCGCATGCACGGGCCGCAGCTCTGCTACAGGAATTTGAGCCTGCACACAAACAGACACTGGGAATCTGCTCCCCGCAACACAATTGGGTGACCAAACCCGAAGCCCACGCAGGGCAGCAGTGCCACCTGACTTCGATTCTGGGCAAGCGCACACAGAAGTCTGTTTTCCGCAGCGCACACGGAAGTCTGTTTTCCACAGTGCAGGCACACCACAGTGCTACTGTGCAACCCAGTCCCCCCTGGTGACCGGGACCCAGATTCTCCCGGAAAAAGACAGCACTGAGCACCACTGACTTGACTCTGTTTCTTAACATGTGCGCCTGGGATCCCTGACTCACAGCGCATTCACACTAAGAGCCAGTGACTCCAATTGTTGGTGCATGCACACACTGGGACCCTGATTCTCAGCAAGAAGCCACTCGAGGCAACAGAGACTCTGATACTCTATTCTTGGTGCAGAAACAAGGGAACTATGACTCCTGGCACGTGCTATGAGACTCTGATTTTCGGCACACACCAACAGCGCTGTGCAGGCAGGGTCCCTGATTCTAGGTGCGCACATGAGACCACACTGAATGCTGGTAACACTGACCCTGGGCGAGCCTGGTTCCCACCAACCCATGGCAGCCACATGTCCTAGTGTCAGAGCACTTCATTGACACTCAGGTGGTGTTAAGCTCCCACAGCACATGGCCCAGGTCCACGCAACTTGAAGTTTGAACCTTCTGGTGATAGTCAGAATGGGGAGATGACACAATCCCCAGAGGAAAGAAAATGAGGAGCTGCCAAGAAAAGAAATTAGTGAAATTGAATCATGCAACATGACCAAAAAAGAATTGAGTAAGGGTCGTGCAATTCATACATTGGATGGATGAGAAAATCAACAACCTATGCAAGAATCAGGAAGAAATGAAAAGTGCTATAGCTACAATCAAAAACACTATGGAAAGTTTCAACAGTAGACTAGAAGAAGGAGAGGACCAAATTAGTGATTTAGAAGATAAGCTAGAGAAACAAGCTCAATCTGAACAGCAACTGGAGAAAAAAAAACTAAAAAGCAGGAGGAGGGCCTAAGGGAGCTTTGGGACAACATGAATCGAAGTAACATACATATAATAAGGTTGCCAGAAGGACAAGAAGAGCAGCAAGGATTAGAAAATCTATTTGAAGAAATAATGGCAGAAAACTTCCCAGATATGAGGAAGAAAAAAGTTACACAAGTACAGAGAGTCCCAAGAAAGATCAATCTCAAAAGACCCACACCAAGACATGTCATAATTTCAATGGCAGATATTAACAACAAAGAGAGAATCTTAAAGGCAACAAGAGAGTTACCTACAAAGGATCCCCCATCAGATTATCAAATGATTTCTCAACAGAAACACATCAAGCTAGAAGGGAATGTAAGGAGGTATACAAACTGATGCAAAGCAAAGGACTGAATCCAAGAATACTCTATCCAGGAAGACTATCAATCAAAATTGAAGGGGAAATCAGGAGCTTTGCAGAAAAAAAAAGGCTAAGGGAGTTTATCACCACCAAATCAGCAATGCAAGAAATGCTAAAGGAAATGCTGTAAAAAGAAGAAATAAAAAGGTAAGAAGGAACACAGGCACAAAAATAGATATGACTACAAACAAGTACCTTTCAGTAATAACTTTAAACGTAAACAGAATAAATGCTCCAATCAAAAGACATCGAGTGACTGAATGGATAAAAAACACGACCCATATATATGCTGTCTACAAGAGACTCACCTCAGAACAAGGGACTCACACAGACTGAAAGTGAAGGGATGGAAAAATATCTTTCAGGCAAATGGAAATAAATAAAAAAGCTGGGGTAGCAATACTTATATCTGACAAAATAGACCTCAAAATGAAGGCCATAACAAGAGATAAGGAAGGCCACTTCATAATACTAAAAGGATCGATAAAACAACAGGATATAAGCCTGATAAACATATATGCACCCAACACGGAAGCAACCAAATAAATAAAAAAACTCCTGGAAGATATCAAGGGAGAGATCAACAACAACACAATCACAGTAGGGGACTTTAATACACCACTGACATCACTGGATAAATCCTCTAGACAAAAAAATCAGCAAAGACACAGCAATCCTCAATGACACACTAGATCAGATGGACTTAATTGACATCTTCAGAACATTTCACCCCAAAGCCATGGAATATACATTCTTCTCAAGTGCATATGGGACATTTTCAAAAATAGACCACATATTGGGTCACAAGCAAAGCCTCCCCAAAGTCAAGAAGATTGAGATCATACCAAGCACCTTCTCAGACCACAATGCCATAAACTTAGAAATAAACTACAATAAAAACAATCCAAAAATCTCAAACACTTGGAAGCTAAATAGCATGCTACTAAATAATGACTGGATTACCAATCAGATCAAATAAGAAATTAAAAACATCCTGGAAACCAATGAAAACAAAAACACAGCAATCCAAAATCTAAGGGAAACAATAAAAGTCCTGAGAGGGAAGTTTATAGCTCTACAGGCCTACCTCAAAAAACAACAAAAAATGGTAGTAAATCATCTAACTTTACAACTCAAAGAATTAGAAAGAGGGCAGCAAAAAAAGCCCAGAGTGAGCAGAAGGAAGGAGATAATAAAGATCAGAGCAGAAATAAATGACATAGAGACCAAAAAAAACAGTACAAAAGATCAATGAAACCAAGAGCTGGTTCTTTGAAAGGATAAATAAGATTGATGAACCTCTAGACAGGCTCTTCAAGAAGCAAAGAGAGAGGACTCAAATAAAATCAGAAATGAGAGACGTGAAATAACAACAGACCCCACAGAAATACAAAAGATTGTTAAAAAAAAATACTATGAACAACTCTATTCCAACAAACTAGACAACCTGGAGGAAATGGACATATTCCTAGAAAAATACAACCTTCCAAAACTCAATCAGGAAGATTCTAAAAATCTCAAAAGGCTGAGAACTATGGAAGAAATTCAAACAGTCATCAATAAGCTCCCAGCAAACAAAATCCCAGGGCCAGATGGCTTCACAGTGGAGTTATACCAAACATTCAAGAAAGAACTAAAACCTATCCTCCTCAGACTATTTCAAAAAATTCAAGAGGAAGGAACACTTCCAAGCTCATTCTATGATGCCAGCATCACCCTAATACAAAAACCAGATAAAGACAACACAATTAAAGAGGATTATAGGCCAATATCCCTCATGAACATAGATGCCAAAATCCTCAACCAAATTCTTGCAAATCGGATCCAGCAGTACAGCAGAAAGAACATACACCATGACCAAGTAGGATTTATCCCGGGGACACAAGGATGGTACAATATTCGCAAATCAATAAACGTGATACATCACATAAATGAATTGAGAGATAAAAATCACATAATTATATAAATTGATGCAGAAAAAGCATTTGACAAAATCCAATACCACTTCTTGATAAAAACTCTCAGCAAGGTGGGAATAGAAGGATCATACCTCAAGAAATCTATGGCATTTCTTTACACCAATAGTGAACTTATAGAAACAGAGACTAAAAAAATCAATCCCATTTACTATCGCACCAAAAAAAAAAAATAAGATATCTAGAAAAAACTTAACTTAGGAGGTAAAAGATCTATATGCAAAAAACTACAGGACACTGAAAAAAGAAATAGAGGAAGACATAAACAGATGGAAGAACATACTGTGTTCATGGATTGGTAGAATCAACATCATCAAAATGACCATACTACCCAAAGCAATCCATAGATTCAATGCAATCCCCATTAAAATACCAACTGCATATTTCACAGACCTAGAAAGAACGCTCCAAAAATTCATCTGGAACAAAAAAAGACCCCGAATAGCAACAGCAATCCTGAGAAAGAAGAACAAAGTAGGTGGGATCACAATACCAGATATCAAGCTGTATTACAAAGCCACTGTTCTTAAAACAGCCTGGTACTGGCACAAGAAAAGACATGTAGATCAATGGAATAGAATAGAGAACCCAGAATCGGCCCAAACGACTATGCCCAATTAATATTTGACAAATGAGGCATGAACATAAAATGGAGTCAAGACAGACTCTTCAACAAATGGTGTTGGGAAAATTGGACAGATACATGCAAAAAAATGAAACTAGACCACCAACTTACACAATACACAAAAATAAACTCAAAATGGATAAAAGACTTAAACATAAGATGGGAAACCATAAAAATACCAGAGGAATCCACAGGCAGTGAAATCTCAGAAATATGCCGAAGGAACTTCTTCACTGATACTGCTCTAGGGCAATGGAAAATAAACAAAGGGACTACATCAAAATAAAAAGCTTTTTCACAGCAAAAGAAACCATCAACAAAACAACAAGAAAGCCCACTGCATGGGAGAACATATTTGCCAATGTCATCACCGATAAGGGTTTAATCTCCAACATTTACAAGGAACTCATACAACTTAACAAAAGGAAGATAAACAATCCAATCAAAAAAATGGGCTACGGACCTAAATAGACACCTTTTGAAGGAGGACAGAAGGAAGGCCCAGAGACATATGAAAACATGCTCAAAGTCACTAATTATCGGAGAGATGCAAATCAAAACGACAATATGGTATCTCACATCTGTCAGAATGGCTATCATCAACAAATCAACAAATGACAAGTGCCAGAGATGATGTGGAGAAAAGGGAACCCTTCTTCACTGCTGGTGGGAATGCAGACTGGTGCGGCCACTGTGGAGAACAGTATGGAGTTTCCTCAAAAAACTAAAAATGGAACTCTTATTTGACCAAGTGATCCCACTTCTAAGAATATATCCCAAGAAACTAGAAACACCAATCAGAAAGGATATATGCACCCCTATGTTCATAGCAGCACCATTCACCATAGCTAAGATTTGGAAATAATTTAAGTGCCCATCAGCAGATGTGTGGATTAGAAAACTGTGGTACATCTATACCATGGAATACTATGCTGTGGTAAAAAAGAAGGAATTCTTACCATTTGCAACAGCATGGATGGAACTGGAGAGCATTATGCTAAGTGAAATAAGCCAGTCAGAGAAAGATAAATACCACATGATCTCACTCATTTATGGAATATAATGAATAACATAAACTGATGAACAGGGATAGATCCAGAGACAGAGAAGCATCGATCAGACTGTCAAACCTCAGAGGGAAGGTAGCGGAGGGTGGGGGTAAGGGGAAGAGATCAACCAAAGGACTTGTATGCATGAATATAAGCCTACCCAATGGACATGAACACCAGGGGGGCGAGGGCATGAGTGGGGGGCTTGGGGGGTTAATGGAGGGATGAGGACACATATGTAATACCTTAATCAATAAAGAAATTAAAGAAAAACACCTATTGGGACATAGTAAAATCATTCCTCAGAGAGACATTCATAGTATTACAGGCCTACCTCAAAAAGCAAGAAAAACTTGTAATAAGTTATCTAATCCTACAACATAAATAATTAAAAAGAGAGCAACAATAAAAGCCCAGAGTAAGTAGCAGGAAAGAGATAATAAAGAGTAGAGCAGAAATAAATGACATAGACCCAAGAAAAACAATAAAAGTGATCAATAGAACAAGAGCTGATTCTTTGAAAGGTATTGGGTCCAAGCCCCTCTGCCAGGGACTGGATCTCCTTGGACACAGAGTATCAGACAGAGAAGACATGAGAAGTCATGGGTATATGAGAGAGTCTTTATTGTAGTCCAAGTAGCCATTGCTAAGAAGGAGCCATCAGATAAAGCAGTCCAGCAAAGCAGTCTTTGCTAACACAGTAGCAAACATAGGAACCATACTTGTAAACAGCCTCCACCGGCTAGTCATTAATACATTTTCCCTACAATGCAGCTCCCAACATAAGAGCTACACAGAAGCCAGCCACAGGCTGGTCATTGGAAACTTATATACAAACTGAAAACAAGCTCAAACAAAAGAGGCTTTGTGCCAAATAGTGACCTCAGTATTTGGGCTTCAGAAAGGCATGCTTGCACAGTGTATACAGTGAGACTGCTGTGTCCTTGCAACTGCCTATGGCAACTTGGCCTTGAACATCATGATTAGGACTCCCATGCTCAGAATGGACTTGAACATCCGGCATACACTAACTAATTAGGGTTCTCACAGAAAGGATAAAAAGATTGATGAACCTCTAGCCAGACTCAATAAAAAACAAAGAGAGAGAACCCAAATAAACAAAATCAGAAATGAAATAGGTTAATTAACAACTGAACCGTCAGAAAGCCAAAGGGTCATATAAATACTATTAATAACTCTTTCCAACAAATTAGTTATCCTTGATGAAATGAGAATATTCCTAGAAAAACACAATCTTCCAAAATTCAATCTTGAAGAATCAGAAAACCTGAATAGGCTGATAACTACTGATGAAATTGAAGCAGTAATAAAAAAAACAAATTCAGGCAAACAAAAATCCCTGTTTGGACAGCTTCCCAGGGGAGTTCTACCAAACATTCAAAGAAGAACTAACACCTGCCCTTCTCAAACAATTCCAAAAAATTCAATAGGAAGGAACACTTCCAAGCTCTTTCTATGAGACCAGGATTACTATCATCCCCAAACCATATAAAGACACTATAAATAAGGTAATTGCAGGCCAATATCCCTGCTGAACATAGATGTTAAAATCTTCAACAAAATTTTAGCAAATGGATGCGGCAATACATTAAAAAGATCATACTCCATGACCAAGTGGGATTTATTTCGGGGATGCAAGGCTGTTACAATATCTGCAAATCAATAAAGGTGATATAGCACATAAACAGATTGCAAGAGATAAATCACATGATTATATCAATTCATGCAGAAAAAACATTTGACAAAATCCAACACCCTTTTTTGATAAAAACTCTCAGCATAATGGGAATAGAGGGATCATACCTCAACATAATAAAAGCCTTATATGACAAACCTACAGCCAACTTCATACTCAATGGGAAAAAGATAAAACCATTTCCCCAAAGAACAGGAAGAAGACTGGGAAGCCCACTTTCATTACTCTTATTCAACATAATACTGGAAGTGCTAGCTATAGTGATTAGTCAAGAAGGAGAAGTAAAAGATATCATCACTGGAAAGGAAGAAATAAAACTCTCATTATTTGCAGATGACATGATATTATACATAAAAAACCCTAAAGACTCCATTAAAAAATACTACACTTAATAAATGAATTTGGCATGTAGCAGAAAACAAAATCAACACCCAGAAATCTATGGCATTTTTATACACCAATAACAAACGCACAGACAAATAAACTAAAAATACAATCTCATTTAGCATTGCAAAAAAATTGAGATACTTAGGAATAAACTTAACCAAGAAGGTAAAAGACCTATACACAGAAAACAACAGGACTTTAAAAAAAATAAAGATAGAGGAAGATAAAAACAAGTGGAAGCATATACCTTGTTTATGGATTCGTAGAATCAACATCATTAAGATCTCCATATCATCCAATGCAATCTACAAATTCAAAGCAATCCCCATTAAAATATCAATGGCATGTTTCACAGACCTAGATCAAACTCTCCAAAAATTTATATGGAACTAAAAGATAGCAAAGAGCTGCAGCAATCCTGAGAAAGAACAACCATGTTGGAGGGATTCCAATAACAGATATCAAGCTATATTACAAAGCCACTATTCTCAAAACTGCCTGGTACCGGCATAAGAACAGACATATGGACCAATGGAACAGAACAGACAACACAGAAATTGACCCAAGCCATTATGCTCAATTAATATTTGACAAAACTGGCAAGAGCATACAGTGGAGTCAAGACAGTCTCTTCAATAAATGGTGTTGGGAAATTGGACAGATACATGCAAAAAAATGAAACTGGACCACCAACTTACACCATGCACAAGAATAAACTCAAAATGGATAAAGGACTTAAACATAAGACAGGAAACCATAAAAATACTAGAGAAATCCACAGGCAGCAAAATCTCAGACATATGCCAAAACAATTTCTTCACCGATACCGCTCCTAGGGCAATGGAAACTAAAGAGAAAATATACACATGGGACTACATCAAAATAAAAAGTGTTTGCACAACAAAAGAAACCATCAACAAAACAACAAGAAAGCCCACTGCGTTAAAAAATGGCAGCTGGCAGGACGGAGGTGAGGGAGAGGAAGTGAGTGAGGGGATAAAAGCACAGTGTGTGGATGTGTGTGGTGTGTGTGTGAGTGAGGGAGGGATGGTTAAATCCAGCAGGAGAAGCAGGGGCTGGCAGACCAGGCTCTCTTGGACAGGGAGAGACTACCACCGATACAGGCACTCCCTGGACTGTGGGACTTGGGCACGGAGACCACGCCATCTTGAAGGAGAGAGTGGCTTCTTCTAGGAACTCATCAGCACCACCACCCAGACAGGCCTTGGACACTGTTCGTGACCCAGCAGCCACTCCAGCCAAAATCCTGCTGCCCCACACACAGACTCATGGACCCTGGGACCTCCACCTCCAAAGGTACACCACTCCAGCAAAAGTAAGTGCAACTTCCCCCATACCCAGTGGCTGACTTCTGGATACCACATTCGCACATTTCTAGCATGCAGGCATCCAGGGCACACCATTCCACAGGCAGCTCTTAGATGCCGCTGTGAGCCCCCATTGGGTGTGATTTTGTACAAACAAGGGCGCACTGCCTCGCAGTAGAAATTCTGAATTCCCTCTTCCTGAATAACTGCCCTCAGATAACCCAGTTGCGCAACTTCAGCAACAGGGCCCCTCAGAGTGCGTCAGAGCTCTACACTGGCAAATGCACCACAACAGTCATGCATTTCCAAGGAGCAGGCACCCTGAGCCCATCTATCCATGGGGCACTCTTGGGAGCCTCTGTGAGCCCCCGCTGGGTGCAATCTTGGACAAACAGGGATGCACTCTCCCAGCAGTGGAAATTCTGAATTCACTCATCCTGGACACCTGTCCACAGATGCCTCAATTACGTGGCTTCAGTGCTAGGGTCCTGCAGAGTGCTTCAGTGTGCCCCGCTGGCAAACACACTGCGGGTGTCTCTGTGAGCCACCACTGGGAGTGCTCGTCTATCCACCACAGGTGCAGCAGCAAAAACTGAGTCTTCCCACCCCACAACTGCAGAACTCTAGACACTACAGTTGCACGCTTTTCCAGTGCACAGGCCTCCCAAGCCCACTGCTCCACAGGAAGCCCTTGGGCGCTTCTGTGATCCCCTGCTGGGCATGCACTTAGACAAACAGGGGCACACTGCTAGGCTGTATAAATGCTGAATTCCCTCTTCTGGGATACCTGCCCACGGACACCGCAATCCCGTGGCTTCAGTGCCAGGGCCCTTCAGAGTGCATCAGAACACTCTGCTGGCAAAAACACCGTGGGTGCCCCTGTAAGCTGCCACTGGGTGGGGGGGCATGTATCCAACCATGGGATCAGAAGCAAAACCTGAGTCTACCCACCGCACAACTACAGAACTCTGGACACCATAGTCATGCCTTTCCAGAGCGCAGGCCTCCTGAGCCCCATCACCCCAACAGATGGTTCCTGGTGCCACTGTGAGTCCCCGCTAGACACGTGCGATTTCAACCAAGGGCACAAGACAACAAAAATTGGGACACGCCCTCCAAGGCTGCTGACTTCTAGACACCATAGTTGTGCCTTTCCAGCTCACAGGCCTACATCAAGGAAACCCAAAAAACTCAAGTAGGGAGCTATGCTAGATTACCAAGCCCAGGAGACCTGAGAGATCACACCAGTAGCACCATCCCCAAAAGAACCTGGGTAACAAAGCAATTGGATCTACAATTAAAACGTTACAGCAAAACATGGGAAGATAAAAAAGCAATCCCCAAAGGAAAGAAAAAGAGGAATAACCAGAAAAGGAGTTAAATGAAACTGAGGCTAGCAACATATCAGAGAAAGAATTCAAAGTAATGATCATAAGGATGTTCAAATGGCTGGATGACAATTACACACAACTCAATGAAAAATACACACAACTCAATGAGAATTATAAGAAGCTGAATGAGAATTTCACTAACATGAAAAGGAATCAAGAGGAGATGAAGAACGACATAGCTGCAATAAAGAACACAATGGAAGGCTTAAACAGTAGACTAGAAGAGGCTGAGGACCACATCAGTGAATTAGAAGACATGGTAGGAAAAAACACACAAACACAACAGCAACTGGAAAGAAGATTTAAAAAGCAAGAGGAGAGGAGACAACCAAGATGGCAGCATAGGTAAACACCTGAACTTGTTACCACGCACAACCACATAAAAAATACAACTAAAAGACAAAACGGATATCATCCAGAACCAAGGGAAGGCCGGCTGAGTGGAAATTCCACAACTAGAAGGAAAGAGAAAAGCGCAATGAGTCCTGTAGGAGGTGCGGAGGTGTGGAAGTGTGAAGGTATGGAGGCATGCACGAAAGGGTCTGGCAAATGGGTATGCTGTTGTCTTTTTCAATCGGGAAGGAGATACAAGCTCCTGACTGCTCTGAACTCCAGTTCTGGGCGAGAATCTGGGGACCCAGACTCATATGGGGAGAAACTGGACTGTCTGGCATCGGGACAGAACACAAGGGCGACTTTCTCTCAGAGGTGCTTGCAGTAATCATGACCCGGGGGCCTCTTCGGGGCAGAGCTGATGGGCAGCCATTGCCACTTGCTCTGCCCTGGTGATTCCCTGAGACCCCACCACACCCAATTTACAACCCCACCCAAGTTGTGCACACAAGCTTTTGCATATGAATGGACTGGCCTTTTGAAATATAAAACCTAACAAACTGCAGCTGGGTCAGAGAGCCCAGAGCTTCCAAAAGAAGCCCCAAGGCTTTCATTGCTTCACAGCTGGGCCTCATCTGGACACCTCCAAACCCCAAGCAAAGAGGAGGAATCTGAAGATCTCTCTGTAGCTCCTGCTGGGTGGCCTCAAGCAGTGGCTGACTTTGCAACTCTTTGGAGATCCAAGAGCCAGTGTACCCAGTGGTCACAGTGAGATCATCCAGATTACAACTCTTCACATCCATAAGAGACATACTCAGGGAGCAGACTCAGTGAGCACTAAAGCCCCACTGAAGCAAGTCCTGCACCATAAAGGTGTCTCCAGCACAGAAGTTCTCCCATTGTAGACACAAAATGTCCTTACAGCCAACTGGCCTGGAGGTCAATTCCTCTCAGGGATACCAACTGCAATCAAGACTTAACTACAAAAAGACTGTACACACAGCCCACAAAGGGGTGCACCAAGCGTGTCCACCTCAGGTAATTGGGGAGGCTGAGCCACTGGGCCATATAGGACACCTAGCACACAAAGCCACTCTATCAACACAGAGAAGCAGCCAAAATGCAGAAACAAAGAAACAAGTCACAAATGAAAGAAATGGAGGAAAGCAAACTACTGGATATGCAGTTCAAAACCACAGTTATAAGGTTATTCAAGAATCTTCTAGAAACCGTCGTTAAATTTAGTGAGACACTTGAGGATATGAAAAAGGACCAACTAGAAATTAAGCATACACTGACTAAAATAAAGAATAATATACAGAGATCCAACAGCAGACTAGAAGATACCAAGAACCAAATCAAAGATTTGAAATACAAAGAAGCAAAAAACACCCAACCAGAAAAGCAAAAAGCAAAAAGAATCCAAAAATATGAAGATAGTGCAAGGAGCCACTGGGACAACTTCAAGTGTACCAATATCCGAATTATAGGGGTGCCAGAAGAAGAAGAGAGAGGAAGATATTGAAAACTTTTTGAAGAAATAATGACAGAAAACTTCCCCTACCTGGTGAAAGAAATAGACTTACAAGTCCAGGAAGTGCAGAGAACCCCATACAAAAGGAATCCAAGGAGGAAAACACCAAGACACATCATAATTACAATGCCAAGGGCAAAAAACAAAGAGAAAATATTAAAATTAGCAAAAGAAAAACAGTTAGTTACCTACAAGGGTGTACCCATACGAATGTCAGCTGATTTCTCAACAGAAACTATGCAGGCTAGAAGGGAATCACAAGAAATATTCAAAGTGATGAATAGCAAAAACCTACAACCAAGATTACTCTACCCAGCAAAGCTACCATTTAGAATTGAAGGTCAGATAAAGAGCTTCACAGACAAGAAAAAGCTGAAGGAGTTCATCACCACCAAACCAGTATTGTATGAAATGCTGAAGGCTATTCTTTAAGAAGAGGAAGAAGAAAAATGTAAAGATAACAATTATGAACAACAAAGTGACAACAAATACATACCTAACAACAAGTGAATCTAAAAATCAAGTGAATAAAAAATCTGATGAAGAGAATAAACTGGTGAATATAATAGAATCAGGGGCATAGAAAGGGAGTGGACTGACAATTCTCAGGGGAAAAGAGGTGCGGGGGGTGCGGGAAGAGACTGGATAAAAAACGTACACCTATGGACGAGGACAGTGTTGCGGGGGAGGGCAGGGGTTGGGGTGGGAACCAGGTGGAAAGGAGCTATGGAGGGAAAAAAGAGGAACAAATGTAATAATCTGAACAATAAAGATTTATTTTTTTAAAAAGAGCCAGGGGAGAGCTTAAGGCAGCTTTGGGATAACACAAAACGAAACAACATTCGCATATTTGGGGTGCCAGAAGGAGAGGAAGAGAAGCAAGGAATAGAAAACCTGTTTCAAAGTCCAAGAAGCACACATAGTCCCAAACAAGTTAAAACCCAAAAGATTGAAACCAAGACATATCATAATTAAATTGGCAAACACCACCAACAAAGTAAGAATCTTAAAAGCTGCCAGAGACTGACAGAAAGTTACCTACAAGGGATCTCCTATTAGAATATCAGCTGATTTCTCAACAGGAACACACCAGGCCAGAAGGGAATGGAATGAAATATACAGAATGATGCAAAGCCAGGGAATGAATACAAGAATACTATACCCAGCAATGCTATCATTTAAAATTGAAGGTGGAATCATGAGCTTCATAGAAAAAAAGGCTAAGAGAGCTTATTACTACCAATCCAGCAATGCAACCAATGCTAAAGGGACTGCTGTAAAAAGAAGAAACAAAAAGGCAAGAAGAAACACAAACTTTAAGAATAAAAGTGACTACAAACAAGTATTTATCAATAATAACATTAAACGTAAATGGATTAAATGCTCCAATCAAAAGACATAGGGTAGCTTAATGGATAAGAAAACATGACCCATATATTTGCTGTCTGCAAGAGACTCACCTCAGAACAAAGGATTCACCCAGACTGAAAGTGAAAGGATGGAAAAACATTGTTCAGGAAAATGGAAATGAGAAAAAAGCTGGGGTTGTGATACTTATATCTGACAAAATAGACCTCAAAGTAAAGGCCATAACAAAAGATAAGTAAGGCCACTACATAATACTAAAGGGAGCAATTCAACAAGAAGATAAAACTCTGGTAAAGATATATGCACCCAATACAGGTGCACCCAAATACATAAAAAAAACTTCTGGAAGATATCAAGGGAGAGATTGATAGCAATATAGTCATAGTAGGGGACTTGAATACCCCACTGACACCACTGGATGAATCCTCTAAACAAAAAATCAGCAAAGAAACAGCAATCCTAAATGACTCACTAGATCAGATGGGCTTAATTGACATCTTCAGAATATTTCACCCCAAAGCTACAGAATATACATTCTTCTCCAGTGCACATGGAACATTTTCAAAGATAGACCACATATTAGGACACAGGTAAAGTCTCTTCAAATTCAAGAGGATAGAAATCATAACAAGCATCTTCTCAGATCACAATGGCATAAAACTACAAATCAACTGCAATGAAAACAATGAAAAAACAATCAAATACTTGGAGGCTAAATAGCATGCTATTAAACAATGACTGTTACCAAAGAGATCAAAGAAGAAATAAAAAGCATCCTGGAAAAAATGACAATGAAAACACAACAATCCAAAATCTATGGGACACAATGAAAGCAGTCCTGAGAGGGAAGTTCATAGCTCTACAGGCCTACCTCAAAAAATAAACAAACAAAAAAACAACAACAAAAAAACAAAACAAGAAAAGCTGGTAATAAATTATCTAACCTTGAAACTTAAAGAATTAGAAAGAGAGCAAAAAGAAAAGCCCACAGTATCCAGAAGGAAGGAAATAATAAAGATCTGAGGAGAAATAAATGACATAGAGACCAAACTAACAATACAAAAAAATCAATGAACCCAAGAGACAGTTCTTTGAAAGGATAAACAAGATTGATGAACCTCTAGCAAGGCTCATCAAGAAGTAAAGAGAGAGGACACAAATAAACAAAATCACAAATGAAGGAGGCAAAATAACAACAGACCCCACAGAAAAACAAAGGATGTTAAAAAATACTATGAACAACTCTATTCCAACAAAATAGACAACCTTGAGGACATGGACATATTCCTAGAAAATTATAACCTTCCAAAACTCAATCAGGATGAATTTAAAAACCTGGATAGGATGGAAACTATGGAAGAAATTGAAGCAGTCATCAAAAAGCTTCCAGCAAACAAAAGCCTGAGGCTAGATGGCTTCACAGGGGAGTTTTACCAAACATTCAAGGAAAAACTAAAACCAATCCTTGTAAGACTATCTCAAAAAATTCAAGAGGTAGACACACTTCCAAGTCTTTCTACAAAGCCTGCATTACCCTAATCCCAAAATCAGATAAAGACATCACAAAGAAAGAGAATTACATGCCAATATCCCTGATGAACATAGATGCTAAAATCCTCAACAAAATTCTACCAAAACGGATCTAGCATTACATTAGAAAAATCATACACAATGACCAAGTGGGATTTATTCCAGGGAAGCAAAACTGGAACAATATCCGCAAATCAATAAACGTGATACATCACATAAACAAATTGAGAGATAAAAATCACATAATCATATCAATTGATGCAGAAAAAAGCATTTGACAAAGTCCAACAACCTTTTCTGATAAAAACGCTCAGCAAAGTGGGAATAGAAGGGTCATACCTCAACATAATAAAAGCCTTATATGACAAACCTACAGCCAACATCATACTCAATGGTCAAAAACTGAAACAATTTCCCTTAAGAACAGGAACAAGACAGGGATGCCCGCTTTCACCACTCCTGTTCAACAAAGTACTAGAAGTACTAGCCATAGCGATTAGACAAGAAGAAAAAATAAAAGGCATCCAAATTGGGGGAAAAAAAGGTAAAATTGTCATTATTCGCAGATGACATGATACTGTACATAGAAAACTCTAAAGACTCCATCAAAAAATTATTAGACTTAATAAATGAATTGGGCAATGTAGCAGGATACAAAATTAATGCCAAGAAATCTATGGCATTTTTATACACCAATAGTGAAATTACAGAAAGAGAAATTAAAAAAAAAATCCCATTTACCATTGCACACAAAAAATTAAGATACCTTGGAATAAAATTAACTATGGAGATAAAGGACATCTACTCAGAAAACTACAGGACATTGAAAAATGAGATAGAAGAAGACATAAACAGATGGAAGAAAATACCATGTTCATGAATTGGTAGAATCAACATCATTAAAATGTCCATACTAACCAAAGCAATCTATAGATTCAATGCAATCCCCATTAAAATACCAACGGCATATTTCACAGATCTAGAAAGAACTCTCTAAAAATTCATCTGGAATAACAAAAAACAAAAACCGAATAGCTGCAGTGATTCTGAGAAAGAAGAACAAAGTAGGAGGGATCTCAATACCAGATATCAAGATGTATTACAAAGCCACTGTTCTCAAAACTGCCTGGGACTGACACAAGAACAGACATATAGACCAATGAAATAGAACAGAGAACCCAGAAATCGACCCAAACCACTATGCTCGATTAATATTTGGCAAAGGAGGCAAGACCATACAATGGAGTCAAGACAGTCTCTTCAATAAATGGTGCTGGAAAATTTGGTCAGACACAGGGAAAAAAATGAATCTAGATCACCAACATACACCATACACAAAAATAAACTCAAAATGGATAAAGGACTTAAACTTAAGACAGGAAACCATAAAAATAATAGAGGAATCCAGAGGCAGCAAAATCTCAGATACATGCCGAAACAGTATCTTCACCAACACACCCCCTAGGGCAATGGAAACTAAAGGGAAAATAAACAAATGGGACTACATCAAAATAAAAAGCTTCTGCACAGCAAAAGAAACCATCAACAAAACAAAATGAAAGTCCACTGCATGGGAGAACATATTTTCCAATGATATCTCAAATAAGGGTTTATACTCCAACATTTACAGGGAACTCATACAGCTTAACAAAAGGAAGACAAACAACCCAATCGAAAAATGGGCTATGGACCTAAATAGATACTTTTTGAAAGAAGACATAAAGAAGGCCAAGAGACATATAAAAACGTGTTCAAAGTCACTAACCATCCAAGGATGCAAATCAAAATGACAATGAGGTACCATCTCACACATGTCAGAATGGCTATCATCAACAAATCAACAAATGACAAATGCTGGCAAGGATGTTGGAGAAAAAGGAACCCTCGTGCACTGCTGGTGGGAATGCAGACTGGTGCAGCCACTGTGGAGAACAGTATGGAGTTTCATCAAAAAACTAAAAATGGAACTTCCATTTGACCCAGTGATCCCACTTCTAGGACTATATCCCAAGAAACTAGAAACACCAATATGAAAGAATATATGCACCCCTATGCTCATAACGGCTCAATTTATCATAGATACAAGTTGGAAACAGCCTAAGTGCCCATCAGCAGATGACTGGATTAAAAAATTTTGGCACATCTACACAATGGAATACTATGCTGCTCTAAAAAAGATGGAACTCCTACCATTTGCAACAGCATGGATGAAACTGGAGAGCATTATGCTAAGCGAAATAAGTCAGTGAGAGAAAGATAAATATCACATGATCTCCCTAATTTGTGGATTATAATGAACAACATAAACTGATGAACAAAAACAGATTTAGAGACAGAGATGCATAGATCAGTTGCTCAAACCTCAGAGGGAAGGTAAGGGAGGTTGGGGGTAAGGGGGAGAGATCAACCAAAGGACTTGTATGCATACATATAAGCATAACCAATGGTCACAGGCAACAGGGGGTGAGGGTGAGGGCATAATTGGGGGGTGGGTGGCAATGGGAGGATAAGGACACATATGTAATACCTTAATCAATAAAGAAAAAAATAGTTTAAAAAAATCTTCAGCAAACAAAAGCCCTGGTCTAGACAGCTTTACAGGGGAGTTCTACCAAGCACTCAAAGAAGAACTAAAACCTATCCTCCTCATACTATCCTAAAAAAGTCAAGAGGAAAGTACACTTCCAAGCTCTTTCTATGAAGACAGTATTACCCTAATCCCAAAACCTGATAAATACACCACACACAAAAAAGAGAGAACTACAGGCCAATATCCTTGATGAACATAGATGTTAAAATCCTCAACAAAATTCTAGCAAATCGGATCCAGCATTACATTAGAAAGATCATGCACCATGACCAAGTGGGATTTATTCTGGGGATGCAAGGATGACAAAAAATCCGCAAATCAATAAATGTGATACATCACATAAACAACTTGAGAGATAAAAATCACATAATCATATCAATCAATGAAGAAAAAGCATTTGATAAAATCCAACACCCTTTCTTAATAAAAACTCTCAGCAAAGTGGGAATGGAGGGATCATACCTCAACATAATAAAAGCCATATATGACAAACCTACAGCCAACATCATACTCAATGGGCAAAAACTAAACCCATTTCCCCTAAAAACAGGAACAAAACAGGGATGCCCACTTTCACCTCTCCTGTTTGATATAGTCCTGGAAGTGCTAGCCATAGCAATGAGGCAAGAATAATAAATAAAAGGCATCCAAATTGGAAAAGAAGAAGTAAAACTGTCCTTATTTGAGGATGACATGATACTGTACATAGAAAACACCAAAGACTCCATCAAAAAGCACTAGACTTCATACATGAATTTGGCAATGAGGCAGAATGCAAAATTAATACCCAGTAATCTATGGTCTTTTTTTGTACACCAATAATGAACTCATGGAAAGATAAACTAAAAAAAACCCAACAATTCCACTTACCACCGTACCAAAAAAATTAAGGTATCTAGGATTAAACTTAACTAAAGAGGTAAAAGACCTTTACTCAGAAAACTACAGGACACTGAAAAAAGAGATAGAGGAAGACATAAATAAATGGAAGAACATAACATGTTCATAAATTGTTAGAATCAACATTGTTAAAATGTCCATACTACCCAAAGCAATCTACAGATTCAATGCAATCCCCATTAAAACACCAATGGAATATTTCAAAGACCTAGAAAAAACTCTCCAAAATTTCATCTGGAATAAAATAAGACTCCAAATAGCCACAGCAATCCTGAGAAAGAAGTAGAAAGTTAGAGGGATCACAATACCAGATATCAATTATTACTAAGCCATTGTTCTCAAAACTGCCTGGTACTGGCACAAGAACAGACATATAGACCAATGGAACAGAACAAAGAACCCAGAAATTGACCCAAACCATTAAGCTCAATTAATGTTTGACAAAGGAGGCAATAGCATACAATGGAGACAAGACAGTCTCTTCAATAAATGGTGCTCAGAAATTTGGTAAGATACATGCAAAAAAAAAAAAAAAGACACTAGATTACCAACTTACACCATACACAAAAACAAACTCAAAATGGCTAAAGGACTTAAATGTAAGAAGGGAAACCATAAAAATCCTGTAATTCTCCATATGCAGCAACATATCAGACATTTGTCATAGCAATATCTTTTCTGATACAGCTCCTAAGGCAATGGAAACTAAGGAGAAAATAAACAAATGGAACTACATCAAAATAAAAAGTTTCTGCACAGCAAAAGAAACCATCAACAAAACAGCAAGAAAACCCACTGCATGGGATAACATATATTTCAGATAAGGGTTTAATCTCTGAAATTTACAGAGAACTCACACAACTTAACAAAAGGAAGATAAACAATCCAATAAAAATAATGGGCAAAGGACCTAAATAGACACTTTTCGAAAGAGGCCATAACAGAAGGCCGAGAGACATGAAAACATGCTTAAAGTCACTAATCATCTGAGAGATGCAAATCAAAGCAACAATGAGATACCATCCCACACTTTTCAGAATGGTTATCATCAATAAATCAACAAATGACAAGTGTGCTGAGAATGTGGAAAAAAAGGAGCCCTTGTGCACTGCAGGTGAGAATGCAGCCACTGTGGAAAACAGTATGGAGTTTCCTCAAAAAATTAAAAATGGAACTCCCATTTGACCCAGTTATCTCACTTCTAGGACAGAAACACCAATCAGGAAGGATATATGCACCCCTATGTTCATAGCAGCACAATTTACAATAGCTAAGATTTGGAAACAGCCTAAGTGCCCATCAGCAGATGAGTGGATTAAAAATCTGTGGTACATCTACACAATGTAATACTAGGCTGCTGTAAAAAAGAAGGAACATTTACCATTTGCAACAGCATGGATGGACCGGGAGAGAATTATGCTAAGTTTTATAAGCCAGTCTGATAATGATAAGTATCACATGACCTCACTCACTTGTGGATTATAATGAACAACATAAATTGTTGATGAACAATAATAGATCTAGAGACATAGATGCATCAAACAGACTGTAAATCCTCAGAGAGATGGAGGGGGAGGATAAGAAATCAACCAAAGGACTTGTATGCATGCATATAAGCATAACCAATGGACACAGACATTAGGGGGTGAGTGCCTGTGCTGGGGGGCTGAAGTGTGCGGGGAGAGGTCAATGGGGGGAAAAGGAGACATATGTAATATTCTCAACAATAAATAATTTTAAAAAATAAAATACTATGAACAACTATATGCCAACAAAGTGACAAATTTGGTGAAATGAAAAAATTGCTAAAAAGATACAATCTTCCAAAACTAAATCAAGCAAATCAGAAAATCTGAATAGACTGATTACAGCTACTGAAATTGAAGCAGTAATCAAAAACTCCCTGTAAACAATAGTTGGCACTGGTGTCTTCAAGGTGAATTTTACCAAACAGGCAAAGAAGAAATAAAAATTATCCTATTCAAACTATTTCAAAAAATTTAAGAGAAGGAAAGACTTCCAAGAACTTTACAATGCCAGCATTATCCTAATTCCAGAACCAGATAAAGACACTACAAAGAATAAAATTATAGGCCAATATCCCTGATGAACATAGATGTTAAAATTCTCTACAAGATATTAGCAAACAGGATCCAGCAATACATTAAAAACATCATACACCATGATCAAGTGGGATTCATTCTAGAGGTGTAAGGTTGGTACAATATTCCCAAATCAATAAATATTATGTATCCTATAAACACATTGAAAGATAAAATCACATGACCATATCACTAATGCAGAAAAAGCATCTGCATCCATTTGTGACAAACCTCTCAACAAAGTGGGAATAGAGGTACCATACTTATATACAATAAAGGCTATATATGACAAACCTATATCCAACATACTCAATGGGAAAATACTAAAATTTTTAAATTTAAGATCAGAAACAATACAGGGATGTCCACTTTCGCCTCTCTAATTCAACATAGTACTAGTCATAGCAATCAGACAAGAAGAAGAAATAAACATCATCCAAATTGGAAAGCAGGCAGTAAAACTCTCATTGGCAACAGAATGCATAATATTGTACATAGAAAACCCTAAAGGACCCACCAAAAACTACCAGACCTAATAAATGAATTCAGCAAAGTAGGAGGATATAAAAGAAATATCCAGAAATCAATGGCATTTGTATACACCAATAATGGAGTATTCTAAAAAGAACCTAAGAAACAATCCCATTTACTATTGAAAATAAATTACAACAAAAAATAATGTACCCTAGGAATACATTTAACCAAGGAGGTAAAAGAACCATACTCCGAAAACTATAGGATATTGAATAAAGAAATTGAGAAAGATACAAATAAGTAGAAGCATATTACTGTTTTCATTGATTGGAAAATTAACATAATTAAAATGTCCATACTACCCAAAGCAACCTATAGATTCATCACTATTTTTATTGAAATACCAATGGCATATTTCACAGATCTAGAACCAATATCCTAAAAATGGATATGGAACTGAAACATATCCTGAATAGTGTCAGCAATTTTAAGAAAGAACAAATTTGGAGATATCACAATACTGAATATCAAACTATACTACAAGGCCATTATAATCAAAGCTGTTTGGTTCTGGCATAAGAACAAGCATATAGGTAAATTGAATAGAACAGAAACCCAAGACAGCAACCCATGCTTTTATGGCCAATTAATATTTGACAAGGCAGGCAAGAATATACAATGGATTAAAAACAATATTTTCAATAAATGGTGCTGGGATAATTGGACAGGTATATGCAATGAAACTAGACCACAGAGTTACACCATACACAAGAATAAACTAAAAATGGATAAAGGACTTAAATGTTAGTTGCAAAACCATAAAAATCCTAGAAAATTCATAGGCAATAAAACCTCAGATACCTATCATAGCAGTACTTTTGTCAACATATCTCCTAGGGCTAAGGAGACAAAGGAAAAAATAAACAAATGGAACTACATCAAACTAAAAAGCTAATGCACAGCAAAGGAAACCAACAAAATGCAAAGGGAACCCACTGTTTGGGAAAACATATTTGCCAATGGTACATCTGATGAGCCTAATTCCCAACATATATAGAAAAAGTATACAAATCAACACCAGAAGACAAACAATCCAATTAAAATATGGGCAAAGGACCTGAACAGACACTTCTTCAAAGAGGACATACAGATGGCCAAGAGACATATGAAAAAAATGTTTAACATCGCTAATCATCAGAGATGCAAATTAAAACCACAATGAGATATCACCCCACACCTGTCAGAATGCATACCATCAATAAATCAACAAACAATAAAGTGCTGGTGAGAATGTGTAGAAAAGAAACGCTGGTGCACTATTGGTGGGAATGTAGACTGGTGTAGCCACTGTGGAAAACAGTATGGATTTTCCTCATAAAATTAAAAATAGAACTACCTCTGAGATTCAACAGTCTCTGGGTCTATTTTTTGTTGCTTCTATGTCTCTGGGTCTATTTTTTGTTGAACCTCAGAGGGAAGGCAGGGGAGCGAGGTTGGGAAGATATCAACCAATGAACTTGTAGGCATATATGCATAACCCATGGACATAGACAATGGGGTGGTTAGGGCCTGAGGGTAGGGAGAGATGGGAGCAGGCTGGAATAGGTTATTAGGGGAAAAGGAGGACCTATGTAATGTTTTCAACAATAAAGATTTTTTAAAATATATTTTATTGATTTTTTACAGAGAAGAAGGGAGAGGGTTAAAGAGTTAGAAACATCAATGAGAGAGAAACATCGATCAGCTGCCTCCTGCACACTCCCCACTGGGGATGTGCCCACAACCAAGGTACATGCCCTTGATGGGAATCGAACCTGGGACCCTTCAGTCCACAGCCCAATGCTCTATCCACTGAGCCAAACCGGTTAGGAACAATAAAGATTTTTTTAAAAATTAAAAATGGAACTACCTTTAAAATGGGACCCAGTGATCCCACTTCTAGGAATATATCCTAAGAATTCCAAAGCACCTATCAGAAAGAATATTGTGCACCCATATGCTCATAGCAGAGTTATTTACAATAGCCAAGATCTGGAAACAGCGCAAATGTCCATCAGTAGACGAGTGGATAAAAAAAGTTCTGGTACATTTACACAATAGAATACTATTCTGCTGTAAGAAAAAGAAGGTACTGTTACCTTTTGAGACAGCATGTATGGTCCTGTATATTATTATGCTAAGCGAAATAAGCCAGACAGAGAAAGGTAAGTATTATATGATCTCACTTAGATATGGAATCCAATGAACAAAATAAAGTGACAAACAAAATAGAACCAGAAGCCTGGATACTTAAAAAGACTGACAAAGGTCAGAGGAGTGGGAGATGGGGGGACTAGATGAAAGAAGGTGAAGAGATTAACTAAAGAATATATATGTACATCTAATGGATACAAGCAACTGGGTGGTGATGGCCAAAGGGAGTTCGAGAATGTGCTGTGTGAAAAAAGAAAATGTGATATATAATGGAATGGAATTTAGCCATGAGAAAGAAGGAAATTTTGCCATTTGCAACAAAATGAATGGACCCTGAGGGCATTATGCTAAGTGAAATAATTCAGAAGGAGAAAAAAAAATGTATGACCTCACTTATATGTGAAATGTAAAACGGTTGTACCTGTAGAACCAGATAATAGAATGATGGCTTCAGGACTGAGGGTGTGAGAAATATGAAGATGTCAAATGGTACAAATTTCCAATTATAAGATGAATAAGTTCTTGGGCTCTAATATACAATGTGGTACATACAGTTTACAATATTATATTATATACTTAAAAATTGCAAAGTGGTTGGACCTTAAATTTTCTCACCACAAAAAAGAAGTGGTAAAAATGTGGTGTAATTAAGGTGATATCTAACCATACTGTGGTAACCATTTTGTAATATACAAATATAACAAAACACTCCATTGTACACATAATATTACATGTCAATTATGTCTCAATTAGAAGCCCAGTGCACGAAATGCGTGCACGATTGTGGTCCATAGGTTTGGCCAGTGATGGAAGCACAGGTGTCTGGCATGGAAGGGCAGGTCCCAGATGACCTCTGGGCCCTGGGCAGCATCTACGCCCCTACCCCCCATGTGCCACCCTCTGCCTAAGTCACAGAACCCAAGTCCCCATGCGGAGATGTGGTGAGCACTACTCGACACAGTGGGCCCGGGGTGTAGCATGGGCCTCTGGATCACCCAGCGGCACCACACAGAATCTGGGCAGGCAGCATGCTCTCTCCTGGCCAGCCTCGCAGACCAGCTCCAGTGTGAACCCACAGGGAGCACAATTGGCCCCTGCGGTCCAGACAGCTGTGGCCCAGGTCACCCGGAAGACACCTGAGTGCCAGGGCTTCCCAGTGCAGGAGCCCTGGTGTCCTGGAGGAGGGTAGCAAGGGGAGTGAGAGCGAGCTCAGTGTACACTCCACATTCTCACTGCACCTCCGTCCCCATCACCACCATCCCCAGGCAGCCGGCCAGAGGTCGCAGCCCCCTGCCCGGGTGTGCCGCTGGAGGTTGGTTGCTACCACCCACTCCCAGTTCCCCATCCCAGTCCAGGGCCCAGCCCTCAATAGGGGAATCAGAGCCTGCAGGCCGCTGGTCTCTATCTGTGGGGTGATGGGGCCCCTTCTAGCACGTGCCTTGGCCTGGTGCCGCCTGCTCACCTGCTCCACCATCCCACCATGGTCCTGCTCTCATCAGGGCCCATGGGGGCCAGCAGTGTCTCCACTGCCGGCTGCTGCCAGCCATGTTCCATGCTGCCCTCTGGTGGTCAGTGCACATCATAGCAAGTGGTCGAACACCCGGTCGAACAATTTGCATATTAGGCTTTTATTAAATAGGGTAAGCTTGGGGAATAAAAAGAAAAAATGACGATATACAAAAGGATTCAATGTTGTGAATTGAGTGGCGTCCCATGTAAACATATATTCAAGTCCTACCATCTGGTAACTATAAACTTGACCTAATTTGGAAATAGGGTCTTCAAAGATGTAATCAAGTTAAGATCAGGACATAGTGGACTAAAGTGGGCTCTAATACATTGAGTGGTGTCTTTATGAGAAGAGCAAATTTTGAACACATATACATATGAACAGGAAGAGTGTGTCATGTGATGATGGAGGCAGAGATAATGTACAGTGTTCTGATCAGTCAGTGTAAAAGGAAACTTAGTACAGTGTAGAAACAAAAGGAAGTGCTAGGATCATTTGGGTTACCAAGTAGTTTCAAGTGTGTGGGGGCAACTTTGGTTAGAGAGAGAAAGCTGAAAATGTGAATTAAAGTCAATTTCTCAGTATCTTGATTTATATTTGATTTTTCAAATAAATTGTTTGAGTTTCAGCCTAAGAAAATGTGATCTTCCTTTCAGAACTGCAGAGGGCAGTCTGACACTACTGGAGATGAGAAACTAAAATGCAAATTCATTTCTTGTAAATAGTAACACTTCATAGAACTTACTGGAGTTGCACTACAGGTTACCAAAAGGAACTAATCAATGTTAAATTATTAACAAAACCTGTTTTTGCTGGTTTTATGTTGAGAAAAACTCTGGTTGATTGACACTATTGCATTGTAGACTGGGCCTTTAGTATACTGCCTATTCTCTGAGATCCTATTGTGAAAACTGTTTTATAGTGACCAGAGGGATAAATATCAGTCCTAATCATCTGTAAGAAAATAGATGCAGAGTGAGACAATGGCTCAATGGCATTTATAAAATGAATCAAAGACAGGACCAAAACAACCAATTTTTGTGAAATCTATTATTTGGTTTCAAGGAGATTGCAGATACACTCCCCTTTCATTTTGTTTTGTGGCAGCATTTGAACATAGATAAACCATTTGTTTCTTCTATGAATAATTATAAATAATTACATATACATAAGTGATTCCACATGTACTACCTCATTTAATCCTTGCAGCATAACCATATTATAGAACTGAACATATTAGTATCCTCATTTTACAGACTGATAAACTGAAACTTGGTTAGGGTAAATTACCTTCCCAAAGCTGTAAAGCCAGTAAATAGCACATTTGGGACTAAATTGGGCTTGCCACTGCCTAGTCTTTGCCATTTATACTATCCCTACCACCTCCCTTAGTTTAATATCATTTAACACTTTCTATCAGGTTTAAGAGAGAACTAAAAAAGCTTTAAAAGTATTTATCACTAAGTACTCCTTCATTGAAAAATAAAACCATGTGCATTCAATGTAACAACATTATACATTTTCTTTAATATTTTTGGGCACTGATCTGAGTTTTCTCTGAAATTGAGGAGAAAACTGTATGAGGTTATAAATATTTTTGTTATTATTATTAACTAGAGGCCTGATGCACGAAATTCGTGCATGGGGGTGTGTGTCCCTCAGCCCAGCCTGCACCCTCTCCAATCTGGGCCTAAATGGATCTCAGATTGGGCCTACTGGGATCAGACCTAAATGGGGAGTTGGACATCCCTCTCACAATCCAGGACTGCTGGTTCCCAACTGCTCGCCTGCCTGCCTTCCTGATTGCCCCTAACCGCTTCTGCTTGCCAGCCTGATCAACCCTTAACCACTCCCCTGCCAGCCTGATTGATGCCTAACTGCTCCCCTGCCAGCCTGTTTGCCCCTAACTGCCCTCCCCTGTAGGCCTGGTCCCCCCCCAACTGCTCTCCCCTGCAGGGCTGGGTCCCCCCCAACTGCCCTTCCCTGCAGGCCCAGTAGCCCCCAACTTCCCTCCCCTGCTGGCCTGATCACCCACAATTGCCCTCCCTTGCAGGCCTTGTCCCTCCCAATTGCCCTCCCCTGCTGGCCATCTTGTGGTGGCCATCTTGTGTCCACATGAGGGCAGCCATCTTTGACCACATGGGGGCAGTCATCTTGTGTGTTGGAGTGATGGTCAATTTGCATATTACTCTTTTATTAGATAGGATAGGGACAGTGGGTTAACTAAAACAGATAGCATTTTAGTTGTATCTCTGGGTCATTTTGTTCCTAATTATAACATGGAGTACTGAGCATTTCTCCATAAATTATTGGAGACAAATGTATCACTAAAAAGGAAAGGTTGCTAAAAAGAAAGGATGACATTTTTATTGTTGGAAGTTATGATGCTTGCTTTAGTAATTCAAGTTTAGTACTGTGAGTATTGTCCTTGCCAGCACTTTTTAAAAAATATCGATGATAGTAATACCAGCTCAGGATGTAATGGATATAGTTACATTTAAATTTTTCTTCCTCCATCGGTATCTCTCATTCTGGGAAAAAGTCCCAATTCTGACAATCTCATGTGTTCTATGATGTAGAGATTCAAAATACTCCTAAGGGGCTCTTCAAAAAACAACAGAAGCCCAGGGGGGAGACTTCAAAATCTTGGCTAAGAGACAAATAAAACACACTTCTCTTTTAAATGAATGCAAAATGTTGTGAAACTGTACCTTATAGATTATTCCCAATGTGTAATTTTAAAAACATTGGCTTGTGTTCACAGAGAAGGGGCATGCTTACCCTTAAACTTCAAATAATAAGTATTCAAAATGTCCTTTTCATGAAGATTCTCATTCATAAGTTTAGACTTGTCATTTTTATTCACCAAATGATATTTGCATATCTTGGGAAAAGGGAAAAAGAAAACTGTTTTTCTCTTCCATTCTATTTTAGGTGAAATAATTGAAATGATTATCTTCCATTCATATTTCTTCTAGACCTTTTATATATTGCAATAATCTAAATATAGACAAATGCCAGTTTTTGTTTTTAAAAATTTGAAAGAAAATTACATACTGTTATTTTCATTGTTCTGCAACCTGATTTTTTCTATCTAATGGTGAATCTTAGCAATCCTTCTATGTCACACATGGGCTGTACCACTGTCTTTACCAATTCCATAGCACAGATGTACCAGAATCATTTCACCACTAGAGGCCCAGTGCATGAAATCATGCACAGGTGGGGTCTCTTGGCCTGGCAGGCAATCGAGGGCTATCAGGGGGCCAGCCTGCTGGGGGGAGGGACCCCAAGAGATTGTCCAGCCAGCCCCCTGATAGAGGCATATTGGGAGGGCCTGTTGGCAGTGGGGAGAGACCACTGGAGGTTAGCTGGCCAGGGGGAGGGTCTGCAGGAAGTTGGCTGGCTGGGGGGAGGGGCAACTTGAGGTAGGCCAGCTGGAGGGGAGAGGGGCAGAGGGAGGTTGGTCGGCCAGTGGGGGAAGAAGGAGAGGCCATGGGAGGTTGGCTGTGGGAGCACACTGACCACCAGGGAGCACCTCCCACATTGAGCATCTGATCTCTGGTGGTCAGTAGGCGTCATAGCAACCGGTCAACTGGTCATTCTGGTTGTTCTGGTTGTTCAGTTGTAATGGTTGCTTAGGCATTTATATATATAGATTTCTCCAGTCAATGACATTTGTTGGTTCCCAATATTTGCTATTACTAATAATGTTGCCACAAACATCATGGGACATACATCTTGTGTCTACATGCAGGGTTTCTGAGGCTAAATTCCCCAAGAGCAATCTCAGAGTGTAAGAGACTGTTCATTTACAGTTGTGGGGTTAGGCTGTAGGCATCTTTAGGGTTAGCTGATACAAACTTTCATGTGTTTACCTACATGTTCAGGGAGAAAAAATACAAATGAAAATTTTAGGCACTAGAAGAGGATTATGTTTACCTACATGTTCAGGGACCAGAAGAACCATTTGGGTGGGGGAGCTACATTCATAAATTGAAAAGTCTCTAGTTAATAGATTTTGAGAGAATAGGAAATGGTATTTAGATTTCTAAAGAAGTTAATTTGGAATATGAATGTGTAGTTAGTATTTGAGAGTTTATTTTTATTCAGAGTAAAAAATTATGAGAAGCATAATCCTCTTCTAGTGCCTAAAATTTTCATTTGTATTTTTTCTCTCATCATGCCCATGGGATTGTCTTATATACTAAATTGTGCATTGGTTAGAGCTCTTCGTAGTTCATCAGTGATCATATCTCATTGGTCCTGCATGTACTGTATATAGCTAGTCATAAAAAGTTCATTGTTTCTCCTAGAATTGACTGTGTTACTGGCTTTGTTCCCTCAGAAAGTTAGAACTGGATTAAGTTAGTTGGCTTCAGTCAAATTTTCATGACCCCAGAGGTCTACTGCAAGTCTCTGTTCCTGAAAGTTTTATGGATATGATCTTATTTACATAAGTGATTTACTGAGAGAAGGAAAAATAATCCTTAAAAGTAAAAAGCCAAATATGTAGAACAAAGAGATAAAAAAGTCAGTATCAATAAATACTAAAGGAAATCCTAATTTTAAAATGCTATATATAATAAGTGCCTGGCCTATTGCTATTATAACTATACTAATAACATACTGGTATATCTTTAACAAGAATTCAATCTCTTTCTCTGGCATAAAATAACCTAATTTATTAATTTCAAAAGTGACTTTTTTAGGTAAATCTCCAAGAATCCACAGCTAAAAGAAAACATATTAAGTTACATTATTTAAAAGTATACAATATGACCAATTAAATGACATATATATATAAGACATTAAATAGAATAATGAAAAATACTTTTAGTTATGTTTTCATAAGGCAAGGAAAATATTCTCCAAAGAATGATTCTTGTAAGAGTATTTCATAATATATGAGGGAATTTCTGTGATGAAACTGCAATGACATAATTTTAAAATGTAATCCATATAGTTAAATGTTTTTACATGTAGAATGGAGTCATTTAAAATTGATCACAAAATGTTAGTATATACCGAGGAAGTATAAAAAAGTCATTTAAAATAAGTTGCTCTTTCTGTTATTAATTGAGCAATGATTTTAATGATCCCAAAGACTGTAGTACAGAAAATACAATTTGTCTATATAAAATTAGGGTGAATAGTAAAAAGAATGCATGCTAGGAAGTAACCTTGGTTAAAGTTTTTGTGAATTGAAGTTATTTTTCTACCTAACTTAATTTATAGTCAAGGTATTGTGACAGTGACTTAAAAATCTTTAGCTTAGATCTCTGAGATTGTACAATTTGACCTATACATGGTGTCCCAAAAATTTATACACACTTTAAATAGTTAAAAAGGCAGTGTTTATTAAAATTAATTTTCAAAATATAATAGAAGAGACATGAAATAGAATATCTAAGGTCCCAAAGAGCAGCTGGGGTAAGAATCTTGGGGAAATTAAGACATACAAAAGCAGCCATGCATATGAGGGAATTGAAAAAGTGACACACAGACATGCAAAAGCACACAGAGGTGCAGGCAACACATATTCAGAAAAGACTTGAAATGATCTTAAGGCTTCACAAAAGTTTAATCTTAAGTTTTAAATTACACCTGGCTAAGAAGTAGAAAACTATTGTTGTACAGAGGCAATCTGCCAGTACTGAGAGAATTGCCACTTTTTTTTAACTCCCCATTAAAAAATACAGGGAAACAAAGAAACAAGAAAAAATGACCATCTCTAAGGATGATAATAAATTTGCAGAAACAATCCCTGAGGGAGCACGGACATCAGGCTTAAGAGAAAGAAATATAATATTATTAAATAATATCACACCTTTAAATTTAATTAAAATTTTCTTTTAAAGGTGCTCAAAGAACTAAAAGAAGACACAGAAAGAACAAAAGAAAAATTTAAAAATACATGAACCAAATGTCTTAATCAAAGAGATACACATTATAAAAAAAGAACTAAAAAGAAATGATGGAGCTGAAAAATACAGTAATTGAATTTTAAAAATCACTACAGGAGTGCAAGAGCAGATTTGACGATATGGCAGAAGAAAGAATCAGAGGACTTAAAGATAGGAAATTTGAAATTATGATGTTATAGAAGCAGTATAAAAAGAATGATAAAAAGGCTATTTGGGTTTTTTTTATTCCATATGTATTTTTGGAGAGTTTGTTCTAAGTCTGTGAAATATGCCTGTAATCCCAATTCTAGGAATATATCCTAAGAAATCAGAAACACCAATCAGAAAGGACATATGCACCCTTATGGTCACAGCATCACAATTTACAATAGCTAAGATCTGGAAACAGCATAAGAGCCCATCAGCAGATGAGTGGATTAAAAAACTGTGATACATCTACACAATGGAATACTATGCTTCTATAAAAAAGATAGAACTCTTACCACTCACAACAGCATGGATGGACATGGAGAGCATTATGTTAAGTAAAATAAGCCAGTTGTAGAAAGATAAATATCACATGATCTCACTAATTTGTGGAATATAATGAACAACATAAACTGATAAAACCAGATCCAGAGACAGAGAAGCATCTAACAGATGTTCAAACTACAGAGAGAAGGCAGGGGAAGGTGGAGAAGACGGTAAGAGATCAACCAAAGGACTTGTATGCATGCATATGAGGATAACCAATGGACACAGACACTGGGGGCGGGAGGTGAGGGCATATGCCGGGGGGGGGGGTAGGGGAGGCATGGGGGAAGGTCAATGGGGGAAAAAGGAGACATATGCAATACTATATATAATACTTTAAACAATAAATAATTTCAATTTGGAAAGAAAAGCTGCTTGTTTCCTGTAAATGTTGGAGATTAAACCCTTATCAGTGATAACATTGGCAAATATGTTCTCCCATACAGGGAACTTGTACAACTTAACAAAAGGAAGATAAACAACCCAATAAAAAAAATGGGCAATGGACCTAAATAGATACTTTTTGAAAGGGGACATAGGAAGGCCAAGAGACATATGAAAACATGCTCAAAGTCATTAATCATCCAAGAGATGCAAATCAAAACCACAATGCAGTATCATCTCACACCTGTCAGAATGGTTACCATCAATAAATCAACAAATGACAAGTGCTGGTGAGGATGCGGAGAAAAAGGAACCCTCCTTCACTGCTAGCGGGAATGCAGACTGGTGCAGCCACTGTGGAAAACAGTATGGAGTTTCCTCAAAAAACTAAAAATGGAACTCCCATTTGACCCAGTGATCCGACTTCTAGGAATATATCCCAAGAAACTAGAAACACCAATCAGAAAGGATATACGCACCCCTATGTTCATAGCAGCACAATTTACAATAGCTAAGATTTAAAAATAGCCTAAGTGCCCATCAGCAGATAAGTGGATTAAAAAACTGTGGTACATCTACGCTGCTATAAAAAAGAAGGAATTCTTACCATTTGCAACAGTATGGATGGAACTGGAAAGCAGTATGCTAAGCGAAATAAGCCAGTCAGAGAAAGATAAAAATCACACGATCTTACTCAATTATGGAATATAATGAACAGCATAAACTGATGAACAAAAACAGATCTAGAGACAGAGAAACATCAGTCAGACCGTCAAACCTCAGAGGGAATGTAGGAGATGGTGGGGGTAAGGGGGAGAGATGAACCAAAGAATTTGTATGCACGCATATAAGCCTAATCAATGGACACAGACACCAGTGTACTTTTATCGGGGGGGGGGGGGGTGAGGGCATGAGTTGGGGGTGGAGGGCAATGGGAGGATAAGGACACATATGTAATACTTTAATCAATAAACAAAAAGAAAGAAAAGTTGCTTGTTTCACAAAGAAAACCTTCACAGGGCCAGAGGTATGGCTCCAGAAACAATTCAATGGCCACCAAGTCCTTTTACCTCTCCAAAACCTCCTCTATTCAACTCAAGAGGATTATAGATAATAGACTTTTTAAAACCAAAGCCCCAGGAACTTTAAAATCCATATACCTGGACTTCACAAAATACTCTGGGCCATTTAAAAGAATACAAATCTCTGGAAGGTAAATTTTATCAAAATAGGTTTTAAAAAATAATCTTAGCCACCTAAGCAAACCACTTTAACTTATTTCAACTATTCCTTTTTAAATTAGTGAATTTTAATTAAAGTTATTGAATATCTAGATATTTTGAAATAAAATGAAATACTGAAACATTGATTGCTAGCTGTGAATGGATTTGGCACTGTTGATATGTCTTTTGACTTGTTGAAAGTTGTTTCTTGAAAGTGAATGTGTTAGCCAATAAAGGTCATGAAATGTGTTCATTAACGTAAAAATAAAGGGGGAAACAGAAGCTAAGGATCTTGTAGAATACAATCAATGGGCCAATATGTGTATTATTTGAGTCCCAAAAGCAGAAGAGAGAAAGGGGAAGAGAGCTTATTTAAAGAATTAATAGCCAAAACTTCCCAAATTTGAGGAAAAACATTAATATACACAGCAAAGATTTCATTGTACTCCAAGTAGGAAAAGACCCAAAAGACTTACACCTAGACCCTTTATAATCAAAATATCAAAATCAAATACAAAGTTTTGAAATCAACCAGAGAAATGTGATTTGTCATGTACATGGATGCTCAATAAGATTATCAGTGAATTTCTCAGCAGAAATTTTTGCAGCCAAAAGACATTGGGGTAATATATTTTAAAGTGTTAAAGAAAAAAACCTGTCAACTCAGAACTCTACATCTAGCAAAACTCTCTTTAAAATGAAAAATATTAAGACATTTTCAATTGTAAAAAATCTGAGGGAATTCATTGCCACTAGACCTGGACTATAAGAAATGTTAAAAGGGGTATTCAGGTTGAAATTAACTATGGTAGGCAGAAACTTGCAGTCATATGAATATGTAAAGATCCACAGTAAGGTAAATGCATGGGAAAATATATATGCATACTTTTGACTGATAATTCCACTTTTATATTCTACAAGATTAATAAGTATGTATAAAATAATCTTAAATCTATGTTTATGTGTGTAAAATTTATAAGATGTAATTTGTGACATCATTAGCATAAAGAAGCAAGAGAGATAGAGTTGTATAGAAAAACAATTTTTGCATGTGATTTAAGATAAGTAGGTTTCAATTCATACTAGATTATTATAACTTTAGAATATGTAATCCCCATGATAAGTATAAGGAAAAAATCATTATAATTTATAAAAAAAAAAAAAGAAAATTGGAAGGGAATCAAAATGTCTCAGTACAAAAATATGTACCAAACATAAAGAAAATCAGTATTGGAAGAAATAAGGAATAACACAATCTATAAGCACAGAGAAAACAACAGAATGGCCAAAATAAGTTATTCTTTACTTTCATTGTAAAAGGATTAAACTCCCTAATCAAAATAAATCTTCAAGTAATTTCAACATATGAACTTGGTGAGGACACAATTCATTCCATAACAGAAGACAATTTCCACAACATAATAAAGGCTACAGATAAAAACAAACAAACAAACAAACACACCCACAACTAATAGCCAAAATTATAGTAAATCACAGAGGATTTAAATCTTTACCCCTAACATCAGAAACATAATATGATGCCTGCTTCCACATCGTCTATTCAACATATTAATGGAAATTCTAGCTAAAGTTATTAGGCAAGAAAAATAAATAAAAGACATACAAAATGGAAAGAAAAATGCAGTTATTTCTGTTGAAAGAAGGCATAGTCTTATATAGAGAAAATTCTAAAAGTACACAAAAAATTTTAGAATTAATAAAAAAATTTGGTGAAGTTATACAATATAAACACAACACAAAAATAAGTTGCATCTCTCTAACTATGGACATTAAAATATCCTATCAAATAAAGAGGTAATATGCAAATTGACCATCACACAAGATGGCCACCCCCATGTGGTCAAAGATGGCCGCCCCCATATGGACACAAGATGGCTGCCACAAGATGGCAGGCAGGGGAGGGCAGTTGTGGGTGATCAGGCCAGCAGGGAAGGGCAGTTAGGGGGGACCCAGCCTGCAGGGGAGGGCAGGTAGGGGGGACCCAGACTGCAGGGGAGGGCAGTTAGGGGTGACCAGGCCTGAAAGGGAGGGCAGTTGGGAGGGACCAGGCCTGCAGGGGAGGCCAGTTAGGAGTGACCAGGCCTTCAGGGGAGGGCAGTTGGGGGCAACCAGGCCAGCAGGGGAGGGCAGTTAGGGGCCATTGGGCTGACAGGGGAGAAGTTAGGAATCGATCAGGTTGGCAGGGAAGTGGTTAAGGGGTGATCAGGCTGGCAGGCAGGCGAGCGGTTGGGAGTCAGCAGTCCTGGATTGTGAGGGGGATCTCCGACTGCTCATTTAGGCCCGGTGGGATCGGGCCTAAATGGGCAGTCAGACATCCCTTGAGGGGTCCCAGATTGGAAAGGGTGCATGCTGGGATAAGGGACAACCCCCCTCCTGCATGAATTTCATGCACCGGACCTCTAGTAAAAGTATATATGTATCCCTGTGTTCATAGAAGCATTATTTACAATAGCCAAGATTTGGGAACAGCCCTGGGGATATCAGTAGATGAGTAGACACAGAAAGTTGTGGTATACACTGGGAGCCCCAGGACACCTACAAGAGAAGGTTACCCCACCTGGACTGGGGTCAAAGCAGTCCTATCTAAAATATAGAAACAAACAAAAAAATAAAATATAGATACAAACATAAAGAGACAGCCAAAATGGGGAGATAAAAAACAAACAGAACAACAAGAAAAGGCAGGTTCCAAATAAAAGAACAGGAGGAAACTCCAGAAAAACAGATAATAAAAAAGAGGCAAGCAATTTTTTTTTCTCTTTTATTTATTTATTTATTTTTTTTTTTCAAATTTTTTATTAAGGTATTATATGTGTACATATCTTACCATTGCCCCCCCACCCCACTCCCATACCTGCCCTCACCCCCCAATGTTTTGCATCCGTTGGTTACTCTTATATGCATGCATACAAGTCCTTCAGTTGATCTCTTATTTCCCCCACCTCTCCCTAACCTTACCGCTGTAATTAGACACTCTGTTTGATGCTTTACTGCCTCTGTAACTATCTTTTGGTTCATCAGTTTATAATGTTTTTCATTATCCCTAAATGAGTGAGATCATGTGGTATTTTTCTTTCATTGACTGGCTTCTTTCACTTAGCATAATGTTCTCTAATTCCATCCAGGTGTCTATAAATGGTAGTAATTCCTTCTTTTTTATGGCAGCATAGTATTCCATTGTGTAGATGTACCATAGTTTTCTGATCCAGTCATCTGCTGACGGGCACCTAGGCTGTTTCCAAATCTTAGCTATTGTAAATTGTGCTGCTATGAACATAGGGGTGCATATATCCTTTCTGATTGGTGTTTCTGGTTTCTTAGGATATATTCCTAGGACTGGGATTACTGGGTCAAATGGGAGTTCCATTTTCAGTTTTTTGAGGAAACTCCATACTGTTCTCCACAGTGGCTGCACCAGTCTGCATTCCCACCAGCAGTGCACGAGGGTTCCTTTTTCTCCGCATCCTCGCCAACACTTGTCGTTTGTTGATTTGTTGATGATAGCCATTCTGACAGGTGTGAGATGGTATCGCATTGTCGTTTTGATTTGCCTCTCTCGGATAATAAGTGACTTTGAGCATGTTTTCATGTGTCTCTTGGCCTTCCTTCTGTCTTCTTTCGAAAAGATTCTATTTAGGTCCGTTGCCCATTTTTTTATTGGATCATTTATCTTCTTTTTATTAAGTTGTATAAGCTGCCTGTAGATGTTGGAAATTAAACCTTTATCAGTGATACCATTTGCAAATATGTTCTCCCATACAGTGGGGTTTCTTGTTGTTTTGTTGATGGTTTCTTTTGCTGTGCAAAAGCTTTTTATTTTGATGTAGTCCCATTTGTTTATTTTCTCTTTGGCTTCCATTGCCCTAGGGGCAGTATCACTGAAAAAGTTCTTTTGGCATATGTCTGAGATTTTGCTGCCTGAGGATTCCTCTAGTATTTTTATGGTTTCCCGTCTTATATTTAAGTCCTGTATCTATTTTGAGTTTATTTTTGTGTATGGTGTAAGTTGGTGATCTAGTTTCATTTTTTTGCATGTATCTGTCCAATTTTCCCAACACCATTTATTGAAGAGACTGTCTTGACTCCATTGTATGCTCATGCCTCCTTTGTCAAATATTAATTGCGCATATTGGTTTGGGTCGATATCTGCATTCTCTATTCTATTCCATTGATCTATATGTCTGTTCTTGTGCCAGTACCAGGCTGTTTTGAGGACAGTGGCTTTGTAATACAGCTTAAAATCTGGTATTGAGATCCCTCCTACTTTATTCTTCTTTCTCAGGATTGCTGTGGCTATTCAGGGTCTTTTTTTATTCCAGATGAATTTTTGGAGAGTTCTTTCTAGGTCTGTGAAATATGCTGTTGGTATTTTAATGGGGAGTGCATTGAATCTATAGATTGCTTTGGGTAGTATGGACATTTTGATGATGTTGATTCTACCAATGCATGAACATGGTATGTTCTTCCATCTGTTTACATCTTCCTCTATCTCTTTTTTCAGTGTCCTGTAGTTTTCCGCATATAGGTCTTTTACCTCCTTGGTTAGGTTTATTCCTAAGTATCTTAATTTTTTTGGTGCGATGGAAAATGGGATTGCTTTTTAAGTCTCTCTTTCTGTAAGTTCACTGTTGGTGTATAGAAATGCCATAGATTTCTTGGCGTTAATTTTGTATCCTGCTACCTTGCCGAATTCATTTATTAAGTCTGTTAGTTTTTTGATAGAGTCTTTCGGGTTTTTTATGTACAATATCATGTCATCTGCAAATAAGGACAGCTTTACTTCTTCTTTTCCAATTTGGATGCCTTTTATTTCTTCTTCTTGTCTAATTGCAATGGCTAATACTTCCAGTACTATGTCAAACAGGAGTGGTGAGAGTGGGCATCCTTGTCTTGTTCCTGTTCTTAGGGGAAATGGTTTTAGTTTTTGCCCATTGAGTATGATGTTAGCTGTGGGTTTATCATATATAGCTTTTATTATGCTGAGGTATGATCCTTCTATTCCCACCTTGTTGAGAGTTTTTATCAAGAAAGGGTGTTGGATTTTGTCAAATGCTTTTTCTGCATCAATTGATATGACTATGTGATTTTTATCTTTCAATTTGTTTATGTGATGTATCACATTTATTGATTTTCGGATATTGAACAATCCTTGCATTCCTGGGATAAACCCTACTTGGTCATGGTGTATGATCTTTCTGATGTACTGCTGGATCCGATTTGCTAGAATTTTGTTGAGGATTTTGGCATCTACATTCATGAGGGATATTGGCCTGTAATTCTCTTTCATTGTGTTGTCTTTATCTGGTTTTGGTATTAGGGTGATGCTGGCTTCATAGAAGGAGCTTGGAAGTGTTCCTTCCTCTTGAATTTTTTGGAATAGTCTGAGGAGGATAGGTTTTAGTTCTTCCTTGAATGTTTGGTAAAACTCTCCTGTGAAGCCGTCTGGCCCCGGGCTTTTGTTTGCCGGAAGCTCTTTGATGACTGCTTCAATTTCTTCCATAGTTACTGGCATATTGAGCTGTTTAGATTCTTCCTGATTGAGTTTTAGAAGGTTATATTTTTCTAGGAATATGTCCATTTCCTCCAGGTTGTCCAGTTTGTTGGAATAGAGTTGTTCGTAGTATTTTTTAACAATCCTTTGTATTTCGGAGGGATCTGTTGTTATTTCATCTCTTTCATTTCTGATTTTGTTTATTTGGGTCCTCTCTCTTTGCTTCTTGGTGAGCCTGGCTAGAGGTTCATCAATCTTGTTTATCCTTTCAAAGAACCAGCTCTTGGTTTTGTTGATCTTTTGTATTGTTTCTTTGGTCTCTATGTCGTTTATCTGTGCTCTGATCTTTATTATTTCCTTCCTTCTGCTTACACTGGGCTTTTCTTGTTGCTCTTTTTCTAACTCTTTGAGTTGTTGGGTTAGGTAATTTACTACCCCTGTTTCTTGTTTTTTGCAGTAGGCTTGTAGAGCTATGAACTTCCCTCTCAAGACTGCTTTCGCTGTGTCCCATAGATTTTGGATTGTAGTGTTTTCATTGTCATTTGTTGCCATGATGTTTCTTATTTCTTCTTTGATCTCTCTGGTAACCCAATCATTGTTTAATAGCATGCTGTTTAGTCTCCATGTGTTTGATTTCTTTGGGTTGTTTTTATTGTAGTTGATTTCCAATTTTATGCCACTGTGGTCTGAGAAGATGCTTGATATGATTTCTATCTTCTTGAATTTGAAGAGACTTTGCCTATGTCCCAAATATGGTCTATCTTTGAAAATGACCCATGTGCACTTGAGAAGAATGTATATTCTGTGGCTTTGGGGTGAAATGTTCTGAAGATGTCAATTAATTCCATCTGGTCTAGTGAGTCATTTAGGATTGATGTTTCTTTGGTGATTTTTTGTTTAGAGGATTTGTCCAATGGTGATAGTGGGGTATTAAAGTCTCCTACTATGATTGTATTGCTGTCAATCTCTCCCTTGATATCCTCCAGGAGTTTTTTTATGTATTTGGGTGCTCCTGTATTGGGTGCATATATGTTTACCAGAGTTATTTCTTCTTGTTGGATTGCTCCCTTTAGTATTATGAAGTGGCCTTCCTTATCTCTTGTTATGTCCTTCAGTTTGAGATCTAATTTGTCAGATATAAGTATTGCTACCCCAGCTTTTTTTTTCAGTTCCATTTGCCTGGAAAACCTTTTTCCAGCCCTTCACCCTCAGTCTGTGTGCGTCTTTTTTTCTGAGGTGGGTTTCTTGTAGACAGCAGATATATGGGTCATGTTTTCTTATCCAATCCATTACCCTATGTCTTTTGATTGGGGCATTTAATCCATTTACATTTAAAGTTATTATTGATAGGTACTTATTTGTCGCCATTCCTATTCTTTACACCTGTGTTCCTTCTTCACTTCCTATTTCTTTTTCTTTTTTTTTTTTTTTTTAACAGCAGACCCTTTAGCATTTCTTGCATTGCTGGTTTGGTGGTAATAAATTCCCTTAGTCCTTTTTTGTCTGTGAAGCTCCTGATTTCACCTTCAATTTTGATTGACAGCCTTGCTGGGTAGAGTATTCTTGGATTCAGAACCTTCCTTTGCATGACTTTGTATATTTCATTCCATTCCCTTCTGGCCTGATGTGTTTCTGTTGAGAAATCAGTTGCTAGTCTGATGGGGGTTCCTTTGTATGTAACTTTCTGTCTCTCTCTGGCCGCTTTTAAGATTCTTACTTTGTCGTTGGTGTTTGCCAATTTAATTATAATGTGCCTTGGCGTCGGTCTTTTGGGGTTCATTTTGCTTGGGACTCTGTGAGCTTCTTGGATTTGTGTGGGTTTTTTCTTCTCTATATCAGGGAAATTTTCTGTCATTATTTCTTCAAATAGGTTTTCTATTCCTTGCTCAGCTTCCTTTCCTTCTGGAACCCCTATTATGCGGATGTTGTTTTGTTTTGTGTTGTCCCAAAGTTCCCTTAGGCTCTCCTCCTGCCTTTTAATTTTTTTTTCTAGAAGTTGCTCTACTTGGGTATTTTTCCCCATCTTGTCTTCTAGCTCACTGATGCGGTCCTCTGCTTCTTCTAGTCTACTCTTGATGCTTTCTATTGAGTTCTTTACAGCAGCGATGTCATTTTTCATTTCTTCTTGGTTCTTCTTCATTTCCTCTTGGTTCTTGCTCATATTGTCGAATTTGTCTTCCATTCTTTTCAGCCACCTTATGACCATTTCTCTGAATTCTTTTTCTGGAAGGTTGCTTGCTTCCATTTCGTTTACTTCCTTTTCTGGTGATGCCTGCTTTTCTTTCATATGCGGGCTGTGTCTTTGTCTCCCCATGGTCTCTCTTCTCTGGGTGTCTGGTTATGTAGTTCTCTCTCTCCTGCGTCGATTTAATGGCACAAAATACAGCACTACCAGGTACAACACACAAGGCACTGAACAGAAATGTATTCACGGTATTAACAACCTCCAATAAAGGTGACCACCAGAGAAAGGCAAATCAGGGGATAGTAGAGAAAGAAGAAGAGGAAAAAGAAAGAAAGAAGAAGAAGTAAAAAAGGGGGTGTCAAAATGAGATTGGGAAAAGGGAAAAAAAGAAGAAAAAAAGTAAGAGAGACAAGAAAGAGACTAAGAGAGAAAGGGAAACAGACTATATATATTGGGGATAAAACTCCAATAGAACAATCACTTATCCCAGCAAATGCCAGCAACAAGTACCTGGGGATTAATACAAACTACAACACCAACTAATATTGAGTGAGGCAAGGGAAAACAGAAGCACTAAACAAACAAAAAAATAAACAAAAGAAGAATAAGCAAAACAATCTCACAAAAAAGCATAAAAATTCGATATAATCTACATTCAAACGAACAACAACAAAAGGACAGAGAGAAGAACAATTTTTTGGATAGTTAAGACAGCAAAGAGAGAGGTGTGTATGGACTTGGAGCAGGGGATTGGAGATTAGATATATAAGTAGGGTGAAATTTTAAAAGGGGGTAAACAGAAAGAATAGGGAAAATCTAAAGCAGGAAAGGGGTAAGATAAACAGGACACTGAAAAGGGAAAAGTGAGGAAGAGAGTGATGGCATAAAGGTAAATTTGAGATAGAGTAAAATGATGCTGAAGGAAAGATAAAAATAGAATGTAGAACATTAATCCCAAAACAAAATGAAGAGAAAATAAAATGACACTTTAAAAAAAAAAGATAAAATAGCAGTAGTAATAATACGGATTGAAAATAAAAATGTAATAATTAAAAAGGTAAAATCAAGTGAGGAAAAAAATTAGTTTCTTGAGTAAAAGATGCAAAAAATGAAAATAAAAAAATAAAAAATAAAAATAAAATGTGGAGTAGTGAAGGTCATTCACTTCCTCTGTTGTTCTGTTTGGCACGCCTGTTTCTCAGTCCGGACAGTATTGCAGTTCCCTGCGTTCCACTGCTCTTCAGTGATGTAAGCCAGTCCTGATTTTAAGCAGGCGGTGTGTCTTAATTCGTATTCCTTTATTTTTGATTACACAAGAGTCAATTTGTGATTCAGCCCCTGGGTGGCAGTGTTTCTGGATTGACTTCCGGGTTTATCTATGGCCTCTCTAGGGAGTGTTAGAGCCTTCTTTCCCTGTGGCACTCACTACCGGTTTGTGGGAGTGGGCTGCCTCAGAGCTGGCTCTCGGATGGTCACTCCCCGCTCCGATCCCCAGGTTCCAGAAAAACAACCTTCCCCCGCAGTCTCCCAGAGTGTCCCCAACTGGGCGAACCTATGAATTGGGCTTAGTAATCAGAAGCAAGAATTTCAAGAGGAAAAAGCCCAATTTCAGGGTTGTGCGCACTCCGTGGCTGCGCGCAAGTCTAGCACACCCCTGAAATTCTTAGGGTGTCCCTGCACTTCAGATCAAAATGGGTTGCTTTTTAGAGAGCCCCTCTGTTAGCAGCTCTGAGGACCCCCTTCCACATTCACAGATCACGCCTGCCCCAGCAGCCACTGATTTTTCCAGGCACAGACTTCCCTGGTCCTCCAGCTCCCGCAAAACTCGCGTTCCTCTCTCACGCTGGGACCAGAGACCTCACCTTATCCTAGGCGAAATCTGACCTTTCCGTGGTGGAGTGTAGAGCTCCTCTGAATCCGTGTGTTTGCGCCAATTGGGGAGCATTGTTCTGGGGCTCGCAGCTCTTCCGTGGGTGCCGCAGCTGTGGATTCTCAGGCCTCTGATAAGCTCCACTTTCCGGTTCCAGATGGCGGCGACTCCGCGTCCAAGCCCGCAGCTCCGGGAGGGGACCCAGCCGCAGTGGGAGCTGCCAGGTCAGGGGAACCCCATCTAGCAGTCTCCCACCTTCTTCTGGAGTTCAGCTGTCCCCCAACTTGCCAACAAACACTCCTAGTGCGACCCTCAGCTGCTCTCTCTTTCTGCTCCGGGACAAGGCTCGAAACACGTCTGTCTATTCCGCCGCCATTTTTCTCCCCTCCCAAGAGGCAAGCAATTTATCAGAGAATTCAAGGTAATGGTTGTACTGGATGAGGGAGACAATTGAATCAGTGAATTAGAAAACAAAATAGAAAAAAAATCACTTAATCAGAACATAGAAAAGACACAATAATTAAAAACCAGGAGAATATTTTAAGGTAACTTTGGGATAACATTAAATGTAACAATATCCACATCATAGGGGTACTTGAATGAGAAGAAACTGAGCAAAGTATAGAGAACCTGTTTGAATAAATAATTACAGGAAACTTTCCTAACCTGGTGAAGAAAAATGTCACACAATTTCAGGAAGCACAGAGAATACCAAATAGGATAAACATAAAGGAACCACACGAAGACACATTATAATTAAAATGGCCTAGATTAAAGACAAAGAGGGAAAATGAAAAGCAAGAAACTGTAACCAAGACTGCTCTATCCATCAAGGTTATCATTTAAAATTGAAGGCAAAATAAAGAGCTTTCAAGCCAAAAGTAGTCTAAAGGAGTTCATTACCACCAAACCAGCACTGTTAGACATTTGAAAGGGACTGCTTTAAGAAGAAGATGTAGAGAGAGAAAGGAACATAGACATATAGAAGGCAAATGGCAATAAATAAATACCTTCCAATAATAACTTTATATGTAAATGGAATAAACATTCCTATCCAAAGGCATAGGGTAGCCTAATGGATAAGAAAATGTGACCCACCATAGCTGGTTTGGTTCAGTGGTTAGAATGTTGGCCCATAGACTGAAGGAACCCAGTGTTCAATTCTGATCAAGGGCATGTACCTTAGTTACCGACTCATTCAATGCCCCAGCATGGTCAGGGTGTGTGAAAGAGGCAACCAATCAATAAGTCTCTATCACATTGATGTTTTTCTCTCTGTGTCTCCCCCGGTCCCACTCACTCCCTAAAAATCAATGGAAAAATGTCCTCAGGTGAGGATTAATAAAACAAAGAGAGAGAGAGAGAGAGAGAGAGAGAGAGAATAATATCTATAGATATAATAGAGAAATATGCTAATTAACCGGGATACTGTAACAGGTTGACCGGACAGGAGGAGGTTGCATGCACAGCATTGGGGGCAGGGTGGCAGGGGCCTCTGTGTGCCTGTGCTGGGGAAGGGCTGGATCAGCAACAGCCGTGGCTGCTTCAAGGGCTGGAGAAGGAGGTAGGACTGGACCTGCAGCGGCCACAGATGGTGCAGGGCCTGTGGAGGGAGGGCAACTCAAGGGTGGGTGATGCCAGGTGATTTTGAATCGCACACTGGGCTCTTTATATATATATATATATATATATATATATATATATATATATATATACAAATATATATACAAATATATATACAAATGTATATACAAATATATATACAAATGTATATACAAATATATATACAAATATATATATATATATATATATATATATATATATATATATATATTTACATGTTATCTATAGGAAAACCACCTGAGAGCAAAAGATACACATAAGCACTGAGTCATACCTGAGCCCGGGACCTGGGCATCCATTTGGTCCTGAAGAGATAGCCCCTCTCTCCAGTTTTCAGGCAACCAATAGAGCTACACCCATATCCCACCCTGAATGGTACATAGGATTTAAAAAAATCTAAATAGTTCCTGAGATTCCAAAGGGAGTGGCCTAAAGACGGAACAGAAGACTGGGATCTTAAGCCAGCCAAAAAAAAACACTTCACTTTTTCATTTTTATTTTTTTTATTATTATTTAATCTATTTTTTATTCTTTTTTCTTTGTTTCCCTGTTTTTATTTGTTGCTTTATTTTCTATTTCTTTTTGCATTATTTTTCCATCACTCTATTTTATTTGCTATTTTTTATTTTTTATACCATTTTTGAAATGATTTTTTTGTAAATTTATTATTATTATTATTATTATTATTATTATTATTATTATTTTCTTCTCATTATCTTTCTTCTTATCCACCCATCCCCTTTCTACTTTCTCTCACTGAACTGAGGACCTCCCCATATTCACCCAATTCTTAACCTTATTTTCTGTATATAAGCTCAGCCTCTACAGATTCTGCCCCCACTCTTTTTGCTGGGTGTTTGGTATTTGCATTTTTTTTTTGGTTTATCTATTGGTTCTGTGGTGTTTTCCCTCATATATGTATGCAGTATATTCTCCTTTTTCTTCCTTTTTCTTTTCTCTCTTATCTTTTTCTCTCACTTTGATATCATTTGTGCTCTCTTTTCTCTCCCCTAATTCTCTTACCTCAGGTGGTTACTTATAGTGGGGTCATTGGTGTGGTGAGTATATTCATGCTTTGTTCCCTTTGAGTTTTGTCTTGTCAAGGTGAATTTTATCCTCTCTGGCCAGGAGCTAGACAGTGAGCCACATTAACCAGACACCTGGTGAGGAAACTCCATCCACGAACGGGTCAATAACACCCCAGATGCAACTACAGAGGCAGGAAGAAGGCGGCAGTGAGGGAGAGAGCATGAGGGAGGGAGGGAGCAAAAGAGAAGTGTGTGGTCATGTGGGGTGTGTGTGTGTATGTGAGTAAGGCACAGTTAGATCCTGCAGGACCTTTGGGGGCAGGCTAACCAGGCTTGCCTAACTGGGCAGCCTCTGCTACCATTGCAAACAGTACTGGGAGGCTGGCTTGTCCTCAAAGGCCTAGCTTTTTTGAAGGGGAGAGCTGCTATAACTGGGAGCCCAGCCTCACCTCCACCCAGTGTGCTCTCAGAGAACACCTGGGATCCTATAGCCACCCCTGCCAGGGACCTGCTACCTTGGCCGTGATCCCACAGTCAACGAGTCTACAGCCACCCTGGGTGCAGGCTCCTGTGAGTTCTGAAGCACACTGCCCTCTGACTGACCCAATGTTTTAGCCCAGGGCACTGCAACCACGCGAGCAGCAGACACGTGAGCAGCCTGCTCCTGTCCAAGGAGCAGCAGGCCCGTGAGCAGCCAGCCCCAGGCCTAAGAGCAGCAGCCTCATGTGGCCTGCCCCTGTCCAAGGAGCAGCAGCTGTGTGAGCACCCTGCTCCCCCATTCGAGGAGCAGCAGCCCTGTAGGCAGCTTGCTCCAGGCCTAAGAGCAGCAGCCTCATGTGGCCTGCCCCTGTCCAAGGAGCAGCAGCTGTATAAGTGGCCCACTCCCCCATCTAAGGAGCAGCAACGACGTGAGCAGCCTGCCCCATCCGAGGAGCAGCAGCCATAAGAGCAGCCTGCCCATGGTTGAGGAGTGACAGCCCGACCCCATCTGAGGAGCAGCAGCTGCATGCAGCCTGCACCCTGAAAATGTATGAGAAGCAGCAGCTGTGTGAGCTGCCTACCCCCATACAAGGAATAGCAGCGCCGCCAGTAGCCCACCCTCATTCAAGGAGCAGCAGCCACCTGAGCAGTCCACCCTGGACCAAGGAGTAGCAGCTGCATGAGCAGCCTTCCCAATCTGAGGAGCAGCAGCTGTGTGAGCACCCCGCCTCCATACAAGGAAGAGCAGTGATGAAAGCAGCCTGCTCCCATTCGAGGAGCAGCAGACACCAGAGCAGCCTGCTCCAGACCGAGGAGCAGCAGCCACATGAGCAGATCGCCCACGTCCAAGGAACAGCAGCCCAGTGTAGCCTGCACTGGTCTGAGGGGCAGCAGCCACATGCAGCCTGCACTTGTCCAATGAGCAGCAGCTGGGTGAGCGTCCCGCCCCCAGCTGAGGAGCAGCAGCCGCATGTGCAGCTCACTCCTGCCTGAGGAGCAGCAGCCACGCAAGCAGCCCATCCTCTGTCCAAGGAGCAGCAGCTGTGTGAGCAGCCCACCCCCATTCGAGGAGCAGCAGCTTCCCAAGCAGCCTGCCCTGGACCAAGGAGCAGCAGCAGCCCCATGAGCAGACCACCCACATCCGAGGAGCAGCAGTCCTGTGCAGCCCAACTGGTCCAAGGAGCAACAGCCACACACAGCCTGCACCTAACTGATGAGCAGCAGCTGGTTGAGCAGCCCACCCAAGTATGAGGAGCAGCAATCGCACGTGCAGCTTACTCCCACCTGAAGGGCAGCAGCTGCACAAGCAGCCCATCCCCCATCTGAGGAGCAGCAGCAACACGAGCAGACCACCTATGTACGAGTAGCAGCAGTACTGTGAATCCCGCACTGGTCTGAGGAGCAGCAGCCACACACAGCCTGCACCTGTCCAAAGAGCAGCAGCTGGGTGAGCAGCCCACCCCCATGCAAGGAGTAGCAGCCACACATGTAGCTCACTCCTGCTTGAGGAGCAGCATCCATGCATGCAGCCCATCCCCTGTCCAAGGAGCAGCAGCTGTGTGAGGAGCCTGCACCAGTACGAGGAGCACCAGTTCAGCAAGCAACCTGCCCCTGTCCATGAAACAGCAGCCTCACAAGCAACCAGCCCCATCTGAGGAACAGCAGCAGCATGCAGCCAGTCCCGATCCAAGGAGCAGCAGCCACGTGAGCAGCCCACCCCTGTCCAAGGATCAGCAGCTATGAGAGCAGCCTCCCCCACCAGCCAGAGGAGACACCACTGCTGCTAACAGCACCCACCATAGCGGCCACTGCCAACTGAGGAGCAGCCACTTCAGCGACTGCCTGAGATGCAACCACAGCCTGAAGAGTCACAGACACCCAAGGAGCAGCCCCTGCAAGACTCGACATCTAGATCAGTTGGTGAGCCAAAAATGGGTAGACAAGGAAACCCCCAAAGGAAAGAAAAGGAGGAATCACCAGAAAAGCAGCTAAGAGAAACAGAGGCAAGCAATATGTCAGAAAAAGGATATGGAATAAGAGTCATACATTTCATAAATCGAATGGAGGAAAAAATAAACAACTTACGTAAGAATCAAGAATAAATGGATGAAAAAAATCAATAACTAATGTAAGAATCAAGAAGAAATGAAGAGTGATATAGCTGCAGTAAAAAAAAAAAAAAAAGGAAAGTTTTAACAGTAGACTAGGAGAAGTGGAGGACCAAATTAGCAAATCAAAAGAGAGGGAAGCAAAAGTCACCCAAACTGAACTGCAATTGGAGAAAAAAATTAAAATACAGAAGAAGAGCCTAAGGGAGCTATGGTACAACATGAAACGAAGCAACATACAAATAATAGGGGCCAGAACAACAGAAAGAGGAACAAGGTTAGAAAATCTATTTGAAGAAATAATGTCAGAAAACTTCCCTGAGGTGGGGAAGAAAAAAATTCACATAAGCACAGAGTCCCAAACAAGATGAACCCAAAAAGACCCACACTAAGACATGTCGTAATCATAATAGTAAATGTTCATGACAAAGAGAGAATCTTAAAGGCTGCAAGAGAGAGACAGAGAGTTACATACAAGGAAGCTCCAATTAGATTATCAAATGATTTCTCAACAAATACACATCAGGCAGGAAAAGAATAGAAGGAAATTTACAAAGTGATGCAAAACAAGCACTGAATCCAAGAATGCTCTATCCAGAAAGGCTATCATTCAAAATTGAAGGGGAAATAAGGAGCTTCACTGAAATAAAAAAAAAAGGCTAAGGGAATTTATCACTACCACCCAAGCAATGCAAGGAATGCTAAAGGGACTGGTGTAAATAGAAGAAATAAAAAGGTAGGAAAGAACAAAGGCACAAAAAATAACAATGGCTACAAACAATTACCTTTCAATAATAACTTTAAACATAAATGAACTAAATACTCCAATCAAAAGATATCGAGTAAGTGAATGGATAAAAAAAAAATGACCCATATATATGCTGTCTACAAGAGACCCACTTCGGAACAAGGGACTCACACAGATTGAAAGTGAAGGGATGGAAAAATATCTTTCAAGCAAATGGAAATAAAAAAAAGCTAGGGTACCAATACTTATCTCTCACAAAATAGACCTCAAAGTGAAGGCCATAAAAAGAGATACAGAAGGCCATTTCATAATACTAAAGGGATTGATACAACAAGAGGATATAACCCTGATATACATATATGCACCCAATGCAGGAGCACCCAAATATATAAAAATTTCCTGGAAGATATCAAGGGAGAAATAGACAACAATACAATCATAGCAGGGGATTTTAATACACCGCTGACATCACTGAATAAAACCTATAGACAAAAAATCAGCAAAGAAACAGCAATCCTAAATGACTCACTAGATCAGATGGACTTAACTGACATCTTCAGGACATTTCACCCCAAAGCCACGGAATATACATTCTTCTCAAGTGCACATGGGACATTTACAAAAATAGTACACATGTAGGGTCACAAGCAAAGTCTCTTCAAATTCAAGAAGATTGAAATCATATCAAGCATTTTCTCAGACCACAATGGCATAATATTAGAAATCAACTACAATAAAAACAGCCCAAAAAATTCAAACACTTGGAAGCTGAATAGCATGCTATTAAACAGTGATTGGGTTACCAAAGAGATCAAAAAAGAAATTAAAAACATTCTGGAAACTAATGACAATCCAAAATCTATGGGACCCAATGAAAGTAGTCCTAAGAGGGAAGTTTATAGTGCTACAGGCCTACCTCAAAAAAAAAAAAAATGGGAATAAATCATCTAACTCTGCAACTCAAAGAATTAGAAAGAGGGCAGCAAGAAAAGCCCAGAGTGAGCAGAAGGAAGGAGATAATAAAGATCAGAGCAGAAATAAATTACATAGAGAAAAAAACAAAACAAAAGATCAATGAAACCAAGAGTAGGTTCTTTGAAAGGATAAACGAGATTGATGAACCTCTAGCCAGACTCACCAAGAAGCAAAGAGAGAGGACCCAAATAAACAAAATCAGAAATGAAAGAGGTGAAATAACAACAGACCCCACAGAAATACAAATGATTGTTTAAAAAGTGCTATGAACAACTCTGTTCTAACAAACTAGACAACCTGGAGGAAGTGGACATATTCTGAGAAAAATACAACCTTCCAAAGCTCAATCAGGAAGATTCTAAAAATCTCAATAGGCCAATAACTATGGAAGAAATTGAAGCAGTCATCAAAAAGCTTCCAGCAAACAAAAGCCCAGGGTCAGGAAGGCTTTACTAGGGAGTTCTAACAAACATTCAAGGAAGAACTAAAACCTATACTCCTAAGAGTATTCAAAAAATTCAAGAGGAAGACTCACTCCCAAGCTCTTTCTGTGAAGCCAGCATTACACCTAATCCCAAAACCAGATAAAGACAACACAATGAAAGAGAATTACAGGCCAATATCCCTCATGAACATAGATGCCAATATCCTCAACAAAATTCTAGCAAATCGGATCCAACAGTACATCAGAAAGATCATACACCATGACCAAGTAGGATTTATTCTGGGGATGCAAGGATGGTACAATATGCACAAATCAATAAATGTGATATATCACATAAACAAACTGAGAGACATAAATCACATAATCATATCAATGCAGAAAAAGCATTTGACAAAATCCAACACCCTTTCTTGATAAAAACTCTCAGCAAAGTGGGAACTGAGGTATCATACCTCAATATAATAAAAGCCCTATATGACAAACCCACAGTCAACATCATACTCAATGGGCAAAATCTAAACCCATTTCCCCTAAGAACAGGAACAAGACAGGAATGCCCACTCTCACCACTCCTGTTCAACATAGTACTGGAAGTACTAGCCCTTGGTATCAGACAAGAAGAAGAAATAAAAGGCATCCAAACTGGAAAAGAAGAAGTAAAACTTTCCTTATTCACAAATGACATGATACTGTACATAGAAAACACCAAAGACTCCATTAAAACATTACTAGACTTAATAAATGAATTTGGCAATGTAGAATTATACAAAATTAATGCCACAAAATCTATGGCATTTCTATACACCAATAAGGATCTTACAGAAAGAGAGACTAAAAAAACAATCTCATTTACCATCGCACCAAAAAAAAAAAAAATAAGAAACCTAGGAATAAACTTAACTAAGGAGGTAAAAGACCTATATGCAAAAAACTACAGGACACTGAAAAAAGAGATAGAGGAAGACATAAACAGATGGAAGAACATACCATGTTCATGGATTGGTAGAATCAACATCATCAAAATGTCCATACTACCTAAAGCAATCTATAGATTCAATGCAATACCTATTAAAATACCAATGGCATATTTCAAAGATCTAGAACAAACTCTCCAAAAATTCATCTGGAATAAAGAGACCCCAAATAGTCATAGCTATCCTGAGAAAGAAGAACAAAGTTGGAGGAATCACAATACCAGACATCAAGCTATATTACCAAGCCACGGTTCTCAAAACTTCCTGGTACTGGCACAAGAACAGACATATAGACCAATGGAACAGAATAGAGAACCCAGAAATAGACCCAAACCATTATACTCAATTAATTTTTGACAAAGGAGGGAAGAGCATACAATGGAGTCAAAACAGCCTCTTTAATAAATGTTGCTGGGAAATTTGGTCAGATACATGCAAAAAAATGAAACTAGATCACCAACTTACACCATACACAAAAACAAACTCAAAATGGCTAAAGGACTTGAACGTAAGACAGGAAACCATAAAAATACAACAAGACTCCATATGCAGCACAATTGCAGACATATGTGATCACAAGTTGGCCACCACAAGATGGCCAGCAGGGGAGGGCAGTTGTGGGCGATCAGGCCTGCAGGGGAGGGCAGTTGGGGGCAACCAGGACTGCAATGGAGGGCAGTTGGGGTGACTGGGCCTGCTGGGGAGGGAGGGAAGTTGGGAGGGACCAGGCTTTCAGGGGAGGGCAGTTGGGGGCGATCATGTCAGCAGGGGAGGGCAGTTGGGAGCTATGGCGCCAGCAGGGGAGGGCAGTTGGGAGCAAACAGTCTGGCAGGGGAGCAGATAGGCATCCATTAGGCTGGCAGGGGAGTGGTTAGGGGGTGATCAGGCTGGCAGGAAGAAGTGGTTAGTCTTAATCAGGCAGGCAGGCAGGCAAGCAGTTGGGAGCCAGTGGTCCTGGATTGTGAGAGGGATGTCCGACTGCCGATTTAGGCCCCATCCCACAGGCTTCGGGCCTAAACCAGCAGTTGGACATCCCCCGAGGGGTCCCAGATTGGAGAGGGTGCAGGCTGGACTGAGGGACAACCCCCTCCAGTGCACAAATTTTGTGCATTGGCCTCTAGTTACTATATAACCCAGCAACCCCTCATTTGAGTATCTACACAATACTTTTAAAAACATTTGTTTGTAAATATATATGCAGCACTATGTTCATTGCAGCATTATTTACAGTGGTCAAGACATGGAAACAATGTAAATGTCCCTCTGTAAAGGATTTTATAAACAAGATGTGGGACATATGTACAATGTAATACTACTCAGCCATAAGAAAATTTGAAATACTGCCATTTGAGAGAACATGGGTGCATCTTGAGAATATCATGCTAAGCAAAATAAGTTAGATGGAAAAAGTCAAGAATCATATGATTTCACTCATATGTGGTATATAAAACAGAATAATAAATCAACAAAAAAGACAAACAAATATTCATAGACACAACCAACAGTATGGTGGTTGTCAGAGGGAAATGGGGGTAAGAGGGAAGTAGTAAAGGGTAAAGTGGGTCAAATAAGTGGTGATGCAAGTAGATTAACTTTGGATGATAAACTTTATAATGCAATATACAGATGATCTATCTTAGAACATTTGAAATCTAAATGATGTTGTTAATCAGTTACCTCAATCAATTTAATTTTAAGAATGACTTTGTAATATAACACAACCTAATGTATGGGATCAAAAGTCACCATCATCCCAGGGATTATGCAGGGCATGTACATAAGGGGAAAAATCTATTAGGTGTCATCTTAGAATGTCATAGTAGGTATACTATAAAATGTTAAATTCTTATTACTGTGTTTTGTAGTTACTAGTACTACTATGATCTTTCTTTCTCCTCCACCTCTTCATACCACTAACAACAACTAACATTTTAATGATTATTATGGATTCAAGTAATGTTATAAGCACTTTGCATGCATTAAATCATTCAATCCTCACAATATTCTTATGAATGGTAATGTGCTGGTAAATCTTTAATAACCAGCTCTGGGCAGAAAAATTAACTCTAATGTTTAGTGTCTCTGATTTATGTGGTAATAAAAACTCCACTATGGTCAATTTCAAGCTGGCAACATGATATCACTAAATGCAGAGTTGAGAAGAGATATACTAGTATAGTAGCATATCCTTATGTAGTATTTCCATTATATAGATAAAATAGATGTAAATAACCTCAAGAACATAGTAAAATATGTAACACTAGAGGCCCGGTGCACAACATCTGTGCACTGGGGGTGTGTGTGTCCCTCAGCCTGGCCTGTGCCCTCTCACAGTCCGGGATGCCTCTCGAAGTCCAGGATCCTTCGCTCCTTACCACCCACCTGCTCCCTGCTCCTTACTGCTTGGTGGGCCTAAGACAGCAGGCAGACATCCCCCAGGTGTCCTTAGTGCTGCCACAGAGGTGAGAGAGGCTCCTGCCACCACTGCTGCGCTTGCCAGCCATGAGCCTGGCTTCTGGCTGAGTGGTGCTCCCCCTGTGGGAGCACACTGACCACCAGGGAGCAGCTCCTGCATTGAACATCTGCCCCCTGGTGGTCAGTGCATGTCATAGCGACCAGTCGTTGCACTGTTCGGTCTATTTGCATATTAGCTTTTTATTATATAGGTCCAGTGCATGAAATTCTTACATGGGTAAGGTCCCTAGCAGCTCCTGGCTGCTGGTCGGAGCCTTCCTTCATTCTCTGCTGCCCCCTGGTGGTCAGTGCACATCAAAGCAAGGAATTGAACTCCCGAGGGGACACTTTGCATATTAGGCTTTTATCTATATAGATGATTAGGAAGTATGGGAAATAAAAATTAATTTAGACTGTAAAAGTTTCCCCTGCTAGTGATTATGCTGGAATAAAAAATGAGATAAAGCCAGCTGCAATGTAAACAAGAAACAACACTTTTCCCTCAGGCATTTGAACCTGTAAAATGTCATATTATGCCTCTTTGAATGGCTACTGCTTTCTTACTCACTAGAGAACACTGTTTCCTAAAATATTTCTAAAACTTGGCTGCTTGAAAGTATATCAGTAAAAATGAAATATCCCACTCCCATCTATAAAATCTAAGTCACTTTGACCCTGGGAATAAGTCTTGATTTACATATCAGGTGCTGATATTTGGATAAACAGTTTCTAGATACAACATTCATATGCGTCTTAACGGAGCAGTTTCAAGGAAACAAGACCCAGAATATGCTTTGCAGTCCCTGCATGATGTTCTTCCTTTATACATAGCCCTGCTTTGCTTTGAGATTATCAAAACTCTTTCATTTAAATTAGACCTGAATTCCACTCTTCTCCAAATTTCTATAACTCCATATTCTCCTTTGTTTGGGAGATGTCCCATGATTCCTCTGGTGTTTGATCTCTCTCATTGAAATGACTTAGGAAATCTGATTTTTTCACACAGCATGTTTGTTCTTTGTGTGGCAAAAATAGTAGGTGAGGCAGGTTAGTAAGAAAGTAGGAAAATTCCCTGGTGTGAATGAGGAAACTGAGACAAATGACTGAAAAAAAAATGGCTGAGCAAGTAATACCCAGCTAATAAATCAGGAGACAATATCCTCCTTAAATGAAGATGACAAAGAGCAAATGATTTAAATCACCATAGTCAGTATGGTAGATAACAAAAACAAGTTAGATCCATATGAATCCAAGATGGAAGAAAAATTGACCAAAGAATGGCCCAAAGCTCATTATTCCATCATTATAATAAAAATTGAAACCACAAGTAGAAGAGGGGCCTAGAGGGACAAATTCTGTGCCACTTTAGAACAGACCATCTATATATATAAAAGGCTAATGTGCTAAGTGTCCCTCCTACCATCCAGTGAGTTGCTATGATGCTCAATGATCACCAGGGGGCAGAAGCTGCCATGATGCACACTGGCCAGCACCATGGACCTGGCATTGACAAACCAACACTCCGCTTCCCCCAAGTGGGACACAGACCCCACCACCACCCCATAGTGACACCCCACCAAATCGCAGACAATGCTACCAAGACCCCATGGTGCAAAATGTGGCCCATAGCCCAGCCCAGCCAAGAAACAGTGGCTGTGGGCTCCGGATCATGATGTCATGTAGTAACACCTGGCTTCCTGGCCCTAGCAACTAGCCTTCTTGCAGTTTCTTTAGCCCAGGAACACAGGTGGAAACATTTTACACTTTAATCAAATGTCTGTGAAGCATTTTCCCATGCCTCATCTCATTTGATCCTCACAGAAGTCCTGGAGTGGGTAGATAGGAGCCTCAGTGTAATCCTATTTTCTTTTCACTATCTGGAAAATGGAGATTTAGAAAGCTTAGAAACTTGGCCCGACTGAAAAGAAATAAGAAATGGTGGACCTTGAAAATGACTTCAGGTTTTCTCACTGTGCAGAATATAGTCAAACACTGCTGCAGTTAAATATTATGCCCTTTGTTCTTCCTGCATGATCTACAATAATAATCTACTTTGTGTTGATATATACTGCTGTGTTGCTGACAATTACCTGAAAGAGAAGTTGAGGTGCTTCATTGGGCTGGAAAAAGTTTAGCTAAATCAGAAAGCAGATCTAATTAATCAAGTTTATTCTATATCTATAAAAGCCTAAGTTGACTCACGCATGCATGATACATATAAAGCTCCCACTGGCACCAATCGCATGTTTGTGTTTCCATCTGTCACTGTCAATTGTGAATTTGGTTGACACTTCTATTATAGAGAAAGGGCGAATAGTGATATCAAAATATTTCTTCCAATTAATATCCTTTCAATGTGCACAAATTCGTGCACTGGGCCACTAGTATTAGAATAAGAGTTCCTCTCAACAAGAAGGAGGAGTCAGAATTTGGCACCACAGAGCTTGGAGGCAAACTCTCTCTCTCGCCTTGTAAATACATAAAATTCCAACAACTAACTGACCACATGTGCTAGTCAATAGTGAATTGGCCTACATCCAGTGAGACTCAATTTTTGCTTCTTTCATAGCAGCGCCTGCACCCTGGCCTCTTTCTTTTTCTCTACCTGAGTAAAACTTGCTTTGTTTTCACTCAGACTCATCCTGGAAATTTTCCCTAAACAAGTCAAGAAAGTGGAGTTTGCCTGACACCTGAAAGTTCCCTGACCCTGTGAGGGCAGGACATGCCCCTGGCACAGAAGTGGTCCATTAACAATATGTTTTGAGTATTTATGCACTTTTTAAAAATACAATTAACTTAATTTTATGTTTATATACTTCAAATTTAATAATAGCTTTAATAATAATAATAATAATAATAATAATAATGTTTAACATCCAGTTCACAAAATACCTGAAAATTAAAAATTAAATCTTTGTGAGAAAGTATGATCTAACTGCAGCACACTATGAGGTAGATTCTATCATCCCTATTTTATAAATGAAGAAACAGAGACTATGATGAATCAAGTGATATGACCTGTAACCTAAATCACACAGCTAGTAAGAAGCAGAGCTGATATTTGGGCCCCAAATGTGGGTTCTAGTTCCCATGCTCTTAGTCATCTGTTTCCTCTATGTTAAGTTTCCTAAGGATTATTCCCTTGGCTTTTATTTGTGAGAGTGGGGCCTGCTGACTTTGTTCCCCCTTATCCAGGAAAAAATCTGTAGACTGGGTAGTCTACATACATAATTCCTGAAGAACTCCTGATATCCTCTGTTCTGAGAGATTTGTTAATACTAGGCCATTATCAACTTCAAAGTAATACTCACTAGAAATGTACTGCCACTTTAAACATCAATTTCTTTATCTGTAAAAGGTAGGTAATAATGCTAAGGTCAGCTAGAACTTTGTTTCTTAAAGGGTATACTTTTGATGACCCACTATATGCCATGTGCTTTTTGTACATTATATGAGAGAAACAGATATTCCCATTTAAAGGTTAGAAAACTCAGAAATGACTGAGAAGTGTATTTAAGATTATTCCTTTGAAATTTGTAAATATTTGCCAAAAAATTATTAAATGTATTTACCTTCAGTAAATAAATAAATAAATAAATAAATAAATCCTATGTAATAAAAGCTTAATATGCTAAGTGTCCAGTCGTCCAGTCATCTGTTCAACCAATAAAAGTGTAATATGCTAATGATATGCTAAGGCCGCTCAACCACTCTATGATGTCCACTGACCACCAGGGGGCAGACATTCCAACCTGTAGGTTAGCTTGCTGCTGGGGTCCGGCTGACTGGAACTGAAAGAGTTGGGCCGGTCATGCCCTGCAACCCTCCCATGGTCCCTCCCTGGCTGGCTAACCTCTCATGTCCCTCCATGGTCCCAATTGTGCACCGGTAGGGTTCCTCGGCCTGGCCTGCACCTTCTTGCAATCTGGGACCCCTAGGGGGATGTCAGAGAGCTGGTTTCAGCCCGATCCTGCAGGCCAGGCTGAGGGACCCCTGCCTGGTGCATGAATTCGTGCACCGGGCTTCTAGTAAATAATGTTAGAAAACTCAGAATCTTGCCAGTATCAACCCATTAGAAAAATGGGGAAACTAAGATATAAACTTTGGTCTATTTAATGCCAAACCTCATGTTATTTATACTAGTTTAGATCTGTAAATATTTTATCTTTCTCTCAGAAAGGCATGCTATAAGAAAAAAGAAAGAAAAAAAGTGAACCTTCCTGAAACTTTTGGATTGTCCTGCAAATGTAAACTGTGCCTAAAGAGGAACTTAATCCTTTGGTTAAATTTAGCACTGGTCCATTTTAATCACAAATTAGTCACCTTCTCCCTTTTGTCTGCAGCCTGAGCCTTTATAAAGTAAAGGATAGAATTGGACTTACCCTTTGATAAAATGTTAATTTGAGTGTGTATTAGTCATACTCATCTTTCCAACACATTTAGTCCCTGGAATAGGAAGCAAACATCTTTTTTAAGTTGAACACTTATTTTGTCTACAAAGTTCTTGTCCAAGCAAGGAAAAATTGAATCTTAACTATTGAATACTGATTGCTTCCCAAAGGTACAATTGCCTATATGCTTTTGTTTATATTCTGGAATGGCTCTAGCCTTCTAGTTAAATTTAGCTTGCTCTAGCAAGGTTTTAGAGAAGAACACTCTTTAAAACAAATAATTTTTTTAAAAAATATGATTTTATTGATTTCAGAGAGAGGAAAAGAGAGGGAGAGAGAGATAGAAACATCAGTGATGAGATAGAATCATTGATAGGCTGCCTCCTGAATGACCCCTACTGGGGATCGAGCTTGCAACCCAGGCATGTGCCCTCACATAGAATCAAACTGGGACCTCCTGGTTCATACGTCAATACTCAACCACTGTGCCACTCTCACAGGGAAAAATAAATACATTTTTAAAATGTAATATTAAAGTACCCAGGCTTCAACTATGATCATCCTAGTTTGATGAAATTATGGGGAAATGTTGTCAACACTGCCTTCCACTTCTTCTGAAAGGTTGGTTGCACAAAATTCAAATATAACACACTGTTGCTTGTATACTTAAGTGATAACATACTTTAAACTTTTGTCTGAAAGCTTAATAAAGTTAATGTTCTCAGTTTTAACCCAGCCTTGTGATGTATTAGGGCATGAGGTTAATATAATCCAAAAGATGATTTGTGGTTTGTCACCATTGCATTTTCATAAGAAATAAATATAAAAATGAGCTTTTGAAATCCTCCATTTGATCTACTCCATAAATCTCAACTTGTTACCTTTAGTGTTTATCTCCTTTGAAAACCCCAAGACCTATTAATGATATAGCTTCTACTTCCGGTTTTGGTGTTGGTCTCTTTAGCATCCTTTTTTTTCTAAGTCAGTAGCCAGTTACTGTGATCAATGATTTTAGCTAAATAAGAAAGCATAATAAAATTATTAGTGGTTTGACTGAGAAATCTAAGACTAAAGTCTCTGTCTGTAGCCTTAATTGGTAGAAGCAAAGTTTACTTCTTAATGATTGCCTTGCTTCTCCTTTCTCTAAGTTGACAATAATTTTTATGTACCTACAATGTCACAATATTTTTAGGATATTAATGAGTGGTTTTATAAAGTTCACTAAGATCATACATTGCTCAAGATTTTCTATGTGTGAAATACTTTAAAATTGTCTGATGGAGAAAACCCAAGCCACAGATAGATTCTATTTGTAACCCAAATATTTTATCTTGAGCAGTCTCATAACTCATGTGTAGTTGAAACTTTGGAGGAGATAATGTGCAATGAGACCAAGACCATGAGCTTCCAAATTCTCCTAACTGCATGCTGTTCTGCAGTTCCTGAAGCCAACTTTTTGCAGTCTGGGAGTCCTGGTGAGGCTTCTCAGATGTGTGATAAGACAAATGTGTTACTGATCTTTATAAATGAAAAAACCTCTCTAAAATTTTTTTTAAATCTATATAAGTCTAAGTTAATAGTTGAAACATTCATAAATTTGCAACCTAAATGCAAAAATAAATATTGATAAATGTCTACAGAAGGGTGAACTATGAGGCAACATTTTAAGGAGGTAAATCTCAATGGATTATTTCCAGATAGAACTTCTAGGAGCAAGGGCCATCTACAACATGGTTTCTCAACCTTAGTACTACAAACATCTTAGATTGGATAATTCTTTGTTGTATGGGCTGTCCTGTCCACTGTAGCATGTTTAGCAGCATCCTTGGTCTCTCTCTACTGACTTGGTGCCAGTAGCACCACCCAGGAGATGTAACAACCAGAATCTCTGGACATTGCCAAATGTCCCCTGGGAAGAAAAATCACTTCAGGTTGAGAACTAATTATTTATATGGTGTGAATAAGAGGCCCCTACTTCCCTGTCCCAGAATAAAGCATTTTTATGGGTAGTCCTTTATTAAAATACACACACTTGGATCAATTAAGTAAATTCTAAGTGACCATTAGCACTTAACAATGATCTATTTATAAAAATTATATCTGACACTCTTCCATATAAGTCATCCTGTTAAGCTGTAGAATCAAACAAAACTAAATTCCAGTTTGAGATCTACCACTTACCTAAATGACTGGATAAAGTTTACTTAATATTTCTTCAGCTTCTTCATTTGTGAAATGATACACTAATAGTATAAATCTTTTTTATGGAAAGAAATATAATATAATGAACATAAGGTGTTTTGCACAGTGTATGATTAATTAAATATTAGCTCTGATGTTATTATTTTATTAAGAACATTATGAATAAGTTGTTAGTATTATCCTTATTTGATATCTGTCATACATGATAATACAGGATGGTACAAAAGTACCGAGGTTTACAGTTGTGAGTACTCTACCTTAGAATCTGCTTTGTCTGATAGTTACATAGCACATTAGCTTCCTTTTGTTCATATATACTGGCATCTATTTCCACCTCTTTACTTTTAATCTTTTTGTGTGCTTATGCTTTGGTATATCCTTTATAAATAATTGATTAAAAATGTATTTTTCTATCTAATGTGTAAATCTCTTCCTTTTAGTTGGTGATTTTAGTCCATTTTTATGTGTTTTAATTACTAACGTGTTTAGACTTATTTCTACTCTCTTGTATTTCCATTTATTCTGAATTTTCTATTCTTTCTTTCATTCCCTGTCCTGCCTTATAGTACATTGTCTTCTTTTTCCTCAGCTGGTATTGAAATACATTCTATTTCATTATTCTTGTAATTACCCTTAAAAATTGGCTTACCTACTTGACGTAACAATATCTAAAGTCAATCAATATCTCTATTTTCTACTCTCCTAGTGAATAATATAAGGACCTTAGAATGTTTTAACTCCAGTCATGCTATACCATTTTACCATATTTCCCAGTACGTTAGTTTTGCCTTGATTTTATATTATATAATTACTTGTTCTTGTTATGTAGCTAATTCTTGTCCCCACTATTGAGTAACAATTTACCAGGATATAAAATTCTATGTAGGCAGTTATTTTCATTCAAAAATAAAGATGAGTCATTGACTTCTTTTTAAGTTTATTGGGATAACATTGTTTAATCATATTATATGTTTCAGGTGTACAGTTTTATTTATTTTTTGTTAATCCTCATCATTTTTTCCATTGATTTTTAGAGAGAGTGGAAGGGAAGGTGAGAGACAGAGAAGAAAAACATCAATTGTTTGCCTCCCTGACTAGGGCTGAGGATCGAACCTGCAACTGAGGTAAGTGCCCTTGACCAGAAACAAACCCAGGACCCTTCAGTTCTTAGGCCAATGCTCTATCCACTGAGTTAAACAGGCTAGGGCTCAGATGTACAATTTTATATTACATCATCTGTATATTCCATCATGTGCTCACCATCGAAAGTCTATTCTCATTCCATCATTATATTTTGACCCCCTTTACCCTCTTTATCTGCATCCACACCCCTCTTCTCCTCTGTAAAAGTTTGTTTTGTTTGTTTGTCTGTTGATCTTTGTTTTGTGGTTTTTAAAATCTTCACCTGAGTATATTATTTCCATTGATTTTTAGAGAGATTGGAAGGGAGGGAGGGAGGGAGAGAAGAGAGAGAGAGAGAGAGAGAGAGAGAGAGAGAGAGAGAGAGAGAGAGAGAGAGAGAGACATCTATGTGAGACCCATTGATTGGTTGCCTTCTTCATAACACAGACCGGGGGGCTGGGGGAGATTGAACCTGCAACCCAGCTACATGCTATGGCCTGGAATCAAACCCTCAATCTTTTGGTGCATAGGCCAGTGTTCTAGCCACTGAAGGACACTGGCCAGGGCTGTTGACCTTTGTGTTATATCCTTCATATAAGTGATATTATATGGCCTTACTGCTTTTCTATCTAACTTGTCACTTAGCATGCCACTCTCCAGATCCATTTATGTAGTTTCAAATAGAAATATTTCATCTCTTTTATGGCTGAATAACTCACTTTGTATATGTACCACATCTTCTACTTGGGGGAATATAAATTGGTATAGCCCTGCTGGAAAACAATATGGGGGTTCTTCAAGCAATTAAGAATAAATTTACAATATGACCCAGAAATGTCTCTTCTATATATCTACCTGAAAATTTTGAAAGCACTTATTCGTAAAGGTATATGTATCCCTACATTTATTGGAATTGTTTACAACAGCTAAGTGTTGTTCCACTGATGATTGGATACAAAAGATGCAGTTCATTCATTTCTAATTTCTGTTACTCTCAATGGAAGTGTACTGCCTATTTTTAAAAATTCACAGGTAATATGTTTTTCTCTCTGATTGCTATCAAGATCCTATTATTATATTTGATGTACATTTCTCTATGATGTGTAAAGGTTTTGACTGTGGTTCTATTTATTCTTCTTGGTTTTAACTCATATTTCTGAGTATGTGTATCTTAAAACAATTCTGGAAAGCTATAAGCCATTCTTTGAATATTGCTCCTCCTCTGTAACTCACAATCCATACATGTTGAGATTTATAATTTACTTTCTATGTATCTGAACCTCTCTATTATATTTCTTTCATTTATTTCTCTATTTTGCACTATAAATAACTTTCTTAGAATTATCATCCAGATCAATAATTTTCTCTCCAGAGATTATCATACAAGAGACAAGATAGTATGACAGGGGCTTCTGTTGTAAATCTCTCTTAACAATATAATAGAGTCTTCTAATATGAAAACTCTCCTAGAACTCTGTTTATATTATACTAGAAGCCTGGTGCACAAAATTCGTGCATGGGTGTGTGTTTGTGTGTGTCCCTCAGCCCAGGCTGCACCCTCTCCAATCTGGGACTCCTTGAGGGATGTCCGACTGCCCGTTTAGGTGGGATCGGGCCTAAAAGGGCAGTCTGACATCTCTCTCAGAATCCAGGAATGCTGGCTCCCAACCGCTCGTCTTCCTGCCTGCCTGATTTCCCCTAACCACTTCTGCCTGCCAGCTTGATTGATGCCTAATGGCTCCCTTGCCAGCCCAATGGCCCCTAACTGCCCTCCCCTGCAGGCCTGTTCACCCCCAACTGCTCTCCCCTGCAGGCCTGGTTGCTCCCAACTGCCCTCCCTTGCAGGTCTGGTCACCCCTAACTGCCCTCCCCTGCAGGCCAGATCACCTACAACTGCCCTCCCTTGCAGGCCTGGTCCCTCCCAACTGCCCTCCCTGCTGACCTGATAGCCCACAACTGCCCTCCCCTGCTGGCCATCTTGTGGTGGCCATCTTTGACCACATGGGGCAACCATCTTGTGTGTTGGAGTGATGGTCAATTTTCATATTACCTCTTTATTATATAGGATGATTATAAATATATAAGTGATTTTGTTTTGATTTCTTTTTCCTCCACATCTTCTTCCTTCCCCCTCATTATTTAAATTTTTAAGTTATTGACATAAAAATGAACATAAGTTTGGGTGAAAAACTTTGCATCATATATGTCAGTTGTCAGATTTCAAATACATTTGAAATTCAAATTTTCTTAAAGAAAAGATAGCATGATATTGTGAAAATGACTCTGGCACCTCAGTCTGAGTTCATTTGACAAATAGCTTACTGGGACCAGAAATTTCCCCTTTTTGCAGTAATTAGTTTGCATTCAAGTCCAGCATTTCCCTGGACCTGTGCTTCTTTCCACCAGACCTCATTGGCATCAAGTTCTACAGATTCTGGGTAGTTCTTCTATACATCTGACACCCTAAATCCAGACTATCTAATGTCTAACACTCTATGTCTAACACTCTGCAGACAATACTTCTTTTTACATGGCCCTATAGAGAGATCAAATTACAGGTGAAATATGTTCCTTTATTGAGTCATAGGCCACACTATGAAGTATTATGCTTAGGTCCTGGTTAACATTCCTAGGTGATGCCAAATCAAGAGGACCCATACATCTCTAGACCTTTTCTTCTCTTGCATATGTAAATTACATTGGTTTATATAAGCTCTCTTAATAAAACCTATCCCTTAACTCATACAGTGTGACATTACGTTTGTCCCAAATTCTAGTGTAGGTCAGATGAAGTTTGAGTTGTTTAAATGTTGTTTTCTGGAAATATTTTTTACTTGAAATTGTAGGTTCTAGAGTAGTGGTTCTCAAACTTGTCCATGCATCAAAATCATCTGGAGGGCTTCTTAATACACAGATTATTAGATACCAACCCAGAGTTTGATTTAGTAGATTTTTGTTGGGGCCCAAGTATGTACATTTATAACAAGCTCCAAGTGATGCTAGTGCTGCTGATACCTGGAACACACATTGCGAATCAGCAATCTCTATAAATCCTCTTCGTGAACTGGGAGTGTGTTGTTTCAGTGAGGTTTAGGTTGCTTCTGCCAAAGAAATGCAGGGATATTACCAGCATAAGGATATTTTTATGTTAACTTATTGACAGTACCTTGCAGATAATCTAAATTCACAATCCCAAACCATGTGAAGGCAGACTTATTGTTAAAAATTTTTGGAGAAAGTTATTGATTTGTGACTTGGTGCAGTAAATAAAACAACAAAACTTCCTTGTTACCTTTTATTATACTGGTGAATAGAATGTTTATAGTTTATGCTTTCATTGAGGTTGATGCCCTATATGATTTCTGGCTTTAGGTAGAAATCTTAATTTCAATTATCCACATTCTGTCAACCTAAGATCATTAAAACTCACACACCTTGATTACTAGGAGCAATCAACTTTTCCCATGGCAGCTGCAACTTCAACTCATATTTACTGAACTGTCTTTGAGTTTCCTTTCCATTTGGGGCCTAAAGGCATTTCTTTATCATATGGGATTTTATATGGAGAACTATATATTATATCCATATTTCTAAATGTATGGTAGAGGACAGATTTTCAAGTTATTTAGCTTTGTATATTGTTGGAAAATTAATCATAGGTTTATTATTCAAAGATAAACAATCTTGTCAAATGCAAAACAGTATTTATAGCAACATTTTTCCTGTAGATTAATCCAAGTAAATGTAAAAGTGCAGCAGTATAGATCAGGCATAAAGATTACTATATATATAACTTCCATAATCACACACAATAGGGCTTTCTTCATTAATCACTGGCTCTGAGTATTATTTATTCAGTGGCATGGATATGACAACTAATGTGGAAATGGAAAGTACGTTTCAACTGGAGAACCACTCCCAATAGATTTGTTGTGGCTCTGGACAGAAATTTTGAGATTAAATTCAGGATCACATATATGAATGTTTATAATGAGCCATTCTGAAAAGTACTTTACATCCTATCTAATAAATCCTATCTAATAAAAGAGTAATATGCAAATTAACCATCACTCCACTACACCCACAAGCCATGCCCACCAGCCAATCAGGAGCGAGTATGCAAATTAAAGAACCAAGATGGCTGCAGCCACGGAGCGAGCAGGAGGCTTGGGTTTCCTTGGCAATAGAGGAAGTCAAGCTTTCCACACACCCTGGTGGGCCCAGGCCTCCACTCAAGGCTACAAAGTTTCAATTATAGAGGATAAATAAATCCCAACAAAAATGGCGGCAGCCACAAAGCTGGAGAGAGCAGGAGGCTTGGACTGCCCCCAGCAATGGAGGAAGCCAAGCTCCCGGAGCCCTGGCCAGCCTTAGCCGCTGCTACAAAGTTTCAATTATAGAAGATAAATAAATCCCAACAAAAATGGCTGCGGCCACAGAAGCCAATTATAGAAGATAAATAAATCCCAGATACCAGGGCCTCCACTTGGGTGGCTGGGGGTCATGGCCAGCCTGCAAACCACCAAAGGCCCCTCACCCAGGCTGCCCCATGCTCCAAGGGAATCACCCTGATCTGGGACACCCTTCAGGGCAAACCAGCTAGCCCCCATCTGTGCACCAGGCCTCTATCCTATCTAATAAAAGAGTAATATGCAAATTGACCATCACTCCAACACACAAGATGGCTGCCCCCATGTGGTCAAAGATGGCTGCCCCTATGTGGACACAAGATGGCCACCACAAGATGGCCAGCAGGGGAGGACAGTTGGGAGGGACCAGGCCTGCAAGGGAGGGCAGTTGTGGGTGATCAGGCCAGCAGGGGAGGGCAGTTAAGGGCAAACAAGCTGGCAGGGGAGCAGTTAGGCATCAATCAGGCTGGCAGGGGAGTGGTTAGGGGGTGATCAGGCTGGCAGGCAGAAGTGGTTAGGGGCAATCAGGAAGGCAGGCAGGCGAGCAGTTGGGAGCCAGCAGTCCTGGATTGTGAGAGGGATGTCTGACTGCCCATTTAGGCCCGATCCCGGCAGTTGGACATCCCTTGAGGGGTCCCAGATTGGAGAGGGTGCAGGCTGGGCTGAGGGACACACACCCCCATGCACGAATTTCATTCACAGGGCCTCTAGTATATTATAATACTTAATCTTTACAATAGCCCTGTGAGATCAGTACTATAATTACTCCCATTTCACACATGAGAAAATTGAAGGTTACAAAAGGTAAACTAACTTTTCCAAGGTCTCACAACTAGCGAGAGTAAAACAATGATTAGAACACTCTATATAACTGTAGAAACCAAGGTATTAATTGTCATGCCAAGTCTTTTCAAACTTCAGAAATGGTCTCTTTCAAAAGCCAATATTATTGACCCCAACATATATTTAAATAATTTTTCATATTACATTAGTACTAAATACAGTATATATTCCTTATTTTATAACATTTACATGAATACTGTAAAATTATAAAACAAATTTAAAAATTAATTGCAAACAAAACTGTGAAACAAATTAGATGCAATCAATACCATTAATTTAATGTGATAGATAATGCCTTTTGCTTAAGCTAAATAATAAACTTGTATCTTTTTTTTAAATCCTCACCCAAGGATATTATTCCATTGATTTTTATTTATTTTAAGATATATTTTATTGATTTTTTAAAGAGAGGCAGGGAGAGTGATAGAGTTAGAAACATCAATGAGAAAGAAACATTGATCAGTTGCCTCCTGCAACCCCCCTACTGGGGATGTGCCCACAACCAAGGTACATGCCCTTGAATGGAATTGAACCTGGGACCCTTCAGTCCACAGGCCAATGCTCTATCTACTGAGCCAAACCGGTCAGAGCATCCATTGATTTTTAGAAAGAGTGGAAGGAGGGAGGAGGGAAAGAGAGAGAGAAACATCAATGCGAGGGTGACTCATTGATTGGTTGCCTCCCACATGCACTCTGACCCAGGTCAGGGATTTAGCTTGCAACCAAGGTATGTGCCCTTGACCGGGAATCAAAGCTGTGACCCTTTGGTCCATGGGCCTACACTCTAATCACTGAGCCAAACCGGCTAGGGCAATAAACTTGTTTTTGACAGTCATTTCATTACTTTGATAAATCAGTTTATTAGCCGCTTAAGATCCAACACTAAAAACTATGAAAATAACATTTAAGAAGATATTATTTATTGAGTAATTATTACTTAGTACTTACTACTAATGAAGAATTGCTGGTTGGTATATAAAAATGAATACATAATCCGAACACATTAGTGAAAGATACTGCCCAAGGTTATTTAAGCTTAGCATTCCTAAATTACTATGCTCTGTGATGTTATTTAGTCCTTCTATAACTTTTCATTAATTAAACTGCAGTAAAAACTTCATTTACCATGAGGTCATTGACATTCACTTGATATAAATACATCATTTATATCTGAAGTTCTCTGTTTTCTTAATTTCATTACCTTCAACAATTAAAGTTATAACTCCATTAGTTAATTTTCATGGCATTGAATCAAATTTTTAATTTTAGAATAAGTAAAACAACTGAAGCTTATATTTTATTAAAATTCCCCTTAATAGTTACACATTACTCTAAAAGAGAGGTTTTATTTAAATAGTGATGGGGGAGAAAACCCTCAAAATTCCTTGGAAATTTAAAGCACTTCAGTGATCTCAAGATTCCACTTGAAATTACCTGAAGGAGTGACATCAACAAGATGGCAGAGCAGGAAATACCAGCCTTCATACACACATACACATGCAAACAATTAGGCAGAAATCCACAAAGGAAATATCCTTGGAAGGTCCCAAGAATCCATTTTAAAAATTACTCAACCAAAAATGGAAAACTATCACACAGAAAAGATCACTGGATAAATCAGCTCAGCCAAGACCTTTGGAGATGACTAGGACCAAAAAAGTAAGTGTAGAGGTTATTAGTATCAGACACACAGTGGGCTCCATTATGGTTTTCAGTGTCCTTCTCTATAGAGGACATGTGAAATCTTTGCCACTGAGGACCTTGGTCACCATGACAACCACAGACTCCCTGCTGTTTCTGTGTTAACCTTCAGTATCAGCATGGAACTCAGCAGCCTATTCTGTAGAAGACACTGTCAGTTTTTGCCACTGAGGTAAGCAACAGGCATTACTGCTGTAGACCTCTTAAACAGGGAGATACTACTGAAGTAGCTGCAGTTTTGTTTCCCTGAGACCAGGGCCGCAAGATCTGCTAAACACATGCATGCTCCATATGCACCTGCATCTCAGGTAACAAAGAAAATGCAACCACAGACTAGCCAATGCTCCAGATTCTGGGACCACTATTGCTCCACAAGGGCATGTGTTTCATTTCTTGGCTTCATGGGTGCTCCAAAGGCAGTCATATAGTCAGGCATCAATGTAACTACCACTAAGAAGGCATGTGCAAGCTGGACCTTGTGAGAATAAAGTTAAAGTCTTTTCAGCCATGCCATATCTTATGTGAGAAAAAGAGTTCAGGAGGTCCCCTGCAGCCTTCACCACCTAATAGTTCACTAATGCTTAATGCCACTGCAAACACCTGCAGCATTGGCCATTGAGAACCCCTACAATCTAGCTGATGCTGACTTCACGTCACATAACTGTATGTGGAGAGACCACACCACTGGACCCTCCCTGCAGATGGAACCAGTACACTCCACTCATCTAGCATGCTTGTATCTACCCATAAGTGAAGGTCTTTTCCTACCCAAAACAGTCTGTAAAGTCTGGAAGAGGCGGCTCTTCCATGGAATGCTCAGACATCAATAAAAATATGAAAACCAAGGAAATATGCTAACACCAATGGGAACAATAATTTTCCAGCAACTAATCACAAAGAAATAAAATATAATAATTGCTAGACAAAAAAGCTAAAATAATTGTTATAAGGAAGTTCATTGCGTTACAATATAACACAGACAATTAAATCAGGAAAATAATAGACATACAAAACTATAAGTTTAATAAAGATATATAAGTCATAAAATTGAACCAAACAGAAACTCAAAGCTGAAGAATATATTGAACAAATAAAAATGCAATCAAGAACATCAAAATAAGTCTTATCAAGCAAAAGATAAACATTTGTGTACTCAACAACAGGTTATATGAAATTATCATGTTAGAAAAAAAAAAGGAAAAAAGTAAAGAAAGCTTACTTTAATTATGTGTCACCATCAAGCAAAATGACACTATTATCATTAAAGTCCTAGAAAGAAAAGAGAAACAAATGGACAGAAAGATGATTGGAAAAAAATGTCTGAGTAAGGAATATCATCAATAATATCATGATAACTATGTATGGGGCCAGGTGGGTACTTGAAATATGGGGGGACAACTCTGCAAAATACATTATTGTCTAACCAATATCTTGTACATCTGAAACTAATACAGAATAATAATAAATATGAACTGTAATTGAAAAATAAAATTTAAAAATGGCTGAGTTCTTTCCAAATCTCAGAGGAGATATGGACATCCAAATACATGAAACTCACAGGTCACTACACAGATTAAATCCAAAGAAAACTTCACTGAGACATGTTATAATAAAACTGCAAAAGATCAAATACAAAAACAATTATGGAAGTGGCAACAGAAAAATAAAAATTCATATAAGGAACTCCTACCATTTGTATCAACATGGATGGAGCTGGAGAGCATTATGCTAAGTGAAATAAATCAGTCAGAGAAAGATAAATATCACATGATCTCACTCATTTGTGGATTATAATGAACAACATAAACTGATGAACAAAAACAGATCCAGAGACAGAAGCATTGATCAGATGCTCAAACCTCAGAGGAAAGGTAGGGGAGGGTGGGGTAAGGAGGAAAGATCAACCAAAGGACTTGTATGCATGCATATAAGCATAACCAATGGATGCAGACAACAAGGGGTGAAGGTGAGGGCATGATGAGATGGTGGGGGGGGGGCAATGAGGGGATAAGGACACATATGTAATACCTTAATCAATAAAGAAAAAAATTTAAAAAGTAGTCCCCCCAGATAGTAGGGTAATATCATGTAAGGAAAAAATCCCTTAAGTAAATTACATCTAGAAAATTTTTACTTTACAAAATTAATTTTCATTTGTAATGCTAACAGCAAGTCACCCATGAAAAACACACATGGTGTCTAAATAAGACAAAGGAAAATCGTTTGGGCAAAAATAAAAAGGATCCCAAATCAATTATATAGAAAAGATTCCTTTATTAACTTTTGGTCAAGAATATGTTTGTATATTTTCAGAAAACAACTCCAAGACCATGTGGATTCCTGCAACAGAGAGGAATTGACAGGTCTGCTCCAACCATGAAGACAAGAGGAGAAACAGTCCAGAGATGGAAGACGCTGACGACGCCTTGCCATGGTAGCAGTCAGCAGCTGTGCGATGCAGCAGGTTGCCTAGGACCAAACCAGAGAGGGTCGGACCTGCATTGCCACCATGTGCCTACCATCCAGATATCATTGCTGACATGTACACATAAGGAACTGTTGGACATTGAAATTGGGACTCAAACATCTTTTGTTATTATATGTTTATTTCTAGTCTGCAGAGGCAAGATTTTTTAAAGGAAAGAAATGGGGAAAAATAGATACAGAAGCAAAGAAGCATTGAACAGACTGTCAAACTACAGCAGGAAGGCAGGGGAGTTTGCGGGGGGGGGGGGCTGTAAGAGATCAACCGAAGGACTTGTACCCATGCATGTAAGCATAACCAATGGATACAAGACAAGACACTGGGGGGGGGGGGGGCAGGTAAAGGCATGTACTGGGGGGTAGGGGAGGCCAGGGGGAGGTCAATGGAGAAAAAAAAGGAGACATATGTACTACTATTTGTAATACTTCAAACAATAAAAAATAAAAAATAAATAAAAATAAATAAAAAATAAATGTTAAAGTCTAAAAAAATAAAAATAAATAAATAAATAAAAAGTAGTCCCCCCAAAAAATACCCTCATATAAGGAGACTACTCTAAAGTTAACAGCAAAGTTTTCATCAGAATATTGGAAGATTAAGAAAGTGTTGGAAGATATATTCTATTCTAAGTTCTGACCAAAAATCCAAGCAAAGAATTAAAATAAAAAGAAACAAAAACAGAGAATACTTTAACAAAACTGTCCTTCATGAATTAAGCAATATAAAAAGTATCTCAAACAAAAGCTGAAGGTGTTTCTCCCAATAAGACCTGCCTTATAAGAAATGTTAAAATGGGCTGAAATGAAGGGACACTAATTAGAATTATCAACATATATGAAAATATAAAACTCACTGGTAAATGAGTTTTATGCTGAAATGAAGGGACACTAATTAGAATTATCAACATATATGAAAATATAAAACTCACTGGTAAATTTTAATATATAGTCAAGTTCCGATTATTCCAATATTGCAATGGTGGTGTGTAAATCACTTATTCTACTGTAAAGGATAACATATAAAATTATTAATAATAAGTATAGTTACAATAATTTCTTAATGGATGTACAATATAAAAAGATGTAATTGTAATATCAAAAACATAAAATGTGGGGGGATAAAAGAGTACAGATTTTGTATGTGATTAAAGTTAAGTTGTTATTAACTTAAATAGTTATAACTACAGCATATCTTATGTAAGTCTCATGAAAAACACAAATCAAAACCTATAGTAGGTACACAAAAGTGAAGGACAATCAAAATATACCACTATAGAAATTTATCAAATCACAAAGGAAGTTAGCAAGAGAGAAAGGAATAAGAAAGTTACAAAAGAGCCAGAATAAAGAATTACCAATAGTAAGTTTCTAGCTGTCAATAATTGTTTTAAGTGTAAATGGACTAAATTTTCCAATCAAAAGGCATAAAGTGGCTGAATAGAAAGAAAGATCAAACACAACAATATGCTGGCCTATTAAAGAAACTTCAGCTTTGATGACACACATAGGCTTAAAGTAAAAGGATGGAAAAATATGTATCATGCAAATGGAAAACAAAAGTGAACAGGAGTAACTATATCAGACAACATAAACTTTAAATCAAAAACTATAAAAGAGACAAAGGAGGTCCTTATATAAAAATAAAGGGAAATTTCAAGAGAATATAAGAATTGCACATATATCCAACATCAGAGTATCTAAATGTGGTAAGAAAATATTAACATATCTGAAGGATAATAGTAAGGACTATATTACACCCTTTTCAATAATAGATAGGTTGTTTAGACATAACATCAATAAGGAAATATTGGACTGAAACTACAGTTTATACCAAATAAATCTAACAGACAGAAGGAAAGTGTCCCATGCAGCTGCAACAGAATACACATTCTTCTTAAGTACAAAGGGAACTTTCTTCAAGATAGATCATATGTTAGTTCACAAAAAAAGTTTTAACAAATTTAAGAGGGTTAAAATTATATCAAGTATCTTCTCTTACCACAATGGTATGAAGCTAGCTAAAACCAAATAACAGAAGAAAAGGTGAAAAATTCACAAATGTGTGGAAATTAAAAAACACATTTCTGAACAAAGAATAGGTAAAAAAATGAAATTCAAAAGGAAACAAAAAAAGTGAGATAAATTGAAATAGAATATATTGAAACTTGTGGGATGCAGAAAATAAACTTTTAAAAATGAAGTTTATATTGATAAATGCTATAAAAGAAGATCTCAAATAAACAACAGAACTTTATACCTCAAGAAACAAGAAAAATAAGAACAATCTAAGATTAAAGTTAACATAATGATCAAAACATAAATAAATAAATAAATATATAAATAAATAAACCTTCAAAATAGATAGATGTTTTTTGTTTTCTTCTCTAAAACAAACAAACAAAATTCACAAATATTGGTGAGAATGGAAAGGAAACCCTTATACATAGTTGGTGGCCATGAAAATTGGTACATTATGAAAGTCATTATGGAAGTTCCATAAAAACTTAAAAATAGTACTTCCTTATGATGTAGAAATCCAACTTCTTGGTATATATCCAAAAAAGATGAGATCAGGATCTCAAATAAATATATGCAGTAGCTGATAGCAGCATTATATACAATAGCCAAGACATGGCAACAATCCAAGTGTCCACTGATGGATGAATGGATAAAGAAAACATGAGCTCAATATAAAAAGAAAGAAATGATGTTGTTTGTGACAAAATGGATGAAGTTGTCATACAACTAAAAGAATTGTAAGGTAATAAAGACCAGAGTGGAAATAAGTGATATAGAGTCTAAAAAATAATACCATAAATCAATTAATCCAAGAGCTGGTTCTTTTAAAAAGATAAAAAAATATTGATGAACCTTTCTCTAGACTCATCAAGAAACAAAGAGGACCTAAATAAATAAAATCATAAATGAAAGAGGTGAAGTAACAACTGACACCACCGAAATACAAAAGATTGTAGGAACATACTATGGACAACTATATGACAAAACCTGGACTACCTGGACGAAATAAACTGATTCCTAGAAACATCCGATTTCCCAAAACTCAACCTGGAAGATTCAGAAAACCTGAATAGATCAATAACAACTAATCAAATTAAAGCAGTAATCAATATACTGGCAGCAAACAAAAGTCCTGGACAATATGGTTTCACAAGGGAGTTTTACCAAACATTCAAAGAAGAACTAATAACTGTCCTCCACAAAGTATTCAAAAAAGAAATTAGGAAGGAAAAAAACTTCCATGCTCCTCTAATAAGGCCAGCATTATCCTAATTCCAAAAACAGATAAAGGCACTACAAAGAAAGAGAATTACAGGCTAATATCCCTGAGGAAGATAGATGCTAAAATTCTCAAATAAATATTAGCAAATTGGATTCAAGAATATATTAAAAAGATCATATACCATTACCAAATGATATTTATTCCAGGGATGCAAGGCTGGTACAATAGTTGCAAATTAAAAAATGTGATACATCACATAAGAAAAATGAAATATAAAAATCAGATGATTATATCAATGAACAGTAAAAGCATTTCTCAAAATCTAGCACCCAGGTTGATGAAAACTCTCAGCAAAATGAGAATAGAGGGATCATACATCAACATAATAAAGGCCATATATGCTAAATCTACAGCCAACATCAGATTCAATGGGCAAAAATTAAAAGTGTTTCCTCTAAGAACAAGAACAAGACAGGGAAGTCCACTGTTACCACTCTTATTCAACACAGTAATGGAAGTCCTAGCCATAGTGACCAGAGAAGAATAAAAAATAGAAGGCATGCAAATTGGAAAGGAGAAAACAAAACTGTCATTATTCTCAGATGACATGATATTGTACATAGAAAACTCTAAGGACCCCACATACAAAAAAAAAAAAAAAAAAAACTACTAGATTTAATACAAGAATTCAACAAAGTAGCAGAATACAAAATTAACCTACAGAAATCTATGTCATTTTTATACACCCATAATGAACTCTCAGAAAGAGAAACAAAAATAATTACATTTACCAATGAAACAAAAAAATTTGGTATACTTAGGAATAAATTTAAATAAGGAGGCAAAAAAAAACCCTGTACTCAGGAAACAATAGTGTATTAAAAAATGAGATAGAGGACAATATAAACAAGTGGATATATACTGTGTTCAAGATATAAACAAGTGGCTATATACCGTGTTCATGGATTGGAAGAATTAACAACATTGAAATGCCCATACTACCCAACAAAATCTATAAATTCAATGCAATCCCTATCTATATATATAAAAGCCAAGCGACTATAATAATGGAACAACCAGAATGACCGGAATGACCTGTCGCTATGATGCGCATTGAGGCAGCCAACTGGCCCAATTGGGCCCCCAATCAGCCTGCCCAACCTCCCATGGCCTCCCAGACCCTGATCAAGAGCAGGGCCATCTGGCCAACTGCCCGAGGCCCCTCCCCGCAGCCAGCACCACACCTGATCGCCCCCCCCCACCCTGATTGGGGGTGGGGCCGGCCTGCCTACCATACACGGCCCATCCCCCCCACTGGTTGGCCCCAATCGGCCACCATCTGGGCAGGCTGGCCAGTCCCACCCATGCATGAATTCATGCACTGGGCCTCTAGTTAAAATATAAATGGCATAATTCACAGATCTAGAACAAATACTCCAAAAATTTATATGGAAGCAAAATATACCTGAACTAACTGCAGCAATCTTGAGAAAGAAGAAGCAAGTTGGAGGGGTCACAATACTGGATATCAAATTATACTACAATGTCATTGTAATAAAAAAGACTGGTACTGGCAGAAGAACAGGCATAGAGACCAACTGGAACAGAACAGAGACCCCAGAAATTGACCCAAGCCATTGCGATCAATTAACATTTGACAGAGAAGGCAAGAGCATACAATGGAGTCAAGACAGTCTCTTCAATAAATGGTGTTGGGAAATTAGGACAGGTACATGCAAGAAAATGAAACTAGATCACCAATTTACACTGTACATAAAAATAAATTCCAAATGGATAAAAGACTTAAATGTAAGTTGTGAAACCATAAAAATCCTAGAAGAAAATGTAGGCAGCAAAATATCAAACATCTCACTTAGCAGAATTTTCACAGATAGATCTCCTAGGGCAAGAGAAACGAAAGGAAAAATAAACAAATGGGACTACATCAACTGAAAAAAGCTTCTGTGTAACAAAAGAAACCAGTTTCAAATTGAAAAGGGAACCCTATGCATGGGAGAACATATTTGCCAATAATACATCTAATAAGGTGTTAAACTCCAAAAAAATATAAATTACTCATACAAGTCAACAAATGAAAGACAAAGAACCCAATTCAAAATGGGCAAAGTACTTAAACAGACACTTCTCCAAAGAGCATATACAAATGGCCAAGAGACATATGAAAAATTGCTCAATGTCATTAACATCAGAGAGATGTAAATTAAAACGACAATGAGGTACAACTTCACATCTGCCAGAATGGCTACCATCAGTCTATCAACAAATAAGTGCTGGTGAGGATGTGGAGAAAAAGAAACCCTAATATTTTGCTGGTGGGAATGCAGATTGGTATAGTCATTAGGGAAAACAGTGTGGAGTTCCCTCAAGAAATTAAAAATGGAACTGCCATTTAACCTCGTGATTGCACTGCTTGGCATATAACCTAAGAAGCCTGAAACACCAATCAGAAAGAATATATGAACACCTATGTTCATAGCAGCATTATTTACAATAGCTAAAATCTGGAAACAGCCCCAGTGACCATCAGTAGATGAATTGATTAAACAAGCTGAGGTATGGCTTTTTTTTTTAAAATAAATCTTTATTCAGATTATTACAATTGTTTCTCCTTTTTCCCCCCATAGCTCCCCTCCACCCGGTTCCCACCCCACCTTCTGCCCTTACCTCCCCCCCCACTGTCCTCATCCATGGGTGTATGATATTTGTCCAGTCTCTTCCTGAACCCCCCCATACCCCTTTCCCCTTTAGAATTATCAGTCCACTCCCTTTCAATGCCCCTGATTCTATTATATTCACCAGATTATTCTGTTCCTCAGGTTTTTAATTCACTTGATTTTTAGGTTCACTTGTTGATAGATATGTAATTGTTGTTCATAATTTTTATCTTTACTTTTTTTTCTTCTTCTTTAAGAATACCTTTCAGCATTTCATATAATACTGGTTTGGCGGTGATGAACTCCTATAGCTTTTTCTTATCTGTGAAGCTCTTTATCTGCCATTCCATTCTGAATAATAGTTTGCTGGGTAGAGTAATCTTGGTTGTAGGTTCTTGCTATTCATCGCTTTGAATATTTCTTGCCACTCCCATCTGGCCTGCATAGTTTCTGTTGAGAAATCAGCTGACAGTCGTATGGGTGCTCCCTTGTAGGTAATTAACTGTTTTTCTCTTGCTGCTTTTAAGATTCTCTCTTTGTCTTTTGCTCTTGGCATTTTAATTATGATGTGTCTTGGTGTGGTCCTCTTTGGATTCCTTTTGTTTAAGGTTCTGTGTGCTTCCTGGACTTGTAAGTCTATTTCTTTCACCAGGTAGGGGAAGTTTTCGGTCATTATTTCTTCAAATAGGTTTTCAGTATCTTGCTCTCTCTCTTCTTCTGGCACCCCCAGAATTCTGATGTTGGTACGCTTGAAGTTGTTCCAGAGTCTTCTTACACTATCTTCAACTTTTTGGATTTTTTTTTCTTTTTGCTTTTTCGGTTGAGTGTTTTTTGCTTCTTTGTATTTAAATTCTTTGACTTGATTCTTGCATTCCTGTAGTCTGCTGTTGGGTCTCTGTATATTTTTTATTTCAGTCAGTGTATGTTTAATTTCTAGTTGGTCCTTTTTCATATCTTCGAGGGTCTCGTTATATTTATTGGCCTTTTCTAGGATATTCTTGAAAAGCCTTATAACTGTGGTTTTGAATTCTATATCCAGTCGTTTGTTTTCCTCCATTTCTTTTGTTTGTGATCTGTTTCTTTGATGCCGCATTTTCACTGCTTCCCTGAGTTGGTAGGGTAGATTTGTGCGCTAGGTTTCCTATATGGCCCAGTGGGTGGCCTCCCCAGTTAACCTGAGGTGGACACTCTTGGTGCACCCCTTTGTGGACTGTGTGTACAGCCTTGTTGTAGTGAAGTCTTGATTGTTGTTGGTATCACTGGGAGGAATTGACCTCCAGGCCAGTTGGCTGTAAGGATCAGCTGTGTCTACGCTGGGAGAAGTTCGGTGCTGGAGACAGCCTTATAGGATTAGACTTGCCAAATTGCAATAGCCTCTGTGCTCAGCTCGGATGGGGTGGAGTCTCAGGGCAGAGCAGACAGTCTTGGCTTCCAGTCAGCCTTGCCCTTGCGCGCATGGGCGCCTGCAGACCTCTGCCTTCCCCGGCTCCCGAGTCTCTGCTTGAGAGTCCAGATTCCCCCCACAAGAGCGTAGGTCCCCAGGTGCTCGCCTGGAACTGGGGTTCAGTGCAGTCAGAACTGGGGTTCAGTGCAGTCAGGAGCTTCTGACTCCCTTTCACTAGGGAAAGCCTGTGGCAACCTACGCAGCCATTTTGCGCACTGGCATGTGCGCGCCTACAGACCTCTGCCTTCCCCGGCTCCCGAGTCTCTGCCCGAGAGTCCAGATTCCCCCCTGTAAGAGCGCGGGTCCCCAGGGGCTCGCCTGGAACTGGGGTTCAGTGCAGTCAGAATTGGGGTTCAGTGCAGTCAGGAGCTTCGGACTCCCTTATGCTCGGGAAAGCCCTTGGCAACCTCCGCAGCCTTTGTGCACACTGGCGCGCACGCTTCCAGAACTCTGCCTGCCAGGGCTCCCCGGTGTCTCCCCGGGTCTCCGAGTCTCCGGGTGCCTTTCTCTCTATCTGACAGTCCAGACTCCCCCTGTATGAGCCTGGGTCAACGGGGTTTCGCCCAGGACTAGGGTTCAGTGCAGTCAGAACTGGGGTTCAGTGCGGTCGGGGGTTTCCTTCCCCCTTCCGCCAGAGAAAGTCAGCCAAGCTCTCAGCCACCCTTCCTCTCTGCGCGCACAAAGACCCTTTGCCATACCTCCAATTCTCTGTGAGCTTTTCTCTTTCCTTCTAATTGTAGAATTTTTACTCAGCCAGCTTTCCTGTGGTTCTGGATGGTGTCCGTTCTGTCTTTTAGTTGTAGTTTTGAAATTGTTGTGCGAGGCAGCAGTTTAGGTGCTTACCTATGCCTCCATCTTGGTTTCTCAGTATGGCTTTTTTATACACAATTAATGAACTCACAGAAACAGAGACTAAAAAAAAAAAAATCACATTTACCATTGTAACGAAAAAATTAAGATACCTAGGAATAAATTTAACCCAGGAGGGAAAGGACCTCTACTCAAAAAATTACAGGATGCTGAAAAAAGAGATAGAGGAATACATAAACAAATGGAAGAATATACCGTGTTCATGGACTGGTAGAATGCACATCATTAAAATGTCCATATTACCAGAAGCAATATCTTAATTCAATGCAATCCCCATTAAAATACCAATGGCATATTTTAAAAATCGAGAGGAAACTCTCCAAAAATTCATCTGGAGTAAAAAAAGACCCCTATTAGTTGAAACAATATTGAAAAAGAAGAACAATGTTGGAGGGATCACAATACCAGATATCAAGCTATATTACAAAGGCACTATTCTCAGAACTGCCTGGTACTGGCACAAGAACACACACATAGGCAAATGGAACAGAACAGAGAACCCAGAGATTGACCAAAGCCATTATGGTCAATTAATATTTAACAAAGGAGGCAAAAGCATACTATAAAGTCAAGACAGTTTCTTCAATAAATGGTGTTGGGAAAATTGGACAGATACTTGAAAAAAAATGAAACTTGAACACAAACTTATACCATACACAAAAGTAAATTCAAAATGGATAAAAGACTTAAACTTAAGATGGGAAACCATAAAAATCTTAGAAGAAACCATAGGCAGCAAAATAGAAGACATATGTGGTAGCAATATATTTACCAACACAGCTCCTAAGGCAATGGAGACGAAGGGGAAAATAAAAAATTGAGACTACATCAAAATAAAAAACTTCTGCACAGCAAAAGAAACCATCAACAAAACAACAAGAAAGCCCACTTCATGGGAGAACATATTTGCCAATGTTATCTTTGATAAGGGTTCAATCTCCAAAATTTACAGTGAACTCATACAACTCACCACCAAAAAAAAAAAATATATATATATATATATATATATATATATATATATATATATATATATATCAACCCATTCAAAAAATGGGCAAAAGACCTAAATAGACACTGTTTGAAAGAGGACATACAGAAGGCAAAAAAAAGTATGAAAACATGCTCAAAGTCACTAATCATCAGATAGATGCAAATCAAAACAACAATGAGGTACCATCATACACATGTCAGAATGGCTATCATCAACAAATCAATAAACAACAAGTGCTGGATAGGATGCAGAGAAAAAGGAACCTTCCTTCACTGCTGGTAGGAATGCAGACTGGTGCAGCCACTGTGGAGAACAGTATGGCATTTCCTCAAAAAATTAAAAATGGAACTTCCAATTGACCTACTAATCCCACTTCTAAGAATGTATCCCAAGAAAACAGAAATACCAATCAGAATGGATATATGCACCCCTATGTACATAGCAGCACAATTTACAATAGCTAAGATTTGGAAACAGACTAAGTGCCCTTCAGCAGACAAGTGGATAAGAAAACTGTGGTGCAGGGTGCGGAGACCGTGCCATCTTGGAGGGGACAGTGGCTGTTATCTGAAGTCTAAAAATTCCGGGAATCTACACCACCACCACCCATGGAACAGCTGTGAACCCAGGAACACTGGAAGCCAAGCAACGTGAATATGCAGGCTTGGAGGAGCTCTGCACCTTCTCACAGAAAGGTCAGGTTTCACCTAGGAAAAGGAGAGAGAGAACTACATAACCAAACACCTGGAGAAGAGAGATCATGGGGTAACAAAGTAACAGCCCACATATGAAATAAAAGGAAGCATCACCAGAAAAGGAAGTAAACGAAATGGAGGCAAGAAACCTGTCAGAGAAAGAATTCAGAGAAATGGTCATAAGATGGTTGAAAAGAATGGAAGACAAATTCAACAACATGTGTAAGAACCAAGAGGAAATGAAGAACAACCAAGAAGAAATGAAAAAATGACATTGCTGCTATAAAGAACTCAATAGAAAGCATCAACAGAAGACTAGAAGAAGCAGAGGACTGCATCAGTGAGCCAGAAGACAAGGTAGAAAAAAATACCCAAGCAGAGCAGCATCTAGAAAAAAAATTAAAAAACAGGAGGAGAGCCGTAGGGAACTTTGGGACAACACAAAATGAAACAACATCCACATAATAGGGGTTCCAGAAGGAGAGGAAACTGAGCAAGGAATAAAAAATCTGTTTGAAGAAATAATGACAGAAAACTTCCCAGACAAAGGGAAGGAAAAGTTCACAAAAATCCAAGAAGCTCACAGAGTCCCAACCAAAATGAACCCCAAAAGACCAACACCAAGACATTATAATTAAATTGGCAAACACCAACAACAAAGTAAGTATCTAAAAAATGGCCAGAGAGAGGCAAAAAGTTACCTACAAAGGATCCCCCATCAGACTAGCAACTGATTTCTCAACAGAAACAAACCAGGCCAGAGGGGAATGGAATGAAATATACAAAGTCATGCAAAAGAAGGGTCTGAATCCAAGAATACTGTACCCAGCAAGGCTATCAATCAAAATTGAGGGTGAAAACAGGAGCTTCACAGACAAAAAAGTACTAAGGGAGTTTATTACCACCAAACCAGCAATGCAAGAAATGCTAAAGGGTCTGCTGTAAAAAAAGAAGAAATAGGAAGCAAAGAAGGAACACAGGAGTAAAGAATAAAAATGATGAGAAAAAGGTGCCTGTCAATAATAACTTTAAATGTAAATGGATTAAATGCCCCAATCAAAAGACATATGGTAACTGAGTGGATAAGAAAACATGACCCATATATCTGCTGTCTACAAGAAACCCACCTCAGAAAAAAAGACGCACACAGACTGAGGGTGAATGGATGGAAAAAGGTTTTTCAGGCGAATGGAAATGAAAAAAAAGCTGGGGTAGCAATACTTATATCTGACAAATTAGATCTCAAAGTGAAGGACATAAAAAGAGATAAGGAAGGCCACTTCATAATACTAAAGGGGGCAATCCAACAAGAAGTAATAACTCTGGTAAACATATATGCACCCAACACATGAGCACCCAAATACAAAAAACAAAAACAACAACAACAACAACAAAAACAAACTCCTGGAGGCTATCAAGGGAGAAATTGACAGCAATACAATCATAATAGAGGACTTTAATACCCCATTGGACAAATCCTCTAAATAAAAAAATCAGCAAAGAAACATCAATTCTAAATGACTCACCAGATCAGATGGAATTAATTGACATCTTCAGAACATTTCACCCCAAAGCCACAGAATATACATTCTTCTCAAGTGCACATGGCTCATTTTCAAAGATAGACCATATATAGGGTCACTGGCAATGTCTCTTCAAATTCAAGAAGATAGGAATCATATCAAGCATCTTCTCAGATCACAATGGCATAAAACTGGAAATCAACTACAATAAAAACAATCCAAAAAAATCAAACACATGGAGACTAAATAACATGCTTTTAAACAATGACTGGGTTACCAGAGAGACCAAAGAAGAAATTAAAAACATCATAGCAACAAACGACAGTGAAAACAAAACAATCCAAAATCTATGGGACAGAGCGAAATCAGCCTTGAGAGGGAAGTTCATAGCTCAACAAGCCTACTGCAAAAAAACAAGAAACAATGGTAATAAATTACCTAACCCTACAACTCAAAGAGCTAGAAAGAGAGCAACAAGAAAAACCCAGTGTAAGCAGAAAGAAGGATCAGAATGAAGTAAAAGACAGACAAACAAAAAAAAAAATACAAAACTTCAACAAAACCAAGAGCTGGTTCTTTGAAAGGATAAACAAGATTGATGAACCTCTAGCCAGGCTCACCAAGAAGCAAAGAGAGAGGACTCAAATAAACAAAATCAGAAATTAAAGAGGAGAAATAACAACAGACCCGACGGAAATACAGAGGATTGTTAAAAAATACTATGAACAACACTATTCTTCAAACTGGACAACCTCGACAAAATGAACACATTCATAGAAAAATACAACCTTCCAAAACTCAATCAGGAAGAATCTAAAAATCTCAATAGGCCAATAACTATGGAAGAAATTGAAGCAATCACCAAAAATCTTCCAGGAAACAAAAGCCTAGGGCCAGACGTCTTCACAGGGGAGTGTTTACCAAATATTCTAGGAAGAACTAAAACCTATCCTCCTCAGACTATTCCAAAAAATTCAAGAGGAAGGAACACTTCCAAGCTCATTCTATGAAGCCAGCAACACCCTAATACCAAAAACCAGATAAAGAAAACACAATGAAAGAGAATTACAGGCCAATATCCCTCATGAACATAGATGCCAAAATCCTCAACAAAATTCTAGCAAATCGGATCCAGCAGTAAATCAGAAAGATCATACACCATGACCAAGTAGGATTTATCCCAGGGATGCAAGGATGGTACAATATCCGCAAATCAATAAACGTGATACATCACATAAACAAATTGAGAGATATAAATTACATAGTCATATCAATTGATGCAGAAAAAGCATTTAACAAAATCCAACACCTTTTCTTGATAAAAACTCTCAGCAAGGTGGGAATAGAAGAATCATACCTCAACATAATAAAATCCATATATGACAAACCCACAGCCAACATCATACTCAATGGGCAAAAATTAAACCATTTCCCCTAAGAACAGGAGTAAGACAGGGATGCCCACTCTCACCACTCCTGTTTGACATAGTACTGGAAATATTAGCCATTGCGATTAGACAAGAAGAAGAAATAAAAGTCATCCAAATTGGAAAAGAAGAAGTAAAACTGTCCTTATTCACAGATGACATGATATTGTACATAAAAAACCCTAAAGACTCCATCAAAAAACTATTAGACTTAATATAGCAGGATACAAAATTAATGCCAAAAAAATCTATGGCATTTCTATACACCAATAGTAAACTTTCAGAAAGAGAGACTAAAAAAGTAATCCCATTTACCATGGCACCAAAAAAATTAAGATACCTAGGAATAAATTTAACTAAGGAAGTGAAAGACTCACAAAACTATAGGATGTTAAAAAAAAGAGATAGAAGAAGACATAAACAGAGAGAAGAACATACCATGTTCGTGTATTGGTAAAATCAACATCATTAAAATGTCCATACTACCCAAAGCAATCTATAGATTCAATGTAATCCCAATTAAAATACCAATGGCATATTTCACAGACCTAGAAAGAACTCTCCAAAAATTCATCTGGAATAAAAAAAGACCCCGAATAGCTGCAGTTATTCTGAGAAAGAAGAACAAAGTAAGTGGGATCTCAATAACAGATTTCAAGCTTTATTACAAAGCCACAGTTCTCAAAACTGCCTGGTACTGGTACAAGAACAGACATATAGACCAATGGAATAGAATAGAGAACCCAGAAAACAATCCAAACCACTATGCTCAATTTATATTTGATAAAGGAGGCAAGAACATACAATGGAGTCAAGACAGTCTCTTCAATAAATGGTATTGGGAAAATTGGACAGATACATGCAAAAAAATGAAACTAGACCAACTTAACAGACCAAAATAGATACTTTTCAAAAGAAGTCAAGGAAGGCCAAGAGACATATGAAAACATGTTCAAAGTCACTAATTATCCAAGAGATGCAAATCAAAACAACAATGTGGTACCATCTCACACCTGTCAGAATGGCTATCATCAACAAATCAGCAAATGACAAGTGCTGGCGAGGATGCGGAGAAAAATGAACCCTCCTTCACTGCTGGTGGGAATGCAGACTGGTGCAGCCACTGTGGAGAACAGTATGGAGTTTCCTCAAAAAACTGAAAATGGAACTCCTATTTGACCCAGTGATCCTACTTCTAGGACTATATCCCAAGAAACCAGAAACACCAATCAGAAAGGATATATGCACCCCTATGTTCATATCAGCACAATTTACAATAGCTAAGGTTTGGAATCAGCCTAAGTGCCCATCAGCAGATGTGTGGATTAAAAAACTTTGGCACATCGACACAATGGAATACTATGCGGCAGTAAAAAGGAAAGAACTCCTACCATTTGCAGCAGCATGGATGGACTTGGAGAGCATTATGCTAAGTGAAATAAGTCAGTCAGAGAAAGATAAATATCACATGAGCTCACTAATTTGTGGATTATAATGAACAACATAAACCAATGAACAAAAACAGATATAGAGACAGAGAAGCATTGATCAGATGCTCAAACCTCAGTGGGAAGGTAGGGGAGGGTGGGAGTAAAGGGGAGAGATAAACCAAAGGACTTGTATGCATGCGTATAAGCATAAGCGATGGATGCAGACAACAAGGGAGTGAGGGTGAAGGCAGGACTGTGGGGATGAGGGAACAATGTGGGGATATAGGCACATTTGTAATACCTTAATCAATAAAAAAATACTTAACCAAAGATAAACTGAAAGCTTCCCCCTTTGATCAAGGATAATTCAAGAATGCCCACTTTCACTATTGCTATTCAAAATTGGACAGTCATGAACCACTAAACAATGGCAATATATTCTAAGAAATGCATTGTTGCATAATTTCATTTCTGTGAGAACATCATAGTGCACTTACACAAACCTAGATGATACAGCCTACTGCACACACCTAGGCTATAAGTTATAGCCTATTGTACCTAATCTACAAGCCTGAACATCATGTTTATTGTGTAAAACAACATGGGATTGAATTAGAAAACAAAAGAAATGATGCAACCAAGAAAAATGTAATACATAATAGTAAATAAAATAAAATGCCAAAAACGAGAGAGAAGGAGAGAAGGCAAACACAAAATGTGTGAGGCTGAGGCCAGTATAACACAGCATACTGTTTTAAAGCAAACTTTTTCTTGTAAGTAGAAAGATTACTGTGGGAATCATAATAATGGGAGCATAGAGGCCTTGTTATCAATACACCAGAATGGCCAAAGGCTACTCTGAGAATAAGCCTAATCGGGATGTCCAAGGACTCTGAGCCTGGGAATCCTAATCAGGCCAAGATACCAAGCGGGTGCAAGGACACACGATACACTGTGCCCTTCTGTAACCCAAATGATTGATGTAACTCTTGGCAGTTAGCCTTCTTTGTCTCTGGATTAATATACAGGTTACTGACCAAGAGTGTGGGAAGAAGTCTGCTAGAGAGAGAGCAGCTGGGCAGAGCAGAGGCTAGAGAGAGCTCAGAGAAGCAGAGGTGGTAGACACAGATAATGTAGCTCCTATGTGTGCAAGAGACAGGAGAGCTCAGAGGGAGCTGAGAGTTACTGCTATGATGTAATGCTAAGAGCTCACAGACAGCTGAGATATAGCTACCATGTTAATCAGCCAGTGTGCTGGGCAGGAGAGACAGGAGAAGCTGCTGAGGCAGAGAGCTTTGGTACCACTGTGAGGTGGTGAGTCTAGGACTCAGTGAGTCTAGGAGGCAGTGTGCGGCTGCTCAGATAAAAGCTGTGGGTACAGAGACTAATGCTGCTTTTGTGGGAAAGATGTACATGTTAACCAGCCGGTGTCCGGCTGCCTGCCTATATGGATTTTTCAGTAATGAATTGTTTTGTCTGACGACTATATGGCCACTGGTTTCTGCAATAAAGACTCATTCTTATATACCCACAACTCCGTCTGCCCTGCCACCAAGAACTGATGCTGCTGTCTCTGACATTTGGCCTTCTCCGACTAAGACCCAGCATCCAAGGAAGTCCAGCCCCAGGCAGAGGTGCTCGGACCCGACACCTGTAACTAGTGAGCAGAGGATAAAGGAGGAACTTGGACTAAGTTCCCAACAGTTAGTACAGTGGGCAGGGTTTGAGGAAGAAACAGCCCTGGCATAGTAGGGAAGAATTTAGAAGAATGTATGAACTCAAAGTAACTCAGAGCAGCAGCACTGAGCAGTGCTCTAGCATGCTCTAAAAACTTATAAATTACTAGTGGCCCGGTGCACGAAATTTGTGCACAGGGGTAGGGGGAGGGAAGGGTGTCCCTCATCCCGGCCTGCACCCTCTCCAATCTGGGACCCCTCAGGGGATAACCAGTAGTCGGACACCCTCTCACAATCCAGAACTGCTGGCTCCTAACCGCTCGCCTGCCTGCCTGATTGCCCCTAACTTCTACTGCCTGCCAGTCTGATTGTCCCTAACTGCTCCCCTGCTGGCTTGATTGCCCCGAACCACCTCTGCTTCGGCCCTGCATCTGGGACCCAGGATTCCCTCCTCCAGCCTACCATAGGCACTCGGGATCTGGGCTTCCCTCCTTCTGGTCAGCCATAGGTGCCCAGGCCTGCTGCAGTTGCAGGGGATGGTGGGCAGGTGGCTTCGCCTGGGCTGCAGCTGCAAGTGCTGGTGCCCGGGACTGCGGGGTGGGCAGCTTCTCCGTCTACCAGGCTGTAGCCAGCCGCAGGTGCTGGCGCCTGGACCGCAGGCGGGCGGCTTCTCCGTCTTCCCTGGGATGCAGTGTAGGCAACTTCTCTGGCTGGCTGCGGCCTGGGATCATGGGGCAGGTGCCTTCTTTGTCTCCCAGGCCGCACCCAGCCTCAGGCGCTGGGGCCCGGTTTCTCCATCTCCCCCAGGATGAGGGGCAGGCGGACGTGAGGCTTCTACTGCTGGCTGTGGCCTGGGATCATGGGGCAGGTGGCTTCTTCTTCTCCCAGGCCGCAGCCAGCCTCAGGCGCTGGCACCCAACTTCTCCGACCCCCACAGGCCCGGAGCGGGGGTGGGGGTCTGCCGCCATGTTTTCAAGTTAATTTGCATACTCACTCTGATTGGCTGGTAGTATAGCGGAGTGACGGTAATTTGCATGTTTATCTTTTATTAGTGTAGATAGTACAGTAAATACATAAGCCAGAAATATAGTCATTCCTTATCATCATCAAGTATTAGTAATATACATAACTATATCTATACAGTTATATGACTGTTAGCACAGTAGGTTTGATAAATGTGTTCCTCTATGACATTACAATGGCTATGACATCACTGAATGGTATGACTTTTTTAGCTTCATTATAATCTTTTCTTTTTTAAATATATTTTATTGATTTTTTACAGAGATGAAGGGAGAGGGATAGGATGGGAGAGAAACATCAATCAGCTGCCTCCTGCACACCTCCTACTGGGGATGTGCTCACAACCAAGGTACATGCCCTTCACCAGAATCGAACCTGGGACCTTTCAGTCCGCAGGCCGACGCTCTATCCACTGAGCCAAACTGATTAAGGCAACTTCATTATAATCTTATGGGTACACGGCCATTATATATGTGATCTATTGTTGACCTAAATGTCATTATGTAGTGCATGACTGTATTGAAAGTCTAAACTAAAGCAATTAAGCAATATCTATAATAATAAAAGCATAATATGCTAATTAGACCAGACGTCTTTCCGGATAACCTTCTGGAAGAAGCAGGACTGTGAGGGAAGCCTGGGTCCCGAGTGCCAGAGGGAAGCCAGTGCCAGCAGGGGGGGAAGGAAGGCCTACTACTCTTGCATGAATTTTGTGTATTGGGCCTCTAGTAAAGAAATAAAATGTATACAAATAAGAAAAGAAGAAATAAAACTATATTCGTAGATGACATGATCCTATGGAGATAAAAATCCCAAAGAATCAACAAAAAAGCTACTTGAACTAATAAAAAAATTAAGCAAAGTTTCATTTTGCAAGATCAACACTCAAAAATCAGTTGTTTTCATTCACCAGCAATGAACAATTTTAAAAAAGGAGAAAATTCCATTTACAATTGCATCTAAAAGAATAAAAAAACCTAGAAATAAACAAGGTATGTGAAAGTTTTATACACAGAAAACTATAAAACGTTGCTGAAAGAAATTAAATAAAAGCTGAATAAATGCATAGGCATCCTGTATTCATGGATTCTAAAATGTAATATTATTAAAATGCCAATACTGCCCAAAGCAATTCACTCATGATTGCAATGATATTCATTGCAATCTTATCAAAAATTTTAATAGTCTTTTTTGAAGAAATTTTAAAAACCCAATCCTCAAATTTACATGGAATTTCAAGGGGTTCTGCATAGCCAAAACAATATTGTTGTGGGGGCTCTGTCCAGAGTACGCAGGATGTTCAAGGCCAATTTGCCATACACGGTGCAAAAGCAAGGACACAGCTATCTTACTGTATGCACTGGGCAGGTGTACCTTTCTATAACCCAAATATTGATATCACTATTTGGCAAGAAGCCTCTTTTGTTTGAGCTTGTATATAAGTTGCCTCTGACCAACCAGTTTTTGGCTGCTTTGTTTGTAATAAAACATGTCCCTCTTGCCTGTTTGTACCCGCATGATTTTCCAATTTCCTGCACCCAAAAAGGTCAAGTCCCTGGTTGAGGAACTTGCCCCTAGCAATTGTAAAAAGACAAAGAATTTGGAGGACTTGTTCTTCAGCCACAAGAATGAAACCAGTGTGGATTGACATAAGAAAAAATGGAATATAAATTAGAGTCCAGAAATCAACCCATATATCCATGGCCAATTAATTTTCAACTAGGTGCCGATTCCATTTAATGGAGAAATAACAGTTTCTTCAACAAATGGTGCGGGGACAACTAGATTTCCACATGCAAAAAAAAAAAAAAAAAAATGAAGTTGGACCCTTACTTCATACTGTATACAGAAACAAAATATGTTGTATAAAAAGATTTATTGTTAAATGGTACAGTATTCCTATTTGGACTAATAAAAATGTCTTTGAGAATACATAGTGGTGATAGTTGTACAGTATTGTGAATGTGTTTGGTGCCACTGAATTATTTACTTAAAATATTTAAAATAGCAAATTTTAAGTTATATATACTTTACTACAGAATATTTAAATTTCCACTGTACCCAATTGTTATTATTCTTAAGAATTTTATAAAGATCTAATTTGTAGGATCAATCACATGATTGAGATTTGTGTTAATGAAATTTCTATATATTTAAAGTATGCTAAGTGAAAATGTTTCCAGTTGGCTTTATAAATAATATGAAATGAATATTATATTGTCAATAAATTTATAGGTAGGCTGTATAAAAATACTCTTAATATATAGTAAACATTTAATGGAATTTCTCTCTAAAAGAAATAATCATTTCTAGAAATAAAATATCTGTTCTTAAAATAAATACAATTGCCGAAACCGGTTTGGCTCAGTGGATAGAGCGTCGGCCTGCGGACTGAAGGGTCCCAGGTTCGATTCCGGTCAAGGGCATGTACCTTGGTTGCGGGCACGTCCCCAGTAGGGGGTGTGCAGGAGGCAGCTGATCAGTGTTTCTCTCTCATCGATGTTTCTAGCTCTCTATCCCTCTCTCTTCCTCTCTGTAAAAAATCAATAAAATATATTTTAAAAAAATAAAAAAATAAAATAAATACAATTAGTGTGATATATTTTTTACAAAATTAAAATAATCAAATTGAAAATATAAGATGCAAAAAGATAATGACCTGAAACCAAAAATTAAATGATAATTTTTTGCTGCACTTAATTTCAGAGACAGGTGAATAGCTCTAAACACTTTAATAGTAATAAGTAGAGAAACATGATAGCCAAACCCCCAGGGTATCTGAGGCTCAGTACATATTCAAATTATACTTCACCTTTGTCTATATATATTTACATCAATACTCTTCTACAGAAAGAATTAATTTTTCAAAATAACAATCTTAAATACCTATAAATCTTTAGTTAAAATAAATATTTAATTTTATTCATTAGATGACTCAATAAGTTTGAAAAGGAGACTCATGGGTTTTGGAAATTTTTTGACAATAGGAATTGACATAATTTAGGTATTCTGTTAACTCTGCCACCTAAAAAAAAGGATTAACCTCAAATACTAGTAGATCTTTAAGCATTTTTCTCTCTCACCTCTCTCATTCATTGCATCAATTAGTCCTGTGAATTCTTTCTTCAGATTTTTTTATACTGGTCCCTTGCTTTCCATTCCCAATTCTATTGCCCTTAGTTTATGTCCTCATTATGTCTTCCCTCAATGATAACAATATCTCCGTTTTCCTCTCCTACAATCCATTATTCCACTGGAATGAGAATTATATTTATAAACCATCAGTTGAAACATGTTGCTCTAATTCTCAAAAATCAGCGGTACTCAACTGTCAAGCATTGTATTCAAAATTGGACACTGTTTCATTTGGACATTCTTTCTGTCTCTAGTAGTATCTCTGTGTTATGGACTTACTGTTTGTATTTCTCTGTTATGTTTGTATTTCTCTGCATGTCTCTGCCCACCCTGCCAATTTATATGTTGAAATCCTAAGCCCAAGTATGATGGTATTTGGAAGTGAGACCTTTGAGAGGTAATTTGGTTTAGATGAGGTCATTACAGAGGGGCCCTCCTGGTGATATTAGTGCTCTTATAACAAGAGACAACAGAGAACTTTCCCTCCTTTCTCTCTCTTTCTCCTTCTCTCTCATCTATCTACCTCTCCCCACCACCACCATCAGATGAGGACACAGTGAGAAGCAGCCTATACCTCACTGAGATTTAAATTAGCCAGCATTTGATTTTGGATCTCTCAGCATCCAAAATTGTGAGAAAATAAATTCCTGTTATTTAAGCCACCCCGTCTATTCTATTTTGCTACAGAAGCTTGATTTGACTAATACATATTTTAATATCAAGATGTGAGGTACTATTGTAACAAATACCTAAAAATGAGGATGTGGCTTTGTAACTGGAAGGATCTTGGGGTGCATGCTAGGTCTCAGATGAAAATGAGGAACATGTTTTTGGAAACTGGGGAAAGGGCAATATTTCTTATAACGTGGCATATAACCTGGTTGGACTATGTTCTAGTTTTTTGTAAAAAGGTAGAAATTGTGATCAATGAAATTGGATATTTAGCTAAAAAAGATTTCCAAGCAAAATTTTGAAAGAGAGGTTCTTTCTGACTACTAATAGTAAAATGTACAAGGAGATAAAGGAATTTAAGAAGGAATTGATCAGCAAATAAGATTCAGAACTTGAACATTTGGAAATTTTTCAGTCTATTCATAGTGTAATACATAAAATGAGAAAGCTTTTTCTGAAAATAACACTAAGAGTGTGGCTGAACAATCATTTGATAAAAAAAAATCATGGGTGTGACTCAGGGACTTACTCAAATATCTCAACACAATCTAGAAATAGAGATTGAGTTATACCAGCAAAGACACTACCTGTTTGACCTAAAAGAGACAGAGCAAGCAGGACAGAATGAAAAGAAGATTCTGAGACCATAATTGCTGCCACTCCCTCCACAGGCACAGGGGAAAGATTGTTTCCTCCTTGGTTTCAAAGGTGGGGCCACCTCCCATATTTAAGTGTGCCAGGAAGACATCACCCAGTGCCCCAGGAATGGGGCTTTCCTGGCAGATAACCACTTGGGTGGGGCCCATGCAGAGGGCAGAAGGAATAGAATTTCCTCACAGAGCCATGGAGGTGACACTGTATACCAATGGGTATAGAGGGCAGAGTATCAAATCAAAGTGGAATATGCTTGAGCTTTAAGATCTAATAAATTAAGCCTTACTAAGTTTTAAACTTGCATGGGACCAATCATCCCTTTTTTACTTCCAATATTTCCCTTTTGGAATGGAAATCTCTAACCTATGTCTATCCAGCATTGTATTTTGGAAGCACACAACTTGTCTGGTTCCACAGGTTCATAGATGAAAAGGAATTTTACCTCAAGATAAAGCATGCCTCTAACTTTCACCCATATCTGGTTTAGATGATGCTTTAATGAGACATTAGCCTTAGACTTTAGAGTTCATGCTGGAATGTGTTAAAACTTTGAGGGCTGTTGTAATAAAATTAATGTGTTTTACATGTGAGAAACATGCAAATTATGGGGGGTAAGAAGTGAAATGTTATGGACTGAATGCTTGTGTCCCTGCAAAATTCATATGCTAAAACCCTGTCCCCAATGTGATGGTATTTGAAGATGGGATCTTTGGAGATAATTAGGATTAAATAAGGTCATCAGGCCTGGGGGGTTGGTGCAGGGTGGAAGGGTTAATGGGGGAGAATGGGGGACATCTGTAATACTTTCAATAATAAAGATAATTTTTTTTTAAAAGTACAGAATGCTGTTGGTCCAACAATATATGGGAGGTCAGGAAAAATCAAAACAAGTATGTTAATTGAATTATGTTGCTATGAATGAGTAAGCCTGGCCCTAAGGACATTTCCCTTTCACACCAGAACTTGCATCAAACACAAAGAAGACAATGACGTTCTAAGAAACAGGAACAATCACAAAACTTAACATATTAGTAGATATTATTTTTTTATGTAGCCAACCTCTTTCACTGATGATGATGATATAGAATGAAAGGAAAACATAGAGTGATCCATAGTTTCTTTTCTTTTCAGTACTTCTTTACTCATTAGGAAGCCCAAAGTAGAGAGTGAGAGTGTTGGTAGAATGTGTACATACCAAGAAGTGAATTTAAAAGATTTGAGTTAGTTTTGTAAAGCATTTCCAGAATGCTGGTAAGAACAAAATACATATGTTTGTACAAGCTATAAAATGAGAAGTTGGTAATAAAAGCAATTCTGCATACAGTTTATACTTGCATTTAAACTGGCATTACACAATACAAAAATTAATAGTAGATTTATGCTGATAATTTACATTTTAATTTGTCTTTACTTTTAACAATTATAAATAGCAAATAAAAAACACCATGACAAGTCCATTTACAGGGAATTTATTTTTTTCCCACAGAAAAAAAGAAGAATCCAATTCTAAATTCTGCCGGTAGTTTTCCAGCTTCCTCCAACAGGGAAGTGATGTTTGAAAGTAAAACTGATACAGAGACAGAGAAGCATCAATCAGACCGTCAAACCTCAGCAGGAAGACAGGGGAGGGTGTGGGGAAGGGGGAGAGATCAACCAAAGGACTTGTATGCATGCATATAAGCATAACCAATGGACACAGACTAGGGGGGTGAGGGCATGAGCGGGGGGGGGGGGGGGCGGGCAACGGGGAGATAAGGACACATATGTAATACCTTAATCAATAAAGAAGAAAAAATAAAGAAAAAGAAAGTAAAACTGATAGTTTTACTCCTGACTTTCAACTCAGGCCTGCCCCATGTAAGTTAACTTGTGGCAATCTTTTCTGCAGATAGTACAATGAGGTTAATAGTAGAGGATTTGTAATCAGCTGGATCTGGATTTGAATCTCTTCTCCAATCCCTATTTACTGGAGCATCTTGAGCAAGTCACTTACTCTCTTTAAATCTGTTCAAACCCTACCATCAGAGATTCTGGTTCAATTGGCCCAGTGTGTGGGACGAGGAATCTGACTTTGCAACTAATTCCTCATGTGACTGATGTAGTCTGTATACTGGTATTTGGGGAGCTTTGGATTAGATAATTTTTATGAAGTGTACAGGATCCTCAAGTCCTTGCTGTGACTATGCATTAGAATGCTATATTTTTTGTGCCCTCAAACAAGGTTCAAATGCTTCATCTATACTAATAAAAGGGTAATATGCTAATTAGACCGGACATCTTCTGGACGTCCTTCCAGACAAAACCACGGTGGCAGGGGCTGAGGCAGAGGCGGTTAGGGGCAATCAGGCCAGCAGGGAAGAGCAGTTAGTGGTTATCAGGCCAGAAGGGGAGGGCAGTTAGGGCCGGCAGGGGAGGGCAGTTAGGGGGCAATCACTCTGGAAGGGGAGGACAGTAAGGAGGCAATCAGGTCTACAGGGTAGCAGTTAGGGGGTGATCAGGCGGGCAAGCAGAGGCAGTTAGGGGTGATCAGGCCTGCAGGGGAGCAGTTAGGGGCATCAGGCTGGAAGGCAGAAGCGATTAGGGGTGATCAGGCAGGGAGGCAGGCGAGCGGTTAGGACCCAGCGGTCCATGATTGCTAGTGGGATGTCCCCCGAGGGGTCCCGGATTGGAGATGGTGCAGGCCGGGCTGAGGGCACCCCCATGCATGAATTTCGTGCACCAGACCTCTAGTTATAACATAATCCTCAATAAAATAGTAAGAAGGAAGAAGCAGGTCTTTCTTAGCCTAATTCAAAAGCCAAAGTCAAATATATATTTTTTAGAGTAATAACAATAACAATAATAATTTTAAAATTTCCTTTTGGCAACAGGTAACATTACATAGTTATGATATGCAGCACTACACACACACACAAAAAAAAGATTAATATGTGACCTAAGGAAAGAATCCATGCAAAAATAGGTACCAATATATGACTCCCAAAACTTCTGGTATATGAAGTTGATAGAAGTACTGCATACTAGGGTACTAGGCATCCTAATATATAAAACCCAGGGTCTGTCACATCCGAAACGACTGGAGGGATGACCAAACACCAGGCTAGGGAGCTGAGGGAAAGTGAGCTAATCAATCGGTGCCAGCGGTGACTGGTGAGCAGCTGGAAGGTAGATTTCTTGGTCCCTCCTCCCGGCCCTCAGACTCCAATCAATTGGTGGTGGAGGCAGGGTGAAACTGGGGACTGGCTCCCTTAGTAGTCCTGCAGGTTCAGTCTGAAGAGGACAGGCCAGGCACAAATGGATCAGCGCTGCCAGCATGATCCCTACAGTGCTGCCGGCCTCCTGGAACTCAGTCTCGGGCACTGTGCCTGCTTCCCCTCCCTAGATACTCCACAAGGAAGAAAGGATACCGCCAGCAGCACCAGGGGTGAACAGCAGTGACTGCTCTCCCTATGCTTCCTCCAGGTCACTCAAGCCTGCCCCACTCCAGATGAAGTGTGATCACAGCACATGGAAAGAATGTAGTAAAAAAATAAAAACCGATGACCAAGCGACCAGAGGGACGACCAAACACCAGGCGCACTGTGTCCACTTACACAGCGCTAGGCACTTGAATGTGAGCAGACAGAAGGAAACAAGACCTTCAAGGCCTGTCCGCGCCCCAAGGTGGGTTTGCATTTAAAACCAAGTGGGGTGACGTCGGAACTACCCAAGTGCGCCCCCATCCCCTTCACCTGCCCAGATGCCTAGGGTACCCTTACAGCTGGGCTGAACTCTGCTCAATACTCCCTCACCCTGTGCGCGGTGACAACACAAAACTCTGTGCCAAGCCTGAGCAGGATTTGCGGCTGGGCTCCAGCAAACTGGCCGTGAAGGCATCCGTCCCGCCCCAGCACCCAGACCCAGGCTCCGGGCAAATGGACCCACATCTCGGCCGACCAGCCTGGGGTCTGGGTGGGCGGGCTCTGGGCAGAGACACCCCGATGGTGGCGCCTCACGACGGAGTTCCCCACTCCGGTCCGTCCTCCGCGGCAGTGCAGCACCAGCTCCCCATACATGGCTCTCCTTGCAGCCCGCAGCGTGGTTTGGAGCGGCAGCTCCAAGGCAACGGATGGCTCCACAGGGAGGGGTGCTCACGCTGGGAGCTCCCCTGCTCACTCGGCAATGGCTCCGTTCAACAGCAGCTCGCCCCCGCCCCGCGCTAGGTGATGGTTTGGTCCAGCACGGGTGCCCCTGGATGGCAGCTTGGATGGTGGTGGGGGCTGTGGCCTGCGCCCTGCGTGGAGGCCACGACTGGGAGGTGGAGGGTCTGGGTTGGCCCCGCCACCAAGCCATTGCAGAGTAGCCCAGTGCCGCCCAGTGGCCTGGACACCAGGCCTGACCGCCTCTCTGGTTTGGCCCAAACATCTGAAATTCGCATTAGTTGCCAGCTTAAGAAATTGGAACGTTCACGTAAAATCAGGATTCCCTACTTCTCTTTCCAAGGTGGCCGATTGGGCTACCAACCAAGGGTGGTCGGTGTCACTTCAACCCTAAGAGTAACCCCCAGCTTGGGGGTGTGGTGAGGAGGAAGCTATCCTTTCAGACAGCTCAGTTGTGTAAACTCCTGCTGACTGTGGCACAGCCCAACAGTGTGGCCACTCAACTGCAACACAGCACAGCCATGAAACAGTGCAACTGTTAAACGAGGCCCCTCTCCAGCTTTCCAGGGGGCTCCACCTGCTCCAACCCAGTGCACCCCACTCTGCCCTGAGTTGCCCAGTGCACCCCACTCTGCCCCAGTGAGAAAGCTTCAGTGTTTCAGCTCCAGCAGACAGAACACATCCCAGTGAAAAGGGGAAGTGTAGTCCTGGCCAGTGTTGCTCAGTGGATAGAGCCTCCACCTAAAGACTGAAGGGCCCAGAGTTCAATTCCTGGTCAGGGCACATGCCTGGGTTGTGGGCTTGATCCCCATTGTGGGGCATGCAGGAAGCAGCCAATCAATGATTTTCTCTCATCATTGATTTTTCTATCTCCCTACCTCTCTGAAATCAATCTATACTAATAAAAGGGTAATATGCTAATTAGACCAAACAACTTACGGACGACCTTCCGGATGTCCTTTTGGACAAAGCCCTGTGGTGGGGCCGAGGCAGAGGTGGTTAGGGGAGATCAGGCTGGCAGGGGAGAGCAGTTAGGGGGATCAGGCCGGCAGGCAGGTTAGCAGTTAGGAGTCAGCGGTCCCAGATTGTGAGAGGGATGTCCGACTGTCGGACATCCCCTGAGGGGTCCTGGATTGGAGAGGGTGCAGGTCAGGTTGCAAGACCTCCCTCCGCCCCCCCCCCCATGCACAAATTTCATGCACTGGGCCTCTAGTAAAATATAAAAGGACAATTTGTCTGTGTGAGTGTATGTGTAGTCAATTGAAGATTAATGATGCATAATTCATTTGGGTCCATAATTAACTCTTTAAAAATAGGAAAATCACTTGCCAAAACCGGTTTGGCTCAGTGGATAGAGCGTCAGCCTGTGGACTGAGAGGTCCCGGGTTCGATTCCGGTCAAGGGCATGTAACTTGGTTGCGGGCACATCCCCAGTGGGAGGTGTGCAGGAGGCAGCTGATCGATGTTTCTCTCTCATGGATGTTTCTGACTATCTATCCTTCTTCCTTCCTCTCTGTAAAATGTCAATAAAATATATTTAAAAAAAATAGGAAAATCACATCTTTTTTAATTTTTAATATTTTAATTACTTTTCCTAGGGGGTTTGGGGAACTAGGGAAAATCACATCTTACAGGGAACTGCAATCTCTTTCCCACACCTCTTCCAAGTTGCCTTTACATTCACATTTACTGGTGTTAGAATATGTAGCTAGTTAGATATTGAGGAAACGAAAGGATCCAGACATCTAATTAAGCTGGATTAACTAGGAAGGTGCAGCTTCACAGACACCCCTTAGGGACAGCTGCATCTTCCTCAGCCAAATGAAAAATTCCAGAATAGGTAGGAAAGCCAGCTTTCCAATCTTCCCAGGGAACAATCAGCCCCTTGCCATAGATTAACAGGGGAAGGGTTAAAACAGTAAGAGGGAAATTCCTTTGTTGGGCACTTGGGCAGTAGCAGCCAAATGGTGCAGGGAGAGGTCCTTCTACTGGGGCATGCACAGTAGAAGCCAGATGATGAAATAGAACTTTATAGGAAAAGGGTACAGATCCCTGGAAGATTGAGGAGAAGGATTGGATAGGAGGAGGACCCAGTACAATCCCACAAAAAAATTAATAATATTGGAAAGTTTTAAAGAAAGCCTGCTCTTTCCCAAGCCCAAGGAAATATAATAAAAATTTAACAAAGGTATGAGGTTCCTTCTTGCACTTTCTCATAACAGGCTCCTAAGCCTGGGTGTGGAAGCTGCAAGTGCCAAAGTGCAGTATGGAAAGGGGCCTGAATGGGAATAGAGACTGTGCTAAATATTACGTAGAGCATCGGATGGATGTCAGGCACAGCAACTCTGGGTTCTGGTCCTCCTCCTGGGATTGTTGAGGCAAGTATGGGTTTACAGCCCTAGAGGCTGGATTTCTTCCACAGAGAGAAGGAACTAAGCTGCCTGGTTGTGGATGAGTCAATGCGGCAGCCTCTTCAGGGGCATCTATGCCCTGTAAAACCTTCCATTCAATCTTGTCATTGCCAGCTGCCATGGAGGTCATGGTTTGATTCCTGGTCAGGGCACATGCCCGGGTTGTGGGTTTGATCCCCAGTGGAGAGTGAGTGGGAGGCAGCCGATCAATGATTCTCTCTCATCATTGATTTTTCTATTTCTTTCTCCCTCTGCCTTCCTCTATGAAATCAATAAAAATATATTTAAAAAAATATTGTCACTATATCTTAAATCCTCTCTGTATGAGTCCCCAAAATGCTTTTCTCATGACTTCACAAGAACCCATTTCCAGACCAGTCCAACAGACTAGCCTTGGTCCTGGTCCAAGTCAGACAACACTGATAACTATTTTACAAGGGAAGAGATCAGAATAAGGTCAAGTAGTTATAAGTATGATCATTTTGACTGGCTCAGTCTATACACACTGTGAAGTGAGAGACAACTGTCAAAATAATTCAAGGCAAAAAAAAATATTGCTTCAATTATCTGGCTATTTCAAATGAATGTGTTTTGAATGGAGTTACCTAATTGCTTCAATTTTTCACTACACTTTGGGTGGGGTGCCCCCAAGTTGCTAGGGTATTGAGCTGATGAATATGCCTACTCAAATCTATTTTCTCCCTTTCCTTTACCAACTTTACACTAGCCTGCCTTTTCAAGAATCAAGTCCTCAGCAGGAATTTTAGGTTGTGCCAAACTTAGAGATTTGAATTACAATGTGACCTTCAAGTGATTAATGCTATTGTTACAGGATTCCAGGGCAGGAGGAATAAGGAAACTGGGATAGGAAAGTCAAAACAAGGCCAAACAGTGTGGGCAATTTGCAGCCAGCTTGTAACTAACAAGCCATTATCTTCCCCAGCCAAGGACACGGAGGGAAAATGGTTAAAAACCTCCCTAATGAAAGAATGCAGAAAGGTATGGGGAAAGGGAAAAGAAAAAAGGGCAGTTTTACTCCCTAAGCAGAGAAGCCAGCAGTCTCAAGGCTTGGCAAGATAAAGTTGCCAGGTGCTTCTCATGATTTCTGGGAAGGCCACAACAAATTAAAAAAGAGACCTTGAGAATTAATCTGTATCAAAATAGTCAGAAGAGGGATTTTGAGACCCATAGACAAGGGGGCATACAACACCTTGGACCCGCACCCAACCTGCTCTTCAGATTAGCTGAGCCCATCTGTGTTTCATAAGCCAGATGTATAGGTTTGCTTGTTTTACTTTTTCAATAAAGGTGCATGCTTTAATAAATTGGCTTTTCACAACGCAGTCAAGGTATCTCGTATAAATTCATTTCTATGAGAAAACAAGGATCGAGGTTGAGGACAGCCCTCTCCTACTGACTCAGGCGGCTGCTTGGTAACAACTCTCTGGTGTCAGTGAGAGGTGCGTCTAACAGTGCTTTTCAGAATCCTCTGGAAATTTTAATAATCTCATAGGACTCTTTCATCTCTTATATTCTGTTAATGTTTTTGTCTCATCAAACTAAGATAAGAGATGTCTGGACAAACAGTAAAGCTTGGTCACTTATATCCATATAGCCAACATCCATGCAAATGCTGCTGGACACTGACAGTCTTTAGTGGGATCTTCGTGTCCATAGCTGCAGTCCCAGAAACAATCTTTATTTTACTACAGAGCCTTTCTAACTATGCCCTATTCTGAAAATTTGGCTGGGAAACCACCATCATTTTTGAGAGCAAAATATACCTTGTGTTTGCCCATACATACATTAAATTGTCTGTTGCTGGTTCTCCTGTAAAATATTTCCTCTCCACAGCAATGCCAGGCAAAGGAGATTGGCTGCAAGGAACAAGAGGAAAGTGAAAGCTGAAAGAATCTTGTGGAGTTGCCTATAAATGTCTAATACTTATTAAATGAAACCATCAAGCTGGTTTTCAAAGGGCTTTGTTTCAGAGACCTGTTAATGAGTTGAATTCATTTTCCATGCCAATTACTTGGAATCCAAGTTTCTACAGTAGCCTGCTGTTAGCCTCTCATGTAAACACTATCAACTACTTTTGTAGTTCTTCTTACAGAACCAAGCAGACTCAAAGCTGAACTAGGTTTCACTTGCAAATGGAAGACTATTGGTAGATTTTTCACCCTTGCTCTGGGAAAGTAGTCATCAAACAATCTCTCTCCCTTTTAGGTTTAACTTGTCCAAATAATATGCTAACAAACTTCTTGATGAGCTATAATCATATTGGTAGAATTTCCAGAACTGAGTTGACAGCCATATCTGTAAGTATTGTCTTAGCCATTAGAATCATTTGAATGTGGAGGGAAAATTAATGGACCCCAGCCTGCATTCAAATGACTTATGATGCTGTCTAAACAGATAGTTGAATATATGATCATTTTCCAAACTTCTTGTTTTATTTATAATTTTCTCTAGGTTAGGTTTAAGTGCCAGATTTATAAAAAAAGAAAAAATACAAATTCTCTTATTTTCTGCCCTATTTTCAGACCATGAGACCCAAAGTTTGAAATACTTTTTCTTATTACAAAGAAGGGGCCCAGTGCATGAGTTCGTGCATCTTGAAAGGAACTGTGGGCCACGAGGCTGCTGTGGGCACAGGGGCAGGTCTTGTTCCATCCTCCCCACCCCAGCCTGGCCCCTTGCTCCTCATCCCCCCACCATTCCCTTTCTGCCGACAGCCCAGCTCCTGCTGCGGCCACTCCCATGTGCTGACAGCGCGCAGGCCATAGGCAGCAGGTGCTAGCAGCAGTTCTGGCGCCGGCTGCAGTGAGAGTGGGGCCATCGCCAACAATGGGTACAAGAGGTAGCTGCTGGCCCCAATCACCCCTCAGGAGCAGGGGGAGGTGGAGAAGCCTTGAGGGGTGATAGGGGCTGGCAGCCACTGCTCACACCCACTGACGGCGCTGAGTGATTGGGGCCAGCACCTGGTTCCAGCAGCGGGTGCGAAAGGGGTCAGCACAGGCAGCAGGTGCGAACGCTGGGCAGGACTGCAGCGCATGGGAGCAAAGTATTTTCAGTAAGCCACCAGAGGCTCTCCCCGATGACAGTGACTGGCACCCTGCCTTGGTCTGGTGCCCCCACTCACCTGCTTTACTATCCCACCATGGCCAATGCCCACCATGTTCCACGCTCTGCTGCCAACGCCTGCCATGTTCCACGCACATCCCCTGGTGGTCAGTGCACATCATAGTGACCGGTTGTTCAGTTGTTCTGCTGTTCAGTCTATTTGCATATTAGGGTTTTATATATATAGATTCATGAAACTTATGTAATTTACCATCCCTTGTTATCTGCAATTTCACTTTCAATGGTTTTAGCTATCCATGGTAAACCATGACCTGAAAATATTAAGTAAAATTTCCAAAAATAAACAATTCTTAAGTTTTAAATTGTATGCTATTCTGAATAACATAATAAAATCTCATGTCACTCCAATACATTCTGCCTAGGATGTGAGTGATCCCTTTGTCCGGTATATTCAGCTGTATATGCTACCTGCCCTGCTCATTAGTCACCAGTTATCAGATTGTTTATAAGAGACAGACCACATTCACATATCTTTTATAACTCTTCTATTTTATTCATAGTTATTGTTATCTCTCACTGTGCCTGATTTATAAATTAAATTTTATCAGAGATATGTATCTATAGAATAAACAAAACATAAACATATAGTTTGGTATTATCTGAGGTTTCAGGAAATCACTGGCATTTTAACAGGGATCCCCAATGGATAAGATGGCACTACTATATTTCTTTTCTACTGGATATGATGAAAACATCCAGAATTGTGTGTAATTTATAGTTGATTTGGTGTATTTTTTTAGAGTTCAAAAACTTACAAGGAATCATAATGACGTAGTAAAATGTACTTTTCAAAGAATTTCCCCAATGCCTTAAATGATCAACATGACTGTAGAGTGGATCATGACAAAAAAAATGGCAATAATTATTTTCCTTTGATGAAATATAACATTACTGAACTTGCTTTTCAGAATTGTCATGTTAGACAGCTATGTATTGGTAAATTTTACATTCTGATTCATGGTCATACTCCCAGTGCAGTGGTATAAAGCTCCTCACTCAGAAGGGGGTCCAGTCCTTATGTTTAATGTTCTGAAGTTGCCATCTTAAAATTCTTAGTAAATTTATATTTAAATTGTGGGGGTTTTTTTACATCAAGTTCAAAAATACAATGGAACATGTGACAGGACTTTGGAGCCTAGTCTCACATGTAACCCTTCCTCTCATTGCATCTTTGCCTCCTAGGATAACTTCTCAGTACCCATGGCTGCAGAGCAACTACTGCTGCCTTCTGCCCCCTGTGGAAAAAGTAGAGTCATAGACTGGGGCATGGTGTCAGCCATTCCTGCCCTGGAATGACAGTATCATGGCCTTGGTGAGTGAGCCTCTGCTCATCCACCACTCTCAATCAACTTCTGGGATCTGTCAGTCACTGTGGGAAAGAGAGATGCCTTGCTCAACTTCTTTTCTACCTCTGGAAGGGCTTGGTATGTTTATGCAGTGGTTGGCAGGAGGAAGAACACAGCAGATGATGGACATGCATGAAGTAGTGGGCAGGCCTCTGGTTTGTAGTTAGCCAACAAGTATCCTCATCCCTGAGTGACTGCATTATTAGAAATAAAATAAAATGCACTATGACAGGTCAAGAGCGACCATGAAAAGGAAGGAAAAAAGCTTTACAATATTTTTTTGGCTTTTAGAATGGAGGTCTTACATTTTAATTTTGTACTGCAACCTACAAATATGCAGCCAGTCCTGATAGGGGGTTAGTCAATTAACCAATTTTAGGTGGCAATCGAAGTGGCCTACTGGAAAACTATGACAACGTTAAAAGGATTTCCTAATTTGAGCATGCTGTGATAGCTCAAACCATATGTAGAGTTCAAGAAATTTGGATATGAGATAACTCTGTCAATTACTTCACTCTTTGATTGTGAAGAAGTCTCCATATTCTCTGACCCTCAATTTTTTCATTACTAAAATGAGAAAATTATCTTCTGTGTTTTTAAGACCCTTCCAATGTTAAAATTCTGTGCTTTCTGTGATGTTATTAGAAATATTTTTTCTTTCAGATAGTATAGTAATTATATTACTTTTATATCAGTGGTTCTCAACAGGGACAATTTTGCTTCCAATGGAATATTTGACAATATTTTGCTTGTCACATTGGGGCAGGGGTTACTACTGCCATCTAGCAGATAGAAGTGGGAATGCTGGTAAACATATTAAAATGCACAAGGCAGACCCCCACCCCCTATGTCAAATAGTATTCCAGCTTAAAATGTCAATAATGCCAAGGTTGAAAATTTTAGTAAGACATACTATCACTTTGGATTCAGATTAATTAATTTCCCATTTTTTCTTAACAATGGGTTAAGGCCTGCTAATGATAGAATTATGAGACAATAACCAAATCAAAACTGAAGAGATGTTGACTAAAGTTGTTATTGGATATTCTACAATGTCATTATAATTTTAGATATTTTACAACAGCATATTGTACAATTATCCCAAACAAACTTACAAACTAATTCTTGGAATGTTTGGCAGCAATTTAAAAGAAAAAAAAAAGGACATGAAAGGATATAATCCCTTTCAGAAAGAATTAGGGCGCTGGGAAGGTATTTGAGCATTCTATATTGGCCCCTCTTGCTTTTTGTGCCAAGAGGGACCCTCTTCTCACAATCCAATTGCCCTCAGCTGTTGCCTGAGCTTTCTGTTCATGCTGAGCTTGAAGCCTCGTGGTGGCTGGTACCATGGATCTGTCTCTCGCCCAATCGTGTGAGCTGGGCCCTTCCTGGAGAAGAAACCTGAGTTCCCTGAGATATGTGATCATGCTGGGGCCCCACCAGCAGGTCAGGGGATCCCAAGGCAGGTGCTGGGCGGAGGCCACGGGGACATAGGCTACCAAGGAGACAGAACTGAACCTCACATCACCCTGCTTGGCCCCGGAGGATGGCAGGTTAGCCAGAGACGGGTAAGATTCCTCAGGGAAGGAACAACCTAAGACAGGCACAGCCGCAGAGGGGCCATCAGGAGAGAACTTGGGGATCAACAGAGGTGGGGAACAGACCCTCACCCCCGCAACCTTGCAGGGGCCTGAAACCTCACCCCGTCTGAGGGAGGTCTCCTGCTCCCATAGCTGCTTTGCTTCCAACGCCCAGCTCAGATCGGGACACAGGTGACAGACAGTGACTTGGCCGACAGCAGCTGCCCTATATCTAAATCCAGCCTAGCACCAGGAATGCTCAGGGCCTACTCAAGAATGCAAATAATCTTTTCCACTAATATTTACAGGGTAAACTAAGATGGTTGGTAGAGTATTAAATTTGACAGTAAAATAATAATCAAGTTTTCAAATTAATTTAAATAGGCTAATTGAAATAAGTGAATATTCAAGAAAATTTAATTATACTGGACAAAAAGCTGTTCCTAAAGTGGTAACTAAAATTTCTATTGGTAGTTCATCTCAAGGTAAAATTCCTGAACATACAATGAAACTAAAGCAGTCATATTTTTGAGCAAAAAATTAAAATTTAAAGTTATCAAGACTGTATTATAAAATTTACAAAAGCCTCCATTAATCAAAAAAGGGGGGATAGTAGGGTAATATCATGTAAGGAAAAATATCCTATAAGTAAATTACATTTAGAAAACTTTTACTTTACAAAATTAGTTTTCATTTGTAATGCTAACAGCAGGACACCCATGAAAAACACACATGGTGTCTAAACAAGACAAAGGAAAATCATTTGGGCAAAAATAAAAAGGATCCCAAATCAATTATATAGAAAAGATTCCTTTATTAACTTTTGGTCGAGAATATGTTTGTATATTTTCAGAAAACAACTCCAAGACCATGTGGATTCCTGCAATAGAGAGGAATTGACAGGTCTGCTCCAACCATGAAGACAAGAGGAGAAACAGTCCAGAGATGGAAGACGCTGACGACGCCTTGCCACGCTAGCAGTCAGCAGCTGTGTGATGCAGCAGGTTGCCTAGGACCAAACCAGAGAGGGTCGGACCTGCATTGCCACCATGTGCCCACCATCCAGATATCATTGCTGACATGTACACTTAAGGAACTGTTTTACATTGAAACGGGGAATCAGAATGGTTGGACATTGAAATTGGGACTCAAACATTTTTTGTTATTATACGTTTATTTCTAGTCTGCAGAGGCAAGATTTTTTAAAGGAAAGAAAAGGGGAAAAAATAGATACAGAGGCAAAGAAGCATTGAACAGACTGTCAAACTACAGCGGGAAGGCAGAGGAGGTGGGGGGGGGGCTGTAAGAGATCAACCGAAGGACTTGTACACATGCATATAAGCATAACCAATGGATAAAAGGCACTGGGGGGGGCAGGTAAAGGCATGTACTGGGGGGAAGGGGAGGCCGGGGCGAGGTCAATGGGGAAAAAAAAGGAGACATATGTATTACTATTTGTAATACTTCAAACAATTAAAAAAACAAATAAATAATTAAAAAAAATAAAGTTGTTATTGGAGCCTGATGTCTAGAAATGGGAACATATGTCTTCTGTAATCTTTTGTTTGCCAAGGTAGAAAAAGAATGAATAAAAGTAGTTATAAAAGTCTCTTACACATAACATGCAGAAGCATAAAAAGTTAGGGCTTCATTCTTGGACTAATTATTGAGCAATTTTTTGACTGGTGAACTTTATTGTATTGGTGGAATGTTGAAGATGACGATTTCTTTTCAGCTACCATATTTTTACACAGGAAATAAGCAGAGACCTTTCTATCAGAGCTAGTCATCATTATCATTAATAAACTGTGGAAATACAATAAGGATGCTACTAGTTAACTCCAAGATTTATTTATCCATTAATTAATGCATTCACTCATTCAATATTTTTATTAAATTATCATTTTCCATGCTTTCAAATAATAATTATTAATAATTATTTTTAAAAAACCTACATAGACATTCATTTGCATTCTAATAGTTGTAGTAAGACATACACAAATAACTAAACCAAAATTTAACTAATAATGTGTAGCCACAAAGCAGTATGAAATAAGTGCCATAGGTTGTAAAAAAAATGAGAGGAGAAACCAAGATGGCGGCATAGGTAAGCACCTAAACTGCTGCCTCGCACAACAATTTCAAAACTACAACTAAAAGACAGAACGGACACCATCCAGAACCACAGGAAAGCTGGCTGAGTGGAAATTCTACAACTAGAAGGAAAGAGAAAAGCTCGCAGAGAATTGGAGGTACGGCAAAGGGTCTTTGTGCGTGCAGGGAGGAAGGGCGGCTGAGAGCCTGGCTGACTTTCTCTGGCGGAAGGGGGAAGGAAGCCCCCAACTTCACTGAACCACAGTTCTGACTGCACTGAACACCAGTTCCGGGTGGAACCCCGTGGACCCAGGCTCATACAGGGGGAGTCTGGACTGTCAGGTAGAGAGAAAGGCACCCGGAGACTCGGAGACCCAGGGAAGACCCGGGGGAGCCCCGGTGGGCAGGGGTCTGGAGGCGCTCACGTCAGTGTGCACAAAGACTGCGGAGGTTGCCACAGGCTTTCCCTAGCAGAAGGAAGTCCAAAGCTCCTGACTGCACTGAGCCCCAGTTCTGATTGCACTGAATCCCAGTTCCAGGCGAGCCCCTGGGGACCCACGCTCTTGCGGGGGGGAATCTGTACTCTCGGGCGGAGACTCGGGAGCCGGGGAAGGCAGAGGTCTGCAGGTGCGCATGCGCGCAAGGGCAAGGCTGACGGGAAGCCAAGACTGTCTGCTCTGCCCTGAGACTCCACCCCATCCAAGCTGAGCACAGAGGCTTTTGCAATTTGGCAAGTCTAATCCTATAAGGCTGTCTCCAGCACCTAAAATCTGCCAGAGTAGACACAGCTGATCCTCACAGCCAATTGTCCTGCAGGTCAATTCCTCCCAGTGATACCAACAACAATCAAGACTTAACTACAACAAGGCTGTACACACAGTCCACAAAGGGGTGCACCAAGAGTGTCCACCTCAGGTTAACTGGGGAGGCCGACCCACTGGGCCATATAGGAAACCTAGCACACAAAGCTACCCTACTGACTCAGGGAATCAATGAAAATGCAACGACAAAGAAACAGATCACAAACAAAAGAAATGGAAAAAAACAAACGACTGGATATAGAATTCAAAACCACAGTTATAAGACTTTTCAAGAATATCCTAGAAAAGGCCGATAAATATAATGAGACCCTCGAAGATATGAAAAAGGACCAAATAGAAATTAAACATACACTGACTGAAATAAAAAATATTATACAGAATCCCAACAACAGACTAGAGGAACACAAGAATCAAGTCAAAGAATTGAAATACAAAGAAGCAAAAAACACTCAACCGAAAAAGCAAAAAGAAATAAAAAATCCAAAAAGTTGAAGATAGTGTCAGAAGCTTCTGGGACAACTTCAAGCGTACCAACATCAGAATTATGGGGGTGCCAGAAGAAGAGAGAGAGCAAGATACTGAAAAACTATTTGAAGAAATAATGACTGAAAACTTCCCCCACCTGGTGAAAGAAATAGACTTACAAGACCAGGAAGTGCACAGAACCCCAAACAAAAGGAATCCAAATAGGACCACACCAAGACACATCATAATTAAAATGCCAAGAGCAAAAGACAAAGAGAGAATATTAAAAGCAGCAAGAGAAAAACAGTTAATTACCTACAAGGGAGCACCCATACGACTGTCAGCTGATTTCTCAACAGAAACTATGCAGGCCAGATGGGAGTGGCAAGAAATATTCAAAGTGATGAATAGCAAGAACCTACAACCAAGATTACTCTACCCAGCAAAGCTATCATTCAGAATTGAAGGTCAGATAAAGAGCTTCACAGATAAGAAAAAGCTAAAGGAGTTCATCAACACCAAACCAGTATTATATGAAATGCTGAAAGGTATTCTTAAAGAAGAGGAAGAAGAAAAAAGTAAAGATAAAAATTATGAACAACGAATACATATCTATCAACAAGTGAACCTAAAAATCAAGTGAATTAAAAACCTGATGAACAGAATAATCTGGTGAATATAATAGAATCAGGGGCATAGAAAGGGATGGACTGATAATTCTCAGGGGGAAAGGGGTATGGGGGGCGGTTCAGGAAGAGACTGGACAAAAATCATACACCTATGGATGAGGACAGTGGGGGGGAGGTAAGGGCAGAAGATGGGGTGGGAACCGGGTGGAGGGGAGCTATGGGGGGAAAAGGAGAAACAATTGTAATAATCTGAATAAAGATTTGTTAAAAAAAAAAATGAGAGAGAGCCCTAACCGGTTTGTCTCAGTGGATAGAGTGTTGGCCTGCGGACTGAAGGGTCCCAGGTTTGATTCCGGTCAAGGGCATTTACCTTGGTTGCTGGCACATACCCAGTAGGGGGCGTGCAGGAGGCAGTTAATCGATGTTTCTCTTTCATTGATGTTTCTAACTCTCTATCCTTCTCCCTTCCTCTCTGTAAAAAATCAATAAAATATATTTTTAAAAAATGAGAGAGAGAGAGATATATATCTTTAGGAGTTAAGGGAAGAGAAAGGCTGTTTTTGACTAAAGTGGTCAGGAATTCTTTGTGCAATAGGTTATTATTGACCTGGATTTTACTCATATAGTAGAATTTGGATAACTGTATTATCTTTTTTTTTTAAGAATTTTTTTTAAAATATATTTTATTGATTTTTTACAGAGAGGAAGGAAGAGTGATAGATAGTCAGAAACATCGATGAGAGAGAAACATCGATCAGCTGCCTCCTGCACACCTCCCACTGGGGATGTGCCCGCAACCAAGCTACATGCCCTTGACCGGAATCGAACCTGGGACCCCCCAGTCCGCAGGCTGACGCTCTATCCACTGAGCCAAACCGGTTTTGGCTGTATTATCTTTATTATAGTGAATACCCAAGTGAAGAAGGTACAAAATCCAAATCCATTATTAGAATCAGAATCTGTAATGAGATGATATATACACAGGGATTTGGGGAATGTAAATATTGGAAACCCAATTCATAGTACTTTGACCCAAAAGAGCAGTTTATATTTAGGGTCCTGGGTATTTCATAGAAACCAAAGACAGAAATTAAAGAAAGAAAAATGAGGCATGTTAGCAGAAAGAAGCAGATACTAGGGGAGTGTTCTGATTTACTTTCAGGCTCTGTTTCCAGTGGTTCCTGAAACCCAACTAAATTTCCTCTGAATACCCAAAACTGATTGGGGCATTACTTGGTTTTGTGCTCACCCTAAATTAATCAACTATAGCTGGATATGGCTATACACACGGTACTCCCAGCACTCTCAGCTCTTATGAATGGAGTTAGAGTGGGGTGGCAAAGTCCAGAATGAAAGCATTCTGCAGGAATAGGGAGAAATATACTTGGAAAAAGGGGCCCACCAGTTATATTTCATTCTAAGACATTCTTTTTTTAAAAGAAATATATTTTATTGGTTTTTTTACAGAGAGGAAGGGAGAGGGATAGAGAGTTAGAAACATGGATGAGAGAGAAACACCGATCAGCTGCCTCCTGCACACCCCCTTCTGGGGATGTGCCCGCAACCATGGTACATGCCCTTGACCGGAATCGAACCTGGGACCCTTCAGCCTGCAGACCGACACTCTATCCACTGAGCCAAACAAGCTAGGGCCTAAAACATTCTTATAGTCTCATCTAACCCCCTTAATTATTAAATAACATACTTTACATTTGTAAAGTGACATATGCCAACCAGTGTGTACACCCATGAATTGTCTCACCTGAACTTCAACAGTCTTATGAGGAATATTATTTAACTAGAGGCCCGGTGCATGAAATTCGTGCACAGGGTGTGGGGCGTGTCCCTCAACCCAGCCTGCACCCTCTCCAATCTGGGACCCCTAGAGGGATGTCCGACTGCCCGTTTAGGCCCGATCCCCCTGGGATCCGGCCTAAACCGGCAGTCGGACATCCCTCTCACAATCCAGGACTGCTGGCTCCCAACTGCTCGCCTGCCTGCCTTCCTGATTGCCCCTAACCGCTTCTTCCTGCCAGCCTGATCACACTCTAACGCAGCCGTGGGCAAACTTCGGCCCGCGGGCCAGATCCGGCTGTTCTATCCGGTCCTCTTGCTCTCCCCTCCGCTCCTTTACTTTGAATTTATATTAGTTCACACAAACACTCCATCCATGCTTTTGTTCCGGCCCTCCAGTCCAGTTTAAGAACCCATTGTGGCCCTCGAGTCAAAAAGTTTGCCCACCCCTGCCCTAACCGCTCCCCTGCCAGCTTGATTGATGCCTAACTGCTCCCCTGCCAGCCTGTTTGCCCCTAACTGCCCTCCCCTGAAGGCCTGGTCACCCCTAACTGCCCTCCCCTGCAGGCCTGGTCCCCCCCAACTGCTCTCCCCTGCAGGCCTGGTCACCCCCAACTGCCCTCCCTTGCTGGCCATCTTGTGTCCACATGGGGGCAGCCATCTTTGACCACATGGGGGCAGCCATCTTGTGTGTTGGAGTGATGGTCAATTTGCATATTACTATTTTATTAGATAGGATTGCCACAATAATTGTACATGAATAAATTCAGTCTTAAAAAGGTAAAAATAACTTGATCAAGGTACTATACAAATATGATGTCAGGGGACCAAGATAAAAATGGATACTCTGACTCAATGACTGCACAATAATTCTGCCTTAAACATTTTTGTGAGATAGTTGTAAGGCCAATTTCATGGGCATATGCCAGTACATTAACACAAGGCCATATGCTAAAAATGTTCCCCCATGCTTGGGGTTTAATGGTTTGAGGTCTTTGTCTTGAAATTCTTAACTTATTTATCCTTGAGTATATGTTTTCTAATTGATCTCCAATGGAGAAATGGAACATGTGCTAGGGGCTTGCAGTCTTGGCTCACATGCAACCCAACCTCATCCCATCTATCTACTTCCCTATGAATATATTTGTGCCTGAGAGACTGTATCATTCAATAGCAAATAAAAATAACATGTCAGATTGTGGAAGAGACTTCAGAAGAAAAGAAAAAGTTTTTTTTATTTTATTATCTTTAACAGCACTTTCCCCCTACCTTTTGAACAAGGGGCCATGCATTTTTATTTTTGCATTGGGCACTGAAAATTACTAGTATGTTGTTAGCCCAGAATAGTTAAGAATGTGTCAATGGGCTTTGCAGACGCCGCCACTCCGAAGCCGCTCGTGATCAGCCATGGTGAACCCTACCGTGTTCTTCGACATCGTCGTCGATGGCGAGCCCTCGGGCCGCGTCTCCTTCGAGTTGTTTGCAGACAAAGTTCCAAAGACAGCAGAAAACTTCTGTGCTCTGAGCACTGGGGAGAGAGGATTTGGTTACAAAGACTCCTGCTTCCACAGGATCATCCCGGGATTTATGTGCCAGGGTGGTGACTTCACACACCATAATGGCACAGGTGGCAAGTCCATCTATGGGGAGAAATTTGAGGACGAGAACTTCATCCTGAAACATACAGGCCCTGGCATCCTGTCCATGGCAAATGCTGGGCCTAACACAAACATCTCCCAGTTTTTCATCTGCACTGCCAAGACCGAGTGGTTGGATGGCAAGCATGTGATCTTCGGCCAGGTGAAAGAAGGCATGGATATTGTGACGGCCATGGAGCACTTTGGGTGGAGGAATGGCAAGACCAGCAAGAAGATCACCATTGCTGACTGTGGATAACTCTAATAAATTTGACTTGTGCTTTATCTTTACCACCAGACCATTCCTTCTGTAGCTCAGGAGAGCACCCCTTCACCCTGATTTGCTTGGAATGTTCCATAATCTTTGTGCTCTTGCCAGTTTATTGGGTTCCATAATTTCCTTACCCCTTCCCAGTCTAGCTGGATTGCAGAGTTAAGTTTATGATTATGAAATAAAAACTAAACCGTTGTCTGTCAAAAAAAAAAAAAAAAAAAAAAAAAAAAAAAAAAAAAAAAAAGAATGTGTCAATGACCAAATAGAGTTTCTGTGGTCCAAAGCTAAATTCCTAATAAAAGGAGAAGCACACTATACATAGTTTAAAATCTCAGATCCCTATTCAAGAAAAAAGTAAGTAATGCCAACAGATATGATTAAAGCAGGTGTATTATGTCCAATTACATAACTCTCCAGAAGCATCACAGCTTAATAATTTTGAGGGCATATTCTAGAACCAAATACCTTAGTTCACATCCTATCTTATTCTTTTATGTGTGTCCTTGAGCAACTTTGTTAACATCTCTGTTGTCACTTCCTTATCTATAAGAAGGATGAAGATGATAATGACACATATTTATAGGATTATTAGGAGAATTAATTGAGTAGACGTACTATGTAAATATATATACTTTATGTAAAATATGCTTTGAATATTGCCTGGTACTTAAATAAATAGAAAATGTTGTTATTCTGAGTAGCTATGGAGTCAACATATGAGGCCAATTCTACCGCATAATTAATAAATGTTATCATAGAGCTTGTATCCAAAAAAATACTATTGACCTCAAATTTGAAGTTTATATATCTCATTTCTAAAAGCTTACTAAAAATGTTTTTTCCCCAGAAAGAATGTTTCCAATGTTTTAATAAGTCATAGTATACACTGTTTAAGATAATAAAATTTTAATTAATGAAGTAATAACAAATGAACTGTGTGGAGCATGTTCAATTTTGAAAACTTTTTGGACTCCAAGGGAAAATATTTAATTTAGATTGAACTTTAGTAGCAGGTTCAGCACATAGGGCTTTAATAATTTTCTGTGTTTATTCTTGCAGCCCAAGATGCCATGACTATAAATGTACACAGGAAATATCATTGCTTAAATTAAATTAGATGAGTTAAACATTTAGCATAGTTTCTGGCATAAATTAGATGCTCAATAAATTATAACTATTATCATCCTATATAATAAAAGGGTAATATGCAAATTGATCCTAAGGGTGGACCAAACAGGAACAACTGATTGCTATGACACACACTGACTACTAGGGGGCAGATGCTCAATGCAGGAGCTGCCCCCTGTTGGTCAGTGAACTCCTACAAGGGGAGCTCCTGATGGCTGTGAGTGCAGTGGTGGTGGTGGGAGCATTTCCCACCTCCTCGGTAGTGCTAAGGATGTCCAACTGCAGGGAATGGGTCTAAGCCAGGGGTGGGCAAACTTTTTGACTCGAGGGCCACAATGGGTTCTTAAACTGGACCGGAGGGCCCGAACAAAAGCATGGATGGAGTGTTTGTGTGAACTAATATAAATTCAAAGTAAAGGAGCGGAGGGGAGAGCAAGAGAACCCTCCGCTCTTTTGGCTCCGCAGGCCGGATAGAAGAGCCAAACGGGCCGGATCCGGCCCGTGGGCCGTGGTTTGCCCACGGCTGGTCTAAGCCTTCAGTTGGACATCCCCCAAGGGCTCCTGGGCTGCCAGAGGAATGACTGACTGCCAGCTTAGGCCCAATACACCAGGGAACAAGCCTAAGCTGGCAGGTGGACATCCCCCGAGGGGTCTTGGACAGTGAGAGGGTGCAGGCCAGGCTGAGGGACCCCTCTGAGTGCACAAATTTCATGCACCCAGCCTCTAGTTAGTATTGAAGTCTGCTGAAACCTCAGTAACTAAGATGCAATTCAGCTCTCTGACCACTGGGTCATCTCTTGAGAGTGATTGAAACTGAAGCTCTTTTAAAAGATTCCAGATCATCCATTATCATGCTACATTTTATGGCTGAATAAATCAGTGGCTATTACCTTTTGGAGAAGAACGTAAAGAAAGGAATGTTATGAGAAAGGTCACAGATGTGAATTTTATGAACAGTTTTATGAAAATGCCATTAGGTGGCAACATTAGTTCACAAAGTTGTTCTGCTATTTAGTACTATTACCTACAGGTGCTAACTTGCAGTGTAAAATTATAGAAACATAGACTCCCAGAGCTTCAAGAGCCTGTGAAAACATACAACACAATGTAAGGCACACAGAAGTTACTCAATAATTGCTAGAATCCTTGTCCCTTTCCTTTGAGATTGTATAGTTCAACCCCCAATTTTGCAAATGAAAAAATGAGAGATGACTTGCTAAGTTTATACAGGTAATTTTCTGATTAAGTAGGAACTGAGATGCCTACAAAATGTCTCAAATCACTCAGCTTATGTTCTTCACCGTTTTGAAAAAAACAACAACATTGAATCTGGAGGTCAGAGCTTGGAATATATAACAACATGAATAATGAGATGTCCTTTTCCTCTTAAAAGCAAAGCAACCAAAAGCAACCTATACAACGCATAGCAATTCCACCCTGTGAAGAAAAGCCTCTGCCCCAGCAAATCTATCCCACTTCTCTCCAGTCTGCTAAACAATATTCCATGCAAGGAAATATCTAAAATAATCATACACACTCCTAGAGCCAGAAGAGGTTTTATCCAAACTTTTCCCCCAAACAAGAATTCCTTTTTAACCATCCCTAATGGGTTTTATCTTCTACAAGCTAAAATTTTCAGCTCTTTCAGCAATTCTTTTTATGATCATTTTCTGAAACTTCCAAAGGTACTGTAATTAAGCAGTCAGTATTGATGTACGCAGTTGTAATAGATTGGATTATTGGTCTTGATGTTTCACTTACTTGTTAATAGAATTATACATGCATACACTTTGACAGGTACATTCGTAGTATCCTCCCAATATGGGTGTTATATACTTGCCCTTGTGATTTGCTTTGGTCAATAAAATGATATTAGAAATGCCCGGAGTTGTTTAAAATATATGGGCATTATTTGGGGTGTCCTACTGTGACCTGTCATAATAAATGTATGCCCTAATCGTGCATGAAAAAAAATGAGGAACATATTTAAATCCAATTTATGGTGTATCCAAGTCCAATTAATCCGGAGTCTAAGTCAGAAGCTTGGCAAAGACCCATGAGTGAAAAATATAAATGTTTGGGTTGCAATTCATTGTGTTTTGGGGGTGGTTTATTACATAGTATTATTGAAACAGTAGTCAACCAAGAATCCCTATGGCTGACTACTTAGCAGAACTACAGTTATTTAGAATCTAAGAATGATGTAGGCTAGTAGATTTCTTTATTCTCTTTATTTAATGTTTCCATTAAAGAAGGCACTTTGTTTCTTTTTTTTTAAATAAATCTTTATTCAGATTATTACAACTATTTCTCCTTTTCCCCCCCATAGCTCCCCTCCACCAATCTCCCACCCCACCTTCTGCCCTTACCTACCCCCCACTGTCCTCATTCATAGGTGTATGATTTTTTTCCAGTCTCTTCATGAACCCCCCATACCCCTTTCCCCCTGAGAATTATCAGTCCACTCCCTTTCTATACCCCTGATTCTATTATATTCACCAGATTATTCTGTCCCTCAGGTTTTTAATTCACTTGATTTTTAGGTTCACTTGTTGATAGATATGTATTTGTTGTTCATAATTTTTATCTTTCCTTTTTTCTTCTTCCTCTTCTTTAAGAATACCTTTCAGCATTTCATATAATACTGGTTTGGTGGTGATGAACTCCTTTAGCTTTTTCTTGTCTGTGAAACTCTTTATCTGCCCTTCAGTTCTGAATGATAGCTTTGCTGGGTAGAGTAATATTGGTTGTAGGTTCTTGCTATTCATCACATTGAAAATTTCTTGCCACTCCCATCTGGCCTGCATAGTTTCTGTTGAGAAGTCAGCTGACAGTCGTATGGGTGCTCCCTTGTAGGTAATTAACTGTTTTTCTCTTGCTGCTTTTAATATTCTCTCTTTGTCTTTTGCTCTTGGCATTTTAATTATGATGTGTCTTGGTGTAGTCCTCTTTGGATTCCTTTTGTTTGGGGTTCTGTGGGCTTCCTGGACTTGTAAGTCTATTTCTTTCACCAGGTGGGGGAAGTTTTCGGTCATTATTTCTTCAAATAGGTTTTCAGTATCTTGCTCTCTCTCTTCTTCTGGCACCCCCATAATTCTGATGTTGGTATGCTTGAAGTTGTCCCAGAGGCTTCTTACATTATCTTCAACTTTTTGGATTTTTTTTTTTTTTGCTTTTTGCTTTTTCGGTTGAGTGTTTTTTGCTTCTTTGTATTTCAATTCTTTGACTTGATTTTTGTGTTCCTCTTGTCTGTTTTTGGGTCTCTGTATAATATTTTTTATTTCAGTCAGTGTATGTTTAATTTCTATTTGGTCCTTTTTCATATCTTCGAGGGTCTCGTTATATTTATCGGCCTTTTCTAGGATATTCTTGAAAAGCCTTATAACCGTGGTTTTGAATTCTATATCCAGTCGTTTGTTTTCCTCCATTTCTTTCGTTTGTGATCTGATTCTTTGACGCCGCATTTTCACTGATTCCCTGAGTTGGTAAGGTAGATTTGTGTGCTAGGTTTCCAATTTGGCCCAGTGGGTCTGCCTCCCCAGTTAACCTGAGGTGGACACTCTTGGTGCACACCTTTGTGGACTGTGTGTACAGCCTTGTTGTAATTAAGTCTTTATTGTTGTTGGTATCACTGGGAAGAATTGACCTCCAGGCCAGTTGGCTGTAAGGATCAGCTGTGTCTATGCTGGGAGAAGTTCGGTGCTGGAGTCAGCCTTATAGGATTAGACTTGCCAAATTGCAATAGCCTCTGTGCTCAGCTTGGATGGGGTGGAGTCTCAGTCTTGGCTTCCCGTCAGCCTTGCCCTTGCGCGCACGTGTGTGCCTTCAGACCTCTGCCTTCCCGGCTCCCGAGTCTCCGCCCGAGAGTCCAGACTCTCCCCACTAGAGCGTGGGTCCCCAGGGGCTCGCCTGGAACTGGGGTTGACTGCAGTCAGAACTTGGGCTCACTGCAGTCAGAACTGGGGCTCAGTGCCGTCAGGAGCCTCTGACTCCCTTCCACTAGGGAAAGCCTGTGGCAACCTCTGCAGCCTTTGTGCGCACTGGCGCGTGCGCACTTTCAGTCCTCCGCCTTCCCCGGCTCCCGAGTCTCCACCCGAGAGTCCAGACTACCCCCACAAGAGCGTGGGTCCCCAGGGGCTCGCCCGGAACTGGGGTCCAGTGCAGTCAGAACTGGGGTTCAGTGCGGTCGGGGGCTTCCTTCCCCCTTCCGCCAGAGAAAGTCAGCCAGGCTCTCAGCCGCCCTTCCTCTCTGCACGCACAAAGACCCTTTGTCGTACCTCCAATTCTCTGTGAGCTTTTCTATTTCCTTCTAGTTGTAGAATTTTCACTCAGCCAGCTTTCCTGTGGTTCTGGATGGTGTCCGTTCTGTCTTTTAGTTGTAGTTTTGAAATTGTTGTGGGAGGCAGCAGTTTAGGTATTTACCTATGCCGCCATCTTGGTTTCTCCTATCAAGAAGGCACTTTGAATGTGTAAAAGATTTTAGTTTTATATCTTTCTTTTTTCATAGAGGTATGATTGACATATAAAACTGTACATATTTAATCTATATAGATAATAGAGAAATATGCTAATTAACCAGGAAGCTGTAAGGGGTCGACCAGACAGGAGGAGGTTGTGCACGCAGTGTCAGGGGCAGGGCAGCAGGGGCCTCCACGTGCCTGCACTGGGGGAGAGCCTGATCAGCAGCGGCAGTGGCTGCTTCAAGGGCCGGAGAGGGAGGCAGGGCCAGACCAGCAACTCGAGGGTGGGCGACACTGTGCAATTTCAAATCCCGCGCTGGGCTCCTAGAGTATACATAATGATGAATTTGAAGATTAGATATGTTGTCACAAGTGGCAGTATTTCCTTCTTTGTAAGGCTATAAAATATTCCTTTGAGTGTATATACCACATTTCTGTTATCCATTTATCTGTTGATGGATATTTAGGTTATTGCCATGTCCTTGCTATTGTGAACAATTCTGTATTCTACATGCATGGATAGATATCTCTTTGAGATATTTATTTAATTTCTAAGTATAAGTCCAGAAGTGCTAGATCATGAGGTAGTTCTATTTTTAATTATTTGAGGAACTTCCATACTGTTAATGACTGTACCAATTTTCATTTCCACCAACAGTGTACAAGGATACCCCTTTCTCCTCATCCTCATCAACACTGTTTTCTTTCTTCTTTTTTTTTTATATTAAGCATCCTAACATTGATTCAGTTATTTTGTCTATTTCTAAAAATACTTAAGAATAGACTTAACCATCACTTTCCAGCTGGGGCCGAGCTATGGGTATCTCTCGGGACAACTGGCACAAGGGCCGCAAGACCAGGGGCAAGAGAAAGCCCTACCACAAGAAGCAAAAATATGAGCTGGGATGCCCTGCTCCCAACACTAAGATTGGACCCTGCCGCATACACACAGTGCGAGTTCACGGAGGCAACAAGAAGTACCAAGCCTTCAGGCTGGATGTGGGCAACTTCTCCTGGGGCTTAGAGTGTTGCACGCACAAAACAAGGATTATTGATGTTGTCTACAATGCATCCAACAATGAACTGGTCCACACCAAGATCCTAGTAAAGAACTGCATCATGCTCGCTGACAGCACACCCTACCAACAGTAGTAGGAGTCCCACTAAGCACTGCCCCTGGGTGGAAAGAAGGGGGCCAAGCTGACTCCTGAAGAGAAAGAGATTTTGAACCAAAAATGATCAGAGAAAATTCAGAAGAAATATGATGAAAGGAAAAAAGAATGCCAAAATCAGCAGTCTTCTCGAAGAGCAGTTCCAGCAGGGTGAGCTTCTTGCATGCATGCTTCAATACCAGGCCATTGTGGCTGAGCAGATGGCTATGTGCTCGAGGGCAAGGAGCTGGAGTTCTATTTGAGGAAAATCAAGGTCCGGAAAGGCAAATAAATCCTCTTCCCTCCTATCTTAGCTCATGTAATAAAGGTGTTTATTCTAAAATAATAAAAAAAAAATAGTTTAACCAAGGAAATAAAAAACTTGTACACTAAAAAATATAAAACTTGGTGAACAAAATTAAAAAAATAGCTAAATGAAAAGACATACCATCTTCATGGGTTAGAATAAATAGTATGGTCAAAATACAAATATTATCCAAAGTAATCTAGAGATTGAAAGCAATTACTTTCAAAATCCCAATGGCATTTTTTACAGAAATATAAAAATACTATACTAAAGTTAATATGGAACCACAGGAGACCCCAACTAGCCAAAGCTATCTTAAACAAAGTAGACGGCATCATAATTCTTGATTTCAAAATATATTACAAAGCTATAATAATCAAAACAGTATGGTACTGGCATAAAATATATATATTGACCTATGGGACAAAACAGAGAGATCAGAAATAAATCTACAAAAAAAAAAAAAAAAAGCACAAAAAACAAGATGGCGGCATAGGTAAGCACCTAAACTGCTGCCCTGCACAACAATTTCAAAACTACAACTAAAAGACAAAACCGACACCATCCAGAACCTCAGGAAAGCTGGCTGAGTGGAAATTCTACAACTAGAAGGAAAGAGGAAAGCTCACGGAGAAGGAGCGGCAAATAGCTGAGGTGCGGAGACAGGTGCGAGCAGAGAGGAAGGGTGGCGGAGTGCCTGGCTGGCTTTCTCTGGTGGGAGGGGGAAAGAAGCCCCCGACTGCACTGAACCCCAGTTCCGGGTGAAACCCTGTGGACCCAGGCTCATACAGGGAGAGTTTGGACTGTCAGGTAGAGAGAAAGGCACTCGGAGACTCAGAGACTCAGGGGAGCCATGGCGACAGGGGTCTGGAGGCGCGAGTGCGCACAAAGACTGACTGTGGAGGCTACCACAGGCTATCCCTAGTGGAAGGGAGTCGGAAGCTCCTGACTACACTGAACCCCAGTTCCCGGCCAGCCCCTGGGGACCCATGCTCTTACGGGGGAAATCTGGACTGTCAGGCGGAAACTCGGGAACCACGAAAGGCAGAGGTCTGGAGGCGCGCTTGCAAGGGCAGGGATGACGGGAAGCCAAGACTGTCTGCTCCTCCCTGAGACTCTGCCTCTTCCAAGCTGAGCACAGAGGCTTTTGCAATCTGGCAAGGCTAATCCTATAAGGCTGTCTCCAGCACCGAAAATCTCCCAGTATAGACACAGCTGATCCTCACAGCCAGTTGGCCTGCAGGTCAATTCCTCCCAGTGATACCAACGACAATCAAGACTTAACTACAACAAGGCTGCTCACACAGTCCACAAAGGGGTGCACCAAGAGTGTCCACCTCAGGTTAACTGGGGAGGCCGACCCACTGGGCCATATAGGAAACCTAGCACACAAAGCTACCCTACTGACTCAGGGAAGCATTGAAAAATGGGGAGATGAAGAAACAGATCACAAACAAAAGAAATGGAGGAAAACAAACGACTGGATATAGAATTCAAAACCACGGTTATAAGGCTTTTCAAGAATATCCTAGAAAAGACCAATAAATATAACGGGACCCTCGAAGATATGAAAAAGGACCAACTAGAAATTAAACATACACTGACTGAAATAAAAAATATTATACAGAGACCCAACAGCAGACTACAGGAACGCAAGAATCAAGTCAAAGATTTGAAATACAAAGAAGCAAAAAACACTCAACTGGAAGTAAAAAGAAAAAAGAATCCAAAAAGTTGAAGGTAGTGTAAGAAGCCTCTGGGACAACTTCAAGCATACCAACATCAGAATTATGGGGGTGCCAGAAGAAGAGAGAGAGCAAGATACTGAAAACCTATTGGAAGAAATAATGACAGATAACTTCCCCCACCTGGTGAAAGAAATAGACTTACAAGTCCAGGAAGCGCACAGAACCCCAAACAAAAGGAATCCAAAGAGGACCACACCAAGACACATCATAATTAAAATGCCAAGAGCAAAAGACAAAGAGAGAATCTTAAAAGCAGCAAGAGAAAAACAGTTAATTACCTACAAGGGAGCACCCATACGATTGTCAGCTGATTTCTCAACAGAAACTATGCAGGCCAGACGGGAGTGGCAAGAAATATTCAAAAAGCCTCATTCTATATGAGAATGGGCACTGTTTTTGTGTATGGTGTCCAGAAATTTGTTAATGTGGCTACATTGAGACACAGGTTATGCTTCCATCACAGTAATTTTATTACAGTGGTGACAATGAGACCTGTAACATTTTAAAAAAAATAAAAATAAAAAAAATAAAAAATAAATAAAAAAATAAAAAATAAATTAAAAAAATAAATTAATTAAAAAAATCAAAAAAAAAATTCAAAGTGATGAATAGCAAGAACCTACAACCAAGATTACTCTACCCAGCAAAGCTATCATTCAGAATTGAACGGCAGATAAAGAGCTTCACAGATAAGAAAAAGCTAAAGGAGTTCATCAACACCAAACCAGTATTATATGAAATGCTGAAAGGTATTCTTAAAGAAGAGGAAGAAGAAGAAAAAGGCAAAGATAAAAATTATGAACAACAAATATATATCTATCAACAAGTGAATCTAAAAATCAAGTGAATAAAAAATCTGATGAACATAATAATCTGGTGAATATAATAGAATCAGGGGTATAGAAAGGGAGTGGACTGACAATCCTAGAGGGGAAAGGGGTGTGGGGGTGCGGGAAGAGACTGGACAAAAATCATACACCTATGGATGAGTACAGTAGGGAGGGGGGGTAAGGGCAGAAGGTGAGGTCGGAACCGGGTGGAGGGGAGCTATGGGGGGAAAAAAGAGGAACAACTGTAATAATCCGAACAATAAAGATTTAAAAAAAATAATAAAACAAAACAACATTTTTATAGAGCATAATTATGCTATGAATCTCTAGATGCTTCAATAATTGATGCAGGCAAATAACAGTAAGTTTAAAATATAAAAAGGCATGTAAATAATTATCATATGAAGCTATATTGATTACCTGACAAGTAAAAATCACATTGGTAACCAGTCTTTGACTAGAAGGGCTAGAAAGAAGTCTTGGTTCATAGTTATACATTTATGGGAGTTTCCAAGTTCCTTACTTTTCTCCAAAGCATCAAATGTAAGTTGTCACTAAAAGGGCTAAACTCTTTGAGTTTATGTTTTCTTAATGATTCCTGTCTCCACCATAACAGTGCTTAAGTTTATACTATTTTGCATTTTTCTTGCAGTTAATGAAATAGGAACAAATTAATACATACATTTTGTAGTGTCATTACAAATTTTGCTTTAAGAATGAAATTGTTTTGTCCATTTCTTTCTTGCTGCAATATTTATTACCAGAATGAGATACAATAGTTTTGATGCCTACTGTAGTCTTTGAAAACTATAAAAATATAATGGACTCATAAAAACAGACTTTAGCCGAAACCAGTTTGGCTCAGTGGATAGAGCGTCGGCCTGCGGACTGAAGGGTCCCAGGTTCGATTCTGGTCAAGGGCACGTACCTTGGTTGCAGGCACATCCCCAGTGGGAGGTGTGCAGGAGGCAGCTGATCGATGTTTCTCTCTCATCAATGTTTCTAACTCTCTATCCCTCTCTCTCTTCCTCTCTGTAAAAATTCAATAAAATATATTTTAAAAAATAAATAAATAAATAAAAAATAAAAGAAAAAAACAAAACAAAACAGACTTTAACCTTTTCAGTATTCTGTATTTCGATTGGCTATCCATAATGCTTTATTCCTACAGTTTACTGAGACTGAAAACAGAAAGAATAGGAATGGATAGTGAACCTAAATGCAGGAATCCTGTAACGGTCAAAATTATTGTTTCACCTAGAACAGCCTTGGGCAAACTACGGCCCGCGGGCCGGATCCGGCTGTTCTATCCGGTTCTCTTGCTCTCCCCTCCGCTCCTTTACTTTGAATTTATATTAGTTCACACAAACACTCCATCCATGCTTTTGTTCCGGCCCTCCGGTCCAGTTTAAGAACCCATTGTGGCCCTCAAGTCAAAAAGTTTGCCCACCCCTGACCTAGAACAATGACTTTTAACCTGTTTTATGTCATGACATGCAAACTAATAACTAAAAGTCTGCAACACACCAAAAAATATTTTTTTGGCTGATCTGACAAAAACAGGTATAATTTTGATTGTTACAAAAAGTAGTAATAGTAATTACCTACCCTTCTTAAAAAAAAAACAAAAACAGATGCCAATCCTATATAATAATCCTATCTAATAAAAGAGTAATATGGAAATTGACCATCACTCCAATACACAAGATGGCTGCCCTCATGTGGTCAAAGATGGCTGCCCGCATGTGGACACAAGATGGCCACCACAAGATGGCCAGCAGGGGAGGGCAGTTGGGAGGGACCAGGCCTACAAGGGAGGGCAGTTGTGGGTGATCAGGCCAGCAAGGGAGGGCAGTTGGGAGGGACCAGGCCTGCAAGGGAGGGCGGTTGGGGGCAATCAATCCTGCAGGGGAGGGCAGTTAGGGGTGACCAGGCCGGCAGAGGAGGAAAGTTGGGGGTGACTGGGCCTACAGGGAAAGACTGTTTGGGGGGACCCAGGCCTGCAGGGGAGGGCAGTTAGGGGGTACCAGGCCTGCAGGGGAAGGCAGTTAGGGGCAAACAGGCTGGCAGGGGAGCAGTTAGGCATCAATCAGGCTGGCAGGGGAGTGGTTAGGGGGTGATCAGGCTGGCAGGCAGAAGCGGTTAGGGGCAATCAGGAAGGCAGGCAGGTGAGCAGTTGGGAGCCAGCAGTCCTGGATTGTGAGAGGGATGTCTGACTGCCCGTTTAGGCCCGATCCTACCAGGATCTGTCCTAAATGGGCAGTCAGACATCCCTCAAGGGGTCCCAGATTGGAGAGGGTACAGGCTGGGCTGAGGGACACGCCCCCCATGCACGAATTTTGTGCACCGGGCCTCTAGTCCTATATAATAAAGAGGTGATATGCAAATTGACCATCACTTCAACACACAAGATGGCCACCTCCATGTGGTCAAAGATGGCTGCCCCTATATGGACACAAGATGGCCACCACAAGATGGCCAGCAGGAGCGAGCAGTTGTGGGTGATCAGGCCAGCAGGGGAGGACAGCTGGGGAGGACCCAGGCCTGCAGGGGAGGGCAGTTGGGGGGACCAGGCCTGTAGGGGAAGGCAGTTTGGGACGACCAGGCCAGCAGGGGAGGGCAGTTAGGGGAGACCAGGCTGGCAGAGGAGGGAAGTTGGGGGCAACCAGGCTGCCAGACCAGGGCAGTTAGGGGTGACCAGGCCAGCAGGGGAGGGCAGTTAGGAGCAACCAGTTTGGCAAGGGAGGGAAGTTAGGGGTGACCGGGCCAGCAGGGGGCGGGCAGTTAGTGATGATCAGGCTGGCAGGGGCGGGAAGTTAGGGGCAATCGGGCCTGGAGGGGAGCAGTTAGGCATCGAACACTCTGGCAGGGGAGTGGTTAGGGGGTGATCAGGCTGGCAGGCAGAAGTGGTTAGGGGCAATCAAGCAGGCAGGCAGGAGAGTGTTTGGGAGCCAGCAGTCCTGGATTGTGAGAGGGATGTCCGACTGCCCATTTAGGCCCACCAGGATCGGGCCTAAACGGGCAGTCAGACATCCCTCGACGGGTCCCAGATTTGAGAGGGTGCAAGCTGGGCTGAGGGACACACACACACACACACACACACACACACACACACACGCACGCACGCCTCCGTGCGCAAATTTTGTGCACTAGGCCTCTAGTACTTGTATAATACAATAAGGATTTCTGGTAACAAGAATTAACCAATCAGACACAACCTTATTATGAAACATGACCAACAAATACAACTCTATCATATGACGTATACATTTATGTTTCAAGACAAGGCATTCATACTGGGCAACTATTGTGTGTTAGCTGTTGTCATTTTTTTTCTGGCAGAGCAGGCTGAGTTCATTAAGTTTTAATGACTGCTAATGGTGTATCAGCCACCTTACACATATTATCTCATTTAATCCTCACAGTAATTCTATGAGGTAGTTATTATTATTACCCCATTTTTCTTTAATATTGTCTAAAGTTATATATATATATATATATATATATATACACACACACACATATATACACACACACACATCCAGGTTGCTTTTCAACAAACTCAAATGAATTTGCTTAGTCATTTAGGGTCCCCTTGGCCCACTGCTTGTTATTACACTTATGTGACTCTACCCAAAGTTTATCTCTGTTCCCTAAAGAATGTGGTTAACAGCAGTGGCAGTCTGTCTTAGAAGGCTTAGCTAAGAAGACAACATGATCATGAATTGCCCACTGTGTTTCTAGCCCTTTCTCCTAAGACAAGCATGTCCCTGCATCTTATTATTTATGCTTATTTAATTTTGCAAATACAGGACCATTGAGAATTATTTTCTTATTCCTCTGATTATTTATTTTACCGGTGTTAGAGAATACATTTCACACTGACCATATTTCCCCCAAAATAATTGGACATTTTAAAATAGTGCTACAAGGCTATTTTGTTGAATGCATTTGTAATAGGTAAATATACATTAAAAAAGGAAAAAAGAATACAGAACGTATTCTATACTTAATTAGTTTTTGTTAGAGATGTAGTTTTCTTTGGTATTAGAAAATTATCCTAACCAGTAAACTAAACAGTTACACTTTAAGCATTAATACCATTTCCCCACAAATTTCTAAATTAATAGATATGATTTCATCGATTCCTAGTCAAAAGAAAGGCACACAAAATCTCAATGATGTTGTTTTTTAAAAACAATTTATTTTATTGTTTAAAGTATTGAGGTTGGTTTTTATCTTGGAATGATTGATTACAAAAAGTGATTGCCAGATATGTGTGTGTGTGTGTGTGTTTTAATTTAATCACAATACCCTTAAATGTTCCAAGAGAAATTTTTGGTCTGGAAATACATTTTTCATGCTCTTCTTTGCTTACTGTTTAGATCATGTCATAAAATCTCATAAAATGAAATCCATAGTGAGAGCAGAATACTTGCACAGAATCTAGTCATGTTGGAGTATGATTCTCAACATCTGCTGGTGAGGCTTTCACTCCTTTTAATTCAAGCCCAACTTAGTAGGTGCAGCACTGTGGAATAGACTAATCCTCTAATGAGGAAAGAAGAGAAAACAAGGGAGGAATATATTTTGCATTGCTCATCTTACCTGACATTTATCTCAAGTTTTCAAAATGTGCAAAAGAGAGAAAGGAAGCAAGTTTTAGAAGTCTGCCATGTGTTTATATTTCCACACTATATCCTTTTTAAAAATAAAACTTTCCTACAAAAGTAATTCTAGCTCATCAGGGATAAATTCAATCATAGGAATTCATAAATCATGCTATGATTTTTAGTGTGTTTACCTATGATTTAATTAACAATTGCAGCTATGTGCAGATCAACAAAGATGCACAATATTATTAACCTAGTACAAATAAATGCTGTTTTGACTACAAACGTCTATTATAAAAATTAACAATAAAATGTAGAGTGGTGGCACAAAATTGACAATAGTACATATCGCCAGCTCTCATTTAACCATTAGTTGTGTACATTTCTCTTATTTCTATTTTCACAAGGGCTTGTTAGCTCCTCAAAGCAAAGTTCATACCTTACTACACATTCTTTACATTCCACTCCAACAATGTCTTCAAAATAGTATACACTTGATAAATATGTTTGTTAAATTACATGTTGTTGCTGTTTATTTATTCTACCATTTCTTACATATTTTTATCTAAAAAATAACTTGGTTTTGAAAATCATATGTGTGTATGTGGAAAGGTGGAGAATAGCTTTAAGCTATTATTATTCTGCCCCATTCTTGTCACTTTTTAATTTGTCATTGATCTTTGAGCAGGCTCTGCACAGTTCTGACAGCCAGCGACATGCAATAGGGTCAGGTCAAGCACAAAGAGTTTAGAGCAACAAATAGTTTCTAATAAATACTATGCTTCATTTTAGGTAGGTTGATATTTGATGTGTTTTTCAGAAAATTAAAAAAAAATGTTTACATGCTATCAGAAAGTAATAGCTGTATAGTTTGCACTGCATTCACTTAAGAGAAGTCACCATTTGTACCACATATCTCATTGTCAAAACGGTTAAAAGTGAGCCAGAAAATAAATTAAGCATTAGGGGGTCTCTCCCCTCAAAGTCCCCTTTACCTTAATACATTTAAAACATCAAGTCTGCCCACCCCCTTCATCTAAACAGCTTGGTCATTTTCACAAAATACAGACTGAAATGTGGGTGGTGTTAGTGAGCATTGGAGGTGTTTCTTACATGGATATTATTATTAGCTTAGGAATAGTTTTGATGATTATTTTTAAAACAATAAGTCCAAAGTGTGTGTCCTAATTTTATATGTCTGTGTATAATTAGAAGTAGCCACGAGACTGTGATTTTAAAATAGACTATTTATCCTTTTAAGTTTTTTCTACAATGTTTGTAACAATTGTAATTTAAAATATTATACATCTTAAATACACAATTACTTTTGAATATCACTGGTTTTTCATTTACCAAATAATTTGTTTTTCTCAAAAGGCTCAAAAACCAATTTAACCAATTTATCAAATGTGTGTGAGTTCTATTTGTCTTTATTCCTCCTGTATCACATGAGTTTAAATGTAAGACTATTTCTTTGCAGTGTGAGCCCATGTACTTTTATGCTCTCACATAGCAATGAATGCAACCTCTGGCATATACTGCCCTTCAATTGTGCACAGTAATCCTATTGATATTAATGAGTTTTTGCCTGGACTGAGTATGGCCATTTTATATGGCCTGAAGTGGTCGTTTTGTTGTGATTTGCATATTGGTTGTTGCAGAGTATAATGTATACATAATTTCTGAAGTGCCTAAGGATCTTTACAGAGGAAAGTTAGATACATAAATTAAGAAGATTATTGTTGCCTTTACTTTAAATTATTTTATTTGCAAATTTTCTAAAGCATGCATAAACACAGTACAAAGTGCAAATGTGGTGCAAGAGAAACCTCCAGAAAATAAAATTATTTCTGATCAGCAATTCTAAAATTTCCACTTGTGGACATATTTTCAATCCATTGAAAACAAAGCTAATTAGCTTTATAACTCTACAACAAGGTATTACAGGAGACATGCAGAAGCAGAGCACTAAGCAATAGAGGAGACTATAGGACTTGAACTTCCATAGTAATTGAGAGACTGAAGCCCTCAAGATGAGCAGCAGGCCCTTTGTCCTGCAATCCCTTCCATACAACTTCTTTACCTCTGCACAAAGGAGGTCAGTGGGAAGGACCTGCAGAGCTAACACTGTCCACTCATTGAGGGACAGTGATGGAGGGAAAACTCAAGGTGGATACAAGAGCTACTTTGAAATAACACTTTAGTTTCACTTTTAATGTAAAATCTGGAGAAGCTCAGGTTTTCTCTCCCAGGATATAACATGATAATGAAAGTGAATAAGGAAAATATGTTTATCTAGAATTTCAACCACTCTCACCAAAAAAGCTCAAAATTCAGAATTTTAGGTTAACACATGTGGCTCCTTTTCCTATGATGAAATAAATTCATTTGTAGAAAATTGCTCTTCACTGTTGACCAAGTCAATCCTTATCCCTTAGCAGTGGCTATTGCACACTGTTCTAAACAAAAAAAGTCCTTGATTATGCAAATACATCTCACAAATTTTATTTTTCCCCCTAGTCAACGACAGGCTTAAGAATGAAATACAATTATATCTGATCAGCAATTCTGAAATTTCCACTTGTAGACATATTTTCAATCTATTGAAGACAAAGCTAATTAGCTTTCTAACTCTACAGAAGGTAGTATAGCAGGATATGCAGAAGCAGAACACTAATTTTTTTTTTAAGTGTGACCTTTTCTATATGCATATATACATGTGCTCCTGTGGCAATAAAAAAAAAACTGATGTAATTAAATTAATACTACCAACACCTCCACAGGTAGACTGTGAATAGTAAAACATTAAGAAGAATAATATTTCTCTGTGAATTAAGTTCACTCAGGTAGCTATTTTTTTATTGATTGTTTTAGAGACAGAGGAAAGGAGAGGGAGAGACAATAGAGAGAGAAACATCGATGTGACAGTAAGAGAAAAACATCCATCAGTTGTCTCCTGAAGTGCCCCAACCTGGGATCAACCCACAACCTGCGTATGTACCCTGACCAGCCTCGGCAATTGCCCTGACTGAATTGAACTCCTGACCCTTTGGTGCAAAAGATGATGCTCCAACCAACTGAGCCACACCAACCAGAGCCCCAGGTAGCTTTTTTTCTGCAGTTGGGAATTTTGTTTCATTTGAAGTCCAGTAAACTACTACCCTTGTTCATAGCCCTCTATTTTCAGTGGTTTAAAAATATGACCTCAAGTAGTAATCTTAGCAGGTGGTATGTATATGTGTGTGGTTTTCTGTATTCAGATTGCAAGTATTAGGTAAGGGAAAATCCTTAATCAGATATAAATTCTGTGGAAAAAATGATTTTTTAATATTGATCTGGTGGGGGGAGGGATTCTAAAACCCAGTTTACATGTTCACTTTTATAGCAGAATTTACCCTGACTGTAAAAAGAAGGTAGAAGAGCAAAAGCTAGTCTCTGATCTGGTAATATCTGGGAGATAATCAGCCATATTATTAAGAGATTCTCCAGTATATGAAAAAAATAACTGAAAACACAAGAAAAAAATCAATATTAAAAATGTTTATATGAACCCCATCTCAAGAATCAATGCTGATATATAACAGACATTGTTTACAAGATGACAATGCAAGTAGTCAATTCAGTGTGTGTGCCAAGAATTTGGGGGAGGATAACTCAAACCGTTTTTTTTTTTTTTTTTTACATTATTCAGATAAAACAAGAGTTTTATAGACTAATATTTTTTATTTTCAATTGACTATGCCAGAATACTGTGGAAACAGTGTAAGTAGCTAGAGAGATGAAAAGACATACCTAATGAATTGGTCAATAAGTTGATTTCTTTTCTGTCTTTGAGGACAATCTGTTTTCTGTTAAATCACCCTGTCTGTGTGCAAGGGCAGGGATAAAGAGAGGAGCGGGGGGAAGAGGGAGCATGTTTACAGTTGTTGGTATGTGTCTACACCCATATATCATATATATTAAATACTGTAGAGTTTCACCCAAAAGCAAATTGTCCTGTGATTTCCTCCCTTAGAGATTGAAGTCACCTCACACAAGGCCCCTTTGAAAGTTGAGTAAATAAGCCCCCTTGGAAGCCATCCAAAATGAACTGACCTTATATTAAATCCTCATTGATAACAAATAGCATTGTAAAGAGATCCTAGTTTTCTAACTAGTGAGTTATATCATGTGTGAATGGTTATACTCATGTTTGTGAAATAATGCATAGTGATTTAATGCATTTTTCACTGGAAAGCACAAGAGTTTAATTTTGTGAATTCCCTTTAAAGAAACAATAGTTGAGGTCCTTGTATGTGTTACTCTAAACCCTACCTTTTAGATATAATAGAAGTTAACTGGAATTTGTTTTTGAGACTTTATTCTTTTAAATAATTTCCTAATTTTGGAAATGTTCTATCAGAAGTGCTCTTAAGAAAAGATACATTTATTTTATCTCATTAAAAAACACCTTAATTGATTTTAAATATATTTTATATTCACTTTTCATAATGTTTTAAAAATTAATATATATAAATGAGTAAATTGGAAGATTGCTATTTTTTAAACTACTATTTGGGGCATGTATAAAAAGTGTTCTATCTTTTTTATTTTACAGAATGGGTGAGTGTGAGGGATATCAATTCACATGGTATTTTCATTGTTATTCTCTCTTCCTTTCAAGGCTTCTTTGAAAGGGTCCTATGTGTGGATTTTTAAATATCATATCATAGATGTAATATCTCAATTCTTAGTTTCCACACGTCTTTATAAAGTTCTGACAGGTGGAAAAATACATTCTTTTCTTTGGAAAACTCTGTCTTAACCTCTAATAATTTCCTACTTCTTCATTCCCCTTTTATCTCTTCCCTTCTTACTAAAAATATAATTTAAATAAAAATAGAAATTTATGTTAAGGCTACTTATAGCCTATGGACAATTAAAGCAACAACAGCATTCTGACTAGGGAGCACAAGAAATATCTAAATGCCAAATACTTCTAAGGGAAACAGTGTTTTATTTTATTAAAGACAAACACAGTTCATGTACTAATTTAGGCAGTGGTTTCCCCTAAACTTTTCTTTTTAAACATACGAAACCAACTTTCAGGCATAACATTTCTTGTTAGAAGGATACATGCTAGATTTAATAATTAATTTCCCTTTTGTTATGCATATAGAATGTCACAGACATATAGATAATCAATTTATGTCTGTTTACATAAAAATATATACTTGATTTGCATATGTGACTTTGTTTACATATCTGTAGCACCTTAATGCTTACTCTTTTCACATCTCACCCAACCCCTCAATATATTCCTTTTGTGTTGTTCTGTTAGGTAATAAAGGTGAAGCTGTTTTACTTTTACCCCATTAAATAAGGTAAATAATTATTGTTCATTTGAACCCACACATTCTTGTTATGGGAGAGAGAGCCACTGTTACCTGGACCTGAGAGAAACTGAGGTAAAAGCCGCCTCTCCTACAAAGGCCTTGGTTGGGACTGGGGTGGTGGCAACCTCAATACAAAGAAAGTCTAAGGCAGAGGCACCACATATCCTAAATTTTAATGAAAATGTAATACTAATGATATAATGAGGTTGGTTAAGCAGTCATTATAAAAGCCAACTAGACTTTGTTTATATTTTAAGAAAAATAAATGAGGCAGAAAAGGAAACGTCTCATAAATATGTATAAAATATATGTTTCAGTAATAACTAGAAAAAATACTGATAGTAATAAATGCCTATTTACATTTATATAAGTATCTCTTAAAATATCTGTGTGTGGTTCCATTAAAGAATTCAGAATACACTGCTAGTTGGTTTCTGTATACTTTTATAAGATCAGCTATAACTTTATAATCAATTCAAGACAAACTTATAGATACAGACAACAGACTCATAGTTGTCAGAGGGGAGGAAATTGGGGGACTGGGTGAAAAAGGTGAAGGGATTGAGGAGTACTTATTATTAGTTACAAAATAGTCTTGGAAATGTAAAGTACAGCAAAGAAAATATAATCAATATTATTGTAATAGTTATATATGAAGTTAGTTGGGTATTGGAAATATCAGGGGGAATACTTTATAAAGTATATGATTCTCTAACCACTATGCTATACACTTGAAACTTATACAAAATAATATTGAATCTAAACTGTAATTGAAAAAAATTTAAAAAGAGCTATATGATATTGAAAGAGAAAGAGGTTAGTTGGTATGAACCGAAAGAGAACCAACAGGTTTAGGACTATGGATTTTGTGTTTGTTTATACATCTCTATAAAAACCAGTATTATTTATAAAGAGAAATATACCCATGAGTATACACACAACATGTAGTATATTTTATATATAATGCTCATATGTGTATGGTGAACTGTGCAACTATAAATTATGGCAATCTAAAAAATGCAAGACATTACATGTGATAAGCATTACCTATTAAAATGAGTAAATAATTTTTCTTCGTCTAACAAAAAATACTTCATAATATGAATTGAGGAAAAGTTTACTCTTGGAAAATTATAGGCTTGTGATAAAATAACAGAAGTGAAATGGTATGTGGAAGTAAGATGAAGAGTGCTGAATCAAGCTTTTCCTCCTAAAGTCTCTTTGTAATATTTTTCCTTTCCCCCAAACTCAGATAGGAATGAATAGGAATTAATTTAGCCTTATTGGGCAACATAAAGTGGACAATTTACTGGAATTTCTGGGTCCAAGGAAAAGGAGAGCACTTCTTACATACAGTCACCTTCCTAACCCTTCTCAGAAGAATTGGGGCTCACCTACCAGAAGGACACTGAGCAGGAATGAAAAAGAAAAAGAAGAAAGCTGGTTGCAACTAGATGAGATAAATGCCACATCAAAAGTCTGGGTCTAATTTCAGGAGGCACAGTTTCAGAGAAGTCTCTATCTTTTGGACTAGAGAAACAAACACTCTTTTAGGAGAACATTAAAAAGATACCACCTCTTGAAATAAATGTCCTGCTCTGTTAGCCTTCCTTAAGCCACCGTGTCTCCCAACATTTAGAATGTGTTTTGCCTGAGTATGGGTGTGGGTACCGGCGTGATAATGGGGCCCTGCTGTGTGTGCAGCTATATGAAAGGCAAAAAGTTAGAAGGAGAGAATCAAGAATCAAAACATTGACCAATGATTTCTAACCTGAAGCAAAGCCGATGCACTATTCACCAGGAATGTGCCTCTGTTTAAACGCTTCAGTTCACACACTACCACACAACACAGGCAGGAGGAAAAAAAACCACAGATTTTTTTTGAAAAAAAGTTTTATTTAAATGTTTTTAATATTTTACAACGATAAAATATTGTGTCAATATAAACCCCTTGACTAAAACTGTTCACACCAAACATTACAGTGAATTGTTTTCTTTTTGACACCCAACTCATCTTTGAAAGAGTCTCCTTTTTAACACAATGCAGAATTTATTGAAAATAAATAATTGCTGGCAACTGCAATAGGCAATTTGAATAAAATAGTTGAAAAAGCAACTCTTAATGAAAATAGCATTTATTATACACCAGTTACTAAATGAATAAACTAAATGATCTTTTTTAAATTAATAACTTCAAAAACATTTAATATACAAAACTGTACAATTATAAAGTCAGCAGAAATATTTGGGTTAACTCAGGTTTGAACCATAGTGCTTAACTGCAAAGAAAAAATCAAAACAAACAAATAAACAAATAACCCTAACAGTTGTAAAACATGATCTCAATGTGTGAAAAAGTCCCAGAACTGAAACCCAATTACCAACAGAATGCAGAGGCTGCACAAAAAAAGAAAAAACGGTCTGGGATTTTAATTAACTCATGCTCTTGGACCTGCAGCTGGGGGACACACAGTGTGGTGGACCAGAGCCCTGGCAGCCCATACTAGGGCATCTTCCACAGGGGGCACTAGGGTATCTGTTCCTTAGGTAGTTTGAAGCTTTGTCTACTTCAGCTGCCCCTGGAGGCCCAGCTAGGCAGCCAGCCAGGTCATACAAGCTCCCAGGTAGTACAGGAGAGCAGTGGCTGGGTATTGGGTCCTTGGCGAGCCAGCACATGTATGCTCCTTGGTTATGAGGTCTGTCTGTGGACCTGGCATGTGGACTTGAGAGCTAGCAGTAAAGCCACAGCAAATGCATACTTTTTGGATCTCTACATAGTCTAGCGATATTTTTTTGTAGTTTTTGTTTCTTGTAAATAGTAATAATATACACACAACTATCTACACACATACGTTTGCACGCTCACACACGCGCACATACACACAGAGAGAGACACATACACACAGAGAGATAAAAAAACAGAAACCCAGACGCCCAGGCCCTCACTAGCTAGCTCAATCCTCGCACTGGCATTCCACCAGCTGTGTTTGTCCGAGGCATGGAAATGGCTCCCGGTGTGAGCTCACTCAGGGACAGTGGTACGAGGCTAGACCAAAATCCCTGTGACCATTGCCAATCATTTCATTGTCGTTCTGCACAAAGCAGAGAGCGCCCTCACCATCCTTTCCCGAGGATTTTTTTATTCAAGGAGCAGACATTGCGCTGGAGGTGAACCGAACTGGGAGGCACTGACTGTCGCCAGAGTCTCCGGGTCCTCTTCTCCAGCGAAATTAATAGCCTGTGAAGGCAAAGTCCTTCGCCTAGGAGGGCCGAGGTGGGATAGCGCTGGCGGTCGGTCGGCCTGGATAGGCTCTGGGCCCTTGGGGAGCTCCGAGTGCAGGCATTCCAGACCTCCGTAGGTTCATAGTCATCTCAGCTCCTCATGACTACCTCTATCGCCCGAGCGCTGCCACTGAATTCTTCTCTGGCACCCAGATCTGCGCTGTAAAAGCCCAACAAGGGCTCAACAGTTCTGGCAGGGAGGGCAGAGTCTTTCAAAACAGCCTCTCCTACTTCGCACTAGATTGCAAACCCAATCAGCTTGCCTATTCTGCCCATTCTAGACACTCCACCCACGGGGGAAAACAAAACAAAACAAAACAAAACAAAACAAAACAAAACAAAACAAAACAAAATAAAACAAAACAGACATATACGTATATATCACCACCAAGAACTCATTTTCCATTATATCCTTTCCTCTTCTTACAGATTTGGTATAGGGGCCATGAGTGAAAGGTAGGCACATCTCTCCCCCTCCTCCTTCCAGCCTCCTCTCGCTTTAATAAGCAATTAAAAAATCATTAGCTCAACGAAGGAATAATAATAATAGCAATAATAATGTGGAGTGGTCGATTAGATACAAATTATCTCACAAATATTGTGTACAGCTTGTAGTAAAACACCGCAGACATTTAAAAACGCTATAGAAGTTTTTTTAAAAAATGCAAAACTAGTCTATTGTAAAACAGATTTCACCTGAAATACAGCTGCTATAACCAAGGCGCTGAAAGGTTATTTAGAGGCACACATCTTCTGTCTTCCCATCTCCCTCCCCCAATCCCTAACCCGCCCCCAAGTTTCCCCACTCCTTGCTCTTCCTAGAGAGGAGCAACCAAACAAAACTTACTCAAAGTAAACAATATATATTGATCTGCAGAAAAGGTTGTAGAGAAAACTGTTGCCAGACCGCAGGGGATACGAGGACCCTGTCTGGAGTGCTTAATGAAACTGTGTATCAGCGTTAAGAAGCCTGAAATGCGTGAGTGTGTTTCCTTCCGTAATATAAGTTAGAACCCCCTGTTGAAAGGGTGAGGGATAAAGAAATAAAATATAAAAAAAATATGAGAGAGAGAGAGAGAGAGAGAGAGAGAGAGAGCGAGCGCTACAAAGATAGCAATTATGAAGCTGGAGTGAAAGGAAGGGAGTTAGGAGAGAAAGAGAAATCCGCGCTGCCCCAGTTCGTTTGGCCGATCACTTGCTGGCTTCCTGCAGTCAGAGATCATGGCAGGACGTGTCTGTTTTCACGGTATGCGAATAAACCTCGTGTGGCTGCTGATCCCCTGGTGGAGTCATTCTTTTCTCTTTCTGTCTTCTATTACAGAACCAAACACGCACTACTTCTTTCTCCAACTGGAGGCTGTCTGCCAGCGAGGAAATCTCCTGTGCGGCCGGCTTGGGACACTTGAGGAAATGCGTCTCCAGTACACCTTTGACACTCACCTCAATGGAGGTTCGCTTCTTGCGCTTGCGGCCTTGCGCTGCGATCTTGTCAATGCTGGTCGGGCTCCCAGTGGACGAATCAGCCTCCTCCAGCCACTTGTTCAGCAGTGGCTTCAGCTTGCACATGTTCTTGAAGCTCAGTTGTAAGGCCTCAAACCTGCAGATGGTGGTCTGTGAGAACACGTTGCCGTACAGTGTGCCCAGCGCCAGCCCCACGTCGGCCTGCGTGAAACCCAACTTGATTCTTCTTTGTTTGAACTGTTTGGCGAACTGTTCCAACTCATCCGAGGTTGGTGTCTCCTCATCGGAGTGGTCCTGGCAGTGGTGAGAGCCTAGATCGCTATGGTCTGGGGGTTCCCGGAGCACTGGGTGTAGGCTCTGTGCGGTGGCAGAAGCTGGCGGTGGGGTGAGCCCCCCGTGCTCCAGCATGCCGCTCACGGTGAAGCCCGGCTGCGAGTACACGTTAAGGGGTTGGCTGCTGGACGTGATGGACGGGTTTGAAGCCGGGGTCGACCCCCAGGCATTGGGGTGGTTAGTGTGCGGAGAGTGGTGGGCGACGTGAGGCGAGCGGTGATGGATGATCGCGCCCAGCTGTAGGTCTTCACGCCCGGGTTTCACGTCCTGCTGGTCCAGGGGGCTGGTGGCCAGTGTGGAGGACCATGGGCCTCCGTCGCTCAGACTGGTCACCCAATGGTGCCCGAGGGGATGCCCATTGCTAGGAACTCCCTGCAAGTAATCACTTTGGAGAAGTTTCTGAGGATTTCGGAAAGTACTCCCCTGCTGCATGCCCGCAGAGTCCGCATGTACCAGAGAGCTGGAACTGAGAATGCTGTAGGGATTCGAGGCAGCTGTGGCCATGGTCGGTGAGGATCCCCTACTAGTTATAATGTGGCAAAGGGAGCAGCTTCAGCCTTTGACATCTATCCTGCGGGGGAGCCAAAGCAGCCAGAGAGTTACCGACACCTATGGCGGCCAATCGCAGCGCGTCTCGGTCTTGCCAGCCGTGCGTTCGGCCAATGGCGGTGCGGGAGGCTGGGCTAGCTTTCCAAATCAGGCTGGCGAAGCTCTGAGAGTTGCAGTGAGACCCAAGCAGGAAGTGAATCAAATCTTTCTGATCGGTTGGCTGCCTTGCGCTGAGTGGCAGCAACAGATTAGTTGGTTAACCCACCACCGCCACCACCACCTCCACCACCTACTTCCCCCGTGTTTGTAGTGGAGCGGGAAAAATGAGAGGGATGTATGTGTTTGTGTGTGTGCTTTTAGGCTGATGGGGGCTGAGGCTGCAAACCGGTTTTTACATTATTTAGGTGAACCCAAATAGAGAATGAAAAAAATATTAAGAAAACAACATCACTAGCCTGAATGTCATTTATATCTTAGTGGATATAGATTTTGCTCAGATTAATTTGACTTTCTGGGTTAGTTGTGTGTAGAGGACTGCAAAACAGAATCTGGCTACAAACTTTGAGCAAGAGGACTTCTTTGATAGGAACTGGAATCTAGACTAAAGTCATTGGTTCCAGTAAGAGTTATTTTGACTTATTTACTTTATATTAATAAGAAACTCAATACTAAGGTCAGAAAGCATCTAAGAAAGAGATGCCTAGTTTCTTCTGGAAAAAAAATGATTTAAGGTATGAAGAACTTGACTATTCTGGAAAGTAAAATCCAATGCGATACTGGCAAAATTCAGTTATTTTGAAGTTTGCCTTCCAATCCAGTTGGTCACTTGGAAGACTTGGTTTTTATTATGGCTCTATGTCAGCTCCCATCAGTGGTCCACAACTTCTGTCAGAGGCAATGCTTGTAGAAGCTGGCAGCCCTTCCTCACACTCATCCCAGACTCTCAGCAGACCAACTCCCAATAGGTACACAGGAGAAGTTTCCGCTGCCCCGCCCAATGCTGTCCTTTGGGGAAAAAATTTTTTAAATGTATTTATTCTCCCCCACTACCATTGCTGATCAGTTGAAGTAAATGGGAGTAGTTTAATGTACTCTAGAGAGGGAGAGGGAGAGGGAGAGGGAGAGGGAGAGGGAGAGGGAGAGGGAGAGGGAGAGGGAGAGGGAGAGATAGAGGGAGAGGGAGAGAGAGAGAGAGATTGGCATTAAGTACTACTACCTCCATCATCCTCATCAAGCTTGAATTTGTTCAGCTTGAGAGAACAAGACTGTTTTAAATTTTGGTTAAAGGAAAGGGAGAAAGATTTGTACTCCTTCTAAGCTTTTAGAAGTTAGGGGAGGATAAGTCCGAGTGCTCCAGAGACCCACACAAGGGTTTTGCTTGTAAGCAGAGTGGGGTGAAATACAAAGATTTGCTTTAGCTAGGATAAGGAAACACTGGATACACAATGCAATCTCTGAAGTTAAAAAAAAAATGACCTTTCATTGCATAATTTTGGAGGTACTCTAGCTGCATAATTATATTTGCATTTACAGAAGACAGCATTAGAGTTCCCTTATTGGTTTGAAATTCCATTAAATATATTGCAAGAGCTCCTAGGTTAAACTTGATTTAAATTTGCATACATTTTCATATATTTAGCAGAAATAAAAGAAGGCTTGCAGCTACCGGAAAGTCATTAAGGCATTAGTTTCCCTAAGAAGACAGATCTGAAGAAAATGCAAGAAAATGAGAAAAATAAAAACAAGGTGAGCTTATTCTGCTATTCCTTTATATAGCTAAAGAGCAGCTATTTCCTGTGAAATAAGTAATTACTTATGAGAGCACAGAGCAATAGGAGTTTATGTTGGTAAACGTAAATTTTGTTTATTAGGCAGGAAAACCTGGCATCTGGTTGAGATGTATTTGTTTCTTTTACTCTTTCTTTTAAAAAGGACAAACACTTAATAATTATTGGCAGATAGGACTGATCATTTGCCATCTTCCCCCCTCCTCATCCCTCACTAAAATCGTGCTTTCATTTGCTTGTGTCCTATTGTAAAGGTTTATCTGCTTTTAACCTAGAACTCTCTCTCTCTCTCTCTCTCTCTCTCTCTCTCTCTCTCTCTCTCTCTCTCTCTCTCTCCTATTTTCTGCCGAGGAAGGTCATTTCTTTACTGACAACTGTGTGTATCTTCCTTTGCAAGAACGCAGCCTCATTTGTGCTTGAACTCTTGTTTCCTGAAGAAAAAAAAGAGAACTTGTTAAAATCAAACAAACTACAAGTTTTAAGATGCTCTGTTAGTCTGTCTGTTCAAGGATCCATTTGCCAGTCTGTGTCAGATCACTTTAGAGGTCAGAAGGAAGCACAGTGAAGAAACCATACTAGGAAAAGATCATGATCATTGCCACGTTGTTGTTGGCTGCTGCGGTGGGTTCCCCACCCCCACCTTGCAGCTGCCTTTGGGTGAAAGAGTTGCTAATCTTAGTCTGACCATTCAGGGCATTAAGGCAATTATCAATTGATAAGGCTTTTGCATGAAAAAGAAGGGGGTCCTTTTCCCATTCTGATTTGCCAGAGTTCTTTACAATCAACCTTCCTCTTGCCCTTGGCCTCTGCTCTGGGCAACTGGTTTGGCCAGACACACAAAAAAGGTTCAGACAGTTTGTTCCCAGGCTTGTGTGGGGCAGGTGGGGGATTATAGAGTAGGAGGCATCTGTGCCCAGGGACAAGTTTTTTAAACCCTTGTTTTGCAGTCTTTTAATGTAAGAATACCTTCTGTCAGTAGCAAAACCCAACCACAGTCTCTTTCCTTTCCTTTCCTTTCCTTTCCTTTCCTTTCCTTTCCTTTCCTTTCCTTTCCTTTCCTTTCCTTTCCTTTCCTTTCCTTCCCTCCTTCCCTCTTCCCTCCCTCTCATTCTTATCTCTCTGTCCTCTTTCTATTTGTTTTAAAAATTACTTCCCATGAATATAGAGTACACCTATTAGATTCAGGTGCAAGCACATCCTGGAGCAACTATGATAAGAATCTTCTCTTGCAAGTAAAGTGTTTTGTTTTTTAGTAAAATATCTGAATATAGTAAAATCTTCTTGCTATTCTAACTGATCTACTGGAGAGGTTTCCTTGGCCCTTTCCTGTCAGTCTAACTTCCCAAGTGTAACAGATGCCGCTCTCAAGCGCTCCTTTCTGCGGCTTCTCTTTATTCAGCTTCGCATATTTCTCCCCATGATCTGGGTTTCCATAGAGAGAGGAATAAAAGGGGGGACCATGGTCACAAATCCCCTGCCCCATACAAAATAAAAGAGCCTCATTCAATAGCCGACCCCATCTGGACATGGGAGAAAATTAAGTCCATGTGAAGCTACTGTTGCAAATAGTTGGTAACTTATTTTTCGTGGACTGAATTTTGCCTTAAACTCAACATTACCACTGATAAACAGCTCTCTTGCATGGCTGGACTATATATACAGCTGGTGTTCTCACCTTGATCTTGAAGTCCACTGCTGGGTCCTCAGATCTGATTTAACCCATCCCCTCTAGAGCTATGGTTTTAATATAATAATAGCTACCCCAACCCTACCAGGTTGGGGCAGCTAAATGGTCCCCTGGAGAGGAGCCTGATTTACAAGTGGAGGAAATGTAATTTTAGCAAATCCACACACCCATCCCCAGCAAGGCAACACAGGTTTCCATTCCCTTGCCAGGCTAGTACCAGACACCAACTCCATTCCTCTTTGGGTTGCCTTCATATCCCAATTTGGCACCTCACACCACCCATCACATTCTTGGTTTCTAAGAGGGCAATTCAGTTAATTTCAAAAACAAGTCCGATTGACTTGATTTACTTGTGTGTTTATTAAATTATTTGCAACCTAGGGGTTCATAGTGGCTCTCCTCCCTCATAAAATTTAAGGATATATAACAACTCCTGAGAGTCTTTCCAGGACACTTTCTCCTCCCTTTCCAAGCAAGAAAAAAACTCACAAAAGAAATTAAGCATATTAATGTGATTCAGGTTGCATGCCTGTAGAAAAGAGAGAGCATGATTGCAGCTGGGCAGCCTGTTCCAGGCTCTTTCTGAAAGTGCCCCAGCCACAGGGATTATGTCTCTTGTATATTTCTTATATGAGTATAGATTAGGAAGAATTCTCATTATCCCTACAAATTGGAGGAATGGGAGGCAGTCTGGAGCTGGGGCTGGTGAAGGTTGGAGAGCAGGGTCAGGAAAGAAGTCTAAAAGGCCAGATTTGAATGTGTATAATACAGCATGAAGCTCCAGATCATAGGATGTGGCACATAGGCATGACCTCGAGATAGAAAACTTCATCTTCAACATAGTTCACTTTGGAAACAGGACAAGTTAGATTGGGCTTGGTAGAGACAAGTACACATTTTCTTTTTATAACCGGGTGCTCATAAGGAAGGGAAGGGAAACAATTGAACAGCTTTTGAAAGCAGCAGAGAAAAAAGCCTTTTTCTTAGTGTTTGTACATTGAGCTCATGAGACTTTCTTGGTGTGAGACTCAGCTGCCCTTCAGAGCATCAGCCCACTCTTATAGTTGTCATTGTTATCGTTCGTTATTCTTTTTCTTTTAATTCTTGGCAAATTGTGTGGGGGAGGGAAGGGGTTCATGATATTCTGGGAGAATTTTTTTTATTAGTAGCATTAATAGACATTAGTCAATATGGATTCAAGCTCAATTAGCTTCTTTTTAGATCTCTGTTGGCTTTCCTGTAATGTGAAGAAAAGATTCTTTAGAGGAAAGGGGAGAGGGAGGGAAAGGAGTGGTAGCATACAGTGAATACCACATAAAATACAGGGTAATTTAAAAAAATAAAATATTCATCATAAAAATACCCAGATCTTCAAGAACACTAATCATTTGCTAGCAAAATTGAATGTCAGTGGGGGAAGTGCTGAAGCATTGTGTGGCTGAGGCTTCTGACAGGGTGGTTAGAGGACAGACAGGGACAATAGAGACCCTCACTGCAGAAAGAAAGGATGCTAGCTCCCACCACTGCTTTCCTAAAGTCGCGTTGATCCACTCTCAGTTTCTCTTCTGAGGTCACTTCTTCTTTTGCCATTGCCATTGTCAGTGGGTGAGCCCTACTGTTACAGGGTTCCAGGAAAAAGATTTATAGGGACAAAGCTACTGTGCAGTACTCTGTGTGGCTATCATTTACCCAGCACCCGTCTCTGGGGTGTCTAGGAATTATTGTGAGCATTTGCCAGTCACTTGTTTTGCATTGTAAACAGAGCTTAGTTTTGAAGAATCAAGTGAATGGTTTTACAAAAAGTTTCCATGTGGAATTGCTTTTTTTTTTTTTAAATGGAATAGCAGAATGTTTCCAAATTTAAATTGTAGTGGTGGTTCTTATTTGTATCTTGATTTTTTTGTTAAGGTCAGAAATGATGGTTTTTAAAGATGAGAAAAAATAATTCCAGCTGTGCGATTGATTAGAGGGCACGTAGAGATGATCTATTACTTTAAACTCTGTGGATCAGTATTTGAAGCATCACTAAGTCACCTAGTTGAACAATAGAAGCTTTTATAAGCTTTTTATAGTAGTTAATGGAGGTGCCCAAAATTGCAATTCACTTTCTTCTTCGTGGACAGATTGAGGTTTTATTGTGCAAAATTGTAAGAATGCTCCAACTTCATTCATAATTGAGATTTTGTTTTAGTTACACTTACTTCCCCCTTCCTTAGCAAGTAGTATTTATTGAATTAGCTGGTATCTGCATCATCTTGCAGTAATGAAACTATGGAAAATATAGGCTCCTTCTAGGAAAATAAGTAAGTGATCTGCTGAGTGTTGGGGATTCATGTTAATATTTCTGGGTACCACATTGGTAAAGAACATATATCACATTTGAAAATGAGCAGGCGACCAGATTTAACTTGCTATAATTATTTAGAATTTCTATTATTTTTATGGGTTTAGGTAGAGGAAGAGGGCTGAGGATTCTGAGAAAAACTGATTAAATAAATAAATATAATATCTAGAGCTATATGTCTATATCCATGTCTGTATTGAGAGAGAGAGAGAGAGAGAGAGAGAGAGAGAGAGAGAGAGAGTTTAAAGAGAGTTTAGGGGAAAATTCACTTTGCAAATACATTTCTTTTTTCACAAGAATGTTAGTGTTCCCTATGTTGTGATTGTTGTGTTAGTTCTTGGGGAAGGGATGCTGGCTTCTAACGTGCTCTTAAAATCTCCTGTAACTGTCTTTCAGATATCTCTTTTTTTAAAAAAAATATATTTTATTGATTTTTTACAGAGAGGAAGGAAGAGTGATAGATAGTCAGAAACATCGATGAGAGAGAAACGTCGATCAGCTGCCTCCTGCACACCTCCCACTGGGGATGTGCCCGCAACCAAGCTACATACCCTTAACCGGAATCGAACCTGGGACCCTTCAGTCCGCAGGCTGATGCTCTATCCACTGAGCCAAACCGGTTTTGGCTCTTTCAGATATCTCTTGCACTTTGCTCCACTCCCCATTGGGGCAATCAATTTGGCTTTCCTGCTCAAAAGGATATCTACTTGATCTGGTATTTGGGTTTTCTGCTGCCTGGAGATACATGCCATTGAGGGTGTGAGTGTGTATGTGTGTGTGTGTGTGTGTGAGTGTGTGTGTGTGTGTGTGTGTGTGTGTGTGTGTGTGTGTTATAGCCAATAACTTTTTGGAATGTCTTTTCAAGTTACTGGTGCTCAGGCAGCCAGCAAAAGAACCCAGCCCCTCACCAGGCTTTTCCCTTTTGTGGGTCTGATACCCAAGCCATGAATCCCTCCTGACTAGCCTGTCTTGATTGTTCCAACCTGCAGAGAGTCACACCCAGAGAGAATCTAGGAGCTGATTCCAAAGTTCAGTGCACCACCTCATTGGTGAGGGGGGAGCTATCTGGACAATAATAGGATCCCTCACCTCTTGAATTGCCTGGCTAAAATCCTGGGATGAATCCCAGTGACTGGAGCAGAATTTAGCCTTCTAAGTAGAGGTCTTTGAGCCAGGACCAGGGTGGCAGTGTTAAACCGAGAGATCCTGTTTTAAGATAACTTGGTGGATTACAATTCTTTGGGCCAACTGGGTCCTATTCAGACAAGTAGGCAGCTGGTGAGGGGAGCTAATTTTGCCAGCCTCCTGGCCCTCACAACCCTGCCCTTCCCAGGCTCTTGTCCTCTATTTGGAGTGGGGCTCTTATGATGGAGGTGAAGCTGAATTTCTCTTGTTAGGAGTGAAAGGAGGGAGTGAAGTTCAAGAAGATCTGGAACAAGGGCAGCTGTGTGAGCTGTATGAGATTGGGGACCCTGCTAGATGTGAGTCTCTTACAATCCCCTGGGCCTGGTCAGTGTGGCCCAGTATTCCTGTCTCCGAGCAACCCTGCCTCTTGTCAAGTGGGCCCCTTGACCATTCCTAATCCCAATGTACCCCTTTCTAGACAGGTACAAACTTAAGGTAATTAAGGAAACCCTTTCTCAGGAGACAAGGCCCAGCCCCTTCACTGCCAAATGTTGTATGTTACCACAGCTCTGCGTCAGTGACACACTCCCTTGGGGTGTGCTTAGAAGAGTAACATCCCCAGGACTTTTCTTGTGTGTGTTGGAGGTGATAGTTACCCTGAAATATTTTGTCCTGGCACTAAGATGTTAACTCAGATCACATTGAGAACAGCAGGATTTAAACCTGCTTAATTCTCCTCAAAAAGAACAAATTTCTTGTTTTTAACAATAACAAGGGCAAGAGAAACCTTAGGCTTCTAAGGAAACTCAGGACAATATAAATACCAACAACTCACATTACTTTTGTACAGCCAAAATATTTTTTTAACTTACTCAAATGATAGTGAAAATGAAGCTCTCTCCTTTCCCTCACCTACCATCTTTCTACTATTTCTACTTTTGGAGAGTGATTTGGGTTTCTGTTTTCAGTTAATCTATAATCCAATCCTATCTGCTCTCTTCTTTATCTTTAAATACAATATTCCCCCAGGCAGTTGATGTATGCATTAGATATGCTAGATATGCTCCCCCATCCTTAAACAAATGGATCGTGAACACCTTTATGTGTGTGGGTGAGAGAGAAAGAGAGAGAGAGAGAGTCTTTAAGTGGCTGAACCTTTGCATATTGGAAAACAAATAAATTTTAGTGTAAATTGCCTTCAAAAAAGATCTGAACTCTACGTATGGATCTGAACTCTGCAGACACTGAGTCTTATAGCTATGGTAATTTAGTTTTCTTTGAACATCTAGTTGACAGCTTTGTAGAAAACTAATATTTGTCCTATACAAACACCCACATTAGTGATGGAGAGAAGTATTTCTGTTCCCCATTTAATTACCCCTTAAAGTACAGAACTGCATTATCAAATATATTCCCTAGGCTGTTATTAATATTATCAAAGAGTCTGCAAAGTTTTCTAAAAAGGAGGAAAATAAGTCACAATTCACAAATAGAAACATGTTAGGAAAAATAGAATTTTTTTTTTTCCGAGGTTTGACTACTGGAAATGGAAAGTGACCAAGCTTTTAAAAAACATCTAGTGAGTTGAATCAAATTATAAATATATTTACTCATTTCTTTTTATCTCTTTAGAGTAAGTTTCTCCCATACAATTAAATTTAATACTCTATTTTATAATCTATCCTACCATATTTTAAGAGGTGTGATACTTGTACATGTTATTAAAGGAAACCAGAATAGAGTTATTAGATGGTGTTGGGGATGCTGGGAAACAATACAATAAAGTTCAGACTTTAAAAAGTGCAGTTAAATTTTAATAGCCTTTAAGCATTATTTATAAACTCTTCCAAATACTTGTTTGGAAACAGAAATCATCTCTTCATGTACAATATATCAGATAGCATTGTGTCTTCATGGGATTATGCTTAATTTTGGAGTTGATTGTTGAAAGTAAATAATGATTATTAAATAAGCTAGTTCTGACGAACGATGGAGGTTTGTTGAGAAGGATATGTTCAAGTATTCCTAGCTTACATACTAATAGCTGGACACTTTTCAGATACGTTGGAGTATTTCTGGTTTAGTGGATTTGCAAACTGCTTTGAAATGACTGCCAGTGTATAAGTAAATTGCAAGTAAATCTAGTGAATTGAGATGATTCTATATCAAGTTTATTTCATGTTTTATAGTTAGCTTAGCATTCTGATTTGATTGCCTTAGTAATGTGAATTGCCTACAGCTGCTGATGATACAGCTTTAATTCTGTTTTAAAGGTCATGTAAACGTGCCTGTAGCATAAGGAATGCAAATTCAATTCTCTTTTAATGTTTCTTCACATTCACTTCACAGCCTTCACCTAGAAAATTAGCAAGATTTAATATAAAACTATTTTAATGTTATGATTTCATTAAAATTCGTTTTCAATATTTTCCTTTTCCTTTTGCAGGGTAAAGAAGTCTTCCTCCGCTTTGCAGTGTATAGCTTATGCAACATACGTCACTCATACTGAAGGCAAAAAAATATTCTGTTAAGATCTATTTACTTTTCAAATGCTTTTTACTGATAAAGTATTGAGAACTTAATTTCAGTCTCCCTGTAGCTGCAAGTAAAAAGAACACAAAACAAATTAGATAATCTAACCAAATTTTAGATTGCAGTGGAAAGTCAGAACATTGTGCACGTATGTGTGTTCCTAGTCACAGGGCAGTTTTACAATATGAACCATGATAGAAAATGAACTGTGGAAAGCATATATAGAGGGGAAAAAAACATTTAAAATATAGTTGACATAGAGAAGAAAGCTTTAGTTATTCCATATTAATATAACTATGGCTGCGACTTTCTATGACTTAAATATTGTTTGCTATGGCAAGTTATTTTTAAATCACTTTTAAATATATTAAAATTTTCAGACTTATGCAAGATTATGCCACTAGATCAAGTTAAAACTTTTTAAAATGTACTTTAAGGAATTGAATAAGTCTTTATAAAATATGCAATTGTCAGTCAAAGAGATAGTTACGTGGAAGTTGAGAGAAGGGGGATGTAAACACACAGGTTGAAATAAAGTGGAAAACTTAACCTAATGCTGTGGTGGCACCATTGGGTGGTTTTAGTTTATATCTCTGTTGTTCATAGATCTCTGAGCTAAAACATGTTCCCACTGAATTTTAGCTGGAGATGAAGTTTTCAACTATCTTCCTCCTTAAATTGGATTGACCAAGTGATGGGAGTGTGAATATAAATTGAAAATACATGAATGAATTGTTAACATATTGTTAATATAACAAAATTAAAATAAAAGAACATAAATGAAGCCTGAACATGATCAGTCTCAAATGTGGATTCATTTGATATTGAGGAAGAATAATTTTAAAATTTGGAATTCATCTTTGAAACAACAAAAGTTTCAAAAGAAATGAGTTTTGTTTTTGTTTTAAAATTGAGTGTTACCCACAATACATGTGTAACCATGAAAATCCATAGAGGAAAAGAGCTATGGCCATAAAAATCTTAGGTGCTCATATTAGTGGTTGAAAATTTTTTGAATTGCCTATAGTTTGCTGCTTAAACTTTTCAAGTACTGTTTTTTTTTTGTTTGTTTTTGTTTTCTTTTGTTTTGTTTTGTTTTTTCTTAGTAGCAGGGAACTCAAGAGACAAAATTTATATTTAAAGCCTGGGAAAATTGCTACATATTCATTAACACTTGGGACTCTAGCAATGTAATACTGGAGAGATAGATGATTGGTGATAAAATCAGTATGAAAATAGACTGTTTTCTATGACTTGGCCCTCTTGCCTTACGTCAGTATAATTAGAATCAAAATTGAATGGAGATGGATGTAGTTTTTGTTGTTAATTTTATATAACATTAGTATCAATATACTGTATATGTTCTCAGAATGAAAACACAACTGGGAAAGCTGTATTACACACAAATTGTAAAAATTCTAAATGTGTTTGCCTTTAATAGAAGATCTTTAGTTACATGAAGATTTTTTTTTGCTTATGAAAATTGAAAGTGTACAACAATGCAAGCCCTACATTTTTGAGAATTTGCATTTTGAGCAATAGATTTTAATGAGAAAATTTCTAGTTTTTCATCCTGAGTTAATAGTTTAAGGACTCTATTCAAAAAGTGCCCCTTTAAATGGAAATAAAAGTAAATAAAACCAGACCACTGCATGGAGGTCTATGTGTTGTGTCTGAGCCTATGATCATCACTCAATCATTTGGTTGTGTGCGTTTGCTGTCACCTTAGTCAGATGATACTGGATCCATAGGTGTCAGTTTTAATGTATGTACACATTTTCCTTTGGTGGTACTTTCAGTGCCAATTTCCTGTCAAAAAATTCAGAGATACTCTCACAGGTGAAAATTATCTATTTCATGTCTGCATGCTTTTGCAGCAAAGACAGAATCTTGTTCATATGTGAGTAGCATGTATCTCAGCAAATTGCTTTTCCTGGAGTAGCTTGACTAAAAATAATATTTAAAATGGAAAACCAAACAAATAAACCTCAGCTTTATATCTAATCCAGACATTGTAATCCACTTGCTAAATAGTTAATAACCATGCTTCTTTAACTTGTGCTCATTTACACACATCCTGAAAACAAGCTAGGGTGCTTTATCATTCAGTTAAGCTTATCATCATTAATTTTAGATTTCTTTCAACTGCAGCCTGTTTCCACAATTTTCTAATATCTTATAGCTTCCTCCATTGAATAATGGCACTTCCTATTTTTATTCTGAGAATGAGTGATTTCAATACCCACAGGTTATATAGAAGCAGTTTATGGCTAATTCTATTAATGTTGCCATTATCTGTAAATAGCTTCAAATATGAAGAAGTTTAAATCACTCTATTGAATTAAATATAGCATTACAAAACACCTATCTATAGTTAAGGCACCACTTTATATAGTAATACACATGGAACTTTTGTGCTATATGTATTCAGAGAAAGTTTACACATTTACTTAAAATCAAATGTTATTAGAACAACTGAGAAACAATGTGTTTGAAACAATAGTACAATTTGACATTTTCTAATAATGTATGTTCTTGTATGTTCTATGTGTTTTTCTTTGTTATCTTCTTATATATGAAGTTCTATTTCCACCCCCTTCCCTCCACCCCATGTATTTGATCATTTCTCTAAGTCCCTTGGCTGAACCAATCTCTTTTCATGCAGAGGATAAAAAGAGAAAAACTTCAAAGTAAGTTCAGGTAATTAACAGCTGAGGGGAATATAATCTAAACCATAGGCCCTGCCTTGCACCCAGGCTGGCTCTCTGAGCCAGCCGGCAAGGGAGTGCCTATTCCCTATAGCATCTAAATCTGCTTCCTCTGAACAGCACTGCCAGGCCTCCAGTTATCACATCTGCATTTCAAACACCATGGCTCTGGCATTAATTATTAATTAGCCTACAGTCACCCTAGAGGATTCAAGTTCCAGTCTGCACATACTTATTCATTGACCTCTATCTTAGATTTTGTTGGGAAAAAAACACTCAGTAGAATGCTTAATAATTTCCTTTCTCTTAGACCTTCTGTTTAGTTTCATGGAAGGGAAACAGTATATTTTTCAAGTGGGAATAATCACACAGTGGCCCCCAAGTTTGTTTATACTAAAATGCTTTGTCAAAGGTGGAAGAGCATAGAAGTGCAATGATTTATAGACAGTATTGAGTGATGAAATACACTTTTAAACATTCAACACATTGACTATCTAGATTCTTCCAAAATGGAAGATATGATCATGGGACAAAGCTAAATATTCTTTAGTTCTCAGTGAGAACAACTGCATAGAATAACATAAAGTTTCATTGAGTTGAACAGAGTTAGACAAACCTAGGTGCTATCTTAGTCCTGCCACTTAATAAATGAGCATAAATCACATATAGTTTCTGAGACTCTGACTTCCATTAGAAAAATAAGAATAGCATTAGAACTTACTTCATGGGTTTGTTATCAGTATTAAATAATATAGTGCATATAAAGTGCTCATCATTGTGCCTGAGTTACAGTAATGCTCAATGAGGGTTAATGATTTTAAAACATATTTATTTCATTATTTTATTGTGAGATTTCTATAGTTCATCTTAATTTGATTTTATTTAAATGAAAATTCCACATTTCATGCCTTTATCAATATGGGTTTTCTTTAAATAACTATGTATAAGTATAACCCTTGTTTTCCTACTCAGAGACAACTATCACTAGCCATCACCATTACCCTTTTCTCCAGTCCAAGTCCCATTTTCTATTCTTGATTTGTATTCTGACAGTTCTTCTGGAACCTAGTCATCACTGCTGCAAATCTTTCCCTTTAATATAAGAGCCCTATGGGGCTTTCACAAACATTTCAACTTTTATCCTTGGCATGTGGAGCCTTCTATAGAACCACAGTTCTTGTAAGATGTTTCTTTTCCCTGGAATTTATTCAGGAACCCCTTCCAGAGAAAATGTGACAAGAATAGGATTGGGGCACAGGTCTTGCTACTTCTGCCAAGACTGCGAGTCTGCTTCTAGTACTGAAGTGGAAGAAAATATTTTCCTGTTGTCCTGAGTTTAAATTCAGAAATACTAACAAATACAAATAAAATTATGAATGATAGTTAAGGCCAGGTTCTATGAAAATGTACAATGTTTTAATTATTTTGCCATTTGTGTATGAAAAATTAGTGTTTTTCTCAAAGATTTATAAATTTTAAAATTATTATCTTATGTTTTTTATTGTCACTATTCACATTAGCAAAAATTAGGCTTTAGGCAAATAAATAGATCAGCTGAGGAAAGAATGTTAATTTTTTTTATGAGCAGATAATAATGTCTAAGTGGATTTTAAACAAATAACACAAGTACAGGTATAGAGAACCACCAAAATCATCACCTAAAGAATAGCTGTATTGTGCAGATTGTTAATGACTAGTGAATCATAATTTTCTAGGAGTGTGGGGTAAGGCTCTGTATCAGGCCTTGCTCCATTCTTCATTTTTAATGAATTATTGAAATGTAAGCATAGATGCCATATTTAGAGATTTTTAGGGATAATTACTATATTGTATGGGAATTAAAATTCCAAGAGCTTTTAGCAGTGTTGAATGTTAGGATGAAACTTTGAGACAGAGCAAGTTGGAATTAAATGGGACTTCAAAAGTCATCTAAATTAATACAGCAATATCATCCACAGAATTCCTGAACAATGGTCCTCTAGGTTTAACTGGAATATGTCTACTATTAAGGAGCTGACCACTTCCAAAAGCAGTTCATCCTATTTGGGTACAGCTTTGTTAGAAATTTATTTTTTATATTGAACCTGTCTCCCAACCTTCTACTTTGGCAATTCTATTTCTGTTTCCACATGGCATGTCATTTAATATCTGAAAACAATTTATCTGCCCCACCATGCTCCTCTTTTTTCCCATTTCTACCACTCCCATTTAACATTTTGGTGACTTTTATCCTTTTATTTGTTTTGCTTTTAAATTCTGTAAACTTGTGATAATACTTTATGAGAAATTTTATCTGCTTATTTTTCAACTTATAATTATGTGATATGAATTTGGTATATTATTATAAATTCTTCCTAAATATATATTTAAAGTTTGCATATAATTTATTTTGAAGGTGTACCACAATATACATAAGTATTTTTTCTACTTTTCAAATACAATATATAGTATAATTTATATTTGAACTCAAATTTATTTGTAAAATATTTTATGATTTTTTTTATTCTTAGTTTCAGTCTATGGGCAAACAGGTGCACACATACACATTGTTCTTTTGTTATCTCAAATATTAGCTATTCTTTTTTGATTGTGTCATATATGTCGAAGATCCTTCTATATCTTGATCTAAATTGAAAAAAAATTGTGTCCCTGCTGGTTTTCTCAGTGGATAGAGCATTGGCCTGTGGACTGAAGGGTCCCAGGTTCGATTTAGGTCAAGATCACATGCCTGTGTTTTGAGCTCAATCTCCAGTGGGGGGAGTGCAGGAGGAAGCCGATCAGTGATTCTCTCTCATCATTGATGTTTCTGTCTCATTCTCATTCTCCCTTCCTCTCTGGAATTAATAAAATATATTTAAAAATAAAAAAAAATAAAATGTGGAAAAGTTTAAGGTTAAAAATGCAGCCAGTTTTAGCACTTGAGATTTCTGTCCAGGTTTGCAAAGATCCATTAATCAGTATTCTAAGAAAACTTGTATATGAAAATCATGAATCAATTATTCCTCAGCAAAAATTTAAGGCATGTTTACTAGGTAAAACACATGGGATTTTAAGTAAAAAAAAGACCTTATATAATCATATAGTCAAGGCCAGTAACATGAAATTTTTAATGATTTTTAAAAGGCCACTGTGTGTATGGTGGCCCCATCTAGTAATCCTATCAGAAAAAGAAATAGTATTGGTTCAACATGACTAGTTTTTGGTGAGTCCATGAAGACTATCAATGCTCATCCCTGGATTTTTTTCTAAGTTGTCACAAAAGTTTTTAAAAATCTATTTCCAATGTTAAACTAATTGGTCCATAGTCTCTTCAATTTGTCTTTTCTCTCTAGTTAAGATTCTGTTGTTATCTGCCTGTTGTCTGACTCTTACTTTAATCAATAATATGCTTAAATTACATAATTATTACTTTATATTGATAACAGATAACAATATTTTGGGACAAAAATATTATATAGCTAGCGTTGGACAGTAAATATACAAGAACCACTGGCTCCTCTAGTTGAGATAAGGCAATAGGTAATGTGAGAAGCATGAATAGAAATAGGGGAGAATGGAGTGAGATTATACCAGATAACTTTTAAGGCCTTCAATGCACTGATTCTATAAAAATTGTTAGATGACATTATTCTCAGATTAAGACATGTTAATCAATCCAGCATTATTTACAATAGCTAAGATATGGAAATAGCCCAAGTGCCCATCAGTAGATAAGTGAATAAAAAAGCTGTGGTACATCTACACAGTGTAATACTATGCAGCTGTTAAAAAAGAAGGAACTCTTACCCTTTGTGACAACATGGAGGGACCTGGAGATTATTATGCTAAGCGAAATAAACCAGTCAGAAAAAGTCAAATATCACATGTTCTCACTTTATGTGTTATCGAATGAACAAAATAAACTAATGAACAAAATAGGACCAGATACATGGGACAGACTGATATATCCTAGAGAGGGTAAGGGGGTGTGGGGGGTACTGGAATAGATTAATCGAAGAACATATATGCATATATGCATAGCCCATGGGCACAGACAATAATGTGATAAAGGCCTGGGGAGGGGTGAGTACTGGGTGGAAGGGGGCAAAGTGGGAGGAAATGGGGGACATCTATAATACTGTCAACAATTAAAAAAAGAAGTAATTTGGCTCAAAAAATAGACTGGTAGAAATAAATCTTAAAGATTTTTGGTTTTGGTATCCTTTTAAAGTGACAAATTCAGTTTGCATAAAAAATAAACTATTTTTATAATCACTGTTTTAAAGCACCAGTATTTAGGATATTAAGTTTAAATTGTAAAATAGCTATAGTGGAACCTTGGTTCTTGAACTTAATTCACGCAGGAAGGCTGCTCAAGCAACTATATGTTTGGAAAGCAAATCATTTTTTTCCATTAGAAATAATGTAAATTAAATTAATCCATTCCAGAACACATAAAGCAAACAAACAAAACATCCAAAAAACTTGTATATAGTGACAGAACTTCCTGAGACATTAACAATGCAAGGTTTAGTGATAAACTGACTCATACTCATGCATTCTCTCATATGTTGTGGCCTGAGACATGCTGACTGATCATACAGATATCAATCAGCATGAAAAGGTTGTTGAATGAGAACTGAAGCTTTGTATGACAACTGGGGATTTTTTCCCATAAACATCTTGGTCCAGAACTGAATTATTTGAGATGGGAAACATTCGAGAACTGAGGTTTGATGTATATTGTTCAAAGATTCCAAATGTTTTTTTAATCCTCACCCGAAGATATACTTTGAGAGAGAGAGAGAGAGAGAGAGAAACATTGATGTGAGGCAGAAATATCTATTGGTTGCCTGCCCATATGGATTCTGACTGGGGATGGAACTTGCAACCTAGGTATGTGCCCTGAACAACAATAGAACCTACAATCTTTTGATGTACAGGCTGATGCTCTAAACAACTGAGCCACACCAGCCAGGGTAATTCAAAATGTATTTTGAAAGCAGTTTAAAACTGCATCTGATAGAATTTTAATTATTTTACAAAAAAACCCAAAAAACTGAAAATGCATCCTAAATTTAGTACTTGGATCCTAAATCACCTGAATAAAAATGACCTATGTGGCATATTTAAAATGATAACAACATATCTACAAGTAACAAAAGAATCAATTGTTTAAGATGTGAAGACTTTAACATGATTAATAAAAAGTGTCACATACAAATGGCCAATAGACATATGGAAAAATGCTCAATGTCACTAATATCAGAGAAATAAATTAAAACGACAATGAGGTATCACCTCACACCTGCAAAAATGGCTACCATCAATAAATCAACAAACAACAAGCGCTGTCGAGGATGTGGAGAAAAAGGTACTTAGTACACTGCTGGTAGAAATGCAGAATGGTGCAGCCACTGTGGAACACAGCATAGAGTTTCCTCAAAAAAATTAAAATGGTACTGCCATTTGGCCCAGCAATCCCACTTCTAGGAATATATCCTAAGAATCCTGAAACACCAATCAGAAAGAATATATGCACTCCTATGTTCATATCAGTGTTATTTATAATAACTAAGACCTGTAAACAGCCCAAGTGCCCTTTAATAGATAAATGGATAAAAAAAGCTGTGGTACATTTACACAATGGAATATTATGTAGCTGTAAAAAAAAGAAGGATCTCTTACTCATTTAGACAGCATGGATGGACCTGGAGATAGTTATGCTAAGCAAAATAAGCCAGTCTGAGAAATATAAATGCCATGTGATATTATTTATATGTGGAATCTAATGAACAAAATAAACTGACAAACAAAATAGGACCAGTGGCATGAACACATGGAATACATTGACAGATCTTGGGGGTGGGGGGGAGATTGGAAGAGATTAGCCGAAGGACATATGTGCATATATGTATAGCCCATGGACACAGACAACAATATGGTGAAGGCCAGGGCGTGGGGTCAAGGGCTGGGCAAAGAGGGACAAAAGGAGGAAAATGGGGGACATTTGTAATAGTGTCAAGAATAAAAAAAATTAAAGTGTCTCTGATAACATTGCTGTATGGAGTTAAATAAATTAATATATGAAAGCACCTGGCTTTGTATCTGGCCCCAAAAACTACTTGTCCACCCTAGGAAGCATATGATCACATTTGTCATGCATGATTCCCAGTTCAAAGATGGGAAAATACAGGCTAAGGAAAGTTCAGACATGTGACTGAGGTTTTGCAGTCCAGATTCAAGCTGAGCTATTTTGATTAAAGACTGCAAAATATATTTTGACTAATTAGATAACTTATGTTTACATTTTATTGTGAATTATAACTTACATGCCATATATATATATATATATATATATATATATATATATATACACACATACTAATTTAAAATCATTGTAAAGCAATTCCCTGTGTAATTCTCCAGGTGAAAAAACAAAACATTGTCAATACTCTAGAAGTCCATGTGTATCCTTTCTTGAATATAGTCCTCTCCTCCATTTGGAGATTACTGTTCTTCTGACTTCATTGGTTTCCCTTGTAATTTTACACTGATGTTTACTTCCTAAATCACATAGTATCATTTTTATTGTTTTTGAACTTTATATAAAGGGAATCAAACTGTCTGGGGCATTTTGTGTCTGGCTGCTTTTGCTCTACAGAATATTGGTAAGATTCATCCACACTGTTGTACCAGTTATAGAATATTCATCAACATTGCTGTATATAGTATTCCTTTGGGTGACTATATTAAACTGCATTTATCTCTTTGTATTGTTGTTGAACATTTTTTTTTTTTTTGTAGTTTTGGCTATGTGCAATGGTGTTATGGGAATTTTTATATATGCATTAAGCATATAGAACTAGAGTTGTAAGATATCTCCAATTTTACCAGATCACTCCAAAATGACTGTACAAATTAACAACCCCGATTCCATACCATGTTCAGGGTAGAAGATTTCTCATCATTCTATATTTTATTTTTTAATATTTAAATTTTAGACAATTAATATTTGTATATGGGTATTTCATTACTTTAATTTGCTTTTTCCTAATTGTGAATAAGGTTAAAGGAATTTCAATGTGTTTATTGGCTAAGTGGGTTTCTTCTTTTGTACAGATTTTAACTCGTTTTCACATACTTATTGAATTGCCTGAGTTTTTCTTATGGCTTTGGAATAATTTTGTGAACTGAAAAAGATACCTTTGTTAGCTATGTTTTTTCAATTCTTGTCTATCATTCTGTGCCTTCCCTTTTCACTCTTTTAATGTGTCTTTTAGTAAATATAAATTTTTAATTTTAGAAGTCAAATTTATTCATCTTTCCATGAATGGTTAGTGCTTTTTATGTATTAAGGCATAGTTTCTTACCCTGAGGGCATAAAGACAATCTTTTATGTTATCATCTGAAAGCTTTGTTCTTTGTGTTTTACATTCAGGTCTGGAATTAACTTTGTGATGGTATGAGATTGGGCTCCAATTTCTATTTTCCTATATGGATGCTTGGTTATCTTATCATTGTTTACTGAAAAGACTACAGTGCTAAAATTGCTTAAACCAAAGGGATCTATAAGCATTATTGTGTTTCAAGATTCTCAATTCTGTCTAATTGGTATTTTTGTCCAAATATCATATTATTTTTTATTACTATACTTTATCAATCTTATTAACAAACCTGTTCCAATTTGTTCTGCATAATAGATGTCTTGCCTATTCTTAGAATTTTGTGTTTCAATGTCAATTTTAGAATAATTGTATCAGTTTTCACAAAAATCCCACTGTCATATTGATTGGGATATCATTACATTTATACATGTTTTTATACCATATAGGGATCTCTCAATCCATAAGCTTGGTATCATTATATATTTTTAGGTCTTTAAATTCTGTTATTAAAGTTTTATATTTTTTTCATAATTTTTCTTATTATTTGTTTATATTTTGTGTAGGACACTATTTTGCAAAAATTACTTTAAAACTTTTGTTACATATAGCATGTAAGTTATAATTCATAATACATATAAACATATTGTATAGAAATGCACAATAAAATATATAATTCACAATAAAATGTAAACATATTCTATAGTAATGCAATAATTTTTTTTTCACTTTTTGTTTTACTTCCATCAATGTTACTAAAATATTTAAAGTACTTAAACTTTTACATACAGATTCTGTAGAATTGTTTAGGAGCACAATCATATAACCTAGACATATTAAGGTATTTTAAAAAATTATTTACTGTTTAAAATATTATATATGTCTCCTTTTCCCCCCATTGACCTCTCCCTGGCCACTCCCACCCCTCCCCTCCCCAGCACATTCCCTTACACCCCTAGTGTCTGTGTCTATTGGTTAGGCTTATATGCATGCATACAAGTCCTTTGGTTGACCTCTTACTCCCCCTCCCCACTCTCCTTTGCCTTCCTTCTGAGGTTTGACAGTCTGTTAGATGCTTCTCTGTCTCTGGATCTATTTTTGTTCATCAGTTTATATTGTTCATTATATTCCACAAATGAGTGAGATCATGTGATATTTATCTTTCTCCGACTGGTTTATTTTGCTTAGCATAATGCTCTTCATGTCCATCCATGCTGTTGTGAATGGTAATAATTCTTTATTTTTTACAGTAGTATTCCATTGTGAAGATGTACCACTATTTTTTAATCCACTCATCTGCTGATGGGCACTTAGGCTATTTCCAAATCTTATGAACATAGCGGTGCATATATTCTTTCTGATTGGTGTTTCTGATTTGGGGGATATCTATATATATAAAAGGCTAAGCAACCATTAACGACCAGTCAACCAAACAACTGGTTGACTGGTTGCTATGATGACAAACTGACCACCCAGGGGCAGATGCTCAATGCAGATCACTGGTCAGGCCGAGGGACCCCACCCGTGCACAAATTTGTGCACTGGGCCTCTAGTATTCCTAGAAGTGGGATTACTGGGTCAAATGGGAGTTCCATTTTAATTTTTTGAGGAAACTCCATACTGTTTTCCATAGTGGTTGCACAAGTCTTCATTCCCATCAGCAGTGTACAAGGGTTCCTTTTTCTCCACATCCTTGCCAGCACTTGTCGTTTGTTGATGATAGCCATTCTGACTGGTGTGAGATGGTACCTCATTGTCATTTTGATTTGCATCTCTTAGATGATTAGTGACTTTGAGCATTTTTTCATATGCCTCTTGGCGTTCTGTATGTCCACTTTCAAAAAGTGTCTATTTAGGTCCTTTCCCATTTTCTGATTGGATAGTTTATCTTCCTTTAGTTAAGTTGCATGAGTTCCCTATAAATTTTGAAGATTAAACCCTTAAAGGATGTAACATTGGCAAATATGTTCTCCCATGACCGAGGCTCTCTTGTTGTTTTGTTGATGGTTTCTATTGCTGTGCAAAAGTGTTTTGTTTTGTTTTTGATGCAGTCCCATTTGTTTATTTTTTTCCTTAGTCTCTTATGCACTAAGAGATGTATCGGTAAAAATATTGCTATGAAAAATGTCTGAGATTTTGCTGCCTATAGTTTCTTCTAGGACTTTTATGGTTTCATGACTTACATTTAAGTCTTTTAACCATTTTGAGTTTATTTTTGTGTATGGTGTAAGTTGGTGTTCTAGTTTCATTTTTGCATGTATCTGCCCAATTTTCCTAACACCATTTTTTAAAGATACTATCTTGACTCCGTTGTATGCTCTTGTCTGCTTTGCCAAATATTAATTGAGCATAATGTCTTGGATCTATTTCTGGGTTCTCTGTTCTGTTTAATTGGTCAATATGTCTGTTCTTAGGCCAGTACCAGGCAGTTTTGAGAACTGTGGCCTTATAATATAGCTTGATATCTGGTATTGTGATCCTTCCAACATTGTTCTTCTTTCTTAGGATTGCTGTGGCTATTTGGGGTCTTTTTTTATTCCATATAAATTTTTGGAGAGTTTGTTCTAGGTCTGTGAAATATGCCAATGTTATTTTAATGGGAAGTGCATTGAATCTATAGATTGCTTTGTATAGTATGGACATTTTAATGATGTTGATTCTACCAGTCCATGAACACAGTATGTTCTTCCATTTGTTTATGTCTTCCTTTAACTCTTTTTTCAATGTCTTAGTTTTCTGAGTTCAGGCCTTTTATCTCCATACTTAAGTTTATTCCTAGGTATCTTAATTTTGTTGTTGCAATGGTAAATGGGATTGCTTTCTTAGTTTCTCTTTCTGTGAGTTCATTATTATTGTATGAAAATGCCATAGATTTCTAGGTGTTCATTTTGTATCCTGCTACATTACTGAATTCATTTATTAAATCTCATTTTTATGGAGTCTTGAGGGTTTTCTATGTACAATATTATGTCATCTGAAAATAATGAGTTTTATTTCTTTTCCAATTTGTATAGCTTTTATTTCTTCTTCTTGTATGATTGCTATGGGTAGCACTTCCAAAACTATGTTGAACAGAAGTGGTGAAAGTGGACATCTCTGTCTTGTTTTTAGGGTAAATGGTTTTAGTATTTGTCCATTGACTATGATGTCGACTGTAGGTTTGTCATTAAAGGCTTTTGTTATATTGAGGTATGATCCCTCTATTTCTACTTTTCTGAGATTTTTTTATCAAATGGTGCTGGATTGTGTCAAATGCTTTTCCTGCTTCAATTGATAGGATCCTGTGATTGTCATCGTTTAATTTGTTGTGATGTATTATGTTTATTGATTTGTAGATATTGTACCAGCCTTGCATCCATGGAATAAATCCCAGTTGGTCATGGTGTATGAGCTTTTTACTGTATTGCTGGGTGTGATTTACTAAAATTTTCTTGAAGATTTTAGCATCTATGTTCATCAGGGATATTGGCCTGTAATTCTCTTTCTTTGCAGTGTCTTTATCTGGTTTTGCGATTAGGGTAATGCTGGCTTCATAGAAAGTGCTTGGAAGTCTTCCTTCCTCTTGAATTTTTTGGAATAATCTGAGGAGGATTGGAGTATGTTCTTCTTTGAATGTTTGGTAAAACTGTCCTATGAAGCCATCCGGACAAAGCTTATATTTGCTGGGAGTTTTTTTATTACTCCTTCAATTTCATCAGTAGATATTGGAAACTTCAATTTTTTTTATTCTTCCTGACTGAGTTTAGAAGATTGTATTTTTCTATGAATATGTCTGTTTTGTCCAGGTTTTCCAGTTTGTTGGAATATAGTTGTTCATAGTATTTTTTACAATCCTTTGTATTTGTGTGGTATCAGTTGTTACTTCAGCTCTTTCATTTCTGATTTTGTTTATTTGAGTCCTCTCTCTGTTTCTTGGTGAGCCTGGCTAGAGCTTCATCAATCTTATTTATCGTTTCAAAGAACCAGCTCTTGGTTTTATTGATATTTTATATTGCTTTTTGGTCTCTATGTCATTTATCTCTGCTCTGATCTTTGTTATTTCCTTCCTTCTACAAACTCTGGATTTTTTTTGTTATCTTTCTAATTTTTAAGTTGTAGAGTTATATAGTTTATTGAACATTGTCCTTGTTTGTTGAGGTAGGCCTGTAATGTTATGAACTTCCCTCTCAGGACTGCTTTCACTGTGTCCCATAGATTTTGGGTTGTTGTGTGTTGATTTTCATTTGTTTCCAGGATTTTTTTTTCTCTTTTGATCTTGTTTGTAACCCATTCATTATTTAATAGTATGCTATTTATCCTCCATGTGTTTAAATATTTTGAGTATTTTTACTGTAGTTGGTTTTTAATTTCATGCCACTGTGTTCTGAGAAGACGCTTGATATGATTTCAATCTTCTTGAACTTGTAAGTACTTAATTTGTGTCCTAACATTTGGTCTATCTTTGAAAATTTCCCATGTGCACTTCAGAAGAATTTATATTCTGTAACTTTGGGGTCAAATGTTCTATAAATGTCAATTAATTCTAATCTAGTGTGTTGTTTAGGATTGCTGTTTCCTTCTTGATTTTGTTGTCTAGAAGAGCTATCCAGTGATGTCAGTGGTTTGTTAAAGTCCCCTTTACTCTACCACTGTCAATCTCTCCCTTAAAATGCTCCAGAAGTTACATACATACATATATATGTATCTGTATGCTCCTGTTTTGGTGCATATATGTTTACCAGAGTTATATTCTCCTGGTTTATTGATCCCTTTAGTATTATGAAGTAGTCTTCATTATGTCTTGCTATGTTCTTCACTTTTAAGTCTATTTTACCATATATGAGTGTTTTTTGCCTTAGCTTTTTTTCAGTTCCATTTTCCTGTATAATTTTTCTCTTTATTCCTTCAGTTTCATTTGTGTGATTCCTTTGTTTGGAGGTGAGTCTCTTTTAGACAGCATATATATGGGTAATATTTTCTTATCCATTCTGCTACCTTAAGCCTTTTGATTGGAGTATTTAAGCCATTTACATTTAATATTTTATTGATACTTACTTATTTATTGCCCTTCTTATTATTTATGCCTGTATTCTTCTCATTCTCTCTCTTTCTTCTTTTACCACAGTCCCTTTAGCACTGCTTGCTGTGTTGGTTTGGTTGTAATAAGCTCTTTTAGCCTTTATTTTTTTTTGGCTGTGAAGCTATTTATTTCACCATTAATTTTAAAATATAGTCTTGATGAATAGAGTAGTCTTGGTTTCAGTCCCTTGGTTTTCATTACTTTGTATACTTCATGCCATCCCTTCTTGCCTATAGTGTTTCTATTGAGAAGTCACTTGACAGTCAAATGGGAGCTCCCTTGTAGGTAACTTTCTATCTCTGACTTGTAGGCTTTAAGATTCTTTCTTTGTCTTTAATGTTTGCTTTTTAATTATGTTCTTAGGTGTGGGTTTGGGGATCATTTTGATTGGGACTCTCTGTGTTTCTTGAACTTGAGTGACTTTTTCCTTCACCTGGTTAGGGACATTTTCTGCCATTATTTCTTCAAACAAGTTCTTTTTTTCAGATTCTGCTTCTCTGGGATCCCTATAATGCAAATGTTGATATGTTTCATGTTGTCCCAAAGGTCCCATCAACTCTCCTCTGCTTTTCATTTTTTCCCATTAGTTTCTCTGAATGGGTGTTTTTTTCTACCTTCCCTTCTAATTCACTGTTTCTGTCCTCAGCTTTTTCTAGTCTACTGTTGAATCCTTCTGAGGTATTGTTTATTTCAACTATATTGTTCCTCTTTTCCACTTGATTCTTATTTAATGTTTCAACCTCTCCTTTCAAGTTGGTATAGCTCTCATTGAGTCACTTATAATGCTCTTTAAGTTGCTTGTAGTTCACACTGAATTGTTTGAGCACTCTTATTACCATCACTCTGAATTCTTTATCTGACAAATTGCTTGATTCCATAACATTTAGTTCCTTTTATGGTGATTCCTCCTTTTTTCACATTTTTGTCTCTCCATTTTTGCTCTCCCTTTGTTTTTGTTTCTATATACTAGATAAAAATACTATGCATTCCAGACTTCTTGGGGTGGTCTTATTTAGTAGGTGTTTTGTGGGACCCTGTGGTTCAGGGTCTTAGATCTCCTGAGCTGGGTGCTCTAGGAATGTCCCTTACATGAGTTATTTGTGTTATCTTGTTGTAGTAGGGACTTGAGTTTTATTGTATCATTCGTGGATGGAGTCTCCTGTCAAGATGGCTATGTGGCTCACCCCTAACCATGTTGTGCAAGTTGCTGTGGAGGTGCTGAAAGAACAGAACAAAATACAATACAACAAAATACTAAACAAAATAAACAAAACAAAAACATACACAAGACTCATTCAGAACAGACAAAAGCAAGCAACAGTGAAGATAGAATTAGGAAAAGGTAAATAAGCAAGAGTGATGGAACAAAAGAAAGAAAAAAATATATGGGGACAAAACAAAACAAACAAAAAAACCACCAAAAAAAGGGGTGGGGAAGTGGTAGAATATGTAGATGCATATCTGAAATTAACAAAATAAGAATTAAAAAATAGGGGAATAGAAGAAGGAAAATGGTTTAAAAGAAAGCAGGACAAAAAGACAAAAAAAGTAAAAGAGAAGAAAAAAATTTGAAAAGGAAAATAGAGAAGAAAGCAGGTAGACCTAAAATAAAAAAGGGAAAAAAGATGAAAATGCAGGAGAAAAAGAAAAGAGAGGAATAAAGGAAAAAAAATGAGTAGTGAAAAAAGGATAAAAGAAAATAAATTGAGTAGGAAAAGGAAAGAGGATAATTAGATATATGAATGAAACAACAGACTAGAATAATAACAAATCAATAAAGCAGATAGATTAAAAATTTTAAAAGGGGAACAGAGAAATAAAAGATCGAATGAAAAATGAAATGAGAAGAAAAATGGGAAGAAAAAAGAGAAAAAAAGTGAATTGGCATTCCTTTCAGAGAAGTTTAATACCTCATGGTAGCTTCCTATGGATCCTACTCTTCTGTTCTGTCTGCCAATTCTGGGCTTCCTGTGAGGTACTTAGGTGCTAACCAATGTCAGGAACTGATCTCCTTTGGTTTTTAGCAACCTGCTTGAAGCCCCAAGCATTCTACTTATCCACCATTTCTGTCTGTGCACTAGTACACAGGCCTGGGCTGCAGTCAGGAGGGACCAAACTGCCCTCTAGTGTAGGTTTGTTAGCATCATGGGGCCCAGTTCTGCGTCAGCAAACTTCCCCTGGTTCGCTGGGTTCTGCCTTTGCTCGCCTTTACCTGCTGGCCATCTGCAGGGGTGGGCAAACTTTTTGACTCGAGGGCCACAATGGGTTCTTAAACTGGACCGGAGGGCCGGAACAAAAGCATGGATGGAGTGTTTGTGTGAACTAATATAAATTCAAAGTAAAGGAGCAGAGGGGAGAGCAAGAGAACCGGATAGAACAGCCGGATCCGGCCCCCGGGCCGTAGTTTGCCCAAGGCTGGACTCTAATGACTCAAAAGTCTGTTTCTGAAAGGGCTTTAGGTGAGGGAGGTGCAGTTTAGCTTTCAGGGAATGTGGTGGGTGTGTTTCCCTGTCCCAGAACTATTCCTTTGCCACTGCCAATGGCCCAAAATATTACTCACCTAAGGCTGGGCAGAGATTCTTGTATGGATACCAGTGGATTCTTCTGGAAACCTGGAGTTTTTATAGCTTTCTCGTGTGAAAAAAGTACCAGTCTGGTACCCAGTAAAGTGAGGTGGATAGCCCCTCTCCCAATGCAGTCATTTATGCTCTTGAGACTGTTCAAATCCTTAGGCTTGGCCTCTGCTTTTGTTTCCTCTGAAAAGGCCAAAATGTAGGGTGTGGCATGTAGGGCTCCTAAGGTTGGGGTGGGCTGTATCACCTAGGGGGAATTTTTTTTCTTTTTCTACCCTGAGGCTACTGGAAGCAGTGGCCATTTTGGTTTGGGGGTCATGACTTAATACTCCTGCTGTTTTTCCATGTCTCCCCACAATGCTTCCTACCCCAGCCTCTCCTTAGGCACCTTGAGTATGTGTCTCCCTCCATGCACCAAAGCCTTGGGTGAGGATCTGGAAATGAAAACTCCTGTGTTCTGGCTTTATAAATACACACACATACACACACACCAAAGAAAAAAAGCCCTGAAACCGTGGCTTTCTCTCTGACCAGCTCTGGTCTACCACCTCCAGACTCCACTGCTTCTACTGGCTCCAGACTCCTTCTGGGCCAGTAGCCCCGCCACCTTTAATGGCTGGATATTAAGTGGCCATGTGGCCTGCTGGCCTCAGCTCTGGTGCTCTGGGCTGTGAAGCTCAGCCTGGGTTCTGGGCCTCTATCTTCTGAGGGATCAGACCATCCATTAGCTGGGAGCTCCCTCCTCACTCTCGACCTGCTTGCCTGCTTCCCCGGAATATGAATCAGCTCCTCTTTTGTAATATATTTTTTTATTGATTTCAGAGAGGAAAGGAGAGGGACAAGGCCTGCAAGGGAGGGCAGTTGGGAGGGACAAGGCCTGCAGGGGAGGGCAGTTGCGGGGGGGGACCAAGGGAGGGCAGTTAGGCATCGATCAGGCTGGCAGGGGAGTGGTTAGGGGGTGATCAGGCTGGCAGGCTGAAGCAGTTAGAGGCAATCAGGCAGGCAGGCAGGTGAGCTGTTGGGAGCCAGCAGTTCTGGATTGTGAGAGGGATCCCAGATTGGAGACAGTGCAGGCTGGGCTGAGGGTCACCCACCCACCATGCATGAATTTCGTGCACCAGGCCTCTAGTATATAAATAAAATGAGAATATAAACAAAGGCATAGAGAATTTTTAGAAAAAAAAATTGGAGCTGAAGAACTGAAAAGAAATATTCTGTAGAAGCTATCAACAGCAGATTTGATCAAAAAGGAAGAGGATCAGTGAGCCCAGCCATCACGGCTCAGTGGTTGAGCTTCAACCTATGAACCAGAAGGTCACAGTTTGATTCCTAGTCAGGGCACATGCCTGGGTTGTGGGCTTAATCCTCAGCGTGGGGTATACAAGAGGCAGCTGATCTATGCTTCTCTCTCATCACTGATGTTTCTATCTCTCTCCCTTCCTCTCTGTAATAAATAAAATTATATATTTTTTAGAAGGATCAGTGAAATTAATGGCAAGGCAACTGAAATTATTCATTCAGGGGAATAAATAACAATAATATTAATAACAATTTGAAATGTGAAGAAAAGCCAAAGGGCTTATGTGACACAATGGAGCTGAGCAATATAAGCATTATTGTAGTTGCAGAGGGACAAAAATGAAAAAAAAGGTCAAAATTTGTATTTAAAGAACTAATGGCCAAGAACTCCCGAAATCTAAAAAAAAAAAAAAAAAAAAAGGAAGTAGACATCCATATTTGAGTATCCAAAATAAATTCAAATCAAATTTTCAGGAGTCCAAGATAAAAGAGAATTTGAAAGCAAGAGAAAAGCAACTGAACACATACCAAAGAATCTACATACAACTGCCTAATAATTTCTCAACAAAAACATTGCAGGTGAGAAGGGAGAGTGATCATTTAAAGTGCTGAAAGAAAAATGTTCCCATCAAGAATACTGTATACAGAAAACTAACAATGTTCCCTTCAAGAATACTATATACAAAAAACTAACAGTTGAAAAATGAAACAGACATAAAGACTTTCCCAGATAAACAAAATCTTAGGGAATAAATCTTCACTCAACCTATCTTAACAAAAATGAAAAAGGAAGAAATTCAAGTTGAAATGAAAAGATGCTAAACAGCAACATGAAAGCATATTCAAATATAAAGCTTGCTGATAAAGGCAAATATATAGACAAAAACAGAATATTGTCATACCATAATGGTAATACATATATTATTTTAATTCTGGTATAGAAAATAAGAGACAAAATGTAAAAAATAATTATAACTAAAAATGTTAAAAAATATACAATATAAAATGATTTAATTTGTGACATCGGTAACATAATGTGTGAAGGAAATAAAACTGTAGGTTATTTGTATGTTATTAAAGTTAATAGCTTAAAATATGTTGTGTTATAACTATAAAACATCTTATGTGAAATTTATAGTAACCATGATAATATCCCTATAGAAGATACACAAAAGAAAAATAGAAAGAAATCAAAGCATGTCATGGCAAACAAAGGTAAACAGCAAGAGAGGAAATGAAGGAAAACTAAGATACAAGAAAGACAGGAAACAAACAAAATGGAAATAGTAAGCTTTTATGTATCAATAATTACTTTAAATATAAATGTGTTAAAATATCCAGTCAAAAGCTAGTAAGTTCTTCAATAGATAATAAAACAAGATCCAACTATATACTGTCTAGAAGAGACACACATTCGATTTAAGTACACATATAAGCAGTAAGTAAAAGGAATGGGAACAATTTTAAATAGAAACCAAAAGAGAACAAAAGTTGACAAAGTTAAACAAAAAAGACTTTAAATCACTGCCAAGTTAATAGGATCAATTAACCAAGAAGGTATAAAGCTTATAAACATCACAGCACCCACATATATGGAGCAAATATTGACAGAAATAATGAGAGAAATAGATAGCAACACAATAATAGTAGGGCTTTTTAATATCGCACTTTCAGTACTGGATAAAACATCTACACATAAGATCAATTAAAAAAAAAAAAAAACACCAGAAAGTTTGAATGGCAGTATAGACCACATGGATCTAACAGACATATACAAAACATTCCACCAAACAGCAGCAGAATGCACATTCTTCTTAAGTGTATGCGGGAAATTATCCAAGATTGACATTCAGGTCGCAGAGCATGTCTTAAAAAAATTTGATATCATACCAAGTATCTTTTCTGACCACAATTAAATGAACTATAAATTAATGGTTGAAGAAAAACTGAAAAGTTCAAGAACATATAAAAATTAAATAATAGTCTTGCATATCTAATGTGTCAAAGAGGAAATGAAAAGGGAAATTAGAAAATATTTTGAGACATCTGTCCTCAGACTCAGGGAGTGTACTTTTCCTTTCTACCAAAGACTGAAGACTGTGTTTTCCTGACTGGAGCTGACACACCAAAGAAGTCACACCAAACCAGACCAGAGTGGAGCAGACCAGAATAGAAGACTGCTGCCTTGCCCCAGGACCACCTTGCCCCAGGCTGCTTCACCCCAGGGCAGACTTGCCCCAGGGTGGCTTTGCTCCAGAGCTACCTCACGGATGTGTGGTAATATTTTTCCACAGCCATGCAGTCCCAAAGGTATGCTTCTTCATAAATGAGCTGGGACACTAGTGAGCTATTCAATAGTTTTGTTCTCACAGCAGTGCTGTATCACAGCTGAGCTGTTTGCACTAAATAAAGTTTTCTTTACCACACTCCAAACTGAGGATTCCTGTTGGCAATTAAATTGTATGAAGGACCATGGGTTTATGGAAGGAAATTATTACGATTAGAGCAAAAAAAAAAAAAAAGGAAATAGAAAATAGAAAATTAAAGAAAATCATGAGCTGATTTTTCGAGAGGATGAAATTGACAAAATTTTAGCTGTTAACTAAGAGAAAATAAATAATGCAAATAAAAGAGAAGTAATTACAAATGCCATAAAAAGAAAAATATTATGAGACCACTATAAACACTTATGTGCCAACAATTGGATAACCTCTAAGACACTTCTAGAAAAATACCACCTACCAGGACTGAATCAAGATGAAATAAAAAACTTCAACAGACTAATAACAAACAAGGATATTGAGTCAGTAATTATAAATATTCCAACAAAGAAAAGCCCAGGATCATATTGGTTCACTGGTTAGTTATATCAACATTTAAAGAAGAATTCATTCCAATATTTCTCAAACTATTCATAAAAATTGAATGGGCAGAAACATTTTCAAACTCATGTCATAAGGTCAGCATTTTCTTGATACCAAAGTCAGATGGTATAAGAAAACTAAATTACAGGCCAATATTGTTGATGAACATAGATCTAAAAATCCTCTTTCTATATCTTGGCTATTGTAAATAATGCTACTATGAAAATGGGATTGTTAAAATGGCAGTGGCATAGAAAGATGCTGAACTCAAACCCTCTCATGAGCAAAATCAAATACCCTGTATAATAAAAGCGTAATATGCAACTTGACTGAACAACAGAACGACTGGTCGGCGGGAGGTGGGGCCAGCAAGCAGGTGGCGCCAGGCCAGCCAAGGCGTGTGCCAGTGGGCAGAGGGAGGGGATGGCGATTGGGGGACATTGGCAACCAGCGGTGGAGGGTTGATCGGTGGGGGAGGGCAGGGCTGGCCGCTCGCTGGCTGGAGCTGTCCCCTGATCAGCCCACCCAGTTTCCTCCTGCAGAGGACATCCCCTGAGGGCTCCAGGACTGCGAGAGGGCACAGGCTCGGCTGAGGGAACCCCCGAGTGCACAAATTTTCATGCATTGGGTCTCTAGTGCATTATATAGTTAGAAATTACTCCTGAGAGACAACTGAGCACTGAATGAACAGCTTCTAACAACAAACAAGTAGAAGAGACTATATAGAATTTAGTCTATATAATAACTATAGACTATACAGTAACTATGGACTATATAGTCTATATAGTCCATAGTTACTATACAGACTAAATATAGACCTCCCCTGGTCCCCCCCAACTGCCTTCCCCTGCAGGCCTGGTCCCTACCAACTGCTCTGCCTTCAGGCCTGGTCACCCCTAACTGCCCTCCCCTGAAGTCCTTGTCCCCCTAAACTGTCCTCCCCTGCAGGCCTGATTTCCCACAACTGTCCTCCCTTGCAGGCCTGGTCATTCCCAACTGCCCTCCCCTGCTGGCCTGATTGCCCACAACTACCCTCCCCTGCAGGCCATCTTGTGGTGGCCATCTTGTGTCCATATGGGGGCAGCGATCTTTGACAACATGGGGGCAGCAAACTTGTGTGTTGGAGCGATGGTCAATTTGCATATTACCTTTTATTAGATAGGATTGTTATCTCTAGCTTGGAGAGCAAGTTTTTTTTTAATATTTTTTCTAATGTTTAAAGTATTACATGTAGTAGTACATATATCTCCTTTCCCCCCCCCCTTGACATTCCCCCAGCATCCTCCACCCGCTGTCGCATGCCCTCATCCCCCCCCACAGTGACTTGTGTCCATTTGTTGTGCTTATATGCATGCATACAAGTCCTTTGGTTGATCTCTTTCCCCGCCTCCCCAGCACTCCCCTGCTTTCCCACTGTAATTTGACAGTCTGTTCGGTGCTTTACTGCCTCTGTATTTATCTTTTTATTTATCAGGTTATAATGTTCTTTATTTTCCATAAATGAGTAAGATCATGTGGTATTTTTCATTCATTGCCTGGCTTATTTCACTTAACAAAATGCTCTCCAGGTCCATCCATGCTGTTGCAAATGGTAAGAATTCCTTCTTTTTTATAGCAGCATAGTATTCCATTGTGTAGATGTACCATGGTTTTCTAATCCACTATTCTGCTGAAGGGCATTTGGGCTGTTTCCAAACCTTAGCTATGGTGAATTGTGCTGCTATGAACATAGGGGTGCATATATCCTTTCTGATTGGTGTTTCTGGTTTCTTGGGATATAATCCTACAAGTGGGATTACTGGGTAAAATGGGAGTTCCATTTTTAGTTTTTTGAGGAAACTCCATACTGTTCTCCACAGTGGCTGCACCAGTCTGCATTCCCACCACCAGTGCATGAGGGTTCCTTTTTCTCTGCATCCTTGCCAGCACTTGTCATTTGTGGATTTGTTGATGATTGCCATTCTGACAGGTGTGAAATGGTACTGCATTGTCATTTTGATTTGTATCTCTCCAATAATTAGTGACTTTGAGCCTGTTTTCATATGTCTCTTATCCTTCCTTCTGTCTTCTTTCGAAAAGATTCTATTTAGGTCTGTTGCCCATTTTCTTGATTGGATCATTTATCTTCCTTTTATTAAGTTGTATAAGTTCCCTCTAGATGTTGGAGATTAAACCTATATCCGTGATAACATTTGCAAGTATGTTCTCCCATACAGTGGGTTTTCTTTTTATTTTGTTCATGGTTTCTTTTGCTGTGCAGAAGCTTTTTATTTTGATGTAGTCCCATTTGTTTATTTTCTCTTTGGCTTCCATTGCCCTAGGAGCGGTATCGGTAAAGAAAATGCTTCGGCATATGTCTGAGATTGTGCTGCCTGTGGATTCCTCTAGTATTTTTATGGTTTTCCATCTTATGTTTAAGTCCTGTATCCATTTTGAGTTTACTTTGTGTATGGTGTAAGTTGGTGGTCTAGTTTCATTTTTTTTGCATGTATCTGTCCAATTTTCCCAACACCATTTATTGAAGAGACTGTCTTGACTCTATCTCATGTTCATGCCTCCTTTGTCAAATATTAATTGAGCATAGTGGTTTGGGTCGATATCTGGATTTTCTATTCTATACCATTGGTCTATATGTCTGTTTTTGTGCCAGTACCAGGCTGTTTTGAGAACAGTGGCCTTGTAATACAACTTGAAATCTGGTATTGAGATCCCACCTACTTTGTTCTTCTTTCTCAGAATGGCTGTGGCTATTCGGGGCCTTTTTTTTTTTTTTTATTCCAGATGAATTTTTGGAGAGTTCTTTCTGGGTCTGTGAAATATGCCGTTGGTATTTTAATGGGGGAATGCATTGAATCTATAGATTACTTTGGGAAGTATGGACATTTTAATGATGTTGATTCTACCAATCCATGAACTTGGTATGTTCTTCCATCTGGTTATGTCTTCCTCTATCTCTTTTTGCAGTGTCCTGTAGTTTTCCACGTATAGGTCTTTTACCTCCTTAGTTAAGTTTATTCCTAGGTATCTTAATTTTTTTGGTGCGATGGTAAATGGGATTGCTTTTTTAGTCTCTCTTTCTGTAAGTTCACTATTGATGTATAGAAATGCCATAGATTTCTTGGCATTAATTTTGTATCCAGCTACATTGCCGAATTCATTTATTAAGTCTAATAGTTTTTTGAAGGAGTCTTTAGGGTTCTTTATGTACAATATCATGTCATCTACAAATAAGGACAGCTTTACTTCTTCTTTTCCAATTTGGATGACTTTTATTTCTTCTTCTTGTCGAATCACAATGGCTAATACTTCCAGTAATATGTCGAACAGGAGTGGTGAGAGTGGGCATCCCTGTCTTGTTCCTGTTCTCAGGGGAAATGGTTTTAGTTTTTGCCCATTGATTTTGATGTTGGCTGTGGGTTTGTCATATATGGCTTTTATTATGTTGAGGTATGATCCTTCTATTCCCACCTTGCTGAGAGTTTTTATCAAGAAAGTGTGTTGGATTTTGTCAAATGCTTTTTCTGCATCAGTTGATATGACTATGTGATTTTTATCTCTCAATTTGTTTATGTGATGTATCACGTTTATTGATTTGTGGATATTGTACCATCCTTGCATCCCTGGGATAAATCCTACTTGGTCATGGTGTATGATCTTTCTGATATATTGCTGGATCTGATTTGCTAAAATTTTGTTGAGGATTTTGGCATCTATGTTCATGAGGGATATTGGCCTGTAATTCTCTTTCATTGTGTTGTCTTTATCTAGTTTTGGTATTAGGGAGATTCTGGCTTCATAGAATGAGCTTGGAAGCATTCCTTCCTCTTGAATTTTTTGGTATAGTCTGAGGAGGATAGGTTTTAGTTCTTCCTTGAATGTTTGGTAAAACTCCCCTGTGAAGCCATCTGGCCCTGGGATTTTGTTTGCTGGAAGCTTTTTGATGACTGCTTCAATTTCTTCCATAGTTATTGGCCTGTTGAGATGTTTAGATTCTTCCTGATTGAGTTTTGGAAGGTTGTATTTTTATAGGAATATGCCCATTGCCTCCAGGTTGTCCAATTTGTTGGAATAGTGTTGTTCATAGTATTTTTTAACAATCCTTTGTAATTCAATGGGTCTGTTGTTATTACTCCTCTTTCATTTCTGACTTTGTTTATTTGGGTCCTCTCTCTTTGCTTTTTGGTGAGCCTGGCTAGAGGTTCATCAATCTTGTTTACCCTTTCAAAGAACCAGCTCTTGGTTTTGTTGATCTTTGTATTTTTTTTTGTCTCTATGTCGTTTATCTCCCCTCTGATCTTTAATATTTCCTTCCTTCTGCTTACACTGGGCTTTTCTTGTTGCTCTCTTTCAAACACTTTGAGTTGTAGGGTTAGGTAATTTATTACCATTGTTTCTTGTTTTTGCAGTAGGCTTGTAGAGCTATGAACTTCCCTCTCAAGACTGATTTTGCTGTGTCCCATAGATTTTCGATTGTTGTGTTTTCATTGTCGTTTGTTGCCATGATGTTTTGTATTTCCTCTTTGATCTGTCTACTAGAAATAGATGGTAACCCAATCATTGTTTAATAGCATGCTGTTTAGTCTCCATGTGTTTGATTTTTTGGGGGGATTGTTTTAATTGTAGGTTATTTCCAGTTTTATGCCACTGTGATCTGAGAAGATGCTTGACATGATTTCTATCTTCTTGAATTTGAGTAGACTTTGCCTATTACCCAGTATATTCTCTATCTTTGAAAATGACCCATGTGCACTTGAAAAGAATGTATATTCTGTGGCTTGGGGTGAAATGTTCTGCAGATGTCAATTAATTCCATCTGATCTAGTGAGTCATTTAGGATTTATGTTTCTTTGCTGATTTTTTGTTTAGAAGAATTGTCCAGTGGTGATAGAGGGGTATTAAAGTCCCCTACTATGATTGTATTGCTGTCAATCTCTCCCTTGATATCCTCCAGGAGTTGTTTTTTTTTTTTATGTATTTGGGTGCTCTTGTATTGGGTACATATATGTTTACCAGAGTTATTTCTTCTTGTTGGATTGCTCCATTTAGTATTATGAAGTGGCCTTCCTTATCTCTTTTTATGTCCTTCACTTTGTGATCTAATTTATCAGATATAAGTATTGCTACCCCAGCTTTTTTTTCATTTCCATTTGCCTGAAAAATTTTTTTCCATCCCTTCACCCTCAGTCTGTGTGTGTCTTTTTTTCTGAGGTGGGTTTCTAGTAGACAGCAGATATATGGGTCCGTGTTTTCTTTTCCAGTCCGTTACCCTATGTCTTTTTATTGGGGCATTTAATTTATTTACATTTAAAGTTATTATTGATAGGTTCTTGTTTGTCTCCATTTTTATTCTCTGCCCCTGTTTTCCTTCTTTGCTTCCCATTTCTTTTTTTTACAGCAGACTCTTTAGCATTTCTTGCATTGCTGGTTTGGTGGTAATAAATTCCCTTAGTACTTTTTTGTCTGTGAAGCTCCTGATTTCACCTTCAATTTTGATTGATAGCCTGGCTGGGTACAGTATTCTTGGATTCAGACCCTTCCTTTGCATGACTTTGTGTATTTCATCCCATTGCCTTCTGGCCTGATGAGATTCTGTTGAGAAATCCGTCAATAGTCTGATGGGGGTTCCTTTGTAGGTAACTTTCTGTCTCTCTCTGGCCACTTTTAAGATTCTTTCTTTGTCGTTGGTGTTTGCCAATTTAATTATAATGTGCCTTGGCATCGTTCTTTTGGTGTTCATTTTGCTTGGGACTCTGTGAGCTTCTTGGATTTGTGTGGCTTTTTTCTTCCCTATATCAGGGAAGTTTTCTGTCATTATTTCTTCAAACAGGTTTTCTATACCTTGCTCAGTTTCCTCTCCTTCTGGCACCCCTATTATGCAGATGTTGTTTTTTTGTGTGTGTGTCTTGTCCCAAAGTTCCCTTAGTTCCCTTAGGCTCTCCTCCTGCTTTTATTTTATTTTTTTCTAGAAGCTGCTCTACTTGGGTATTTTTTTCTACCTTGTCTTCTAGCTCACTGATGTGGTCCTCTGCTTCTTCTGGTCTACTCTTGATGCTTTCTATTGAGTTCTTTACAGCAGCGATGTCATTTTTTTTTTTTTTGGTTCTTCTTCATTTCCTCTTGGTTCTTACACATATTGTCGAATTTGTCTTCCATTCTTTTTATCCACCTTATGAGCATTTCTCTGAATTCTTTCTCTGACAGGTTGCTTGTTTCCATTTCTTTTACTTCCTTTTCTGGTGATGCCTGCTTTTCTTTCATATGCGGGCTGTTTCTTTGTCTCTCCCTGGTCTCTTCTCTGGGTGTCTGGTTATGTAGTCCCCTCTCTCCTCTCCATGTTGGAGTGTAGAGCTCCTTTGAATCCGCGTGTTTGCGCCAATTGGGGACCAGTTTTCTGGGGTTCACAGCTATTCGGTGGGTTCCATAGTTGTACATTCCCCGGGATTTTCAGTTTCCCGACAACATCCACTTTCTCATTCAAGATGGTGTGGTCTCTGCATCCAAGCTGGTCACTCCAGGAGGGAACCCAGCACCAGTGGGGGCTGCCCGGTCAGGGGAGTCCTGTCCAGCAGTTCGCCACAGTCTCCTGGAGTATCGCTGTCCCTCAACTCACCAACTAACACTCCACGTGCGACCACACACTCTCCCTTTGTTTTCTCACTCACACACTATTTTGCAGTCTGCCTTCCCTTCAGCAGCCATCTTCCTTTTCTGGAGAGCAATTTTATGACAGTTATTTTGAATTATAATTTTGGTATTTTATATCTCTCTGTTTCTTTAGAATCATTTTCTGGAAACTTATTTTGTCCATGTTTGCAGACACATTTTCTTGTTTTGTTTTTTTCTGTCTTTTAACTATTTTTGGGGATATACTAGTATACATTTGAATAAGCAATCATTTCTCCCAGTCTTTATGGACTGGCTTTGTATAGGTAAAGATTGTCACTAATTAACATGGCTAGACATTCTGATGGTCTCTGAAATCATTTGGGTAGAGATGCAACTTCTCTTGATGTTTTTGTTCAATTTTTTAAAAATATATATTTTTTCTTGATTTCAGACAGGAAGGGAGAGGGAGAGAGAGATAGAAACATCAACGGATGGGAGAGAATCATTGCTTGGTTGCCTCCTACTGGAGATTGAGCCCTCAACTCGGGCCTGTGCCCCTGACCAGAATTTAACTTGGGACCCTTTTGTTCACAGGCTGGCGCTCTATCCACTGAGCCAAACTAGCTAGGGCTCTTTGTCCAATTTCTTAATAAGAGGAGAGCTGTAATTTATTTTTTCTTTCAGGAGCTTTTAATCTCTTGCTCTTTCTAGTCTCTCTCCCCACCACTGCAAGTTTTCTGGTTTTACAAGTGTAAAGAGCTCCATTTGCCTTGTATTCCCTGGCCAGCAAACATCCAAAGTATGCCAATTCCCCATAAGTACACTGAGTCAGGTAAAACTTATACTAGTGTCTCAGGAAGTTCTCAAAATCTGGAACGCTGGGCATTCATTCTAGACTTTTCCCTCCCTTCTGAGAAAGAAATCTCATGTTCTGTGCCTTCACCCAACTGTGCTGAACCATGCTGGTTAAGCAAGCTGCCTGTGATTCTTTATTCTGAGAGTGGCTCCCAGGCTTCCAAACTACACTGTGATGATCTGATCAACACCAAATTGCACTTTGGTGTGGGAAGAAATATTGTTTCATTGAGTAGGTTTCTCTTTTGACTTTTCAGCAAAGTTTACATACAGTGAATAAGTTTACATCCACTTTCTCTCCCCCTTTTGTATTCTACCACTCCAACCTCTGCAAATATATATTCTACCTCTTTTGGGTGTTTTTTTTATTTTGTATGTATGTTTTATTTTGCTTTTTGATAAAATAACAAAAAATGATATGAAATTTTTGTTCTGTTTCATTGCATGCACTACTTTTAAGAATATGCATTTTGAGAATATTTATTACAGTATTACAAAGTAAAGGATAGGAATAAAATATACACTGAGTGGCCAGATTATTATGATCTCTGAATGCATAATAATCTGGCCACTCAGTATATATATATATTAGAGGCTCGGTGCATGAATTCGTGCATGGGTGGGGTCCGGCCAGTCTGGCCAGGGGCAGGGGACATGGGTGGTTGGCCGGCCTGCCTGCTGGTCGAACTCCTGGTCGAGGGGACAATTTGCATATTAGCCTTTTATTACATAGGATATACACTGAGTGGCCAAATTATTGTGCGTTCAGAGATCATAATAATCTGGCCACTCAGTGTATTACTCCACTTATGCAAATATTATAATTATTTTCAATTCTGAACTTAATTTCTCTTATAGAACCTGATATGAGAATTTAAAGTTTCAAACATTCATTCACTCATTCAATATTGTTGACTGTTTGTAATTTAATAACATAAGAGAACATAATTTATAGCATAAGATTTTAAGGTTAAGAGGTGATTTGGAGAAGGCAAAAAAAAAAAAATAGTTCCTGGTAGTGTACCAATATTTTAAGAGTAATTTTAGATGGAATTTGTCATACTACTCAATTACCAAATTATTGCTGTCAGAAAGACAACATGACAATGAAAGTCTTAAATATCTCAGTATGAATCTCTGTTTTGTCACTTTCTTTGCCCTCAGTTAGTACATGTTCAAAATGGGGATAATAATAGTAATAGCTCTTACTATCTCAGAGTTTATGAATTTCAAAGGAGATAGAGGAATCCTTCTCACCACCCTCCAAGTAACATAAGACTCCCAGATTGTAGTTTTTTTGGAAGCACTCCATATGTCTTTTTGTGGTATGAATTTTCATTTAAATTAATAATTTATGTTATTTTTAGTATTTCTTTTTTTCTTGAGATTAAACTCTTTGATAGAAAATGCCTACTATCTTATATATTACTATATCTCTGAGAAAGAGCACAGTGAATGACACAAAGTAACCAATGAATAAATACTTAATTAATTAATGAAAAAACTTTGTAAAATGTACAGCAATTTACTGATTTTGCTATGCTCTGTTAAAAGTGATGACAAAACATAATTGTACTGCATTCTTAACACAAAAAATGAAAAATTTTGGAGGTGATGGATTTATTTATTTATTTATTTTAAATATATTTTATTGATATTTTACAGAGAGGAAGGGAGAGGGATAGAGAGCTAGAAACATCGATGAGAGAGAAACATCAATCAGCTGCCTCCTTCACACCTCCCACTGGAGATGTGCCCGCAACCAAGGTACATGCCCTTGACTGGAATCGAACCTGGGACCCTTCAGTCTGCAGGCCGACGCTCTATCCACTGAGCCAAACCGGTTTTGGCATAAAAAAATTTTTTGGAGGTGATGGATATATTTAGTACCTTTGTTGTGGTGGTAATGTCACAGGTGTCTTAACTCATCAAAATGTATACAATAAAAATTTGCATTTTTGTTTGTCTATTATACCTCAATAAAGCTTTAAAAAAAACAAAAAAACAGTAATCATACTAAAAATCAGATTGAGCAATCTAAATGAAATTATAACTTAACATTTTTAGAGATAAAATACTTAAAGATAAATCTTAAATTAAAATCCTAGAAGAATCTATAAGCAGTAAAATTTCTGATTTATCTTGTATCAGCATTTTTGTTAATATATCTTCTAGGAAAAGGGAAACAAAGGAAAAAAATAAACAAATGTGACAACATCAAGCTAAGAAGCTTCTTCACAGCGAAAGAAACTATCAACAAAAATGAAAAGGGAACTCACAAATTGGGAGAACACATTTGCCAATGATACATCTGATAAGGGGTTAATTTCCAAAATATATCAAGTATTCATACAAGTCAAAAGAAGGAAGACAAACAATTCAGTTAAAAAATAGTCAGAGGACCCGAATAGATAATTCTCCAAAGAGGACATACAAATGGCCAAGAGAGAAATGAAAGAATGCTCAACATCCCCAATCATTAGAGAGATGAAAATTAAAACCACAGTGAGTTATCACCTCACACCTGTCAAAATGCTTATAATCAAGAAATCAACAAACAAGCAGTGACTAGGATGTAGAAAAAGGGAACCCTTGTGCACTGTTGGTGGGAATGCAGACTGGTGCAGCCACTGTGGAAAACAGTATGGAGTTTCCTCAAAAATTAAAAATGGAACTCCCATTTGATCCAGGGATCCCACTTCTAGGACTATATCCTAAGAAACCCAAAACCCTCATCAGAAAGAATATATGCACCCCTATGTTCATAGCAGTGCACGTTACAATAGCTGAGAACTGGAAACAGCTCAGGTGCCTGTCAGTAGATGAGTGGATAAAAAAGCTGTAGTACATTTACACCATGGAATACTAACTCTGTAAAAAAGGGGATCTCTTACCCTTTGATACAGCATGGAGGGACCTGGAGAATATTATGCTAAGCTAGTCAGAGAAAGAAAAATACCATATGATCTCACTTATATATTGAATCTAATGAACAAAATAAACTGATGAACAAAATTGAAACAGAGGCATGGATACATAGAAGAGACTGACAGCTGTCAGAGGGGTAGGGAGCAGGGAACTAGAAGAAAGAAGGTGAAGAGATTATCTAAAGACTATATAACCCATAGACACAGATAACCGTGTGGTGAATTGGCCAGAGCTTGGTGGAGCTACACAAAGTAGGGGAGGGGGGAAATGGTGATATCTGAAGGAATGTAAACAATAAAAATAAAGTTTAAAATATACCAAATCAGTCAGTTAAATCAGTGAATTCAAGCAGATTGAGTTATTAATAAGCATTCTTATAAATAGCACTGTTTTCTGCATCAAACATTACTTTTTTTTATCATGAGAATACAAATTATTCTCAAATATATATGTATTCAAATATATAACGTACTACAGTATTCTTGAATTTTAAATAACTTCCAAGAGTTGTATCATTCCAAATCTGAATCACTGAACTATAGTAGAAACTTATTTTCCTTTCCTGCATCCTCACTTCTTTCCCTGTTTGTGGCTTCACATACTGAAGCATCATTATGGCAGCAATATAAAGGACCTAGTGACAAAACTTGAAAGATTAATTCCTCCTACTTCTGAGAAGTGTTTTACAGAACCTATATCTATCAGCCACCATACTCCCTCTATACTCCTATCAGCCCACTCCCTGCACCCCTCCAACATGGGCACACAAATCCATCCTACTCTAATAAGGACCTGAAGGAGCACAACAATCAAATGGTTTTTTAAAAAAACAACTACAATTTGTTGTTTCACTATTTTAGAATATATTTCCGTAATATTCATCATTAACACTATGCAATAATATAAAACATCTCGCATTTTTAACAGAGAATTACTGTCTCTTAAATTTGTTAGGAGATGGTTAGTTTTAATTTGTCGAGTGCAAACAGCTTCTAATGTTTAATCTGAATAGAGGGTCATAATGACCTCTGGTAACTAGTTTGGTAGTTTCAAAATGTTCAACATTCTTACCTGTTATAGGGAAATGCATACAGTCATAAATCATATTCAATTAGGGATTGTGTGAGGAATTTCTATATAAGACAGAAAATATAACCTTATATAAAATTAAATCTGATAAAATTAGTAGTCGTTATTAGAGACAGGATAAATGTCAAGAATTCATTACTTTGTTTCAAACTTAGTTTATCATAAATCTGTACTATGACACATAATAACTTGTACTGTTTTGCAGGTTATTTTATAGCAAGTTCAACAGTGTAGGTGAGTGACAACGTGAGCAGCATGGTAATGACTCCCCAGGGAAATCAGCCTTTAGGACACAGACCTGGGCATATAGAGGCTTTTATTAAAATTGAATAAAAACATATATAAAAGTTTATTTTTGCTCTCTTAAGACCATCAGCTAATATACTGAATTCAATTCAAACAGATAAATAACATCAATGGGAAAATAACATAAATGAAAAAAGAGACAAATATATTGTCTATCCAGGTCCTCTGACCATTTTTTAAAAATATACCGGTTCTTCTAATGTAAACTAAAAGTATTTAGCATCTTTTGTTCTGAAAGGCTTGAGTTGATTATATATAACAAAATTTATTTTACATGATTTTGGTCTGCTACAGAACTATGGGTTAAGATGAATGGTAGTCCAATTTGATTTGATATGAAAAGATAGAACAATTAATTAGAAAGCAGATAAAGTAATCATTTTGTTTCATATACAATTAACATATCTAAGTATGAATATGAACAGCATTAGATCAATGGTTTGCAGAACATAAATCACTTGAAACATATTAGCTTTTCTGCACAAATCATTAATAGACTAATACATAGTATTGTTGTTGTTTTTTTTTTCCTCCCAGAAGATGGATTAAGCTTAAAGCTTGAAATTTAGTAGTTACCAGATTATTTTTCAGTATATATAAGTGTCTGTATTGGAAATGTGCAGAGAGAAATTTCTATTTAAACATACATGTTATGCCTCTAAAATGCTAAACACAGCGCTTTCCAGTCCTTAGGTGTGGAAATGCTAGCCAAAAGCCACCAACCTTAACATAGTGATATAAAAATTCCCACAACAAGACCCTTCATACTGAGTAGTCTCTGTGCATTGGAACTTTGGGTTGATTAGTCCATCTTTGAACTAAGATTTTCAGATTTACAACTCTAATATTTCTTTTCATACTAAGACATGCATGTTTTACTTGAAAAGTTTGTGTAAAGAGAGATAATGAATTTTGGGGGAATGTTGCAATGATTTTGTTAAAGTAATAGACAATGTTTATTTTAAATAAAAACTTTAGATGGTTGAAATAATCCAATACTACTCATGCAATTAGGTACATATTATGCTTGTCAAAAACTCTAATTTGCTTTTAAGAATACATTCACCTATCCCTTTGTATGCATTGAAAGTCTGACCCAGAACATATCCCTGGTAACTGAAATAAAAACTAAGTTTTACTTTCAAATTTTATTATTGTGTTTTTTATATTTACTAGAGGCCCAGTGCATGAAATTCGTGCACGGGGTGTGTGTGTGTCCCTCAGCCCAGCCTGCACCCTCTCCAATCTGGGACCCCTCAAGGGCAGTCGGATATCCCTCTCACAATCCAGGATTGCTGGCTCCCAACTGCTCGCCTGCCTGCCTTCCTGATTGCCCCTAACCACTTCTGCCTGCCAGCCTGATCACCCCCTAACCACTCCCCTGACAGCCTGATTGATGCCTAACTGCTCCTCTGCCAGCCTGATTGCCCCTAACTGCCCTCCCCTGCAGGCCTGGTCACCCCCAACTGCCCTCCCTTGCAGGCCTGGACCCTCCCAACTGCCCTCCCCTGCTGGCCTGACCACCCACAAGTGCCCTCCCATGCTGGCCTGATCCCTCCCAACTGCCCTCCCTTGCTGGCCATCTTGTGGTGGCCATCTTGTGTCCACATGGGGGCAACCATCTTTGACCACATGGGGGCAGCCGTCTTGTGTGTTGGAATGACAGTCAATTTGCATATTACTTTTATTAGATAGGATAGAGGCCTGATGCATGGGTGGGGGCAAGCTGGTTTGCCCTGAAGGGTGTCCTAGATCAGGGTGGGGGTTCCCTTGGGGCATGGGGTGGCCTGGGCAAGGGGCCTATGGTGGTTTGCAGACCAGCCACACCCCCCGGCGACCCAACCAGAGGCCCTGAAATCTGGGATTTATTTATCTTCTATAATTGAAACTTTGTAGCCTTGAGTGGAGTCTAGGGCTGGCCAGGGTGTGCAGGAAGCTTGGCTTCCTCCATTGCCAGGGAAACCCAAGCCTCCTGTTCACTCTGTGGCCACAGCCATCTTGGTTGGGTTAATTTGCATACTCACTCCTGATTGGCTGGTGGGCGTGGCTTGTGGGTGTAGCAGAGGTACGGTCAATTTGTATATTACTCTTTTATTAGATAAGATTATTATTTTTTAAACCTCTATTGTTGAAAATATCATATAGGTCCTCCTTTTCCACCAATTAACCTCTTCCAGCCTGCTTCTGCTCCCCCTCAAACCCTCACCACCTCATTGTCTGTGTTCATGGGTTATGCATATATGCATACAAGTTCATTGGTTGATCTCTTCCCACCCACCCATCCTCCCATGCCTTCCCTCTGAGGTTCAACAGTCTGCTCCTGCTTCTATGTCTCTGGGTCTATTTTTGTTCATCAGTTTATTTGGTTCATTAGATTCCACATATAAGAGAGGTCATGTGATACATATCTTTCTCTGACTGGCTAATTTTGCTTAGCATAACACTCTCCAGATTCATCCATGCTGTTGCAAATGGTAAGAGTTCTTTTTTATTGCTGCAGAGTACTCCATTGTGTAAATGTACCACAGTTTTGTTCTACTGATGGGCACTTAGGCTGTTTCCAAATCTTAGCTATTATAAATTTTGCTTCTATGAACATAGGGGTGCATATGTTATTTCTGATGAGTGTTTTGGGTTTCTTAGGATATGTTCCTAGTAATGGGATCACTGGGTCAAATGTGAGTTCCATTTTTTATTTTTTGAGGAAACTCCATACTGTTTTTCATAATGGCTGCAACAATCTGAATCCCCACGAGCAGTGTACCAAGGTTCCCTTTTCTTCACAACCTCCTCAACACTTGTCCTTTGTTGATTTGTTGATGATAGCCATTCTGACAGATGTGAGGTGATATCTTATTGTCCTTTTGATTTGCATCTCTCAGATGATTAGTGACTTTGAGGATTTTTTTTATGTCTCCTGGCTTTCTGTATGTCTACTTTTGGAGAAGTGTCTATTGCCCATTTTAATTGGATTGTTTGTCTTTCTTCTGGTAAATTGTATGAGTTCCCTACATACTTTGGACATTAACCCTTTACTGGATGTACTATTGGCAAATCTGTTCCCCATGTAATGGGCTCTCTTGCTATTTTGGTTGATGGTTTCTTTTGCAGTGCAGAAGCTTTTCATTTTAATGTCCCATATATTTATTTTCTCCTTAGTTTTCATATCCTAGGAGCTATATCAGTAAAGACATTGCTACAAGAGATATCTGAGATTTTTGTGCCTATGGTTTCTTATAGGACTTTTATGGTTTCACATCTTACATTTAAGTCTTTTATCAATTTTGAGTTTATTCTTGTGTATGGCATAAGTTGGTGGTCTAGTTTGATTTTTTTTGCATGTACCTGTCCAATTTTCCCAACACCATTTATTGAAGAGATTATCTCTGCTCCATTGTTTGTTCTTGCCTCCTTTGTCTAATATTAATTGAGCATTGTGGTTTGGGTCGATTTCTGGGTTCTCTATTCTATTCCATTTATCTATATGCCTGTTTTTGTGACAGTAACAGACTGTTTTGAGCACAGTGGCTTTGAAGTCTAACTTGATATCTGGTATTGTGATCCCTCCAACTTTGTCCTTCTTTCTTAAGATTGCTGTGGCTTTTTGGGATCTTTTTGGTTCCATATAAATTTTTGGAGTGTTCCTTCTAGGTCTGTGAAATATGCTGTTGGTATTTTAATTGGGATTGTATTGAATCTGTAGATTGTTTTTGGTAGTATGGACATTTCAATGATGCTGATTCTACCAATCTATGACCACTGTACTAGTATATTCTTCCACTTGTGCATATCTCCCTCTATCTCTTTTTTCAAGATCCTGTAGATTTCTGAGTATAAGTCTTTTACCTCCTTGGATAAGTTTATTCCTAAGTATCTTAATTTTTTTTGTTACAATAGTAAATTGGATTTTTTTTTAGTTTCTTTCATAGAATTCATTATTGGTGTATAAAAATACCATGGATTTTGGGGTATTAATTTTGTATCCTGCTACTTTTCTGAATTTATTTGATAAATCTAGTTTTTTTATGGACTTCATAAGGTTTTCAATGTACAGTATCATGTCTTCTGCAAATAATGAGTTTTATTTCCTCCTTTCCAATTGATGCCTTTTATTTCTTCTTTTTGTCTGATTGCTATGGCTAGCACTTCCAGTACTATGTTGAACAAGAGTGGTGGAAGAGGGCATCCCTGTCTTGTTCCTGTTCTTAGGGGAAATGGTTTTAGTTTTTGCCCATTATGATGTTGGCTGTAGGTTTGTCATATAAGGCTTTTATTGTGTTGAGTTATGCTCCCTCTATCCCCAATTTGCTGAGAGTTTTTATCAAAAAAGGGTGTTGGATTTTGTTGAATGTTTTTTCTGCATCAGTTGATATGATCATGTGATTTTTGTCTTGCAATCTGTTTATATGCTGCGTCACATTTATCGATTTGTGAATATTGTACCACTCTTGCATTCCTGGAATAAATCTCACTTGTTCATAGTGTATGGTCTTTTTAATGTATTGCTGGATTTGATTTGCTAACATTTTGTTGAGGATGTTAGCATCTATGTTCATCAGAAATATTGGCTTGTAGTTTTCTTTCTTTGTCCTGTCTTTATATGGTTTGGGAATTAGGGTAATGCTAGCCTCATAGAAAGAATTTGGAAATGTTCCTTCCTCTTGTATGTTTTGTAGTACGTTAAGGAGGATAGGTGTTAGTTCTTCTTTGAATATTTGGTAAAACTCCCCTGTGAAACCATCCAGGCCAGAGCTTTTGTTTGATGGGAGTATTTTTATTACCGCTTAATTGCATTGCTATTTATTGGCCTATTCAAGTTTTCTGATTCTTCCTGATTGAGTTTTGGAAGGTTTTATTTTTCTAGGAATATGTCTATTTTGTCCAGGTTGTCCCACTTGTTGGAATAAATTTGTTTATAGTATTTTTTTATTAATTTTTAAAAAAATAAATCTTTATTCAGATTATTACAATTGTTTCTCCTTTTTCAACCCATAGCTCCCCTCCACCCGGTTCCCACCCCACCTTCTGCCCTTACCTCCCCCCCACTGTCCTCATCCATGGGTGTATGATTTTTGTCCAGTCTCTTCCTGAACACCCCCATACCCATTTCCCCTTGAGAATTATCAGTCCACTCCCTTTCTATGCCCATGATTCTATTATATTCACCAGATTATTCTGTTCCTCAGGTTTTTAATTCACTTGATTTTTAGGTTCACTTGTTGATAGATACGTATTTGTTGTTCATCATTTTTATCTTTACTTTTTTCTTCTTCCTCTTCTTTAAGAATACCTTTCAGCATTTCATATAATACTGGTTTGGTGGTGATGAACTCCTTTAGCTTTTTCTTATCTGTGAAGCTCTTTATCTGCCCTTCAATTCTGAATGATAGCTTTGCTGGGTAGAGTAATCTTGGTTGTAGGTTCTTGCTATTCATCACTTTGAAAATTTCTTGCCACTCCCATCTGGCCTGCATAGTTTCTGTTGAGAAATCAGCTGACAATCATATGGGTGCTCCCTTGTAGGTAATTAACTGTTTTTCTCTTGCTGCTTTTAAGATTCTCTCTTTGTCTTTTGCTCTTGGCATTTTAATTATGATGTGTCTTGGTGTGGTCCTCTTTGGATTCCTTTTGTTTGGGGTTCTGTGCGCTTCCTGGACTTGTAAGTCTATTTCTTTCACCAGGTGGGGGAAGTTTTCTGTCATTATTTCTTCCAATAGGTTTTCAGTATCTTGCTCTCTCTCTTCTTCTGGCACACCCATAATTCTGATGTTGGTATGCTTGAAGTTGTCCCAGAGTCTTCTTACATTATCTTCAACTTTTTGGATATTTTTTTCTTTTTGCTTTTTCAGTTGAGTGTTTTTTGCTTTTTTGTATTTCAATTCTTTGACTTGATTCTTGTGTTCCTTTAGTCTGTTGTTGGGTCTCTGTATAATATATTTTATTTCAGTCAGTGTATGTTTAATTTCTAGTTGGTCCTTTTTTATATCTTCGAGGGTCTTGTTATATTTATCGGCCTTTTCTAGGATATTCTTGAAAAGCTTTATAACCATGGTTTTGAATTCTATATCCAGTCGTTTGTTTTCCTCCATTTCTTTCGTTTGTGATCTGTTTCTTTGACGCCGCATTTTCACTGCTTCCCTGAGTTGGTAGGGTAGATTTGTGTGCTAGGTTTCCTATATGGCCCAGTGGGTTGGCCTCCCCAGTTAACCTGAGGTGGACACTCTTGGTGCACCCTTTTGTGGACTCTGTGTACAGCCTTGTTGTAGTTAAGTCTTGATTGTTTTTGGTATCATTGGAAGGAATTGACCTCCAGGCCAGTTGGCTGTAGGATCAGCTGTGTCTAAGCTGGGAGAAGTTAGGTGTTGGAGACAGCCTTATAGGATTAGACTTTCCAAATTGCAATAGCCTCTGTGCTCAGCTTGGATGGGGTGGAGTCTCAGGGCGGAGCAGACAGTGTTGGCTTCCAGTCAGCCTTGCCCTTGCGCGCGTGCGCACCTGCAGACCTCTGCCTTCCCTGGCTCCCGAGTCTCCGCCCGAGAGTCCAGATTCCCCCCACAAGAGCGTGGGTCCCCAGGGGCTCGCCTGGAACTGGGTTCAGTGCAGTCAGAACTGGGGCTCAGTGCAGTCAGGAGCTTCTGACTCCCTTCCACTAGGGAAAGCCTGTGGCAACCTCTGCAGCCTTTGTGCGCACTGGCATGCGTGCGCCTGCAGACCTCTGCTTTCCCCGTCTCCCGAGTCTCCGCCCGAGAGTCCAGATTCCCCCCCGTAAGAGCACGGGTCCCCAGGGGCTCGCCTGGAACTGGGGTTCAGTGCAGTCAGAACTGGGGTTCAGTGCAGTCAGGAGCTTTGGACTCCCTTCTGCTAGGGAAAGCCTGTGGCAACCTCCGCAGCCTTTGTGCACACTGGCGCACGCGCCTCTGGAACCCTGCCTGCCAGGGCTCCCCCGGGTCCCCCCCAGGTCTCCGAGTCTCCGGGTGCCTTTCTCTCTACCTGACAGTCCAGATTCCCCCTATATGAGCCTGGGTCCACGGGGTTTCGCCCAGGACTGGGGTTCAGTGCAGTCAGAACTGGTGTTCAGTGCGGTCGGGGGCTTCCTTCCCCCTTCCGCCAGAGAAAGTCAGCCAGGCTCTCAGCCGCCCTTCCCTCTGCGTGCACAAAGACCCTTTGCCGTACCTTCAATTCTCTGTGAGCTTTTCTCTTTCCTTCTAGTTGTAGAATTTTCACTCAGCCAGCTTTCCTGTGGTTCTGGATGGTGTCCATTCTGTCTTTTAGTTGTAGTTTTGAATTTGTTGTGCGAGGCAGCAGTTTAGGTGTTTATGCCGCCATCTTGGTTTCTCTGTTTATAGTATTTTTTTAAATGATCCTTTGTATTTCTGTGGGATCAGTTGTTACTTCACCTCTTTCGATTTTGATTTTGTTTATTTGTTCCTTACTCCTTTCGTTTTAAATATTATTATCCACACATCTCAAATTTCTTCCTTACGCTACTATGTGTCATCAGGGTGAAGAAACAGAAAGTTCTTGTTAGGTTTTATCAAACTTATTAAAAAACTATGGGACTGAAAAGGACTTTAGAGTTCATTAATAATCTAAGAATAAAGTTTTCAAACATTTATTGGCAAGTTACACATTTCCAATGACTAATTTGATTATGTTTTTTTTTCTTTTCCTTAACATGGCATATCATCCATAAAAAGAACATTAAGAAAAATTAGTTAAAGTAGCATAATATATCTAGTATAAATACAACACTAACATGAACTCTAGGATGAATGATATTCAATTAATATCTTAGCATGAGAAAAATCTGTGTAAGAATAAACCTGCAGTAATATAATCACTTAGTCTGTTTTTATCCATAGTAGGTATTAATACATTATTATTTTTAATTTATTTATATCAAATTAAAATTTTGAATGAATAACTGTGTGGGGACTCTGATTTGAGGCACACGCCAACAGCGCAGTGCAGGCGGGGACTCTGATTTGCAGCACATGCCAACAGTGCGGTGCAGGAGGAGTCCCTGATTCTAGGTGCATACACGAGACCACACTGAACGCTGGTAACACTGACCCTGGGCGAGCCTGCTTCCCACCAACCCACGGCAGCCACACGTCTTAGTGTTGGAGCACTTCAGTGACACTTGGGTGGTGCGAAGATCCCATGGCACATGCCCCAGGTCCACGCAACTTGAAATTTGAACCTTCTGGTGATAGTCAGAATGGGGAGATGACACAATCCCCAGAGGAAAGAAAATGAGGAGTTACCAAGAAAGGAAATTAGTGAAACTGAAGCATGCAACATGACCAAAAAAGAATTCAGAGTAATGGTCATGCAATTCATACATCGGATGGATGAGAAAACCAACAATCTATGCAACAATCAGGAAGAAATGAAAAGTGATATAGCTACAATAAAAAACACCATGGAAAGAGAAACCAAGATGGCGGCATAAACACCTAAACTGCTGCCTAGCACAACAATTTCAAAACTACAACTAAAAGACAGAATGGACACCATCCAGAACCACAGGAAAGCTGGCTGAGTGAAAATTCTACAACTAGAAGGAAAGAGAAAAGCTCACAGAGAATTGGAGGTACAGCAAAGGGTCTTTGTGCGCGCAGAGAAGAAGGGCGGCTGAGAGCCTGGCTGACTTTCTCTGGCGGAAGGGGGAAGGAAGCCCCCGACCGCACTGAACCCCAGTTCTGGGCGAGCCCCTGGGGACCCACGCTCTTGTGGGGGGAGTCTGGACTCTCGGGCGGAGACTCGGGAGGTAGGGAAGGCAGAAGTCTGAAGGTGTGGCGTGCCAGTGCACACAAAGGTTGCAGAGGGTGCCACAGGCTTTCCCTAGTGGAAGGGAGTCGGAGGCTCCTGACAGCACTGAGCCCCAGTTCTGACTGCACTGGACCCCAGTTCCAAGCGAGCCCCTGGGGACCCACGCTCTTGTGGGGGGAATCTGGACTCTCGGGCGGAAACTTGGGAGCCGGGGAAGGCGGAGGACTGAAGGCGCACGCGTGCCAGTGTGCACAAAGGCTGCGGAGGTTGCAACAGGCTTTCCCTAGTGGAAGGGAGTCGGAGGCTCCTGACCACATTGGGCCCCAGTTCTGACTGCACTGAACCCCGGTTCCAGGCGAGCCCCTGGGGACCCACACTCTTGTGGGGGGAGTCTGGACTCTCGGGTGGAGACTCGGGAGCCAGGGAAGGCAGAGGTCTGCAGGTGCACGCAAGGGCAAGGCTGCCGGGAAGCCAAGACTGTCTGCTCCACCCTGAGACTCCACCCCATCCAAGCTGAACACAGAGGCTATTGCAATGTGGCAAGTCTAATCCTATAAGGCTGTCTCCAGCACCGAACTTCTCCCAGCATAGACGTAGCTGATCCTTACAGCCAACTGGCCTGGAGGTCAATTCCTCCCAGTGATACCAACAACAATAAAGACTTAATTACAACAAGGCTGTACACACAGTCCACAAAGGGGTGCACCAAGAGTGTCCACCTCAGGTTAACTGGGGAGGCAGACCCACTGGGCCAAATTGGAAACCTAGCACACAAATTTACCCTACCAACTCAGGGAAGCAATGAAAATGCAACGACAAAGAAACAGATCACAAACAAAAGAAATGGAAAAAAACAAACGACTGGATATAGAATTCAAAACCACGGTTATAAAGCTTTTCAAGAATATCCTAGAAAAGGCCGATAAATATAACGAGACCCTCGAAGATATGAAAAAGGACCAACTAGAAATTAAACATACACTGACTGAAATAAAAAATATTATACAGAGACCCAAAAACAGACTAGAGGAACACAAAAATCAAGTCAAAGAATTGAAATACAAAGAAGCAAAAAACACTCAACCGAAAAAGCAAAAAGCAAAAAAAAAAAAAAAAAATCCAAAAAGTTGAAGATAGTGTAAGAAGACTGTGGGACAACTTCAAGCATACCAACATTAGAATTATGGGCATGCCAGAAGAAGAGAGAGAGCAAGATACTGAAAACCTATTGGAAGAAATAATGACAGAAAACTTCCCCCACCTGGTGAAAGAAATAGACTTGCAAGTCCAGGAAGCACACAGAACCCCAAACAAAAAGAATCCAAAGAGGACCACACCAAGACACATCATAATTAAAATGCCAAGAGCAAAAGACAAAGAGAGAATATTAAAAGCAGCAAGAGAAAAACAGTTAGTTACCTACAAGGGAGCACCCATACGACTGTCAGCTGATTTCTCAACAGAAACTATGCAGGCCAGACGGGAGTAGCAAGAAATTTTCAATGTGATGAATAGCAAGAACCTACAACCAAGATTACTCTACCCAGCAAAGCTATCATTCAGAATTGAAGGGTAGATAAAGAGCTTCACAGATAAGAAAAAGCTAAAGGAGTTCATCACCACCAAACCAGTATTATATGAAATGCTGAAAGGTATTCTTAAAGAAGAGGAAGAAGAAAAAAGTAAAGATAAAAATTATGAACAACAAATACATATCTATCAACAAGTGAACCTAAAAATCAAGTGAATTAAAAACCTGAGGAACACAATAATCTGGTGAATATAATAGAATCAGGGCATAGAAAGGGAGTGGACTGATAATTCTCAGGGGAAAGGGGTATGGGGGGTTCATGAAGAGACTGGACAAAAATCATATAGCTATGGATGAGGACAGTGGGGGGGAGGTAAGGGCAGAAGGTGGGGTGGGAACTGGGTGGAGGGGAGCTACGGGGGGAAAAAGGAGAAACAATTGTAATAATCTGAATAAAGATTTATTAAAATAAAAAAATAAAAATAAAATAAAATAAAATAAAAAACACCATGGAAAGGTTCAACAGTAGACTAGAAGAAGCAGAGGACCAAATTAGTGAATTAGAAGATAAGGTAGAGAAACAAGCTCAATCTGAACAGTAACTGGAGAAAAACATTAAAAAGCAGGAAGAGAGCCTAAGGGAGCTTTGGCACAACATGAAATGAAGTAACATGTATAATAGGGCTGCCAGAAAGACAAGAAGAGCAGCAAGGATTAAAAAATCTATTTGAATAAATAATGACAGAAAACTTCCCGGATATGGGGAAGAAAAAAAGTTACACAAGTACAGAGAGTCCCAAGCAAGATCAATCCCAAAAGACCCACACCAAGACACGTCATAATTTCAATGGCAAATATTAACGACAAAGAGATAATCTTAAAGGCAGCAAGAGAGAGACAGAGTGTTACCTACAAAGGATCCCCCATCAGATTATCAAATGATTTCTCAACGGAAACACATTAAGCTAGAGGTGAATGGAAGGAGGTATACAAAGTGTTGCAAAGCAAAGGACTGAATCCAAGAATACTCTATCCAGCAAGACTATCAATCAGAATTGAAGGGGAAATCAGAAGCTTCACAGACAAAAAAAAGGCTAAGGGAATTTATCACCACCAAACCAGAAATACAAGAAATACTAAAGGGAATGCTATAAAAAGAAGAAATAAAAAGGGAAGAAGGAACACAGGCACAAAAATAGATAAGACTACAAACAATACCTTTCAATAATAACTTTAAGTGTAAATGGACTAAATGCTCCAATCAAAAGACATCGAGTGGCTGAATGGATAAAAAAACACGACCCATATATATGCTGTCTACAAGAGACAAACCTCAAAACAAGGGACTCATACAGACTGAAAGTGAAGGGATGGAAAAATATCTTTCCGGAAAATGGAAACGAAAAAAAAGCTGGGGTAGCAATACTTGTATCTGACAAAATAGACCTCAAAGTGAAGGCCATAACAAGAGATAAGCAAGGCCACTTCATAATACTAAAGGGATCGATACAACAACAGGATATAACCCTGATAAACATATATGCACCCAATGCAGGAGCACCCAAATACAAAATATCTTCCTTGATGGAAGATATCAAGGGAGAGATCGACAACAATAAAATCATAGTAGGGGACTTTAATACACGACTGACATCACTGGATAAATCCTCAAGACCAGTGGCCGGTAAACCTCGGCTCGTGAGCTACATGCAGCTCACGAGCCTCGGTTTGCTGTTCTGTTGACTAATAAGTTTGCTGACCACTGACCTAGACTCTTGATTCCAAAAATTACAGGCTGTTGTTGTTCCTTGTGATTAAGTCCTAGGGCAGTGGTCGGCAAACTCATTAGTCAACAGAGCGGCAAACCGCCGCTTGCGAGCTGCATGTGGTTCGCGAGCTGCAGTTTTCCAACCACTGCTCTAGACAAAAAATCAGCAAAGAGACAGCAATCCTAAATGACTCACTAGATCAGATGGATTTAACTGACATCTTCAGAACATTTCACCCCCAAGCCACGAAATATATGTTCTTCTCAAGTGCACATGGGACATTTTCAAAAATAGACCACATATTGGGTCACAAGCAAAGTCTCCCCAAATTCAAGAAGATTGAAATCATACCAAGCATCTTCTCAGACAAAAATGCCATAAAATTAGAAATAAAGTACAATAAAAACAATCCAAAAATCTCAAACACTTGGAAGCTGAATAGCATGCTATTAAATAATGACTGGTTACCAATGAGATCAAAGAAGAAATTAAAAGGATCCAGGAAACTAATGACAACAAAAACAAAAGAATCCAAAATCTATGGGACACAATGAAAGCAGTCCTGAGAGGGAAGTTTATAGCTCTAGAGACCTACCTCAAAAAATAAGAAAAAATGGTAGTAAATCATTTAACTCTACAACTCAAAGAATTAGAAAGAAGGCCATAAGAAAAGCCCAGAGTGAGCAGAAGGAAGGAGATAATAAAGATCAGAGCAGAAATAAATTACATAGAGACCAAAAAAACAATACAAAAGATCAACAACACCAAGAGCTGATTCTTTGAAAGGATAAATAAGATTGATGAACCTCTAGCCAGGTTAGCCAAGAAGCAAAGAGAGAGGACTCAAATAAACAAAATCAGAAATGAGAGAGGTGAAATAACAACAGACCCCATAGAAATAAAGGATTGTTAAAAAATACTATGAACAACTCTACTTCAACAAACTAGACAACCTGGAGGAAATGGACATATTCCTAGAAAAATACAACCTTCCAAAATTCAATCAGGAAGATTCTAAAACTCAAAAGGCCAATAACTATGGAAGAAATTGAAGCAGTCATCAAAAAGCTTCCAGCAAACAAAAGCCCGGGGCCAGATGGCTTCACAGGGGAGTTATACCAAACATTCAAGAAAGAACTATAACCTATCCTCCTCAGACTGTTCCCAAAAATTCAAGAGGAAGGAACACTTCCAAGCTCATTCTAAGAAGCCAGCATCACCCTAATACCAAAACCAGATAAAGACAACACAATGAAAGGGATATTATAATCCAATATCCCTCATGAACATAAATGCCAAAATCCTCAACAAAATTCTAGCAAATCGGATCCAGCAGTAAATCAGAAAGATCATACAGCATGACCAAGTAGGATTTATCCCGGGGATGCAAAGGTGATACAATATCCACAAATCAATAAACGTGATACATCACATAAACAAATTGAGAGAAAAAAAATCACATAATCATATCAATTGACACAAAAAAAGCATTTGACAAAATCCAACACCCCTTCTTGATAAAAACTCTCAGCAAGGTGGGAATAGAAGGATCATACCTCAACATAATAAAAGCCATATATGACAAACCCACAGCCAACATCATACTCAATGGACAAAAACTAAAACCATTTCCCCTAAGAACAGGAACAAGACAGGGATTCCCACTCTCACCACTCCTGTTCAACATAGTCCTGGAAGTACTAGCCATTGTGATTAGACAAGAAGGAGAAATAAAATGCATCCAAATTGGAAAAGAAGAAGTAAAACAGTCCTTATTCGCAGATGACATGATACTGTCATAGAAAACCCTGAAAACTCCATCAAAAAATTATTAGACTTAATAAATGAATTTGGCAATGTAGCAGGATACAAAATTAATGCCAAGAAACCTATGGCATTTCTTTACATCAATAGTGAACTTAAAGAAAGAGAAACTAAAAAAGCAATCCCATTTACCATTGTACCAAAAAAATTAAGATACCTAGGAATAAACATTTTATGCTAAGGAGGTAAAAGACCTATATGCAAAAAACTATAGGACACTGAAAAAAGAGATAGAGGAAGACATAAACAGATGGAAGAACATAGCATGTTCATGGATTATAGAATCAACATCATCAAAGTATCCATACTATCCAAAGCAATCTATAGATTCAATGCAATCCCCATTAAAATACCAACGGCGTATTTCACAAACCTACAACGAACTTTACAAAAATTCGTCTGGAATAAAAAAAAGACCCTGAATAGCTGCAGCAATCCTGAGAAAGAAGAACAAAGTAGGTGGGATCTCAATACCAGATTTCAAGCTGTATTACAAAGCCACTGTTCTTAAAACAGCCTGGTACTGGCACAAGAACAGATATATAGATCAATGGAATAGAATAGAGAACCCAGAAATCAACGTAAACCACTATGCCCAATTAATATTTGACAAAGGAGGCATGAACATAAAATGGAATCAAGACAGTCTCTTCAATAAATGGTGTTGGGAAAATTGGATAGATGCAAAAAAATGAAACTAGACCACCAACTTACACCATACAAAAAATAAACTCAGAATGGATAAAGGACTTAAACGTAAGACGGGAAACCATAAAATACTAGAGGAATCCACAGGCAGAGAAATCTCAGACAAATGCCGAAGCAATTTCTTCACTGATACTGCTCCTAGGGTAATGGAAACTAAAGAGAAAATAAACAAATGGGACTACATCAAAATAAAAAGCTTCTGCACATCAAAAGAAAGCATCAACAAAACAACAAGAAAGCCCACTGTATGGGAGAACATATTTGCCAATGTCATCACCAATACGGGTTTAATCTCCAACATTTACAGGGAACTCATACAACTTAACAAAAGGAAGATAAACAATCCAATCAAGAAATGGGCAATGGACCTACATAGACACTTTTCGAAGGACAGAAGGAAGGCCAAGAGACATATGAAAACATGCTCAAAGTCACTAATTATCAAAGAGATGTAAATCAAAACGACAATGCGGTATCATCTCACATCTGTCAAAATGGCTATCATCAACAAATCAACAAATGACAAGTGTTGGCGAGGATGGGGAGAAAAGGAACCTTTATGCACTGCTGGTGGAAATGCAGACTGGTGCAGCCACTGTGGAGAACAGTATGGAGTTTCCTCAAAAAACTAAAAATGGAACTCCCATTTGATCCTGTGGTCCCACTTCTAGGAATATACCCCAAGAAGCTAGAAACACCAATCAGAAAGGATATATGCACCCCTATGTTCATAGCAGCACAATTCACCATAGTTAAGATCTGGAAACAGCCTAAGTGCCCATCAGCAGATGAGTGGATTAGAAACCTGTGGTACATCTACACAATGGAATACTATGCTGCCATAAAAAAGAAGGAATTCTTTCCATTTGCAGCAGCATGGATGGAACTGGAGAGCATTATGCTAAGTGAAATAAGCCAGTCAGAAAAAGATAAATACCACATGATCTCACTCATTTATGGAATATAATGAACAACATAAACTGATGAACAGGGACCGATACAGAGACAGAGAAGCATCGACCAGACTGTCAAACCTCAGAGGGAAGGTAGAGGTGGGTGGGGTAAGAAGGAGAGATCAACCAGAGTACTTGTATGCATGAATATAAGCCTAACCAATTGACACAAACAACAGGGGTTGAGGCCATGAGTGCGGAGGGGTTGGGGGTTAATGGAGGGATGAGGACACATATGTAATACTGTAATCAATAAAGAGATTTTTAAAAAAAAGCTTACTTAACCAGTCTGTCACTAACACATTGTTTTAACTCGGTTAAAACAGTAGTCACTTATCTGTACCTTTATTAACTCACCATTAATAAAGGCAAAACAATGATCACCTTATTTGCCTTATGAAAACTTTATGAGAATAAAATCAGATAATAGCCAAAACCGGTTTGGCTCAGTGGATAGAGCGTCGGCCTGCGGACTGAAAGGTCCCAGGTTCGATTCCGGTCAAGGGCATGTAACTTGGTTGCGGGCACATCCCCAGTAGGAGGTGTGCAAGAGGCAGCTGATCGATGTTTCTCTCTCATCGATGTTTCTGACTATCTATCCCTCTTCCTTCCTCTCTGTAAAAAATCAATAAAATATATTTAAAAAAAAATCAGATAATATAGTTTAAGGGGGGAAATGCATTAAATTAAATAAGGTTTTTTTTTCTGATATTTCTTTGATCCAACAAGCTAAAGTATTTTTTTCGTTTCTCATATTTTGAAATATGAAAGCATAGTACAGGATGAAACCAAAGTATGTCTACAGTTATTCATATGGAAAATAATACAATAATTAATAAATAATAATACAATAATAAACTCTATGCTTCATGTACTGACAAGTTTAAACCTGATTTTGACACACCCTGTATATTAGGAAGGCAGTATACAAGAACACCCTTCTCAGCGATATTTTTGTCTAGGTGTACATGCATAAGAACCAGCTGGGAATTTTGTTCTCATGCAGTTTCTGGGGCAGTAGATTTGGGTTGCAACTGATATACTGGATTTTGAATTTTTTAAAAGGTCAAAAGAAATGAGATAGTTCTGCTTATATAAGAACAACTTTGAGTAGCAAAAGTATATATATAACCTTTATGGGTCTCATTTTCCTTACTGGCCAAATACAGTTAATTATCCCAACCCAATGTCCTTCAAAGTGTGTTGGGAAGATTAAAAATATTCATATTTGAGAATTACTTTTATATGAATATAAGTTAAAATCTTTCTTTCATGTAAGAATCCTTATTGATAATTCATGGAGATTAGCTGAGTGGGTTCCATGTATTCAGCGCTATGCTAGATGGTGTTTGATGAGAGAAATAAAAAAAATAAAAGATCTCTGCCCTCAGATTTTATAATCCAACTATATTTAAAACTTATCAAAATAAAATGCAGTACTAACTTGTATGTCTTTGTTTTTCCTTAATACAAGCTATATTCTGATTATTAATTACTTTGTAATGATAGTAAATGTTTGCTATTTTTGCTGTTGAATGACTCCTTTAACAAGTTGGATAATAGTTTTCCATTACTGAAAGAATAATTCCTTAATTTTTTGTACTGCTCTTCATGTCACATCTAAAGGCACATTACGCTATAAATTTAATATGCATTATTACCATTTTTCTCCACCATTTAAAATATTTTTATTGATTTCAGAGAGTAATGGAGAGGGAGAGATAGAAACATCCATGATGAGAGGGAATCATTGATCAGATGCCTCTGCACACTCCACACTGGGGATCGAGCCTGCAACCGGGGCATGTGCCCTGACCTGCAATCGAGCCAAGACCTCCTGGTTCACAGGTCGATGCTAAACCACTGAGCCATGCCAGCTGGGATCCACCATTTCTTAAATGTAGAATAAAAGATTGCAAAGTTTTAATTGAATTTATTGGGATGACATTGTTTAATAAAATTATACCAGTTTCAGGTATACAATTCTATAATACATCATCTGTATATTGTATTGTGTGGTTATCACCCCAATTCAAGTCTCCTTCCATCACCATTTATCCCCCCTATTATGTAGGAAGGCATAGTGTAAATATTTTGGGTTTTGCAAATCGTACAGTCTCTTTAAAAAAAATAGATTTTTATTGATTTCAGAGAGGAAGGGAGAGGGAAAGAGAGATAAAAGCCATCAATGATGAGAAAGAATCATTGATTGGCTGCCTCCTGCACATCCCCTACTTGGGATCGAGCCCACAGTTCAGGCATGTGCCCTGACTGGGAATCGAACTGTGACCTCCTATTTCATAGGTCAATGCTCAACCACTGAGCCACTCTGGCTGGGCCCTACAGTTCCTTTTGCAACTACTTAATTGCTGCAGTACTAGAACTAACTATATTCCAGTAAAACTTTATTTACAAAAACAGATGGCAAGCTAGATTTTGACCATTGCCTATAGTTTGCTAACTCCTAGGTTAAAAAATCAACAACATAATAAATCACATCCTTATTTTTTAGCACTTTCTAATTTCCATGGTACAAATACTCTACGGCCACTTTCAAGCTACTAACATGATATCATTGAAGGCAGAATTGGAAAGCCATATAGGGTAGCCACCACTATATAGTATCATGACTATGCAGGTACAATAGATGTAAATAACCTTAAGAGTATATGATAGTAAAATGTAGTGAAATAACTTAGAAATGATAAGTATTTGTTACCTTTGCTTTATTATAATTTATTTAAATGTAAGTTTATGTAATTTAATTTTTAATAATGGATAATTTAACATCCAGCCAACAAAATTCAGGAAAATTTAACATTTTGTTCATATGAGCCAATAACACAACTTCCTGACATGAATATATTTAATTGTGCATTTTCCCATCTTTGCTACTTATTTTGATACCAGACAGATGAGACCTTGGAGTGGAGAAAAGAAACCGGATATGCTGGTTTCTACACCACTCTCAGTTCATCACCAAATTTATGCTTCTTTGAACTATAAAGAATAGAAATACTAAAGAATGTGAAATGGAGAAAATAATAGAAGCTTAGATGAGGGGGTAAATAAGGGAAATTTAGCAAAGATGAAAGTCCTATATTCCAACTTTTCTATTCCATCACTTGCACAAAGAAAATAACATTAACTGAGAGTATGAGTATCCATGCTTATATAAAGGAAGCATGCAAAGATTTACACCCCCAAAATAAATTACCTCCAGAATAAGGGTTTTCTGCATTGAGGGGGAAAATACTATGCATAAAAGATGATAACTAAATAATGATGGTCTAAACCAAGTAGATCATATTGAAGTAAATCAAAGTGGAGAAGTCTGATTTCTGCATGAAGCATCTTTGACATGAATAGAAACCTAAAACTCCAAAAATAATTATGAGCATATATGTTTAGGTAACTGGAGGGTATTGACATTATAGAATATAAAATATCCCTCCCAAGAGAAAAAAAAACAGTAGCTAAAATGGATTTCAAAGAAAACAATATATAAAATATATGACACATACTATACTGTATAAATTATGTTATTTTGTTTATGGAAAATATAAATTAAATCATATTTTTAAATGGATTTCCTCACTGTTAACATTCACTACTTTTTGGGAAACATAAGCCTAAGATGTGTGTCTGCACACAGTAAGTTGTGCATATTTTATCTAGCCATCCTGTGGAACACTTCTGAGAAATAAAAATAGGTGTGGATCATAAGACCCATGCATGTTTTTGTTGAATCATTGTTTTTAAGAAACCCATTCCAAAACAAAGGAAAAGATCATAAGCAACTGGAGCCTTTTAAAATGTAGGAATAATCTTTCTAAAGGCAACGAGAAATCAATTGTCAAATTATTACACAAAATAGCAAATCAAGGTAAACTTGCCTTGTTAGAAATCCCATCAGATAATCTATTTTGCTGATAATTAGGGTATCCAGACATGAATACTAAATAATAAGATAATACTGAATTATTTCCATTATTTTAATTCAATCCAAAGTAGAGAGCCACTTTATCACAAGGGTATATATTCAGATACACCTCATTTCTTGCTGGTGCTGAGACAACCTCTTAATGACCTACTTTCTTCTGGCCTCTTTGATGCTCCCTTCCATTCTATACACTGATTCCACAATCATCTTTGAAACTCCAATTTTCTTGTGGCACTCTCCTGCTGAAAATCTTTCAGTGACTCCTTAGTGCTCACAGGTTAATGTCCAAGTTCTTTATGTAAATATAGGCCAGAAACTACTCAAGGTCTAGTTCCAATATCATCTCACTTATGAATCTCCCTATGACTTCTTCCAAATGAATTAATCACTTTCTACTCTGGGTTTCCATAAAACTTTGCTCATGCAATGGGTGGGGTGTGGAGGGTGTGGGAAGGAAAATAATGCTTATAGAGTAAAAGATTTCACAAATTAATTACCTATGGGGTTGCCAACCATAGCCGCTATTTCAACCAAAGCACATCAATCTTATATATTCTGCACAAGATTTCATTTCAAACACTGTTCTGCCTTTAAAAAGAGTCATGATAAAACACAAGTGTTGTGGGAAAATTATGGTCTTTGGAGCCAGAGAGATATAAGTTTAAATCATCACTCTTCCAGTTACAACATGTATAACTTTGGGCAAAACAATTCTCCTATTTACTTATCCAATACCATTATTTATAGCTTACCTCCATGAAAACTATACTCCAGTTGAGCTGAGCAACCAAAGGCTTCCTAAACATTTTACACTATTTCATACAATATTTAAACAAGTCAGTCCATGTTTCTGAAATGTTTTTCTCTACTACTTCCCTGTCAAATTATTTTTCATATTTCAAGACCCAGTTGAATTATTATTCCTCTGTGAAATACAACCCCAGGTAGAGCTTAATACTTTCATGTCTTTGACATCATTTTGACACATAAAAATCTCAATTTAATGTTATTTTTTGTATGTCCTATATCCATGGCTGAGAATGTCCCATGAACCTATTAATTGTGATAATATTAAAATATTATGTACAGTTTAGTAAAAATCCAGTGTTCCAACCTTCATCTCATTCTACCTTCTCAGTTATTCTTCTGTGATACCCACTTCAAAGCTCCAAGGACCAAGCACATAAAGGACTAACACGGAACAACAGCAGATTTCCAGAACTCTGCTCTAGTTAAGTCTCCCATTTATTTTGATCCATTAGTATCTGTACACTCATGGTTGCTAATATCTGAATATAGCTCTTGCTTATCTTCCTATTAGAATTTGAATTGCCTGAAAACATGGATTAAGCTGTTGTTCATACTGTGTCCCTGAAGCTAGGACCCCTGATATATCAGGTTGTAATTCACTGATTCTTCATTTCAGTACTCTTTTCCTTTCTTGTGTCCAATATTTCCTACCTACAATAGGTCCTTTAAGACCTTATGTTATCTTTTTAAGTTTTCATGGAATTCCTACCTGCATCTATCCTACTTGTACTCATAATTGGGTCTTGCTCTTCCTTTATCCCTACATGCCAAAATTAATTTATTTACTTAGATATGGATATTATAAAGAACAGACTGCAAAAGAAAACAACAAATTTTATTCAAAAAAAATAACCGTGAAACTATTTTTTTTTTCAGGAAAAAAATACATAATATAACCTGACCAGTGTGGCTCAGTGGTTGAACTTTGAATTATGAACCAGGAGGTCATGTTTAGATTCCTGGGCAGGTCACATGTCTGGATTGTGGACTCAATCCCCAGTAGGGGTCATGCAGGAGGCAGCAGATCAAAGATGCTCTCTCATCATTGATGTCTCTCTCTCTCTCTCTCTCTCTCTCTCTCTCCCTTCCTCTATGCAATCAAAAAATATATATTTAAAAGAGAAAATTAAACAACAGAACGCATATATAAAGAATAAATTAAAACTCCAGAAATGAAAAATACTATGAAAAAAATAAGAACTGATTGAATGAGTTTCACAATGAACTATATACAGCTAAATATAAGATCAGTGAACTGGAAAACAGGTCAGAAAAACTATATTTTCCAGTATTTATCTTTTTGTTTGTTTTTAATTTCTTTATTGATTAAGATATTACATATGTGTCCTTATTCCCCCATTGCCCCTCTATCCGCCCCACTCATGCCATCACCCCCCTGTTGTCTGTGTCCATTGCTTAGGCTTATATGCATGCATACAAGTCCTTTGGTTGATCTCTCCCCCTTACCCCCACCCACCTCTACCTTCCCTCTAGCTTTAATGGTCTGATAGATATTTCTCTGTCTCTGAATCTATTTTTGTTCATCAGTTTATGTTGTTCATTATATTCCATAAATGAGTGACATCATGTGGTATTTATCTTTCATTGCCTGGCTTATTTCACTTAGCATGATGCTCTCCAGTTCCATCCATGCTGTTGCAAATGGTAAGAACTCCTTTTTTACCACAGCATAGTATTCCATTGTGTAGATATACCACGTTTTTTTAATCCACTCATCTGCTGATGGGCACTTAGGCTGTTTCCAAATCTTGACTATTGTAAATTGTGCTGCTATGAACATAGGGGTGCAAATATCCTTTCTAATTGGTGTTTCTAGTTTCTTGGGATATATTCCTAGAAGTGGAATCACTGGGTCAAATGGGAGTTCCATTTTTAGTTTTTTGAGGAAACTCCATACTGTTCTCCACAGTGGCTGCACCAGTCTGCATTTCCACCAGCAGTGCATGAGGGGTCCTTTTTCTCTGCATCCTCACCAGCACTTGTCTTTTGTTGATAATAGCCATTCTGACAGGTGTGAGATGATACCTCATTGTCGTTTTGATTTGCATCTCTCAGATGATTAATGACTTTGAGCATGTTTTCATATGCCTCTTGGCATTCCTTCTGTCTTCTTTTGAAAAGTATCTATTTAGGTCCTTTGACCATTTTTTCATTGGGTTGTTTATCTTCCTTTTGTTAAGTTGTATGAGTTCCCTGTAAATGTTGGAGATTAAACCCTTATCGGTGATGACATTGGCAAATATGTTCTCCCATACAGTGGGCTTTCTTGTTGTTTTGTTGATGCTTTCTTTTGATGTGCAGAAGCTTTTTATTTTGATGTAGTCCCATTTGTTTATTTTCTCTTTAGTTTCCATTACCCTAGGAGCAGTATCAGTGAAGAAATTGCTTCGGCATATGTCTGAGATTTCTCTGCCTGTGGATTCCTCTAGTATTTTTATGGTTTCCCATCTTATGTTTAAGTTCTTTATCCATTTTGAGTTTATTTTTTTGTATGGTGTAAGTTGGTGGTCTAGTTTCATTTTTTTGCATCTATCTGTCCAATTTTCCCAACACCATTTATTGAAGAGACTGTCTTGACTCCATTGTATGTTCATGCCTCCTTTGTCAAATATTAATTAAGCATAGTGGTTTACGTTGATTTCTGGGTTCTCTATTCTATTCCATTGATCTATATGTCTGTTCTTGTGCCAGCAAGAGGCTGTTTTGAGAACAGTGGCTTTGTAATATATCTTGATATCTGGTATTGAGATCCTGCCTGCTTTGTTCTTCTTTCTCAAAATTGTTGCAACTATTCGGGGTCTTTTTTTATTCCAGATAAATTTTTGGAGAGTTTATTCTAGGTCTGTGAAATATGCTGTTGCTTTTTTAATGGGGATTGCATTGAATCTATAGATTGCTTTGGGTAGTATGGACATTTTAATGATGTTGATTCCACCAATCCATGAACATGGTAGGTTCTTCCATCTGTTTATGTCTTCCTCTATCTCTTTTTTCAGTGTCCTGTAGTTTTCCACATATAGGTCTTTTACCTCCTTAGTAAAGTTTATTCCTAGGTATCTTAATTTTTTTGGTGTGATGGTAAATGGGATTGCATTTTTAGTCTCTCTTTCTGTGAGTTCACTGTTGGTGTATAGAAATGCCATAGATTTCTTGGCGTTAATTTAGTATCCTGTTATATTGCCAAATTCATTTATTAAGTCTAAAAATGTTTTGATGGAGTCTTTACGGTTTTCTAAGTACAGTATTATGTCATTTGCGAATAAGGACAATTTTACTTCTTCTTTCCTAATTTGGATGCGTTTTATTTCTCCTTCTTGTCTGATCGCAATGGCTAGTACTTCCAGGACTATGTTGAACAGGAGTCGTGAGAGTGGGCATCCCTGTCTTGTTCCTGTTCTTAGGGGAAATGGTTTTAGTTTTTGTCCATTGAGTATGATGTTGGCTGTGTGTTTGTCATATATGGCTTTTATTATGTTGAGGTATGATCCTTCTATTCCCACCTTGCTGAGAGTTTTTTTTTTTTTTTTTCAAGAAAGGGTGTTGGATTTTGTCAAATGCTTTTTCTGCATCAATTGAAATGATGATGTGATTTTTATCTCTCAATTTGTTTATACGATGTATCATGTTTATTGATTTGCAGATATTGTACCATCCTTGCATCCCCAGGATAAATCCTACTTGGGTGTATGATCATTCTGATGTACTGCTGGATCCGATTTGCTAGAAATTTGTTGAGGATTTTGGCATCTATGTTCAAGAGGCATATTGGCCTGTAATTTTCTTTCATTGTGTTATCTTTATCTGGTTTTGGTATTAGGGTGATGCTGGCTTCATAAAATGAGCTTGGAAGTTTTCCTTCCTTTTGAATTTTTTGGAATAATCTTAGGAAGATAGGTTTTAGTTCTTCCTTGAATATTTGGTAAAACTTGCCTGTGAAGCCATCTGGCCCTGGGCTTTTGTTTGCAGGAAACTTTTTGATGACTGCTTCAATTTCTTCCATAGTAATTGGCCTATTGAGATTTTTAGAATATTCCTGATTGAGTTTTGGAAGGTTGTATTTTTCTAGGCATATGTCCATTTCCTCCAGTTTGTCTAGTTTGTTAGAATAGAGTTGTTCATAGTATTTTTTTAAAACAATCCTTTGTATTTCTGTGGGGTCTGTTGTTATTTCTACTCTTTCATTTCTGATTTTGTTTATTTGGGTCCTCTCTCTTTGCTTCTTGGTGAGCCTGGCTAGAGGTTCATCAATCTTGTTTATCCTTTCATAGAACCAGCTCTTGGTTTTATTGATCTTTGGTATTTTTTTTTTCTTGGTCTCTATGTCATTTATTTCTGCTCTTATCTTTATTATCTCCTTCCTTCTGCTCACTCTGGGCTTTTCTTGTTGCTCTCTTTCTAATTCTTTGAGTTGTAAAGTTAGATGATTTATTCCCATTTTTTCTTGTTTTCTGAGGTAGGCCTGTAGTGCTATAAATTTCCCTCTCAGGACTGCTTTTATCATGTCCCATAGATTTTGGATTTTTGTGTTTTTATTGTCATTAGTTTCCAGGATGTTTTTAATTTCTTCTTTGATCTCTTTGGCAACCCAATCACTGTTTAATAGCATGCTATTCAGCTTTCAAGTGTTTGAATTTTGGGGGCTGTTTTTATTGCAGTTGATATCCTTTTTTATGCCACTGTTATCTGAGAAGATGTTTGATATGATTTCTATCTTCTTGAATTTGAAGAGACTTTGCCTGTCACCCAATATATGTTCTATCTTTGAAAAGGACCCATGTGCACTTGAGAAGAATGTGTGTTCTGTGACTTTGGAGTGAAATGTTCTGAAGATGTAAATTAATTCCCTCTGGTCTAGTGAGTCATTTAGGATTGCTGTTTCTTTGCTGATTCTTTGTCTAAAGGATTTATCCAATGATGTCAGTGGTGTATTAAAGTCTCCTACTATGATTGTATTGTTGCCAATCTCTCCCTTGAAATCTTCCACGAGTTTTTTTTTTTTATGTATTTGGGTGCTCCTGCATTGGGTGCATATATGTTTATCAGGGTTATATCCTCTTGTTGTATCAATCCCTTTAGTATTATAAAATGGCCTTCCGTATCTCTTGTTATGGCCTTCACTTTGAGGTCTATTTTGTCAGATATAAGTATTGTTAACCCAGAATTTTTTTCATACCCTTTTGCCTGAAAGATATTTTCCATCCCTTCACTTTCAGTCTGTGTGAGTCCCTTGTTCTGAGGTGGGTCTCTTGTAGACAGCATATATATGGGTCATTTTTTTTTTTTATCCATTCAGTCACTCGATGTCTTTTGAGTGGAGCATTTAGCCCATTTCCGTTTAAAGTTATTACTGAAAGGTACTTGTTTGTAGCCATTTTTATTTTTTGTGCCTGTGTTCTTTCTTACCTTTTTATTTCTTCTTTTTACACCAGTCCCTTTAGCATTTCTTGCATTGCTGGCTTGGTAGTGATAAATTCCCTTAGCCTTTTTCTTTGTCAGTGAAGCTCTTTATTTCCCCTTCAATTTTGAATCATAGCATTGCTGGATAGAATATTCTTGGATTTAGTCCCTTGCTTTCCATCACATTGTAAATTTCCTTTCATTCTTTCTAGCCTGATGTGTTTCTATTGAGAAATCATTTGATAATCTAATGGGGACTCCCTTGTATATAACTTTCATCTCTCTCTCTTGCAGACTTTAAGATTCTCTCTTTGTCCTGAAAATTTGCTTTCATAATTATGATGTGTCTTTTTGGGTTCATCTTGTTTTGGGACTCTCTGTGTTTGTGTGCCTTTTTTCTTCCCCACATCAGGGAAGTTTTCTGTCATTATTTCTTCAAATAGGTTTTCTTACCCTTGTTCCTCTTCCTGTTGTTCTGGCACCCCTATTATTCGTATGTTGCTTCGTTTCATATTGTCCCATAGCTCCCTTAGGTTCTCCTCCTGTCTTTTAATTTTTTTTCTCCAATTGCAGTTCAGTTTGGGTGTGTTTTGCTTCCCTGTCTTCTAATTCGCTAATTCAGTCCTCTGCTTCTCCTAGTGTACTGTTGAAACTTTCCATGGTGTTTTGTGTTTTATTGCAGCTATATCACTTTTCATTTCTTCTTGATTCTTACATAAGTTATTGATTTTTTCATCCATTTCTACTTGATTCTTATTTAAGTTTTTGATTTTTTCCTCCGTCTTATTTATGAACTGTATGACCCTTATTCTGAATTCTTTTTCTGACATACTGCTTACCTCTGTTTCGCTTAGCTGCTTTCCTGGCGATTCCTCCTTTTTTTTCTTTGGGGGTATCTTTGTCTACCCATTTTTGGTCTCACCAACTGATCTAGATTTTGAGTCGTGCAGAGGCTGCTCCTTGGGTGGCAGGGGTTCCTTGGGCTGTGGTTGTTCCTCAGGAGATTGCTGAAGTGGCTGCTCCTCAGTTGGCAGTGGCTCCTCTGGTGGGTGCTGTTCACTGCAGTGGTGTCTCCTCTGGCTGGTGGGGGAGGCTGCTTGCACAGCTGCTCTTCCTTGGACAGGGGTGAGCTGCTCACGTGACTGCTGCTCCTCGCATCAGGGCTGGCTGCTTGTGAGGCTGCTGCTTCTTGGACAGGGGCAGGTTGCTTGTCGGGCTGGTGCTCCTTGTATGGGTGCAGGCTCCTGGTGCAGTTGCTGCTCTTCGGATAGCGGACGGGCTGCTTGCGTGGCTACTGTTCCTCAAGCAGAAATGAGCTGCACGTGTGGCTGCTGCTCCTGAGATGGAGGTGGTCCACTCACCCAGCTGCTGCTCGTTGGAGAGGTGCATGCTGCATGTGGCTGCTGCTCATCAGACCAGTGTGGGCTGCACAGGGCTGCCACTCCTTGAACGTTGGTAGTCTGCTCATGTGGTTGATGCTCCTCTGATAGAGGACTGGTTGCTTCCGTGGCTGCTGCTCCTCAGGCAGCAGTGAGCTGCACGTGTGGCTGCTGCTCCTCAGACGGGGGCCAGGCTGCTGCTCGTCGGTTAGGTGCAGGCTGCGTGTGGCTGCTGCTCCTAGGACCAGTATGGGCTGAACAGGACTGCTGCTCCTCGGACGTCGACAGTCTGCTTGTTTGGCTGCTGCTTTTCGGTCCCGGGTGGACTGCTCAGGCCACTGCTGCTCCTCAAATGGGGGCGGGCTGCTCACGGCACTGCTTTTCCTCATACAGGGATGGGCTGCTCACACAGCTGCTGCTCCTTGGACAGGACATGGGCTGCTTGCATGGCTGTTGCTCCTCTGGCAGGAGTGAGCTGCAGGTGCGCCTGCTGCTCCTCCACTGGGGGTGGGCCACTCACCCAGCTGCTGCTCATCAGAAGATGAAGGCTGCGTGTGACTGCTGCTCCTCAGACCAGTGCAGGCTGCACAGGGCTGCCGCTCCTTGGACATGGGCAGTCTGCTTGTGTGTCTGCTGCTCCTTGGACATGGGCAGTCTGCTTGTGTGTCTGCTGCTCCTTGGTCCAGGGTGGGCTGCTCGGGTGGCTGCTGCTCCTCATATGGGGGTGGGTTGCGTGGGGAGCTGCTGTTCCTCATACGGGGGCAGACTGCTCACAGAACTGCTACTCCTCAGATGGGGGCAGGCTGCTCGTGTGGCTGCTGCTCCTCAGACAGGGGCAGGTTGCTCACGCAGCTACTGTTCCTCGGACAGGTGCAGGGTGCGGGCTGGGCAGGGCTGCTGCTCCTCAATCGTGGGAGAGCTGTTTTTGCAGCTGCTACTCCTTGGATAGGGTGGGCTGCTCGTGTTTTTGCTGCTCCTTGGACAGAGGATTGGGTGTTTTATACAGCTGCTGCTCCTTGGACAGGGGCAGGCCACATGAGGCTGCTGCTTTTAGGCCTGGGGCGGGCTGCTTGCAGATCTTCTGCTCCATGGACAGGAGCGGGTTGCTCATGTGTGTGCTACTTGCATACTTGCAGTGCCCTGAGCTAAAGCAGACTGTTCAGAGGAGAGTGTGCTTCAGAAAACTCACAGGAGCCTGTGCCCAGGGTGGCTGGATACTCATTGACCATGGGACAACAGCCGAGGTAGCAGGTCCCTGGCAGGGGTGGCTGTAGAGTCCCAGGTGTTCTCTGAGGGCACCCTGTGTGGAGGTGAGGCTGGGCTCCCAGTTACAGCAACTCTCCCCTTCAAAAAGGCTAAGCCTCTGAGGACAAGCCAGCCTCCTGGTACTGTTTGCAATTTTAGCAGAGGCTGCCTAGTTAGGTGAGCCTGGTTAGCCTGTCCCCAAAGGTCCTGCGGGATCGAACTGTGCCTTACTCACATACACACACACACACCACATGACCATACACTCCTCTTTTGCTCCCTCCCTCACTCATACTCTCTCTCACTGCCACCTTCTTCCTGCCTCTGTAGTTGGGACTGCGGTGTTATTGACCCGTTCGTGAATGGAGTTTCCTCTCCAGGTGCCTGGTTAATATTGCTCACTCTCTAGATCCTGGACAGACAGGATAAAATTCACCTCGACAAGACACAACACAAAGGGAACAAAGCACGAATATAGTCACAACACCAATAACCCCACTATAAGTAACCACCTGAGAAAAGAGAATTAAGGGAGAAAAAAGTGAGCACAAATGATATCAAAGAGAGAGAAAAAGATAAGAGGGAAAAGAAAAAAGAAGAAAAAGGAGAATATATATATATGGAAAACACCACAGAACCAATAGATAAACCAAAAAAAATACAAACAGCAAACACCCAGCAAAGAGGGTGGGGGCAGAATCTGTAGAGGCTGAGCTTATATACAGAGAATATGGTTAAGAATTGGATGAATTTGGGGAGGTCCTCAGTTCAGTGTAGAGGAAGTAGAAAGGGGATGGGTGGATAAGGAGAAAGAGAATGAGAAGAAAATAACAAATTTACAAAAAAATTGATTTCAAAAATGGTATAAAAATAAAAAATAGCAAATAAAATAGAGTGATGGAAAAATAATGTGAAAAAAAAGAAAATAAAGCAACAAATAAAAACAGGGAAACAAAGAAAAAAGAAGAAAAAAGATAAAATAATAATAATAAAAAAATAAAAATGAAAAAGTGAAGTGTCGTTCCTTTGGCTGGCTTAAGATCCCAGTCTTCTGTACTGGGTTTAGGGCAGTCCCTTTGGACTCTCAGGGACTAGTTAGATTTTTTTTCAAATCCTTTGTACTATTCAGGGTGGGATCTGAGTGTGGCTATATTGGTTGCCTGTAAACTGGAGGGAGGGGCTATCTCTTCAGGACAATATGGCTGCCCAGTTTCTGGGCTCAGGCATGACTCAGCGCCAGACTCGCTACCACTTCTCCTGGAACCCCTCCTATCCCCAGACTCTAAGAGTCTGCATCTTTTCCCTCACCTCAGCCAAGGGTAAGTGTCTGAATCCCAAAGGTCCTATGAACTAGGCTCAGTGAAGGAAGGCTCAGGACACAGAGGGAGGAAGCCTGGGCCTCTGCGTGTTCCTCTCCTGCTGGTGCTGTGCAGTCTGGCTAGGCCTTCAGGCTGCACCCTCTGGGTTCAGGCTTTTGTGACTGTGGACCCAGATCTAGAATCCCCTGTGTTCCAGCAGTCCTGTGGCCCTTCTTTCCACAGATGCTGTGCCTGTCCCCAATGATGCGGCTTGGTGCTGGTGCTGTGTGGGTTCCCTCTGATCCTCTGGGCTCAGAGGTCTGGCATACTGTCCTGCCCAGATCTTTGATTTTACTTTTTTCCAAGGATTCCATGCCCTTCTGGCTGCAAACTGTCTCACCCACTGAGTCTCCTTCACCAATTGGGGCTGGATGTTATTCATTTCAGCTGTTTTTTCTACCTGCTCCGGGACAAGGCCTGGGACACGTTTGTCTATTCTGCCACCATTTTGTCTCTCCCAGAAAAATTATTGAAAATGAATTTCAAAGAGATTATTGCAATGGGAAATAAGCAAGACAAGATAAAACATAAAATATATGATGTTATACATTTAATGGAGTTCCAGAGAAAGGACAAAGGAAACATAGTAATGTGAGAAGAAATTGTGGTTGAGAAGTTTCTGTAAAAAAAATACCAATTCATAAATTCAACCAGTCTAACAAATTCTAAGCAGAAAATAAAAGAAATTCATTGCTAGATACATCATAGAGAAACTACAATATATATTTTATTATATAATTTCCCTTCAAGGATATAGCAGTTAAGGACATCAGATTTCTCAAAAATTAAATTGGAAATGAGAATACAAAAGAAAATTATTTTAAGTGTACCTTTAGAATATAACTTTCCACCCTAGAATTCTATATTCAATGGAAATATATTTCAAATATATAGACAGAATAAAACAATTTTGCACAAAATTTTTTAATTTTTGCCAAAAGAACACATACTAAAGGAAATTCTAAATTGTTCATTAAGTAGAAGAAAAGAAACCCCCAATGAATTATCATAGAAGCAAGAAGAAATGAAATGAATAGTGACAAAAATGATAAATATGTAGAGAAGGCTATATAAATAAATATTGGATTTATAGACAAATATCTTATCTATATAGAAAAGATAGAAGAGAAAAGATAGAAAAGAAGAGGGAGAAGAAGGAAGATTAAAATAAAGTACACTTAGCATAAAAGTTAGGTACAAGATGGTAAAATAAAGTGTTATAAGGCCCAATCATTGTCCTGGAGAAAGATAAAAATAACAGTCAACATTTTGTTTTTATAATTCAAGGATATATATTATAATTTTTACAGTAACTGCAGTGTGTATAACTTTAAGACAAGTAGAGGGGGAAATGTAATAATAAAATTACTTAAAAATGAAAACCAAGGAATAAAATGATAAGAAATGGAAAATAGAAGACATAAGACATTGAAATAACAAAATAAGATGATAGATTTAAAACCCAATGTAGGAGATTAAAAATGGTGGTGGAGAAAGTGGAAGCTACACTGACACTCTCCCATGACCAAACTGGAAACACAACTAAAGTACAGAAAAAAACACCTGAAAAATCAACTGAAGACTAGCTGGAGAGAACCCTGATAACCAAGGACAGAAAGTGGAGAATGCACAGAGACTGTTAGGAAGTGTGGAGGCACAGAAGTGTTGGCCAGGCTCCCACAGACAGCAACTGAAGTTCTGGAGGGAATCTCAGTTGGTGTGTGTTGGGGGTTCACACTGAGAACTCTGGGGCCTAAATCCCAAAATAGGCCCCACAGCCCAGAGCACCAAAACTGAGACAAGTGCCCACATAATGTCTGACTGTCTTCTAGGGGGAATGATGGCTGGAAGGGCCAATGCACAAAATTTCATGTGCATCCACTCACATTGTGATCTGGAAGAGGGAGGGCAGAGTAAACTGGAGCTGTGCAAGCAGAAGCCAGGATTGGGGACTCTGGAGTTGGAGCTCAGAGGCCAGTCACACAGGTTTCCTGTGCTGAGTCATTCCGTCATGATGCTGAGGACATCTTTCTCTGGTGAACCTTTGCTATCCAGTTGTTTTTTGTCTGGGGGAAGGCAGTTGCCCCACCCTGGTGGAAGACCTCTCACCTCAACATTTAGCTAATTAAGACTGTCAATGGGGCTGCAGGCAGAGCCATATCTCTGGAGGTTTTGAGTGTTTGCCTGATCTAATCTGGGACCCGGGGCTAGAAAGAGCAGAGCCTTGTGCACATCTAGGTCCTTTTGAACATCACCCCACCCAGCAGAGGGAGCCATAAGGTATGGATTGCTGATAGCTCCAAACAGGGTATTCAGGGACAGTCACAAACAACATCTGACATTGCCCTGCACTAGAGATTAGGAGTCATAGCAGATCTACCTAATACATAGACACAAACCAAAAAGGCATCCAAAATGGGTAGACAAAAAAAAAAAAAAGGCCCCAATTGAAAGAATAAGAGAATTCTACAGAAGAAGAGCTAAATGAAATGGAGATAAGAAATTTATTAGAGATAGAGTTCATTATAATGATGGCAAAGATGCTCAATAGCATGAGAATATACACTGAGTGGCCAGATTATAATCTCTGAACGCATAATAATCTGGCCACTCAGTGTATAGCCTATATAATAAAAGGCTAATATGCAAATTGTCCCCTTGACCAGGCGTTCGACCCGCAGGCAAGCTGACCAACTGCCCATGTCCCCTCCTCCTGGCCAGGCTGGCCAGACCCCACCCATGCATGAATTCATGCACCAGGTCTCTATATATATGTGTGTGTGTGTGTGTGTGTGTGTGTATATATATATATATATATATATATATATATATATATATATATATATATATATTAGAGGCCCAGTGCATGAATTCGTGCATGGGTGGGGTCCAGCCAGCCTGGCCAGGTGCAGGGTACATGGGCGGTTGGTCAGCTTGCCTGCTGGTCGAATGCCTGGTCAAGGGGACAATTTGCATATTCGCCTTTTATTATATAGGATATACAGTGAGTGGCCAGGTTATTATGCATTCAGAGATCATAATAATCTGGCCACTCAGTGTATATAGTAACTATGAAGAATGACATAACACTAGTAAAGAACACAGTGGAAGGAATACACAGCAGATAAGGGGAAGTGGAAGATCAGATCAGGGAATTAGAAGATGTAGAAAAAAATCACTTAATAGAGAACTAAAAAGAAAAAAGCAATTAAAAAACAGGAGGACAGCTTAAGGGAGCTGTGGGACAACATGAAACATAACAATATTCACATCATAGGAGTACAAAAGGGTAAGAAAATGGGCAAGGGATAGAGTATGTGCTTGAAGAAATAATGGAAGAAAACTTCCCTAACCTGGTGAAGGAAAAAGTCACACAAGTTTGGAAGGCACCAATAGTCCCAATCAAGAAGAACCCAAAGAGGCCCAAACCCAAACACATCATAATTAAAAAGCCAATCACTAAAGACAAAGAGAGAATCTTAAAGGCAGCAAGAGAAAATACATTTGTTACCTACAAAGGAGTTCCTATAATAATGTCAGCTTATTTCTCAGAGAAATTCTATAGTCCATAAGGAAATGGCATGAAGTATTCAATTAATAAAAAGCAAGTATCTGAAGCCAAGATTAATCTATCCATCAAGGCTATCTTTCAAAATAGATGGTGAAATAAAGAGATTCCCAGACAAAAATAAAGGCTAAAGGAGTTTATCACCACCAAACCAACACTACAAGAAATACTAAAGGGACTGCTGTAATGAGGAGAAGAAACACATATAGCAAGAGCATAGGCATAAAGAATTAAAATGGCAATAAATAAATACATATCAATAATAATTTTAAAGGGATTAAATGCTTCAGTCAAATGTATAGGGTGGCTGAATGGATATAAAAACATGACCCAATTACATGCTGTGGACAAGAGACCCACCAAGAAACAAAAGTCTTATACAGGATGAGAGTAAAGGGATGGGAAAATATTCCATGCAAATGGAGATTTAAAAAAACCTGGGAAGCAATACTCATATCTGACAAAATATACTTCAAAACGAAGGCCATCACAAGAGACCATAAAAGTCACTACATAATACTAAAGTCAATCCAATAAGAGGATATAACCCTGGTAAAGATATGTGCACCAATATAGGAGCACCTAAATATACATTTTTTAAAAAATTAGAAGACTTTAAGGGAAAGATCTGTAGCAATACAGTAATCATGGTAGACTATAATATCCCACTGACTTCACTAGATAGATCTTCAAGAAAAAAAAATAACAAGGAAACAGATTCTAAATGACACACTGAATCATATGAACATTTCACCACAAAGATGCAGAATATACTACATTCTTTTGAACTGCACATGGGCCATTCACAAAGATAGACCACATATTAGTACACAAAACAAGTCTCTACAAGTTCAAGAAGACTGAAATTGTATCAAGCTTATTTTCAGATCACAATAAAATGAAATTAGAAATTAACTACCTTAAAAACTCAAAAACATTCAAACACATGGAGGCTAAATAGAATGTTATTAAACAATGAGTGGGTTACCAAGGAGGTAAAGAAAGAAATGAAAAACTTCCTGGAAAAAAATAAAAATGAACACATAACAATGCCAAGTCAATAGGACACAGAGAAAGCAGTTCTGAGAGGGATGTTCATAGCACTACAGGCCTACCTCATAAAACGAGAAATATTAATAATGAACTATTTAATGCTACAACTTAAAAAGAGAAAAACAAGAAAATCCCAAAGTAGAAGGAAGGAAATAATAAAGATTAAAGTAGAACAAAATGACATAGAGGCTAAAAAAATCAATACCAAAATCAATGAAACCAAAAGCTGATTCTTTGAAAAGATAAACAAGATTGATGAACCATTAGCTAGGCTCATCAAGAGAGAGGACCCAAATAAATAAAATCAGAAATGAAAGTGGTGCAGTAACAACTGACACCACAGAAATGCAAAGGATTGTAAGAAAATACTATGAACAACTATATGTCAACAAGCCGGACAATGTGGATGAAATGAACAAATTGCTAAAAATATACAATCTGCCAAAACAGAATCAGGAAGAATAAAAAAACCTGAATAAGCCAATAACAAGTGATGATATAGAAGCAGTAAACGAAAAACTCCCAGCCAACAAAAGTTCTGGTCCGGATGGCTTTATAGAGGAATATTACTAAACATTCAAAGAACCAACACCTGTCCTACTCAAAATATTCCAAAAAAATTTAAGAGGAAGGAACACTTTGAACCTCTTTGTATGAGACCAGCATTATCTTAATTCCAAAACCAGATAAAAACACTACAAAGAGGGTGAGACAAAGTGGCGGTGGAAAAGACGGACTTGTCCTGAGTCTTGTCCCGGAGCAAAAAGAATGAGCAGCTGAAACAAATAATATCCAACCTGAATTGGCATAGGAGACTCAGCTGATGAGACAGTTTGAAGCTGGGAAGGGCAGAGGATCCCCGGAGAAAGGTAAAATCAAGGATCTGGGCAAGAAAGTCTGCCAGACCTCTGAGATCTGAGGGTCAGAGGGAATCCGCACAGCACCAGGCCTTATTCCTGGGGACAGGCACAGCGTCTGACTGTGGAAAAAAGGGCCACAGGACTGCTGGACCGCAGGGGATTCTAGATCTGGGTCCACAGTCACAAAAGGCTGAACCCAGAGGGTGCAGCCTGAAGGGCTGACCAGACCTCGCAGCACCAGCAGGAGAGGAGCTTACAGAGACGCAGTCTTTACCCTCTCTGTGGCCTGAGCCTTTCTTCACTGAACCTAGTTCATAGGACCTTTGGGATTCAGACACTTACCCTTGGCTGAAGTGAGGTAGAAGGTACGGACTCTTGGAGTCTGGGGAAAGGAGGGCGTCCAGGAGAAGTGGTAGCTAGTCTGGCGCTGAGTCATGCCTGAGCCTGGGACCTGGGCAGCCATTTTGTCCTGAAGAGATAGCCCCTCCCTCCATTTTCCAGTCAACCAATACAGCCACACCCAGATTCCACCCTGAATGGTACAAAGGATTAAAAGAAAATCTAAATAGTCCCTGAGAGTCCAAAGGGACTGGCCTGAAGGGAGACATTAAGTTCCAGCAACAGAAATCTGAGAAACAGTATGGGACAGAAGTCTGGGATCTTAAGCCAGCCAAAGGAACAACATTTCACTTTTTCATTTTTATTTTATTTTATTATTATTTTATCTCTTTTTTTTCTTTGTTTCCCTGTTTTCATTTTTTGCTTTACATTCTATTGCTTTTTGGATTATTTTTTCCATCACTCTATTTTATTTTATTTTTATTTTATACCATTTTTAAAATAATTTTTTTGTAAATTTATTATTATTATTATTTTCTCATTCTCTTTCTTTCTATCTACCCATCCACTTTTTACTTCCTCTACACTGAATTGAGGACCTCCCCATATTCATCCAATTCTTAACCTTATTCTCTGTATATAAGCTCAGCCTCTACAGATTCTACCCCCACCCTCTTTGCTGGGTGTTTGCTGTTTGAATTTTTTTTGGTTTATCTATTGGTTCTGTGGTGTTTTCCATATATATATATATATATATATATATATATATATATATATATATATATTCTCCTTTTTCTTCCTCTTACTTTTCTCTCTTATCTTCTTCTCTCTTTGATATCATTTGTGCTCTCTTTTCCTTTCCTAACTCTCTTTTCTCAGGTGGTTACTTATAGTGGGGTTATTGGTGTTGTGAGTATATTTGTGCTTTGTTCCCTTTGTGTTGTGTCTTGTCGAGGTGAATTTTATCCTGTCAGGCCAGGAGCCAGTGAGCCACATTAACCAGAAACCTGGAGAGGAAACTTCATCCACGAATGGGTCATAACACCCCAGACCCAACTACAGAGGCAGGAAGAAGGTGGCAGTGAGAGAGAGAGCATGGGTGAGGGAGGGAGCAAAAGAGGAGTGTGAGGTCATGTGGATGTGTATGTGAGTAAGGCACAGTTAGATTCTACAGGACCTTTGGGGGCAGGCTAACAGGTTCGCCTAACTAGGCAGCCTCTGCTACCATTGCAAACAGTACCAGGAGACATGCTTCTCCTCAGAGGCCTAGCCTTTTTGAAGGGGAGAGTTGCTGTAACTGGGAGCCCAGCCTCACCTCCACCCAGGGTGACCTCAGAGAACACCTGGGACTCTACAGCCATCCCTGTCAGGAACCTGCTACCTTGGCTGTTGTCCCACAGTCAACAAGTATCCAGCCAACCTGGGCATAGGCTCCTGTGAGTGTTGAAGTATGCTTTCCTCTGACTGGCCCAATGCTTTAGCCCAGGGCACTGCAAGCATGCAAGCAGCAGACACGTGAGCAGCCCGCTCCTGTCCAAGGAGTAGTAGCCTCATGAGCATCCCGCACCAGGCCTAAGAGCAGCAGCCTCACGTAGTTGGCCCCTGTTCAAGGAGCAGCAGCTGTATAAATGGCCTGCTCCCCCGTTCGAGGAGCAGCAACCACATGAGCAGCCCGCCCCATCTGAGGAGCAGCAGCTGCAAGAGCAGCCTGCCCATGATCGAGGAGCAGCAGCCCGCCCCCATCCAAGGAGCAGCAGCTACGCACAAGGCGCACCATGCACCTGGTTGAGGAGCAGCAGCCGTGCAAGCAACCTACCCCCATTCGAATAGCAGTAGTAGCCGCATAAGCAGCCTGCCTCCATCTGAGAAGCAGCAGCGGTGTGAGCAGCCTGCCCCCATTTGAGGAGCAACAGCTGCCTGAGCATCCCAGCCCAGACTGAGGAGCAGCAGCCACATGAGCAGATCTCCCAAAACTGAGGAGCAGCAGCCTTGCACTTGGTCTGAGGAGCAGCAGCCACACGCAGCCTGGACCTGTCCAACGAGCAGCACCTGGGTGCATGGCAGGCCCCTGTCCGAGGAGCAGCATCCGCACATGCAGCTCACTCCCACCCAAGGAGCAGCAGATGCACAAGCAGCCCATCCCGTGTCCAAGGAGCAGCAGCAGTGTGGTTAGCCTGCCCCCATATGAGGAACAGCAGCACCGCGAACAGTCCACCTCCATTTGAGGAGCAGCAGCCACCCGAGCAGTCTGCCCTGGACTAAGGAGCAGCATCCACACAAGCAGACCACCCATATCCGATGAGCGGGAGCCCTGCGAAGCCTGCACTGGTCCGAGGAGCAGCAGCCACACGCAGCCTGCACCTATCCGATGATCAGCAGCTGGGAGTGGCCCACCCATGTCCGAAGAGCCGCATGCCACCATCCAAGGAGCAGCAGCCTCATGATCAGCCCACCCCCATCCAAAGAACAGCAGCTGTGTGAGCAGCCTCCCCCACCAGCCAGAGGACAAACCACTGCTGTGAACAGCACCCACCAGAGAAGCTGCTCCCACCCAAGCAGCAGCCCCTGCACGACTTGAAATCTAGATCAGTCGGTAGACCAAAAATGGGTAGGCAAAGAAAGCCCCAAATAAAAGAAAAAGAGGAATTGCCAGAAAAGCAACTAAGTGAAACAGAGGCATGCAATATCTCAGAAAAAGAATTCAGAATAAGGGTCATACAGTTCATAAAACAGATGGAGGAAAAATTCAACAACTTATGTAAGAATCAAGAAGAAATGAAGAGTGATATAGCTCCAATAAAAAAAACACCATGGAAACTTTCAACAGTAGACTAGGAGAAGTGGAGGACCGAATTACCAAATTAGAAGAGAGGAAAGCAAAACACACCCAAACTGAATTGCAATTGGAGAAAAAAATTAAAAGACAGGAGGAGAGCCTAAGGGAGCTATGGAACAACATGAGATGAAGCAACATACGAATAATAGGGGTGCCAGAACAACAGGAAGAGGAACAAGGGTTAGAAAACCTATTTGAAGAAATAATGTCAGAACACTTCCCTGAGGTGGGGAGGTAAAAAATAACACAAGCACAGAGAGATCCAAACAAGATGAACCCAAAAAGACCCACACCAAGACACATCATAATTAAGATGGCAAATGTTCAGGACAAAGAGAGAATCTTAAAGGGTGCAAGAGAGAGGAAAGTTATATACAAGGGAGCTCCCATTAGATTATCAAATGATTTCTCAACAGAAACACATCAGGCCAGAAAAGAATGAAAGGAAATTTACAAAGTGATGTAAAGTAAGGGACTGAATCCAAGAATACTCTATCCAGCAAGGCTATCATTCAAAATTGAAGGGGAAATAAGAAGCTTCACTGACAAAAAAAAAAAAAAAAAAAAAAAGTTAAGGGAATTTATCACTACCAAGCCAGCAATGCAAGAAATGCTAAAGGGACTCGTGTATAAAGAAGAAATAAAAAGGTAAGAAAGAACACAGGCACAAAAAATAAAAATGGCTACAAACAAGTACCTTTCAGTAATAACTTTAAACGTAAATGGGCTAAATGCTCCACTCAAAAGACATCAAGTGACTGAATGGATAAAAAAAAAAATGACCCATATATATGCTGTCTACAAGAGACCCACCTCAGAACAAGGGACTCACACAGACTGAAAGTGAAGGGATGGAAAAATATCTTTCAGGCAAATGGATATGAAAAAAACTTTGGGGTAACAATACTTATATCTGACAAAATAGACCTCAAAGTGAAGGCCATAACAAGAGATAAGGAAGGCCACTTCATAATACTAAAGGGATTGATACAACAAGGGTATATAACCCTGGTAAACATATATGCACCCAATGCAGGAGCACCCAAATATATAAAAAAAAACTACTGGAAGACATCAAAGGAGAGACTGACAACAATACAGTCATAGTAAGGGACTTTAATACACCACTGAAATAACTGGATAAATTTTCTAGACAAAATATCAGCAAATAAACAGAAATCCTAAATGACTCATTAGATCAGATGGACTTAATTGACATCTCCAGAACATTTCACCCCAAAGCCACAGAATATATGTTCTTCTCAAGTGCACATGGGACATTTTCAAAAATAGGCCACATATTGGGTCAAAGCAAAGTAGCCTCAAATTCAAGAAGATTTAAATCATATCAAGCATTTTCTCAGACCACAATGGCATAATATTAGAAATCAACTACAATAAAAACAGCCCCCAAAATTCAAACATTTGGAAGCTGAATAGCATGCTATTAAACAGTGATTGGGTGGCCAAAGAGATCAAAGAAAAAATTAAAAACATCCTGGAAATTAATGACAATAAAAACACAACAACCCAAAATCTATGGGACACAATGAAAGCAGTCCTGAGAGGGAGATTTATAGTGCTACAGGCCTACCTCAGAAAACAAGAAAAAATGGGAATAAATCATCTAACTCTACAACTCAAAGAATTAGGAAGAGCAACAAGAAAAGCCCAGAGTGAGCAGAAGGAAGGAGATAATAAAGATCAGAGCAAAAATAAATGACATAGATACAATAAAAACAATACAAAAAATCAATGCAATCATGAGCTGGTTCTATGAAAGGATAAACAAGATTAATGAACCTCTAGCCAGGCTCACCATGAAGCAAAGAGAAAAGCCAAATAAACAAAATCAGAAATGAAAGAGGCGAAATAACAACAGACCCCACAGAAATACAAAGGATTGTTAAAAAAAATACTATGAACAACTCTATTCTAACAAACTAGACAACCTGGAGGAAATGGACATATGCCTAGAAAAATACAAACTTCCAACACTCAATCAGGAAGAAGTTAAAAATATGCACAGGCCAATAACTATGGAAGAAAATGAAGCAGTCAAAAAAAAAAACTTCCAGCAAACAAAAGCCCAGGGCCAGATGGCTTCACGCGGGAGTGTTACCAAACATTCAAGAAAGAACTAAAACCTATCTTCCTAAGACTATTCCAAAAAATTCAAGAGCTAGGAAAACTTCCAAGCTCATTCTATGAATCCAGCATCACCCTAATACCAAAACCAGATAAAGACAACACAATGAACAAAAATTCCAGGCCAATATGCCTCATGAACATAGATGCCAAAATCCTCAACAAAATTCTAGCAAATCGGATGCAGCAGTGCATCAGAAAGATCATACACCACGACCAAGTAGGATTTATCCTGGGGATGCAAGGATGGTACAATATCTGCAAATCAATAAACATGATACATCACATAAACAAATTGAGAGATAAAAATCACATAGTCATATCAACTGATGCAGAAAAAGCATTTGACAAAATCCAACACCCTTTTACGATAAAAAATCTCAGCAAGGTGGGAATAGAAGGATCATCCCTCAACATAATAAAAACCATATGCGACAAACACACAGCCAACATCATAGTCAATGGGCAAAAACTAAAACCATTTCCCTTAAGAACAGGAACAAGACAGGGATGCCCGCTTTCACCACTCCTGTTCAACATAGTACTGGAAGTACTAGCCATTGCTATCAGACAAGAAGAAGAAGAAATAAAGGCATCCAAATTGGCAAAGAAGAAGTAAAACTGCCCTTATTCACAGATGACATGATACTGTACATAGAAAATCCTAAAGACTCCATCAAAACATTATTAGACTTAATAAATGAATTCAGCAATGTAGCAGGATGCAAAATTAACACCCATCTGCATATCTTTTTTAGAAAAATGTCTATTTAGGTCTTCTACCCATTTTACATTGGATTGCTTTTATTTTAAACTAGAGGCCCGGTGCACAAAATTTGTGCATGGGGGTGTGTCCCTCAGTCCAGCCTGCACCCTCTCCAATCTGGGACTACTTGAGAGATGTCTGACTGCCCGTTTAGGCCTGATCCCCAGTGGGATCGGGGCCAAATGGGCAGTCGGACATCCCTCTCAGAATCCAGGACTGCTGGCTCCCAACTGCTCACCTGCCTGCCTGCCTGATTGCCCCTAACTGCTTCTGCCTGCCAGCCTGATCGACACCTAACTGCTTCCCTGCCGACCCAATTGCCCCCCACTGCCCTCCCCTGCTGGCCCGGTAATCCTTAAGTGCCCTCCCTTGCCAGCCTGGTCGCCCCTAACTGCCCTCCCCTGCTGGCCTGGTCACTCCCAACTGCCCTCCCCTGCAGGCCTAGTCGCCCCCAACTGCCCTCCCCTGCAGCCCTGGTTGCCCCCAACTGCCCTTCCCTGCAGGCCTGTTTTCCCCCAACTGCCCTTCCTTGCAGGCCTGGGTCCCCCCCAACTGCCCTCCCCTGCTGGCCCATTCACACCTAACTGCCCTCCCCTGCAGGCCTGGTTTTCCTCAACTGTCCTCCCCTGCAGGCCTGGTCACACCTAATTGCCCTCCCCTGCAGGCCTGGTCACCCCTAACTGCCCTCCCCTGCTGGCCTGATTGTCCCCAACTGCCCTCTCCTGCAGGCCATCTTGTGGTGGTCATCTTGTGTCCACATGGGGGCAGCCATCTTTGACCACATGGGGTGGCCATCTTGTGTGTTGGAGTGATGGTCAATTTGCATATTACTCTTTTATTTGATAGGATTATATGCATTATTTATATATTTTGGATATTAGCACTTTATGAGATGTATAAATTTGCATATAATTTGCAAATATCTTCTCCAGTAAGTTGCTGTTTCATTTTGTTGATAGCTTCTCTTATCATGAAAAACTTTTTTAGCTTGATATAGTCCCAATATTTTCATTTTTGCTTTTGTTGCCTTTGCCCAAGAAGACATGTCCAAAATAATGTTGATAAAACCAATATCAAAGAGTTTGCTACTTATGTTTCCTTCTAGGAATTATATGGTTTTAGGTCTTACATTTAAAGTTTTAGTCCATTTTGACTTTATTTTTGTGTATGGTGTAGGAATATTATTTAGTTTCATTTTTTGCATGTATCTCTAGTTTTGTCAACACCAATTTTTGAAAGGACTTTGGGTGGTGGACATACCAATGCAATATACAGATCACGTATCATAGAAATGTAAACTTGAAATCTATATAATCTTATTAACCAATGTCCACCCAATCTCTCTCTCTCTCTCTCTCTCTCTCTCTCTCTCTCTATATATATATATATATATATATATATATATATATATATATATATATTAGAGAAATATGCAAATTAGGTCAGGACGCCATAATGATCACAACCACCTTAGGAGGAGGGGCTGGGCACAGCCCCGAGCCTGAGAGAACAACACTCAGGCGCAACCCGGAGCCTGACAGAAGAACACACAGGGGCACCTGCTCTGAGCCTCTGCAGCGTGGCTGGGGGCAGGCCACCAGCGGACACACACACAAACAGCACCTGCTCCGAGACTCCGTGGCACAGTCTTACATGCCCTCATCCTTCTCCCTATCTCATATCCTGGAATTATTGTTCCTTATTTTGACAGTCACTTGAGTGAACCAAGTAGCACCATCACATCCCAGTTAAAAGATTATCAATTACAATGAAACTACACTTTCACTTCATCTCAACCACTATTTCCAAGGCTGTGCTCTGAGCCTTATCACCACTTGCAACTGCTCACATCAGAAATCATAGCATGGCTCTAGCCAGCATTGCTCAGTTGTTAGAGTGTCCACCTGCCCACTGAAGGATCTCAGGTTCAAGGGCACAAACCTGGGTTGCAGATTTGATCCTCAGCCCTGCTCAGGGAAGATGCAGGAGACAACCAATTTATGTGTCTCTCTCCTCTCTCTCTCTCTCTCTCTCTCTCTCTCTCTCTCTCTCTCTCTCTCTCTCTCTCTCTCTCAAAATCAATGGAAAAATATTCTCTAGGGAGGATTTACAAACAAATAAATCATAGCATTTGTCCCTGACGTCCTATTATATGATTTCTTCATTTTTTTTCTGGCCTATCAATGATCTCCTCCTCCTCCTCCCCATTCATATTATTCTTTTTCTAGGCTGTGCTGTGGGTTCACCTGCATCAGTGGAGAAATAGAGCCTACACTAGGTATTTCAAACAAATAGAATTTAATATTGGGAATTGATTACCAAAGGGTTGGAAAGGAAAGGCTAGAAGAGAAAAAAAAGTGAAGTTAGAGATTAATAGCTACAGGAAGCCATTCTCACTCTCATGGATGAAGGAGCCAGACCATGCCCTGCTGAGGCTGCTAAGAACTTGCTGCTGCCATTGGAATGGTGCTGTCGAGGAAGACAGCAGCCTGCGGACTACACTGCCTCTGCCCCTGCCCCTGCCCCTGCCTCTGCAGCTGCCCCTACTCCTGCCCCTGCCCATGCCCCTACCCCTCCTGAGCCCAGTAAGGAGCAGAGAGTGGAGTTTCTCCACTGCATCCAAGCTCTGCAGTGAGAAGTTAGCTGCCAGGGGGATCTAGCAAACGCAGTTTCCCCTGAACTATAGGAAAGCACAGAAGGGCATAGATGGAGCTCTGAGCCAACAGACAAAACCTACCCTTTGCCTATTCAGTATTTATTCTCACCCTTTACCATATATTAAACTTCCAGAAACAATAGCAGGGTCACACAAATACCCCTTAAATAATTGAAGATGCTGTCACTTTCCCAAAATAGAGCCACAAGGCCTCATCAGTCATTATTTCCATCTCTAGGTGATCTGCTCCCTTTTGAATTTTCTTAGAATAAAGGTAATCATCAGTAATATTTCTTAAGCATAATATGCTAATTAGACTGGAAAGCCAAACGACCTTCCAGACATCATTCCAAACGTCCTTCTGGAGGAAGCTGCGGCAGCGGGGGGCAAGGCAGAGTGGTTAGGGGTGATCAGGCAGGCAGGCGAGTAATTAGGGGTGACAAGGCAGGCAGGCAGAGTGGTTAGGGGTGATCAGGTAGGCAGGCAGAGGGGTTAGGAGTGATCATGGAGGCATGCAGAGTGGTTAGGGGCAATTAGGCAGGCAGGCGAGTGATTAGGTGTGATGAGGCAGGCAGGCAGAGTGGTTAGGGGTGATTAGGCAGGCAGGCAGGCGAGTGGTTAGGAGCCAGTGATCCCGGATTGTGAGAGGGTGTAGACTGGGCTGAGAGACCACCCCTCCCCTACACAAATTTCGTGCAGCGGGCCTCTAGTAAATTTAATAAAAAAGACAGGACTTGTCTTCCCCCATTGTATATTCTTGCCTCCTTTGTCATGGGTTAACTAACTATATAGGCATGGATTTATTTCTAGATTCTCTGTTTATTCTATTGACCTATGTGTATGTTTTCATGCCAGTACTATACTTTTTTGATTACTATAGCTTTGTTTTTGAAAGTGTATCTTTATAGTTGAAGGTATTACAGATGTCCCTCCCCACCCCTCCATCCTAACAACCCTCCAGACCTTCACTACACTATTGTCTCAGTACATGGGTCATATATATATGCATATAAGTATAATTAGAATTCAGGAAGCATGATACCTTTAACTTTGTTCTTTATCTCAGGATTGCTTGGGCTAATCAGGGTCTTTTGTTGCTCTATATAATATTATGCTAATTTTTTCTAATTCAATGAAAGAAGTCATTGGAATTTTGGTAGGTATTGCATTGAATCTGTAGATTTCTTTGGGTGGTATGAACATTTTAATGATATTAATTCTTCCTATCCATGAGCATTATATGCCCTTCTGTTTATTTGTGTCTTCTTCAATTTCTTTCATCAATGCCTTGTAGTTTTCAGGGTACAGGTCTTTTAACTGCTTGTTAAAATTTATGCCTCCATATTTTACTTGTTTTGTTGCAATTGTAAATACAATAGTTTTTCTTTAATTTATCTTTCTGAGAGTTTGTTATTAGTGTATGGAAAAGCAACATATTTATGAATAGTCATTGTTAATCCTATAACTTTACTAAATTCATTTATTAGTTCTAATAGTTTGTGGTGGAATCTTTAGGGTTTTCTATGTATAGTAAAGTGTCATCTGCAAATAGTCACAATTTTACTTCTTTCTTTCCCTATTTATATACCTTTTATTTTTTTGTTTCTCTGGATAGAACTTCCAATACTATCCTATATAATAAAAGCCTAATATGCAAATTGACCAAACTGCAAAACGACTGGTCGCTATGATGCACACTGACCACCAGGGAGCAGATGCTCAACGCAGGAGCTTCCCCCAGCTTTCAGACCCCAGGACAGCCAAGGTGGGTGCCAGTGGGGGCTCCCCAATCACCTCACCAGTCACCCCACAGAGGGAGGTGAACGGCAGCTGTGGTGGGGAGGTGTGGCTGGGGGGCAGGGCTAGCCAGTGGGTGGTGCCAGGCCAGCCAAGGCGGGTGCCAGTGGGGGCACCCCGATCACCTGCCGGTTGCCCCACAGATTGGCCCTGATCACCGGCCAGGCCTAGGGACCCTACCCATGCACGAATTTCGTGCATTGGACCTCTAGTGTTGAATAAGAATAGTGACTCTGGGCATAGATGTCTATTTCCTGATCTTAGATAAAAATGTTTTCAGGTTCTTACCACTGATTATGATGTTAACTGAGGGTTTGTCATATATGGACGTTATTATGTTGAGGTATGTTTCTTCTATACACATTTGTTGAGAGCTTGTTTAAAAATAATAAATGGATGTTGATTTATGTCACAATTTTTCTGCATCTATTGGGATGATCATATGATTTTTTTAATCCCTTATTTGGTTTATGTGGTATATCACATTATTGATTTGTGAGCATTTAACCATACTTGCATACCTATAATAAATCCCCTTGAAAGCAGTGTATGATTTTTTAAATGTATTACTGAATTCAGTTTGCTAATACTTTGTTGAGAATTTTTAAATATGTGCATTCAATGTCTTTGGTTGATTCCCTTCCATCCACCCACTCTCCCCTGCCTTATCTCCAAGATTCCACACTCTGTTCCATGCTTCCATGTCTCTGGATCCATTTGGTTCATCAGTTAATTTTGTTAATTAGATTCCACATATGAGTGAGATCATGTGATACTTATCTTTCTCTAACAGACTTATTTCACTTAGCATGATACTCTCCAGGTCTCTCCATGCTGTCTTAAAGGGTAAGAGATTCTTCTTTTTAACTGCTGCATAATATTCTATGGTATAAATGTATCACAGATTTTTTATCCACTCATCTACTGATGGACACATGGGATGTTTCCAGATCTTAGCCGTTGTTAATTGCGCTGCTATGAACATAGGGGTGCATACATTCTTTTTGATTGGTGCTTCCGGTTTCTTAGGACATATTCCTATAAGTGGGATCACTGGGTCAAATGGCAGTTCCATATTGAATTTTTTGAGGAAACTCCATATTATTTGCCCTAATGGCTGCACCAGACTGCATCCCCACCAGCAGTGTACTAGGGTAACCTTTTCTCTACATCCTCCCCGGCACTTGTCATTTGTTGATTTGTTGATGGTAGCCATTCTGACATGTGTGAGGTAATACCTCATTGTCATTTGAATTTGCATCACTCTGATGATCAGTGACTTTGAGCATTTTTTCTTTTTTTTTTTTTTTTTTAAATATATTTTATTGATATTTCACAGAGAGGAAGGGAGAGGGATAGAGAGCTAGAAACATCGATGAGAGAGAAACATCGATCAGCTGCCTCCTGCACACCTCCCACTGAGGATGTGCCCGCAACCAAGGTACATGCCCTTGACCGGAATCGAACCCGGGACCCTTCAGTCCGCAGGCCGACGCTCTATCCACTGAGCCAAACCGGTTTCGGCACTTTGAGCATTTTTTCATACGTCTCTTGGCCATCTGTATGTCCACTTTGGAGAAGTGTCAATTTAGGTCCTTTGCCCAGGTTTTAATTGGATTGTCTTCCTTTTGTAAAGTTGTATGAATTCCTTATATATTTTGGAAATTAACCTTTATCAGATGTATCATTGGCAAATATGTTCTCCTATACTGTTGGCTCCCTTTTCATTTTGTTGATGGTTTCTTTTGCAGAGTAGAAGCTTTTTATTTTGATGTAGTCCCATTTGTTTACTTTCTCCTTAGTTTCCTTTGCCCTGGGTAGAAGATGTATCCGTAAACATATTGCTGTGAGAGATGTCTGAGATTTTCCTACCTATGTTTTCTTCTAGGCTTTTTATAGTTTCACGGCTTACATTTAGGCCTTTTATCCATTTTGAGTTTATTCTTGTGTATGGTGTAAATTGGTGATCTAGTTTCACTTTTTTGCATGTATCTGTCCAATTTTCCTAACACCATTTATTGAAGAAACTATTTGGACTCCATTGTATGCTCTTGCCTCCTTTGTGAAATATTAACTGAGCATAATGGCTTGGGTCAATTTCTGGGGTCTCTGTTCTGTTCCATTCATCTATATACTTGTTCTTGTGCCAGTACCAGGCTGTTTTGATTATGGTGGCTATGTAATATAACTTGATATCTGGTATTGTGATTCCTCCAAATTTGCTCTTCTTTCTCAAGATTGCTGCAGCTACTTGGGGTCTTTTTTGGTTCCATATAAATTTTTGGAATATTTGTTCTAGATCTGTGAAATATGCTGTTGGTATTTTAATAGGGATTACCTTGAGTCTATAGATTGCCTGGGGAAGTATGCAGATTTCAATGATGTTGATTCTGCCAATTGATGAATGCAGAATATTCTTCCACTTGTTTATATCTTCTTCTATCACTTTTATCAATGTCCTGTAGTTTTCCAAGTACAAGTCTTTTACCTCCTTGGTTAAGTATCTTAATTTTTTGTTGCAATGGTAAAGGTATTGTTTTTTGTTTTTTTTAGTTTCTCTTTCTGAGAATCCACTATTGGTGTATAAAAAAGTCATTGATTTTTGGATGTTGATTTTGTATCCTGCTACATTGCCAAATTCATTTATTAAACTTAGTAGATTTTTGGTGGAGTCTTTAGAGTTTTCTATGTATAATATCATGCCATCTGGGAATAATGAGAGTTTTACTTCCTTCTTTTCAGACAAGATCGGGCACGTTCAGGGTGGTATGGCTATAGATTACTTCCTCCTTTTCAATTTGTATGTCTTTTACTTCTTTTTGTCTAATCTAATCACTGTGATTAGGACTTCCAGTAATATGTTGAGTAACAGTGTTGAAAGTGGACATCTCTGTCTTATTCCTCATTTTAGGGAAAATGGCTTAAGTTTTTGCCCATTGAATATGGTGTTCACTGTAGGTTTGCCATATCATGTTGAGATATGCTCCCTTTATTCCCATTTCGCTGAGAATTTTTATCAAAAATGGGTGTTGGGTTTTGTGGAATGCTTTTTCTGCATCTTTTGGTATGATCATGTGATTTTTGTCTTTCAATTTGTTTATGTGATGTATCACATTTTTTAAATTTGTGAATATTGTAGCAGCCTTGAATCCCTGGAATAAATCCCACTTGGTCATGGTGTATGATCTTGTTAATATATTGCTGGATCCGATTTTCTAATATTTTGTTGAGGATTTTAGCATCTACATTCATCAGGGATATTGGCCTTTAATTCTCTTTCTTTTTTTGTAGTGTCTTTACTTGGTTTTGGAATTAGGATAATGCTGACCTCATACAAAGAGCTTTAAGGTGTTCTTTCCTCTTGGGATTTTTGGAATAATTTGAGGAGTATAGGTATTAGTTCTTCTTTGGTAAAAGTCTGTGAAGTCATCTGGACCCGGGCTTTTTTTTGATGGGAGTTTTTTCTGCTTCTATTTCAACAGTTGTTATTGGCCTATTCAGGTTTTTTTAATTCTTCCTGATTCAGTTTTGGGAGATTGTATTTTTCTAGGAATTTTTCCACTTCATCCACATTGTCCAGCTTGTAGGCATATAGTTGTTCATAGTATTTTCTTACAATCCTTTGTATTTCTGTAGTGTCAATGGTTATTTTTCCACTTTCTTTTCTGATTTTATTTATTTAGGCCCTCTCTCTTTGTTTCTGGATGAGTCTTGCTAACGGTTCATCAATCTTGTTTATCCTTTCAAAGAACCAGCTCTTAGTTTAATTGATTTTTTTCCATTCTTTTTTTGTTTATTTGTTTTGTTTTTGTTTTTAGTCTGTATGTGCTTTACTTCCTCTCTAATATTTATTATTTTCTTCCTCCTACTTACTCTGAGCTTTTCGTGTTGTCCTCTTCCTCTTTCGTTAAGTTGTATCTGTCCAATTACTTCTTCTCATTACAGTTAAATAGTTTATTATTAAATTTTCTTGTTTTTTGAGGTAGGCCTATAGTGCTGTGAACTTCTCTCTCAGGACTGCTTTTACTCTGTCCCGGATATTTGGGGTTGTTGTGTGTTCATTTTAATTTGTTTCTAGGAAGTTTTTGATAACTTTCTTGATCTTGTTGGTAACCCATTTATTGTTTAATAACATGCTTCATGCTTTTTGGCCTCCATGTGTTTGATTGTTTTGGGGTGTTTTTACTGCATTTGACTTCTAATTTCATTCCACTGTGATTTGAAAGATGTTTGATATGATTTCAATCTTTTTGAACTTGTAGAGACTTGCTTTGTGTCCTAGCATGAGGTCTATCTTTGTGAATGATACATGTGTGCTTGAGAAGAATGTATATTCTGCTCCTTTGTGGTAAAATGTTCTATAAATGTCAATTAAATCTCTCTGATCCAGTGTGTCCTTTAGTCACTGTTTCCTTGTTGATTTTTGGCCTGGAAGATCTATCCAGTGAAGTCAGCAGGGTGTTAAAGTCCTCTACTGTATTGTTGTTGATCTCTCCCTTAGAGTCCTCCAGTTTTTTTTTTTTTTGTTGTTGTTTTTTTTAAATATATTTAGGTGCTCCTATGTTAGGTGCATATATGTTTACCAGGGTCATATCCTCTTGTTGGATCAATACATTTAGCATTATGTAGTGACCTTTGTTGTCTATTGTGGTGGCCTTCATTTTGATGTCTATTTTGCCAAATATGAGTATTTCTACTCCAGCTTTTTTTTTTTTTTCTTTTCCATTTGCACGGAAAATCTTTTTCTATCCCTTAACTCTCATCCTGTGTGTGTCTTTTGTGCTGAGGTGAGTCTCTTGTAGACAGCATAGAGTTGGGTCATGTTTTTGTATCCATTCCGGTATCCTATGTCTTTTAATTGGAACATTTATTCCATTTACATTTAAGGTTATTATTGATAGGTACTTATTTATTGCCATTTTAATTCTGTATGCCTAGGTTTCTTCTTCTCATTACAGCAGTCTCTTTAGCATTTCTTGTAATGCTGGCATGATGGTGTTGTACTCCTTTAGCTTCCCCCCACCCCCCCTCTGGGAAGCTCTTTATTTCTCCATCTATTTGAATGATAGCCTTTCTGGATATAATAATCTTGGTTTCAGATCCTTGTTTCCCATTACCTTGAGTAGTTTATTCCATTCCCTTATGGACTGCATAGTTTCTGATGAGAAATCAGGTGTCAGCCTGATGGGAACTCCTTTGAAGGTAACAGGTTTCTTTTGTCTTGCTACCTTTAAGATTCTCTCAGTGTCTTTAATTTTTGGCATTTTAATTATGATGTGTCTGGGCATGGCCTTGCTTGGGTTCTTCTCTATGCCTCCTGAACTTGTGTGACTTTTTGCTTTACCAGGTTAGGGGAGTTTTCAGCCATTATTTCTTCAAACACATTCCCTATCCCTTGCTCCCTTTCTGCCTCTTCTGGCATACCTGCTATTCAAATATTGTTACATTTCATGTTATCCCATAGCTCCCTTAAGCTGTCCTTCCTGTTTTTTTAATTGTTTTTTCCTTTTGGTTCTCTGATTGAATGATTTTTTTCAACCCTGTGTTCTAATTCACTGATTCAATCCTCAGCTTCCCCCAATCACCTGTGTATTTCTTCCATTGTGTTCTTTGTTTGTGCTGTCATTCTTTATTTCTGTTTTTATAGTTATTATATATTTTCTCACGTTGTTGGGCATCTTTGCCAACATTATTCTGAACTCTATATCAGATAATTTTCTTATCTTCATTTCATTTATCTCTTCTTCTGGAGAATTCTCTTGTTCTTTCCTTTGGGGGTTGTTTCTTTGTCTCCTCATTTTGGGTACCTGTTTGGGTTTGTGACTATATATTAGGTATATCTGCTACACCTCTCAATCTCTAGTACAGGACAACATGAAATGCTCTTTCTGACTAATTAGATCAGGCAAGGACTCAAATCATCCAGAGACTGCCTCCACATACAGACTGATAGGATTCAGTCTTGAATAGCCCTCAGACAATCGTCCACAGGTGTGGTGAGTATTTTTTTTTTTCAACAGGATGAGGCAATTGTTTCTGCCTAGAGGCAAATTGTTATTCCCATTCTCTTAATGAGCCTCAGAAACTCTGCACCGTAGGGCAAGGTGTTTTCCACAAGTGTGGATCAACTGTCTTCCTCCCAGGCAAAGCTGCCTGTTTAGCAAATATCTGCATGGGAAACATGACTTCCTCAGCATGAGGGAATGACTCCGTACAGGAAACTGGGTGTCTTTCCTCTGAGTTCTAACACCAGAGTCCCCAATCCTGGCTTCTGCTCACACAGCTCCAGTCTACTCTGCCCTCCCTCTGCTGGAGCACAAGGTGAGTGGCTCCACAGGGAATTTTGTTCATTGGCCCTTTAAGAGGGTGCCTGCATTTCCATCCATCTTTCCCTGACAGTCAAAACCCCACTGCTTTTCACAGCCATATGTTATGTGGGTACCCTTCTCAGTTCTGTTGCTCTCTGCTTGGGGGGGGCCAGCTTGGGGTGTAGACCCCAGAGTTCTTAATGGCAACCCCTGACAGCTGAGATATCCTTCTAGAACTTCAGCTGCTGTCTGTGGGTTCTCAGTCGGCCCTTTTGCACCTCTGCCTCTCCTACCAGTCTCTATGCAGTCTCCACTTTCTGACCTCAGTTATCAGGGTTCTCTCCAGCAAGTCTTCTGTTGATTATTCAGGGAGTTTTTCTTGTATTTCAGTTACAATTCCAGTTTGGTCCTGGGAACGTGTCTGTGCAACATCCCTTATCCCACCACCATTTTTAATCTCCCTGGGTTACAATAATCTTGCTTGATTTTTTTTTCCTCTTTGAATATACCATGTCATTCCCTGTGGCCTGAAATATTTCTGGAAAAAAATAGTTGATAATCTGTGGGGATTCACTTGTATGTAACTAGCTGCTCTTTCTTGGTGTGTGTGTGTGTGTGTGTGTGTGTGTGTGTGTGTTTAAAGATTCTCCTGTGGAACACTCTGTGATTTCTGGACCAGATTCTGTTTCATTCACCAGGTTTGGGAAGTTTTCAACCATTAACTCTTCAACAAGGTTTTCTTTTCCTTTTTTTTATCTTCTCTCCCTCTGGGATCCCTATGATTCTACCGTTTGTATGCTTCATGCATCTTGGCACAGTGGTGTCTTGAACTGTCCTCATTTTTTAAATTCTATTTTTCATTTTTACTGTTTCAACTGAGTGATTTCAACTATCTTGTCTTCCAGATTGCTGACTTGTTCTTCTGCCTCATGTAATCTACTTGAGTCCCTGTAGTGTATTTTTTATTTCAGTTATTGTATTCTTCATTATTATTAATTATATTTTCTATTTTCTATCTCTTTCTTAAAGTTTTCACTAAGTTAATCCATTCTTCTCCTGAGGTCATTGAGCATATTTATAACAAATGTTTTGAACTCTTTATCTGGTAGAGTGTTTGTATCTGTTTTATTTATATCTTTTTCTGTGTATGTTCCCCCCCACCTATTTATTTGCTTGGAACATATTTTTTTTTTTTATCTCCTCATTTTGGCTAACTCTTCCTGTTTGTTTCTATGAATTAGGTGAAACTGCAAACTCTTCCAGTCTTGAAGGAGTGACCTTGTATAGGAACTTCTCCTTTTTAGGCTCTGTATGCTAGGTGTCTTTCAAAGAGCAGCTGTAGTTATAGTTGGAGTAGGAGTGGGTTTCAGGAAGACTCAAGGGTAAGTTGCATGCATGATACATTGGCAGGCCACTTGTAGCTGGAGCTTGAATGGGCAAGAGCTATGAAAAATTCCAGGGACAAGCAATGCTGGGGCCACCTTTGCTGACTGGCTGAATATGTAGCTATATTGGTCACTGGCCAGGTAAAGATTCAGGGACAAGCTGAGCTGGGCTAGTCTTGGCAGGCTGGTAAGAATCATAGTTGGAGTGGGCACAGGCCACAGGGAATACTGAGAGCAAGCCTATATGGGGCCCAGATCTATAGCTATAGCAAGTTCAAGCCACAGGGAGGCTCAGGGGCAAGTCATGCTGGGACCTTAGGAGGGCTTTTGGAGCTGTAGTTGAGGTAAGCTTAGGATTAAGAGTGTCCCAGGGGAAAGCTGTGCCAGAGTCTAGACCTGTAGCTCAAATGGGTGTGGTATATGATAAATCAAGGGGATAAGGATAAGCTGAATCAGGGACATCTAGACAGGCTGGTTGGAGCTATAGTTGGATGGGTCTCAGGATTCAGGGGATCCTGGGATCAATCTATGCTGGAATCTGGAGCTATATGTGGAGGGGGTACAAGCTGCAGGGTCCAGTGGCAAGCTGCACGGGGGCCATCTTAGCAGGCCTATTGGAACTTTAGGCCCTAGGAGTCCCAGGGGCAAGCCATAGAGTTGGTGTTGGCCCTGGGTTCTGGGTTCTGGCCCTGGGAGTGCCTGGAATGGCTAGTAGAGCACCTGGATCATGTTCCTGTCCATGTAATGTAAGTAGAGGAAACAACAAATGGCACTCTTTAGTGCTTCTAACATCATCGAAACTTCCCAGAGATCCCCTCCTGTTTGGAAGATGCTCTAGGACTAGTAAATTTAGTTCCTACTCATATATTCTAGGTACCCTTTTAAACCACTTCCCCCCATATTTCCAGGGGAGGAGTGTCTGCACACAGACTTTTCAGTGATTCCTTCCTAATGCCTGGTAATGTGTTGGGTGTGCTATTCCCACAATACTGTGTCTCCATCTTTCCTACCCATTGTACTCTTTCTCTTTTGTTTGGTGTGCAGAACCTATCCAGTCATTTCTCATCTCCTCTTCAATGGGAATTGCTCTGTCTGTATGTGTAGATTCAATGTGTTTGTGGAAGGAGGTGAATTTAGGGTTTTCCTATGCTGCCATCTTGGATAGATTAAAACTTTATTTTCATAATCAAAAGGCATACAATATAGGATCTAAGGTTATCCTATATAATAAAGAGGGAATATGCAAATTGACCATCACTCTGCCACAAATATGGTGGCGCCCAAAGCGGAGGCGGGGGGGTGGATTTCCATAACACAAGATGGCTGCACCCACAGCAGAGGCCGAGTTCCTGTAATGAGCCTTAATGAGCAATCAGCAGGGACCTGAGGCTGCCCCCCCCCACCCCCGTGGGCCTTGACAGGGTTAGGACCTCAGGCCGTACCCCCCACCCATCAGGGCTTGAAGGGGGACCTCAGGCCACAACCCCCACCCTGGCACCAGGCCGGGGGGCCTGAGGCCATGACCCCCGCCCAGCAGAGCTTGACAGGGGACCTCAAGGTGCGCCCCCCACCCTGGTGCTGGGCCAGGGGACCTCAGGCCACAACCCCCGCCCTGGCACCAGGCTGGGGGGCCTGAGGCCATGACCCCCGCCCAGCAGGGCTTGACAGGGGACCTCAAGGTGCACCCCACACCCTGGTGCTGGGCTAGGGGACCTCAGGCTGCTCCCCCCACCCCGGCACCAAGCTGGGGGACCTCATTCTGTGCTCCCTGCCCCGGCACCAGACCCGGGACCTAAGGCCATGCTCCCTGCCTGGCAGGGCTTGACAGGGGACCTCAGGCCATGCCCCCCTCCCAGTGGGGCTTGACGGGGGACCTGAAGCTGTGCCCCCCACCAGGTGGGGCTTGACGGGGGTCCTCAGACCATGCCCCCTGCCCGGTAAGGCTTGACAAGGAATCTCAGGCCGCATCTCCCACCTTGCAGGGTTTGATGGGGGACCTCAAGGCATGCCCCCAGCCCTGGCGCCAGGCCAGGGGACCTGAGGCTGCACCCCCCCACCCAGTGGGGCTTGACAAGGGTGGGACTGGCCAGGTCTGGATCTAGCCCAATGCGGGGGGCAGCGGCCAGGTCTGGGTCTCGCGCGATTTTGAGGTGCACATGGGTTGGCAGGGACTTGACTCTGGATCCCGTGGTGTGCCCCAGACTCTGACAGGAGGAAGATTTTCATATACATTTGACTAATTTACTTTCATCTCTGACACTTCGATTATAGAGAAAGGGCAAATAGCAATATTAAAATATTGCCTCTAACTAATCCCCTTTTAATGTGCATGAATTTCGTGCACTGGGCCACTAGTATGATATATTTATGATAGTCAGAAGACTTAATTTTTACAATTCAGTTCCTTTTTTATCCTTAAAAGATGAAGCAAAATATTTCAATATTAGTTTATATTAAAATATTATTCTAAAGATAGTTTATGAGGAACAATTATGTAATATGTTTTAAGTTTCAAATATAAAAATTATTGTCACTCAACAAAACTTAGTTTCAAGTCTATCCTTTTAAATGATGTTTTAAAATAGTAGATATTAAGTAATTTATTTTTATTGAATATATTTTATTTAATGCCACTATTTGATAGGAATGTGACTGTATCACTAGAAGTTCTACATGTTAAGTTTCCCATGAATAAAAGAGAGTAAACTTAGTAACGAAAGCTGAAGAGTTTTGATGCATAGCCTTTCCACAATTAAATTAACTTCCTTGAGATGTTTTCCAAAAGCAGAATCTATGCAACTATATTAAAACTGCCCATTTATCTTTTACTATTTAGAAAATTGATAATTAAAATGTTTTAAAGTAAAAATGGACATTTTATCTCAGATATCAAAAATATCCCAACAATATCATCTGTCAAAAGGTGACAAATTCAAGTTTGTTTATGTGTTTTTTTTTTTAAATCAGATGATGTTCCAGCAACTGGAATTACCACAAATATGTGGAAAGCTGACCAACTGAGAATTAAGAACCAGAATGAAATCTATCCAGTGGCATTGCTTCTTTTCAAAGCATGATTTACAAAAAATAAAAAAATAAATAATGGAGTTAAAATCATATGCTATGACCTTCTTTTATAATTTCATCTTTTGGCTGAAAGTATCAGATGCACAAGTACAAACTAGATCTATTGTATTGTGGTAAATTGAATATTCTGTCAAGCTTTCAATAATTGTTGAATGTACATTCTGTACTATGTTCTGGCCTATATATTGGGAAAACCAAAGTAAATAAAAAATGGCCTTTCCCTCAGGGAACTCAAAGTTTGATCATAGAAGTAGAGACATATTAAGAAATAAATAATCACAATATAGTTAATCTCTTCTTTTAATCCTTTATTTTTATTGTTGGCACTATTACAGATGCCCCCATTTCTTACCTTTTCCCTCTGGCCACCACCACGCTGTTGCCTGTGTCTATGGGTTATTCATATATATTCTTGGCGAATCTTTTCACATCCTTTTATCCAGCAACCACCCCCCCACCCCCGCAATCTAGTTAATTTATTTTTTATTCCAAATTTCTTCTTTAGGATTCTCAGAATGGTAATAAAGCAGAATCAACTGTGGGAAGGATAAGCCAACTAGAGTACAATTTTTCTTTTGTAGAGTTCTATAACTTATTGTATTTGGTGTTTCTCAGTAGCTGTGATTATCAAACCAGGAAAAACACGAGCAGTTTTGTGTATTTTAAAAAAAATAACCTTCTTCTCGCTTCTTGCCCCATAACTAGCAAATACCATATTTTAAAATTTCATCCTGAATCTAAATTTTGGGCACTTTAGGGCTGCTGAAAGGAATTCTCTATATGTACTCAAGAAAAATTAGGACAGAGGATATGTTTGGGCTTGATTGTATCAATAGTGCTTAACACAATGCCTAGCTCATAATAGGCACTTACTGAATGATTGTTGAATGAATGAATGTTTGATTAAGATACAATATGTGATAAGGTCAGGATTTTTTTATTAAAAATATTTTAAAGTTTGTTTATCCAATTAATTTATAATTGTATGGAAGAAATTGTGAAGCTATTTAAGTACTGGTATCTTCTTCAAGTTCATTGCCTATACCATATGTCCCTATAATGGATATATATACAGAGGTCAGCAATTAGGCACCCCACTTCTGAAATATTACTGACCTCTACTTTAGAGCATTGAAATATCTAAAATGACCAGATTACCATTTCATATATATATTTCTAATACATTTTATGTAGACTTGAAATCCACCTGAAGAATGATTTATACATAAGAATTTAGAATATTTACAATGGGAGAGATTAGAAAAATATTAGCAGCAAGCCTTCAAAAACATTAATATCTAAGAAAATTTATCAGAGTTGTCCTTATTCTCCTTTCCTAGGGCCTTTTCATAAACATGTTTTATGTTTCACTTTAATTTGCAAGTTTATTATTTATTTATTTATTTATTTTTAATTAAAATATTTTTAATGCTGACATTATTGCAAGAGTTCCCCTTCTCCCACCCCTTTGCCCATCTCCACCTCCCCCTCCTCCCTGTACCTTGGGCTTTACCAAATTATTGTCCGTGTCCATGGGGTATGCATATATGTTCATTGGCTATTTCCTTCACTTTCTTTATCCAGTTACTTCCACCCCCCTCCCTTTGGGCACTAGCCAGTCTGTTCCATGTAATCATGCTTCTGGTTCCATTTTGTTTGTCAGTATATTTTGTTCATGAGATTCTACATATTAGTGAGATCGTATGGTATTTGTCTTTCTCTGACTGGCTTGTTTCACTTAACATAATGCTCTCCAGGTCCATCCATGCTGTCACAAATTGTAAGACTTCCTTCTTTTTTACAACCATGTCGTATTTTGCTGTGCAACTTTAAATCCTCATGACAGAACATTTATAATTTATATCCCAACTTAATTGCCTCTCTCTTGTCATCCCTTCCATTTCTGTCTTTTCTTTAGAATTAATTTAACTCTCAAATGTTTACTTATCTCATTGTTGACTTTGTCCTTTAATGTTTATGTACATGACCAGGGACAACTGATATGTTAAACTTTTTTCTTTCTAATAAAAATTATCCCTTTAGCCCTTCTCATTTAGCAATCAATAGCATTAGAATACTAAGCTTAGTGTTTTGTTGCCCAGAACTAACTTGTAACTTCACTCTGTCAGCCATAAGATATAGGAGATACTACTGCCTTAATTATTCATATTTCTCAGTTCAAAATTCTGCTTCTCCCTCAAAAGTTTCAACTTCAGAGAGCTTCATTTCTCCATTATTTTTCTATTGATTTTTTCAAGCTTCTCTGATGTAGAAATGATCTTTATTTTAAAATTTGGCTTATGACTAAGACTAGGAGACAGCTAGTTTATAAAATATTGTAAGAACGACTTGTAAATGTTTTGGGAATTGAAGATTTATATAAAAATAATATATTTCAATTACAGAGTAGAAGAATGTCTAATGCATGTAATACATTCAAATCACTAATGATTTTCCTATGTAGACATCTATAAAGTGAATTTCTTGCATTTTAGTTTTAAACAGTTATTAGCAACCACATAATTTCTCTATTTTCTACTTGCAAGTTATATATTGTAATATTTTGTCATTCCATTTAGACATTTTAATTTGCTTTAAAATACGCATTGAAATTTTATCTCACCTTATATTTTTTTAAATTTTATTTTATTGCTTAAAGTATTACATATAGTAGTATATATATCTCATTTTTTCCCCATAGACCTTCCCCCAGCCTCCCCTAGCCCCTGTCACATGCCCTCATCCCACCGCCGCCCAGTGTCTTGTGTCCATTGGCCATGCTTATATACATGCATACAAGTCCTTTGGTTGAACTCTTTCCCCCACTTCCCGACACTCCCCAGCCTTCCCACTGTAATTTGACAGTATGATCAATGCTTTACTGCCTCTGTATCTATCTTTTTTATTAATCAGGTAATAATGTTCTTTATTTTCCATAAATGAGTGAGATCATGTGGTATTTTTCTTTCATTGCCTGGCTTATTTCACTTAGCATAATGCTTTCCAGGTCCATCCATACTGCTGCAAATGGTAAGAATTCCTTCTTTTTTATAGCAGTGTAGTATTCCATTGTGTAGATGTACCATAGTTTTCTAATCCACTCATCTGCTGATGGGCATTTAGGCTGTTTCCAAATCTTAGCTATGGTGAACTGTGCTGCTATGAACATAGGGGTGCATATATCCTTTCTGATTGGTGTTTCTAGTTTCTTGGGATATATTCCTAGAAGTGGGATTACTAGGTCAAATGGGAGTTCCTTTTTTTTTTCGATTTTTAGTTTTTTGAGGAAACTCCACACGGTTCTGCACAGTGGCTGCTCCAGTCTGCATTCCCACCAGCAACGCACGAGGGTTCCTTTTTCTCCGCATCCTCGCCAGCACTTGTCGTTTGTTGATTTGTTGATGATTGCCATTCTGACAGGTGTCAGATGGTACCGCATTGTAGTTTTGATTTGCATCTCTTGGTTAATTAGTGACTTTGAGCATGTATGCATATGCCTCTTGGCCTTCCTTCTGTGTTCTTTCGAAAAGATACTGTTTAGGTCCTTTGCCCAATTTTTTATTAGATCATTTATCTTCCTTTTATTAAGTTGTATAAGTTCCCTGTAGATGTTGGAGGTTAAAACTTTATCAGTGATAACATTTACAAATATGTTCTCCCATACAATGGGCTTTCTTGTTGTTTTGTTGATGGTTTCTTTTGCTGTGTAAAAGCTTTTTATTTTGATGTAGTCCTATTTGTTTATTTTCTCTTTAGTTTCCATTGCCTTAGGAGCAGTATCGGTGAAGAAATTGCTTCAGCATATGTCTGAGATTTTTCTGCCTATGGATTCCTCTATTATTTTTAAGGTTTCCCGTCTTATGTTTAAGTCCTTTATCCACTTTGAGCTTATTTTTGTGTATGGTGTAAGTTGGTGGTCTAGTTTCATTTTTTTCCATCTATCTGTCCAAATTTCCCAACACCATTTATTAAAAAGACTGTCTTGACTCCATTTTATGTTCATGCCTCCTTTGTCAAATATTAATTGAGCTTAGTGGTTTGGGTCGATATCTGGGTTCTCTATTCTATTCCATTGGTCTATATGTCTGTTCTTGTGCCAGTACCAGACTGTTTTGAGAACAGTGGCTTTGTAATACAGCTTGAAATCTGGTATTTAGATCCCTCCTACTTTATTCTTCCTTCTCAGGATTGCTGTGGCTATTCGGGGTCTTTTTTTATTCCAGATGAATTTTTGGAGAGTTCTTTCTGGGTCTGTGAAATATGCCATTGGTATTTTAACGGGGAGTGCATTGAATCTATAGATTGCTTTGGGTAGTATGGACATTTGAATGATCTTGATTCTACCAATCCATGAACATGGTATGTTCTTCCATCTGTTTACGTCTTCCTCTATCTCTTTTGTCAGTCACCTGTACTTTTCCACATATACGTCTTTTATCTCCTTAGTTAATTTTTTTCCTAGGTATCTTATATTTTTGGTGTGATGGTAAATGGGATTGCTTTTTTAGTCTCTCTTTCTGCAAGTTCACTATTGGTGTATAGAAATGTCATAGATTTCTTGGCATTAATTTTGTATCCTGCTACATTGCCGAATTCATTTATTAAGTCTAATAGTTTTTTTGATGGAGTCTTTAGGTTTTTTATGTACAATATCATGTAATCTGCAAATAAAGAGAGCTTTACTTCTTTTTTTCTATTTGGATGTCTTTTATTTCTTCTTCTTGTCTGATTGCAATGGCTAAAACTTTCAGTACTATGTCGAACAAGAGTGGTGAGAGTGGGCATCCCTGTCTTGTTCCTGTTCTTAGGGGAAATGGTTTTAGTTTTTGCCCATTGAGTATGATGTTAGCTGTGGGTTTATCATATATGGCTTTTATTATGTTGAGGTATGATCCTCCTATTCCAACCTTGCTGAGAGTTTTTATCAAGAAAGTGTGTTGGATTTTGTCAAATGCTTTTTCTGCATCAGTTGATATGACTATGTGATTTTTATCTCTCAATTTGTTTATGTGATGTATCACGTTTATTGATTTGTGGATATTGTACCATCCTTGCATCCCTGGGATAAATCCTACTTGGTCATGGTGTATGATCTTTCTGATGTACTGCTGTATCTGATTTGCTAGAATTTTGTTGAGGATTTTGGCATATTGGCCTGTAATTCTCTTTCATTGTGTTGTCTTTATCTGGTTTTGGTATTAAGGTGATGCTGGCTTCATAGAATGAGCTTGGAAGTGTTCCTTCCTCTTAAATTTTTTGGAATAGTCTGAGGCAGATAGGTTTAATTTCTTCCTTGAATGTTTGGTAAAACTCCCCTGTGAAGCCATCTTGCCCTGGGCTTTTGTTTGCTGGAAGCTTTTTGATGACTGCTTCAATTTCTTGCATAGTTATTGGCCTATTGAAATTTTTAGATTCTTCCTGATTGAGTTTTGGAAGGTTGTATTTTTATAGGAATATGTCCATTTCCTCCAGGTTGTCCAATGTGTTGGAATAGAGTTGTTCATAGTATTTTTTTTTAACAATCCTTTGTATTTCTGTGAGGTTTGTTGTTATTTTTCCTCTTTCATTTCTGATTTTGTTTATTTGGGTCCTCTCTCTTTGCTTCTTGGTGAGCCTGGCTAGAGGTTCATCAATCTTGTTTATCCATTCAAAGAACCAGTTCTTGGTGTTGTTGATCTTTTGTATTGTTTTTATGGACTCTATGTCGTTTATCTCCACTCTGATATTTATTATTCCCTTCCTTCTGCTTACACTGGGCTTCTCTTGTTGCTCTCTTTCTAACTCTTTGAGTTGTAGGGCTAGGTAATTTATTACTATTGTTTCTTGTATTTTCTGTAGGTTTGTAGAGCTATGAACTTCCCTCTCAAGGCTGCTTTCGCTGTGTCCCATAGATTTTGGATTGTTGTGTTTTCATTGTCATTTATTGCCATGATGTTTTTTATTTCTTCTTTGATCTGTCTGGTAACCCAGTCATTGTTTAATAGCATGCTGTTTAGTCTCCATGTGTTTGATTTTTTTTTTTTTTGGATTGTTTTTATTGTAGGTGATTTCCAGTTTCATGCCATTGTGATCTGAGAAGATGCTTGACATGATTTCTATCTTCTTGAATTTGAAGAGACTATGCCTATTACCCAATATATAGTCTATCTTTGAAAATGACCCATATGCACTTGAGAAGAATGTATATTCTGTGGCTTGGGGGTAAAATGTTCTGAAGCTGTCAATTAATTCCATCTGGTCTAGTGAATCATTTAGGATTGATGTTTCTTTACTGATTTTTTTGTTTAGAGGATTTGTCCAAACGTGATAGTGGGGTATTAAAGTCCCCTACTATGATTGTATTGCTGTCAATCGCTCCCTTGATATCCTCCAGATGTTTTTTTATGTATTTGGGTGCTCCTGTATTGGGTGCATATATGTTTACCAGAGTTATTTCTTCTTTTTGGATTGCTCCCTTTAATATTATGAAGTGGCCTTCCTTATCTCTTTTTATGTCCTTCACTTTGAGATCTAATTTGTCAGATATAAGTATTGCTACCCCAGCTTTTTTTTCATTTCCATTCGCCTGGAAAACCTTTTCCCATCCCTTCACCCTCAGTCTGTGTGCACCTTTTTTTCTAAGGTGGGTTTCTTGTAGACAGCAGATATATGGGTCTTGTTTTCTTATCCAATCCGTTACCCTATGTCTTTTGATTGGGGCATTTAATCCATTTACACTTAAAGTTATTGATAGGTACTTGTTTGTCACCATTTTTATTCTTTACCCCTGTGTTCCTTCTTCACTTCCTATTTCTTCTTTTTACATCAGACCCTTCAGTATTTCTTGCATTGCTAGTTTGGTGGTAATAAACTCCCTTAGTCCTTTTTTGTCTGTGAAGCTCCTGATTCCACCTTCAATTTTGAATGATAGCCTTGCCGGGTATAGTATTCTTGGATTCATTCCCTTGCTTTGCATCACTTTGTATATTTCATTCCATTCTCTTCTGGCCTGGTGTGTTTCTGTTGAGAAATCAGTTGATATTCTAATAGGAGATCCCTTGTGGGTAACTTTCTGTCTCTCTCTGGCAGCCTTTAAGATTCTTACGTTGTCATTGGTGTTTACCAATTTAATTATGATGTGTCTTGGTGTCGGTCTTTTGGGGTTCAACTTGTTTGGGACACTATGTACTTCTTGGACTTGCATAGTTTTTTTTTTTTCTTGCCAATATCAGGGAAGTTTTCTGTCATTATTTCTTCAAACAGATTTTCTATTTCTTGTTTCTCTTCCTCTCCTTCTGGTACCCCTATTATGTGAATGTTGTTTCATTTTGTGTTGTCTCACAGGTCCCTTAGGCTCTCCATTTGCTTTTTAAGTCTTCTTTCCTGTTGCTGCTGTGTTTTTTCCTACCTTGTCTTCTAATTCTCTTATTCGGTCTTCAGCCTCTTCTAGTCTCCTGGTTAAGCCTTCCATTGTGTTCTTTATTGCCACAATGTCATTCTTCATCTTCTCTTGGTTCCTTTTCATGTCGGTGACATTCTCATTCAGCTCCTTATAGTTCTGATTGAGTTGTGTGTACTTGTCATCCACCTGTTTAAACATCCTTATAACCATTACTCTGAATTCTTTCTCTGATATGCTGCTAGCCTCAGTTTCATTTTACTCCCTTTCTGGTGAATCCTCTTTTTCTTTTCTTTGGGGATTGCTTTTTTTTCTTCCCATGTTTTGCTGTAACATTTTAACTGTAGGTCCGATTGGTTTGATACTTATGTTCTTTTGGAAATGGTGCTACTGGTGTGATCTCTCAGGTCTCCTGGGTTTGGTGATCTAGTGTAACTCCCTACTTGAGCTATTTGGGTTCTCTTGATGTAGGCCTGTGAGGTGAAAAGGTAAAACTGCGGTTTCTAGAAATCATTAGGTATGGAGGGGGGTGTCCCAATTTTTACTGTCTTGTGCCCTTGATTGTTATTGCACGTGTCCAGCAGGGACTCACAGTGGCACCCAGGATCCATCTGTTGAGGTGATAAGTCTCAGGAGGCCTGCATTCTGGAATGGTGTAACTGTGATATCCGAGTTCTGTAGTTGTGAGGTGGGCAGACTTAGCTTTTGCTGCTGCACCTGTGGTGGATATGCGCACGCTCCCAGTGGAGGATCACAGGGGCACTCGTGGTGCGTTTGCCAGTGAGGGGCACTGAAGTATTCTGACGGGCCATGGTACTAAAGCTGCGTAATTGAGGTGTCTGTGTGCTGGTATCCAGGATGAGTGAATTCAGTATTTCTATTGCCAGGGGGAGTGCATCCCTGTTTGTCCAACATCACACCTAGCAAGGACTCACAGCAGCTCCCACAAGCACCCTGTGGATAGATGAGTTCAGGGTGCCTCCCCATTGGAAATGAGCGAACAAACTGGCAGTGCATTTGCCTGTGCAGAGCTCTGATGCACTTTGAGGTGCCCTGGCACTGAAGTTACACTGCTGTGGTGTCTCTGCAGGTGTCCAGGATGAGTGAATTCAGAATTTCTACTGATGGGGGCAGTGCGTCCCTGTTTGTCCAAGATCACACCCAGCCAGGACTCACAGCATCTCCCACAAGCACCCTGTGGATAGATGGGCTCAGGGTGCCCGCCCTTGGAAATGTGTGCGTGAACTGGCAGTGCATTTGCCTGTGCAGAGCTCTGATGCACTTTGGGGGGCCCTGGCAGTGAAGTTACACTGCTGGGGTGTCTGTGGGAAGTTTTTCAGGAGGAAGGAGTTCAGAATTTCTACTGTGGGGCAGCGAGTTCTTGTCTGTACAGAATCACACCCAACAGGGCTCAAAGCAGCTCCCCAGAGGACCCTGTGGATATATGGCCTCAGGGTGCCTTCCCTTTGGAAATGTGCATGTCTGTGGCGGTGAGTTTGCTGGTGCAGAGTTCTGACGCACTTTGAGGGGCCCTGGCGCTGAAGTTGTACAGCTGGGGTGTCTGCGGGCAGTTATTCAGGCAGAGGAAATTCTGAATTTCTACTGTGGGGCAGTGCACCCTTGTCTGTTCAGAATCACACCAGCGGGGGCTCCCAGGGGCTCCCAAGCACTGCCTATGGAGTGGTGTGCCCTGGATGTCTGTGTGCTCTGGAAACATGCGAATGTTTTGTCTGGAGTTCTGCTGCTGAGGAGGGGGAGGTTGCACTTACGGCTGTGGGAATGGTGCGCCTTTGGAGGTGGAGGTCCCAGGGTCCCAGGGTCTGCAGCTGGGGTAGCAGGATTTTGGCTGGGGTGGCTGCTGGGTCGCCAGCTGTGTCAAAGTCCTGTCTGGGTGGTGGTGCTGATGAGCTCCTAAAAAAGGTCGTTGTCCCCTTCAAGATGGCGTGGGCTTCGTACCTGAGTCCTACAGTCCAGGGAGTACCCACAGCGGTAGTAGTCTCTCCTTGTCCTAGAGAGCCTGGTCTGCCAGCCCCTGCTGTTCATGTGAGATTTAACTGTCCCTTACTCACTCACACACACACCACACACAGCCACACACTCTCCTTTCATACCCTCACTCACTCACTTCCTCTCCCTCACCTCTGTCCTGCCAGCCTCCATCTTTTTTTTCTCCTTTATCTCACTTTAGATAAAGTCCTAGATGGTTTTTCAGTAGTCTAGAAGTAGTTTTTGTGGCTTTAGGTTTTCTGTTTACTAATATATAATGTAATTATTGGATTTAATTACAAAATGAGTCATTTTGCTGATGCAACTTGAGCAACCTAGAGCAAACTGACTGTTTAATGTCTCAGTTATAAACTAAGCACTGAAGTTTAAATAGTTTTTAAAAATGTATATTTTATTGATTTTTTTACAGAGGGGAAGGGAGATGAATAGAGAGTTAGAAACATCGACGAGCGAAAAACATAGATCAGCTGCCTACTGCACACCCCCTACTGGGGATGTGCCTGCAAACAAGGTACATGCCCTTGACCAGAATCAAACCTGGGACCCTTCAGTCTGCAGGCCTACGCTCTATCCACTGAGCCAAATGGGTTAGGGCTTAAATATTTTTAAAAGAGAAATCTGCTTCATTTATTTTTAATTAGTTTTCATTAACGGATTTAGTCTATAAGAAAGATAGTATTCAGAAGTGGGATGAACATTTTGTTTTCAATGCAGTCATTTAAATTTTACTTATGGCTATGCTTCTTATTTTTTCTTTAGTCCCTTTGTTTCCATAGTCATCATATAGTTAGGAAAAGTAATGAGAAATAAAGTAATCATTTTACCTGTACACAAGAGACAAAGAATTACATTAATGTACAAAGGACTAGGAATAGCTTTTGGTAAAGCAAAATATATCATTCCAAGATAAATCTGATAATTTGTGAGCAGGCAAGGTATGCACCGTTTTGCCATCATCAGTTACCCTATTAAAGTACCAATTCTCAAATGGAGTGAAAAGATGGCAGCTGGCAGGATGGAGGTGAGGGAGAGGAAGTGATTGAGTGAGGGTATGAAAGGAGAGTGTGTGGATGTGCGTGGTGTGTGTGTGAGTGAGGGAGGGAAAGTTAAATTTTGCAGGAACAGCAGGGGCTGGCAGACAAGCTCTCCTTGACAAGGAGAGACTACCACCACTGAGGGCACTCCCTGGATGGTGGGACTCCAGCACGGAGCCCAAACCATCTTGAAGGAGAGAACAGCCTTTTTTAAGGAACTCATCAACACCACCAACCAGACAGGCCTTGGAATTGCCCCGTGACCCAGCAGCCACTCCAGCCAAAATCTTGCTACCCCAGCTGCAGACTCGTGGACCCTGGGACCTCCACCTCCAAAGGTGCACCACTTGGCAGCAGTAAGTGCAACCTCCCCCTCCCTAGCAGCAGAACTCCGGATTCGCGAGTATCCGGATTCGCGTGTTGCCAGCCGGATTCATGCATTTCCAGCCACGCAGGGCACTTCTTAGGCAGTGCTTGGGAGCTGCTGAGAGCCCCCGAGGGTGTGATTCTGCACAGACAAGGGCGCGCAGCCCTGCATTAGGAATTCTGAATTCGTCTTCCTGGATAACTGCCCACATTCACCCAGGTGGCTGAACCACAGTGCCAGGACCCCTCAGAGTGCATCAGAGCTCTGCACCCCAGCAAGCACACATCCACAGAGGGGAAGTTCCAAACAGGCAAGCAACCTGAGCCCATCTACCCACAGGGCGCTAGTGAGAGCCACTGTGAGCTCCCCCTGGGTGTGATCTTGAACAAGCGGGGGTGCACTCCGCCCCAGCAATAGAATTTTTGAATTCATTCATCCTGAATACTGGCCCACAGGCACCTCAATTGTGTGGCTACACTGCCAGGGCCCTTCAGAATCTTTCAGTATGCCTCACTGGCAAACGTACTGTGGGTACTCCTGTGAGCCACCACTGGGAGTAAGTGCCTATCCACCACAGGTGCAACAGCAAAAGCTAGGTCTGCCCACCCCAGGACTGCAGAACTCTGGGCACCACAGTCACGCCTTTCCAGAGAACAGGCCCCATGAACCCCATCATCCCAACAGACAGTTCCTGGTTGCCACTGTGAGTCCCTGCTGGGCACGTGAGATTTCAATTAAGGGTGCAAGACAGCAAATATTGGGCCACTCCCCTCCACGTGGCTGACTTCTAGACACAGCAGTTGTGCCTCTCAAGCTTGCAGGCCTACATCAAGAGAATGCAAATAGATCAAGTAGGAGTTACACTAGATTAACAAGCCCAGGAAAACTGAGAGATTAGGGCAGTAGCACCATTCCCAAAAGAACCTGGGTAGCAAAGCAATTGGACCTACAATTAAAACATTACAGGAAAACATGGGAAGACAAAAAAGCAATCCCCAAAGGAAAGAAAAAGAGGAACCACCAGAAAGGGAGTTAAATGAATTCGAAGCTAGCAGCTTATCAGAGATAGAATTCAGAGTAATGGTTATAAGGATGTTTAAATGGATGGATGACAAATACACACAACTCAATGACAAATACAAACAACTCAATGAGAACTATAAGGAGCTGAATGAGAATGTCACCAACATGAAAAGAAACCAAGAGGAGATGAAGAACGACACAGCTGCAATAAAGAACAAAATGGAAGGCCTAAACAGTAGACTAGAAGAGGCTGAGGACAGCATCAGCGAATTAGAAGACAAGGTAGGAAAAAACACACAAACACAGCAGCAACTGGAAAGAAGACTTAACAAGCAAGAGGAGAGCCTAAGGACCTGTGGGACAACACAAAATGAAAGAACATTCGCTTAATAGGGATACCAGAAGGAGAGGTAGAGAAGCAAGGAATAGAAAACCTGTTTGAAGAAATAATGACAGAAAACTTCCTTGATATAGGCAAGAAAAAATTATGCAAGTCCAAGAAGTACATAGTGTCCCAAACAAGTTGAACCCCAAAAGACTGACACCAAGACACATCATAATTAGATTGGTGAACATAGGTGACAAAGTAAGAATCTTAAAGGCTGCCAGAGAGAGACAGAAAGTTACTTACAAGGGGTCTCCTATCAGAATATCAACTGATTTCTCAACAGAAACACACCAGGCCAGAAGGGAATGGAATGAAATATACAGAGTGATGCAAAGCAAGAGACTGAATCCAAGAATGCTATACCTGGCAAGGCTATCACTCAAAATTGAAGGTGGAATCAGGAGCTTCACAGACAAAAAAGGGCTAAGAGAGTTTATCCCTACCAAGCCAGCAATGCAAGAAATGCTAAAGGGACTGCTATAAAAAGAAGAAGGAGAAAGGCAAGAAGAAACACAAACACTAAGGAAAAATATGACAACAAACATGTACTTGTCAATAAAAACATTAAACGTAAATGGATTAAATGCACCAATCAAAAGACATAGGGTAGCTGAATGGATAAGAAAACATGACCCATATATTTGCTGTCTACAGGTGACCTACCTCAGAGCATAGGATACACACAGACTGAGAGAAAAGGGATGGAAAAACATTTTTCAGGCAAATGGAAATGAGAAAAAAGCTGGGGTTGCGATATTTATATCTGATAAAATAGACCTCAAAATAAAGGCCATAATAAGAGATAAGGAAGCCACTACATAATACTAAAGGGAGCAATTCAACAAGAAGATATAACTCTGGTAAACATATATGCACCCAATGCAGTAGGACCCAAATACATAAAAAAATCTCCTGGAAGATATCAAGGGAGAGATCGACAACAACACCATCATAGTTGGAGACCTTAATACACCACTGACATCACTGGATAAATCCTCTAGACAAAAAATAAACAAAGAAACAGCAATTCTAAATGACACAGTAAATCAGATGGACCTAATTGACATCTTCAGAGCATTTCACCCCAAAGCCACGGAATATATGTTCTTCTCAAGTGCACATGGGACATTTTAAAAAATAGACCACATATTGGGTCACAAGCAAAGTCTCCTCAAATTCAAAAAGATTGAAATCATATCAAGCATTTTCTCAGACCACAATGGTATAATACTAGAAATAAACTACAATAAAAACATTTCAAAAAATTCAAACACTTGGAAGCTGAACAGCATGCTACTCAACAATGATTGGGTTATCAATGAAATCAAAGAAGAAATTAAAAACATCCTGGAGACTAATGACAATAAAAACACATCATTGCAAATCCTATGGGACACAATGAAAGTATCCTGATAGGGAAGTTTATAGCTTTACAGGCCTACCTCAAAAAACAAGAAAAAATGGTAATAAATCATCTAACTCAACAACTCAAAGAATTAGAAAGAGAGCAACAAGAAAAGCCCACAGTGAGCAGAAGGAAGGAAATAATGAAGATCAGAGCAGAAATGAATGACATAGAGACAAAAAAGAAAAAAAAAAAAACAATACAAAAACATCAATGAAACCAAGAGCTGGTTCTTAGAAAGGATAAACAAGATTGATGAACCTCTAGCCAGGCTCACCAAGAAGCAAAGAGAGAGGACCCAAATAAACAAAATCATAAATGAAAGAGAAGAAATAACAACAAACCCCACAGAAATACAAAGGATTGTTAAAAAATACTATGAACAACTCTATTCTAACAAACTAGACAACCTAGAGGAAATGGACACATTCCTAGAAAAATACAACGTTCCAAAACTTACTCAGGAAGATTCTAAAAATCTCAATAGGCTGATAACTATGGAAGAAGTTGAAGCAGTCATCAAAAAACTCCCAGCAAACAAAAGCCCGGGGCCAGACAGCTTCACAGGGGAGTTTTACCAAACATTCAAGGAAGAACTAAAACCTATCCTCCTCAGACTATTCCAGAAAAATCAAGAGGAAGGAACACTTCCAAGCTCATTCTAAGAAGCCAGCATCACCCTAATACCAATACCAGATAAAGACAACACAATGAGAGAATTACAGGCCAATATCCCTCATCAACATCGATGCCAAAATCCTCAACAAAATTCTAGCAAATCGAATCCAGCAGTACATCAGAAAGATCATACACCATGACCAAGTAGGATTTATCCCGGGGATGTAAGGATGGTACAATATTTGCAAATCAATAAATGTGATACATCACATAAACAAATTGAGAGATAAAAATCATATAGTCATTTCAATTGATGCAGAAAAAGCATTTGACAAAATCCAACACCCTTTCTTGATAAAAACTCTCAGCAAGGTGGAAAAAGAAGGATCTTACCTCAACATAATAAAAGCCATATATGGCAAACCTACAGCCAACATCATTCTCAATGGGCAAAAACTAAAACCATTTCCCCTAAGAACAGGAACAAGACAGGGATGCCCACTGTCACCACTCCTGTTCAACATAGTGCTGAAAATACTAGCCATTGCGATCAGACAAGAAGAAGAAATAAAAGGCATCCAAATTGGAAAAGAAGAAGTAAAACTGTCCTTATTTGCAGATGACATGATACCTAAAGACTCCATCAAAAAATTATTAGACTTCATAAATGAATTCAGCAATATAGGATACAAAATTAATGCCAAGAAATCTATATCATTTCTATACACCAATAATGAACTTACAGAAAGAGAGACTAAAAAAGCAATCCCATTTACCATTGTACCAAAAAAATTAAGATACCTAGGAATAAACTTAACTTAGGAGGTAAAAGACCTATAGGTGGAAAACTACAGGACACTGAACGAAGAGATAGAGGAAGACATAAACAGATGGAAGAACATACCGTATTCACGGATTGGTAGAATCAACATCATCAAAATGTCCATACTACCCAAAGCAATCTATAAATTCAATGCACTCCCCATTAAAATACCAATGGCATATTTCACAGACCTAAAACAAACCTTCAAAAAATTCATCTGAAATAAAAAAAAAGACCCCGAATCGCTGCAGCAATCCTGAGAAGAACAAAGTAGGGGGGATCTCAATAAAAGATATCAAGCTGTATTACAAAGCCACTGTTCTCAAAACAGCCTAGTACTGGCACAAGAACAGACATATAGATCAATGGAATAGAACAAAGAACCCAGAAATCGACCCAAACCACTATGCCCAATTAATAGTTGACAAAGGAGTCATGAGCATACAATGGAGTCAAGACTGTCTCTTCAACAAATGGTGTTGGGAAAATTGGACAGATACATGCAAAAAAATGAAACAAGATCACCAACTTTCACCATACACTAAAATAAACTCAAAATGGATAAAGGACTTAAACATAAGACGGGAAACCATAAAAATACTAGAGGAATCCACAGGCAGAGAAATCTCAGACATATGCCATAGGAACTTCTTCACTGATACTGCTCCTAGGGCAATGGAAACTAAAGAGAAAATAAACAAATGGGACTACATCAAAATAAAAACTTTTGCACAGAAAAGGAAACCATCAATAAAACAACAAGAAAGCCCACTGCATGGGAGAACATATTTGCCAACGATATCAATGATAAGGGTTTAATCTCCAACATTTACAGAGAACTCATACAACTTAACAAAAAGTAGATAAACAACCCAATCAAAAAATGGGCAACTGATCTAAATAGACACTTTTCAAAAGAAGACAGAAGGAAGGCCAAGAGACATATGAAAACATGTTCAAAGTCACCAATCATCAGAGAGATGCAAATCAAAACAACAATGCGGTACCATCTCACACCTGTCAGAATGGCTATCATCAACAAATCAACAAACGACAAGTGTTGGCGAGGATGCGGAGGAAAAGGAACTCTTTTGCACTGCTGGTGGGAATGCAGACTGGTGCAGCCACTGTGGAGAACAGTATGGAGTTTCCTCAAAAAACTAAAAATGGAACTCCCATTTGACCCAGTCATCCCACTTCTAGGAATATATCCCAAAAACTAGAAACACGAATCAGAAAGGATATATGCACCCCTATGTTCACAGCAGCACAATTCATCATAGCTAAGATTTGCAAACAGCCTAAATGCCCATCAGCAGATGAGTGGATTAAAAAACTGTGGCACATCTACACAATGGAGTACTATGCTGTGGTAAAAAAGGAGTTCCTACCATTTGCAACAACATGGATGGAGATGGAGAGCCTTATGCTAAGTGAAATAAGCCAGGCAGAGAAAGATAAATATCACATGATCTCACTCATTTGTGGAATATAATGAACGGCATAGACTGATGAACAAGAACAGATCCATTGACTGAGAAACGTCAATCAGAACCTCAAACCTCAGGGAAGGAGGGGTTGGGAGTAAGGGGGAGAGATCAACCAAGGGACTTGTGTGCATCCATATGAGCCTAATCAATGGCCGCAGACAACAGTGGGTTGGGGCTTGATTGGGGGGTGGGAGGTAATGGGGAAATAAGGACACATGTGTAAAAAAATTATAACAATAATAAAAAAATAAAAGTGAAAAAAAATAGAAAAGAAATTGTGAGGTAACCAGAACCCCAAGAACGCCTGAGAACGTCTTTCTTGCCATGCTGGCAGTAATCAGCTGTATGGTAATATTACCTGGGGAAAATAGGGAAGTATTTTGGACTTATGTTCCTGACCCTTCATGGGTAAGAGCCCTTACATGGGCTGATCCCCCGCCTAATGTAGTCACCAATAATACCAAACACCTTGGTCATCCAGGAGGACCATGGGTGGGGCAAGGAAGTATAATTACGCAGGGGTCACCACCCAGCTTCCCTTCTGTATGACACAAAATCAAACCACTGCTCCTTTGACTGAAAAATTAAAGAGAGGTTTCTGGCTTGCGTGGACACCAAAGGAAGGGACTATCACTACTTGCTCCTGGGAGAGGTCCAGAAAATGTAACTAAGACCTTGTCTATAAAAAAAAGAAATTGACAACCAGTTTGCAATGGAATTGCCATGGCCTAGAGCAAAGAATATCCTAACATGATATTATTCTACAATGTCGTTATAATTTTTTCCAGATTTGTATTACCCCCATTACCTATAATAGTACCTCACACCCTTGGGAATCAATAAAAAATCATCTTTTTGGTGCTTGGAGACAAAGGTAACACATCTCTTTGGTATTTTAGAATAACAACAGCATAATGTACAATTATCCCAAACAAACTTACAAACTAATTCTTTGAATGACTGGTAGCAATTTAAAAAGGACCTGAAAGGATTTAATCCCTTGCACTGTGTAGAGGGCCCCCTGGGAAAGCACCTGAGCATTCTTTATTGGCCCCTCTTGCTCTTCTGGCCAAGAGGGACCCTCTTCTCACAATCCAATTGTCCTCAGCTGTTGCCTGAGCTTTCTGTTCATGCTGAGCTTGAAGCCTCGTGGTGGCTGGTACCATGGATCTGTTTCTCTCCCAGTGGGGTGAGCTGGGCCCTCCCTGGAGAAGAAACCTGGGTTCCCCAAGATATGTGATTAGTGCCAGGGCCCCTCCAGCAGGTGAGGGATCCCAAGGCAGGTGCTGGGCGTGGAGGCCACGGGGGCATAGGCTACCAAGGAGACAGAACTGAACCTCACATCACCCTGCTTGGCCCCGGAGTATGGCTGCTGAGCCAGAGACAGGTAAGATTCCTCAGGGAAGGAACAACCTAAGACAGGCATAGTCGCAGAGGAGCCATCAGGAGAGAACTTGGTGGTCAACAGAGGTGGGGCACAGACCCTCACCCCCCCAACTTTGCAGGGGCCTGAACCCTCACCCCTTCTGAGGGAGGTCTCCTGCCCCCATGGCTGCTTCGCTTCCCATGCCCAGCTCAAATCAGGACCCAGGTAACAGACAGAGACTTGGCTGACAGCACCTGCCCTCTCACTGCAACAAGACTTGTTTGAGTTGTCTTGTACCCATGGTGTGGGGAAGTGGGTTTTTGATATCTAAATCCAACCTAGCACCAGGAATGCTCAGGGCCTACTCAAGAAGGCAAATAATCCTTTCCACTAATATTTACAGGGTAAAATAAGATTGTTGTTAGAGTATTAAATTTGACAGTAAAATAGTAGTCAAGGTCCCTGACTAATTTAAATTGGCTAAGTGAAATAAGCCAATATTCTAGAAAAATTAATGGTACTGGACAAAAAGCTGTTCCTAAAGTGTTAACTAAAATTTTTATTGGTAGTTCATCTCATGGTAAAATTGCATAACATGTAATGAACCTAAAGCAGTCATATTTTTGTGCAAAAAATTAAAATTTAAAAGCTATCAAGACTACATTATAAAATTTTCAAAAGCCTCCCAATATTTAAATAAAAAAGGGGGGATAGTAGAAGAATATTATGTAAGGAAAAATATCCTGTAAGTAAATTACATCTAGAATATTTTTACTTTAGAATATTAACTTTCATTTGTAATGCTAACAGCAAGACACCCATGAAAAACACACATGGTGTCAAAACAAGCCAAAGGAAAATCGTTTTGGCAAAAAATGAAAAAGGATCTCAAGTCAAATTTATAGAAAAGATTCCTTTATTAACTTTTGGTCAAGAACATGTTTGTATATTTTCAGAAAACACCTCCAAGACCATGTGGATTCCTGCAACAGAGAGGAATTGACAGGACTGCTCCAGCCATGAAGACAGAAGAGAAACAGTTCAGAGATGGAAGACGCTGACGATGCCTTGCCATACTAGCAGTCAGCAGCTGTGCGTCGTGGCAGGTTGCCCAGGATCAAACCAGAGAGGGTTGGACCTGCATTACCACCATTTGTCCACCATCCACAACTGAAATATCATTGCTGACATGTACACATAAGGAACTGTTTGACATTGAAATTGGGACTCAAAAGAACTGTTGGCCCAGAATGAAACTCACTACAGACTGATTCATTTGCCTCCCAGCATAACCATTATCGCTTGTCTCATTTTCGGTTCTTATAAGTGTATTTCTAGTATCACATCATCTCACTCATCTAGGGGAAATAATGAACAACATAAACTGATGAACAAAAACAGACCCGGAGACAGGGAACCATCAATCAGACTTTCAAACCTCAGAGGGAAGGTAGGGGAGGATGGGGGTAAGGGGAAGAGATCAACCAAAAGACTTGTATGCATACATATAAGCCTAACCAGTGATCACGGACAACAGGGGGGTGGGGGGCATGCGTGGGGAGGGGTTTGGGATGGGAATGGGGGGATGAGGACAAATATGTGATACCTTAATCAATAAAGAAATTAATAATAAAAAAGTACAAATTCTCTACAGTGGACAACAGTTTTTGCTTTGTATCATAGTCACCAAATATTTTAGCTTATCCATTATTTTGATCACAGATTTATTTCACTGTAAAGGTAAAGGAAAGAACCAAGATGGTGGCATTCGTAAATGCCTGTACTTACTGCCTCCCACAACCACATCAAAATTACAACTAAAATACAGAACAACTATCATCCAGAACTGCCAGAAAGCTGACTGAGTGGAAGTACTATAACTAGAGAGGTAAAGAAGAAAGCACATTGAGACTGGTAGGAGGTGCGGAGGCAAGGAATGGGCTGGTCCAGCCCCCGGGTGTGTCGCTTTTTTAATCAGGAGGGAGATCACCTCTGTGGAGACTGCCCGGAGATCACCTCTGTGGAGACCACCCAGAGGAGTGAGGAGTCCTAGCCCCACACCAGACCCCCAGCCCAGAGTTCCAGAGCTGGGGAAAGAAGTCCCTATTGGCAGTAAGAACTATGAACTGTAAAAAATAGTGCAGATTGGGGCTGAGTGACACACAGGATGCTAGAGACCCAGTAGCTCCTCTTAAAAGGCCGGCACCATAAACTGCATTTACAAGCTCCCTCTTCCTCTAAGCTCCAGTGCCAGGCGAGGCTCTGAGGGACCCAGACACATATGGGGAGAAATTGGACTGTATGGCATTAGGGCAGGAAGTTGGGGGCGGCTTTCTTCCAGACAGAGGTGCTCACAGCAGTCATTGTTCCCGTGCTGGGGCCTCCCCAGTGCAGGGCTGACTGGCAGCCATTTCTGTTTGCTCCCCACTGCTGGTGCCCTGAGACCCTGCCCCACCCAATTACAACCCCACCCAAGCTGTGTGCAGCAGCTTTTGCATATGAATGGTGTGTCCTTGCTCAGGCTAAAACTCTGTCAAACAAACTGAAGCTGGGTCAAGGAGCCCCAAACCTATCAATAAAAAGCCCAAGACCCAGCACCAGCACCAGCCTGCCTAACTTCACAGCAGGGCCTTCTCTGTGCACTTCCAAACCTGATACAAAGAGGAGGAATCTGCAGATCTCTCTGTAGCTCCTAGTGGATGACCTCAGGCAGTGGCTGACTTTGCACCTCCCTGGAGACCCTGGATCCAGTGTACCCAGTGGTCAGTGTTAGACCATACCAGATTATAATTCTTCACATCCATAAGCAACACACTCAAGGGAAAGACTCAGTGAGTACTTCTGAAGCAAGTCCTGCTCCATAGGGGTGTCTCCTGAATAGCAGCTCTTCCACTGTAGTTGTAGCTGGTCCCCACAGCCAATTGGCCTGGAGGTCAATTCCTCCCAGTGATAACAACAATCAAGGCTCAACTACAACACAACTGTACACACAGCCCACAAAGGGGTGCACCAAGAGTGTCCACCTCTGGTGATTGGGGTGGCTGAGCCACTGGGCCCTACAGGACACTTACTACACAAGGCAACTCTATCAACTCCAGGAGACCTAGCAGCTACCCAATACATAGAAACAAACACAGGGAAGCAGCCAAAATGTGGAGACAAAGAAACATGTCACAAATGAAAGAAATAGAAGAAAGCAAATTATTAGACATAGAGTTCAAAACCACAGTTATAAGCTTACTCAAAAATCTTCCAGAAACCTCCAAGGAACTTAATGAGAATGCCAAAAAAAAAAAGGAAAAAGACCAGTCATAAATTAAGCATACACTGACTGAACAAAAGAATAATATACAGAGATTCAACAGTTTACTAGAGGATCCCAAGAATCAAGTCAAAGATTTGAAATATGAGGAAGCAAAAAACACCCAACCAGAAGAGCAAAAAGAAAAGTGAATCCAAAAATATGAAAATAGTTTAAGGAGCCTCTGGGACAACTTCAAGTGTACCAACATCCGAATTATGGGGGTGCCAGAAGAAGAGAGAGAGCAAGATACTGAAAACCTATTTGAAGAAATAATGACAGAAAACTTCCCCTACCTGGTGAAAGAAATAGACTTACAAGTCCAGGAAGCACAGAGAACCAAAACAAGAGGAATCCAAAGAGGACCACACCAAGACACATCATAATTAAAATGCTAAGGGCAAAAGACAAAGAGAGAATCTTAAAAGCACCAAGTGAAAAACAGGTAGTTACCTACAAAGGAGTGCCCATATGACTGTCAGCTGATTTCTCAACAGAAACTATGCAGGCCCGATGGGAGTGGCAAGAAATATTCAAAGTGATGAATAGCAAGAACCTACAACCAAGATTACTCTACACAGCAAAGCTATCATTTAGAATTGAAGGTCAGATAAAGAGCTTCACAGACAAGAAAAAGCTAAAAGACTTCATCACCACCAAACCAGTATTATATGAAATGCTGAAGGGTATTGTTTAAGAAGAGGAAGAAGAAGAAAAACGTAAAGATAAAAATTTTGAACAACAAAGTGACAACAAATACATATCTATCAACAAGTGAATCTAAAAATCAAATGAATAAAGAATCGGATGAACAGAATAAACTGGTGAATGGAATAGAATCAGGGGTATGGAAAGGGAACAGACTGACGATTCTCAGAGGGAAGGGGATGTAGGGGGGTGTGGGAAGAGATTAGAGAAAGATCTTATATGCATGTATGCATTACCTATGGACACAGACAATAGGGTGGTGAGGGCCTGGGGTGGGGTGGGGACTGGGTGGAGGTGAGCTATGGGGGAAAAAAGAGGGACATCTGTAATAATCTCAACAATAAAGATTAATTAAAAAAATAAAAGGTAAGGGGCTTTGAGTAGGATAGGTGTAACTCAACAGTTTATACTCTGTAAAAGAAGCAAACAGATGAAGCTGATAGCCAGTTAGGTACTGGCAAGCAGTTTATGAGTAAGTCATCTAGGGTGACCCCTTTTTATCTAATAGTTTTTACAAGAACAACATGTAACCTGTGACTGTCCTAGGGAAATCAGGACTATGGTTACCTGGAGATAGAAGAGTGTGAAAATAAAAAAGCAGGTATGAAGTAAATCTCCAAAAGAAGTTTACATTATAAGTAAAAAGAAAAGTAAGATATAGACCTAGAGAACAGATGATGGTGGATCTGACCAAAATATCACAATTGCAAATGTCTAGTTCAAAAGGCACCCTGGGTTAGTAAAAGCGCGTTTCATAATCCCTGAAAAACAATAGATGGGCCAACCCAAAAAAGTCACAAAGTTATGGCATTTATTTAAATGTATTAAATGTACAATCAATAATTTTATATTTCACACAACATGGGTATAATGACCAAGAATAATAAAATTATTTACCCAAACCCAATGTTCTCTCTTGATGTATGGCCAGCAATCCAGCAGAGGGAGCACATGTTAGTAAATGATGACATACTGTACTAGGTGAACTAGACCGCCATGAATATCCATAATAATGTAGGTATACAAATAATACAATTAACCTGTGACTTAATGTTAGCTTATACTTCATGAAGAAATTACTATGAATATCTGCTGCCTTTGAAAACAAATTGTGTCTTCTCTCTCTTGCAGTAAATTCTTCGTATATTTGCACACTGTTTCATAGAAAGGGCAGTTTCCAATTTCTCCATTAGAAGTTTCTCTCAGAAGTTGCAGGTAGGAGGAAAAGATAGTTTTGTGCACTCTTCTACATTAATAATGGCAATATTTTCTTCTGACATGGTTTCCATTTATACTTTTTCAGAAATAATATTTTTATTAAATATTTTATCCTCTGAGCCTTTCTTTATTGTGGACAACTAATATACTAATTACTTAATGCTAATCTTGTTAATCTTGAGGAAGGATGGGAAATAACACAAATATCCTTTTTATTTTGGAGGGATCATATTTGTTTCTATAGATTTGTGGTACATATTTATACTGCAAAATATGGTCTCAATTTATGAAGATTAGGCCATATCAACAGTAGAAAAGTTTGGTATGGTTTTCTAGCTTCACAAAACTAAATGAACACAGTAGAAACCTATTTTATAAGTGTAAAATATCTTCGATCTTTAGTTCATTAATGCAAACATATACTGCTTGAAAACAAAAATGTCACCAAAGTCCTAAAGATCTTTAGTTAATGATTTTTTCCAAAATATAAATAGCTTTAACTTTTAAAATAACTTGTATAAAGTTACAAATTTCAGAAAATTATAAAGAATAAAAATTTGTAAATATTCAAAGAAAAGTGTTAATATTATTTTGATGTACATCTTTTTTACATTCGTTCTAGTCATGAATTTATATTTATGTATATACTAGGGGCCCAGTGCACAAATTAGTGCACCTTGAAAGGAACTGTGGGCTGCGAGGCTGCCATGGGCACAGGGGTAGGTCTCGGCCCATCCTCTGCACCCCTGCTTGTCCCCTCTCACCACAGCCCCAGTCCCCAGTCCCCTGTCTGCCAGCAGCCCTGCTCCCATAGCCTGACAGCTCTGGCCTCTCTTGCACCTGCTGATGGCGCCAAGTGATCAGGACCGGCGCCAGGTACGAGCAGCAGCTCTGGCGCTGGCAGCAGGTGCAAGCAGGGCCAGTGCCAGCAGCAGGTGCGAGCACCCGTCAGGACCACGGTATGCGGAAGCAAACAATTTTCAGTAACCACCAGAGGCTCACCCCAATGACAGCGATCAGCGCCTCGCCTTGGTCTGGCACCCCCTCTCACCTGCTCCATCATCCCGCTGCGGCTGATGCCCACCATGTTCCATGCTCTGCTGCCTGCTGCCGATGCCTGCCATGTTCCCCGTGTGCCTTCTGATGGTCAGCGCACATCATAGCGACTGGTTGTTTGCTTGTTTGGTTGTTCCGCCATTCAGTCTATTTGAATATTAGGGCTTTATATATATAGAAGATACCTTCTTTTTTATTCTTCTTCTAAAATTTATTTTATTGTTGAGAGTATTATAGATGTCCTCTATTTTTCCCCAATTCCCCCCTCCACCCAGCTCCCACCCACCCCAGTTCTTCCCTGTCTATTGTGTGTGTCCACAGGCTATGCATATAGTATTTGATTAATATTTTCCCTCTGAGATCTGTCAGTTTGTTCCATGCTTCCATGTATATGGTCTTATTTTGTTCATCTGTTTATTTTGTTCATTAGATTCCACATAAGAGTGAGATCATGTGATATTTGTCTTTCTCTGAGTGACTTATTTCGCTTAGCATAACAATCTCCAGGTCCATCCATGTTGTCTCAAATTGTAAGAGATCCTTCATTTTTATAGCTGCATAGTAAATATTCCATTGTGTAAATGTGCCACAGTTGTTTGTTTTTTTATCCATTCATCTACTGATGGGCATTTAGGCTGTTTCCAGATTTTAGCTATTGTAAATGCTGCTATGAACATAGGGGTGCATATATTCTTTATAATTGTTGTTTCAGGATTCTTTGCATATATCCCCAGAAGTGGGAATAAAATTAGAGTCATATGTAAAAGGTTATTGAGTTTATTTTTGTGTATGGTGTAAGTTGGTGATCTAGTTTCATTTTTTTGCATGTATCTGTCCAATTTTCCCAACACCATTTTTTGAAGAGACTGCCTTGACTCTATTTTTTTTTATTAAGGTATTATATGTGTACATATCTTGCCATTGTGTCTTGACTCTATTGTATGTCATCTAGATTTTCTCTTATGTTATTCTGTAGGAAATTTATAGTTTTGATTTTCCCTTTATGTCTGTGATTCATTTTGAGTTAATTTTGTGAAGAATGTAAGGTCTGTGTCTAGACAAATCTTTTTACATGTGGATATTCAGTTGTTCTAATACCACTGGTTGAAATGACTATCTTTGTTCCATTGTATTGCCATTGCTCTTTTGTTAAAGTTAATTATATCTATGTGTGCCTATTTCTAGGATCTCTATTCTGTTCTGTTGATCTGCCTGTCTATTCTTTCACAAATTACTGTCAAATTATAATAAATCATGAGGTTAGAAAGTATCAGTTCTCCAACCTTCTGGTCTTCTTTTTCAATATAATGTTGACTATTCTGGGTTGTTTTTGTCAATATAAACTTTAGAAACACTTTTTTCAATATTCACAAAATTATTTTCTGATTTTTTTTCATACACTAGTATACTTTAAAAAATATTTATATTTTCAATGACAGTTTACTTTCAATATTATTTATATTGATTTCAGGTGTGCCACATAGTGGTTAGACAATCAAATACTATACAAAGTGTTCCCGTCGATATTTCCAGTACCCACTGGACAACATATATAGTTATTGCAATGTTATAGATTATATTCTTTATGCTGTATTTTATATCGCTGTGGATATTTTGTAACTACCAATTGTACTTCCTAATCCCTTCACCTCTTTCCCCCAGTCTCTAAACTCTTCTGTCTGGCAACAAACAGTCCATTCTTTGTGTCTATGAGTCTGTTTCAATTTTGTTTGTTTAACTATTAGATTCCAAATATAAATGCAATCATATGGTATTTGTTTTCTTATGTCTGACTTATTTTACTGAGTATAATATCCTCTTGATCCATCCATACTGTCACAAATGGTAGGATTCCATTCTTTTTTATGGCTGTGTACTATTCCTTTGCATATATCAGTATGTGCCACAACTTCTTTATCCACTCGACTACTGATTGGCACTTCATATCTTGGCTATTGTAAATAGCATTGCAATGAACATAGGGGTGCATATATTCTTCCAAATTAGTGTGTTGGGTTTCTTCAGATAAATCCCCAGAAGTGGAATAATTGGGTCATAAGGCAGTAGCATTTTAAAAATTTTGAGGATCCACCATACTGTTTTCCATAGTGGTTGTACTAATGTGCATTCCCACCAACAGTGCACAAGTGTCTCCTTTTCTCCACATCCTCACCAGCACTTTTTGTTTGTGGATTTACTGATGATAGCCATTCTGACAGGTGTGAGGTGACATCTAATTGTGGTTATATTTTTAATTTAAAATTGGATTATTAATGTTGAACATCTTTATATGTCTATTGGCCATCTATATATCATCCTTGGAGAAGTGTATATTCAGGTCCTTTCCACATTTTTAATTGGATTGTTCGTATTTTTGGTGTTGAGTAGTATGAGTTCTTTATAAAATTCGGATATTAACCACCTATCACAGTGGTCGGCAAACTGATTAGTCAACAGAGCCAAATATCAACAGTACAACAATTGAAATTTCTTTTGAGAGCCAAATTTTTTTTTATTTTAATAAATCTTTATTCAGATTATTACAATTGTTTCTCCTTTTTCCCCCCATAGCTCCCCTCCACCCAGTTTCCACCCCACCTTCTGCCCTTACCTCCCCCTCACTGTCCTCATCCATAGGTGTATGATTTTTGTCCAGTCTCTTCATGAACGCCCCATACCCCTTTCCCCCTGAGAATTATCGGTCCACTCCCTTTATATGCCCCTGATTCTATTATATTCACCAGATTATTCTGTCCCTCAGGTTTTTAATTCACTTGATTTTTAGGTTCACTTGTTGATAGATATGTATTTGTTGTTCATAATTTTTATCTTTACTTTTTTCTTCTTCCTCTTCTTTAAGAATACCTTTCAGCATTTCATATAATACTGGTTTGGTGGTGATGAACTCCTTTAGCTTTTTCTTATCTGTGAAGCTCTTTATCTGCCCATCCATTCTGAATGATAGCTTTGCTGGGTAGAGTAATCTTGGTTGTAGGTTCTTGCTATTCATCACATTGAAAATTTCTTGCCACTCCCGTCTGGCCTGCATAGTTTCTGTTGAGAAATCAGCTGACAGTCGTATGGGTGCTCCCTTGTAGGTAACTAACTGTTTTTCTCTTGCTGCTTTTAATATTCTCTCTTTGTCTTTTGCTCTTGGCATTTTAATTATGATGTGTCTTGGTATGGTCCTCTTTGGATTCCTTTTGTTTGGGGTTCTGTGCGCTTCCTGAACTTGTAAGTCTATTTCTTTCACCAGGTGGGGGAAGTTTTCGGTCATTATTTCTTCAAATAGGTTTTCAGTATCTTGCTCTCTCTCTTCTCTGGCACCCCCATAATTCTGATGTTGGTACGCTTGAAGTTGTCCCAGAGTCTTCTTACACTATCTTCAACTTTTTGGATTTTTTTTTTGCTTTTTGCTTTTTCGGTTGAGTGTTTTTTGCTTTTTTGTATTTCAATTCTTTGACTTGATTTTTGTGTTCCTCTAGTCTGTTGTAGGGTCTCTGTATAATATTTTTTATTTCAGTCAGTGTATGTTTAATTTCTATTTGGTCCTTTTTCATATCTTCGAGGGTCTCGTTATATTTATCGGCCTTTTCTAGGATATTCTTGAAAAGCCTTATAACCGTGGTTTTGAATTCTATATCCAGTCGTTTGTTTTCCTCCATTTCTTTTGTTTGTGATCTGATTCTTTGACGCCTCATTTTCACTGCATCCCTGAGTTGGTAAGGTAGATTTGTGTGCTAGGTTTCCAATATGGCCCAGTGGGTCTGCCTCCCCAGTTAACCTGAGGTGGACACTCTTGGTGCACCCCTTTGTGGACTGTGTATACAGCCTTGTTGTAATTAAGTCTTTATTGTTGTTGGTATCACTGGGAAGAATTGACCTCCAGGCCAGTTGGCTGTAAGGATCAGATGTGTCTATGCTGGGAGAAGTTCGGTGCTGGAGACAGCCTTATAGGATTAGACTTGCCAAATTCCAATAGCTTCTGTGCTCAGCTTGGATGGGGTGGAGTCTCAGTCTTGGCTTCCCGTCAGCCTTGCCCTTGCGCGCACGTGCGAGCCTTCAGACCTCTGCCTTCCCTGATTCCTGAGTCTCCGCCCGAGAGTCCAGACTCCATCCATAAGAGCGTGGGTCCCCAGGGGCTCGCCTGGAACCAGGGTTCAGTGCAGTCAGAACTGGGGCCCAGTGCAGTCAGGAGCCTCCGACTCCCTTCCACTAGGGAAAGCCTGTGGCAACCTCCGCAGCCTTTGTGCACACTGGCACGAGCGCGCCTTCAGACTTCTGCCTTTCCTAGCTCCCGAGTCTCCACCTGAGAGCCCAGATTCCCCCCACAAGAGCGTGGGTCCCCAGGGGCTCGCCTGGAACTGGGGTTCAGTGCAGTCAGAACTGGGGCTCAGTGCAGTCAGGAGCCTCTGACTACCTTCCACTAGGTAAAGCCTGTGGCAACCTCCGCAGCCTTTGTGTGCACTGGCATGCGTGCGCCTTCAGACTTCTGCCTTCCCCAGCTCCCGAGGTTCCAGACCCCCCCGTAAGAGTGTGGGTCCCCAGGGGCTCACCCAGAACTGGGGTTCAGTGCAGTCAGAACTGGGGTTCAGTGTGGTCGGGGGCTTCTTTCCCCCTTCCACCAGAGAAAGTCAGCCAGGCTCTCAGCCGCCCTTCCTCTCTGCACACACAAAGACCCTTTGCCGTACCTCCAATTATCTGTGAGCTTTTCTCTTTTCTTCTAGTTGTAGAATTTTCACTCAGCCAGCTTTCCTGTGGTTCTGGATGGTGTCCGTTCTGTCTTTTAGTTGTAGTTTTGAAATTGTTGTGTGAGGCAGCAGTTTATGTGCTTACCTATGCCGCCATCTTGGTTTCTGTGAGAGAGCCAAATTTTTTAACCTTAAACTTCTTCTAACACCACTTCTTCAAAATAGACTCACCCAGGCCGTGGTATTTTGTGGAAGAGCCACACTCAAGGGGCCAAAGAGCCACATGTGGCTCGCGAGCCGCAGTTTCCCGACCACTGACCTATCAGATGTGTAATTGGAAAATATCTCCTTCCATTTAGTACTTTATTTTTTAATTTTTTTTCCTGTTCCTAGGATTCTTTTCTTTTTATTAAGGTATTATATGTGTACATATCTTACCATTGCCCCCCCCCACCACACTTCCATACATGCCCTCACCCCCCAATGTTTTGCATCCATTGGTTATTCTTATATGCATGCATATAAGTCCTTCGGTTGATCTCTTATTTCCCCACCTCTCCCTAACCTTCCGGCTGTAATTTGACAGTCTCTTTGATGCATTACTGCCTCTGTATCTATCTTTTTGTTCATCAGTTTATACTGTTTTTTATTATCCACAAATGAGTGAGATCATGTGGTATTTTTCTTTCATTGACTGGCTTATTTCACTTAACATAATGTTCTCCAATTCCATCCAGGTTGCTACAAATGGTAAGAATTCCTTCATTTTTATGGCAGCATAGTATTCCATTGTGTAGAAGTACCATAGTTTTCTGATCAAGTCATCTGCTGACGGACACCTAGGCTGTTTCCAAACCTTAGCTATTGTAAATTGTGCTGCTATGAACATAGGGGTGCATATATCCTTTCTGATTGGTGTTTCTAGTTTCTTAGGATATATTCCTAGGAGTGGGATTACTGGGTCAAATGGGAGTTCCATTTTCAGTTTTTTGAGGAAACTCCATACTGTTCTCCACAGTGGCTGCATCAGTCTGCACTCCCACCAGCAGTGCACGAGGGTTCCTTTTTCTCTGCATCCTTGCCAACACTTGTCGTTTGTTGATTTGTTGATGATAGCCACTCTGACAGGTGTGAGATGGTATTGCATTGTCGTTTTGATTTGCATCTCTCAGATAATTAGTGACTCTGAGCATGTTTTCATGTGTCTCATGGCCTTCCTTCTGTCTTCTTTTGAAAAGATTCTATTTAGGTCTGTTGCCCATTTTTTTATTGGATCATTTATCTTCCTTTTATTAAGTTGTATAAGCTGCCTGTAGATGTTGGAGATTAAACCTTTATCAGTGATAACATTTGCAAATATGTTCTCCCATACAGTGGGCTTTCTTGTTGTTTTGTTGATGGTTTCTTTTGCTGTGAAAAAGCTTGTTATTTTGATGTAGTCCCATTTGTTTATTTTCTCTTTGGCTTCCATTGCCCTAGGGGCAGTATCACTGAAAAAGTTCTTTTGGCATATGTCTGAGATTTTGCTGCCTGTGGATTCCTCTAGTATTTTTATGGTTTCCCATTTTATGTTTAAGTCCTGTATCCATTTTGAGTTTATTTTTGTGTATGGTGTAAGTTGGTGGTCTAGTTTCATTTTTTTTTGCATGTATATGTCCAATTTTCCCAACACCATTTTTTGAAGAGACTGTATTGACTCCATTGTATGTTCATACCTCCTTTGTCAAATATTAATTGCGCATAGTGGTTTGGGTCGATATATGGATTCTCTATTCTATTCCATTGATCTATATGTCTGTTCTTGTGCCAGTACCAGGCTGTTTTGAGAACAGTGGCTTTGTAATACAGCTTGAAAACTGGTATTTAAATCCCTCCTACTTTATTCTTCATTCTCAGGATTGCTGTGGCTATTCGGGGTCTTTTTTTATTCCAGATGAATTTTTGGAGAGTTGTTTCTAGGTCTGTGAAATATGCCATTGGTATTTTAATGGGGAGTGCATTGAATCTATAGATTGCTTTGGGTAGTATGGACATTTTAATAATGTTGATTCTATCAATCCATGAACATGGTATGTTCTTCCATCTGTTTACGTCTTCCTCTGTCTCTTTTTTCAGTGTCTAGTAGTTTTCCACATATAGGTCTTTTACCTCCTTGGTTAAGTTTATTCCTAGGTATCTTAATTTTTTTGGTGCAATGGTAAATGTGATTACTTTTTTAGTCTCTCTTTCTGTAAGTTCACTATTGCTCTATAGAAATGATATAGATTTCTTGGCATTAATTTTGTATCCTGCTACATTGCTGAATTCATTTATTAAGTCTGTTAGTTTTTTGATGGAGTCTTTCAGGTTTTTTATGTACAATATCATGTCATCTGCAAATAAGGACAGTTTTACTTCTTCTTTTCCAATTTGGATGACTTTTATTTCTCCTTCTTGTCTAATTGCAATGGCTAATACTTCCAGTACTATGTTAAACAGGAGTGGTGAGAGTGGGCATCCCTGTCTTGTTCCTGTTCTTAGGGGAAATGGTTTTAGTTTTTGCCCATTGAGTATGATGTTGGCTATGAGTTTATCATGTATGGTTTTTTATTATGTTGAGGTATGATCCTTCTATTCCCACCCTGTGAGAGTTTTAACCAAGAAAGGGTGTTGGATTTTGTCCCCTACTATGATTGTATTGCTGTCAATCTCTCCCTTGATATCCTCCAGGAGTTTTGTTTTTGTTTTTGTTTTTTTTTATGTATTTGGGTGCTCTTGTATTGGGTACATATATGTTTACCAGAGTTATTTCTTCTTGTTGGATTGCTCCCTTTAGTATTATGAAGTGGCCTTCCCTATCTCTTTTTATGTCCTTCACTTTGTGATCTAATTTATCAGATATAAGTATTGCTTCCCCAGCTTTTTTTCATTTCCATTCGCCTGGAAAAACTTTTTCCATCCCTTCACCCTCAGTCTGTGTGCGCCTTTTTTTCTGAGGTAGGTTTCTTGTAGACAGCAGATATATGGGTCTTGTTTTCTTATCCAATCCGTTACCCAATGTCTTTTGATTGGGGCATTTAATCCATTTACATTTAAAATTATTATTGATAGGTACTTATTTGTCGCCATTTTTGTTCTTTACCCCTGTGTTCCTTCTTCGCTTCCTATTTCTTTGTTTTTACAGCAGACCCTTTAGCATTTCTTGCATTGCTGGTTTGGTGGTAATAAATTCCCTTAGTCCTTTTTTGTCTGTGAAGCTCCTGATTTCACCTTCAATTTTGATTGATAGCCTGGCTGGGTACAGTATTGTTTGATTCAGACCCTTCCTTTGCATGACTTTGTAAATTTTATTCCACTCCCTTCTGGCCTGATGAGTTTCTGTTGAGAAATCAGTTGCTAGTCTGATGGGGGTTCCTTTGTATGTAATTTTCTGTCTCTCTCTTGCTGCTTTTATGATTCTTACTTTGTCGTTGGTGTTTGCCAATTTAATTATAATGTGCTTTGGCATCTGGCTTTTGGTGTTCATTTTGCTTGGGACTGAGCTTCTTGGATTTGTGTGGGTTTTTTTTTTTCCCTCTATCAGGGAAGTTTTCCGTCATTATTTCTTCAAACAGGTTTTCTATTCCCTGCTCAGTTTCCTTTCCTTCTGGAACCCTTATTATGCAGATGTTGTTTTGTTTCGTGTTGTCCCAAAGTTCCCTTAGGCTCTCCTCCTGCTTTTTAATTTTTTTTTTTCTAGAAGCTGCTCTACTTGGGTATTTTTTTTTCCCATCTTGTCTTCTAACTCACTGATGTGGTCCTCTGCTTCTTCTAGTCTACTCTTGATGCTTTCTATTGAGTTCTTTACACCAGCGATGTCATTTTTCATTTCTTCTTGGTTCTTCTTCATTTCCTCTTGTTTCTTACTCATTTTGTCGTATTTATCATCCATTCTTTTCAGCCACCTTATGACCATTTCTCTGAATTCCTTCTCTGGAAGGTAACTTGCCTCCATTTTGTTTCCTTCCTTTTCTAGTTATGCCTGCTTTTCTTTCATATGTGGGCTGGTTCTTTGTCTCCCCATGGTCTCTCTTCTCCAGATGTCTGGTTATGTAGTTCTCTCTCTCCTGCATTGATTTAAAGGCACAAAATACAACACAACCATGTACAACACACAAGGCACTGAATAGAAATGTATTCACAATATTAATAACCTCCAATAAATTTGACCATCAGAGAAAGGCAAGTTAGGGGATCGGAGAGAAAGAAGAAGAGGAAAAAGAAAGAAAAAAAAAAGTGTCAAAATGAGATTGGGAAAAGAAAAAAAAAAAGTAAGAGAGACAAGAAAGAGACTAAGAGAGAAAGGGGAACAAACTATATAAATGGGGAGAAAACTCCATTAGAACAACTACTAATCCCAGCAAATGCCAGCAACAAGTACCTTGGGATTAATACAAACTACAACACCAACTAATATCAAGCGAGGCAAGGGAAAACAGAAGCAAAAAACAAACAAATACAAAGCAAACAAAAAAACAAACAAAAAAAAGAATAAGCAAAACAATCTCACAAAAAAGCATAATAATTTGATATAATTAACATTTAAGCAAACAACAGCAAAAGGACAGAGAGAAAGACAATATTTTGGATATTTAAGACAGCGAAGAGAGAGGTGTGTATGGACTTGGAGCAGTGGATTGTAGATTAGATATGTAAGTAAGGTGAAATTTTATCAGGGGGTAAAGAGAAAGAATAAGGAAAATCTAAAGCAGGAAAGGGGTAAGATAAACAGGACACCAAAAGGGGAAATGTTAGGAAGAGAGTGATGGCATGAAGGTAGAGTTGAGATAGAGTAAAACAATGCTAAAGGAACGTTGAAAATAGAATGTAGGACACTAATCCCAAAGTAAAATATAGAGAAAATAAAATGATACTTAAAAAAAAAGAAAGGTAAAATAGTAGTAGTAATGATACTGATTGAAAATAAAAATGTAATAATTAAAAAGGTAAAATCAAGTGAGGAAAAAAGAAAAAAAATAGTTTCTTGAGTAAAAGATGCAAAAAATGAAAATAAAAAATAAAAATAAAAAAATAAAATAAAATGTGTAGTAGTGAAGGTCATTCACTTCCTCTATTGTTCTGTTTGGCACACCTGTTTCTCAGTCCATACAGTATTGCAGTTCCCTGTGTTCCACTGCTCCTCAGTGTTGTAAGCCAGTCCTGATTTTTAAGCAGGCGGTGTGTCTTTATTTCTTGTATTCCTTTATTTTTGATTACAGAAGAGTCAATTTGTGATTCAGCCCCTGGGTGGCTGTGTTTCTAGATTGACTTCCAGATCTCTTTGGCCTCTCTAACCTGTATTTAGATCCTTCTCTCCCTGTGGCACTCAATACCAGTTTGTGGAAGAGGGCTACCTTAGAGGTGGCTCTCCGATGGTCACTCTCTGCTCCAATCCCCAGGTTCCAGAAAAACAACTTTCCCCTGCAGTTTCCCAGGTGTCCCCAACTGGGTGATCCTATGTATTGGGCTTAGTAATCAGAAGCAAGGATTTGAAGAGGAAAAGGCCCAAGTGTGCGAACAATGGGTCTGCGTGCAAGTCTAAGCAGTCAGCATACCTTTGAAATTCTTAGGCTGTCCCTGCACATCAGATCCAAATGGGTTGCTTTTTAGAGATCCCTTCTGTTAGCAGCTCTGAGGACCCCCTTCCACATTCACGGATCACGCCAGCCCCAACAGCCATGGATTTTTCTAGGCACAGACTTTCCTGGTCCTCCAGCTCCAGCAAAACGTGTGTTTCTCTCTCCTGCCAGGACCAGAGACCTCACCTTATCCCAGGCGAAATCTGACCTTTCTGTGGTGGAGTGTAGAGCTCCTCTGAATCTGTGTGTTTGCTCCAATTAGAGACCGGTGTTCTGGGGCTCGAAGCTGTTCAGTGGGTGCCGTCTTGTGGATTTTCAGGCTTCCGATAAGCTCCACTTTCCCTTTCAAGATGGCGCAGTCTCCGAGTCCTAGCCCGTAGCTCCGGGTGGGGACCCAGCCGCAGTGGGGGCTGCCCAGTCAGGCGAACCCTGTCTAGCAGTCCCCCACCTTCTCCTGGAGTTTAGCTGTCCCTTAAATTGCCAACAAACACTCCTTGTGCAACCCTCAGCTGTTCTTTCTTTCTGCTCTGGGACAAGGCTCGGAACACGTCTGTCTATTCCGCCACCATTTTTTCCCCTTCTATTTTTTAATTTTGTTTATTGTTTCCTTGTGGTAAAAAATGTTTTTTATTTTTATGTAGTTTTATTTGTTTATTACTTTATTTTATTTTTTAAAATCTTCATTGTTGAAAGTATTACATAGGTCATCCATTTTCCCCTATTAATCTCTTCCAGGTCGCTCCCGTCCCCTCCCCCCAAAACCCTCACCACCCCATTGTCTGTGTCCATAGGTTATGCATATATGCATACAAGTTCATTGATTGATCTCTTCCTATCCACCCTCTTGTGCCTTTCCTCTGAGGTTCAATAGCCTGTTCATGTTTCTATGTCTCTGGGTCTATTTTTGATCATCAGGTTATTTAGTTCATTAGAATCCACATATGAGTGCGCTCATGTGATACTTGTCTTTATCTGACTGTCTTATTTCACTCAGTATAGTACTCTCCAGGTCCATCCATGCTGTTACAAATGGTAAGAGTTCTTTCTTTTTTATTGCCAAGTGGTATTCCATTGTGTAAATGTACCATGGTTTTTTAATCTACTCATCTGCTGTAGTTATTGGTCTATTTTCTGATTCTTCCAGATTGAGTTTTGGAAGATAGTATTTTTCTAGGGAAAAATATGTCTATTTCATCCAGGTTGTCCAGCTTGTTGTAACATAGTTTTTCATTTTTTTTTTACAATCCTTTGTATTTCTGTGGGGTCAGTGGTTACTTCACCTCTTTTGTTTCTGATTTTGTTTAGTTGGGTCCTCTCTCTTTGTTTCTTGATGAGTCTGGCTAAAGGTTTATCAATCTTGTTATCTTTTCAAAGAAGTACCTCTTGCTTTCATTGATATTTTGTATTGTTTTTTTTATTCTCTATGTCATTTATTTTTGCTCTGATCTTTATTATTTCCTACCTTGTAGGGTTAGATAGTTTATTACAAGTTTTTCTTGTTTTTAAAATAGGCCTGTAATGCTAGGAACTTCCCTTTCAGGACTGCTTTATCTGTGTCCCAGATATTTGGGGTTGTTGTGTGTTCATTTTCATTTGTTTCCAAGAAGTTTTTGATTTCTGTCTTGATCTGTTTGGTAACCCATTCATTGTTTAATAACATGCTATTTAGTGTCCATGTGTTTGAATGTTTTTGAGTGTTTTTATTGTAGTAGATTTCTAATTTCCTTCCATTGTGATCAGAAAAGATGGTTGATATAATTTAAATCTTCTTGGACTTGTAGAAACTTGTTTTGTGTCCTAACATGTGGTCTATATTTGCGAATTATCCATGTGCACTTGAGAAGAATTTATATTCGGCTCCTTTGTGGTGAAACATTCTGTAAATGTCAATTAATTCCATCTAATCTGGTGTGCCATTTAGGTCACTGTTTCCTTATCGATTTTTTTCATTAGAAAGTCTATCCAGTGATGCCAGTAGGGTGTTAAGGTCCCCTACTATGATTGTATTGCTGTCCTTCTCTCCCTTAAAATCCTCCAGAATTTTTTTTTTTTAATGTTTATATGCTCCTGTATTGGGTGCATGTCTGTTAACGAGAATTATATCCTCTTGTTGTATCTATCTTTTTAGTATTATGAAGTGGCCTTCAGTGTTTTTTAGTATTTTGTTGTGGCCTTCATTTTGAAGTTTATTTTGTCAGATATGAGTAGTGCTACTCCATTTTTTTAATTTCTATTTGCCTGGAAATTTTCAAATATCCTTTCACTTTCATTCTGTGTAAGTCTTTTGTTAAGAGGTGAGTTTCATGTAGACAGCATATATATGGGTCATGTTTTCTAATCCATTCAACTACCCTGTCCTTTGATTGGAGCATTTAACCAATTGAAATTTAAGTATATTATTTAAAGGTACTTATTTATTATCATTTTTATTATCTTTACCCATATGATCCTTTTTCTCTTTCTTCTTCTTAAAGCAGTCCTTTTAATATTTTTTGCAGTCTTGGTTTGGTGGTAATAAATTATTTTAGCCTTATTTTGTCTGTGACTCTGTTTTACCTTCAATTTTGAATGATAGCCCTGCTATATAGAGTAGGCTTGTGTTTAGTCTCTTGATGTGCATTACTGTGTATATTTCATTCCATTCCCTTCTTGCCTGAAGTGTTTCTATTGAGAAATCAACTGACAGTCTAATGGGAGCCCTTTTGTAGTTAACTTTCTATCTCTCTCTTCCAGCCTTTAAGATTCTTTCTTGTCATTAATGTTTGTCATTTTAATTATTATGTGCCTAGGTGTGGGTCTTCTGGGGTTAATCTTGACTGGAATTATCTGTGTTACCTGATTTTGAGTCACGTTTTCCTTCACCAGGTGAGGGAAATTGCATTATTTCTTCAACCATGTTCTCTGTTCCTTTCTCAGATTCTGCTCCTTCTGTTACCCCTATAATGTGAATGTTGTTAGGTTTCATGTTGTCCCAAAGCTCCCCTAAAATCTCATCCTGCTTTTTACTTTTTTTGGCCATTTTCTGCTCTTATTGGATATTTTTTCTACCTTGTCTTATAATTCACTGATTCAGTATACAGCTGCTTCTAGTCTATCATTATATCTTTCCAGGGTGTTCTTTATTTCAGCTATGTCATTTCTCATTTACACTGGATTCTTATTTATTTTTTAAACATATTTTTTCATGTTTGTGTAGCTCTCATTGAGTCCCTTATAATTCTCATTAGGTTGCTTATAGTTTTCACTGAATTGTTTGAGCACCCTTATTACCATTACTCTGAATTGTTTTTCTGACCAATTGCTTGACTCCATTTCATTTAGTTCTTTTTCTGGGGATTAATCCTTTTCTTCCTTTTGGAGGATGTTTATTTCCCCCCACTTTTTGCTTTTCCTTTGTATTTGTTTCTATGTATTAGATCAAACTTCTATGCCTCCTAGACTTTATGGGGTGGTCTTATGTAGTAAGCTTTTGGGGGGCAAAGTGTTGCACTCTCTTAGATCTGCTGACCTGGGTGCTCTAGGCAGGTCTCTTGCTTGAGTTATTTGGGTTCTCTTGTTCTACTTGGGTCTTGGCTGTTATTATCCCATTCATGGATGTAGTCTCTACTCAGGCTGGCTGACTATGTGGCTCACCCCCTGCCACATCATGTGAGCTATTTGGAGGTGCTGACAGAACAGAATAAAATACAACACAACAAAATGCAAAACAAAAGAAAAAAGACTAAAACATACACAAGGCCCCTACAACAACAACTAAAGCAATCACCAGAGAAGAGAGAATTAGAAAATAGAAAAGAGAGCAATAATGATAGAAGGAAAGAAAGAAATAACAAAATATGAAGAGAAAAATAACAAAATAACCAACCAAAGGAAAAATAAACCCACACAAACAAATAAACAAACAAAAAGACAAAAAAACAGGCAGGCAGGATTAAAAGCAACATGTAGATGCAGATCTGAAATAAAGAAAGTAAGAATAAAGAATTATGGAAATAGGAGAATATAAAATGATTTAAAATAAATGAGGAATAAAAGAAAAGCAAAAAGAATTGAAAAGGAAATAGAAGAGAAAGAAGATAGACCCTATAAGAAAAGGAAAAATAACAAATCAGGGAAACATTTTTTAAAAAGGTAAAGAAAAGGAAAAAGAAAAAAAGGGTGGGGAAGAATATGAAGGTGCAGATCTGATAAAAGAAAGTGAGAATAAATAATTAGGGGAGCCAAAACCGGTTTGGCTCAGTGGATAGAGCATCGGCCTGTGGACTGAAAGGTCCCAGGTTCGATTCCGGTCAAGGGCACGTAACTTGGTTGCGGGCACATCCCCAGTAGGGGGTGTGCAAGAGGCAGCTGATCAATGTTACTCTCTCATCGATGTTTCTAACTCTCTATCCCTCTTCCTTCCTCTCTGTAAAAAATCAATAAAATATATTTAAAAAAAAATAATTAGGGGAATAGGGAAAGAAAAAATGGTTTAAAATAAAGGAGGAAGAAAGGAAAGAAAAAAAGTTGAAAAAAAATAGAGAAGAAAGCAGATAGACCTAAAATAAGAAAAGAAAAAAAGATGAGAAAGCAGGAGGAAAGGAAAAGAGAGAAAGAGAAAAAAATAAATAAAGATTGAGTAGGAAAAGGAAGAGGTAAATTAGATATATGAATGAAACCATAGAGACTAGAATACTAACAAATCAATAAAGCAGATCTATACTAATAAAAGAGAAACATGCAAATTGACCATCCCTCTGCTACACCCACCAGCCAATCAGGAGTGAGTATTCACATTAACCCAACAATGATGGTGGTGGCCACAGAGCTGGAGCTAGCAGGAGGCTTCCAGCCCACCCTGGCCTCTGCTCAATGATTGGCAAAAAAAAAGGGGGCTTGGAGACCTGGGCTCTGCTCAAGGAGTGGCTGGGGGCCTGGGTCACTGGGGGGCGTGGCCAGCCTGAAAATGTCCCTCAGCCTCTCACACAGGCTTGCCACGCCCCCATGGAGTAAGAATACCCGCTGGGGGGCTTGGCCAGCCTGCAACAGCCATCAGCCCCTCACTCATGCTGGCCAGGCACCCCATCAGAGACCCCCCCACCCTGAAGGCGGTGTGGCCAGCCTGAAAACAGCACTCAGCCCCTCACCCAGGCTGGCCACGCCCCCCCAGTGGGGACCCTCACCCCATGGAGGCATGGCCGGCCTGAAAACCACCACAGGCCCCTCGCCCAGGCCACCCCATGCCCCAAGGGAACCCCCACCCTGATTTGGGACACCCTTCAGGGCAAACCAGCCAGCCCCACCCGTGCACCAGGCCTCTATCTATACTAATAAAAGGGTAATGTGCTAATTAGACTTGGAGACCTTCCAGGAGACCTTCCGGACATTCTTCTGGACAAAGTCATGGTGATAGGGCCGAGGTAGAGGTGGTTAGAGGTCAAGAGGGGAGGGCAGTTGTGGGTGATCAGGCCAGGATGGGACGGCAGTTGTGGGTGATCAGGCCAGTGGGGGGGGGCAGTTGGGGGTGAGCAGACCAGCAGGGGGGCCAGTTGGGGGCAAGCAGGCCCTCAGTGGGGGTCAGTTGGGGGTGATCAGGACACCAGGAAGGGCAGTTTGGAGTGAGCAGGCCAGAAGGGGGGCAGCTGGGGGTGAGCAGGCCAGTGGGGAGGGAAAGTGGGGACAAGCAGGACAGCAGGGGGGGCAGTTGGGGGCGAGCACACTGGCACGGGCGGCAGTTGGGGGTGATCAGGCTGGTGGGGGGGCATTTGGGGGCTAGCAGGCTGGCAGTGGGGGGCAGTTGGGGACGAGCAGGTCAGCAGGCAGAGTGGTTAGGGGCAATCAGGCAGGCAGGCAGGCGAGTGGTTAGGAGCCAGCAGTCCCAGATTGCAAGAGGGATGTCCGACTGCCAGTTTAGGCCCGATCCGATCCCTGTAAACCAGCAGTAGGACATCCTTTGAGGGGTCCCAGATTGGAGAGGGCGAAGGTTGGGCTGAGGGACAACCCTCCCCCCACCCTGTGCACAAATTTCATGCACTGGGCTACTAGTATATAAATATAAAAAGGGGAAAAAAGAAAGGAAAGAGAACAAAAATTTAAAAAAGGAAAAGAAAAGGAAAAAGTGAAGTGGAGTTCCTTTCAGTTGAATTTAGTGTCCCATGGGACCTCACTTTGGATACTACTCTTCTGATGACTGTGACTTACTGTTCTGTCTTCCCATTCTGGGCTTCTCGTGTGATATTTAGGTGCTAACTCTTTTGGCTTTCAGCTACCTACTTGACGTTTCGAGTGATCCACAGTTTGCGTCTGTTTCCCCAGAACTTGGCTGCAAGCAGCAGGGGCCTATCTATCCTCTAAAGCAGGCTTGTTAACTGCACTGGGCCCAGGACTGGGTCAACAAACCTCGCCTGGTTCCTGGGGCTCCACTTCTGCTAGCCTTTTCCTGGTAGCCAGCTGTCAATCTTAATCCCTCAATAATCTGTTTTTGAAAGGGCTTTAGGTGAGAAAGGTGCTGTTCATATTTCAGGGAATGTGGTGGGTGTCCCAGAGCTATTCCTCTGTGAGTGAACCAAAATATACTCAGCCCTCAGCTGGGCAGAGATCCTTGTATGATCAGTGAGATAAGCTGGAAACCTGGAGTTTTTATTAGCTCTCTCGAGTGGGGAAAGTACCACTCTGGTTCTCAGGATATTGATGTAGACATCCCCTCTTCAATCCAGTCACTGAAGCTCCCTGAGACTGTTCAAACCCATTGGCTTGGCCTCTGAAAAGGTCAAAATGCAGGGTGTGGCAGGCAGAGCTCCTGAGGGTGGGGCACGCCATATCACCCAAGATGGGATTTTTTCTTTACCTGCCCTGTGGCTACTGTGAGCAGCTAGCTCCTCTCAGGAAAAATGGCCATTTTGGTTTGGGTGTTACAAGCGAACAATTGAATGCAGGAGTCCTGGCTACTGCTTTTCCATGTCTCCTGCCAATGCTTCCCATCCTAACCTCTCTTTAGGCACCTCAAGTCCAAGTCTGTGCCTCCCTCCCTGACACAAATCCTCAAGTAAGTAGCTGCATATGAAAACTCCTGCCTGGATTTAGAATGAAAAAGAACCCTGCTGGTGTGGTTCAGTGGTTGAGTGTGGACCTATGAATCAGAAGATCACGGTTTGATTCCCTGTCAGGGCACATGCCCAGGTTGCAGGCTCAATCCCCAGTGTGAGGTGTGCAGGAGGCAGCGATCAATGATTCTCTTTCATCATTGATGTTTCTATCTCTCTCTCCTTCTCCCTTCCTCTCCGAAATCAGTAAAAGTATTTTTTTTTTTTTAAAGAAAACCGAAATGAAACTGTAGCTTTCTCTCTGACTGCCTCTGGTCTACTTCCCCATTTATAACTGCATCAAAAATACCTAGGTTTAAAGTAACCCAGGATGTAAAATACCTGTTCTTTAACAACTGTAAGGCATCGATGAAAGAAATTGAAGAAGGTACAAATAAATGAAAGGATATGCCATGCTCATTAAATGATATTTTTAAGTGTTTATATTACCCCAAATAATCTACAGATCCAATGCAATACCACCAAATTACCAGTGGTATTTTTTAACAGAACTAGTACAAGTAATCCTAAAATCTATATAGATCCAAAGAAAAATGAAAATAACCAAAGCAAACTTACAAAAAAAAGAGCAAAATTATATGTATCACGCTACCTGCTTCAAATTACACTACAAACTATAGTAATGAAAACAGTATGGTAGTGACACAAAAATAAACACATAAGTCAATGGAACATAATGGAGAGCTCAGAAATTAACCCACATTTCTATGACAAAGGAGGCAAAAAAAAAATACTATGGGGTAAAGACAGTGTCTTTAAAAATGGTGTTGGACTGCCCTAACCGGTTGGGCTCAGTGGATAGAGCATCGGCCTGCGGACTAAAGGGTCCCAGGTTTGATTCTGGTCAAGGGCATGTACCTTGGTTATGGGTACATCCCCAGTAGGGGGTGTGCAGGAGGCAGCTAATCGATGTTTCTCTCTAGCCTTCTCCCTTCCTCTCTGTAAAAAATCAATAAAATATTTTTTAAAATGGTGTTAGACACACTTTATTATTTGTTCTGTTTTAAACCTGAATCTAATAAAATATTGAATGTCAACTATAATGACTATATGTATATTTGTAATATTTACATATATTAAATTTTTAAATTAAATTTATTGGGAGTGACATTGGGAAATAAAATTATATGTTTCAAGTGTGCAATTCTATGATACATCATCTGTATATTGCATTGTGTGCCCACAACCCAAAGTCAAATCTTCTACCATCACCATATATTTGATCCCCATTACCCTTTACTACCTACCACTCACCTTCCCTCTGATAACCACCATACTGTTATTATTGTCTGAGCTTTTTTTTTTTGTTTTTCTTCTTCATATGTTGCTGATAACCCACGTATAAATGAAATCATATGGTTCTTAACTTTTCTGTCTGACTTATTTTGATAAGCTTGATATTCTCAAGTTTCATCTATGTTGTCACAAATGGCAGTACTTCATCTTTTCTTATTGCTGAATGGTATTCCATTGTACATATGTAGCACATCCTTATTTTATCGTCTATTGAAGGACACTTTGGTTGCTTCCATGTCTTATTGGCCAAAATTAAGAATACTACAATGAACATATGGGTGCATGTATCTTTGCAAATAAATGGCTTCAGATTTTTTTAGTAGATACCCTGAAGAGGGGTGGCTTTGTCATAAGTAACTATTCTTATTTTTTGAGGAACCAAGATACTGTTTTCCATAGTGGCTGTACCAGTTTATAGTCCTACCAGCAGTGAATGAGTGTTTCTTTTTTCTACACCTTCTCAAACACTTGTCTTGTTGATAATAGCCATTCTAACAGTTGTGAGGTGGCATCTAATTATAGCTTTGATTTACATTTGCCTATTAACTAGTGGAGTTTATCATCTTTCCATGTATCTGTTGGCCATGTGTATGTCTTCTTGAGAGCTGTCTATTCAGGTCCTATGCCCATTTTTAAATTGGATTGTTTGTTTGATATTGAGTTTTATGAGCTCTCCACATATTTTGAACACTAACTCCTTGTCAGAGCTGCTGTTTGCAAATAGCTTCTCTCATTCGGTTGCCTGCCTTTTTGTTTTGTTGGTGGTTCCCTTTGCTTTCCAGAAGCTCGTAAGTTTGATACAGTCCCATTCATTTACCTTTGTCCTTACTTCCCTTGCCTTTGGGAACAAATTCATAACATACTCTCTAAGATCAAGATCCATATATTTAGTACCTATATTTCTTTCTTTGTAAATTATTGTTTTAGGTCTTATATTTAGTTCTTTGATCCATTTTGAGTTAACTTTTGTATATGGGGACATTCAGTGGTCTAGCTTTATTCTTTGGAATGTGGCTTTCCAGATATGTATTCATGTATTGAAAGAATCAACATAGTTAAAATGACTATGTTATCCAAAGCAATATATAAATTTAATGCAATCTCCATAAAAATCCCAATGACATTATTTAAAGAAACAGAACAAATAATCATAAGATTTATATAAATCTACAAAGACCCCAAATATCCAATGCAACTTGAGAAAAAAGAATGAAGCTGGAGGTATCACACTCCCTGGCTTCAAATTATACAATAGAGCAGTAATAATAGAAACAGCATAGCATTGGCAGGAAAAAAAAAAGACACAGATCAATGGAACAAAATGAGTGCCCAGAAATAAACCCATATGTATATGCATAAATAATTTTTAGCAAAGGAGTAAAAAACATACAATGGAGAAAAGAAAGCTTCTTCAATAAATGGTGCTGAGAAAATGGGAAAGCCACACGCAAGTTATATTTTAAAAGATTAGTTTTCCTGAGAATGGAACACTATACTGGTTCAAGATATGCAAGGCTTGTTTGGGGATAAAACTGGACAAAACTATTCACAAAGTTTATTGACCTTAAGTGCCACTGTCCTCACTCTGCCAATGAGTAGGTCTACTGTTTGTTGTAAATGATTTTGCAGGATGGGCTCTACAGATTTCCAGGTGTTCTAGTTAGGTTTCCTATTCAGCTCTGTTTGGAGCCTGTATTCAGCATTGAGGGGGGCATAAATTAGCTTGCTCCTTAGGGCCTGTAAGATATTTGGAAATAAACTCAGATTGAAGGTATCACACTCCCTGAAAAGTTTATTCTTGAAGATTGGAATATGAGGTTTATTAGGAATGGGAGTTTAATATTGATAATCCACAGGTAGTCAGAAAAGTTTAAATACCTTGTGGGGATTTTCTCTTGGGAAGCCACTAACAAATTTTAAATAGAGAGCATTGACATGATATAATCAGTAGTGATCTAAAATTCATATCTCAAAGCATTTGGCATGTTTTCAATTTTAATTTGCAGCCATTGTTACTTTAATTTCAACATCCATTCATTTATTTATTTTGTTCTATGAATGTGTGAAACTAAATACAGCTAATATCTGTCAAGTTTGCCAGCAAACCACTGATGTGATTAAGTTCAATATTAGATAAATACAACTTTTAAAAATATATTTTTATTGATTTTTAGAGAAAGAAGAGGGGAGGAAAAATAGAGAGATAGAAACATTGACTAGCAGAGAAACATCATTGATTGGCTGCTTCCTGCATGCCCCACTCTGGGGATCAAGCCCACAACCTGGGCATGTTCCCTGACCGGGAATTGAACTGAGACACCTTGGTTCCTGGGTCAATGCTTAACCACTGAGCTACACCAGCCAGGGGCAGATAAATATAACTTTTGATTTTACATACAATTTTATTGTTTTCTTGCTGTGTGTTTCTAACTTGTACATGAACACCTAGGCTGCAATGAACATAGGAGTGCATATAACTACTTAAACCAGTGTTTTCATTTACTTCAGATAAATACCTAGAAGAGGAAATGCTGGATCATAAAATAGTTCTATTTTAATTTTTTTAAGAACCACTATGCTGTTTTCCTATAGTAGCTATAGTAATTTACAATCCTACTTATTTGTTCACATTTTTAAAAATTTAGTTTTATTGTTGAAGGTATTAATGATGTCCCCCTCCCCCCTCCATTGACTCCTTCCACCCTATTCTTGGCCCCTCCCCAGACCTCACACTATTTTCTGTGTCCATGCATTCTACATATACGCATATACATTCTTTGGTTAATCTCTTCCTACCCAACCCTAAAAAAATACCCACAAACATGTGGAGGTTAAACATCATGCTACTAAACATCAAGTATGTTATCAATAACATCAAATACGTGTTAGGTCTATGCCAAAAGGAGCCAGGCCAAGAGATGCTGTGAGTATTTAAGAAGTGAAAGGTGAACAATTTTATGGTACATCATCTATGCCCATTCTGACTGGTGTGAGGTTACATCTTCTTGTGGTTTTGACTTGTTTGTCCCTGACAGTTAGTGATTTTTTTTTAAAATTTAATTTTTTTATTGTTTAAAGTATTGCATATGTCTCCTTTTTCCCTCATTGACCTCTCCCCAGCCAATCCTACCCCCCAGCACATGCCCTCAGCCCCCTACTGTCTGTGTCCATTGGTTATGCTTATATGCATGCATACAAGTCCTTTGGCTGATCTCTTATCTCCCTACCCCACCTCCACCCCTCCCCTATCTTTCCTCCAAAGTTTGATGGTCTGTTTGATGCTTCTATGTCTTTGGATCTAATTTTGTTCATCAATTTATGTTGTTCATTATATTCCACAAATGAGTGAGCTGACAGTGATTTTGAGCATCTTTTTATATGTCTGCTGCCCATCTGTACGTTTTCTTTAGAGAAAAGTGTATTAGGTCATTTGCCCATTTTAAAATCAAATTTTTTTATTTGTTTGATGTTTCATTTTATGTGTTCTTTATATATTTTGGATATTAACCCCATGTCAGCTATATCATTTACACATATTTTCTCCCATTCAGTATGTTGTCTTTTCATTTTGTTGATGGTTTCCTTCACTATAAAAATGGATTTTGATTTGTTGTAGTTCTATGTGTTAATTATTGCTTTTGTTGCCCTAGCCTGAAAAGACATATAAAAAATGTTTATCAAACCAATGTCAAAGACTTTACTGCCTAGATTTTCTACTAGGAGTTTTATGGTTTCAGTTCTTACATTAAGTCTTTGATCCATTTTGAGTTTATTTAATATATAGTATAAGAAAGTGGTCCAGCTTCATTTTTATGTATGTATTTGTCCAGTTTCCCCAAAATCAATTATTGACCTGTCTTTTCCCCATTATATATTCTTATCTCCTTTGTTGTAAATTAATTGACAATATAAATGTGTGTTAATTTCTGGGAATTTTATTCTGTTCCATTGATATGTGTGTCTGTTTTTATGCCAGTACTACATTGTTTTTTATCTTTATTAATTTTTTTAAATTAAATTTATTTGGGTGAATTGATTAATAAGATTTTATATGTTTCAAGTTTACAATTCTATGATACAGTACCATATTGTTTTGATTACTATAGCTTTCTATTGTACTTTGAAATCAGGGAGTTTGATATCTCCACTTTTGTTCTTTTTCAAGATTTCTTTTTCTACTTAGAGTCCTGTGGTTCCATATAAATTTTAGAATTATTTGTTCTAGTTCTGTGTAGAATTTCATTGTTATTATGGTAGGCATTGCATTGAATCTGTATATTGCTTTGGCCAGTATCAACATTTAAATAACATTAATTAATCTAACCATTAGCATGTTATACCCTTTCATTTTTTTGTCATCTTTAATTTTTTCATCATTCTCTTTTCCCTTCTTGGTGATATTTATTGCTAGATTATATGTTTATTTTTTAAGAAACTAATTTGTAGTTTCATTGATTTTTTTCTATTGGTATTTTGTCTCTAGTTTATTTAATTTTCATTCTGATCTTTATTATGTTCTTCCTTCTGCTCACTTTGTGCTTTGTTTGCTCTTTATATGATAATCCCTTTACGTGTAAGATTTATTTCAGATTTTCCTTATTTTTTGAGGTAGGCTTGTATTGCGATGACCCTTCCTCTTCGATTTGCTTTTGCTGTATACCATAGACACTAGAGTGCTGTGTTTCAATTTTTATTTCTCTTAAGAGATGTTTATTTAATTTCCTATTGTTAGGACTTGTAGGGAAATGCAATTGTTAATGGTCATTTGTAAGCTTCCCACCACAGGAGAATAAAAGACCAAGAAAATCTCGCTGGACACCTTGAGTCAGACCATATAATGGAAACTGACCTGAAGGCACCTGATAGCACACATGCATTCCATCTGCATTACAAGCTCACTAGCTCAGCCCCCAGACCCACTGATGACAAGAGCTTCCCACCAGTGACTGCATATAAGGAAGAAACTCCAGCTCCTGGTTACTGCCATCTTCGACCCAATGTCCCCTTGGCTCAGTGCTGTACAGCCCTTTCCTTTGAATATCCCATCCCCCACCCCCTTTCCCTAAATAAATTAATTTTTTTAATCACTATAGGAGATAGCTATTTAGCCTACCCACATGCAACATCCACTAGGTTCACCTTTCACTTCTTAAACTCTCACAACATCTCTTGGCCTGGCTCCTTTAGGTGTAGACCTAACACCTATTTGATATCTTTGAAAACGCACTTGTTTGGTAGCATGATGTTTAACCTCTACATGTTTGTGAGTTTTTTTTAGTTATCTTTTTGTAATTCATTTCTATTTTTATACTGTTGTGGTTGAAAAGATGCTTGATATGATTTCAATAATCTTTAATTTATGTAGATTTATTTTCTGACCTAATGTCATTAATACAGGAAAATGTACCTTTTGTTTTTGGATAGAATGTTCTTAAAATATCTATTATGTCCATCTGTTGTAATTGGTTAGGTAAGGGCAATATTTCCATGTAGATTTTCTTTCTGGATGGTCTATCAGTTTATATTAAATAAATAAATAGATAAATAAGATATTAAAGTCCTCTGTTATTAATGTAATAGTTTCAATTTCTCCTTTTATTTCTTTTAAAACTTGAATTATATACTTAGGTGCTTCCATGTTGGATGTGTAGATAGTATCAAGTTTTATATCCTCTTGTTTGATCTTTTTATCACTATGTAATACCTTCATGTACCTCTTGTTTCATCTTGTTTTAAAGTACATTTTGATTGATATAAATATTTGTACTCCAGCTTTTTTTCTTCTTTTCATTTGCATAGGATACCTTTTATTTTATCCCTTCACTTTTAGTTTGTGTCTTTAGATTTGATGTGAGTCTCTTGTAGGCAGCATATGTATGGGTTTGTTTTTTATCCATTTAGTCTCATAATGCCCTTTAATTGGAATATTTAGTTCATTTACACTTAAAATATTTATCAATAGTTACGTACTTAATACCATTGCATTAATTATTTTATGTGGGTTTTTTTGGTAGTTCTTTTCTGATTTTATTTTGTTGTCTTGCTCTTTTGTGCATTAATGACTTTCTTTAGTGCTGTGTTTAGATTACTTTCTTTTTTTGGTTTGCATATCTATTATAAGTTGTTGGTTTGGGGATATTATAAAATTATTATATGACAACCTATGTTTCTAGCAGTCTAAGGAATATGTTTTCTACTTCCTCTCATGTTTCATGTTTTTGATATATCTTACTGTTACATCTTTTGTGAGTATGAGTATATACCAATTAATTAATTATTTTAAATACACATAATTTTACTATTTTTGTCTTTTAACTTTCAAATTTAAGTTTTGGCATCTTCTTTTCCAGTTAAAGAAGTCTTTTAAACATTTCTTGTAGTGCCAGTTTAGTGCTGATGAAGTCCTTTATCTTTAGCTTTGGCTCATCTTAGAAACTCTTTTTCTTCAATTATGAATGATAACATTTCCTGTTAAAGTAATCTCACTTATAGGATTATTTCATTTCATTACATTGAATATATTGTGCCATTCCCTTGTGATCTGCTAAGTTTCTGTTGAAAAATTAGCTGTCAGTCATAGGAGGGTTTCTTAGCTTCTTTTCCCTTGATGTTTTTAAGATTCTCTTTTTAATATTTGGCATTTTAATTGTGAAATATATTGGTGTCAATCTCTTTGGAATCATCTTGTTTGGGACTTTCTGTGATTCCTGGAATGGCTCTGTTTCCTTCACCATGTTAGAGAAGTTATCAAATAAGTTTCAAAACATTTTCTGTCTTTTTTGGTGTCTTTTTTACTTCGGGGACCATTATTATGTGAATACTAGAAGCCCGGTGCACGGATTCGTGCACCAGTGGGGTCCCTCAGCCTGGCCTTTGGAGATTGGGCCAAAACTGGCTCTCTGAAATACTCCGAGGGGTCCCAGATTGTGAGAGGGCACAGGCCAGGCCGAGGGACCCCAGTAGTGCACAAATCTGTGCACTGGGCCTCTAGTATGCATATAAGATCCTTGGTTAATCTCTTCCCACTCTTTCCCCTTCCCCCTTCCCACTGAGATTTATCAGTCTGTTCCATGTTTCCATATCTGTGGTTTCTGGTCCTGTGTTGGGCATCTTCCGCTGGTGCTCAGTGCGTCATAGCTACTGGTGGGCTGGTTGAACGGTCGGCCAGTCGGCTGGTCACTTAGGCTTTTCTTTTCTTTTTTATTTTTTAAATAAATATTTATTGTTCAGATTATTACAGCTGTTCCTCTTTTTTTGCCCCATAGCTCCCCTCCACCTGGTTCCCACCCCACCCCCTTCCCTTACGCCACCCACTGTCCTCGTCCATAGGTATAAGATTTTTGATAGATATGTATTTGTTGTCACTTTGTTGTTCATAATTTTTATCTTTACCTTTTTCTTCTTCTTCCTCTTCTTAAAAAATACCCTTCAGCATTTCATATAATACTGGTTTGGTGGTGATGAACTCCTTTAGCTTTTTCTTGTCTGTGAAGCTCTTTATCTGACCTTCAATTCTAAATGATAGCTTTGCTGGGTAGAGTAATCTTGGTTGTAGGTTCTTGCTATTCATCACTTGGAATATTTCTTGCCACTCCCGTCTGGCCTGCATAACTTCTGTTGAGAAATCAGCTGACAGTCGTATGGGTACTCCCTTGTAGGTAACTTGTTTTTCTCTTGCTGCTTTTAATATTCTCTCTTTGTCTTTTGCCCTTGGCATTTTAATTATGATGTGTCTTAGTGTGGTCCTCTTTGGGTTCCTCTTGTTTGGGGTTCTCTGTGCTTCCTGGACTTGTAAGTCTATTTCTTTCACCAGGTAGGGAAAGTTTTCTGTCATTATTTCTTCAAATAGGTTTTCAATATCTTGCTCTCTCTCTTCTTCTGGCACCCCCATAATTCAGATGTTGGTACACTTAAAGTTGTCCCAGAGGCTCCTTACACTATCTTCATATTTTTGGATTCATTTTTCTTTTTGCTTTTCTGGTTGGGTGTTTTTTGCTTCTTCATAATTTAAATCTTTGACTTGATTCTTGGGATCCTCTAGTCCAGTGGTCCAGTGTCGCGACCCACAGGTTGAGAACTGCTGCCATAGAGCCTAAGACCATCGGAAAACACATGTATTTGCATTACGATTCATTAACAGTAGCAAAATTACAGTTATGAAGTAGCAACAAAAATAATTTTATGGTTGGGGGTCACCACAACATGAGGAACTGTATTAAAGGGTCGCAGTACTAGAAAGGTTGATATCCACTGCCTACTGTTGGATCTCTGTATATTATTCTTTATTTCAGTCAGTGTATGCTTAATTTCTAATTGGTCCTTTTTCATATCCTTGAGGGTCTCACTAAATTTCTCAGAGGTTTCTAGAAGATTTTTGAGTAACCTTATACCTGTGGTTTTGAACTCTATATCCAGTAGTTTGATTTCCTCCATTTCTTTCATTTGTGATCTGTTTCTTTGTCTCCACATTTTGGCTGCTTCCCTGTGTTGATAGAGTGGCTTTGTGTGCTAGGTATCCTATAGGGCCCAGTGGCTCAGCCTCCCTAATTACCTGAGGTGGACACTCTTGGTGCACCCCTTTGTGGGCTGTGTGCACAGTCTACAGTCTTGTAGTAGTTAAACCTTGATTGTTGGTATCACTGGGAGGAATTGACCTCCAGGCCAATTGGCTGTGAGGTTTGGTTGTGTCTATGATGGGAGAACTTCTGTGCTGGAGTCTTCCTTATGGGGCAAGACTTGCTTCAGTGGGGCTTTGGTGCTCACTGAGTCTGCCCCCTGAGTGTGTCTCTTATGGATGTGAAAAGTTGTAATCTGGTATGGTCTCACTCTGTCCACTGGGTACACTTACTCTTGGGTCTCCAAGGAGGTGCAAAGTCAGCCACTGTCTGAGGCCATCCAGCAGGAGCTACAGAGGGAACTTCAGATTCCTCCTGTTTGTTTGGGGTTTGGAGGTGCCCAGATGAGGCCCAGCTGTGAAACAATGAAAGCTGCTGTCCAGCTTTGGGCCTTCTTTTGGAGGTTCTGGTGCTCTCTGACCCAGCTGCAGTTTGTTAGGTTTTAGGTTGTAAAAGGCCAGGCCATTCATATGCAAAAGCCTCTGAGCACAGCTTGGGTGGGGTTATAAATTGGGGGGGGGCAGGGTCTCAGGGAATCACCAAGGCAGAGCAAACAGCAATGGCTGGCTGTCAGCCCTGCCCCGAAGAGGTCCCTGGGTCTCTGTGTCCCATGGCACTGTGCTGGAACAATGATCGCTGAGAGAAAGCCACCCTTGTATTCTGACCCGATGCCAGACAGTCCAGTTTCTCCCTGTATGAGTCTGGGTCCCCAGAATCTCGCCCAAAACTGGAGATCAGAGCAGTCTGAAGCTTGTATCTCCCTCCCAAATGAAAAAGACAACAGCATACTCAGTTGCCAGCCCTTTTTCCGTGCACGCCTCCGTACCTCAGCACTTCACTTCCACACCTCCATGCCTCCTCCCAGTCTCAGTGTGCTTTTCTCTTTCCTTCTAGTTGTATAAATTCCACTCAGCCAGCCTTCCTGTGGTTCTGAATGATAGTTGTTTTGTATTTTAGTTGTAGTTTTGAAGTGGCTGTGTGAGGCAGCAAGTTCAGGTGTTTACCTATGCCACCATCTTGGTTCCTCTCTAGGCTTTTATATATATATATAGATAGATAGATTAGTACACTTGATGCTGTATCAAAAGTCCCTTAAGCTTTATTCATATTTTGTATTCTTTTTCTTTTTCTTTTTATTATCATATTAGAGGCCCAGTGCACAAAATTCTTGCTTGGGTAGGGTCCCTAGCAGCTGTCGGCTGCTGGCCAGGGCCTCCCTTCATTCTGTGCTGCCCCCTGGTGGCCAGCACATGACATAGTGAGCAATCTATCTCCTGTTCAGTCGAATTCCCGAGGGCACACTTTGCATATTAGGCTTTTATATATATAGATAATTTTCACTACCTTGTCTCCCAGAACTTTGATTCATTCTTCATCATCATCTTATCTCATTTTTATTCTCTGTAGTGCAGTGGTTGGCAAACTCATTAGTCAACAGGGCCAAATATCAACAGCACAATGATTAAAATTTCTTTTGAGAGCCAAATTTTTTAAACTTAAACTTCTTCTAACGCCACTTCTTCAAAATAGACTCTCCCAGGCCATGGTATTTTGTGGAAGAACCACACTCAAGGGGCCAAAGAGCTGCATGTGGCTCGTGAGCCACAGTTTGCTGACCATGGCTGTAGTGTATATTAATTTTAGTTATTGTATAATTTAGACTTGATTAGCTCTTTTTTATGTCTTTGTTGAAGTTCTCACTGAGTTAATTGACCTTTCTCCTAGTTCACTGAGCATCTTTATAACCATTCCTTTAAATTCTTTATCTGATGTATTGCTTGTCTTAGTTTTGTTGGTTCTTTTTCAGGGGTTTTGTTCTATTATTTCATTAGGAAGATATTTATCTGTCTCAGCTGTGTCTCCCATTCTTGACAGAATGGTCATATATAGAATGTGTCCTGTGGGCCACAGTGAAGCAATTCCCCTGCCTCTTCTAACCAGAGCCATGATCTCCAAGGGTGCCCCTGTATTGGTTGTGTGTGTCTTCTTGTTGTAGTGGGCCATACTTGTTATAGACATGCTGTTGAGTGGAGATGATTCACAGGCCAACTGGCTGTGAGGACTGTTTACATCTGCTGCAGGTAATTTGGAATGTGAACCTGGCTGTGATGAGCAGGAGCTATTTTGGAAAAGCTCCAGTGCAGACTGAGGTGTTCAGCCAAGTGTGCCAATTGTGAGGCTACATGGGTAGGGCTTCCATATGAGTTGACACTAGCAGCCATTTGTGCTGGGTCTGGGGCCACTTTGGAAAGGCTCTGGTGTAAGTCCAGGCCAGCTGCCCTGTTTGCCAGCTCTAAGGCCTCTTCGGAAGGGCTTTTCTGCAGTCTGAGGACAGCCAACATGTGTGTTGAGATTCTAGCCTCATAGGTATCCAATGCTAGCCAAGGCCAACCATCACAAGTGTGTGGTCTATAGTCTCTTGAGAGGGGTTCCCATGTGTGCCTAGTCTGTTTCCCATGTGTGCCACATCTGGCACTGCTTGAGAAGGGCTATGATGGAAGAAATAGCTAGCCTCCACATTTGCCAGGGTTGGAGCTGCTTGGGAGGAGCAATGGCCAATGGGAGCAAGTTGGACAGTTTTGAACCTCAGAGGTATTCCATAAAGGGAAGAAAAATATTAGCCAGGTTAATGGAGAATGTCAAAATTGGTGCCCACCTGTGTCAGTCCAACCAAGTGGAAAGAGAGAGCACAACAGGGAAACAAAAAAATGGCTCCTACCAGTGCTTTTTGTCCCCCTGGCCCTCATTATAAAATTAGTTAAAGTAGCCGAAACCGGTTTGGCTCAGTGGATAGAGCGTCAGCCTGCGGACTGAAAGGTCCCAGGTTCGATTCTGGTCAAGGGCATGTACCTTGGTTGCGGGCACATCCCCAGTAGGAGGTGTGCAGGAGGCAGCTGATTGATGTTTCTCTGTCATTGATGTTTCTGACTCTCTATCCCTCTCCCTTCCTCTCTGTAAAATATCAATAAAATATATTTAAAAAGTAAAAAAAAAAATAAAAAAATAAAAAAATTAGTTAAAGTAATCTTTCACCTATGTCACAAACACTTTTCAAACTGCTATCTCTGCATTGAAGCTCAAAGTGAGGAAGTTTGGATGTGGTTCCTTTCAAGGTTGAGGCTAATTTATTTACAGTGTTTTTGCTCTCTTAGATATAAGGCTGACTTGTTCTAAAACCCAGAGTTATGGCAGATCCTCTTCCCTGTGCAAGTCTTGTAGATGGAGAACATGGTGTGGCACTCCAACCCTTTGTTTCTTAGGTGGGACTACTGCTGTTGTGACAACCCTCCCACTTATGAATTGCTGCCCAGACCATGTCTCGCTTTCTGTTATCTGTCTTAATGTCTTCTTCTTTATATCCTTAGTTGTAGAAATTCTGTTCAGTTATTCCTCAGTTCACTCTCAGCCAATGTTGCTCTATATTTATTTACTAGAGGCCCAGTGCACGAAAATTCATCCACTTGGGGAGGTCCCTCAGCCCAGCCTGCACCCTCTCACAATCCAGGACCCCTAGGGTAGGGTCCCTAGGTCTGGCCTGAGATCAGGGCCTATCTGGGCTTTTCTTCATCCAGCTGCAGGCAGCTGTCCCCACCCCCACTGCTGCCACTGCTTGCCTTCTGTGCAGCACTGCCCCCTCCCCTGCCACCGGTGGCCTCCCTTTGCAGGCAACAGGTGTGGGGTGTGATGGCTTGGCTAGCCTGGGCCTCCCTCTGTGGGGTGATTGCTGGCTGGCCACACACCTGCCACAGAGTCACTGCCAGTGGCCTGGGCCTTCCTTTTTCTTAGCTGGGGGGCGGAGCCAGCCCTGCAAGGGGCCGTCTGCCTACCTGATCACCCCTAAACACTTGCCTGCCTGCTTGATCATCCCTAATCACTCTGCCTGGCTGCCTGATCACCCCTAACCACTTGCTTGGGGGTGGGTCCAGCCCGGTGAGGGGCGTCTGCCTACCTGATCACCCCTAACCACTGGCCTGCCTACCTGATCGCCCCTAACCCCTTGCCTGCTTACTTGATCACCCTTAACCACTTGCTTGGGAGCAGGGCCAGCCCGGGGAGGGGCCGTGGTGGTTCTGGTCTCTGATTGTTCTGGTCGTTCCACTTATGGTGGCTGCCCTTTTATTATATAGGATAGTTTAGTGTGTCAATAGAAGTGAGTTCATGCTATATACACTCCACCATATTAACCATACTTCTGAGAAATATTTGTATGTTGAACGTATTCAACCTTTGTCACATATAGTGCAAATATTTTTTCTTTATTATTTTAATTTTATTTTTCTGATTTTACAACTTATTATCATATTAAATACCTTGGATTGACATTTAGACAGCTTTCTCTTGGTCATACTGGGACTTCTTTATCTCTTTAGCATCTATACACTTTTTTAAAATTACAATTTACTTTCAATATTCTTTTGTATTGGTTTTAGGTGTAAATCATAAGCAGTTTTTTATTTGTCTTTTAACTTTGATCATGGTATGCTTTTTCTCAATAAAATATACCTTGAGATTATTATGCTAAGTGAAATAAGCCAGTCCATGAAAGACAAATACGATATGATCTCATTTATATGTGGAATTTAATGAACATAATAAACTGCCAAAAAATTAGAAACAGAGGCATGGATACATGGAACAGACTGACAGCTGTCAGAGGGAAGTGGGAAGAAGGGAGTGGGGAGAGGGGAGTGGAGGAAAGAAGGAGAAAGGATTAGCCAAAGAACATACACTGAGTGGCCAAATTTTTATGACCATCTGACGTTTGTAGGCAAATTAATCGTACACTGCATCATATGGGATATGGAAGCCGAAGGCCTCTTCGAACACCTTTGCTGTCTGCAGTTACAAAGATAAAACGTCTCCAGTTTACACAGGAACACAAGGATTGGACAGTCGAGCATTGGAAAAAAGTCATGTTGTCCGATGAATCATGTTTCCCGTTGCATCATGCAGATGGCAGAGTGAGAATTTCGCAGAAACAGCATGAAAGCATGCACCCCACATGCATGAGTACAACCCTTCAAGCTGGTGGGAGCAGTGTTATGGTTTGGGGCATGTTTTTCTGGCATGATTTGGGCCCTTTAATTTGTGTGGAACATCTGAATAGCACAACATACCGAAGTATCATTGCTGATCAAGTTCATCCTATCATGTTGATGGAGTATCCCAATGGAGATGGCTTCTTTCAACAAGACAATGTGCCATGCCACGGTGCTCGTATTGTGCAGGAGTGGTTTCCAGAACATGAGGGAGACTTTACCTTGCTTAGGTGGCCCCCACAATCACCATATATCAATCTAATTGAGCATTTGTGGGACGAAGTTAAAAGAGCCATCAGGCAGCTGGTTCCACAACCATCAAATCTCACAGAACTGGACAGTGCTTTTTATCAGGCATGGTGTCAGATTCCTCACATCACCTTTCAACATCTCATTGAATCAATGCCAAGAAGAATCGCTGCAGTATTTTAGGCAAAAGGTGGCCCAATGAAGTACTGATGGGGTGGTCATAATAATATGGCCACTCAGTGTATATGCATAACCCATAGACACAGACAACAATGTGGTGATGGCCAGAGGGTAGGGGGGAGGTGGGCAAAGGGGGGAGTAAATGGGGATATCTGTAATAGTGTAAACAATAAAAATAAAGTAAAAAATACACAGGTGAACATAAAAATAACAATAATTTATAAAAATTTAGAATATTATTGTATATACTGTTCTTCAATGTGGTTTACGTTTTTATTATTATCTATGCTGATGTATACACATCTACTTGTATGAATTCACATTGTTTGTTTGTGCCATATATTATTTAACTAATGTTTTGTTAATGGACACTTAGGTTGTTACTAGCTTTTTATAATGCAATCAGTACAGCAATGTACTATATTGTATATTTATCTTCTTGTAAATGATTGTTAATTCTGAGGATAAATTTATAACAGTGAAATTTCTGGAAAATAAGAGTAGTTGAAATAAATAATTTAAAGGATTTGGCCAAATTATAAGAGGTAGTAGATTTTTTTTATTTAATTATTTTTATTTTTGACCTTTTAAAAAAATCTTTATTGTTCAGATTGTTACAGATGTTCCTCTTTTTCCCCCATAGCTCCCTCCACCTGATTCCCCCCACCTCATGCCCTCAACCCCCCACTGTCCTCATCCATAGGTGTAAGATTTTTGTCCAGTCTCTTCCTGCACCCCTCACATCCTCTTCTCCCCGAGAATTGTAAGTCCACTCCCTTTCTATGCCCCTGATTCTATTCCATTCACCAGTTTATTCTGTTCATCAGATTTTTTATTCTCTTGATTTTTAGATTCACTTATTAATAGATATGTATTTGTTGTCACTTTGTTGTTCATAATTTTTATCTTTACCTTTTTCTTCTTCTTCCTCTTCTTAAAAAATACCCTTTAGCATTTCATATAATACTGGTTTGGTAGTGATGAACTCCTTCAGCTTTTTCTCGTCTATGAAGCTCTTTATCTGACCTTCAATTCTAAATGATAGCTTTGCTGGGTAGAGTAATCTTGGTTTTAGGTTCTTGCTATTCATCACTTTGAATATTTCTTGCCACTCCTGTCTGTCCTGCATAATTTCTGTTGAGAAATCTGCTGACAGTCGTGTGGGTACTCCCTTGTAGGTAACTATCTGTTTTTCAGTTGCTGCTTTTAATATTCTCTCTTTGTCTTTTGCCCTTGGCATTTTAATTATGATGTGTCTTGGTGTGGTCCTCTTTGGGTTCCTCTTGTTTGGGGTTCTCTGTGCTTCCTGGACTTGTAAGTCTATTTCTTTCACCAGGTAGGGGAAGTTTTCTGTCATTATTTCTTCAAATAGGTTTTCAGTATCTTGCTCTCTCTCTTCTTCTGGCACCCCCATAATTGGGATATTGAAGTTGTCCCAGAGGCTCCTTGCACTATCTTCATATTTTTGGATTCTGTTATTTTTTGCTCTTCTGGTTGGGTGTTTTTTGCTTCCTCATATTTCAAATCTTTGATTGATTCTTGGGATCCTCTGGTCTACTTTGAATCTTTGTATATTATTCTTTTATTCAGTTAGTGTATGCTTAATTTATGACTGGTCCTTTTCCATTTTTTTTTTTTGGCATTCTCCCTAAGATCCTTGAATGTCTCACTAAGTTCCTTGGAGGTTTCTAGAAGATTCTTGAGTAACCTTATAACTGTGGTTTTGAACTCTATATCCAGTAGTTTGTTTTCCTCCATTTCTTTCATTTGTGACATGTTTCTTTGTCTCCACATTTTGGTTGCTTCCCTGTGTTGATAGAGTGGCCTTGTGTGTTTGGTGTCCTATAGGGCCCAGTGGCTCAGCCTCCCCAGTCACCTGAGGTGGACACTCTTGGTGCACCCCTTTGTGGGCTGTGTGCACAGTGTTGTTGTAGTTAAGCCTTGATTGCTGTTGGTATCACTGGGAGGAATTGACCTCTAGGCCAATTGGCTGTAAGGACCAGCTGTGTCTGCAAGGACCAGCTGTGTCTGCAATGGAAGAGCTGCTGTTCAGGAGACACCCTTATGGGGCAAGACTTGCTTCAGTGGGGCTTTGGTGCTCACTGAGTCTACCCCTTGAGTGTGTTGCTTATGAAGATGAAGAGTTGTAAGCTGCTGTCTGGGCCTTGGGCCTTCTTTTGAAAGCTTTGGGGCTCTCTGACCCAGCTGCATTTTGACTGGTTTTAGGCTGAGAAAGGACAGGCTATTCATACGCAAAAGCCACTGTGCAGAGTTTGGGTGGGGTTGTAAATTGGGTGCGGCAAGGATTCAGGGAATCACCAGGGCAGAGCGAACAACAGTGGCTGCCAGTCAGCCCTGCACTGGAGAGATCCCCATGTCTCTGTGTCCTGCACCCCCGCACAGGAACAATGTTCGCTGCGAGCACCTCTGAGACAAAGCCGCCCTCACTTTCTGGCCCAATGCCAGATAGTCTAGTTTCTCCCCATATGTGTCTGGGTCCCCAGAGTCTCACCCAGAACTGGAGTTTAGAGCAATCAGGAGCTTGTATCTCCCTCCCAATTGAAAAACAAAAACAAAAAAAATCAGCGCACCTGTTTGCCAGCCCATTCCACACACATCTCCGCACCTCCTACAGTCTCAATGCGCTTTTTTCTTTACTTCTAGTTGTAGAACTTCCACTCAGCCAGCTTTCCAGTGGTCCTGGATAATAGTTGTTTTGCCTTTTAGTTGTAGTTTTGATGTGGTTGTGAGAAGCACCAAGTACAGGTGTTTATCTATTCCACCATCTCTACTGTGTTCCCTTCAACTTTGTTTTTCTTTCTCAGGATTGCTGTGGCTATTTGAGGTCTTTTTTTATTTCAAATGAATTTTTGGAGAGTTTGTTCTAGGTCTGTGAAATATGCTGTTGGTATTTTAATGGGGAGTGCATTGAATCTATAGATTGCTTTGGGTAGTGTGGACATTCTAATGATGTTGATTCTACCAATCCATGAACACGGTATATTCTTCCATTTGTTTATGTCTTCCTCTATCTCTTATTTCAATGTCCTGTAGTTTTCTGAGTAGAGGTCTTTTACCTCCTTACTTGACTTTATTACTAGGTATCTTAATTTTTTGTTGTTGTTGCAATGGTAAATGGGATTTTTTTTAAAAAAAATTCTCTTTCTGAGAGTTCATTATCAGTGTATAAAATGCCATACATTTCTGGGTATTAATTTTATATCCTGATGTCGAGTCTGACCAGCAACCCCTGAACGACAGATGAACAGATTTCTCTGACACAGTTTCACTGTGAAACAGAAGGCTAAGTGATTGCCTGGCTGAAGGAGCCAGGCAGTCTGGATTGCCTGCCTTGTTAGGCTTTTATTGGAATTTTTATCTTTAGATATAATCAGTAGGGTGAGTAATCTTTGGAGGACACATGTGTTTACATTGTCTTCTAGGCAAGGGCATCCAGGGATTAATCATAAGGATTCCAGTAAACACCCGGGAGTGCACACATGCACAGACTTGTTTGGAAAGGTCAAGGAATAATTAGGGGTGCCACCTTCGAGACTCCCTTAAGTTGAAATTCTGATAAGCAGGGCAGGTGGCCTTCCACACACTTCCCTTTTCTCAGAATATTATCCTTACCAACTTTCCAACCAAGTCTTGTGCTCCCCAACACTCCCCTCCTTTTTTTTGCCGAATGTAGAAGAGAGGGATGTGGTAAACTTTCTGCTATAGAATGTCAGGGTCTGTGAAGCACATTTACTGCTCCAGTTCTGATTTTATGGAATATAAGAAAAACAAAAAGAGCAACAGTTAGTTATCTGGAGTGTGTGGGCTGTGAGTACATTCCAATAATTGCCCAGCCTCTGCCATCTGCCTCATCATCATTCCCCAGGTTATTCTGGGGGCCATCTGGGTCCGGGGAAGGCACAGTGTTCAGTGCTGCAGAGTCCCCAGGCTCAGATTCTTCTTTCCTGGAAGAGGATCGGGCCTGTGCCATGCTATGATAGGGTTTAATCTGGTGAGCTGGAACCAACAGCAGCCCTGTGGGGTTAGAAACACAGGCATATCTCTCCCCCATGTTAATAATTCATTGGGTCCCATCCAGTTATTGTGTCCACATTTCGCCACAAGACTTGTGGTTTCTGAGGTGGGGTTATTGAGGTTTGAAAATGATTGTTTAGATCCAAAAAATTAAGGGTAAAGAGTGCTTTAGTATTATAGCAGGGTCCTTGAGTCCCATATTCCCCCTTTTTTGTTTTACTAGCATACCCTTCAGGGTAGCATGGGCATGTTCAATGATGGCCTGCCCTTGTGGATTATAATGGATTCCCGTGGAATGCTGGCTGGGCCAAGTTCTGCAAAAGGCAGTGAAGGCATGGCTGCTATAAGCATGCCCAATTTCAGTTTTTATCTTGGTTAATATAGTTACAATTGGAATTAGGTCTTATTGAATGCATGCAAAGAAACCAATTGCCACTTATTAAGAATTGCCAAAATTCTAGAGGGACAGCTAGGGAGAGAAATATATAATTTACCAAATTGCATTCAAAATGCTTCCTTATATTTTCCTTCATGAGAGAGAAAACAAATATTTGAGGCATTCCAGGGCCTTTTTGAGTGATCTAGAGCCAATTCTAGGTCAAGAAAAAGTTCATTAAAATTCAAACACTGGAAGGATTGTCAAACTTATTTTATTAAAAGATCATATATCAAAGTGTATTAGACACAAACATAGGTTAGTAAACTTCAGTTCCCATGATTAAAAGATGACCTTTGTGTTAAAATACCTGATTAATATGAAATATAACCATTTTAATAATTTATAGAACTTTTGCTTCCTGGTAGAAGAACAGGAAAGATCTTTTCCCTTTTAACAGACTAGAAAAGGACTAGCCAAAATAAGGTTTATTCTCTAACTTCATTTGTCCTTGGGTGTGGTCAGAAAATGACATTAATTGGATTTCTGTTATCAGTCCCCCTGACTACATTGATATAAGCTGTTTACCATCTGGTTATACCCTCTGGTTAGGGAGGCAAAATGCAAATCATTTACTCTTTAGTGTCCTTTGCTTACAGAAGATAAGATTTACTAGATGGCTCCAAACTGCTGTTTAACCTTCTCAGTTTCCCTATTCTACTTGTCCTGGCTTATTGGCCTGTGTCATTTACAACATAACTTCCTTTTGACGTTTCTCTTCACAAAATTCTACAACTTTCACAAACATTCTGCAACTTTCACAAATCTTTCTTCAGAAATCTCACAACTTTCAGAAATAACAAGCTCTAGAATCCACTTTCTTTTTCCTTCAAAATGCATCTCCATACCTCATGCTTTATGACACCAAAGCCATAATTTATTTCTAATTAGTTAGAATTCTTAACCCTTAGGAACTTTAATTTTTAGGTGACATGTAAGTAATTAATATTCCTCAGATTAGCAATACAATCACATTTTAAGAGATATTTCAAATAAAATACAAGATTTATTCATTAACAGATTCAAATCCATTCTCTAGATTTTTCATACCAGGCAAACTCAGATTAATATTTCAGTAGCCTGTAATTTAAAAACTAGAGGCCCAGTGCATGAAGATTCATGCAAGAATGGGCTTTCCTTCCCCTGTCTGCCAGCACTGCCTTCGTTCCGGCCAGCGCTGCCTTTTCGCTCTGGCCCAGAGCCGCCTTTCTGCCTTGCCATGCTGCCTAGAGGCCCAGAGCAGCTGAGGCTGGGGTGGTGCGGAATGCCTGCGTCGTCCCCATGATGATGACGCAAGCATCCTGCCCTGCCCTCTGGCCACTCGGTGCCTGCATATGCAAATTAACTTCCATCTTTGTTGGGTTAATTTGCATACTCACTCCTGATTTGGCTGGTGGGTGTCTCGAAGGAGATATGGTCAATTTTCATCTTACTCTTTTATTAGTGTAGATACATAGATAGTTAATAACTTTTACTATTTAATCCAGAAACTCCAAAGTTTTAATTTACTAAAGATGTTGGAAAACTATGTTTAGGCATATATAATTACCACTGAAAAAGCTTTATGATATAACCTTCATTTTAGTTATATTTATTTTGCCTTAACCACTTTGAGATTTTAAAGCCAATTATTATTGCCCAAAGCATTTTCTTGGCAAATTTTGTAACAGCGATAACTCACTGGCTTTCAGTGGCTTTAATGTTAAAGTACCATTTTTTTTAAAATGGGAATGGCCCCCACACTACTATTTCTGCAGCCTGCCTGAGGGTACAAGTCTGATCCTTCTAGGAAAAAGAGTTGGGGGTTTAAATTATTATTTCCCATATTTTTTCTTTCTGAGTAGGCTAACAATATGAAATCTTACATATAAGAAGAGATCTTAAAAACAGAAACAGAAAAACCCCGACAGTAAATAAATGAGTACTCATAAAAGGGTGGACTGGGCCATTAGCCTTAGAATATTCAAACTAAGTCTCCAAGAGATAAGAAAGCAAGCAAAGAACATCAATCAACAATCAAGTTACAGTACAGACAGACAAGAACTTTCAGTAGCTAAGAGTTTCCAGTGGTTGATGACTTGAGAGGGAAGAGCAGGAAGGATCCTCAAGATTAAAAATTCTTGGCAGCTGCTGGGAAGTTCCTGCAATCCCTACCATGTGTTCAGCCCACCAGAAGTAGCTGGGGCCCCTAGCAAAGTGAAATATGCCTCATCCTTGAACAAATTAAACCAAACAACAAAGACACATAAAACAATAATCAACACACACTCAAATGTATATTTACAGGCACGCATAACACACAGACAAGACTTAATAAATCAGAGTTCTTTTCATTGATCTTTCAGAAGATGTTTTACATTGCCCTGGACTTACAGCCAGATGTGGCCTAGAGGGCTTCCAGTGAACACCCACAAACAGCCTGTTTTTCATATACCATATGGTATCTTATCATATTCTGCTTTCCGTAGCAAATATTGACTGGTGTTCAGAGTTGTTTTGGCCAAATCCTCTAGTCCCAAAGCGTCATATGGTAATTTTCAGAAAAATCATTAAGGAGTCCTTTTGTAAACGGACTGTTAGCCCCATTTTCTCTAGTTGATGAGTCTTCCCACACCAGAGGCAGAGGATTGGGGGCCTTCAGTATTACAGGCTCTACTTCAGGAGTAGGGAGCAGTGGTAAATAATCCTGGTGTTCTGTAGGCTTTTGATCCTCAATATGAAGTGTGCATAGTGCAGCTCGAACAAGAGCCCACATAGTTAAAGATGACAAAGGCACTCGTTTTCCCTGAGCCTGATTTCTCTTTAAATTCCTGCCTACTTATTCCCAGAGTTAAACATCTAATGTTACATCGTGAGGGAACCAAAGATTATAAATTATAGGCACCATTTGCTTTTACTAACTTTTTAAAAATAAATCTTTATTCAGATTATTACAATTGTTTCTCTTTTTTTCCCCCCATAGCTCCCCTCCACCCCGTTCCCACCCCACCTTCTGCCTTTACCTTCCCCCCACTGTCCTCATCCATAGGTGTATGATTTTTGTCCAGTCTCTTTCTGAATCCCCCCATACCCCTTTCCCCCTGAGAATTATCAGTCCACTTCCTTTCTATGCCCCTGATTCTATTATATTCACCAGATTATTCTGTTCCTCAGATTTTTAATTCTATTGATTTATAGGTTCAATTGTTGATAGATATGTATTTGTTGTTCATAATTTTTCTCTTTACTTTTTTCTTCTTCCTCTTCTTAAAAAATACCTTTCAGCATTTCATATAATACTGGTTTGGTGGTGATGAACTCCTTTAGCTTTTTCTTATCTGTGAAGCTCTTTATCTGCCCTGCTATTCTGAATGATAGCTTTGATGGATAGAGTAGTCTTGGTTGTAGGTTCTTGCTATTCATCACTTTGAATATTTCTTGCCACTCCCGTCTGGCCTGCATAGTTTCTGTTGAGAAATCAGCTGACAATCATATGGGTGCTCCCTTATAGATAATTAACTGTTTTTCTCTTGCTGCTTTTAATATTCTCTCTTTGTCTTTTGCTCTTGGCATTTTAATTATGATGTGTCTTGGTGTGGTCTTCTTTGGATTCCTTTTGTTTGGGGTTCTGTGGGCTTCCTGGACTTGTAAGTCTATTTCTTTCACCAGGTGGGGGAAGTTTTCGGTCATTATTTCTTCCAATAGGTTTTCAGTATCTTGCTCTCTCTCTTCTTCTGGCACCCCCATAATTCTGATGTTGGTATGTTTGAAGTTGTCCCAGAGGCTTCTTACACTATCCTCAACTTTTTGGATTTTTTTCTCTTTTTGCTTTTCCGGTTTAGTGTTTTTTGCTTCTTTGTATTTCAAACCTTTGACTTTATTCTTGCGAATCTCTAGTCTGCTGTTGGGTCTCTGTATAATATTTTTTATTTCAGTCAGTGTATGTTTAATTTCTAGTTGGTCCTTTTTCATATCTTCGAGGGTCTCATTATATTTATCGGCCTTTTCTAGGATATTCTTGAAAAGCCTTATAACCGTGGTTTTGAATTCTATATCCAGTCATTTGTTTTCCTCCATTTCTTTCATTTGTGATCTGTTTCTTCGTCTCCCCATTTTTCACTGCTTCCCTGAGTCAGTAGGGTAGCTTTGTGTGCTAGGTTTCCTATATGGCCCAGTGGGTCTGCCTCCCCAGTTAACCTGAGGTGGACACTCTTGGTGCACCCCTTTGTGGACTGTGTGTACAGCCTTGTTGTAGTTAAGTCTTGATTGTTGTTGGTATCACTGGGAGGAATTGACCTGCAGGTCAGTTGGATTTGAGGATCAGCAGTGTCTACACTGGGAGATTTTCGGTGCTGGAGACAGCCTTATAGGATTAGCCTTGCCAGATTGCAAAAGCCTCTGTGCTCAGCTTGGAAGGGGTGGAGTCTCAGGGCGGAGCAGACAGTCTTGGCTTCCCGTCAGCCCTGCCCTTGCAGGCGAGTCTCCAGACCTCTGTCTTCCACGGTTCCCGAGTTTCCACCTTACAGTCAAGATTTCCCCTGTAAGAGCGTGGGTCCCCAGGGTCTCGCCTGGAACTGCGGTTCAGTGCAGTCGGAACTGGGGTTCAGTGCAGTCAGGAGCTTCCGACTCCCTTCCGCTAGGGATAGCGTGTGGTAACCTCCCCATTCAGTCTTTGTGCACACTCATGCCTCCAGACCCCTGCCGCCGCGGCTCCCCTGAGTCTCTGAACCTCCGAGTCTCCGTGTGCCTTTCTCTCTACCTGACAGTCCAAACTCCCCCTGTATGAGCCTGGGTCCACAGGGTTTCGCCCAGAACTGAGGTTCAGTGCAGTCAGAACTGGTGTTTAGTGCAGTTTGGGGCTTCCTTCCCTCTCCCGTCAGAGAAAGCCAGCCAGGCACTTCACCGCCCTTCCTCTCTGCGCGCGCGTGTCGCCGCACCTCAGCTCTTTGCTGCTCCTTCTCCGTGAGCTTTCCTCTTTCCTTCTAGTTGTAGAATTTTCACTCAGCCAGCTTTCCTGTGGTTCTGGATGGTGTCCGTTCTGTCTTTTAGTTGTAGTTTTGAAATTGTGCTGGGCAGCAGTTTACGTGCTTACCTATGCCGCCATCTTGGTTTCTCCTCTTCTTTTTACTAAAGTCCATTTACCAATTCTTGCATTTCTGGCTTGGTAGTAATAAACTCTCCTAGCCTTTTATTTATTTATTTATTTATTTGTCTGCAAAGCTGCTGATTTCCCCTTCAATTTTGAATGATAGCTTTTCTTTGTATTCTTGAATCCAAGAGTATTCTTGGATTCAGTCCCTTGCTTTGCATCACTTTGTATACTTCATTCCATTCCCTTCTGGCCTGATGTGTTTCTGTTGAGAAATCATTTGATAATCTAATGGGAGACCCCTTGAAGGTAACTCTTGGTTTCTATTTTGCATCTCTTAAGATTTTCTCTCTGTTGTTAATGTTTGCCACTGTAATTATGAGATGTCTTGGTGTGGGTCTTTTTGTGTTAACCTTTTTTGAGACACTCTGTGTTTCTGTGACTTTTGTCTTCCCCAAATAGGGAAGTTTTCTATTATTGTATATATTTTAGTATTCCTCAGCTTCATTTTTTATTATTGTTTAAAGTATTACAAATAGTAGTACATATTTCTCCTTTTTTTTCTATTGGTCTTCCCCTTGACTTTCCCACCCCCCAGCATATGCCCTAAGCCCCATGCCCCAGTGTCTTGTGTCCATTAGTTATGCTTATATGCATGTATATAAGTCCCTCGGTTGATCAATTACATCCCCCCCCAACACTCTCCAGCCTTCCCGCTGCAGTTTGACAGTCTGTTCGATGTTTCTCTGCCTCTATATCTATTTTTCCATCAGTTTATAATGTTTTTTATTACCCACAAATGAGTGAGATCATGTGGTATTTGTCTTTCACTGACTGGCTTATTTCACTGAGCATAATGCTCTCCAGTTCCAGCATGCTGTTGGAAATTGTAAGAATTCCTTCTTTTTTATAGCAGTGTAGTATTCCATTGTGTAGATGTACCTCAGTTTTCTGATCCAGTCGTCTGCTGACGGACACCTAGGCTGTTTCCAAATCTTAGCTATTGTAAATCGTGCTGCTATAAACAAAGGGGTGCAAATATCCTTTCTGATTGGTGTTTCTGGTTTCTTAGGATATATTCCTAGGAGTGGGATTACTGGGTCAAATGGGAGTTCCATTTTCAGTTTTTTGAGGAAACTCCATACTGTTCTCCACAGTGGCTGCATCAGTCTGCATTCCCACCAGCAGTGCACGAGGGTTCCTTTTTCTCCGCACCCTCGCCAACACTTGTCGTTTGTTGATTTGTTGATGATAGCCATTCTGACAGGAGTGAGATGGTATCGCATTGTTGTTTTGATTTGCATCTCTCAGATAATTAGTAACTTTGAGCATGTTTTCATGTGTCTCTTGGCCTTCCTTCTGTCTTCTTTCGAAAAGATTCTATTTAGGTCTGTTGCCTATTTTTTTATTGGATCATTTACCTTTCTTTTATTAAGGTGTATAAGCTGCCTGTAGATGTTGGAGATTAAACCTTTATCAGTGATAACATTTGCAAATATGTTCTCCCATACAGTGGGGTTTCTTGTTGTTTTGTTGATAGTTTCTTTTGCTGTGAAAAAGCTTTTTATTTTGATGTAGTCCCATTTATGTATTTTCTCTTTGGCTTCCATTGCCCTAGGGAAGAAGTTCTTTCAGCATATGTCTGAGATTTTGCTGCCTGTGGATTCCTCTAGTATTTTTATGGTTTCCCGTGTTATGTTTAAATCCTGTATCCATTTTGAGTTTATTTTTGTGTATGGTGTAAGTTGGTGATCTAGTTTCATATTTTTGCATGTATCTGTCCAATTTTCCCAACACCATTTTTTGAAGAGACTGTCTTGACTCCATTGTATGCTCATGCCTCCTTTGTCAAATATTAATAGCGCATATTGGTTTGGGTCAATATCTGGATTCTCTATTCTATTCCATTGGTCTATATGTCTGTTCTTGTGCCAGTACCAGGCTGTTTTGAGAACAGTGGCTTTGTAATACAGCTTGAAATCTGGTATTGAGATCCCACCTACTTTGTTCTTCTTTGTCAGGATTGCTGTGGCTATTCGAGGTCTTCTTTTATTCCAGATGAATTTTTGGAGAGTTCTTTCTAGGTCTGTGAAATATACCGTTGGTATTTTAATGGGGAGTGCATTGAATCTATAAATTGCTTTCAACGTACCAGCTCTGTTCACAAGGCACTGAACAGAAATGTATTCACAATATTAATAACCTCCAATAAAGGTGACCACCAGAGAAAGGCAAATTAGAGGATAGAAGAGAAAGAAGAAGAGGAAAAAGAAAGAAAGAAAAAAAAAAGGAGTGTCAAAATGAAATTGGGAAAAGGAAAAAAAAAAGTAAGAGAGGCAAGAAAGAGACTAAGAGAGAAAGGGGAACAAACTATATATATGGGGAGAAAACTCCAATAGAACAACCACTAATCCCAGTAAATGCCCGCAACAAGTACCTGGGGATTAATACAAACTACAACACCAACTAATATCAAGCTAGGCAAGGGAAAACAGAAGCAAAAAACAAAGCAAACAAAAAAAAACAAACAAACATACAAAAAATAGAATAAGCAAAACAATCTCACAAAAAAGCATAAAAATTCGATATAATCAACATTCAAGCAAACAGTAACAAAAGGACAGAGAGAAAGACAATTTTTAAATAGTTAGGACAGTGAAGAGAGAGGTCTGTATGGACTTGGAGCAGGGGATTGTAGATTAGATATATAAGTAGGGTGAAATTTTATCAGGGGGTAAACAGAAAGAATGGGGAAAATCTAAAGCAGGAAAGGGGTAAGATACACAGGACACCAAAAGGGGAAAGGTTAGGAAGAGAGTGATGGCATAAAGGTAGAGTTGAGATAGAGTAAAACAATGCTAAAGGAAAGTTGAAAATAGAATGTAGAACACTAATCCCAAAGTAAAATAAAGAGAAAATAAAATGATACTTTAAAAAAAAAAGGTAAAGTAGTAGTAGTAATGATACTGATTGAAAATAAAAATGTAATAATTAAAAAGGTAAAATCAAGTGAGGAAAAAAGAAAAAAATAGTTTCTTGAGTAAAAGATGCAAAAAATGAAAATAAAATAATAAAAATAAAAAATAAAATAAATAAAATGTGTAGTAGTGAAGGTCATTCACTTTCTCTATTGTTCTGTTTGGCACGCAAGTTTTTCAGTCAGGACAGTATTGCAGTTCCCTGCATTCCACTGCTCCTCAGTGTTGTAAGCCAGTTCTGATTTTTAAGCAGGCAGTGTGTCTTAATTTCCCGTATTACTTTATTTTTGATTACACTAGAGTCAATTTGTGATTCAGCCCCTGGGTGGCAGTGTTTTAGGATTGACTTCCGGGTCTATATATGGCCTCTCTAGGCAGTGTTAGAGCCTTCTTTCCCTATGCCACTCAATACTGGTTTGTGGGAGTGGGCTGCCTCAGGGATGGCTCTCCGATGGTTACTCGGTGCTCTGATCCCCAGGTTCCAGAAAAACACTTTCCCCTGCAGTCTCCCAGGTTGTCCCCAACTGGGTGATCCTATGTATTGGGCTTAGTAATCAGAAGCAAGGATTTGAAGAGGAAAAAGCCCAAGTGTGCAAACAATGGGTCTGCGTGCAAGTCTAAGCAGCCGGCACACCTTTGAAATTCTTAGGGTGTCCCTGCATGTCAGATCCAAATGGGTTGCTTTTTAGAGATCCCTTCTGTTAGCAGCTCTGAGGACCCCCTTCCACATTCATGGATCACGCCAACCCCAACCGCCACGGATTTTTCTAGGCACAGACTTCCCTGGTCCTCCAGCTCATGCAAAACGTGCGTTCCTCTCTCCCGCTGGGACCAGAGACCTCACCTTATCCCAGGCGAAATCTGACCTTTCTGTGGTGGAGTGTATAGCTCCTCTGAATCCGTGCCAATTGGGGAGCGGTGTTCTGGGGCTCGCAGCTGTTCCGTGGGTGCCACAATTGTGGATTTTCAGGCTTCCAATAAGCTCCATTTTCCCTTTCAAGATGGCGCAAACTCCGAGTCCGAGCCCGCAGCTCCGGGAGGTGACCCAGCTGCAGTGGGGGCTGCCCAGTCAGGGGAACCCCGTCTAGCAGTCCCCCACCTCCTCCTGGAGTTTAGCTGTCCCTTAAGTTGCCAACAAACACTCTTCGTGCGACCCTCAGCTGTTCTTTCTTTCTGCTCTGGGACAAGGCTCGGAACACGTCTGTTTATTCTGCCGCCATTTTTTCCCCCACAGCCATGGCAATTTGGATTTAGCTTTCAGGTAAATAGAAAAGTGGAAACTCCTTTGGCAAGAGTAGAAATAAGATTAGGTGAGGTAGACAAATTTATCAACATGATGTCTGATCTAGCTTTAGGCCAAGTTAGTCCCACAGTGGAATAATTTAGCAATTTTCACTTGTCATTTCCTGATGCTCACTGAGAGGTTACAGCAGAGAATGAAAGCTCAATCAGGGCAGCATTTTATATGGGCCCTTTCCTACTTCCCCTAGCTTTTCTGCATTAAATTTTTAGATTGTTTTGGTTAGTATGGACATTTTAATGATGTTGATTCTACCAATCCATGAACACGGTATGTTCTTCCATCTGTTCATATCTTCCTCTAACTCTTTTTTCAGTGTCCTATAGTTTTCCGCATATAGGTCCTTTACCTCCTTGGTTAAGTTTATTCCTAGGTATCTTAATTTTTTTGGTGCGATGGAAAATGGGATGGCTTTTTTAGTCTTTCTTTCTGTAAGTTCACTGTTGGTGTATAGAAATGCCATAGATTTCTTGGCGTTAATTTTGTATCCTGCTACATTGCCGAATTCATTTATTAAGTCTGTTAGTTTTTTGATGGAGTCTTTCGGGTTTTTTATGTACAATATCATGTCATCTGCAAATAAGGACAGGTTTACTTCTTCTTTTGCAATTTGGATGCCTTTTATTTCTTCTTCTTTTCTGATCACAATGGCTAGTAGTTACAGTAGTATGTAGAACAGGAGTGGTGAGAGTGGGCATCCCTGTCTTGTTCCTGTTCTTAGGGAAAATGGTTTTAGTTTTTGCCAATTGAGTATGATGTTAACTGTGGGTTTATCATATGTAGCTTTTATTATGTTGAGGTATGATCCTTCTATTCCCACCTTGTTGAGAGTTTTTTATCACAAAAGGGTGTTGGATTTTGTCAAATGATTTTTATGCATCAATGGATATGATTATGTGATTTTTATCTCTCAATTTGTTTATGTGATGTATCATGTTCATTGATTTGCGGATATTGTACCATCCTTGCATCCCCAGAATAAATCCCACTTGGTCATGGTGTATTATCTTTCTAATGTAACGCTGCATTTGATTTGCTAGAATTTTGTTGAGGATTTTGGCATCTATGTTCATGAGTGATATTGGCCTGTAATTCTCTTTCTTTTATAGTCTTTATCTGATTTTGGGATTAGGGTAATCCTGGCTTTGTGGAAAGAGCTTGGAAGTGCTCATTCCTCTTGAATTTTTTTGAATAGTCTGAGGAAAATAGTTTTTTTTTTTCTTCTTTGAAAGTTTGATAAAATTCCCCTGTGAAGCCATCTGGTCCCAGGCTTTTGTTTGTTGGACATTTTTTGTTTACTCCTTAAATTTCCTCCCTAGTTATTGGCCTATTCTTATTTTTTTTATTCCGCCTGGTTGAGTTTTGGAAGGTCGTATTTTCTAGGAATATGTCCATTTCTTCTAGGTTGACTAGTTTATTGCAGTAGTTGCTCATAGTGTTTTTTAATGATTCTTTGTATTTCTGTGGGGTCTTTTGTTATTTCACCTCTTTTGTCTCTGATTTTGTTTATTTGGGTTCTCTCTCTTTGCTTCTTGGTCACCCTGGCTAGAGGTTCATCAATCTTGTTTATGCTTTCAAGGAACCAGCTCTTCGTTTCATTGTTCTTTTTTTTTGTTTGTTTGTTTTTTGGTCTCTATGTCGTTTATTTCCACTCTGATCTTTATTATTTCTTTCCTTCTGCTCACACTGGGCTTTTATTATTGCTCTCTTTCTAATTCTTCAAGTTGTAGAGTTATATGGTTTATTACCAGTTTTTCTTGTTTGTTGATCTCTTTGGTAACCCACTCATTGTTTAATAGTATGCTATTCAGCCTCCAAGTGTTTGAATTTTTGTGGTTGTTTTTACTGTAATTTATTTATAATTTTATGCCATTGTGATCTGAGAAGATGCTTGATATGATTTCAATCCTCTTGAATTTGGATAGACTTTGCCTGTGTCCCAATATGTGTTCTATCTTTGAAAATGTCCCATGTGTACTTGAGAAAAATGTATATTCTGTAGTTTTGTGGTGGAATGTTCTGAAGATGTCAATTAAGTGCATGTGATCTAATGAGTTGTTTAGCATTGAAGTTTCTTTGCTAATATTTTTGTCTAGAGGATTTATCCAGTGATGTTAATGGGGTATTAAAGACTCCTACTATGATTGTTTTGCTGTCAGTCTCTTCCCTGATATCTTCCAGAAGGTTTTTTGTTTTTTTTTAATGTATTTGGGTGCTCCTGCATTGGGCACATAAATGTTTTCCAAAGTTATATCCTCTGGTTGTATTGATCCCTTTTAAGTTATGAAGTGGCCTTCCTTGTCTCTAGTTATGGTCTTCACTTTGTGTCTATTTTGTCAATGATAAGTATTTCTACCCCCTCTTTTTTCATTTCCAGTTGTCTGATAGATATTTTTCCAGCCCTTCACTTTCAGTCTGTGTGAGTCCCTTGTTCTCAGGTGGGTCTCCTGTAGATAGCATATATATGGGTCATGTTATCTTATTCATTCAGTCACTTGATGTGTTTTGATTGGAGCATTTATCCCATTAATGTTTAATGTTATTATTGATAGGTACATGTTTGTAGCCATTTCTGTACTTTATGCCTGTGTTCCTTCCTGCCTTTCTATTTCTTCTTTTTACAGCATTCTCTTTAGCATTTTGTGCTTCGCTGGCTTTGTGTTGATAAACTCCCTTAGACTTTTTTGTCTGTGAAGCTCCTGATTTACCCTTCAATTTTTATTGATAGTCTTGCTGGATAGAGTATTCTTGGACTCAGTCCTTTGATTTGCATCACTTTGCATACTTCATTCCATTTGCTTCTAGCTTGATGGGTTTGTTTTGAGAAATCATTTCATAATTTGATGGGGGATCCTTTTCAGTTACTCTCTGTCTCTCTCTTGCAGCCTTTAAGATTCTCTCTTTGTCGTTAACATTTGCCATTGTAATTATGGCATGTCTTGGTGTGGGTCTTCTGGTATTCATCTTGCTTGGGACTCTCTGTACTTGTGTAACTTTTTTCTTCCCCATATCAGGAAAGTTTTCTATCATTATTTCTTCAAATAAATTTTCTAATCCTTGCTGCTCTTCTTGTCCTTCTGGCAGCCCTAGTATATGTATTTTATTTCATTTTGCATTGTGCCAAAGCTCCCTTAGGCTCTCCTCCTGCTTTTTAATTTATTTTCTCCAGTTGCTGTTCAATTTGGGTGTGTTTCTCTACCTTTTCTTCTATCTCACTAATTTGGTCCTCTGCTTCTTCTAGTCCATTGTCGAAACCTTCCATGGCATTTTTGATTGTAGCTATATCACTTTTGGTTTCTTCCTGATTTTTGCATAGATTGTTGATTTTCTCATCCACCCGATGTATGAACTGTATGACCATTACTCTGAATTCTTTTCTGTCATGTTGCATGCATCCATTTCACTTATTTCCTTTCTTGGCGATTCCTCTTTTTCTTTCCTCTGGGGATTTTTTTGTTGTCTCCCTATTCTAACAATCACCAAAAGGTCTAATCACCAAAATGTGAGTTCTTGGGCTGTGTGCAGTGGGAGCTTCATGACACCTGAGTGTCACTGAAGAGCTCCGACACCAAGACGTGAGGCTGCCATGGGTTGGAGGTAGCCATGCTTGCCCAGTATCAGAGTCACCGGCACTCAGTGCAGCCTTGTGCATGCACCTAGAATCAGGGACCCCTCCTGTGCTGTGCCGAAAAAAAGACTCCGCTGTTGTGTCCCGAAAATCAGAGTCCCCTAGCACGCACAAGGAGTCAGTATCCCCCTGTGCCCATGCTGAGAATTGAGTATTGGAGTCCCTGTGGTTTGGTGCAGCCTTGTGCCAAGAATCAGGGTACCTGTGTGCACATGCACCAAGAATTGGCATCACTCGCTCTTAGTTTGTGTGTACTTGGAATCAGGGATCCTGTGCACAGGTGATTAGAAACAGAGTCAAGTCACTGGTGCTCAGTGATGCCTCTCATGTGGAGAGTGAGAGTCCCCATTCTGCTTGGGGTACCGGTTTGCACAGCCACCCTATGTTGGCGGAAGATCCACTCCTGTGCTGCAGGAGATAGACTTCCATGTGCCCTCAACCAGAATTAAAGTCATGTGGCACAGCTGCCCCGTGTGGGCCTGGGTTCTGGTTGCGTGAGTGCACGCTGCAAAGAACAAATTCAGCTCAGCCTCCCTGTGTGGGCCCGGGGTCTGGTTGCATGAGTGTGCGCTGCGGGAAACAAACTCCCTGTTTCCGTGCACCCACAATCAAATTCAGCGCCGCCTACCTGTGTGGGCGTGGCGTCTGGTTTCAGGAGTGCATGCTGCGTGAAACAAACTCCCCAAATTTGCGTGCCCAGGCTCACATCCAGTGCATCCTCCTTGTGTGGGTGCCCAGTCTCAAATTCAGGTAGCACAGCCACCGCTGTGTGTGGGCAGGAGGCCTGCTTGTGCGCAGAGGGTATAGCAGTTCCTATGCTGCTGCCATGGGCCGGCAGGGAGGGGAATGGGCTCTGTTACTCACAGAAATCCATGGCTGGGATGCCTGGAGTCTTGGTGTCCATGGGTCTGCTGCTGTGTTGTGGTCTTTTACCCGAGTGGCTTTTGGGTCCAGGTTTGCGTACAAGACCAGATTGGGTGGTGGCCAGGCTAGGATCCTAGTCTCAAGCAATTCTATTCTTCCTTAAATATATTTTCTAATCCTTGCTCCTCACTTTGCCCTTCTGGCACCCCTATTATGTGGCTGTTGCTTCATTTTATGTTGTCCCAAAGCTCCTTTATGCTCTCCTCCTGCTTTCTTTTTTTTTTCTCTAATTGCTGTTCACATTAGGTGTTTTTCTATCCTGTCTTCTAACTTGCTGATTTGGTCACCAGGTTCTTCTAGTCTACTGTTGAATCCTTCTATTGTGTTCTTTATTATAGCTATACTAGTGGCCCAGTGCACAAAATTCATGCATGAGGGGGTTGTCCCTCAGCCCGGCCTGCACTCTCTCCAATATGGGACCCCTCGGGGGATGTCCAACTGCTGGTTTAGGCCCGATCCCTGTCCCTCTCCCAATCAGGGACTGCTGGCTCCTAACTGCTCACCTGCCTGCCTGATCGCCCCTAACCACTCTTCCTGCTAGCCTGCTCACCCCAACTGACCCCCCACTGGTTTTCTTGCCCCCAACTTCCACTCCCTGCTGGCCTGCTCACCTGCAACTGCCCCCCCCAGCCAGCCTGATAGCCCCCACCTGCCCTCCCCTGCCCTCCCCTGCTGGCCTCATTGCCCCCAACTGCCCTCACCTGCTGGTCTGATGGTCCCCAACTGCCCTCCCTGGCTGTCCTCATGGCCCCCAACTGCCACCCTGCCACTTGATTGCCCCCAATCGCCTCCTCTTGCCAGCCAGCTCCCTCCCAACTGCCCGCCCCACTGACCTGTTCACCCCCAACTGCCCTCCCTGCTGGCCTGCTGGCCTCCAATTGCCGCCCCCCCCCATCTGCCAGCTCACCCCCAACTGCCCCCCTGTGCTGGCCTGATTGCCCCACCTGCCCCTCTGCCAGTCAGCTTGCCCCTGACTGCCCCCCCATGCTGGCCTGATCAACCCACCTGCCCAACTTCCCCCCCCACCAGGCAGCTCTCCCCCAACAGCTCCCCTGCTGGCCTGATTGTCACCAACTGCCCCCCTGCCAGTCAGCTTGCTCCCAACTGCCCCCCATTGCCAGCCAGCTCACCCCCAACTAACCCCTGCCAGCCTGCTCACCCCCAACTGCACCCCCCTACTGGCCTGATCGCCACCACCTGCCCCCCCCTGCTGGCATGGTTGCCCCCAACTGCACCCCCCTGCAAGCCTGATCACCCCTAACCACCTCTGCCTAGGTCCAACCACCCTGGCTTGTACTCACCCCATGGATTTGTCCAGAAGGATATCCAGAAGGTCTCCCGGCCTAATTAGCATATTACTCCTTTATTAGTATAGATAGATTATATAGGATAGGATTGCTTAAATTGAGGGAAAGGCCTTTTTAAGCAGGAAGAGATGCTCTTGGCAGAGAAAAACACATAATCCCTATATCAGACTGATAGCCAGCCATATGCACTATACTGCCAAAGCGGTCATTAAAAAATTGAACTGCTTTCTTACACCTTACATCAAACAGCTGTTGCCCTTAAAACCCCTCCTCAGCCCCCACCTTAGGTTCTACCTTCGTAGTTCACCAAGATTAGGTTCTGATTGATTGGTTTCTATGCCAGTCAGCGTCAAAAGCTCCACCTCCTAGGCAGCCATTGGCTCCAAGCACTTCACCCAGATTGGTTCTGATTGGTCAGTTTCTATGCCAGTCAGCGTCAAAAGCTCTGCCTCCTAGGCAGCCATTGGCTCCAAGCACTTCACCCAGATTTGGTTCTGATTGGTCAGTTTCTATGCCAGTCAGCGTCAAAAGCTCCGCCTCCTAGGCAGCCATTGGCTCCTGGCACTTCACTCAGATTTGGTTCTGATTGGTTGGTTTCTATGCCAGTCAGCATCTCTGGGCCTGATCAAAGAGGCAGGGCTGATCAGCAGCCCCTCTGAGGCCCAGAGAGAAACAGAGGCATGGCTGCTGGTGAAACCCGGAGAGAAAGAGAGAGGCAACGGCCAATCAACAGCTGCCACTGAGGGTGCAGATCAGACCCTGCCTCTCTCTCTGAAGGCCTCTCTCCAGGCCTAATCCACAGGACCCTCGCAGTCTGTGCTGGGTCGCTTCCCCAGCACCAGCTGCAGTCAGTACTGGGTCACCACAGCAACCCAGCATTGACTTCTGGTTTAGGTTGAGCCTTTGGTCGTTGCGAACCCTGGCTCATATATATATATATAAAGAGAGAGAGAGAGAGAGAGAGAGATTATTCTTCATTTCCTACTGATTCTTACATATCTTGGTAATTTCTTGTCCAGCCACTTTAGGATCTTTATGACCTTACTCTGAATTCTTTCTCTGACATATTGCTTTCCTCCATTTTATTTAAATCCTTTTCTGGTGCTTCTTCCTTTTCTTTCCTTTGGGGGTTGTTACTTTGTCTCCCCATTTTTTTTCTGTCTCTTTCTGGCCCTGGGGTCTCTGCTTGGGGTCTGAGGGGTTGAAGACTCTAGTAGTTCAGTGATCTGGAATTCACTAGACTGGAGGTTGGGTCTGCCTTCAGTTTCACACCTTTATTGTCTCTGCTCTGAGTTGTATCCATTTCTTCCAAGGTTGTGGTCCCTCAGATTTCCACTTCAGATTCTCGCGTTTGGTGGGGGCTCTTGCACAGTTACTCTGTTGTACAAGTCCCTGTAAAGGCCCAGATCCCTCTGGAATGCAATTCACTGTGTGGCCCAGCACTCAAGGTAGGATGGCACCCTAAGACCCTCTGGTAGTGCATATGCAGTTTGGTCCTGTGACATGTGTCTGGGCACACCAAGTTGCACCATCAGCTCAGAGCTGGGCCAGAAGTAGGGTGTGTGCAGGCCCTCTGGCTGAAGGCTCTGACCATGCGGGGGTGGGGGGTGGAGGCCACACTGGCTGGAAGGCTCTATCTATGCCAGGGACAGACCAAACAGTGGTCTGAGGCTCTTTACTGGGGTGGGGATCTGCCAGGTGTGGGGTACCCCTGTCTTGTACTCACATCACGGGGACTTGTAGAGCAGGATCCTGGGATTCTGGGTTTGGGCTCTGGTGAGCAGGCGCAGCTCAGGAGGTTTCTCTGGCTGCACTCAATGCAGACATATGTGACCTCCTGCATGGTACTCCGCTGCTCACTGCTGGGGCACAGTGGTGGTTCCACATGGGTTATGGCTACAAGTGGCTCCCTGCACAGGTCCGAGGGTGATGTCCAAGGTCAGTCTGGGTGTTGGTGGGGCTTCACTTCAGGCCTCTGTTGATCCCCTCTATAAGATAGCAGAACCCACGTGGGTTCCACACTAAAACTGTGCCAGCTTGTGAGTGCCTCAGGCAGTAACAGGGGCTCCCTGTCTAGGAGCTCCTGATCTACCAGTCCTCAGGACTCCTACGATGTCTAACTGTCCCCACTGCCCCCGACACACACCACACACATTCACACACATCCCTCTCACTCCTTTACTCATTCACACTCTCTCCCTCCCTGCCGTCCTGTTGGCCGCTATGTTCAAAGCCCCCTCTTTGTTGATTTATTGATGATAGCCATTCTGACAGGTGTGAGGTTATGTCTCATTGTAGTTTCAGTTTGCATTTCTCTGATGGTTAGTGATGTTGAGCATCTTTTCAAATGTCTATTGGCCATCTGTATGTCTTCTTTGGAGAAGTATCTAATCAGGTCCTTTGTCCATTTTAAAATTGGATTATTTTTTATTCAGTTTTGTAAGTTCTTTATAAATTTTGGATCTTAACTCCTTACTAGATGTATCAGCTTTATGAGTTCTCAACATATTTTAAATATTAATCTCTTGTCAGATCTACTATTTACAAATATTTTCAGTCATTCCTAAGGTTGCATTTTTATTTTGTTGCTTGTTTCTTTTGCTATGCAAAATCTTTTTAGTTTATTATAGTTCACTTGTTTATTTTTACCTTTGTTTGTGTTGCTTTTGGTGTCAAGTACATAAAAACAAAAGAAAACATTGCCAAAAACAATGTCAAGAAACATACCCCTACATATTCTTCTAAGAGGATTTTGGTTTCAGGTCTTACATTCAAGTCTTTAACCATTTAGAGTTGGTTGTTGAGAATAATATAAGACAAAGATTTAAGTTTTATGATTTTGCATATATCTATCCTGTTTTTCTAAAACCATTTGCAGATATTACTAGTATATTTTTTCTGATTGTAAATTTTTGGTTCCCTTGTTGAAATTTAATTGACCATATATGCATAGGTTTATATCTAGGCTATCTATTTGGTCTTGTTTATCTATTTTTCTGTTTTTATTTCAGTACCATACTGTTTTGATTACTAAAGCTTTGTAATGTTGTTTAAAATTAGGAAGAGAGATACTTTCAGTTTTGTTCTTCTTTCTAAAGATCGGTAAAATTATTTGGGATCTTTTTTGTTTCATATGATTTTTAGGGTTTTGTTTTTTTTCTATTTCCCTGAAAAATGGCATTGGAATATTGATATTGTTTGGATTGATTCTGTGGATTGCTACATGTAGTATGAACCTTTTAATAATATTAATTCTCCAATCCATGTGCACAGAATATTTCCTTTCAATTTGTTTATTTCTTCTTTAATTCCCTTCAATAGTATCCTATGGTATCCATTGTACTATTTTGTCCTCTCTTTGGTTAGATTATTCTTAAGTGTGTTCTTTTGATCTTATTGTAAATGAGATAATTTTCTTTATTTCTCTTTCTGATAGTTCATTTTTTGTGTTAGAAACACAACTGATTTTTTTATTTTGTATTTTTTATGGTTGACAGTATTACAGATGTTCCCAGTTTTCCCCCTATTTGTCCTCCTCCATCCAAGCCCCACCCCACTCCAGGCCAACACAATTGATTTTTGTGTATTGATTTTGTATCTTTCAATATTACTGAATTCATTTATTAGTTTCAATTTTTTTTGGTGTTTTTAGGATATTCTTCTTATAATATTATGTTTTCTTGCAAACATACAGTTTTATTCTTCTTTTCCATTTTGGATGCCATTTTTTTTTCTACTTCTTGCATGATTACTCTGGCTAAGACTTGAAGTACTCTCCTATATAATAAAACCCTAATATGCAAATCGACCTAATGGCAGAATGACTGGTCACTATGATGTGCCCTGACTACCAGGGGCCATACGCTCAATGCAGGAGCTGCCTCCGGGTGGTCAGTGAGCTCCCACAGGGCGAGTGCTGGTCAGCCAGAAGCCAGGCTCATGGCTGGTGAGCACAGAGACAGTGGCAGGAGTCTCTCTTGCCTCCATTGCAGGTGGGCAGTAAGGAGTGAGGGGTCCTGGACTGCAAGAGCCCTGGACTGTGAGAGGGATGTCTGACTGCCAGCTTAGATGGACATCCACTGAGGGGTTTTGGACTGTAAGAGGGTGCAGGCCAGGCTGAGGGACCCCTCCCCCCCCAGTGCATGAATGTTATGCACCGGGCCTCTAGTGTTAAATAAGCATGGTAAGAGTGGACATCTTGGTATTGTTCCTCCTGTTAGAGGAATATATTTAAACCTGTCACATAGACTATGATGTTTTCTTTGAGTTTGTTATCTAAGGCCTTTATTATCTTGGGGTATGTTCTGTTTATACCAAATTTGTTGAGGGCCTTTATTATGAAAGGATGTTTTATTTTGTCAAATTCTTTTTCTGAATCTACTGATAAGATTATATTTCTTTTTTTTTTCAAATTTTTATTAAGGTATTATATGTGTACATATCTTACCATTGCCCCCCCCACCCCACTCCCATACCTGCCCTCACCCCCCAATGTTTTGCAGCCGTTGGTTACTCTTATATTCATGCATACAAGTCCTTCAGTTGATCTCTTATTTCCCCCACCTCTCCCTAACCTTCCCGCTGTAATTAGACACTCTGTTTGATGCTTTACTGCCTCTGTAACTATCTTTTGGTTCATCAGTTTATAATGTTTTTCATTATCCCTAAATCAGTGAGATCATGTGGTATTTTTCTTTCATTGACTGGCTTATTTCACTTAGCATAATGTTCTCTAATTCCATCCAGGTGTCTACAAATGGTAGTAATTCCTTCTTTTTTATGGAAGCATAGTATTCCATTGTGTAGATGTACCATAGTTTTCTGATCCAGTCATCTGCTGATGGGCACCTAGGCTGTTTCCAAATCTTAGCTATTGTAAATTGTGCTGCTATGAACATAGGGGTGCATATATCCTTTCTGATTGGTGTTTCTGGTTTCTTAGGATATATTCCTAGGAGTGGGATTACTGGGTCAAATGGGAGTTCCATTTTCAGTTTTTTGAGGAAACTCCATACTGTTCTCCACAGTGGCTGCACCAGTCTGCATTCCCACCAGCAGTGCACGAGGGTTCCTTTTTCTCCGCATCCTCGCCAACACTTGTCGTTTGTTGATTTGTTGATGATAGCCATTCTGACAGGTGTGAGATGGTATCGCATTGTCGTTTTGATTTGCATCTCTCGGATAATAAGTGACTTTGAGCATGTTTTCATGAGTCTCTTGGCCTTCCTTCTGTCTTCTTTCGAAAAGATTCTATTTAGGTCTGTTGCCCATTTTTTTATTGGATCATTTATCTTCCTTTTATTAAGTTGTATAAGCTGCCTGTAGATGTTGGAAATTAAACCTTTATCAGTGATACCATTTGCAAATATGTTCTCCCATACAGTGGGGTTTCTTGTTGTTTTGTTGATGGTTTCTTTTGCTGTGCAAAAGCTTTTTATTTTGATGTAGTCCCATTTGTTTATTTTCTCTTTGGCTTCCATTGCCCTAGGGGCAGTATCACTGAAAAAGTTCTTTTGGCATATGTCTGAGATTTTGCTGCCTGTGGATTCCTCTAGTATTTTTATGGTTTCCCATCTTATATTTAAGTCCTGTATCCATTTTGAGTTTATTTTTGTGTATGGTGTAAGTTGGTGATCTAGTTTCATTTTTTTGCATGTATCTGTCCAATTTTCCCAACACCATTTATTGAAGAGACTGTCTTGACTCCATTGTATGCTCATGCCTCCTTTGTCAAATATTAATTGCGCATATTGGTTTGGGTCGATATCTGGATTCTCTATTCTATTCCATTGATCTATATGTCTGTTCTTGTGCCAGTACCAGGCTGTTTTGAGGACAGTGGCTTTGTAATACAGCTTGAAATCTGGTATTGAGATCCCTCCTACTTTATTCTTCTTTCTCAGGATTGCTGTGGCTATTCGTGGTCTTTTTTTATTCCAGATGAATTTTTGGAGAGTTCTTTCTAGGTCTGTGAAATATGCTGTTGGTATTTTAATGGGGAGTGCATTGAATCTATAGATTGCTTTGGGTAGTATGGACATTTTGATGATGTTGATTCTACCAATCCATGAACATGGTATGTTCTTCCATCTGTTTACATCTTCCTCTATCTCTTTTTTCAGTGTCCTGTAGTTTTCCGCATATAGGTCTTTTACCTCCTTGGTTAGGTTTATTCCTAAGTATCTTAATTTTTTTGGTGCGATGGAAAATGGGATTGCTTTTTTAGTCTCTCTTTCTGTGAGTTCACTGTTGGTGTATAGAAATGCCATAGATTTCTTGGCGTTAACTTTGTATCCTGCTACCTTGCCGAATTCATTTATTAAGTCTGTTAGTTTTTTGATAGAGTCTTTCGGATTTTTTATGTACAATATCATGTCATCTGCAAATAAGGACAGCTTTACTTCTTCTTTTCCAATTTGGATGCCTTTTATTTCTTCTTCTTGTCTAATTGCAATGGCTAATACTTCCAGTACTATGTCAAACAGGAGTGGTGAGAGTGGGCATCCTTGTCTTGTTCCTGTTCTTAGGGGAAATGGTTTTATTTTTTGCCCATTGAGTATGATGTTAGCTGTGGGTTTATCATATATAGCTTTTATTATGTTGAGGTATGATCCTTCTATTCCCACCTTGTTGAGAGTTTTTATCAAGAAAGGGTGTTGGATTTTGTCAAATGCTTTTTCTGCATCAATGGATATGACTATGTGATTTTTATCTTTCAATTTGTTTATGTGATGTGTCACATTTATTGATTTTCGGATATTGAACCATCCTTGCATTCCTGGGATAAACACTACTTGGTCATGGTGTATGATCTTTCTGATGTACTACTGGATCCGATTTGCTAGAATTTTGTTGAGGATTTTGGCATCTACATTCATGAGGGATATTGGCCTGTAATTCTCTTTCATTGTGTTGTCTTTATCTGGTTTTGGTATTAGGGTGATGCTGGCTTCATAGAAGGAGCTTGGAAGTGTTCCTTCCTCTTGAATTTTTTGGAATAGTCTGAGGAGGATAGGTTTTAGTTCTTCCTTGAATGTTTGGTAAAACTCTCCTTTGAAGCCGTCTGGCCCCGGGCTTTTGTTTGCCAGAAGCTCTTTGATGACTGCTTCAATTTCTTCCATAGTTACTGGCATATTGAGCTGTTTAGCTTCTTCCAGATTGAGTTTTGGAAGGTTATATTTCTCTAGGAATGTGTCCATTTCCTCCAGGTTGTCCAGTTTGTTGGAATAGAGTTGTTCGTAGTATTTTTTAACAATCCTTTGTATTTCGGCGGGATCTGTTGTTATTTCACCTCTTTCATTTCTGATTTTGTTTATTTGGGTCCTCTCTCTTTGCTTCTTGGTGAGCCTGGCTAGAGGTTCATCAATCTTGTTTTCCTTTCAAAGAACCAGCTCTTGGTTTTGTTGATCTTTTGTATTGTTTCTTTGGTCTCTATGTCGTTTATCTGTGCTCTGATCTTTATTATTTCCTTCCTTCTGCTTACACTAGGCTTTTCTTGCTGCTCTTTTTCTAACTCTTTGAGTTGTTGGGTTAGGTAATTTATTACCCCTGTTTCTTGTTTTTTGCAGTAGGCTTGTAGAGCTATGAACTTCCCTCTCAAGACTGCTTTGGCTGTGTCCCATAGATTTTGGATTGTAGTGTTTTCATTGTCATTTGTTGTCATGATGTTTTTTATTTCTTCTTTGATCTCTCTGGTAACCCAGTCATGGTTTAATAGTATGCTGTTTAGTCTCCATGTGTTTGATTTCTTTGGATTGTTTTTATTGTAGTTGATTTCCAGTTTTATGCCACTGTAGTCTGAGAAGATGCTTGATATGATTTCTATCTTCTTGAATTTGAAGAGACTTTGCCTATGTCCCAAATATGGTCTATCTTTGAAAATGACCCATGTGCACTTGAGAAGAATGTATATTCTGTGGCTTTGGGGTGAAATGTTCTGAAGATGTCAATTAATTCCATCTGGTCTAGTGAGTCATTTAGGATTGATGTTTCTTTGCTGATTTTTTGTTTAGAGGATTTGTCCAATGGTGATAGTGGGGTATTAAAGTCTCCTACTATGATTGTATTGCTGTCAATCTCTCCCTTGATATCCTCCAGGAGTTTTTTTATGTATTTGGGTGCTCCTGTATTGGGTGCATATATGTTTACCAGAGTTATTTCTTCTTGTTGGATTGCTCCCTTTAGCATTATGAAGTGGCCTTCCTTATCTCTTGTTATGTCCTTCAGTTTGAGATCTAATTTGTCAGATATAAGTATTGCTACCCCAGCTTTTTTTTCAGTTCCATTTGCCTGGAAAACCTTTTCCATCCCTTCACCCTCAGTCTGTGTGCGTCTTTTTTTCTGAGGTGGGTTTCTTGTACACAGCAGATATATGGGTCATGTTTTCTTATCCAATCCATTACCCTATGTCTTTTGATTGGGGCATTTAATCCGTTTACATTTAAAGTTATTATTGATAGGTACTTATTTGTCGCCATTCCTATTATTTACACCTGTGTTCCTTCTTCGCTTCCTATTTCTTTTTTTTTTTACAGCAGACCCTTTAGCATTTCTTGCATTGCTGGTTTGGTGGTAATAAATTCCCTTAGTCCTTTTTTGTCTGTGAAGCTCCTGATTTCACCTTCAATTTTGATTGACAGCCTTGCTGGGTAGAGTATTCTTGGATTCAGACCCTTCCTTTGCATGACTTTGTATATTTCATTCCATTCCCTTCTGGCCTGATGAGTTTCTGTTGAGAAATCAGTTGCTAGTCTGATGGGGGTTCCTTTGTATGTAACTTTCTGTCTCTCTCTGGCCGCTTTTAAGATTCTTACTTTGTCGTTGGTGTTTGCCAATTTAATTATAATGTGCCTTGGCGTCGGTCTTTTGGGGTTCATTTTGCTTGGGACTCTGTGAGCTTCTTGGATTTGTGTGGGTTTTTTCTTCTCTATATCAGGGAAATTTTCTGTCATTATTTCTTCAAATAGGTTTTCTATTCCTTGCTCAGCTTCCTTTCCTTCTGGAACCCCTATTATGCCGATGTTGTTTTGTTTCGTGTTGTCCCAAAGTTCCCTTAGGCTCTCCTCCTGCCTTTTAATTTTTTTTTCTAGAAGTTGCTCTACTTGGGTATTTTTCCCCATCTTGTCTTCTAGCTCACTGATGCGGTCCTCTGCTTCTTCTAGTCTACTCTTGATGCTTTCTATTGAGTTCTTTACAGCAGCGATGTCATTTTTCATTTCTTCTTGGTTCTTCTTCATTTCCTCTTGGTTCTTGCTCATATTGTCGAATTTGTCTTCCATTCTTTTCACCCACCTTATGACCATTTCTCTGAATTCTTTCTCTGGAAGGTTGCTTGCTTCCATTTCGTTTACTTCCTTTTCTGGTGATGCCTGCTTTTCTTTCATATGCGGGCTGTGTCTTTGTCTCCCCATGGTCTCTCTTCTCTGGGTGTCTGGTTATGTAGTTCTCTCTCTCCTGCGTCGATTTAAAGGCACAAAATACAGCACTACCAGGTACAACACACAAGGCACTGAACAGAAATGTTTTCACAATATTAATAACCTCCAATAAAGGTGACCACCAGAGAAAGGCAAATTAGGGGATAGTAGAGAAAGAAGAAGAGGAAAAAGAAAGAAAGAAGAAGAAAAAAAAAGGGGTGTCAAAATGAAATTGGGAAAAGGGAAAAAACGAAGAAAAAAAGTAAGAGAGACAAGAAAGAGACTAAGAGAGAAAGGGAAACAGACTATATATATTGGGGATAAAACTCCAATAGAACAATCACTTATCCCAGCAAATGCCAGCAACAAGTACCTGGGGATTAATACAAACTACAACACCAACTAATATTGAGTGAGGCAAGGGAAAACAGAAGCACTAAACAAACAAAAAAATAAACAAAAGAAGAATAAGCAAAACAATCTCACAAAAAAGCATAAAAATTCGATATAATCTACATTCAAGCGAACAACAACAAAAGGACAGAGAGAAAAACAATTTTTTGTGTAGTTAAGACAGCGAAGAGAGAGGTGTGTATGGACTTGGAGCAGGGGATTGGAGATTAGATATATAAGTAGGGTGAATTTTTAAAAGGGGGTAAACAGAAAGAATAGGGAAAATCTAAAGCAGGAAAGGGGTAAGATAAACAGGACACTGAAAAGGGAAAAGTGAGGAAGAGAGTGATGGCATAAAGGTAGATTTGAGATAGAGTAAAATGATGCTAAAGGAAAGATAAAAATAGAATGTAGAACATTAATCCCAAAACAAAATGAAGAGAAAATAAAATGACACTTAAAAAAAAAAGATAAAATAGCAGTAGTAATAATACAGATTGAAAATAAAAATGTAATAATTAAAAAGGTAAAATCAAGTGAGGAAAAAAAATTAGTTTCTTGAGTAAAAGATGCAAAAAATGAAAATAAAAAAATAAAAAATAAAAATAAAATGTGGAGTAGTGAAGGTCATTCACTTCCTCTGTTGTTCTGTTTGGCACGTCTGTTTCTCAGTCCGGACAGTATTGCAGTTCCCTGCGTTCCACTGCTCTTCAGTGATGTAAGCCAGTCCTGATTTTAAGCAGGCGGTGTGTCTTAATTCGTATTCCTTTATTTTTGATTACACAAGAGTCAATTTGTGATTCAGCCCCTGGGTGGCAGTGTTTCTGGATTGACTTCCGGGTTTATCTATGGCCTCCCTAGGGAATGTTAGAGCCTTCTTTCCCTGTGGCACTCACTACCGGTTTGTGGGAGTGGGCTGCCTCAGAGCTGGCTCTCCGATGGTCACTCCCCGCTTGGATTCCCAGGTTCCAGAAAAACAACTTTCCCCTGCAGTCTCCCAGGGTGTCCCCAACTGGGTGAACCTATGAATTGGGCTTAGTAATCAGAAGCAAGAATTTCAAGAGGAAAAAGCCCAAGTGTGCGCACTCCGTGGCTGCGCGTAAGACTAGCACACCCTTGAAATTCTTAGGGTGTCCCTGCACTTCAGATCAAAATGGGTTGCTTTTTTGAGAGCCCTTCTGTTAGCAGCTCTGAGGACCCCCTTCCACATTCACAGATCACGCCAGCCCCAGCAGCCACGGATTTTTCTAGGCACAGACTTCCCTGGTCCTCCAGCTCCCGCAAAACACGCGTTCCTCTCTCACGCTGGGACCAGAGACCTCACCTTATCCTAGGCGAAATCTGACCTTTCCGTGGTGGAGTGTAGAGCTCCTCTGAACCTGTGTGTTTGCGCCAATTGGGGAGCTTTGTTCTGGGGCTCACAGCTGTTCCGTGGGTGCCGCAGTTGTGGATTCTCAGGCTTCCGATAAGCTCCACTTTTGGTTCCAGATGGCGGCGACTCCGAGTCCAAGCACGCAGCTCCGGGAGGGGACCCAACCGCAGTGGGAGCTGCCAGGTCAGGGGAACCCCGTCTAGCAGTCTCCCACCTTCTTCTGGAGTTCAGCTTTCCCCCAACTTGCCAACAAACACTCCTAGTGCGACCCTCAGCTGTTCTTTCTTTCTGCTCCGGGACAAGGCTCGGAACACGTCTGTCTATTCCGCCGCCATTTTTTTCTATCTCCCTCTGATTATATTTCTTTTATCTTTTATTCTGTTTATGTGGTGTATCACCCTTTTTTATTATTTTAAATAAATCTTTATTGTTCAGATTATTACAGGTGTTCCTCTTTTTTTCTCCCCATAGCTCCCCTCCACCTGATTCCCCACCCCACCCCATGCCCTTAGCCCCCACCACTGTCTTCATCCATAGGTGTAAGATTTTTGTCCAATCTCTTCCTGCACCCCTCACACCCCCTTCCCCCTGAGAATTGTCAGTCTACTCCCTTTCTATGTCCCTGATTCTATTATAATCACCAGTCCATTCTGTTCTGCAGATTTTTTATTCACTTGATTTTTAGATTCACTTGTTGGTTGGTATGTATTTGATGTCATTTTGTTGTTCATAATTTTTATCTTTACTTTTTTCTTCTTCTTCCTCTTCTTAAAGAATACCCTTCAACATTTCATGTAATCCTGGTTTGGTGGTGATGAACTCCTTTAGCTTTTTCTTGTCTGTGAAGCTCTTTATCTGACCTTCAACTCTGAATGATAGCTTTGCTGGGTAGAGTAATCTTGGTTGTAGGTTCTTGCTGTTCATCACTTTGAATATTTCTTGCCACTCCCTTCTGGCCTGCATAGTTTCTCTTGAGAAATCAGGTGACAGTCGTATGGGTGCTCCCTTGTAGGTAACTAACTGTTTTTCTCTTGCTGCTTTCAAGATTCTCTCTTTGTCTTTTGCCCTTGGCATTTTAATTATGATGTGTCTTGGTGTGGTCCTCTTTGGATTCCTCTTGTATGGGGTTCTGTGCGCTTCCTGAACTTGTAAGTCTATTTCTTTCACCAGGTAGGGAAAGTTTTCTGTCATTATTTCTTCAAATAGGTTTTCAGTATCTTGCTCTCTCTCTTCTTCTGGCACCCCCATAATTCAGATGTTGGTACGCTTGAAGTTGTCCCAGAGGCTCCTTACACTATCTTCATATTTTTGGATTTTTTTTTCTTTTTGTTTTTCTGGTTGGGTGTTTTTTGTTTTCTCATATTTCAGATCTTTGGTTTGATTCTTGGGGTACGTTGCTCTACAGTGGAGTTTCTGTATATTCTTTATTTTAGACAGTGTATGCTTAATTTATGACTGGTCCTTTTCCATTTTTTTGGCATTCTCATTAAGATCCTTAAAGGTCTCCCTAAGTTCCTCAGCGGTTTTTAGAAGATTCTTGAGTAACCTTATAAATGTGGTTCTGAACTCTATGTCATCCAGTAGTTTGCTTTCCTCCATTTCTTTCATTCGTGACATGTTTCTTTGTCTCCGCATTTTGCTACTTCCCTGTGTTGATGGAGTGGCTTTGTGTGGTAGGTGACTTATAGGGCCCAGTAGCCAGCCTCCCCAATCACCTGAGGTGGACGCCTTTGGTACACCCCTTTGTGGGCTGAGTGCAAAGTCTTGTTGTAGTTAAGCCTTGATTGCTGTTGGTACACTGGGAGGAATTGACCTCCAGACCAATTGGCTGTGAGGACCTGCTGTGTCTATAATGGAAGAACTGCTGCACTGGAGACACGCTTATGGTGCAGGACTTGTTTCAGTGGGGCTTTGGTGCTCACTGAGTCTGCCTCTTGAATGTGTCGTGTCACTTATGGATGTGAAGAGTTGAAATCTGGTGTCTCACACTGACCACTAGGTACACTGTCTTCTGGATCTCCAATAGGGTGCAGGTCAGCTACTTTCTGAGGCCACCCAGCAGGAGCTACAGCGAGAAGTACAGTTTTCTCCTCTTTGCTTGAGGTTTGGAGGTTTTGGAGCTGTCTGACCCAGGCTGCAAGTTTGCTAGGTTAAGCTGCAATAAGGCAGGCCACTCATATGCTAAAGCCGCTGCTTGGAGCTTGGGTGGGTTTGTAGATTGTGCGGGGCAGGGTCTCAGGGCGTGACTAGGCTAGGGCGTGGCAAACAGCGATGGCTGCCAGTAAGCCGGCTCTGTGTCTCCTACCACGTCCCCGTGTCCGGGGCCCCAGCACAGTAAACAATTATTCCTGCGCGCAGCCCTGCAAGCAAGCCACCCTCACTTTCCGACCCCACGGCAGACAGTCCAGCTTCTCCCCGTAGGAGTTTGGGTCCCCCACGTCTCCCCAGAAACTGGAGTTTGGAGTAATCAGGAGCTTGTCTCCCTTTGGGTTGAAAAAAGCAGCGCTCCCAGTCACGCATCGCCAGCCCGATTTGCACGCCTCCGTACCTTAGCTTTTCAGCACTTGTGCACATCTCAATGCTCTTTTCTCTTTCCTTCTAGTTGTAGAACTTCCACTCAGCCAGCTTTCCCGTGGTTCTGGGTGACAGACCTTTAGTCTTTTAGTTGTAGTTTTGAAATTGTTGTGCGAGGCAGCAGTTTAGGTGTTTACCTACGCTGCCATCTTGGATCCTCCTCACCCTTTTTTATTTGTATTTTGAAACATTTTTGCATCTGGCATAAATCCTACTTGGTCATTGTTTATGATTCCTTTAATGTGCTGTTGAATTTTGTTTATTAATATTTTGTTGAAAATTTTTGCATCTGTATTCAATAGGCATATTGCTATATAGTTTTCTTTTGTTCTTATCTGGCTTTAGTATCAGGGTAGTGCTAGCCTTATAAAATTAGTTTGGGAATGCCTCTCCTTTTCAACTTTTTGGAAAAATTTGAGAAGGATTGGTGTTAATTTTTCTTTAAGTGTATTGTAGAAGTCACCAATGAAGCCAACTGGTCTTGAGCATTTCTGTGTTGAGAAGTCTTTGATTACTGATTCAGTCTCCTTATTCATTATTGGTTTGTTTATCTTTCTTCATCATTCAGTCTTTGCAGATTACATGTTTTTATGAGTTATGCAATTTTTAGGTTGTCCAATTTTTGGCATATAATTTTTCATATAATGTTATATTTTACATTAATATATCAGTAGTAATGTCTACTATTTCATTTCTGATTTTATTTATTTAAGTTCTCTTTTTTATTTCCTGATAAGTCCAGCTAAATGTTTGTCTATCTTTTCAAAACCTAAGCTCCTTATTTCCTTAATATTTTTTTAATTTTTTTAGTCTCTATTTTATTTATTTCCACTCAGATCATTGTTATTTACTTCCATTTAGTAATTTTAAACTTAGTTTTGTTTTTAAATAGTCCTGTGACGTGTCTAGAAAGATTATTTATTTAAGATTTTACTTTTTTCTTAATGTAGGCATATATTTCTAAAACTTCCCATTTAAACTATTTTTCTTGCATATAAGTTTTTGGTATGTTTTGCTTCCACTTTCATTTGTATCGATATGTTTTTATTTCACTTTTGTTATTATTCTTTGATTTCCTAGTTATTTTCAGAAGCATGTTATTTAATATAGATATAGATATAGATATATAGATATAAATATAGATATAGATATAGATATAGATATAGATATAGATATAGATATATACTGAGTGGCCAGATTATTATGACCTCCTGATGTTTGTAGGCAAATTAGCTGTACACTGAATCATATGGGATATGGAAGCCGAAGGCCTCTTCAAACACCTTTGCTGTCTGCAGTTACCAAGATAAAACATCTCCAATGCACACAGGAACACAGGGATTGGACAGTCGAGCATTGGAAAAAAGTCATGTGGTCTGATGAATCACGTTTCCAGTTGCATCATGCAGATGGCAGAGCGAGAATTTCATGGAAACAGCATGAAAGCATGCACCCCACATGCATGAGTACAACCCTTCAAGCTGGTGGGGGCAGTTTTATGGTTTGGGGCATGTTTTCCTGGCATGATTTGGGCCCTTTAATTCGTGTGGAACAACCTCTGAATAGCACAACATACCTAAGTATCATTGCTGATCAAGTTCATCCTATCATGTTGATGGAGTATCCCAATGGAGATGGCTTCTTTTGACAAGACAATGTGCCATGCCACGGTGCTTGTATTGTGGAGGAGTGGTTTCAAGAACATGAGGGAGACTTTACCTTGCTTAGGTGGCCCCCACAATCACCAGACCTCAATCCAATTGAGCATTTGTGGGACGAAGTTAAAAGAGCCATCAGGCAGCTGGTTCCACAACCATCAAATCTCACAGAACTGGACAGTGCTATTCATCAAGCATGGTGTCAGATTCCTCTCACCACCTTTCAACATCACATGGAGTCAATGCCAAGGAGAATCACCGCAATATTGAAGGCAAAAGGTGGCCCAATGAAGTACTGATGGGGTGGTCATAATAATCTGGGCACTCAGTGTATATATATATACTAGTGGCCTGGTGCACGAAATTCATACATGGAGGGGGTGGTTCCCTCAGCCTAGGCTGCACCCTCTCCAATAGGGGACCCCTTGGGGGCTGTCCGACTGTCGGTTTAGGACTGATCGGGATCGGGCCTAAACCGGCAGTCGGACATCCCTCTCGCAATCTGGGACCGCTGGCTCCTAACTGCTCACCTGCCTGCCTGCCTGATCTCCCCTAACTGCCTCTGCCTGCCTGATCACCCCTAACTTCCCTCCCTTGCCGGCCTGATCTCACCCCCAACTGCCTTCCTCTGCTGGCCAATTTGGTTCTAATTGGTTAGTTTCTATGCCCGTTAGTTTCAAAAGCTCCACCTCCTAGGCAGCTATTGGCTCCTCACAGTTGACCCAGATTTGGTTCTGATTGGCCAGTTTCTATGCTAGTCAGTGTCTCTGGGCTTATCAACAGGGCCTGATCAGAAAGGCAGGGTTGATCAGCAGCTCTGGTGGAGGCTCAAAGAGAAATGGAGGCAGAGCTGCTGGCCAGGCTCAGAGGGAAAGAGAGAGGCAAGTGCTGGTCAAAAGCTGCCTCAGACGCTACAGATCAGCCCTTGCTTCTCTCTTCTGGTCTCTTTCTGGGCCTGTTTCAAAGCCCTCTCAGCAGTCACTGCTGGGTCACCAAGCCTACAGCCTCAGTAGTCAGCGCTGGGTCCCCATGGCAACCCAGCGATGACTTCCGGATGGTCAGCCTTTGGTTGTGATCAGTCATTAAACCCTGGCTCTTTATTATAGAGATGTGTGTGTGTGTATACATATATTCATGAATATTCTGGTTTTCTTTTAAATTAATTTTTTAGTTTTATAGCATTGTAGTTAGAAAAGATGCTTTATATGATCTCAATTTTCTTAACTTTCTTCACTTATTTTGTTGCCTAAGATTTGAAGTATCCCAGAGAATGTTCCAAATGCCCTTGAATAGAATGTGTTTTCTACTGCTTATGGATGTAATGTCTGTTAGTTCCTTTTATTTTAATGAGTAGTTTATGTGCACTGTCTCATTATTTACTTTGACAGAACTAAAGGCCCGGTGCACAAAATTTGGGGAGTGTCCCTCAGCCCAGCCTACACCCTCTCCAATCTGGGACCCCACGAGGGATGTCTGACTGCCCATTTAGGCCCGATCCCGATCGGGCCTAAACAGGCAGTCGGACATCTGTCTCACAATCCACGACTGCTGGCTCCCAACTGCTCGCCTGCCTGCCTTCCTGATTGACCTTAACCACTTCTGCCTGCCAGCCTGATCACCCCCTAACCACTCCCCTGCCAGCCTGATTGATGCCTAACTGCCTCCCTGCCAGCCTGTTTGCCCCTAACTGCCCTCCCCTGCAGGCCTGGTTCCCCCCAACTGTTCTCCCCTGAAGGCCTGGGTCCCTCTCAACTGCCTTTCCCTACAGGCCTTGTCGCCCCCAACTGCCCTCCTCTGCCGGCTTGGTCACCCCTAACTGCCCTCCCTTGCAGGCCTGGTCACTCCCAACTGCCCTCCCCTGCTGGCCATCTTGTGGTGGCCATCTTGTATCCACATGGGGGCAGGATCTTTGACCACATGGGGCAGCCATCTTGTGTGTTGGAGTGATGGTCAATCTGCATATTACTCTTTTATTAGATAGGATGGAGGCCTGGTGCACAGGTGGGGGACAGCTGGTTTGCCCTGAAGGGTGTCCGGGATCAGGGTGGGGGTCCCCTTGGGGCATGAGGCGGCCTGGGTGAGGGGCCTGTGGTGGTTTGCAGGTTGGCCACACCCCCCAGCTACCCAAGCAGAGGCCCTGGTATCTGGGATTTATTTATCTTCTATAATTGAAAGTTTCTAGCCTTGAGTGGAGCCAAGCCTCCTGCTCGCTCCATGGCCGCAGCCATTTTTGTTGGGATTTTTTATCTTCTATAATTGAAACTTTGTAGCCATGAGTGGAGGCCGAGGCCCACCAGGGTATGAGGAAAGCTTGGCTTCCTCCATTGCCAGGGAAACCCAAGCCACCTGCTGGCTCCGTTGCTGCAGCCATCTTGGTTGGGTTAATTTGCATACTAGCTCCTGATTGACTGGTGGGCTTGGCTTTTGGTTGTAGCAGAGTGATGGTTAATTTGCATATTACTCTTTTATTAGATAAGATGATCTATCCATTGTTGAAAGTCAAGTGGGTATTGAAGACCCCTGCTATTATTGCATTGCTGCCTATTTCTCCCTTCAGGTCTACTAATATGTTATGTATTTAGGTGCTCCAATATTGGGTACATAAATATTTCCAATTGTTATATCCTCTTAATGAATTGAGACCATTTTATTATATAATAAACTTTTTTCTCTTTTAAATAAATTTAATTTAAATATTAATATAAAACATAATTAAACATAAAATAATAAACCCGATATATATTAACATAAATAAGTTTTGAAAAATAAAATTAAGTTTTTTCCAAACCAAATTAAAATTACTGAGAACTATGGCTTTGTTTTACAGCATTTGCAACTTTTTTAATGTTTTATCTCTAGAAAATAGCTTTTAATGAAGTCACTCTATTCTTAAGGTTTGACTCTTGAAAACTTTCAAGTCCTTCTTGTCCCTCATTCCCTCTTATTCTACATCTGGGCCAGATGGTAAGAAAGCATACACATTAAGCCCTTGACACCAGTGGGAAGTTCAAAGCATGCAAGTCTTGGTACAGCCATCCCCTAAACAAAATCAAATCCAAGCCCATTCTTTTTATTTTTTAAGCCATTTTAGGATCTGTTAGAGAACCCTCCCCACTGTCCTCAGGAAACCTTATTATGTGAGTAATAAATCTTGGCATAGTATTTTGGTGTATGTGTGGCAATATTCTAACCAAATTGTGGGTGAAGAGTCTATCCCAGCACTTTTGTTTGACCATAACAGAGCTGAATTCTGCATTTAGTCTTTTGTGATCTCTTATTTCAGTTGAAATAGTTGGAGAAAATCCAGCATGTCACAGACATGTAATTTGAAAAAAGAATATTTTAATAACTTTTCATATAATTATGGATATACCTCTTTGATATTATTCCAAAACTTGATGTTAGCTGCAATAAGATAGTAGCAATGTGCCCTGGCTGGTTTGGCTCAGTGGATAGAGTGTCAGCCTGGGGACTGTAGGGTCCCAGGTTCAATTCCAGTCAAGGGCACATGCCCGGTTTGAGGGCTCAGTGCGGGGCATGCAGGAGGTAGCCAATCAATAAGTCCCTCTCAACATTGATGTTTCTCACTCTCTCCCTCTACTTTTCTCTCTGAAATAAATAAAAATATTTAAAAAAAGATAGTAGCAATGTGGAATATAAAGCCATGTTAATGTATTTGACATTTGTAAAATGTTTATTCACTAAGTTACACAAATCACTAAATATTGATACATTTTATTATATAATATCCAAAAACCATAATCCTTAACTTCAATATCCTTGTCATAACAACACTTTTAATTACTGGGACCTTGCCAAGTTCACAGTGCCAGATGGAAAAATTTTAAACTACTAATTTTTCCTTGAAAGATCAAATTTTATTATTGGAAAAAAATAATGTCAGTTTCTTTTACATTGAAGTAGCTGTCTTGCTTTCTTAATTTAAAAGACAATATCCACTAACTACTCAAAACTAAATAACTATATTTTGTATATTAGTCATTATTTAAAATAAAAAAATGTGTTTTATTAAAAAAAATAAGTAGCAGATTGTACCTCAACAACCAGAAAATGGTCATACTTCAGTATATAGCAAACATGCTTTATGTGTACATGACATTTTATCACAGAATCACTACAAATTTGTGTAAAGAATTAAAATTTAATAAAATATTATTATCCTATCTAATAAAAGAGTAATATGCAAATTAACCATCACTCCGCTACACCCACAAGCCACGCCCACCAGCCAATCAGGAGTGAATATGCAAATAAACCCAACCAAGATGGCTACGGCCACAGAGAGCAGGAGGGAGGCTTGGGTTTCCCCGGTAATGGAGGAAGCCAAGCTTTCCACCTGCCCTTGCCGGCCTAGGCCTCCACTCAAGGCTACAAAATTTCAATGATAGAAGATACATAAATCCAAACAGAAATGGTAGCAGCCACGGAGCTGGAAAGAGCAGGAGGCTAGGGTTGCCCACGGCGATGGAGGAAGCCAAGCTTTCTGCACACCCTGGCCAGCCCAGGCCTCCACTTAAGGCTACAAAGTTTCAATTATAGAAGATACATAAATCCCCCCCAAAATGGCTGCCGCCACGGAGCAAGCAGAAAGCGTGGCTCCGCTCCAGGCTACAAAGTTTCAATTGTAGAAGATAAATAAACCCCAGATACCAGGGCCTCTTCTTGGGTTGCCAGGGGGTGAGGCCGGCCTGCAAACCACCACAAGCCCCTCGACTAGGCCACCTCACGCCCCAAGGGAACCCCCATCCTGATCCGGGACACCCTCCAGGGCAAACCAGCTGGCCCCCACCTGTGCACCAGGTCTCCATCCTATCTAATAAAAGAGTAATATGCAGATTGACCATCACTCCAACACACAAGATGGCTGCACCCATGTGGTCAAAGATACTGCCCCCATGTGGATACAAGATGGCCACCACAAGATGGCCAGCAGGGGAGGGCAGTTGGGGGTGACCAGGTCTGCAGGGAAAGGCAGTTGGGAGGGACCCAGGCCTGCAGGGGAGAGCAGTTAGGGGTGACCAGGCCTGCAGGGGAGGGAAGTTGGGGGGGACCAGGCCTGCAGGGGAGGGCAGTTAGGGGTGACCAGTCCTGCAGGGGAGAGCAGTTAGGGGCAAACAGGCTGGCGGGGGAGCAGTTAGGCATCAATCAAGCTGGCAGGGGAGTGGTTAGGGGGTGATCAGGCTGGCAGTCAGAAGTGGTTAGGGGCAATCAGGCAGGCAGGCAGGCGAGCAGTTGGGAGCCAGCAATCCTGGATTGTGAGATGGATGTCTGACTGCCCGTCGGATATCCCTCAAGGGGTCCCAGATTGGAGAGGGTGCAGTCTAGGCTGAGGGACACCCTCCTCCCCTGTGCACAAATTTCGTGCACCGGGCCTCTAGTATTTATTATTTTATCAAGAATATTTTTATGTGAAACTGGCTTTACTTTTTTTACTTGCACGTGTGTGAAAATGAAGAATACAATGATTTGGTGACACTGCTTTGATTTTTGCTAAGGTGCCAGAACATTTAATCCTCATTGCCTTTGCACAATCTGTGAAAAGTTGCACACAGTTAAAAACAGTCAGATTAAGATTGGTATCTTTATAGAACTAATTTTAATGTAACAAACTACATGAAAGGGTATTAGAAACCCCAAGCTTTGTTGAATCACTCTTTGAGAATCACTTTTGAGGGCTTAGAAAAGGGGACAATCTATGTGAGTTTGTGTAGTTTTGGAGGACTTCATGCAGACGTATGATTTGAGTTGGAGCCATAAAGATTGAGATTTGGACAGGTGGCATGAGCCACGATGACCAGGTATATGGGAGAAACAAGTCATCTGGTATAAAATTTCAGAGTAAAAGAAAAGTGGATATAAATAACCCAAATAGAATGGGATATGGGTATAGAGTCAGGCAATTTGGTAATCTATATATATAAAAGCCTAATATGCAAATAGACCGAACAGTGGAACAACCCAACAACTGGACAACTGAACAACTGGTCGCTATGATGTGTGCTGACCACCAAGGAGCACACACGGAACATGGTGGGCATGAGCCACAGTGGGATGGTAGAGCAGGTAAGCAGGAGTGCCAACCAAGGTAGGGTGCCAGTTGCTGTCATTTGGGTGAGCCTCTGGTGGTTACTGAGAATTATTTGCTCCCGCATGCACTGCAGTCCCACCAGGTGCTCGCACCTGCTTCTGGCACCTGGCGCTGGTCTTGATCGCTTGGTGCTGTCAGCATGTGCAAATTGCGGCTGCTGGCCCCAATTGCCCCTGAGGACTTCTCCACCTTCCTGTTCTCCTGAGAGGTGATTGGGGCAGCAGCCGCCACTTGTACCCATTGATGGTGCTGGCCCCACTTGCTCCCGCTGCTGGCACTGGCCCCAATCACTTTGCACCATCAGCAGGTGTGAGTGGGGCACGTAGGAGTGACGGTGGCAGGAGTGGGGCTGCTGGCAGACAGGGGACTGGGGACCGCAGTGGGAGGGGCTGGGCCTGGGCATGGAGGGTGGGTCGAGACCCACCCCTGTGCCCACTGCAGCCTTGTGGCCCACAGTTCCTTTCAAGGTGCATGAATTTGTGCACTTGGCCCCTAGTGGTCCATATAAAAGAAGACAAGTATCTTTGAATATAAAATGAAATATCAGCAATTAGTGGAAGTCAAATATTCAATAAAATGAATAAAGACAATTAACACTTTTCAAAGATCTTATTATAAATTAAGTGGAAACACAAATATGATTTTGTTAAATAAGAAACATATTTACCGATAGGCAGCAAATCAGCTATACATCCCCACAAACACTACTTTAGCAGTTTCATTTAGTGGCTTTGCTCTTATTTGATTCAATCACTCCTTCAATTTTCTAAGAGTCATGTTCATAAAGAAAAATTTCTGAAACAATTGTTGATTTCTTTTTTCTGCTTCACTTGGGAGTGTTTGTGTTGGTGGCTTCCACATTCTGTATAGGTCAATAAAAGAATCAGTGCTTACTTTCAGCATGGCTAACAGATGGAATGCAGTCAGGACAACCATCCATATCAGCTTTGCCTAGACTGAGTCCTGATTTGGGACAAAAGAAAATTTCAGAAGGTACTAGAAAGCACTAGAAGATACCAATAATATTTGAATACAAGCAACAGTTTTGATAATTTTCTTGGACCAAGTGAAGAAGTTCATATGTGTGTTTCTTAATTAGCTTTGTTTTTGCCTATAAAGTTTTAGAGGCAAGCAAGTTTTGTAAGCACAGTTCATGGAAAAGAGCAATTGCTTTATCTTATTATGGCTGTGTCAAATTAGACTCTTTCCACCCTCATGCAAATTGACAAGTTGATTGAATGAATGAATTGTCTGGTTGTTTTGGTTTCTTAGTGATTATAATTGGTCTCCTTCCCTTTCCATTTTCCATTCCACAATTAAACACACTTAAATATTTCACAGTAAAAAAAATTGCCCCTAAGAAGTTAAGGTTTTATTTAATATTTTAAGATTTTTTCCATTGATTTGGTTTAAACTCCCAGTAGGTTTGAGTTCTTAGAGTGATCTCTAATTTTTTTTTAAAGAAAACGGTCTTTGTGAGTGTGTGTGTGTGTGTGTGTGCACGTGCATGTGTGGTTATAATGTATGCATGTCTTCTCCAAATTCTTTCAGTAATAAAACATTTTAATAAAACATCATTAAATGTATTTCTTAAATAAATGTAAATGAACCAAATGCATAAGATTTTTGAATAGAGATAATGTAATGAACTTATTTTGAGTTATGAAAAAGGTCTGTGATGCTTCAATGTTGAGAGAAATAAACATTATTACAAAAACAAATAAAACAATAAAACCAATTTATTACAAAAGCAGTACTTATTCATTATGAAAATCATGAATCAGACTATACTTAGAATTTCTAACCTATTTTTGGAGGAAGTCGTGCTTTTCAGTAATATTGTGTATTTAAAAGTTTTTTTCCCATTGTAATGGATAGTGTTTTACATATGTCTGTCAGTGTTTATTAAAACCTCAATTCACTATGTCCCAACTAAAATATCATAGTAATCTAGGATTGCCAGATTAAGTAAATAAATATACAGGATTCCCAGCTAAATTAGTGATTTTTTTTTTTTTTTTTAGTTAAGCATGCCTCAAATAGTGTATTGCATTTTAACTTTCAACTCTATAGCTTGAACTTTAATGATATTCCCTCCATTTCAGAAAATGAATGGTGACAATTAAAAATAACAAAAATCTCAAAACAAATGCTTATTAGGGAATCAGTAACACACAAAACAAACACAACAAATACATTCCAGACCTTAGCACACATTTAGCCTACTCTCCCATATTTATCAGTGTCTCTATTGTCAACTGGTGAAAGGCAGATCCTTGTTAAAGTGGAGATGTCCAGAACCCAGAGTGTTTTGTAGTCAGACAGACTTGCCACCAGTTCTCAACTTTTAATTTCTTGTTTGTAATATTTTGTAACATCTTCTTAAAATGATTGCTGTGAAAATTAAATAAAATAACATGGAAAATGTAGGTCATGTATTTATCTGGCTGTTTCTTCAGTGAAGTAAAAGTAGATTAAATTATATTTACCAAACTCTACTGGAGCAAAATCTTGGAACAAGTATATTTTAGACTTTGCTTTCACATTTATTATGAAAAATCTCAAATGTGTCTAAAGGTAGAAAGAATAGTAACAAATAAATTTCATTTATTAATATGTAACTTTAATAATTATGACTATTTTGCCATTCTCATCCTCCTTTTTAACCCCTGAAGAATTCCAAATTATATCCCCCACAAAATAAACTTTTATCCATACTAGGTTCAATATTTATTAGAAACATATTTAAAAATAAGGGTTCAACTCCTTTTCCAAATATTATCTGAAAATTAGAATCACATCTTTGAATATTTGAACCTTGATATTAATTGGTGTATCTTGTAAATTCAATTTCTAAAGGAAGTCAGAATTGAGATATCTAGATTTATAGCACTCCAGACTAGAAATGCAAATATTGTTGCAATATTTTGTTTTATATAATAAAAGCACAAAAAATTAAAAGCAGTATAACAGAAACATAAAACAAATCTCTCAAATGAGAAAATTTTACTTGCCATAGCAATTGTATTTTTGCAACAATACAATGAAATATGTACTTGGAACTAACTGAAGGCTACTATTAGGTATATTTTACACTGAAATCCTTCATTTCTTAAGATGGCTTGAAATCTACATAGTAATAAATGAACTAAGCTCAACTGAAAAAAATTATGTGGGAATATTCTAACAACCTAATTGTTTCATCCTCCCTATCTATGTAAACATTAAAGCTAAATACACAATTGCTGACTCACATAATTATTAAATTAATAATTTCCACATTAAAAGTGAAAAGCCTAAATGAAGAATAGATTATATATGCATATAAGCCTTCCACTGTACTGTGTAAGGACAATTTTAACCAATATTAACACACTGAAAATCTTACACAATCCAGTGGGAATAGAGTGGAAATTGCAAGAGATGCAGCACTGAAAGACCTGGAATACATTCCACCCTTAACTAGCTAGATGGCATGAACAGGGTGCTATACAGTGACTGCTTTCCACTGTAAAGGTGTTATTTACAACATACCGTTTTCACTGCTATTTGCATCTATTTATTTTCCTATGAGCAAAAATTTCGTGACTTTATTGCAATAGCAAAGCTGCCAGGTGATTTAGAGTTGCTGTAGTAACTGTTTCCCACCTAGCAGTGGAATACACAGATGTAAATATGTACACAAGTTGAAGGTATCAATGCCTGAGGGCAGCATAAAAACACACTGCCAATTTCAGCATCTATTCTCAGATTGTATGCAGTTTTACTCAAATAAGCTTGCACTCAAATATTTCCTCTTTCCTCCCTTCTTTCATCTAACCCCATGTGGGGTTGTGCACCCTTCTGACCTCCAGAGGTGAGGTGATAATGGAGAAGGGCAGGGCGAGAAAAAGATTGATGAATATTCTGAATAGACCTAATGGAAAAACAAAGCTTGCTACATTTTATCCTTCCTTGTAAACAATCCCTGAACACAGTGGAGTTAGAGATTTTTCTTTTTAAAATCAATGAATGCTTTGTGCTTTAACTGGAATCTGTTAGCCTCTACATTCAATAGGTTTGCATCACTAACGTGAGCCAAACCATTCCAGTCTGTTAAAATACTGGCATCTGAGCAGAACTTTGCTGGGGTATTCTGTACTTGCAGGTATTATTTAACTGGAAACTGGAAACCAGTCAAAATGGGAACAGACATCTTCTCCACTACTAGTTTCCAGTTTCAAGTTCAATATCTGCAAGTACTAACTACAATCAGTGTTTTATTTAAATATGTAAATTTATTAATTTTACACCAGTGAATTTTAGGAATGGAGCCTTTATGGGACTTATCCTACTTGCCTCTCTACTCTGTTACAAAATTCTCTTCCGAAGCTCCCCCACCCTTTCATCACGGTACTTAGATTTTACTAAGTAATTCATGAATGCAGCTAAAAAAGAGAAGCCTTTAATAGCTAATCTGCATTTTTGTTTCAGCATAAAATGACAGTAACAATTTTGATAAGGTGCACATTTTGCAGCATGGAACAAAGAACAGTACGTTAGTTTTGAACTTTTGTGATCTTGTATTATAGTCTACAACAGATGCTGTATTCAAATAGACTGTCAAAGTGAAGAAGGATTAATAACTGTTGTAGTATATAACCTTTTACATAACTGTAGCCAAAGGAAGGGTACACTTTAAGATCTACTGCCATATTTCATTATAGTAATTATAAATAAAAGACCCTTTCAATTATAGAAAAAAGTTACCAAAAGGAGCAAAAAGAAGTAACTACTTATTTTGTAGATTTGTTTTATAGAATTTATTTTAATATAAGATCTCCATTTTTTCCTGACATGATCAGTAGATGAAGTTAAAAGCAGGCCCAGAGAAGAAAACTATTAAGAATAATTTTGAATTATGAGATGCTGCTTTTCAGAAGACATAATGTTAGATTGTACTGTCTTTTTGTTGGGTTATCACTGATGGGCTGCCTTTTATCTGAAAATCTTTAAAATTCCTACATATATAGTTCTTTTCATGGGCCACAGGGTCATATGTAGGTGACCACAGAACCAATATTGGTATTTTCCAGACAAAGAAACTGAGTCACAGAGTGGTTTAGGGACAGCCCCAAGATGACTACTTAGTCTGTGGTTCTATTCTGTATTTTCATAGAGGAATTAAAGAAGAAATCAATTTTGTTTTTGTTCAACAAAATAGATCCAGAGACATACTAGTAGAAGCATGGAACAGACTGTCAAGTCTCAGAGGGAAGGCTGGTGGGAAGAGATCAACCAAAGAACTTGTATGCATATATGCACAACCCTTGGACACAGACAATAGGGTGGTGGAGGCCTGGGGCTGGGGACAGGGGTGGACTATAAGGGAGAAAAAGGGGGATATATGTAATATTTTCAACAATAAAGATTTAAAAAAAGAAGAAACCCAGACCTTCAGACTCCTGTTTTAAACATTATTTCTTTTACCTTGGTAACTACAGCCCTATCAGAGGAATTATAAAATAAATTCCACCTCAATGCTGCTAAGAATTTTTGCGCAATAAAATCCAGAGAGATCTCTTTTGATATCAGAGACCACTAGTTTTGTAATTAAGTTTAGCAAAGGTAAAGAGGCTGCCTATTCATTTCAAACTTTTCAAACTTTCAGCAGCATGGCTGTTAGACATTATAAGTATCTTAAACCAGTGGTTGGCAAACTCATTAGTCAACAGAGCGGCAAACCGCGGCTCACGAGCCGGAGCCGCATGTGGCTCGCGAGCCGCAGTTTGCCGACCACTGTAACCATGTGGGAGTCAGAAAGCTCCCTTAAGATACTTAGGCCTAAAGAAATCCAGTGATAGGAGAATAGCCTAATATGGACTTTAGGACCACCTTATGGAAAGGTTAGAGAATTTAGAGATAGGATACTTAAACTCCAGACCCTACCCTATGCGCCTTTGATCAATTTCTTTACTTTTCAAGGCCTGTTTTCCAGTCTTTAATAGGAGGTAGTTAGACTAGAATTAGTGACTCTGTGAAAGTGAAGCAGGGGTGGTCACAAAAATAAGTTTCAAATACTGATGAAAACACAGGACCCTCTCACTAGAAAATGGCAAATAGTCATAGAGCCACATAAATTTTGAGATTTGTGACCCCTTAAAATCTCACACATAGACTCCAGTTCAAGAGCCTTGCAGTAAACACTCTTGGCACTAACAAAATTTGATTCTTTTTTTTTCTAATTTAATTATATGTGATTCATTTATGCAGACTACATACTAATAAAGATAACTACCCAGTTAAAATATGTGGAACCTGGGACAGGCAGGACTATTTTTCAGGATTAGCTGCCCTATTTGCTGGTCTCACATTTTCATGTTCAGGCTAGGGACTTCAAGCCTTTGAAGAACCTGTAAACATTCTCAGAACCTGAAATATATGCAGTGGCTTTAAAATATGCAAAGAAAATGTTAATATAAAAATTTAACCACATATTTAAATTTCTAGATATTATAACTCATTAACTAGTTAACTGTTACTCAATTTTTAAATAATTATACATAAATACAATAAAGGTTAAATCACAACATATTTTTCTTACCAAACACGTTTTTCTTGTACAGCTTACTCAATTCAGTAATAATAAAATTATTTAGACTTTTAAATCAAAATTATGTTTAATAAACAATTGATATATTTTAATATTTTGTCATATGATGTGGGATAGGGCTTCCAAATCTAAGCGTATCTAAGGCCTAAAAAGGCCTCAGAACATTTCAGGTTCAACACCTCCCCTTCAGCTTTCTGTAAGGAAGTAGCTTTTTATATCAGGGCCCTAATATTCACATATACCAGGACACTAAACCTGAGAACTTTATTTTCAATGAGAAAGTAGAAAGCAGTTGAAGGAGCAGGGAAACCTTGAATGTTAGGCTCCTACCCTGAAATTGGGACAGGAGAGAGCGAATTGAATGTAAGTGGAGAGAGGAGAGAAAACAGGAAACGTTTTGTTTTAGAATTTCAATGTTGGCTGAAGTAGTCTCTGTGTGTGTGTGTGTGTTTTTTCAAAGGACTTGGGTGTGTGCATGTATTTTTAACTCTTTACTATAAAATCTTCTAAGTATGAAGAAAGAATTATATAATGAACTTCATGTACTCATTTGGTAAGATTTATGAGCTTTAATATTTTCCCATATTTGTTTTATCTATTTTTATGAATTATTTTACAGATAATTTTAGATATCATGATATTTTACCCATACCTTTACTCATATGATTCCCTGGATATTAAGGGTAAGTTTGTATATCATAAGAAGTATCATTTTATACTTATTAATGAATAATAATTCCTTGATGTAATTTAATTTTTACTCTATATTCAAATCCCCCTACTGTCCACAAAATGTCTTGTATAACTTACTCAAATCAGTATCTGACCAAACATCATAAATAATTTTTCTAACCTTATATATCCCCTATTTTTTTCTTTACGAACTTAAGCTGTTAAAGCGATGGGGACTGTAGTTATACAGCATGTTTGATCTTCTTACTTTAGTTACTTCCTTTCTTGTGGTATTTAATTCATTTCTCACATCCTTTTATTTCTTGTAAAATTAAAGTTAGGTATAAAGGCTGAATAACATCTTTTAGCAAATATGTTGCATGGGTGTTGTTACATATTTCATATTGCCTTTTTTCAAAAGGCATATACTGTCTGGTTGTTCAACTATTAGTGATGGTAAGTGATTGTTGGTTACTGGTAACAACTTGGTCCCTCCATTTTAAAGTTTTATTTTCTCTCTTGCAACTAGCAAGTGGAATGAAACTTTTGGCCCTGTAGTTTTTGAAGGATGAGAAGGGGTAAGGAGAAGACGTGCATGAGAAGAACCCTGAAATGTGGTTTATTGTCTTATTAATTCTTTTCAAATGGTATTTTTCACTTTTGGTGCTTAAGATTGTTCTCTCTCCTTTCTTATATCCTTGCTTTCTATATGAAATATTGACAAGTTGCCACTGATTGTATTATTTTAGAAATAAACTTATAAAAAAATGTAAATAGTTGCTTTTAACTATTATAATAAACAATAGGAAATTACCTAAAAATCCATTCATTCTGGCAACTGTTTTAATAGAATACAGTGGTTTTCAAGACTAGGATCTAGAACAGAAATATTTTGGGAAAAAAATTTAAAATAAGTTTTTGTTTATCTCTTTATTTCACAGTATACTACTAACCTCTATGAATGCTTATACATGTTTTTTCCATCTCATTTGCAGCAAAGCACTTTGTAGATTACAATAATGTCTTATCTGTCATTATATTTATATTATTTGTGCTGATTTTACTGACCTATTAAGAATTGCTAAAACCGTAGATCTGCCTAGTTTGGGTCTGTCTTCAGTGAATTGAGGTGCCTGACTAATTGAGTAATCACAACCAGTTGCTATATTTAGTAGGAAATAATTTTATTTTTATAACAATCATCTGTAAAATTTTCACAAAAATTGCTTTTGAGGAATTATTTTTAATGACTGATTTTTATAAACTCTCCTGCTTGACTGAAGAATTTGAATGCAGAAACAAAATAATCTGAAATTGCCTCAGGGAGTGAGGTCAGGTGAAGGTTAATCAAAGGAAGTGACAGTGAAATGACATTCATGGCTTTTGGTAAATTTTTAATCATTACAAACACACCCTGGAGCTTGTGCATGTGGGCATGTGTGTTCATACACATGGTATTAAAACTCCTTAGATATAATTTTATAAAATTAGATGACTTTTTAATTTTATTCTTATGATTTGGCTTTTTGCCTGTGTTTGTGATTCAAACTAGAAGTTTTTAATTTGAATAATAAGATACATTAAAGTAGCTATAATGTCAGAGGTATTCAAATTATTATTTTTTGGCTTGGAATAAAATTAATTTTAAGACACCATTGAAATAGATTATTTTACATATTTAGAATTTGTAGGGGGCATTAAAGGAAAAACATGAGGAATTATTAGAAACAAATATTTTGGTCCAAAAACTCTGCAAATAGACAGTGACTGTTTCTATACATACTAAACTGGAAATTGAGGTTATGAGCAGAAATGTCCTTTATTATGAGGCAGCTAATACATATGAATGTTCAGTTTTCTTTTTTTTCAATTTCAATTTATCTTTCTTCTTCTATTGAATTTATTGGGTGACATTGGAAGAATCTTTAATTAAAAACACAATTTCTTGTTAGGAAATTTTTCAAGTAGAGTGTTATGTATGTTCTCAAATAGTAGTGTAGTGTTCAAAAATACCTGACTAAATATTAATTCATTCCTTTTGCTGTTTTCACTCTACTTTTCTAGATAAAAGTAAAAATCAAGTGAATAAAAAATGTTTTAAGATTGATAGGCATGTTGAATCTATTCAGCTTCTTCAACAATCACTTTGGTACTATCTTGATTTAACAGGATGGAATTCACTATCAGTGACTTTATTACTGCCTGAGACAACTGCCTCAAACTAAAACATAATTTTTTCTTTTCATTATATATTATTAATGTTACTTAGAGATTTTGTGGTTGTGGGGCAGGGATTTATTTGTTTTCTGATTTCCTCCAAGTATATTGCCCCAAAAGAAGAAAATGAAGAAACTAAAGTTTCACTTTATTCATAATTACTAATATGAAATTTGGGAGAAAACAAATATTTTCCTACTCTCTTAAAGTGTTAGATTGACCCAGTTATCATATTAATTTTCTAATAAGATACTCTAGAGATTTATTTCTTTTATTAACATGGATAATTGTAGTGCTATATATCTGAGCACACATTGGAGGACCTTTACAAACTTAAATCAGAATGGATAAGCAGGAACTTGTACTGAACAGGAAGCCTTTCATGTGAAGCAAAACTGATGAAGTTTGCACTTTGTTGGGTCTATAAAATTATGGAAATAAAAACAAGTTGTCTGTGCTGCTATAACTTTGCCTAGATTCTTTCTCCCAAAAATCTCTGTGTGTGTGTGTGTGTGTGTGTTTTCTTTTGAATTTTCCTCCTTTTGGCAGAAAATGAAGTTGGTAAGATGTACAGAATTGAAATGACTAGTATATTTTAACATTTCTAGAATCTGTATTTTCCTCACATAAAACTTTTGTGTATGTCGCAAGGAAGACACTGCTAAAAGTGGAGTGTTTTGACAAAAGGGATTTTTAAAAATGGGGGGGGGGTGCCAAAAGAATTGGGTGTTTATTTGTTAACTTAATTAAAAAGTCTATCAATTTAGTAACAAAAATTCAAACATACAACCTTGGAAAAACTGTTCAGCTGTCAGTTCTGCTCCCAGCATGGCTTTGTAACTGATTTTTCTTTTAGTTTAGGGTGAGAAGGGAAATACTCTATTACCCTTAGACAAAGAGAAAAGGCATTACTTTAAATATCTGGACAGTCACAACTACAGCATTTATATAAGGGGAGGTAAATAAAAAAGGGGGTTAAATAATCTGAGAGTACCTTCTGGTTATATATGGTAATTACTTATAATTTAGACTTGCTCTATAGAATTATAAGTGACTAAAAATGGAACTAAAAACCAGGCAGGCAGTCTTATTTTATGGTCAATAATTTAAAGTTGTTCAAGGACTGGTTTAGTTATTTATGGATCTTTAATTGTGTAACTCCTAAATGCAGATGAATATTGTACTTAAAGAAAATGGATGTCACATAATCTCTGAGTTTGTTTCCTACCTATAACAATAAAGCAAATAATATTTACTTCAGAGGATTATTGTGAGTATTAGAATGGGAAGAAATAATTTTAAGCCTTGTCTGATTGGGGGCCTTTGTATATATATATATAAAATAAAGTGGTAAATTGACGAATTGTCCAGAGTATCTGGGTGGAAAACTCACTTCAGTATTAGATTTTTTTTAATGATTTTAAAGGAAATGCATATTGTGTAACTTCAGCCAGCTTTATATTTAACTTTCTTCTTTATGCAAACTCTATAAAAATAAATTTTTACTCCCATATCAAAAGTTTCAAAGCTATAAAGTGCTTTTTTTTTAAAAAAAATTTTATTAGTATTTAAAGTTGTGAAATTATTTTTTCCTGGTAGGACTTAATAGGGCTCATCATACTAGTAGTCTGAAAAAACAAGATAGCAAATATTTTCTTCTTTGTAAAATGAAGGTAATTCATTGAACTGTTGTGAAAATCAAGCACCATAATATTTGTAAATATACTTTACAGACAAAATATGTTATACAAATGTTAATTGTTTTCACTTATTTTTCATGCTGGCTTTTGTACATGTACTACAGTTTGTCTGAGAACTTACCCTTCGAAAGAATTTTTCAGACTGTAGGCCTGGGTTCACACTGTCTTTTCCCCACATAAAACCTTTGTGTATGTCAAACTCACCTTATTTTCCTTGCAGCAAAATTAAGTGTTTACTTTGGTTCACTAAGGTGATAGTTGAAATTTATGTTATTGAAAAGAAGTGATGCGAATTGGCCATTGTGTAGATAAAACTTGTTGCCATATCTTATTAATGTTATGATTTAGCTGACAGAGCTAGCCGGCCACAAAATAAATTAGAGAATTACTAACTTCTCATTATATGATTTTCCCATACTCTGTGTTTTTACATTTATGTTGTTACTACATTAGCAAATAGAAATATATTTATGCTCTTAAACATTTTTCAGGTTATAAAAAGACTGACAGTAAACATTTATTGTACAGAAAATGGTTTGGAAATGTGTTTGAAACTTAACAAAAATGTATAGTTTAAGACTTGGCAATGTTTTAATATATGCACCTCCCAAGTTTTACCCAGCTGGAAAGAGGAAGCCCTGATGAATTTTCATGCCTTCTGGAGAGCTAATGACGATATTTGTTGGTGTGGAGATTTTCTTGGGAACTCTCCAGAAGAAACTCTTCTCCTTGAGCTGGTGAAATTTGAAGAACAGCTTCAAACAGCGAGTCTGTTGTCAAAAGAAACAGATGGGGCAATTTCAGATCACTTCTTACAGTATCTAAAATTAATTTACAGTAAAATACTTACCTAACTAGGGGCTAATTTCTTTTAAGAATTTCTGAACTGGAAAATGAGCTCACCAGCTTCCTGCTTCAAATTTCTCTTTGTAGAACTGATCAAGTGGAAGGATGGGTATTATCTGAAATGTAGATCTGGAAAAAGAACATTAACAATAATGGTATTTCTTCACTGTGCTCATTTGGGAATATGAGTGTAGCTAGACTATAGAGAGGAGATGACTTCACTTACAATCCATCTGTTCTCAATGGGGTCATCAGAAGGTCAAATATTGTGCCACCTTGGGCTATTTAGCAAAAACTAAGGCCTTTTCTCTAACCCCCGGCCTTCTTTTATTTTCTTGGAGATTGGTTTTTCTTTGGCAATAGTCCAAAGTGTTAATTCCATGGGTTGAAGACCTTTAAAATGGAAAATGAAAATCCCTCTTGACTTCCAGTAACTGATTAGTTTACTACTAGAGTTAGGTGAGGGACAATAAAAGCCGCCATTTTTTTCCTAAAGAAGAAAGTATAATTGGAACACCGAGGCTGCAGACTAATTACAATTAAAATATGTTTTAAAGAACATGAAAGAGACTTAGAACAATATGTGCAGAATTTGAAATTTTATAATTAATTTCTCTAATATAAAGTAATGGAATTTGTTATCATCATGCTATTCTTTGACTCATTTTACAAACACTGAAAAATATATTTATAAAATTTTTCTTTCTGGACTTCTGCAGAAGTGTGTTGTGACCTAGAGGAAGTTACTTTCCATGGAATAAAGGTACATGTTATCTCATTAATGCAAATCAAAGTTTTGACAAATATGTGTGTCTATGAGTTTTGGTAGCACCATTCACTATTAAAAACTCTTCCTTGAAATATTGTTTGAAATAAATGGCTTCAGTATTAGTGAAGTATGTAGCATAGATAAAATGCTATCTTACAGTTTTACTTGTCAAATATACCTCAGTAAAGCTTAATAAAAAATTTAAAAACAAAAGAATCTGGAATGACCTAACATTATACATCAAGAAAACCATAAATACATTTATTTATATAATTATTTTAAATTTTTCTGAATTTGAATTTCCATAGAATAAATATTAATGGCAAAAAACCTGAGCTACCCAGCCTAGGCTAAACAGGCAATTTTCTGTGACTATGATAATGTGAAAGAATAGTGACCAGTTTTGAACATTTTTATAGTTTTGTTTGGCTATCAATAATGCATAGTTAAGTGATGCTCCAAGAAGTAAACAATAAGGTGGTATGAAAGATGAAAGGGCTCTTAAAGACCATCTAGTCCAGATCATTTATTTAATGGATAGAAAACTGGGACCCAATATAAATAGTGCATCTTATTGAATAAACAGAAGTAATTAACATGTAGTTTTTCTGGACCTGCATTCCTTTTACTATACTTTGAAAATGTGTATAGGACAACCCTTTGTGTTAATTTCAGCCATTTGCCATCATTACCACAAATAGGTCAGTTTGGTTGTTTGCTTTGTGGATAAACAATATGCACTTTGAAAAATCTGTAATTCAAAATGGTAGTTTGTCTCACATAAATATGATCTCTGTCCTATAGAATCAGAGAATGTTAGAGTAAGAAAAGACCTATCCCTACCAGTATAAGATTCTACTTTTCAGCATCTTTAATGACAAGTCACTTAGTTTTTGCTTGAATACAGTCCAAATGAGGATATTTTTATTTATTTTTTATAAGGCCACCAAATTTATAATCTGATAACATTGTCAGAAAATATTTTATAATATTAATTTGATATTTAACCCTTTTGTAACTTGCATCTATAGTTTTTTTTTTTTTCCTCATATGGGACCATACAGGAGAAACCTAATTTATTATTTTATATGATGGAATTTCAACACTTAAGAAAATACAATCATGCCCCTCCTGTCTTCCAATCTCTCTCAACTTCTTATATAAGAGCATTTCCATATACTTTAAGATCCCATAGGCTATTGCTTCATGGTCTTCATTTCCAGTGAGCCAGCAGCATCCCTTTAAAAATGGTACAGAAACCAAGATGATATTACTGATTTATTCTGAGTAGTTCAGATGCAGAAGAGAACTTTTGTTCAGAAATTCTTATTTGCCATAGGCTATCATTATTTTGATATGTGATAGTGTGCCGCATATTTTGATAGTGTGTCAGAAACTCCTGTGCTATTTGCATAAATTGTCTAATTTAATCTTCACCATAGCCCTATGGGATAGGTGCTTCTATTATTCCTATTTAATAGTTGAAGACTCTGAGAACCAGAGATGTTGAATAAGATGTCCAAGGATTCAAAGCTAATAGATGGCAGGCTTGAACTTAAGCTTGCTTAACTCCAAGCAAGGTGCTGACTCCCATAATGCATGAGTGAATTATTTTATTTCCATTCTATTGCTGGCACATTTTTATCTTACCCATAGTCTTGAGGTCTTCTATTTTACAGCAAAAGTTAAATTTAGTCTGTATTGCACAATTGACTTTAAATCAATCTTTAGTAGAGAGTTATAATTTTCTTGTCCATTTTCTTATTAGTTTTGGTCTAACTTTCTATCTTTTTAAATTCTGCTTTATATCTTAGATTTTTGTCATCCATTGAGTTGCACAATAAGCCATTAATATCTTTATTTATTTAACTTATCTCTAAATGTTGAACATGACAGGGAATGTCTTCCAAGTTGATATGGGTTCATTAACTCATATTCTTAGTATGATTTTAAAACCTTGTGCAAACTCACCTAATAGTACTGTCATGTAGCTTCTATTTTCCCATCTAGTTTACAAAGATATTTTGAAAAACTGTCAATGACTTTGCTAAAATAAAGCTATGTTGTAGCTGTAGCATCCTTCCATTGATTGAACAATTATTTTTTGAGCATTTGCTAGACAACAATAGGATGCAAAGATGACTATTGATCTCAAAGCACCCACAGTTTAGTAAAAAAAAGTCTATAATGTAATTAACTATAATGTACAGTAAACAGTGCATATAAAAAGGGGTTCAGATAATATACTTTGATGGGTCAAAGGCAAGAGGGATTTTTTCTTGTTTGAGAAGAGAAAGAGGATGCTTAATCTATGGACCTTCAAAAAGGGAGACTTGCTTAATTTGGCAGGATTGCATATTAGTGAACCTATGCAAAATCTTAGTGATAACTTCAACATGAGCTAGAAAGCATAAATCTTTAGAGGCACTTTTCTGTCAGAACCAATTGTTGGCTATTTGAGAATTTAAGCTAGGGTAAATCAATTTTGGAAGTTTTATGCTTTAGAATTTAGGACACAGATATTTTGTGCTCTGCTCAAAAATATAAGCTATCTCCTTAAACTAGGAAGAGTTGACTATTTTAAGACTTTTCTTTTCCAGTAACCTAAAGAAGCATTTTCTTCTCTTTATGGTCATTTACATCATATGGGATCACTTTAGCTAAACTCTACATTTTCCAATCAGGGTTCCTCTCAGAACCCAACTGCTCCTCACAGGGGGTTCTGCCCTTTTGTTGTTCTGAATATTTTAAATTCTTTAAAACAAACAGAACCAAACAATTTTAAGCACAGCTACACAATGCTTTTCTGAAACATGCATAAAATCTTCACAAATTAAATATATGCCTGCATGGTACTAAATCATCAGCTCAATTCAGTCCTACTTGCATTTTGTTATATAGATACTAGAGGCCCAGTGCACGAAATTCATGCACGGGGGTGTGTGTCCCTCAGACCAGACTGCACCCTCTCCAATCTGGGACCCCTCGAGGAATGTCCGATTGCCCACTGGGATCGGGCAGTCAGACATCCCTCTCACAATCCAGGACTGCTGGCTCCAAACTGCTCGCCTGCCTGCCTTCTTGACTGCCCCTAACTGCTTCTGCCTGCGAGCCTGATCACCCCCTAACCACTCTCCTGCCAGCCTGATTGATGCCTAACTGCTCCCCTGCCTGTTTTCCCCTAACTGCCCTCCCCTGAAGGCCTGGTCACCCCTAACTGCCCTCCCCTGCAGGCCTGGTCACCCCTAACTGCCCTCCCCTGCAGGCCTGGGTCCCCCCCAACTGCTCTCCCCTGCTGGCCTGGTCACCCCTAACTGCCCTCCCCTGCAGGCCTGGTCACCCCCAACTGCCCTCCCCTGCAGGCCTGGTCCCCTCCAACTGCTCTCCCTTGCACACCTGGGCCCTCCCAACTGCCTTTCCCTGCAGGCCTGGTTGCCCCCAACTTCCCTCCTCTGCCGGCTTGGTCACCCCTAACTGCCCTCCCCTGCAGGCTTGATTACCCCCAACTGCCTTCCCTTGTAGGCCTGGTCCCTCCCAACTGCCCTCCCCTGCTGGCCTGATTGCCCACAACTGCCCAGCCTTGCAGGCCTGGTCTCTCCCAACTGTCCTCCCTTGCTGGCCATCTTGCGGTGACCATCTTGTGTCCACATGGGGGCAGGATCTTTGACCACATGGGGGCAGCCATCTTGTGTGTTGGAGTGATGGTCAATCTGCATATTACTCTTTTATTAGATAGGATAGAGGTCTGGTGCACAGGTGGGGGCCAGCTGGTTTGCCCTGAAGGGTGTCCCAGATCAGGGTGGGGGTTCCCTTGGGGCGTGGGGCCTGTGGTGGTTTGCAGGCTGGCCACACCCCCTGGCGACCCAAGCGGAGGCGCTGGTATCTGGAGTTTATTTATCTTCTACAACTGAAACTTTGTAGCCTGGAGCGGAGCCAAGCCTTCTGCTTGCTCCCTGGCGGCAGCCATTTCTATTGGGATTTAAGTATCTTCTATAATTGAAACTTTGTAGCCTTAAGCAGAGGCCTGGGCCGGCCAGGGTGTGCGGAAAGCTTGGCTTCCTCCATTGCCGGGGGCAACCCTAGCCTTCTGCTCTTTCCAGCTCTGTGGCTGCCGCCATTTCTGTTTGGGTTTATGTATCTTCTATCATTGAAACTTTGTAGCCTTCAGTGGAGGTCTAGGCCGACAAGGGCAGCTAGAAAGCTTGGCTTTCTCCATTGCCAGGGAAACCCAAGCCTCCCTCCTGCTCTCTGTGGCCGTAGCCATCTTGGTTGGGTTTATTTGCATATTTGCTCCTGATTGGCTGGTGGGCATGGCTGGTGGGCGTGGCTTGTGGGTTTAGCGAAGTGATGGTTAATTTGCATATTACTCTTTTATTAGATAGGATAGTGACCATATGCTCTGCATTTCCCAGGACATTTCTAATTTCAAATATTTTGTCCCATTGTGCTTTAATTACACTAATATCTGTAGGAGCATGTGTCCTAGTTCAAGGGTAAGAAATTATATTAGCTAACTTCATAAAATACTTTGAAAATTGATTGGATTACTTACATGAGTCACAGGTTTTGGTGTTCTATAAAATAAACATAGATGTCTTTATAATTTGATATGTTGCTCTTTCTATTCACGTCCCTCTCCTTAACCTAACACATGGTGTAAGAACTCATGAAGAAATTAAAATCTAAAAATATTAATCTTGGTAACATTAAATATAAGTCCATTCATTATAAGCAACAGAATGTAGGTAAGGTTATAAAACTTATTGAAATAAGACAATGGCAGACATATAGTCATTCTTTAGCATTTCTTAAAGATCCACAAAGGCAATTTACTATATTGCATCACATAAAAATTAATTATTAAACATATTCTCTTCACTAAAGTTATAGTCACTTATCATCTCTGATCCTCAATTTCTGTTTTTATAAAATGAATATGACAATAACAACTTATACTATGCAGGTATTATAAAGAATAAATAAGATAATTGTAAATTGCTTAGCAATGATCCTGCTACATAGTAAGTGTTCCATAAATATTAATTACTAATATCATCATGATAGGAAAATATATCTTTGTCTGATGAAGCACAATGGTACATTGAAGTGGGAAGACAGTTCTAAAGTTGAGTTGATAGATAATAGACAAAGCTAGTGAGAGGAAATACCCCTGGAGGAAATAAGTCTTGAACAGTGAATTAGGAAAGGAAAATACAAATTGAGTGGATGGCTAGGAGGATAGGGGAAGACACTTACCAAACAAAATGAACTGTTATTTGAAATTGAAGTCTGGTTATAATAAACAAATAATTCTATGTAGTAACTTGGCACATATTGACAACTAAATGTTACAATGTAGGCTTCTTATTGTTTTTCCATGGAGAATATTTTAGTCATATATGGTAGTTGGATTCATAGGTTAAAATATTCAGCAATATGAATCCACTATTGCTAGAGTCACTCATGTGGGAGCCTCATATTTTCCCCTTTTACTTTTTTTAACCCAATTTCTGTAGTGTATCAAAGTGTTAGTCAAGATTGTGGCCTTTGTCATATTTTGGACTGTAGTTCCAGTCTTTACATGGTTTGTTGGTGATTCACTTTGATGAAAAATAATTATTCGAAAAAATACATTTTAGAATTTTATACAATTCTTAGATCAAGTGCTTAATTCAATTACCTAATTTAATCCTTATAATCCCCATAAATAGGTAATATTTCCATCCTCATTTTGCACAGGAGTAAGCAGAGGCACAGAGAGGATAAGTAAATTATTGAAGGCCACACAGTTCTATTAATTAATACAACTGAATTTTTAATAGTATCTTAGTTTGTAGATTACACTCTTAAAAACATTCTAGCAACAAAATGTTCCTTTTACTAAATTTGTTTTTGCATTCATAAATATTCTTTGAATGTTTGACATTTTAAAATAATAACCTTTTGAGAGACTTCCATGCTGTAATATTAGTATTTTTATTTTTTTATGTATTTGCAACTCTATGCATAGTGTATGTAAGTTCAGTGTCTTCAGTTCTGAAATTTGATTTTTCTCAGTATAACTGCATTAGCATTCAGCTGTGAGTATGTAAGATAATAGTATTAAAAGCAACCTTCCATTCTGTTGTCATGGATGCAGCACAACCCAATACTAGTGACACTATACCACTAGTCATTGTACAAACTCATTTTTATCTACCAATTTTAATTTAATTAAATGTGAAATTTAATCAACATTATTAAAATCCTTTTATTTATTTGATATGTGAAGCATTAAATATTATAATTCATTGACTATCTTAGAATGTAAGAATCTTTTGTATAAAGCTCTTTTAAACAAAGTATTTCTGTCACTGTTACTTATAAAAATCAGAAATAAAAACCATGAAACATTGCTTCTTATTATCAAGAAGATTCTTTTTTCTTGATTGGGTTAGTGAGTCAGTGCATACTCTCTTCAGAGTATGTTGTGTGGGGAGAAGTAGTATTATTCTATACATATTTGATATAAACAGCATGTATATTTTCTGAATTTGTAGATAATTTTACAGTTTTCATATGCTTTTTAATATTATCTCTGTCATCAATTCTAAAGAACTTATTTAGTCATAATGACTATACATTTTATTTTTAAAAATATTTTTATTGATTTCAGAGAGGAAATGAGAGGGGGAGACAAAAACATCAATGATGAGAGAGAATCATTGATCAGCTATCTCCTGCACGCCCCTAACTGGGGTTCGAGCCTGCAACCTGGGAATGTGCCCTTGACCAGAATTGAACTCGGGACCTTTCAGTCCATAGTTCTATGCTCTATCCACTGAGCCAAACCGGCCAGGGCTACATTTTGTTGATGTAACTAATGTTGGTAGTGAAAAAAAATTGAACATAGGAATTCTTGCCCCAAACCTGACGGCCATATATGAACCTTTAAAAACAATACACAACTCTTTAGAAGGCAGGAACTTTATGATTTATCAAGAACTCAATTCCCTGACCAGTTTGGCTCAGTGGATAGAGCGTCGGCCTGCGGACTGAAGGGTCCCAGGTTTGATTCCGGTCAAGGGCATGTACCTGGGTTGCAGGCACATCCCCAGTGGGGGGCATGCAGGAGGCAGTTGATCGATGTCTCTCTCTCATGGATGTTTCTAACTCTATCCCTCTCTGTAAAAAATCAATAAAATATATTTTTTAAAAAAGAACTCAATTTATCTTATACAATAACACTAACTATCTCTAATGGCAAATTAAAGTAATCTAAAAATAGCCAAATCTGTAGTTGGTTTCCTAGAAAGTACCAAATACAAAGACCTTCTTTTTCTTGGTGAGTATATATTTATCTTATTTTGAGTAAAACACCTTTTTGTGATATTTGTTTCATAAAAGAGCTCTATGTCTCTTTTTTCCGCCCAAAAAAGACAACTGATGTTAAAACTTAAAATAACAAATAAAAAGATCTCTATGTTTTAAAAATATTTTCCTCCTCTGTTAATTTATTTTGATTGAATTTTGATAAGCTGCTCTGATTCCTCCATAATATTATAATCTTTTTTTTCAGTTTGACAGTTGTTTTTCTGCATAACTTGAAAGTGTGAAATTGAGAATTTTAAAGTAGCTTCTGATATTTACTTTTTATATATTAATAACAAAATAATTTTGATTTATGTAATTAAATATGCCTTCTTTTTTTAAATAATTTGAACCATGCAGGTTGACTTTCATGTTATGCTTACACTAAACATGTATTATATTATATACATAAAGATACCATAGATTATATATGGTTTTAGCTGAGGGTGATTAGAAATAGGGGTTTATGAGGTGGGAAGAATCTGTGCCCACTCATAATTAAACAATAACAAAAATACATGCATAAGTCAGCAAAAGCAGGCATTAACATTATAGAGTGAAAATTAAAGAGTCAAACACCAAGCATCTGCCTGCTGCTTGACACTGAAGCATGGAGAACAGGATACACCTCTATGGATGGATAGCTTTCCTTATTAAAAAAACACAGTGGGAAGCACAGTAGGGGAACCTACTAAAACAAGGTTTTGTAATAATTTCCTTGAAAGAAATTTCCCAAGATAGCAACTCAAAAAGCTTTTAATCTTATGACTAGCTATAGAGTGTGCTTTATATTAGGTGGTATTTAAAAACTCCATTAGTTTGCAACAGATCTGGTAGAGTTTCCCAAATTCTTCTCTCTGGATCTTTATTTGTTCCTTATAAAATATTTTTGTTATCCACACTCATTAAAATGCATACATACTTGAAAATCTGAATTTCTTTAATAAATTTTCTCAATGACATATTAACTATTTTCATTTTGGATGAAAAATTTGACTTGGAAACTGCCATAATTGAGTCACTGGATAAAATGATAAACTTTTATGGCTGCATTTTCTGCTTCATTCATTTAATGTCTCACATGTTTCAGCAAGTGAATCCTGAAGGCAATGTGGCATTCTTTTTCTTTTTATAAATTGAATGATAGACTTGAGTGCTGTAAACTTACCTCACTCCAGAATATTCATTCCTAATGGTTGAAAATAAATATTTCAAATGCCAATTTTGAATGTTTGTTCATGACTTCAAATAGTAGTTTCTAATTTATTGTGGATTTTTTGTTTTACCTAAGAAGACTCTACTTGTATTTGAAAAATAATTCTTTTATTTTGAACTTGAAAGTATCTGTTTACATCCTCCATTAAATATGTTGGAACAATCAAGACCTTGAAATAAAACTATCAAAAGAAGGTTTTGTGATTTGTAACCCATTGATAGAGCATGGCTGAGCAACTTTTGGGTAGTTAATATTCCTTAAGTGGATCTCTAGTAATGAGAGCAAGGATTTTTAATATCATGAATCTATTTACATACTATGTACCTTTAGATAAATGTTAAGGTTTTGATTAGAATAGACAGATAGTGGAAAAATATATTTTGGAGTGAGTAAACCATAGTCTTGGAGACTTTGAATCCAAAAAGACACATAAAATTTTATATTAAAATAGTTATTCTATTCTTTTAAAATTTTATTAAATTTTTAAATTGAATTTATTGGGATAAACTGAAACTTGTATAATTTTATTAATCTACTAGAGAGCTGGTGCACAAAATTTGTGTACAAGTAGGGCCCCTACACCTGGCTGGTGATCAGAGCCGATCGGGGCCTTCCAGCTGCCTGCCAGGGCTTTCCTTCCCTGGCTGCCTTCCTTCATTCTGCACTGCCCCCTGGTGATCAGCGCATGTCATAGCGAGTGATCAAACTCCCGGTCTCCTGGTCGAACTCCTGAGGGGACAATTTGTATATTAGGCATATATACATTACATATATATATATATATATATATATATATATATATATAATTTATTAATTGTGGATTTACTTAAATGAACAAACACCAAAGATACACCCTGAAATTTACATGATTTTTTCAGAAACTTATAAAGATAGAACTTTAATAAATATAACTTGACTAGGAAGCAGTAGATAGTATGATGCTTTCTTCTAATTTCGACTTGTAGATATTTTATTTTTATGAAGCCATTAGTAGCAACACATTAAATTTGATCCCCATTTGGATACCCATATAAAAAATACACACGGAAAAACTTTATTGCTTAAGACAGTGGTTTTTACCTCTTGCTTAGTGATATAATTATAATCAGGAGGTTATTTTGTGTTTTCTTCATAAAGAGGTGCCACAACAATGTTTCATAAATATAAACACAAAAGGAAAAACAGTGAAAAAAAATGCTTACATGCTGTCATGATTTTAACATATATTTTTAATGTTAATACTAATTCTGTAATTGGTATATACCAGAAATTTTTAATTAAATTTCTTTCTTTTAGAGTAACTTTGTAAAATTCAGTTGTCTTGTTTTGGTTTTTCTTTTAGTGTATTGATCATCTTCCTAGTGAATTGAATCTGAAAGTAAATTTACTTACTTCAAGAAAAATTGTCTAAATCAATAGGATTACATTTTTGTGTCTGAACTCTAAATTTTACCTATTTGATATTTTTTTTTAGTGTTCTGGAATTGTATTAGAAAAATATTTCTTTTTTTACTATGAGTATGTTCTTTAATGTCAGGAATAAATACTATTTCTACATTAATGTATAAGGTTTCAGATTTGCCATTTCAAAACAATATTTAATTGCACTTAAAATTAAATTGTCAATGTTATTGAAAAATATAATTATTTCAAGTCATTTTGGCATAGTGTTGAATAATTCTGAACTCTAAAATAAAATAGTAAAATTAGCTAATGAGATGATTATATGAGATAATTTATTATTATAAAACTCATACAACTTACCATTTTAGTAGTTTTATTTGTTGTAACCTCAAAATCTATATATGCTTCTGTAGTTACAGATTTCAGACTAAAATATACTCATTGTTTCTTTAAAAATACAAACATTTTTATTGAGTTTTACGTTAAAAATCTTATGCTCATAAAGTAATGTAAAACAGCTTTCACTTCATCACTATTGCACTGTTGTAACTGTAACAAATGCATTTTGTATCTCTTATGATATCATGCAAAGATAAAGTATTATAAATATGGAATATTGTCACAGGTATAGAGCACATATACATTTCTACATTTCCAAAACATCAATATGGCTGTGAAGGTAAAAGTACATTTCAACTTACATTAATGCATATGCTACAAAAAACAATTAGATCTAATATTATTTGTTTTACATATTTTGGGTGGATTAAAGAATTCCGGCAGAGAAACAATTAATACATTTTTAACTAAAGTTTCACTTTTGTAATCTATCCAGTGCTTTGAGTTCTGTCATTGATCTATGATTTATGTGATTTAAACCACCTCTTGGCTGTAACACTGGTTTCTGTCCAAGATGCTGAGTTGAATACTAATTACAAGATTAAATTTATGCTGTTGGGCTAAGCAGCTGAATCAGTTCTCCATTAAGGACTGCCTCTTTTCTCCAACCCTGCCACAGTTAAACTTTAGGGAAATATTTGTCAGAAAAAAAGGATAAGTGGAGAAAAAAATGAATCAAATAAGAATGTCTTATTCTGTATGTTTTAGGGTATTAAATAATTATTTTTAAACCACACAAATGCAATCATGAATGAATATGTGGTTGGTTCAGATACAAAACATCAATGTATATTTATTGATTCTCTGTGTGTGTGTGTGTGTGTGTATGTGTGTGTGTTTCCATGTCTAGAAACATAGAATAAACATTTAAATTAATACCAATTGCTTTATTTGAAACCCAGGTTAAATTAATAGCTAATATCCATTCTGGATAGTGACAAAACTTCCATTCTTTAACTGTATTCCAGAATTCTAAACTGAAACCAGTATTGGGCCATAGATAACTAATTATTTCACTAGAGGGGAGAGTGAATTTGTTAAGGAGAGTAATTTACAACAAGTAGTCAACTGACTAAATTTTTGTCCAGAGCAGCAGTACTCAACTAGGAGTGATATTGTCCTCCAGGGGACATTTGCCAATGTCTAGATATGTTTTTTGTTAAAACAACTGGGAGGGCAAGTTGTTATTTGACATCAAGTGGGTCAAGGCCACTGATGATGCTTAACATTTACAATGTACAACACAACTCCCCACAACAAATAATTATCTCACCCATATGACAATAGTGATATTGTTGAAAAAATCTTTGTTTAGAAGTACAATGCACTTGCCAGCTACAAGTATGTTCATATATATTGCTGAAAATAATAATAATTGTCACTGTTCATTTCCAAATAAAAATCACTCTAGATAACTGGGCCAAATGAATGGCAGGATTGGCATGGTAGGATGTAGCTGTGACAATCATATAAGAATGCAAAACTAAAAACACTACTATCTGAAATGTGACTTTTTCAAATTCAGTGAGGCCTGTGAATTCAGTTTGGTTTAGTGTTAAGGAGATAGTTTATTTTCATATATATATCTATAATAATAAAAGCATAATATGCTAATTAGACCAGCCGTCCTTCTGGACGACCTTCCCGACGAACCCAGGGCTGCGAGGGAAGTCCAGGTCCCGGGTGCCTGCAGTTGACCGGAGGGAAGCCTGGGTCCCTGGTGCTGGAGGGAAGCCGGTGCTGGCAGCCAGGGGAAGGAAGGCCTACTCTTGCACAAATTTCATGCATCAGGCCTCTAGTATATATACATATCAATTATTTTCTTTGAGTCCACCCAAATACACATTTATGTATTGTTGGTATATGCATCACTTTTAATTTGAAGGTTTGTGTTCTTATCTGTGTGTAGATCAGGTCATTTTAGGCATATTTATAATTCTTGCTAATTTATAGAGTTGGATCTCTCTTGCAGTCATGGACACTTAATTCTGAGATAGTTGTATTATTTATCCAGTACTTGTATTGTTTCTCCAGGAATTGACTATATATTAGATTGAACTCACTCAATAAATGTCAGTTTTGATATTATCAAACCCAACAAATAAGCAGCTATTGTAATGCTGATTCTTCATAAATATACAAGGTCCCCCAAACCTGACAGATTACCAGGTTGTTTGTCTTAGCCATCATGGGCTACCAAAACGAAATACTATAGACTGGGTGCCTTTTGTTGTTTATACAACAAAAATTTATTTCTTACAGTTCTGGAAGCTGGCAGTCCAATATCATGATGCAAAAATGGTCATATTTTGATGAAGACCTTCCTTTTGTTTTGTATAAGGTAACTTCTTACTGTTTTCTCACATAGCAAAAAGGGTGAGGAATCTCTGTGGGGTCTCTTTTGTAAAAAGAACTAATTGCATTCATGAGGGCTCCATCCTAAAGATTTCAATATATTAATTTGGTTAGGGGACACAAACATTCAAACCATAGCAGTGGCCTATGCATGTATGTGGGGATGATGGGGAGATTATTGACCAAAATAGTTCTATAAACTGTATGCAGAAGTCTTGCATTTGTTCCTTTCTTAGCTATCCTTGTTTCCATTCATTGCTTATTCGCTGGCTTTAATCTAATGCCTCCCTCCACTCTGATAGCCCAATATCAATTATTTCCCTTACTGCCTCTTCCTTTGAGGGCCTCCAATTAGTCTAATGAGAGAGTAGGCTGGGGCTATTGCGCTAATAGTGTGACATTGATTGGGTATGAGAACACATGATAGGGTTCAGCTCCAAATGTGGAATAGCCAAAATGCAGAGCCACCTGAAGAAAAGTGGCAAAAAAAAAATTCAGGTAGATAGATCAATATGATTGTTTCAATGTACCAATTAACTCTTCAAAGTTCCATTGTGGAAGCAAAATATGAATTCTCTACAACTCATTTGAATCTTTATATTTCATCAAATAGACACAGTTTAGTTGCTAAAACACTTTTGCTTTTTAATTTTTGTGTTTTCTCTCCCCATATTTAAGAGTGACCTGCTTTATAGGATACTTTGCAGTGCTTTTTATAAATTATGTTCATAAATTATGTTGATAAATGTTATTTGTAGCAGTCACTCCTTTCCAATCATTTATAAGTAGAGATTTTTTACATCAAAATATTTATTTTTCAGAGAAAAACTGGAAATTCTCACTTCAAATTGATTTGGAACATTTGTTGACTTTATGTATATTGTTTTCTAAAGTGAAATGAAAATGAATTATGGAAGAAAAAACTCACTAGCCCTGTTTACTAAAAATGATTTATAAAATAGGATTTCATCCATGATTGCTGAAATTTTCTGCCTCAAAATCTTTCCAGCCCTGGCTGGTGTTGATAAGTGGTTAGAGCAGTGACCCGAGCACCAAAGGGTCTTGGGTTCCATTCCTGGTAAAGGGCATGTACCTGTGTTGCAGTTTTGATCTCCTGTCCCCATTAGAGCATGTGTGGGAGGCAGTCAATCAATGTGTCTCTTTCACATTGATGTTTCTCTCTCTCCCCCTTCCACCCTTCCTCCCTCCTTTCCACTCTCTCTAAAAATCAATGGATAAAAAATATCCTCAGTAAGAATTAACCAAAAAAAAAGTGTTTCCATATCAATGCTTCTACACAGTGTTGTATATTAAGTGAACATCAAATGAAAATACTCTTTGGTTTTCTTTTTTTGTTTTAATTTGTCCTAACTAAACATTAATTTTCCCTTTACAATTGTTTTCTCATATTTATGGCTCAGTTGATACAATTTACATTACCTATTAATAACTTTGGAAATGATAATTAAATAGAAGCATATTGAATTTGATCCACTGTAGAGTGAGTAGTAGATGGAGGAAGACTTTTTATCACTATTCAAAAACCAGGATAGATAGTAAAAGTTTTTATACAATGTCTGGTCATTAGGGTTTGGCAACTTCAATGTAATACCCATCTGCAGAACAAAAATTTTGAAGGTTTCCAAACTTTCTGCCAAATGAAAATATGAATTTGTGCAAATTCACACCAATTGTATTGTTTTTCTCCATTGGCATGTAATTGAGATACAATATCTTGTTAGTTTTAGGTTTGCATTATAGTGATTTCACACTGATATACAATCCTATATAATAAAAGCCTAATATGCTAAGTGTCCGGTCATCTGGTCAGCTGTTCAACCAATCAAAACATAATATGCTAATGATATGCTAAGACTGCTCAACCACTCGGTATGATGTGCACTGACCACCAGGGGGCAGATGCTCCATCCAGTAGGTTAGCTTCCTACTGGGGTCTGGCCGATCAGGACTGAGCGAGATGGGCCAGACAACCCTGGAGCCCTCCTGCTGTCCCTCCCCGGCTGGTCAACCTCATGCGTCCCTCCCTGGCCCTGATCATGCACCGGTGGGGTCCTTCGGCCTGGCCTGTGCCCTCTCGCTATTTGGGACCCATCGAGGGATGTCGGAGAGCCAGTTTCAGCCTGATCCCTCAGGCCAGGCTGAGGGACCCCAGTGGTGCACAAATTTGTGCACCAGACCTCTAATATTTGATATGAATATTACATATGAACCCACGTGATAAGTGTAGTTACCACCTGTCACCATATGTTACTGCAATGTTATTGACTGCATACAATATACTGTACATTGCATTCTCTTGACATATATATATATATATATATATATATATATATATATATGACCCTAATATGCAAATAGACAGAATGGTGGAACAACTGAAAAATTGGTCACTATGACGTGCGCTGACCACCAGGGTGCACGCACAGAACATGGCGGGCATCGGCCGAGGCGGGATAGTGGAGCAGGTGAGCGGGATCACCAGACCAAGGCAGGGCAATGGTCACTATCATCGAGGAGAGCCTCTGGTGGTTACTGAAAATACTTTGCTCTCATGTGCCTCAGTTCTGCCTGGTGCTTGCACATTTGCCAGCAACAGCCCCACTCGCACCCGCTGCTGGTGCTGGCACTGGTCCCGATTGCTCAGTGCCATTAGCAGGTGCGAGCGGTGGCTGCCAGCCCCGATCACCCCCAAGGGCTTCTCCACCTCCCCCTGCTCCTGAGGGATGATCGGGGTAGCAGCCACCATTCACACCTGCTGATGGTGCCGGTCCCACTCACACTCACTGCTGGTGCCGGCCCCAATCCCTCCATGCCATCAGCAGGTGTGAGCAGGGTCAGTGCCATCAGCGCATGGGAGTGGTGGTGGCGGGAGTGGGGCAGACATGGAATGGGGGGGCCGTGGTGGGAGGGGCCAGGTGGGGGAGCAGAAGATGGGCCAAGACCCGTCCCTGTGCCCACCGCAGCCTCACACCCCACAGTTCCTTTCAAGGTTCACAAATTCATGCACTGGGCCCCTAGTCTATATATATATAAAAGCCTAATATGCACATTGTCCCCTCAGGAGTTCGACTGGGAGACCAGGAGTTTGATCACTCACTATGATGTGCACTGACCACCAGGGGGCGGTGTGGAATGAAGAAAGGCCTTGGCCGGCAGCCAGCAGCCAGGGAAGGAAGGCCCCAGCCAGCAGCTGGCAGCTAGGGAAGGAAGGCCCCGGCCAGTAGCCAGAAGGCCCCAATCAGCCCTGATCGCCTGCGAGGCCTAGGGACACTACCTGTGCAAGAATTTTGTGCACCAGGCCTCTAGTTTATTTTATAACTGGAAGTGTGTGCCTCTTAATCCCTCCACTTATTTCACCCAACTCCAATTTGTTTTGCCCTCTGGTATCCACCAATTATTTTTTTTGTATCTGTGGGTCTTTTTTTATTTTGTTTTGATTCCTTTGTTTTTTTTATTCCACATATAAATAAAATTATATCACATTTCTATGTCTGAATTATTTCACTTAGCATAATACCCTCTCAGTCCATACATGTTATCCCAAATGGCAAAATATTGGAATATATATTCACATTATCTTTATCCATTCATCTATCAATGGACACTTAGATTGCTTTTATATCTTGTCTATTGTAGATAATGCTATAATGAATATAATGGTGCATATATCTCTTCAAATTAGAGTTTTTGTTTTATTTGGGTAAATACCTAGATATAGAATTGCTGAATCATATGGTAATTCTATTTTTAAATATTTGAGAAAATTTCATGCTGTTTTCTATAGTGAGAGCACCATTTTATATTCATATCAACAATGTACTAGGGCTCTTTTCTCCATATCCTCATCAACACGTGTTATTTTTTGTCTTTTTGATAATAGCCTTTCTGACAGGTATGAGGTTTTATCTCATTTGGGGTTTTGATTTGCATTCATCTGATGATTTGTGGTATTGAGCATCTTTTCATGTGCCCATTTGTCATCTGTATGTTTTCTTTTCAAAATATACTGTCATGTATCTTCTTTATATATTTTGGATATTAACCCTTTATCAAATGTCCAAGTTGCCAATACATTCTCCCATTCAATAGGTTGCCCCCTTTTTTGTGTGTGGTTTTCTTCACTGTGCCAAAGCTCTTTAGCACAAATAATTTCCATTAATTTAATGTTGCTTTTTTTGTTCTTACTTAAGGAGACAAATCAAAAAAATATATATACTTCTAAAATCAACACCAAAAAGCTTACTGCCTATGTTTTCTTCTAGGAGTTTTGTGGTTTCAGGTTTTATATTGGAGTCTTTAATTTAGTTTCAATATATTTTTATAAATTGTGTAAGATAGTGGTCTATTTTCATTCTGCCCATTTAGTTGTTTTCTGTTTTGACACCTGTTACTGAAAGAATATGCATATATTTTAAAGAGGATCACCCTCAGGTCCTTAATTCCAGTTACAACTAGACATAGACCTATGGCAAAATATTAAGATATGATCTCCTAATTGGAATATTTAATTAAATATCTCTATCTAGACAGTCTGTAAAACAGTGATAACTGGTGCTTACAGTGATATCTCTGGGGCACTCTAAGTTCTTAAAGTGCATCCTAAATCCTGCAAAATAAAATGTAGATAAGCTAAGGACAGTCGTAGTGTTGCATGTTTTTGTTTTATTTATCTAATTGGATATCTTCAAAAGTTGGGAATTCATGTGTGGTAAATGTGTAAATTCACTGTTAAACAAGAATATATTAAAACAGAGTTTTATGTCTTCTTTTGAAAAGTGTCTATTTAGGTCCATTGCCCATTTTTTGATTTGTTTATATTTCTTTTCTTAAGTTGTATGAGTTCCTTATAAATTTTGGAGATTAAACCCTTATCAGAGATAACATTGGCAGATATGTTCTCCCATGCAGTGGGCTTTCTTGTTGTTTTGTTGATGGTTTCTTTTGCTGTGCAGAAGCTTTTTTATTTTGATGTAGTCCCATTTGTTTATTTTCTCCTTAGTTTCCATTGCCCGAGGAGCTATATCGGTAAAGATATTGCTACGATATATGTCTGCTATTTTGCTGCCTATGGCTTCTTCTAAGATTTTTATGGTTTCTCATCTTAAATTTAAGACCTTTATCCATTTTGAGTTTATTTTTGTGTATGGTGTAAGTTGGTGGTCTAGTTTCATTTTTTTGCATGTATCTGTCCAATTTTCCCAACACCATTTATTGAAGAGGCTGTCTTGACTCCACTGTATGCTCTTGCCTCCTTTGTCAAATATTGATTGAGCATAGTGGCTTGGGTCTATTTCTGGGTTCTCTGTTCTGTTCCATTGGTCTATATATGTGTTCTCATGCCAGTACCAGGCAGTTTTGAGGACAGTGGCTTTGTAATATAGCTTGATATCTGGTATTGTGATCCCTCCAACATTCTCCTTCTTTCTCAGTATTGCTGCAGCTTTTGGGGTCTTTTCTTATTCCAAATGATATTTTGGAGGGTTTGTTCTAGGTCGAGTTTTCTGCTTTGCAATTTTTAAGTTTAAATCTTCAAATTTTGTTTCTGGTTGAAAAGGAAATATGGAAATTTTGAACATTTTTTTTTTTTTAGTTTATTGCAGGGTCCAATATAAAGCCATGATCCCAAAAGTATTGATTATACTCTTATTAGATTTTCACCAATGTGATAGATAATACACAGAATTATAAAAATAAAGATTAAACAATTGATTCATTTACTTATTGAATAAATATTTATCGAGCACTTACTATATGCAAGGACTGTGCTTACAAAAATAGTTACTATAGTTCATTCATAAAACATAAGTGTTATTGGCTATGAAACATACATTAATCAAAGAATCACACAAGTCACTGTAAAATACCAGTGGCATAAGGTTTATATTGTAATGAAAGTATATAAGAGTGGGTTTTAACCTGGATTGGAGTATAAAGGATGTTTTGTTTGAGATGGGATCTGAGGGAGGGTAGGTGCTAAAGTATTGAAAAGAAAAGGTTAATAATGTTAAAGATGTAAGGTTAATAATATATGGAGAGTAAGGGTTTGTAGGAGGAGGAAATATGACATTTTTTAGGAATTAATATCTTGTGTGAAGGGAGTGAAGAGATTGCAAAGAAGACATGGGAGATGAAGTAATAGAGGGAAACATGGATCAGTTCACACAGGTATAAAAGGAGCCCTATAATTGGTTTTAAGCAAGAATTGGTGAAGTGACAATATATTTTATTTTGGATATATTACTATAGCTTATGTGTAGAGAATTGAGGGGAAAATGACAGAACCGAAGCAGAAAGACAAATTAACATACTACTGTGGTGGCCCGTGTAAGAGATGACGGCATATTCTTCTTTTAAAATTATATCTGATGAATAATATTGCATTAGTTTCAGGTGTAAAACATAGTGATTCAACACTTAACTTACAAAGTAATCACCACATTGATTCTAGTAACCATCTGTCATTGTACATACTGACAATAATATTGATTATATTCCCTATGATGTATAATACACCCCTATTACTAATCTTATACCTGGAAGATTGTACTTCCTAATCCTCTTCCCCTTCATGAATTATAATTACTGGGTAAATGTAAATTCATGTACTGTAAAATCATCAACTATTGCAAAAAAAAAAAAAAATCTGTACCATAGGAACTTAATCTGGATGCTGATCTGTCTTTTTATATTCAGTTGTGGTTGATGTGAATACTGCCCCCTTGTGATAGTAACAGGTATGTAAAAACAACAACACAGAATGGTAAATCATAGGAAACTTTAATGAACTTTATTGACTGAACTATGCCATGTGTCATCTTTTGTATTATTAAAGCTATTGTTATATATTATTTTCATTAGCAAACCATCCCATGACAATGGATCGTGTAGAGAAGAACGTTAGAAAAGAAAATATAGTGAGGATTTTTTACAGTATGGTTTTACCTCAATAATTACAGCAGGAATTGAGAAACTGCAATGTGTTATTTGTTGTGAAGTTCTATCAGCCGAATCTATGAAGCCGAACAAACTAAAACACCATTTTGATAGCAAGCATCCGAGCTTTGCCGGCAAGGATACCAACTATTTTAGAAGCAAAGCTGATGGACTCAAGAAAGCCAGACTTGACACTGGTGGCAAGTACCACAAACAAAACGTAGCAGCCTTTGAAGCTTCATATTTGGTGGCACTCAGAATCGCCAGAGCTATGAAACCTCACACCATTGCTGAGGATTTACTGTTGCCAGTGGCCAAAGACATTGTTCGAGTTATGATCGGAGACGAATTGGTTATGAAATTGAGTGCAATTTCCTTATCTAACGACACTGTCCACAGAAGAATAGATGAGATGTCTGCTGATATTCTTGATCAGGTAATCCAGGAAATTAAATCTGCTCCACCTCCAATATTTAGTATCAAGCTTGATGAATCTACAGACGTTGCAAACTGTTCACAGTTACTGGTTTACATGAGGTATATTAATGATGGTGACTTTAAAGATGAATTTCTTTTTTGCAAACCTCTTGAAATGACAACTACTGCACGTGATGTATTTGACACAGTTGGTTCATTTCTGAAAGAGCATAAGATCTCTTGGGAAAAGGTTTGTGGTGTTTGCACAGATGGTGCTCCAGCTATGCTAGGATGTCAATCTGGATTTCAACGTTTGGTACTGAATGAGTCACCAAAAGTCATCAGAACTCACTGTATGATTCATCAGCAAAAATTAGCAATGAAGACACTGCCACAAGAGTTACAAGAAGTAATGAAAAGCATCATAAGTCCTGTCAATTTTGTAAAGGTGAGCACTTTAAACAATCGACTGTTTTCACAACTGTGCAACGAGTTGGATGTGCCAAACAATGCTCTGCTATTTCACACTGAAGTGAGATGGTTGTCGAGAGGAAACGTTTTAAAATGTGTTTTTGAGCTTCGTGATGAACTCAAAACGTTTTTTAATCAGAAAGAAAGACCGCAGTTTGAAGCACTTTTCAGCGATAAAAGTGGACTGCAGAAAATAGCTTACTTGGTTGACATCTTTGCCATCTTGAATGAGTTAAATTTATCACAGCAAGGACCAAATGCAACATGCCTCGATTTGTCTGAAAAGATCTGATCATTGCAGATGAAACTTCAGCTTTGGCAAAAAAAATTGGATGAAAATAAAATTTACATGTTGCCTACCTTATCTGCTTTCTTTGAGGAACATGACATTGAACCAGACAAAAGGATTACGATGATAATCTCTGTGAAAGAACACTTGCACATGCTTGCAGACAAAATTTCATCGTACTTTCCAAATCCACCTGACACCCCATTTGCACTTGCCAGAAGCCCATTCACAGTCAAAGTTGAAGATGTTCCTGAGACAGCACAAAAGGAGTTCATTGAACATATTAACAGCAATGCAGCAAAAACTGATTTCTCTACAATGCCAGTTACAAAATTTTGAATCAAGTGTTTGCAGTCATATCTTGCTCTGTCTGAGACTGTGTTGCGCCTTCTTCTTCCATTTCCAACAACATAGCTTTGTGAAACAGAGTTTTCCAGCTTGTTGATTATGAAGTCTAAATACAGAAGTAGACTTGTTGTGGAAGATGATCTTCGTTGTGCTCTTACAAAGACTGCCCCGAGAATTTCTGATCTGGTGAGAAAGAAGCAATCTCAACCTTTGCACTGACGTTGGCTTTTTACGCATACTGTGGCAAAATGTAGCAATGTAGTTTACTGTTGTTATATTAAGACTGTTACCCATGCTACACCATGCTTCAAGACAAAATTTCATTTATTTGTAATTAGAAATAAATATTTCACAATATATAATTACATATTGTTTTTGTGATTAATCACTATGCTTTAATTATGTTCAATTTGTAACAATGAAAATACATCCTGCATATCAGATATTTACATTACGATTCATAAGAGTAGCAAAATTACAGTTATGAAGTAGCAATGAAAATAATTTTATGGTTGGGGGTCACCACAACATGAGAAACTGTGTTAAAGGATCGTGGCATTAGGAAGCTTGAGAATCACTGGTTTAATGCTTCTTTGCCTCTATCTATTTTTGTTCAACAGTTTATAATCCCAAGAAACCAGAAACACCAATCAGAAAGGATATATGCATCCCTATTTCATAGCAGCACAGCATACAATAGCTAAGATTTGGAAACAGCCTAAATGCCCATCAGCAGATGAATAGATTAGAAAACTGTGGTATATCTACACAATGGAATACTATGCTGTGGTAAAAAAGAAGGAATTCTTACCATTTGCAGCAGCATGGATGGAACTAGAGAGCATTATTCTAAGTGAAATAAGCCAGTCAGTGAAAGATAAATACCACATAATCTCACTCATTTGTGGAATATAAAGAACACTATAAACTGTTGATCCAACATTTAAATAGACTATGTATTTAACATACCTTAATAGTTGATCTAAAACACATTTTGAGCTGAAGTATGCACAGCTTCTTCCCATTCCCTGTTTATTCTTGCAACATTGGGGTGCCCGGACAAATTTTTCTCTGGGAAACATCTATATCTATCTATCTATTAGTATATCATCTATATCTATATCTATCTATATCTACACTGAGTGGGCAGATTATTCTGATCTCTGAATGCATAATAATCTGGCCACTCAGTGTATATCCTATATAATAAAAGGCTAATATGCAAATTGTCCCCTCGACCAGGAGTTCGACCAGCAGGCAGTCCGGCCAACCACCCATGTCCCCTTGCCCTGGCCAGGCTGGCCAGGCCCACCCATGTGCGAATTCATGCACCGGGCCTCCAATATATATATATATATATACTGAATGCTCTCTGAATGCATAATAATCTGGCCATTCAGTGTATATATCTATATCTATATCTATCTATATATCTATATCTATATCTATATCTATATCTATATCTATATCTATATCTATATCTACCTCTCTCTCTCTAGCTACTCTAATAAAAAAGAAAGATGCATATTGACCATACCTCCATGATGTCCACCAGCCAATCAGGAGCCAGCATGCAAATTAACCTGACAAAGATGGAAGGTTAATTTGCAATCGCAGGTGCCCAGCGGCCTGGGTCTTGGGAATATCCTCGGGACCCAGGCTGCTCCCAGCCTGTAGGCCCAGGAATAGGCTGTGAGCGGCCAGGGTCCCAGAATGTCCCCGGCCACTCCTAGCCTACGGGCCTTGGTGCTGAGCGGTGGAGGGCGGGGCGGCAGAGGCTTTAGCAGGGCCAGAGTGGAGCTGGGGATCCCTGCCCAAGCTGAGGGGGCCCTGCCCAAGCCATGGCAGAGGCTTGATTGGAGCCAGGGGGACCTGCACAAGCCACAGCGGAAGCTTGATTGGAGCCAGTTGGACCTGCCCAAGACACAGCAGAGGCCTGAGCAGGGCCTGGGTACAGCTGGGCAGGGCCTCTAATATATATATATGGCAGAGGCTTGAGCAGAGCTGGGGCCCCCTGCCCAAGCCACAGTGGAGGCTTGAGCAGGCCTGGAGACAGGTCGAGTGTGCCAGCCTTGGCTTGCCAGCAGTCCTGCCTCTATGCGTGAGCTGCAAAGGAAACACCTTTTCTGACTGCTCATTGGCTAAGTTCCCTGTATGCCACTGGTAATGTTCTTGGTAACTTGGGTAATAAGTATCCAAAAATGTGATCTAGGGTTTTTCCACCACACTCCTGGAGAAAAAAATGAAGGTCCACTGCTGGAGGGCTAAGAAATATCATATCCTGCCCTAGCTGGTTTGGCTCAGTGGATAATGCCCCAGCCTGCTGACCACAGGGTCCAGTTTGATTCTGATCAAGGGCATGTACCTACGTTGCAGGCTCCTCCCTGGCCGGGGCCCAGGTCAGGGCTCATACAGGAGGCAACCAATTAAAGTGTCCTTCTCACATTGATGTTTCTCTCTGTCTTTCCCTCTCTCTTCCACACTCTCTAAAAATCAATGCAAACATATCCTCCGGTGAGGATAAAAAGAAAAATAAAGAAAGAAATGTCATATCCTATGAAAGACACATCTTGAAAATGCCTAAAGAAAGTTGTCATTTTTTCATGGTGAAGGGACTGGAGTCCGTGTTGATGAAAACACCTTGGAGGCTGTGGTGGCTGGCAGTGGCTTCAGCAGTGGGGTGATGGGGTTGGCACCTTCCCCTGATCAGCCTGGTCACCTCCCACAGGGGAGCAGGCCTAAGCCATCAGTAGGACATCCCCTGAGGGCTCCCAGTCTGTGAAAGGGGGCAGGCTGGGCAGAGAAACTGCCCCCCCGTGCACGAATTTCCATCAGTCCAGCCTACACCCTCTTGAAATCTAGGGCCCCTCAGGGAATGTCCGACTGCCAGTTTAGGCCCAATCCCACTGAGACTGGCAGTCGGACATCCCTCTCGCAATCTGGGACAGCTGGCCCCTAACTGCTCACCTGCCTGCATGAATTGCTATCAGTCCAGCCTACACCCTCTTAAAATCCAGGGCCCCTCAGGAAATGTCTGACTGCCAGTTTAGGCCTGATCCTGATGCAACTGGCAGTCAGACATCCCTCTCGCAATCTGGGACCGCTGGCCCCTAACTGCTCACCTGCCTGCCCAATCACCCCTAACCACTCATCTGCCTGTCTGATCACCTCTAAGCACTCGCCTGCCTGCCTGATTGCCCCTAACTGCCTCTGCCTGCCTCCCTGATTGCACCTAACTGCTCGCCTGCCTGATCGCCCTTAACCACTCTCTTGGGGGTGGCCGGCCAGGGTGAGGGGCCTTGGTTGTCTGGTCTCTAGTCGTTCTGGTTGTTCCGCCATTTCAGTAGCTGGGCTTTTATTAAGCCTCCCCCCCCCCCCGCCAACACACACACACACACACAAACACTGGAGGACCAGTGCACGGGATTCATGCACTGGTGGGGAGCGTGGCCTGCGGAGATTGGCCTGCTGAGATTGGTCCGCTGTGGGAGCAGCTGCTTATCCCAGTCAGCTGAGGAGCACTCCTATTGTAGAAGCGCACAGACCACCAGGGGGCAGCTCCTGCATTGACCGTCTGCCCCCTGGTGGTTAGTGCACTTCATAGCAACTGGTTGACTGATTGTTCTGCTGTTTGGTCACTGAACTTTTATTACATACTATATATATATATATATATATATATATATATATATATATATATATGGCTGAGGAGTAAGTATATAAATTATTTTGTTATGGTTCTTTAACTTTGAATAATATTCCTCATTTTTTAAATAAATCTTTATTGTTCATATTATTATAGTTGTTCTTCCTTATTCCCCCATAGCTCCTCTCCACCTGGTTCCCACCCCACCCCATGCCCTTACCCCCCACCCCACTGTCCTCATCCATAGGTGTATGATTTTTGTCCAGTGTCTTCCGGCACCCCCACACCCCTTTCCCTCCAAGGATTGTCAGTCCACTCTTTTTCTATGCCCCTGATTCTATTATATTCACCAGTTTATTCTGTTCATCAGATTTTTTATTCACTTGATTTTTAGATTCACTTGTTGATAGATATGTATTTGTTGTTCATAATTTTTATCTTTTTTAAAAAATATATTTTATTGATATTTTACAGAGAGGAAGGGAGAGGGATAGAGAGCTAGAAACATCGATGAGAGAGAAACATCGATAAGCTGCCTCCTGCACACCTCCCACTGGGGATGTGCTCACAACCAAGGTACATGCCCTTGACCGGAATCAAACCCGGGACCCTTCAGTCCACAGGGCGACGCTCTATCCACTGAGCCAAACCGGTTTCGGCCATAATTTTTATCTTTACCTTTTTCTTCTTCTTCCTCTTCTTAAAGAATACCTTTCAGTATTTCATATAATACTGGTTTGGTGGTGATGAACTCTTTTAGCTTTTTCTTAGCTGTGAAGCTCTTTATCTGCCCTTCAATTCTGAATGATAGCTTTGCTGGGTAGAGTAATCTTGGTTGTAGGTTCTTGCTTTTCGTCACTTTGAATATTTCTTGCCTCTTCCATCTGGCCTGCATAGTTTCTTTTGAGAAATCAGCTGACAATCATATGGATACTCCCTTGTAGGTAACTAACTGTTTTTCTCTTGCTGCTTTTAATATTCTCTCCATGTCTTTTGCTCTTGGCATTTTAATTATGATGTGCCTTGGTGTGGTCCTCTTTGGATTCCTTTTGTTTGGGGTTCTCTGCGCTTCCTGGACTTGTAAGTCTATTTCTTTCACCAGGTGGGGGAAGTTTTCTGTCATTATTTCTTCAAATAGGTCTTCAATATCTTTCTCTCTTCTTCTGGCACCCCCATAATTCGGATGTTGGTATGCTTGAAGTTGTCCCAGATGCTCCTTACACTATCTTCATATTTTTGGATTCTTTTTTCTTTTTGCTTTTCCTGTTGGGTGTTTTTTACTTCTTTGTATTTCAAATCTTTGACTTGATTCTTGCAATCCTCTAGTCTACTGTTGGATCTCTGTATATTATTCTTTATTTCAGTTAGCGTATGCTTAATTTCTAGTTGGTCCCTTTTCATGTCCTCGAGGGTCTCGCTAAATTTATTGGTGGTTTCTAGAAAATTCTTGAAAAACCTTATAACCATGGTTTTGAACTCTATATCCTCCATTTCTTTCATTTGTGACTTGTTTCTTTGTCTTCACATTTTGGCTGCTTCCCTGTGTTGATAGAGTGGCTTTGTGTGCTAGGTGTCCTATAGCGCCCAGTGGCTCAGCCTCCCCAGTTACCTGAGGTGGACACTTTTGGTGCACCCCTTTGTGGGCTGTGTGCACAGTCTTGTAGTTAAGCCTTGATTGTTGTTGGTATCACTGGGAGGAATTGACATCCAGGCCAATTGGCTGTGGGGATCAACTGTGTCTACGCTGGGAGAACTTCTGTGCTTGAGACACCCTTATGAGGCAAGACTTGCTTCAGTGGGGCTCTGGTGCCCCCTGAGTGTGTCCCTTATGGATCTGAGGAGTTGTAATCTGGATGGTCCCACTTTGACCACTGGGTACACTGGCTCTTGGATCTCCAAGGAGGTGCTAATTTAGCCTCTGCCTGAGGCCACCCAGCAGGAGCTATGGAGAGATCTGCAGATTTCTCTTCTTTGTTTGGGGTTTGGAGGTGCCCAGATGAGGCCTAGCTGTGAAGCAATGCAAGCTGCTGTGGGATCTTGGGCCTTCTTTCGGATGTTCTGTGTCTCTCTCACTCAGCTGCAGTTTGTTATGTAAGTTTAAATTTCAAAGGACCAGGCCATTTATATGCAAAAGCCTCTGTGCACAGCTTGGGTGGGGCGGGGTCTCAGGGCAGAGTAAACAGCAATGGCTTCCTGTCAGCCCTGCCCTAAGAGGTCCCTGGATCTCAGTGTCCCTCGGTAATCACTGCAAGCACCTGTGACAGAAAGCCACCCTTGAGTTCTGCCCACTGCCAGACAGTCCAGTTTCTCCCCGTATGAGTCTGGGTCCCCAGAGTCTCGTCTGGAACTGGAGTTCAGAGCAGTCGGGAGCTTGTGTCTCCCTGCGGATTGAAAAAGACAGCCACGTACTCAGTTGCCAGCCCTTTCAGCGCACACGCCTCTGCACTTTACTTCTGCATCTCCTCTGAGTCTCAGTGTGCTTTTTTTCTTCCCTTCTAGTTGTAGAATTTCCACTCAACCATCCTTCCTGTGGGTCTGGATGATGTCCGTTTTGTCTTTTAGTTGTAGTTTTGAAGTGGTTGTGCGAGGCAGCAAGTTCAGGTGTTTACCTATGCCACCATCTTGGTTTCTCCAATAATATTCCTTATTAATGCAATAAATAACAAGATCTAAGTGCAGGTCTAATAACTACCACAATTTCAAAATTTTAATAAGTATGAATGACATTTTAATATATCTGCAATAACTATAATATAACATAAAACTGTCTTTGGAAAAAGGGAGAAAAAATGGTGGCCAAATGGGCAGACCTGTCATGCATCTCTGGCCAGGACCAGACTGGAAATACAACTAAATTAGAGAACATTCACCTGGAGAACTCACATTTCCGATCTATATTTCAAAGGTAAAGTTTCAAATTTTGAAAGTAAAAATGTAGTTCCTAAAATAGGAAATACTGGAAGACTTGGGAACTTCATTTTCCTGAGTGGGGTGGGAAAGTAATAAGTTAAATTTCAGATATATTTGCTTTGGAGTTATTTAGTGCTTTTGAGAACCCTTGAGGAAGGTGAGATATACAGCACACTTATTAAAGTGCAATCGCAAACAACCCATGATAGTGACATGCTAGTAGATAGTTCAGCATGCTGTTTCTTTAATATTCTTTGAAATAAATTTATTTGATTATATATTCTGGATTTTTATTAATTTTTTAAAAATGTTTAAATTATTTTCATTTACAGTTTACATTCGATATTATATTGTACTAGTTTCAGGTGTATAACATAGTATTCTAAATCTATGAGGTCCAGCTGAGGAGGAGACTGTGGAGGGCAGGAAGGGACTAGACCTCAGGGTCTAGAGTCAGAGTAGAAAAATTTAAAACAACCACTTGGAAAGGTCACCCCCCGCAGGCACTATAGAACTCCCCGTTCCATAAATAAAAGAAATAGTTTTTGCCTGACCACCACTCCCCTACCTGCCAGAGGCATTACAGAGATGTCTCTGTAACAAACAACCCATATAGGGAAAGGTCCGGTGTAGAACTTCCTCACTGCGTGAGCGAACCATATTAGGAAAAGTCCAGGACAAAGGGGTCCCACATTCGCGGGTCATTCAAAGGGGCCAATCAGGGAATGCCAGGCCAACGGTTATAGAGGGAAGGGGTATAAAGGAAGGGACTGCCCCTTTCAACGGCGCTCCCGCCACGGCACTTGCCTGCTGCTGCGTCAGCTACGGCGGGGCCCAGATTCGAATCTGCAATAAACTTTTTCCCTGTTTGATCCAATTGGTCTCGGTGGTCTATCTCCGGAGGACGTGCTCCGTTACAGAGACTTATATCAAGGAAGGACAGAAAACACCTGGACACCTGTAGGAAGGGCTAGGTCTCTAGAGGAGCTGACCCAGCTTACAGTGGTGGCATGTTTGCAGGCCAAGAGTGAGGAGGGAGTCCCCAGCTACAGGAGGGTCTGTTTCCTCAGAAGATAGAGGCCTGGAACCCAAGCTGAGCTTCATAGACTTGAACACCGGAGCCAAGACCCATTCCCCCATAATATCCAGCCGTTAAAGGTGGCAGGGCTTCTGGCCCAGAAGGAGTCTGGAGCCAGTAGACCAGAGCCAGTCAGAGACAAAGCAATAGTTTCAGTTTTCTTTCTTTTTTGTTTTGTTTGTTTTTGTTTGTTTAAAACCCAGAGCACATGCCCTAACCAGTTTGGCTCAGTGGATAAAGCATCAGCCTGTGGACTGAAGGGTCACAGGTTTGATTCTGGTCAAGGGTATGTACCTTGGTTGTGGGCACATCCCCAGTAGGGGGTGTGCAGGAAGCAGCTGATAGATGTTTCTAACTCTCTATTCCTCACCCTTCCTCTCTGTAAAAAATCAATAAAATATATTTAAAAATAAACAGAGCACAGAAATTTTTATTTGCAACTACTCATCCAAGGATTTGATGCAGGGAGGGAGGTATGGAGTTAACTTGAAGTGCCTAAGGAGAGGCAGGGTAGGAAGCATTGAGGGAAGACATGGAAGACCAGCAGCTAGAAGTATTTGGTCGTAGCCCTCCCAAACTGAAACTGCCATTTTTCCTGAGTGGAGCTAACTTCTCCCAGTAGCCACAGGGCAAGAAAAGGAAAAACAAAAACAAAACTCCCCATAGGTGATACAGCCAGCCCCACCCTCAGGAGACCTAAATGCCACACCCTAAATTTTGAGCTTTTCAGAGTAAACAAAAGCAGAAGCCAAACCTACAGGTTTGAAAAGTCTTAGCAGTCTCAGTGACTGGATTGGGGAAGGGACTGTCTACTCCACTATCCCAGGAATAATACTGGTAGTTTCCCCACAAAGGAGAGCTGATAGAAACTCCATATTTCAAGCAGACCACACTGATCTCCATAAAAGGATCTCCGTGAGCTGAGGGCAGAGTAATATGTTGGGCCACTCATGGAGGAGTAGCTCTGGGAAAGGGAAACACACCCACTATATTCCCTAAAAGGTAAACAATACCTCTACCACTTAAAGCCTTTAAGAAATAGACTTTCGAGTGATTGAGATTGACAGCTGCCTAGAAGACAAAGGCAGACAGAGGAAGAGCCTGGGGAACCAGAGAAAGTTTGTTGACCCAGCCCTGGGCCTCATGCTGCTAACAAACCTGCTTTAGAGGGGAGATTGGCCGCTCCTGCTTGAAGCAAAGTCCTGTGGAAACAGACACAAACGCTGTATCAATTTGAGCTTCAAGAATGTTGCTGAAAGCCAAAGAACAGTTCTTCACAGTGGTTAGAACCTAAGTACTTAAATGGAAGCCCTGAATTTGCAGACATAACTGAAGAATGGAATCCAAAGCCAGATCCTTCAGAGCACAAAACACAGCTGAGGAGATTAAAAATGGTGGTGGAATAAGTGGATGCTGCATGGACATGATCCCAGGACAAAATTGGAATTACAACAAAAATACAGAAAAACTTCCTGAATGATCAAAGGAAGACTCACTGGAGAGAACCCTGATAATCAAAAACAAAAAGTAGAGACCACATAGACTGGTAGGAGGGGTGAAGGTGTGAAAGGGCTGGCCAGGCTCCCACAGACAGCAACTGAAGTTCCAGAGAGATATCTCAGCTGTGAGGGGTTTCCACTGAGAACTCTGGGGCCTAATTGCCAAACTGCCCCCCGCCCCCAGCAGAGAGTACCAGAATTGAGAAGGGAACCCACAAAACATCTGGCTGTGAAAAGCAGTGGGGTTGCTATCTGCCAGGGAGAGATGGATGGAAATCCAGGCACCCTCTTAAAAGGCCAATGCACAAAATTTCCTGAGGAACCACTCAACTCTTGCTCAGGCAGAGGGAGGGCAGAATGTATTGGAGCTGTGTGAGCAGAAGCGAGGAGTGGGGGCTTTGGGGTTAGAGTTCGGAAGGCAGATACCCTGGTTTCCTGTACTGAGTCATTCCCTCACCATGCAGAGGTCATCTTTCTCATTCAGGCATTAGCTATACAGGCAACCTTGCCTGGGGGGAATACAGTTGACCCACCCTATTGGAAAACACCTTGCCCCACAGTTTCTGAGGCCCAATAAGAGACTGAGAATAACAATTAGCCTCCAGGCAGAAACAATTGCCCCACCATGTTAAAAAAAACTCGCCACACCTGTGCATGATTGCCTGCGGGCAATTCAAGATGGAATCCTATCAGTCTATAGGCAGAGGCAGTCTCTGAAGCTTTGCATCTTTGCCTGATCTAATTAGATGGAAACAGTGTTTAACACTGTCCTAAACTAGAGATTGAAAGTGTAGCAGATATACCTAATACATAGTCACAAACCCAAACAGGAACACAAAATGAGGAGACAAAGAAACAACCCCCAAATGAAAAAAAAAAAAAGATAATTCTCCAGAAGAAGAGATAAATGAAATGGAGATAAGAAATGTATCTGAAACAGAGTTTAGAGTAATGATGGTAAAGATGCTCAACAGTATCAGAAAATATATAGTAACTATGAAAACAGAAATAAAGAATGACATAGCACAAATAAAGAACACATTGGAAGGAATTCACAGCAGTTTAAGGGAAGCTGAGGATCAAATCAGTGAATTAGAAGACAGGCTTAAAAAATTCACTCAGAGAACCAAAAAGAGAAAACAATTAAAAAACAGGACAGCATAAGAGAGATGTTGGACAAAGTGGAACTTAACAATATTCAAATAGCAGGTGTGCCAGAAGAGGCAGAAAGGGAGAAGGGGCTAGAGAATGTATTTGAATAAATAATGGCAGAAGACTTCCCTACCCTGGTGAAGGAAAAAGTCACACAAGTTCAGAAGGCATACAGAACCACAAGCAAGAAGAACACAAACAGGCCCACACCCAGACATATCATAATTAAAATGCCAAAAATTAAAGACAAAGAAAGAATCTTAAAGGCAGCAAGAGAAAAGCAATTGTTACCTACAAAGGAGCTCCCATAATGCTGACACCTGATTACTCATCAGAAACTTTACAGCCAGAAGGGAATGGCATGAAGGTAATGGAAAGCAAAGATCTGAAACCAAGATTACTATATCTAGCAATGCTATCATTCAAAATAGACAGTCAAATAAAGAGCTTCCCAGACAAAAACAAACAAACAAGCAAACAAGCAAACAAAAAAAGAACTACACACACACACACACACACAAAAAAAAAAAAAAAAAAAAAAAAAAGCTCAAGGGGTAGAGTACCACCAAACCAACATTATAAGAAATGCTAAAGGGACTGCTCTAATGTGAAGGAGAAATAGAGCGAGAAACCCAACATACATAATTAAAATGGCAATAAATAAGTACCAATGAATAATAACTTTATATGTAAATGGATTAAATGCTCCAATCAAAAGATATAGCATAGCTGAATGGATAAAAAAATGATCCAACTATATGCTGTTTACAAGAGACCCACCTCAGAAAAAAAGACACACATATGATGAGAGTCAAGGGATGGGACAAATTTTTTTTTCCATACAAATAGAAAAGAAAAAAAAAAGCTGGAGTAGCAATACTCATATCTGAAAAAACAGACTTCAAAATGAAGGCCATCACAAGAAACAAGAAAGGTGACTACATAATTCTAAAGGGATCCATCTAACAAGAGGATATAACCCTGGTAAACACATATGTACCCAACATAGGAGCAACTAAATATATATATACCTTCTAGAGGACGTTAAGGGAGAGATCAACAATAATACAGTCATAGTAGGGGACTTTAACACCCTGCTGACTTCACTGGATAGATCTTCCAGATAAAACTTTAACAAGAAAACAGTGACTCTAAAGAATACACTGAATCAGATGGATTTCATTGAAATTTATACAACATATCACACCAAACACATGGAGGCTAAATAGCATGTTACTAAACAATGAATGAGTTACCAACTATATCAAGAAATAAATAAAAAAAAAAAACTTCCTAGAAACAAATCAAAATGAACACACAACAACCCAAAAGCTCTGGGACACTGCAAAAACAATCCTGAGAGGGAAATTCATAGCACCACAGGCATAGCTCAAAAAAACAAGAAAAATCAACAATAAACTATTTAACCCTACAACCTAAAGAACTATAAAGAGAATGACAAAAAAGCTCAGATTAAGTAGAAGGAAGGAAATAATAAAAATTATATCAGAAATAAATAACAGAGATTTAAAAAAATATTAAAACAGAGATAGGAAGATGGCTGTCAATGGGAAGGCAGGCTGCAAGATAGTGTGTGAGTGAGAGAACGAAAGGAGAGTGTGTGGTCGCACGGGGAGTGTATATTTGTGGGTGAGGGACAGCTATACTCCAAGGGGCTGTTGGGGATTGCTGGACCGGGCTCCCCTAACTGGGCAGCCTCCACTGCTGCTTAAATCTCTCCCAGAGCAACCAGCTCTGCCTTGGAGATTGCACCATCTTGAAGGGGAAAGTGGCTGTTATCAGCAGCCAATACATTCTGGGACTCTACAACCACAACACCCAGGGGACACCTGCAAACCCAGGAATACTGGATCTCAAAAAGCATGAATACATTGACTTGGATGTGCTCTGCACCTTCTCACAGAAAGGTCAGATTTCACCTAGGAAAAGGTGAGGTCTGTGATCCAGGCTGGAGAGAGAAATGCGCACAACGGGATCTAGGGTTCAGGGGAAGTCTGCGCCCCCCAAAATCTGCGGCCTTTGGGACTGGCGTGATCCAAGAATGTGGAAGGGGATGTGCAGGGCTGCTAGCAGAAGGGAACTCTAAAAATCAAACCATAGCTGGACTGGGTGCAAAAGGGCAGCCTGAAATTTTATCCGTTGCAGGCTGCTTAGTGCCAGGGGAAAAAAGACTTGCACAGAGACATTCACAAAGTTGCGCGCAGTGCCGAAGGGTAAAAGTCGCGAGTTCATGCACTTACTCTGGCTCTTTTTTTCTCTTTAAATCCTTGCTTTTGATTACTAAGCCCAGTACATAGGATCACACAATTGGGGACACTCTCAGAAACTGCAGGGGAAAGTTGTTTTTGTGGAACCAGGGGATCAGAGCAGGGAATAATGATCAGAGAACCAGCTCAGGGGCAGTCCATTCTCCCAAACCAGTATTAAGTGTGACAGGGAAAACAAAATCTAAATACTGGCTAGGGAGGACTCATAGCCCCAGAGGTCAATCCAGAAACACTGCCACCCAAGGGTTGAATCACAAATTGACTCTTGTGTAAACACAAATAAAGGAGTCTAAGAAACAAAGAAATACTGCCTGCTTAAAAATCAGGACTGTGGCTTACAACACAGAGGAGCTGTGGAACACAGGGGACTTCAATACTGTCTTGACTACAGGACAGGAAACAGGTGTACCAAACAGAAGAGTAGAGGAAGTGAATGACCTTCACTACTACATTTTTTTATTTTTCCATCTTTTACTTAAGAAACTATTTTTTTCTTTTTTCCTCACATAATTTTACCTTTTTAATTATTATATTTTTATTTTTAATCAGTATTATCACTACTACTATTTTACCTTTTTTTAAAGTGTCATTTTATTTTCTCTTTATTTTATTTTATTTTGGGAGTAGTGTTCTACATTCTATTGGCATTTTTCTTTTAGCATCATTTTACTCTATCTCAACTTTACCTTTATGCCAACACTCTCTTCCTCACTTTTCCCCTTTTGTTGTCCTATTTCTCTTGCCCTATTCAAGCTTTGGATTTTCCTTATTCCTTCTTCTTACCCCCTGTTAAAAATTCACCATACTTATAAATCTAATTTCTGATCCCCTACTCTAAGTCCATACACACTTCTCTTTTTTCTTTCTTCACTATCCAATTTCTTTTTTCTCTCTGCCATTTCTTATGTTTGTTTGTTTGGTTTTTCTGTGTAGTTGTTATTTTGTTTTGTTTTTGATCTAGGCTTTTTGTTTTATTTTGTTTTGTTTTGCCTTATTTTCTCTCTGTCCTATTGTTGTTGTTTGTTTGATTTTTGATTAGATCGTGTGTGTTTTTGTGCTTGTTTGTGAGATTGTTTCTCTTCTTTTGTTTTTGTTTGTTTTTTTCTTCTGTTTTTCCTTTCCTCGCTTGATATTAGTTGTTGTTTGTAGTTTGCATTCATTTCTGGGTGTTTGTTGTTTGCAATTTAGGGATTAGTGGTTGTTCTATTGGAGTTTTTTCCCCGTATAAATAGTTTTTTTCCCCTTCTTTTTTATTCTCTTTCTTTACTCTCTGACTTTTTTTTCCTTTTCTCAATATCATTTTTGCACTCCTTTTTTTTCCATATCCCCTAATTTTCTTTTCTTTGATGGTCACCTTTATTTGGGGTTATTAGTATTGTGCATACATTTGTATTCAGTGCCTTGGGTTTTGTGCCTTCTTGTGTTGTATTTTGTGCCTTTAAATCAATGCAGGAGAGAGAGAGCTAAATAATCAGATACCCAGAGAAGAGAGATCATGGGGAGATAACGAAACACCCCGCACATGAAATAAAAGGAGGCATCACCAGAAAAGGAAGTAAACAAAATGGAGGCAAGAAATATGTAAGAGAAAGAATGCAGAGAAATGGTCATAAGGTCGCTGACAAGAATGGAAGACAAATTCAATAACATGTGTAAGAACAAAGAGGAAATGAGGAAGAACCAAGAAGAAATGAAAAATGACATCACTGCTATAAAGAACTCAATAGAAAGCATAAAAAGTGGACCAGAAGAAGCAAGGGACCACATCAGTGAGCTAGAAGACAAGGTAGAAAAAATTTCCAAGCAGAGCAGCATCTAGAAAAAAAAAACAACTTAAAAAGCAGGAGGAGAGCCTACGGGAACTTTGGGACAACACAAAACAAAACAACATCCACATGATAGGAGTGCCAGAAGGAGAGGAAACTGAGCAAGGAATAAAAAACCTGTTTAAAGAAATAATGACAGAAAACTTCCCTGATATAGGGAAGAAAAAACCCACACAAATCCAAGAAGCTCACAGAGGCCCAAATAGAATGAACCCCAAAAGACCAACACCAAGGCACGTTATAATTAAATTGGAAAACACCAATGGCAAAGTACGAATATTAAGAGCAGACAGAGAGTGACAGAAAGTTACCTACAAAGGATCCCCCATCAGACTAGCGACTGATTTCTCAGCAGAAACACATCAGGCCAGAAGGGAATGGAATGAAATATACAAAGTCATGCAAAGCAAGGGACTGAATCCAAGAATACTATACCCAGCAAGGCTATCATTCAAAATTGATGGTGGAATCAGGAGCTTCACAGATAAAAAAGGACTAAGGGAATTTATTACCACCAAACCAGCAAAGCAAGAAATACTGAAAGGTCTGCTGTAAAAAGAAGAAATAGGAAACAAAGAAAAAACACAGGGGTAAAGAATAAAAATGGGGACAAACAAGTACCTATCAATAACAACTTTAAATGTAAATGGATTAAATGCCCCAATCAAAAGACATAGGGTAACTGAGTGGACAAGAAAACATGACCCATATATCTGCTGTCTACAGGAAAACCACCTCAGAAAAAAAGACGCACACAGACTGATGGTGAAGGGATGGAAAAAGGTTTTTCAGGCAAGTGGAAATGAAAAAACAAGCTGGGGTAGCAATACTTATATCTGACAAATTAGATCTCAAAGTGAAGGACATAAAAAGAGATAAGGAAGGCCAATTCATAATACTAAAGGGAGAAATCCAACAAGAAGAAATAAATCTGGTAAACATATATGGCCTCAATACAGGAGCACCCAAATACCTAAAAAAAACTTCTAGAGACTATCAAGGGAGAGATTGACAGCAAGAGGGGACTTTAATACCTCTCTAGCACCATTGGACAAATACTCTAAGCAAAAAATCAGCAAAGAAACATCAATCCTAAATGACTCATTGGTTCAGATGGAAGTAATCGACATCGTCAGAACATTTCACCCCAAAGCCACAGAATATACATTCTTCTCAAGTGCACATGGGTCATTTTCATAGATAGACCATATATTGGGTCACAGGCAAAGTCTCTTCAAATTAAAGAAGATAGAAATCATAACAAGCATCTTCTCAGATCACAATGGCATAAAACTAGAAATCAACTACAATAAAAACAATAAAAAATAAAGCACCTGGAGGCTACATAGCATGCTATTAAACAATGACTGGGTTACCAGAGAGATGAAAGAAGAAATAAAGAGCATCATGACAACAAATGGCAATGAAAACACAACAATCCAAAAACTATGGGACACAATGAAAACAGTCTTGAGAGGGAAGTTCATAGCTCTACAAGCCTACTGCAAAAAACAAGAAACAACGGTAATAAATTATCTAACCCTACAACTCAAAGAGTTAGAAAGAAAGCAACAAGAAAAGCCCAGTATATGCAGAAGGAAGGAAATAATAAAGATCAGAGCAGAAATGAATGACATAGAGACTAAAAAAACAATACAAAAAATCAACAAAACCAAGAGCTGATGCTTTGAAAGGATGAACAAGATTGATGAACCTCTATCCAGGCTCACCAAGAAGCAAAGAGAGAGGACCCAAATAAACAAAATCAGAAATGAAAGAGGAGAAATAACAACAAACCCCACCGAAATACAAAGGATTGTTAAAAAATACTAGGAACAAATCTATTCCAACAAACTGGACAATCTGGAGAAAATGGACATATTCCTAGAAAAATATAACCTTCCAAAACTCAATCAGGAAGAATCTAAAAATTTCAATAGGCCAATAACTATGGAAGAAATTGAAGCAGTCATCAAAAAGCTTCCAGCATACAAAAGCCCGGGGCCAGACAGCTTCAAAGGGAGTTTTACTGAACATTCAAGGAAGAACTAAAACTTATCCTCTTGAGACTATTCAAACAAATTCAAGAGGAAGGAACACTTCCAAGCTCCTTCTTTGAAGCCAGCATCACCATAATACCGAAACCAGATAAAGACAACACAATGAAAGAGAATTACAGGCCAATGTCCCTCATGAATATAGATGCCTAAATCCTCAACAAAATTCTAGCAAATCAGATCCAGCACTACATCAGAAAGATCATACACCATGACCAAGTAGGATTTATCCCAGGAATGCAAGGATGGTACAATATCCGCAAGTCAATAAACGTGATACATCACATAAACAAATTGAGAGATAAAAATCACATAGTCATATCAATTGATGCCTAAAAAGCATTTGACAAAATCCAACACCCTTTCTTGATAAAAACTCTCAACAAGGTGGGAATAGAAGGATCATACCTCAACATAATAAAAACCATACATGATAAACTCACAGCCAACATCATACTCAATGGGCAAAAACTAAAACCATTTCCCCTAAGAACAGGAACAAGACAGGGATGCCCACTCTCACCACTCCTGTTCAACATAGTACTGGAAGTATTAGCCATTGCAATTAGACAAGAAGAAGAAATAAAAGGCATCCAAATTGGAAAATAATAAGTAAAGCTGTCCTTATTTGCAGATGACATGATATTGTACATAAAAAACCCAAAAGAGTCCTTCAAAACATAATTACACTTAATAAATGAATTCGGCAATGTAGCAGGATACAAAATTAACACCAAGAAATCTATGGCATTTCTATACACCAATAATGAACTCACAGAAAGAGAAATGAAAAAAAAAACAATCCCATATACCATGGCACCAAAAAAATTAAGATACCTAGGAATAAACTTAACCAAGGACGTAAAAGATCTGTATTCGGAAAACTACGGGACATTGAAAAAAGAGATAGAGGAAGACATTAACCATTGGAAGAATATACAGTGTTCATGGATTGGTAGAATCAACATCATTACAATGTCCATACTACCTTAAGCAATCTATAGATTCAATGCAATACCTATTAAAATACCAAAGGCATATCTTAAAGACCTAGAACAAATTCTCCAACAATTCATCTGGAATGAAAAACAAAAAAACAAACAACAACAACAACAAAAACACACACAAAAAAAAAAACCAAATAGCCACAGATGTCCAGAGAAAGAAGAACAAAGTTGGAGGGATCACAATACTAGACATCAAACTATATTACCAAGCCACAGTTCTCAAAACTGCCTGGTACTGGCACAAGAACAGACATATAGACCAATGGAAGAGAATAGAGGACCCAGAAATTGATACAAGCCATTATACTCAATTAATATTTGACAAAGGAGGCAAGAGCATACAATGGAGTCAAAACAGCCTCTTTAATAAATGGTGCTGGGAAATTTGGTCAGATACATGCAAAAAATGAAATTAGATCAACACCTTACACCATACACAAAAACAAACTCAAAATGGCTAAAGGACTTGAATGTAAGAAGGGAAACCATAAAAATCCTACAAGACTCCATAGGCAGCAAAGTTGCAGCCATATTTTGTATCAATATCTTTACAGACACAGATCCCAGAACAAGAGAGACTAAGGAGAAAATAAACAAATGGGACTACATCAAAATTAAAAGCTCCTGCACAGCAAAAGAAACCAGCAACAAAACAACAAGAAAGCCCACTGCATAGGAGAACATATTTGCCAATGTTATCTCCCATAAGGGTTTCATCTCCAACATTTATAGGGAACTCATCAAACTTAAGAAAAGGAAGATAAGCTACCAAATCAAACAATGGGCAAAGGACCTAAATAGACACTTTTCTAAGGGACATTCAGAAAACCAAGACACACATGAAAACATGCTCAAAGTCACTAATCATCTGAGAGACACAAATCAAAACAACAATGAGGTACCACCTGACACCTGTCAGAATGGCTATCACCAAAAAATCAACAAATGGCAAGTGCTGGAGAGGATGCGAAGAAAAAGGAACCTTCATGCACTGCTGGTGGGAATGCAGACTGCTGCAGCCATTGTGGACAATAGTATGGTATTTCCTCAAAAATTTAAAAATGGAACTCCCATTTCACCCTGTGATCCCTCTTCTAGGAATATATCCCAAGAAAACAGAAACACCAATCAGAAAGGATATATGCACCCCTATGTTCATAGCAGCACAATTTACTATATCTAAAATTTGGAAACAGCCTAAATGCCCATCAGCAGATGACTGGATTAGAAAACTATGGTACATCTACACAATGGAATACTATGCTGCTATAAAAAAAGAAGGAATTCCTACCATTTGCAGTAGCATGAATGGAACTGGATAGCATTATGCTAAGTGAAATAAGCCAGGCAGTGAAAGCAAAATACCACATGATCTTACTAATTTATGAATAATAAAGAACATTATAACCTGATGAACAAAAAGATAGATACAGAGGCAGAAAAGCAGTGAACAGACTGTCAAGTTACAGCAGGAAGGCTGGGGTGTGTTGGCAGGGGAGGGGGGTAAGAGATCAACCAAAGGACTTGTATGCATGCATGTAAGCATAACCAATGGACACAAGACACTGCGGGGGGGGGGGGGCGGTGAAGGCATGTGCCGGGGGTAGGGGAGGCCAGGGGAAGGTCAATGGGGGAAAAAGGGAGACATATGTTCTAATATTTGTAATACTTTAAACAATAAAATAAAAATTTTAAAAACATAAGAAAGCATATTCAATTGCATTGTTCTTACCAAAAATATTAATAATGTGTAAAAATTTTTAGTAGGAATAAAATGTTATCATTAAAAAATAAAAAATATATAAAATAAAAAATACAAAAACAACAATGAAACCAAAAGCTGGATCTTTGAAAGGATAAATAAGAATGATGAACCATTAGCCAGACTCATCAAGAAACAAAGAAAAAGGACCCAAATAAACAAAATCAGAAATGAAAGCAGACAAGTAACCACTGACACCGCAGAAATACAAAGGTTTATAAGAAAATACTATGAACAACTATATGCCAAGATAGAAAATGAGGATTAAATGGACAAAACTTAGAAAAATACAACTTCCCAAAACTGAATCAGGAGGAATAAGAAAACCTGAATAGGCCAATAAAATCTGATCCAATAAAAGAAGTAATTAAACGAAACAAACAAACAAAACTCCCTGTAAACAAAAGACCAGGATCGGGGGCTTCACAGGGGAGTTTTACCAAACATACAAAGAAGAACTAATACTTACAGTCCTCAAACTATTCCAAAAAATCCAAGAGGAACGAACACTTCCAAGCTCTGTTTATGGGGCCAGTATTACCCTAATTCTAAAACCAGATAAAGACACTACGATGCAAGAGAATTACAGGCCAATATCCATGATGAACATAGATGCTAAAATCCTCAACAAAATATTAGCACAACAGACCCATCAATATATTAAAAAGATGATACGCCATGACCAAGTGGGATTTATTCCAGTGATGCAAGGCAGGTACAATATTGGCAAATCAATAAACGTGATACATCACATAAACAAATTGAAAGACAAAAATCACATGATCATATCAAAAGATGCAGAAAAATCATTCAACAAAACCCAACACCCATTTTTGATAAAAACTCTCAGCAAAGTGGGAATAGAGGGAGCATATCTCAACATGATAAAGGCCCTATATGACAAACTTACAGCAAACATCATACTCAATGGGCACAAACTAATAATTTCCTCTAAGAACAAGAACAAGACAGGGATGTCCCCACCCAATATCCAAAATATATAAGAAACTCATACAACTTAACATTAGAAAGACTAACAATCCAATTAAAATATGGGCAAAGGACCTAAATAGACACTTCTCCAAAGAGGACATACAGATGGCCAAGAGACATATGAAAAAATACTCAAAGTCACTGATGACCAGAGAGATGCAAATTAAAAGGACAATGAGATATCACCTCGCACCTGTCAAAATGGCTATCATCAACAAATCAACAAAGGACAAGTGTTGGAGAAGTTGTGGAGAAAAGGGAACCCTAGTACACTGCTGATGGGAATGCAGAGTGGTGCAACCATTATGGATAATAGTAAGGAGTTTCCTGAAAAAAATTCAATATGGAACTGCCATTTGACCCAGTGATCCCACTTCTAGGAATATATCTTAATAACCCTGAAACATCAATAAGAAAGAAAGTATTCACCCCTATGTTCATAGCAGCACAATTTACAATAGTTATGATCTGGAAACATCCCAAGTGCCCATCTGTAGGTGAGTGGATAAAAAAGCTGTGGCTTTTAAGTTGTATGAGTTCCTTCTATATTTTGGATATTAGCCCTTTATCAGATGTATCCTTACGAGATATGTTTTCCCATACAGTGGGCTTCCTTTTCATTTTGTTGTGGCTTATTTATATCATGGAATACTATGCAGTAATAAAAAAGAAGACTCTCTTACCCTTTGAGACTGCATGGAGGGATTTGGAGAGTATCATACTAAGTGAAATAAGTCAGATGAAGAAAGACGAGTATCACATAGGTAATCTCACTCATATGTGGAATCTATGTAATAAAATAAACTGATTAACAAAGTAGATCCAGAGATGTGGAAGCATGGAACAGAGTGCGGAATCTCAGAGCGAAGACAGGGGAGGGTAAGTGGGAGGTAATCAAACAAAGACCTTTATGCATATATGCATAACCCATGGACACAGACAGTAAGGTGCTGAAAGACTAGGGTGGGCTGTGAGAGTGGGCTAGTGGGGATCAATGGGTGAAAAACGGGGACATATGTAATATTTTCAACAATAAAGAATTATGAAGAAAAAGAAAAACCTCAGCTGAAATGAACACCACTTCACTTTTTAAAAAAACGATTTTCTCCCTTTTATCTTCTCTTTTCTTTGTTAAATTTCTTCTCTTTCTTTTTTTTTGAGACTAAAAATTTTTATTGTAACCTTTTATACAAATTCCTTTTTTTAAAATAAATCTTTATTCAGATTATTACAATTATTTCTCCTTTTTCCCCCCATAGCTCCCCTCCACCCATTTCCCACCCCACCTTCTGCCCTTACCTCCCCCCACTGTCCTCATCCATAGGTGTATGATTTTTGTCCAGTCTCTTCATGAACCCCCCATACCCCTTTCCCCCTGAGAATTATCAGTCCACTCCCTTTCTATGCCCCTGATTCTATTATATTCACCAGATTATTCTGTCCCTCAGGTTTTTAATTCACTTGATTTTTAGGTTCACTTGTTGATAGATATGTATTTGTTGTTCATAATTTTTATCTTTACTTTTTTCTTCTTCCTCTTCTTTAAGAATACCTTTCAGCATTTCATATAATACTGGTTTGGTGGTGATGAACTCCTTTAGCTTTTTCTTGTCTGTGAAGCTCTTTATCTGCCCTTCAATTCTGAATGATAGCTTTGCTGGGTAGAGTAATCTTGGTTGTAGGTTCTTGCTATTCATCAAATTGAAAATTTCTTGCCACTCCCGTCTGGCCTGCATAGTTTCTGTTGAAAAGTCAGCTGACAGTCGTATGGGTGCTCCCTTGTAGGTAACTAACTGTTTTTCTCTTGCTGCTTTTAATATTCTCTCTTTGTCTTTTGCTCTTGGCATTTTAATTATGATGTGTCTTGGTGTGGTCCTCTTTGGATTCCTTTTGTTTGGGGTTCTGTGGGCTTCCTGGACTTGTAAGTCTATTTCTTTCACCAGGTGGGGGAAGTTTTCAGTCATTATTTCTTCAAATAGGTTTTCAGTATCTTGCTCTCTCTCTTCTTCTGGCACCCCCATAATTCTGATGTTGGTACGCTTGAAGTTGTCCCAGAGTCTTCTTACATTATCTTCAACTTTTTGGATTTTTTTTTTTGCTTTTTGCTTTTTCGGTTGAGTGTTTTTTGCTTCTTTGTAATTCAATTCTTTGACTTGATTTTTTTGTTCCTCTTGTCTGTTTTTGGGTCTCTGTATAATATTTTTTATTTCAGTCAGTGTATGTTTAATTTCTAGTTGGTCCTTTTTCATATCTTCGAGGGTTTCGTTATATTTATCGGCCTTTTCTAGGATATTCTTAAAAAGCCTTATAACCATGGTTTTGAATTCTATATCCAGTCGTTTGTTTTCCTCCATTTCTTTTGTTTGTGATCTGATTCTTTGATGCCGCATTTTCACTGCTTCCCTGAGTTGGTAAGGTAGATTTGTGTGCTAGGTTTCCAATATGGCCCAGTGGGTCTGCCTCCCCAGTTAACCTGAGGTGGACACTCTTGGTGCACCACTTTGTGGACTGTGTGTACAGCCTTGTTGTAATTAAGTCTTTATTGTTGTTGGTATCACTGGGAAGAATTGACCTCCGGGCCAGTTGGCTGTAAGGATCAGCTGTGTCTATGCTGGGAGAAGTTCGGTGCTGGAGACAGCCTTATAGGATTAGACTTGCCAAATTGCAATAGCCTCTGTGCTCAGCTTGGATGGGGTGGAGTCTCAGTCTTGGCTTCCCGTCAGCCTTGCCCTTGCGCGCACGTGCGAGCCTTTAGACCTCTGCCTTCCCGGCTCCTGAGTCTCCACCTGAGAGCCCAGACTCCCCCCACAAGAGCGTGGGTACCCAGGGGCTCGCCTGGAACTGGGGTTCACTGCAGTCAGAACTGGGGCTCAGTGCATTCAGGAGCCTCTGGCTCCCTTCCACTAGGGAAAGCCTGTGGCAACCTCCGCAGACTTTGTGCGCACTGGCAAGCGCGCGCTTTCAGTCCTCTGCCTTCCCTGGCTCCCGAGTCTCCGCCCGAGAGTCCAGACTCCCCCCATAAGAGCGTGGGTCCCCAGGGGCTCGCCCGGAACTGTGGTTCAGTGCAGTCAGAACTGGGGTTCAGTGCGGTCAGGGGCTTCTTTCCCCCTTCAGTCAGAGAAAGTCAGCCAGGCTCTCAGCCGCCCTTCCTCTCTGCACACACAAAGACCCTTTGCCGTACCTCCAATTCTATGTGAGCTTTTCTATTTCCTTCTAGTTGTAGAATTTTCACTCAGCCAGCTTTCCTGTGGTTCTGGATGGTGTCCGTTCTGTCTTTTAGTTGTAGTTTTGAAATTGTTGTGTGAGGCAGCAGTTTAGGTGTTTACCTATGCCGCCATCTTGGTTTCTCCTCTTTTTTTTTTTCTATCTGCTATATTGATTTGTTATTATTCTCATCTCTGTTGTTTCATTCTTATACCCATTTTTTTTCTCTTTTCCTACTAACTTTTTTTCTTCTGCTTTCTTATATATTTTTTCTTTTTCTTATTTTAGGTCTATCTGCTTCCTCATCTATTTTCCGTTTCAATTTTTTCTTGTCTTTTCATTCTTTTCTTCCTCTTTATTTTACTAGTAAACCATCTTACTTCCCCTATTCTTCTAATTCTTTATTCTTATTTCTTTATTTACACTCTGCTTCTACACATTCCATCCCCCCTTTTTGTTGTTTATTTGTTTTTTTTGTACTTTTTTGTTTGTTTGTTTTCTCCTACAATGTTTTAAATTTGTTTTTTTCCTATAATTCTTGCTCTCTTTTCTATTTCCTAATCCCCTCTTCTCAGATGTTTGCTTTTGTTGGTGCTGTAGGGTTCTTGTTTATGTTTTGGTTTTGTTTCTTCTGTTTTGTGTTTTCTTGTGTTGTTTTTGTTCTATCTGGTCAGCACCTCCACAACAGCTTGCACAACATGGTCTGGGGTGAGCAACATTGTCATCCAGCCTGAGAGGAGACTCCATCCACTAACAGAACAATAACATAACATTCAAGACCAACTACAAAAGGAGAACACAATTAACTCAAGTAAGGGGCTTTTAGAGCACCCAGCTCAGGACATCTAAGAGAATGCACCACTGGGTCACACAAAAGACCTAACTATATATGACCACCCCACAAATTGTGGGAAGCTCAGAAGTTTGATCCAATACATAGAAACAAACACAAAGGGACACCAAAAATGGGGAGAAAAATAAAAAACCTACAAATGAAAGAAAAGGATGAATTGGCATAAAATGAACTAAATGAAAAGGAGGTAAACAATTTATCAAATAAAAAATTCAGGGTAATGGCAATAAGGATGCTCAAACAATTCAGTGAGAACTACCAGCAACTTAATGATAATTGTAAGGGTCTTAATGAGAGCTACACCAACAAGAAAAGAGTCCGTGAAACAATAAATAAGCATCAATTAGAAATCAGGGATTACATAGCTGAAAGAAAGAACACCCAGGAGGGATTCAATAGTAGAGTAGAAGAAGCTGAGGAATGTATTAGTAAATTAGAAGATGAGGTAGAAAAAAACAACAACACCCATTCAGAGCAGCAATGGAAAAAAAAAGCAAGAGGAGAGTCTAAGGGAGGTTTGGGACAACATGAAATGTAACAACAGTCACATTATAGGGGTACCAGAAGTAGAAGATTCTGAGAAAGGAATAGATAACCTGTTTGAAGAAATAATTGTAGAAAAATTCCCTAATCTGCTGAAGAAAAAGTCAGTTAAGTTCAGGAAACACAGAGAGTCCCAACCAAGATGAACCAAAAAAGCCCCACACCTAGGCACATATTAATAAAAATAGCAAAAATAAAGACAGATAATTTTAAAGGCAGCAAGCTAGAAACAAAAAGTTACCTAAAGGGAGCTCCCATTAGACTGTCAGCTGACTTTTCAATAGAAACACTTCAGGCCAGAAGGGAATGGCATGAAGTATACAAGGGACTGCACCCAAGACTATTCTATCAGCAAGGCTGTCATCCTATACAATAAAAGCCCAGTGATTGAATGGTGGAATGACCACAAAGGCCAGTTGTTATGATGCACACTGACCACCAGGGGGCAGACACTCAATGCAGGAGCTGTCCCTTGGTGGTCAGTGTGCTCCCACAGTGGGAGTGCCACTCAGCTGACTGGGATGAGCAGCGCTCCCATAGTGGGATGATGCCTGCAGGCCAAGCCCCCAACAGTGCACGAATCCCGTGCACCAGGGTTCTAGTTCAAAATAAAAGGTGAAATAAAGAGCTTCACAGAAAAAGAAAAAGGCTAAAAGAGTTTACTGCCACCAAACCAGCACTGCAAGAAATGTTAAAGGGATTGCTTTAAGAATAAGAAGAAAAAGAGAGAGGATCATAGGCATAAAAAAATAAATAAGTGACCCTACCTGGTTTGGCTCAGTGAACAGAATGTTGGCCTGTGGATTGGAGGGTCCTGGGTTTGGTTCAAGTCAAGGCCCCATGCCCAGGTAGCAGGCTTGATCCCCAGTAAGGGGCATGCAGGAGGCAGCCAATAAATCATTCTCTCTCATCACTGATGTTTCTATCTCCCTCTCCCTTCCTCTTTGAAAATCATAAAAACACACTAAAAAAATAAAATAAAAGGGGTACTAAATAAGTACCTATCAATAATATACCTAAATGTAAATGGCTTAAATGCTCCAAACAAAAGGTATAGAATAGCTGAATGGATAAGAAAACATGACCCAAATATATACTGTCTACAAGAGACCCACCTCAGAACAAAGGACTAACACAGAATGAAAGTGAAGGGATGGCAAAAAAATGTTCTAGGCCAGGGGTGGGCAAACTTTTTGACTCGAGGGCCACAATGGGTTCTTAAACTGGACCGGAGGGCTGGAACAAAAGCATGGATGGAGTGTTTGCGTGAACTAATATAAATTCAAAGTAAAGGAGCGGAGGGGAGAGCAAGAGAACCCTCCGCTCTTTCGTCTCCGCGGGCTGGATAGAACAGCCGAATGGGCCGGATCTGGCCCGCGGGCCGTAGTTTGCCCATGGCTGTTCTAGGCAAATGTAAATGAAAAACAAAAACAAAAAACTTGGGTAGCAATACTCATATATGACAAAATAGACTTCAAAGTGAAGGCCATAACAAAACATAATGAAGACCACATCATAATACTACAAGGATTAACATAGCTGGTTTGGCTCAGTGGATAAAACATCAGCCTGTGGACTGAGGGGTCCTGGGTTCGATTCTGGTCAGAGGCACATGCCTGGGTTGTGGGCTTGATCCTCAGTAGGGGACATGCAGAAGGCAGCCAATCAATGGTTCTCTCATCATTAATGGTTCTCTCTTTCACTCTCACTTCCTCTCTGAAATCAATAAAGATATATTTAAAATACATATCCTATCTAATAAAAGAGTAACATGCAAATTAACCATCACTCTGCTACACCCACCAGCCACGCCCACCAGCCACACCCACCAGCCAATCAGGAGGGAATATGCAAACAAACCCAACCAAGATGGCTGCAGCCACAGAGAGCAGGAAGGAGGCTTGGGTTTCCCTGGCAATGGAGGAAGCCAAGCTTTCTGCCTGCCCTTACCAGCCCTGGCCTCTACTCAATGCTACAAAGTTTCAATTATAGAAGATAAATAAAGCCCAACAGAAATGGCTGCAGCCACGGAGCTGGAGAGAGCAGGAGGCTAGGGCTGCCCGCAGCAATGGAGGAAGCCAAGCTTCTGCAGCCCTGGCCTGCTTTGGCCTCCGCTTAAGGCTACAAAGTTTCAATTATAGAAGATACATAAATCCCAACAGAAATGGCTGCCACCACGGAGTGAGCAGAAGGCTTGGCTACACTCCAAGCTACAAAGTTTCAATTGTAGAAGATAAATAAATCCTAGGGCCTCTGCTTGGGTTGCTGGGGGGCGTGGCTGGCCTGCAAACCACCACAGGCCCCTCACCCAGGCCGCCCCACACCCCAGGACACACTTCAGGGCAAACCAGCTGGCCCCCACCCATGCACCAGGTCTCTATCCTATCTAATAAAAGAGGAATATGCAGATTGACCATCACTTCAATACACAAGATGGCTGCCCCCATGTGGTCAAAGATCCTGCCCCCATGTGGACACAAGATGGCCACCACAAGATGGCCATCAGGGGAAGGCAGTTGGGAGGGACCAGGCCTGCAAGGGAGGGCAGTTGTGGGTAATCAAACCTGCTGTGGAGGGCAGTTAGGGGTGACCCGGCCAGCAGAGGAGAGAAGTTGGGGGTGACTGGGTCTGCAGGGAAGGGCAGTTGTGGGGGACCCAGGCCTGCAGGGGATAGCAGTTAAGGGTGACCAGGCCTGCAGAGGAGGGCAGTTATGGGTGACCAGGCCTGCAGGGGAAGGCAGTTAGGGGCAAACAGGCTGGCAGGGGAGCAGTTAGGTATCAATCAGGCTGGCAAGGGAGTGGTTACTGGGTGATCAGGCTGGCAGGCAGAAGCAGTTAGGGGCAATCAGGAGGGCAAGCAGGCGAGCAGTTGGGAGCCAGCAGTCCTGGATTGTGAGAGGGATGTCCGACTGCCCGTTTAGGCCTGATCCCACTGGGATTGGGCCTAAACGAGCAGTTGGACATTCCTCAAGGGATCCCAGATTGGAGAGGGTGCAGGCTGGGTTGAGGGACACCCCCCCCCATGCACGAATTTCGTGCACTGGGCCTCTAGTGTGTGTGTGTGTGTGTGTGTGTGTGTGTGTGTGTGTGTGTGTATATTTTTTTTTTTACAAGGATCGATCTAACAAGAGGATATAACATTTAACCCTGGTAAACCCAATACAGGAGTATATATTGACTGGAAACAATCAATGTAGGAGATGTTAACACCCCACTGACATCACTGGTAGATTTTCTAGGCAAAGAAACAAGGAATCAGTGATCCTAAATGTTACTTTAGATAAGATGGAATTAATTGACATTTTCAGAAAATTTCAACCCTAAGCTATAGAATATCTTCGCAAGTGAACATGGGACATTTTCAAAGATTGAACGACCATTTGTTAAGTCAGGAACTAAGTTTCTACAGTTTCAAGACGATTGAAATCATATCAAGCATCTTCTCTGATTATAATGCCGTGAAATTAGAAATCAACTTCAATAAAAACACTCAAAAACATTCAAACATATGGCAGCTTAATAGCATGCTATTAAACAATGAGTGTGTTAGCAAAGAGATCAGAGAGAAAATAGAAAACATGTTGGAAACAAATGAAAATGAACACACAACAACCAAAAATCTATGGGTCACAGTGAATGCAGTTCTGAGAGGGTAGTTCATAGCATTGCAGGACTACCTCAAAACACAATAAAATATTTTAATAAGTTATCTAAGCCTACAACTTAAAGAATTAGAAAGAAAAGAACAAAAAATCTCAGAGTAAGTAAAAGGAAGACAATAAATATCAGTGAAAATAAATGACATAGAGACTAAAGTAACAATACAAAAGAACAGTGAAACTAAGAGCTGGTTCTTTGAAAAGGTACACAAAATTGATGAAACAAGAAACAGAGAGAGAGGACCCAAATCAGAAATGAAAGAGATAAAGTAACAACTAACCCCACTGAAATACAAAGGATCATAAAAAATACTATGAATTACTATCTATACTAATCATGGCCTAGGGCAGTAGTCGGCAAACTGCGGCTCGCAAGCCACATGCGGCTCGCGAGCCGCAGTTTGCCAACCACTGGCCTAGGGCCATCATGACCAGAGGGACAACTGAACACCTGGGTCTCGATGGCAGCAGTGGTGGCAGTGGAAGTCAGGCCTGGGTCCCAGCAGTGGCAGTGGTGATGGTGGTGGCGGCAATGGGAGTCAGGCCTGGGTCCTGGCAGCAGCAGTGGTGGCTGCAGTGGCAGCAGGAGTCAAGGCTGGGTCCATCACAATTTAGAAGGCATCTCAGGGTGAAGACCATCACCTCAACTAGAACTCAAGATGGTCACCTGGCCTGGCCTGGCTCCTCCTCAGAGGCAGCCCCTTTCCTCCAGTACACTGCAGAAGACAGACAGGGATGCCTAAGAGGCTGGGGCCATGGTGCCCCATCCCTACCCTACTCCCCTAGCCCCCTTAACCTGTGGCCCCCACAGAAGGGTATGTATGAGAGCCCTTCCCCTGCTACCTCTTACCACTGTCTCCAGCCATCCCTCAGCACACAGGCATATTGGCTTTCAAACCTTCCCTACTCACTTCTTCTCACCCCTTCCAGGGCCTCTGCTCTGGATGGGGCCTTTGGGATCCAAAGCTCTGAGGTTTTACAACAGAGCTGGGGTGGGAAAGGGTAAACAGCACCAAAGATGGCTGATATGCCACCCACCTCTGCCTCAGCTTGACCAATTAGTTCAGCCTCAGAACGTGGCACTCAGAGGGGATCCCTACTTTCCCAGCAAGGGCTCTAGGGCCTCGGCCCCAGTACCAACACCCTCTCCCCCTTGACCCTCCCCACAGCTGGTGCTTGTTGCAGCTCTGTGTGTCTTACTTAACCACCCCTTCCTTTCCTGTTCCCACAAAGGAGGCTGCATCTTTGTATGTTATATTCATGTAAACTTTGTAATGTTTTGGGAAAAAAAAACAAACAAAAAACCCCCACAAAACCATGACCAAGAGAATGCTGCAGTGAATGTCCAGTGTCCAGCTCAGGAGAACAGAGAGAAGGGAGAATTCCATAAATTGGCTGATTCGAAGATATTTCTGAGTGACTGCCTGGCATATGACCGCAGAGGAAGGAATCCAAGTTTCTCAGCAGAACACCAAGGACTTCTTCCGTGTTCTGAACCTTTGCTTTGGTTTTCAGAATTTTCTGCTCCCCATCTGTTGGCTCCCTCCCTCTGAGGGGTGCTGTCGTTGTCACATGGGTGCAACTGGAATATTATATCTCGAGAGGATTGTCCCAATGTATGTATCCTTTTATCCAATGATGAAAAATTCCCAAAGAATAAGAATGGAGACAGACTACTGTCCTTTAGGCTTAAAAAAACAACAACCCGGAAGTGTCCTGCAAAGAGCTGAGACTTGGTTCTGTCCACGCGCTTCAGAGAGTTTAGATGAGGAAATGGCCCAGTTTGGCCCTGACTTTACCCACTTATGTTACTCTTGAAGGTGTCTTTGCCACAATGTGAATAAACTGTCACCTTTTGGAATAGGGGTTCATAGGAAAGTCTGCATTCCCAACTTTTCTTGAAACAGATCTATGTTTTGTAGCTGTGGCCACCATCCTGAGATCAGGTCTTGTCAACCAGATCCTGTCCCTGGGAATCAGGGGGCACTGGAGTGGAGGTCCCCCACCCCGTGCCCTTTTACATTCAGGGATTGAGCTGAACTCACTTTGGGGGAGGCCTGGCAAGGGTGACAGGTGTCACAGGTGGAAAGATGGAGAATGGAGAGGCAGACACCCTGCTCGGTCCCTCCCTGGGTGTGGTCAGGCAGATGAAAGCCAGCCAGCCCTCCCTACAATTGGGTGACATAGTATCCTCTGTGTCCACTTCTCACACTGTGGGCCTGGCCACTCCCCTCAGCTCTGGGCATCCCTCTGTGTTCCATGACAGAGCATTCTGCCCTCACATGCTGCTCACCCTAAATGAGAAGGAAGAGAGCAGTTGGACCACAGACAACTACACAGAAAGATAGGGCTCACGGCTGGCGAGCGCAGTGGTGGTGGCGGGAGCCTCTCCTGCCTTTATGGCAGCACTAAGGAGCAGCAAGCCGAATGATAAGGAGCAGTGAGCAGGCAGGCGGACATCCCCTGAGGAATTCCGGACTGCGAGTGGGTACAGGCTGGGCTGAAGGACCCGCACCCAGCGCACAAATTTCGTGCACCGGGCTTCTAGTATTACAATAAACTGGACAACTTGAATGAAATGGACATATTACTAAAATAGTACTATCTTCCAAAACAATCAGGAAGAATCAGAAAATCTGAATAGGCCAATAACTACTGATGTTATTGAAGTAGTAATAAAAATAACTCCCAGCAAACAAAAGCCCTGGTCCAGATGGCTTCACAGGGTAGATTTATCAACCATTCTAGAAGAACTAACACTTATCTTCCTCAAACTATTCCAAAAAATCCAAGAAGAAGAAACATATCCAAGCTCTGTTTATGAGGTCATCATTACTCTAATTCCAAAACCAGATAAAGACATTACAAAGAAAGAGCATTACAGGCCAATATCCCTGATGAACATGGATGCTAATATCCTCAACAAAATATTAGCAAATCGAATCCAGTAATATATTTAAAAGATCATCAATCATAAGCAAGTGGGATTTATCCCAGGGATGCAAGGCTGGTACAATGTTCACAAATCAATAAATTTGATACATCACATAAACAAATAGGAAGACAAAAATCACATGATCATATCAATTAATGTAGAAAAAGCATTTGACAAAATCCAGCACTTTTTGATAAAAACTCTCAGCAAAGTGGTAATAGAGTGATCATACCTCAATATAATAAAGGCCGTATATGACAAACCTACAGCCAACATCAAACTCAATGGGCAAAAAATAAACCATCGCCCCCCACTAAAAAAAGGGAACAACACAAGGATGTCTTCTTTCAATATTCTTATTCAACATAGTACTAGAAGTCCTAGCCATAGCAATCAGACTTGAGGAAAAAAATAAAAGGCATCCAAATTGGAGAGGAGAAAGTAAATCTGTCATTATTTGCAAAAGACATGATATTGTACATAGGAACCCTAAAGACACTATCAAAAGACTACTAGATTTAATAAATGTATTTGGCAACATAGCAGGATGCAAAATTAACATCCAAAAATCAATAACATTTTTAAGGACCAATAATGAACTCTCAGAAATAGAAATAACAGCAAAAAACAATCCCTTTTATTATTGCAACAAAAATTTCAGATACTTAGGAATAAACTTATCCAAGGAGGTAAAAGACTTGTTACTCAGAAATCTACAAGGCATTGGAAAAAGAAATAGAGGAAGACATACACAAGTGGAAGAATATACAGTAGTCATGGATTGGTTGAATCAGCTTCATTATAATGTCCATACTACCCAAGGCAACCTACAGATTCAATGCAATCCCTATTAAAATACCAACAGCATATTTAACAGATCTAGAACAAACACTACAAAAATTTATATGGAACAAAAAAAAAAAGACCCCGAATAGCCACAGTAATCTTGAGAAAGAAGAACAAAGTTGGAGGGCTCACAATACCAGATATCAAGTTATACTACAAAGCCACTGTACTCAAAATATCCTAGTACTGATACAAGAACAGGCATTTAATTCAATGGAACAGAATAGATAACTTGGAAATTGACCCAAGCCATTATGTTCAATTAATATTTGAGGCTAGAGTACACAGTGGAGTAAAGGCAGTCTCTTCAATAAATGTTGTTGGGAAAATTGTACAGGTACATGCAAAAAATATGAAACGAGTCACCATTTTGCACCATACACAAAAATAAACTCAAAAGGATAAAAGATTTAAATATAATTCGTGAAACCATGAACATCTTAGAAGTAAATATAAGCAGCATAATATCAGATATCTCATGGATACACCTCCTAGGGCAAGAAAAACAAAAGAGAAAGTTAAACAAATGGACTACATCAAGATAAAAAGCTTCTACACAACAAAAGTAACCAACAACAAAATGAAAACAGAACCCAACTTATGGGAGAACATATTTTCCAATGTTACACCTTATAAAGTGTTAATTTCCAAAATATATAAGCAACTCATACAACTTAACAAAAGGAAGACAACCAACTCAATTATAAAATTGGCAAAGGACCTAAATAGTCACTTCTCCAAAGTGGACATACAGAAGGCCAAGAGGCATATGAAAAAATGCTCGAAGTCACTAATCATCAGAAAGATGCAAATTAAAATGACAATGAGTTATCACCCCACATCTGTCAGAATGGCTACCATCAACAAATCAATTAACAGCATGTGTTGATAAGGATAAGGAGAAAAGGGAACCCTAGTGCACTTCTGGTGGGAATGCACACTGTTGCAGCCACTGTGGAAAACAGTATGGTGTTTCCTCAAAAAATAAAAAATGGAACTCCCTTTTGACCCATTGATTCCACTTCTGGGAATATATCCGAAGAAACCCTAAACCCCAATCAGAAAGAATATATGCTATATTCATAGCAGGGCAATTTACAATAGCTAATATTTGGAAACAGCCCATTGCCCATCAGCAAATTAGTGAATAAAGAAGCTGTGGTATATTTACATCATGGAATACTATGCAGCTGTAAAAAATAAGGATTTATTACCCTTTGAGACAGCATGGAAGGACCTGGAGAGTATTATGCTAAGCGAAATAATCCAGTCAGAGAAAGATAAGTATCTGATGAACAAAATAAACTGATGAACAATATAGATCCAGAGACATAGAAGCATGAAACAGGCTGATGAATTTCAGAGGACGGTGAGGGGGTGGTGAGTGGGGAGTTATGAACCTGGGAACGCATATGCATAGGCCATGGACACAAATAATAGACTGGTGAAGGCCTGGGAGGGTTTTGGTATGGGGTGGAAGGGATCAATGGGAAAAACAAACAAACAAAGGGGATATATGTAATACTTTTAACAATACAGATAAATTTAAAAAACTCTTTGTTTTCTATTTGTGACAAAATTACAGGTAATATTAATAGTAATGTGGTTTGTTGTTACGTTCTTAATGGAAGGAAATGGCAAATTTTAGTTAGGCATTAATAAAAATAAAGATATATATTTTTTCCCAGCTAGGTTTACAGACCTGAATTCTACCCAAAGACTTTCAAGGTCAAGAACCACTGCACTGTGTCCTCGCATCTCACACAGATTAAAGCACTTATAAATTCCTAATTATCAAGTCTCTTCTATATTCTTTTCAATTCTTCTTTTCTTCAATCACTTCAATCTTGTCATAGTAGCCTCCTTCAACAAGCTAGGCATGCCTCCTTAGTATTTGCACTGGCTATTTCAGGTTGTCTTATTATTATGGAGTCATAATGGATCTTTATATATTCTGCATACAAGACCTTTATATGGTATATATTTAAAAAATATTTATGCGGTCTATAGCTTGTCTTTTCATATTCTTATCAGCCTCATTTCAAAACTCAAACATATCTAGATGTGGAAAACTCAGAAAATGTACAATAGAATGGTTTTATTGTCATACACAACTCACATAGGGAAATTATTAGAGAAGAGGTTGAAAAGATATTACTCCACCCTGCTCCTCGATTACATTATATCTCTCTTAATTCTCTAATCCCAGTGTTGGGATCAACCAATCAATCTGCACATTAGATGAATGGAACCCATACTGTGAATGTCAGATACTCCAATCTATAATGTTTATTATATATTAACTAGTGGCCAGGTGCATGAAATTCATGCACTTGGGAGGGGGTCCCTCAGCCTGGCCTGTGCCCTCTCGCAGTCCGGGAGCCATGGGGGGATGTCCGACTGACGGCTTAGTGGGCCTAAGCTGTCAGTCGGACATCCTTAGCATTTCCACGGAGGTGGGAGAGGCTCCCACCACTGCTGCTGTGCTCGCCAGCCGAGAGCCCGGCTTCTGGCTGAGAGGCACTCCCCCTGTAGGGGCACACTGACCACCAGGGGGCAGCTCCTGCGTTGAGTGTCTGTCCCCGGTGGTCAGCACACATCATAGTGACCGGTCATTCCACCATTCAGTCATTTGCATATTAGCCTTTTATTATGTATGATATGCTGTAGATGAGGCCCCCTAGAACCATAAGAAATGCAAAAATTTCACTGTTAACTCATTCTCGAATTGCCTCCACTTAAAATCAAATTGCCCCCTCCCCCCTGAGGGCCATGTGCTGCACCTTGGGAACCAGTGGGCTTGACACTTTTCCTCTCTGAGCTTCATTTCTGAATACATATGCATATACCATGGGAATTGTAATCTCTTCTCCGCCTACCACACCAGGTTGTCATGAGGAGATTCTGAGCTAATAAACCTAGAAATGTTCCATCAAGTAAGTGATGTCTAAATGGGAAGGGATTGTTATTTTTAAGCCCATGGGTACCCTCACAGGTAGCAGGTGCTGAACAGGGGAGGGGGGCATGATTGTTTCCTGGGACTGTAGCTATGGAAGCTTTGCAGAGGGTTCTGTGGGCCTTGGAAGGGCAGGCTCTGGCCAGCAGCCCTGTAGTAGTGGTCCTCCCTGGAGGCGCTGGTGGGAAGTGAGGCATTAGGGGGCACAAGGGGAGCGGCAAGGCCAAAGGGGGAGTAACTGCCAAACCTTCCCACTTGGCACCATTCTTTAAATTGTACATGGCTGTTTCACAGCTGTACCTGCTCAGGGTGGGGCTCCAATCTCCTGGAGCTGGGTGGGGGCCAGGCCAGGGCAGAGCCAGGCAGGCTAGGAGGGCAGGTTTAGCCACGCCCAGCAAGGTTCAGCACGCTTCAGCTGCAGAGACAGTGCTGCTGCTGTCAGGGGGCGGGGGGGGGGGGTGGGGGGGAGGGTCTGACCCCGGGGGGCTGCTCAGGCCTGCCTCCACCTTGGTCTGGAGTTGTAGGGAGGAGAGGCGTGCCCCGCCCCATTGGAGGGGCCCTGGCAGTGGCAGGCCATGGGCCCTGGGTTTCTCAGGGGGCTCTGACCGGTGGTGACTGGCATGCTATTTTTGTGGGTGCCCCTGGCAGGGTGGCGGGGGAAGAGATCAGGAGTCAGAGGTGCGGGCTGCAGCTACCCCCAAGGCTGGGTCTTCTTCCTGTCCAGTCAGCCTCCCTGTCCCCCCTGGGGGTGTGGGGGCTGGGGTAGGGTGTTTGTCAGTCCCCCTAGGGGTGTGGGGCCTGGGGTAGGGTGTCCGTGCAGGGGAATTGGAAGAGCTCCTCATAGCTGCTTCCTCTTCCTTCTTTGCAGTCTGGGCTCCTGTCAGGCACTCTCCTCAGACTCCTGGGAACTTAGCTCCAGCTGCCCACCCCCTGCTGCGCAGGCATCCTCCTGCTGGTCTGTCAATATGCAAATTGGTCATTACTGGGACACCATAATGGCAATTAGCATATTACCTCTTTATATGTATAGTTGTTCAAGATACTATTAGCTGATGGAAATAATGCCCCCCCCTCCCAAACATCTATGACTGATTTTGGGAGAGGCCTATGGTGGTTATTTAGATTAATTTTGGCATTAAAAAGGTATTTACTCAGTTTCATTTGAAGTATTCTCTGAGAATTTTGAAAGACAGACTTTTACTTTACAATGATACCTTGCATCCATCTAAGAGTTGAGCATCCTGTTTCTAATTTGTATAGTTTTAGAGCAAAAAAACTGGGGAAAAAAACTGGAAAAAATTTAGAATAAAGGAATTTGAAAACTTACCAGGTTTCCTGGAGATGGGTCCTGTGTGACACCATTTTTTGACTAAAATAAATTGCCATAATTTGAAACCTATTGATGTGAAAATGTAAATCTGAATCCAGGTAGAAATTAATTTTTAGTTTTATGAAAAAACCATTATTTCCAGCAGTGCTCTAATTAAGCTTTTTTTGAAGTATGATTTCAGAACCACCTTCATTAAAATAATTGGGAGCACCTGTTAAAAAAGTAAATTCTGAATCAAAATTTTACATGGCAATAGTAAGAAATCTGCATTGTTTGTATTTTCCTGGTATATGAATTTCCATCACTTTATTTTTTGGTATCCAATGTAGTGTAGTGTTTTCATTTGACTCCTTATGAATAGTATATAGCTTGGTTTAAAAATCACAACTTGAGAATTAATGTGCACATTCAATGCATTCACAATTTTATGATTGATGATGTATTGAAATTATTTCTTTCATCTTATGTTCTCTTTTCTTTTTTGTTATCCTCACCTGAGGATATTTTTCCATTGATTTTTAAGGAGAGTGAAGAGAGAGGGAAAGATAGAGAGTAATATCGATGTGAGAGAAACACATCGATTGGTTGCCTCCTGCATGAGCCCTGACCAAGGCCCAGTCCAGGGAGGAGCCTGCAACCAAGGTATGTGCCCTTGACTTGATTTGAACCCGGGACCCTTTGGTCCACAAGCCGACACTATACCCACTGAGCCAGACCAGCTAGGGCTCATCTTATATTTTCCACATAACTTTGTTTTCCTTTTTCTCCTTTCTTATGTTTTGTTAGTTTGATTAAATCTCCCTGTATCCTCACTTTTGCTCTTTTGAAATTTGTATTTTATGTTGCTATTCTATTAACAACCAGACACATTTCTGATAAGATTTTTCCAAGTGTAGTTCATTAAAATTTAACAACATTGTCTTAAATTAAAAAGTTAAGAAATGTAAAATTCAAAAGCTACTTTAAATTGTCTCTCATACCACCCACAAACCAAATATGTGATTTATTTTAGAATATTTATTTTCAAAATGTGGTTAAGAAACTACTCACATTAGAATCACCTGAAGTGATTATTAAAGTTGTAAATACCTAGGCCAATTCCAGTTCTACTGAGTTAGAATCTCTGTGGGGAGAGTGGCAAGGAATCTACATTTTAAAATAAGTTCCTAGGTGTTTTCCTACGTTTACTAAAGTTTGAGAATACCTGCATTAATGCCTAGTTCAGCACTTAGCACCTAATTTCTTAACAAATCCTTGTTGGTATTCCTTTCATTGAATTTAATATTTTATGTAGATGACGTGATTTCTTTCATCAGTACAGATAATACAAAATGAATATTTATAATTTCTCTCAGAACTTCTGTGCTTATATCCAGAAATATATATATACTAGAGGTCTGGTGCATGAAATTCATGCATGGGGGTGTGTGTCCCTCAGCCCGGCCTGCACCCTCTCCAATCGGGGATCCCTTGGGGGATATTTGACTGCCAGGTTAGGACATGCCTCTCACAATCCGGACCGCTGGCTCCTAACTGCTCACCTGCCTGCCTGCCTGATTGCCCCTAACTGCCTCTGCCTGCCTGCCTGATTGCCCCTAATCACCTCTGTATGCTGGCCCAATCGCCCCCAACTGCCCTCCCCTGCCGGCCTGATCTCACCCCTAACTGCTTGTTCCCCTGCCGGCCTGATTGCCGCTAACCGCCTCTGCCTCGGCCCCCACCATCGGAAAGAAGTCGGACGTCCAAAAGATGTCTGGTTGACCCGGTCTAATTAGCATATTACCCTTTTATCAGTATAGATAGAGGCCTGGTGCATGCATTTGTGCACCAGTGGGGTCCCTCGGTCTGGCCTGCAGGATCAGGCTGAAACTGGCTCTCTGACATCCCCTGAGGAGTCCTGGATTGTGAGAGGGCACAGGCTAGGCTGAGGGACCCCACCAGTGCAGGATCGAGGCCAGGGAGGGATGTGGGAGGGCTCCAGGGCGTGTCCGGCCTGTCTTGCTCAGTTCTGATCGGCTGGACCCCAGCAGCAAGCTAACCTACCAGTTGACTGTCTGACCCCTGGTGGCCAGTGCGTGTCATAGCAAGCGGTTGAGCAGCCTTAGCATATCATTAGCATATTATGCTTTGATTGGTGGAACGGACAACTGAACACTTAGCATATTAGACTTTTTATTATATAGGATATGTACAAATAAGCAACTATATGTGTACTATTATTAATTAAATAATAAGCATATTACATATTTCTTACATGCTGCCTTTGCTATTGGTCATTGCTTGATTCACTGAAGTAGAAGGACAGACGTATAGAAGATAACCATGTAGAATTGCACAAAAATAATTCATGAGAGCTTTGTTTAAGAGAATGAAGAATGCTGCTCCATATATGGGAGTAGGAAAGTTTGATCTAAAGTTCACCTATCCTTCATGAAGGCCAAAATAGATCCATATAACTCTGCCCTCTGACTTTTTAGAAGCAAAATGAGTATGGGCTTTCAAATCTAGGCTCTGCCATATATGAACTGTTTGACCTTGAAAAAGTTACTTTACCTACATGGGCCAATAGTTTATTCATAGCTAATACTGGGAATAGTGATAATACCTATGCTATTGAGTTGGTTTGAGTATAAATGAGATTGTATATATGAGACCACATAGCAAAATTAAGGGATATAATGTGTTCTCAACCTATGCCTAATTTCCTTTCCTTTTCTTTTACCAACTTGCAAGCATGCTTTATCAGTAACAAAACTTTAATATAGCAATGTTATTGGTAAGCTACTTGGTACTTTACGCTCCCCCCCCCGACATTTTGCAGTTTCTCAGCCCAAGTCTTGTACTCTGACTTATAAAGAGATCATATAAACCCCAATGTTTCTGAAGAATGTTCGTTGTCTCTCAGAAAACAATGCTATGGTTTGCTTATACAGATATTCAGCCTTTTCTCGGGGGCCAGAGAATGCAAGAATAAAAATGTATTTAGGGTCTACTTTATCTTGGTTAGTTGGGGGAGGAGAAATAGTTGGACTAAGAATTTATTGAAATCCTTTATTCAGAAAATCTGTACCTGCTGGTCTCTTTTGTGAATAGAAGGACTTGAACTATACTAGAACCAGATATTGTAGCCAAAATGAACTGTGCTGATTGACATACTTTTTAATGAGTTATGATCTGAACAAAAATATTTTACATACACATGCACACACACACACAGAACTTAGCTTAAGCCAGTGTCAAATCTATATATTTTTGAAAGCCATTAAACTGCAACTAAACTAGAACATCAACTACTTCTAATTAAGCCTAAGTACTCTACACTTCTGTATCAATTTATTTGTGTTTTTGGTAGTGACAAAGCAAAATATTCAAACTGAGCATTCAAATCCATACCTCAACCAGTTTGTACTGCTATGAACTGTGGCTGATTAAAAGAGGAGCTGTTATTTGTCATCAAATATTTTTGTGGTATTTGTATATATACAAATTCTTGATAGAAACAAACAAACAAACAAACAAACAGAAAAGCATACCTGAAACTTCATTTAACATAATACCCTCTAGATCCATTCATGCTGTCACAAATGGTACAATTCCTTATTTTTAATGGCCAGGTATCATTTCATTTTATATATGTATCAAAGCTTTTTTATCCACTCATCTATTGATGCTAAGCAAAATAAGTCAGACAGAGAAAGAAAAATACCATATGATTTTACTTATATGTGGAATCTAAAGAACAAACTAAACAATCAATATAGAAGTACTCATAGACACAGAAAACAGACTGATGGTTGCCATTGGGGCTAGGGTTAGGGGATGGGTAAAGAAGGTGAAGGGATTAAGAAGTACCAATTGATCATTACAAAATAGTCACAGGAATATGGAGTGCAGAGTGGGGAGTATGGTCAATAATATTTTTTAACTATGTACAGTTCCAGGTAGTACTTGAAATATCAGGGGGAACACAGTATAAAGTATATGATTGTCTGACCACTATGCTGTACCCATGAAAATAATACAAAATAGTATTGACTGTAAATTGTGATTGAAAAATAAAATTAAAAAAAGAATGCTTGATCTGTGTCAATTGTTTCTTGTCATGTGTTCACAAATCCTTTCTATATTTTGAAATTTGAAAATACAGTGAATGCAACAAATGAAAGCTATCCCTAAGGAGCAGTTCACATCTGTTGTCCTTTTACTGTTATTTCTTTATTTTAAAAAATGTATTTTTATTGATTTCATAGAGGAAGAGAGAGGGAGAGAGAAATAGAAACAACAATAATGAGAGAGAGTCATTGATTGGCTGCCTTCTTCATGCCCCACACAGGTGATTGAGCCAGCAACCCAGACATGTTCCCTGATCAGGAATCGAGCGGTGACCTCCTGGTTCATAGGTCAACGTTCAACCACTGAGCCATACGGGCTGGGCTATTGTTATTTCTTTAATGGCTTGTTCTCCTAATGCTCTAAGATTTCATTGGCTGAGATGGTTAGTTTTCAGTGTCAATTTTTTTATTTGAAATAGTAAATATGGTAGTTGGAGAGTGGTTTCATAGCCACATAACAGAGAAAATGATATATAACATCAATGTGAATTGTTTCTGGGTGTGATGGCCAGAAGCATTAAAGGGATCCATTTGTACATGGCCTGACCAAATGCAGAGAAAGCTTTTTATATGATTTCTAAAGGAAAATCAACAAAAGCAACAACAGCAGCAGCAACAATAATAATAGGTTTAACTACATAAAAACAATATAACAGATTAAATAAAATATAATTTCATTTGGTTTTAATTAATTTCATTTCAATTTGCTTAATACACAAATATTTTTTTAATTAAATCACTTATTTTCAAACGAATTCAATGAACTCAGAACACTTTCTCTTTCATAATTACAGCAGAGAATATAGGTTTTCTTGTTAGAGTTCCTTTTTGCCAATTGACAAGTGCACTTATTTTTACATATAAACCTTATTAAATGGAAGAGAGTCTACTCCTTCTTCTCATTTACTTTTCTCTCTTTGCTATAATGTTATGGTGCTTGTAAAAGTTACCATATTAGTGTAAAATTGTAAATAGCAGTTTTGCTTGTTTTTTAAACAATAGCGGTAATAAAGAAATTTGTGGTAAGCTATGAGGAAAGTACATATTATGCAGGATCTTCCTTCATGCTTAAATGGGAGTGTCAAAACTTTATTTGAAAATTTCCACAACTGTGGATTTTCTGTAAGGAGGCTGTGCATTAAATATTGCTAAAATATCTGATAGAATATAACATTATTAGAGGCTAATTTTATAAAAATATCTGAAATTTAAAGAAACTAAAAATACTAGCAAAGCCATAAATTATACAGATCCTAGAAAAAGTAGAAATAAAGAGAAGATATAAATGAGGTATTCCAAAATCAGTTACTTGCATTTTAATAAAAATTATCCTGTGCATATATGATTCTCAGTAAAAAAATAAAATAGTAAAAATCTGTTGTTTATCTAGTGGTAAGAGTGACTGCATGGTTTTGTGTTCTTCTTCAGGATCATTCTTTTTTTAAATCTTTTTACAAAGAAATTTTATCTTTTTATTTTAAAAATATTTTTTATTGATTTCAGAGAGGAAGGGAGATGGAGAGAGAGATAGAAACATCAATGATGAGATAGAATCATTGACTGGCTGCCTCCTGCACACCCCCAACTGGGTATTGAGCCCACAACCTGGGCATGTGCCCTTGACTGGAATCGAACCCGGGACCCTTCAGTCTGCAGGCCAATGCTCTATCCACTGAGCCAAACCAGCTAGGACAAGGATCATTCTTAATAAATAACTAAAAAATAAACCCAGTAAACAGTTGTTATTTAACTAGATCATTTATTAACTATTTTTTGTTTTTGTGAAGAAAAATTTTATTCCCTCATTTATTTATTTATTCAATCACTAATTTATTATGCTTTTACAAAAAATTTTTCTTCAATAAAAAATACTGGAAATGCAGATATATAAAAAAGTAAGCCATCTGACTACAGTAATAAGTGCTATTTAAAATCCTGATGAAAAGTGTTTTTTTTAATACATTGAATTTTCAGTGTTACAGATTGTCCCATTCTGTCTGCAAAACAGATATTTACTTCTGATAAAATATCAATGAAGACTGAAATTTAATGAGAAGCTGAATTTCAAGGAATTTCTGGAAACAAGGGATAAGACAATTTGACTGACTATGCTTTTGCTTATTTGCATCTGTGTTTGGTTGGGATAAGCTGGAAATATTTTATTCAGTAGGTCAATTGTTGGAAGGGCGATGTAGGCTGTCTTGATCCAGGCTGGTGATCTGGCAAAAGGGGATATTATTTACAAGACTAGATGTTGCAATGAAAATATTTTCTGGAAATTCATTGCTGCTACTGATGGAAAACAATTGAAAGCACATGTTTTACTTTGGGTGGGCTAACCGTGTCATCTTTGTATGCAATGTCAGTATGTCATGATTCTAAACTATAAAATATGCCTGGAAAGATAATTGCTTGTTCAAAACATACTACATGGGAAATGTGGATTTCTGATTTATTTATAAGAAGTAATAACTAAACTTTACAGAACACTTTCTGTGTGCCTGGCTTTATATAATTACAATCTGGATAATCCCTGTAAAGCAGATACTCCTATGTCCTTCTTTTATAGATGAGGATACTGAGCCTACGAGAGATTAATTTGTGTAAGATTCTACCTTTTTAAGGGATGAGGGTAAATTTTGAATCAAGTAATCTGACTTTAGAACTCAGATGCTTAACCATTATTCCAAGCCAATGAGGAGCGTTTCAATTTTAGTACATATAAAAATTTACAATTTATTATTATCATTGATGTGGCTTTAATACAGGATTTTCTCAATAAATTTTTCTAAACTTTCAGATCCAATTTCCTAAACTAATTAACATTTCTGTACCTCAGTGTTCTCACCTAAAACTGGAAGTATAAATATTTACCTCATAGGGTTGTTTTAATTAATAAATGAAATAATGTTATTTGTGTCAATTAATATGGTATGTGCTAGATAATAAGTGTCATATAAAATATTAATGAATTTAATATTTTAAGTAATAATAATTATGATAATAATAAAAGTTTTTGGCATTTGTTGATGAATTACTAATGAACCAGTCATTGAATTAAAAGCACATTTTGTTGATTATGTCTTGTATCCTCCCAAAAATATGATGAGGCAAACACTTATTATATATATTTAACTGATGAGGCCACTGAGACAGAGTAAAATTAATTAAAATTATGCACATCACACAGCTAGCAAATTGAAGAGCCACAAAACGGCAGTCTGGTACATTTTTGAGTGAGAAAGGTCTTGCCTTTCTGTTTTGTTTTGTGGCATCTTCTATTCAGTAATGGGGCAAAGTTGGCAGCAACTATGTTCTTACTAATCTCTGTGCAAATACTTCTGTTATTTGTAACAGCGAAATGTTATCTATTCCTTTCTGGAAGGATGGTGAAGGAAATTTCCTTGCTAAAGGAGAGCCAGATAGTATGGATGAAGCACAATAAGCAAGGGAGGGGGTGGTTGGAAGAGAGAGGAAGAAGGAATGAAAGAGGAACAGGATGGTAACAGGGAGAGTAGTTGGACAGCTATTGCAGTAATTACTTCCCTTTTTCTTACTTGACAATGCTTTTTATTCCACTTAGAATTTCTTTATGTATGATTTAAAGTAATTGATTAATTTATCCAACTATTCTGTAAAACCAATGACTTTGTTTTAGGAGCCCTTTCCAATATGTTGTGGGAGATATTTGTATTCAAATGAATAGTTGAGCTAGTTGACATTTTATTCAGAATCACATGCACTATCTTTAATATTAATTATTTTTAGGATACCATCACGTGAACCAGGTAAATTCCACTTTGGGCAAATGGTTATTATATTTACTCCTCTGAAGCCTCCACATAACTTTAAAGGGTACACAGAGCCCCCCAAAAGGTTATGTGACAAATAATTGGCCCGGCTCAATCTGTAAAAGGATTGCCATAAAATTACATTTTTTAAAAGAAAATGAACCATTGCTGTACTCATTGTCAAAGCCTGCAATTTATATCTTTATCCATTACTTAGTGTGGGGATTTTGGGCAAGATATTTGACCACTCTGTTTCAGTGCTATCAAATGTAAATCATCTATCGCCAGTTATCTTTATGTCTTCTAAAATGATTAAATGAGTTACTGCATGCAAAGTATTTACAGCAGTGCCTGGTAGACAGTATGCATTCAACAAGTCATTTTTCCCCTTTATTCAATATTCTGGTATTTAGCCTTTGCTTGACTTTTTTATTTTAATTTATGAATGAAAATTCTGTTTACTCTTAGGAACTAATAATTGAGCACCTCCTATGTAGTAGACATTGGTATAATTTGGTGCTAAAAAAAAACAATACAACACTTATTCATTTTCTTTTTAAAAAGCTAATTGATAAACCAAATAACTTATATACTTACTAGTGACCCAACGCACGAAATCTTGCGTGACCTAGACCCATGGGAAATCATGCGAGACCCGGGACCCCAGACCTCACTGCTCTGTGGGACTCCCCCAAGTCCCGCCATGCTGCAAGACCCAGAGTCAAGTCCCGCTTCACCTCAGGACCAAGAGTCAAGTCCCCACCCACCCATGTGCCCTGACGTGCACACAGCCTCCTGGTGACCGATCTTTGGTCATTAAGGCATTAGGGCCACTAGATTTTATAATATAGATATGCACAAGAGGCCTGGTGCATGAAATTCATGCACAGAGGGGTGTGTCCCTCAGCCCAGCCTGCATCCTCTCCAATCTGGGACCTCTCTCACAATCCAGGAATGCTGGCTCCCAACCGCTCACCTGCCTGCCTGTATAATTGCCCCTAACTGCTTCTGCCTTCCAGCCTGATCACCCCCTAACCACTCCCCTGCCAGCCCAATTGCCCCTAACTGCCCTCCCCTGCTGGCCTGGTTGCCCCTAACTGCCCTCCCCTGCAGGCCTTGTCCCTCCAAACTGCTCACCCCTGCTGAAATGGTCACCCCCAACTGCCCTCCCCTGCTGGCCTGGTCCCCCCCAACTGCCCTCCCCTGCCAGCCATCTTGTGGCAGCCATCTTGTGTCCACATGGGTGCAGCCTTCTTTGAACACATGGGGTAGCCATCTTGTGTGTTGGAGTGATGGTCAACTTGCATATTACCTCTTTATTATATAGGATAGCCCATGGGCATGAGCAATAGGGTGGTGAAGACCAGGGAGGGTGGATGGGGGCAGGGAGGAGGAGAGAAGGGGAAAATGTGATATATCTGTAATACTATCAACAATAAAAATATATTTTTTAAAAAGCTCATTGATAATAGTATATATATACATATAAACAAAAAAATTCTAAAAGTGGTGAATAGGAAGAATGCATAAGTAAGTTATTGAGTGTAAAAAGCAACCTGAACTGTAAATTCAACTTTGGGCTGATATACTCTAGATCAGTGGTCAGCAAACTCATTGGTCAACAGAGCCAAATATCAACAGTACAACAACTGAAATTCCTTTTGAGAGCCAAATTTTTTAAACTTAAACTTTTTCTAACACCACTTCTTCAAAATAGACTCACCCAGGCTGTGGTATTTTGTGGAAGAGCCACACTCAAGAGGCCAAAGAGCCACATGTGGCTTGTGAGCCGAGGTGTGATGACCACTGCTCTAGATGAGTAAATCCTCTCAGAGTTTAATTTGTATAATCCCTCAACTTTTCAAAGAAAGGCCATGCTTTGTCAAAAGTTGGTTAAGGCATCCTGTGACAAAATAGCAGATTCATTTCCTCTTAACAGTAAACTATGCAAGATAATAATTCAATCCCATCATCTTCTTCAGTAAATACAATATTGTTGTAGAGTTTTGCACATTTAAATGGATATTTTGGCTTCCTCCGTGGCTAAAGGAAGACCATCATTTGTTGAGAAAAACAGCTCAGCATGTATTCAATAACTTCAAGTTCTAACATATTTTGAAAATGTTCAATATGCCCTTGGGGGTCTTTTCTATGAGAAAAACATAAATCTTAAAGAATATCCCACACTAATGAAGATAAAATAGTAAATGAAAGACTGCATATTTTATTAGGTATCTTTTAGTCCAAAGGTACAGGAACTTCAGTATTTATGGCAATAAGAATAAACCAAAATAAAATATGTAAGCACATGATGCAAAAACTGGTGGCTAAATACTTTTTTATTTCTTTGTTTATATATAGTTCTCACTATTGATTGAGAAATAAGTGGATTTGCTGTCACAATCTCATCAATTAAGCCATACAATGCCACAGTATAATTCTGTAGAATATAATGTAACTAGAGGCCCAGTGCATGAAATTTGTGCACAGGGAGGGTGTGTGTCCCTCAGCCCAGCCTGCACCCTATCCATTCTAGGACCCCTCGAGGGATCCAGGACTGCTGGCTCCCAACCACTTGCCTGCCTGCCTGCCTGATTGCCCCTAACCACTTCTGACTGCCAGCCTGAAGACACCCTAACCACTTTCCTGCCAGTCTGATTGACATCTAACTGTTACCCTGCTGGCCTGATTGCCCCCAACCACCCTCCCCTGCTGGCCCAGTCACCCCTAAATGCCCTCCCCTGCAGGCCTGGTCACCCCCAACTGCCCTCCCCTGTAGGCCTGGTTGCCCCCAACTGCCCTCCCCTGCTGGCCCGGTCACCCCCAACTGCCCTCCCCTGCAGGCCTGAGTCCCCCCCACTGTCCTCCCCTGCAGGCCTGGTCCCTCCCAACTACCCTCCGCTGCTGGCTTGATCACCCACAACTGCTCTCCCCTCCAGCCATCTTGTGGCAGCCATCTTATGTCCACATGTGGGTGGCCATCTTTGACCACATGGGGGCAGACATCTTGTGTGTTGGAGTGATGGTCAATTTACATATTACCTCTTTATTATATAGAATGGGACCTTGTGACTATAAGTGCTGTGATTTACAATGAATTTTCTCCTAGGCTCAAAGTATTATGTGTACATTTTTGTGGTCAATCTATAGTGATTTATAATGGAATATAGGTCTAATGTAGTAAATATGCATGGCATCTTACCTAATAATAGAGAAATATGTAAATTGACCATACCTCCGCTAAGCCCACAGCCAATCAGAGTGAGTATGCAAATTAACCCCCCAAAAAGATGGCGGTTAATTTGCATACAGATCTGGGTCCTGGGAACCTCCTCGGCACCCAGGTGACTCCCAGCCAGCCATCGGGTGGAGGCTTTAGCTTGGGAAGGGGCTGAGCCAGTGATCGGGGGTGCCGGGGAGGAACCCCTTCCCAAGCCTAAAACCTGGGACGGAGGCTTTAGGCTTGGGAATGGGCCAAGCCTGTAATTGGAGATACCGGGGGGGGGGGGGGAACCCCTTGCCAAGCCTAAAGACTGGGGTGGAGGCTTTAGGCTTGGAAAGGGGCCTAGCCTGCGATCGGAGATGCCAGGGGTCCCCCTTCCAAAGCCTAAAGTCTGGGGTGGAGTCTTTAGGCTTGGACAGGGGCTGAGCCTGGGATCAGAGGGAAGGAGGAAAAAATCAATGGAAACATATCCTCAGGTGAGGATAAAAAGAAAAATAAAGAAAGAAATGTCATATCCTATGAAAGACATATCTTGAAAATGCTTAAAGAAAGTTGTCATTTTTTCATGGTGAAGGGACTGGAGTCCGTGTTGATGAAAATACCTTGGTGGCTGTGGTGACTGTCAGTGGCTGCAGCAGTGGGGTGATGGGGCTGGCGCCTTCCCCTGATCAGCCTGGTCGCCTCCCTCCCAAAAGGGAGGCCAGACTGTGGCTTAGGTCCACTCCCAATGAGAAGCGGGCCTAAGCCATCAGTAGGACATCCCCTGAGGGCTCACAGTATGTGAGAGGGGGCAGGCTGGGCTAAGGGACCCCTCCCCAGTGCACGAATTTCATGCAATGGGCCCTAGTTTTATATATTTATCCTTGGGATAAAAGCAATTCTTATGTGTTAGAATTTAGATACAAGAGAGTAGAACTTCTGGAATGGTGAAATGAGGACCTTTGTAAATACACTCCACCAAAAAAAAAAAAAAAAACTAACAAAATTTATCAAATATCAAAATCAATTTTTACAGAACTCTTGTCAATAACCTAAAGTTTGAAAAAAATCTGAGGGTTATTTGTTCAGGAAAAATCTGTTAAAACTGGGTAAGAACAGTAAGGTTTGTGATGGTTGAAATTGGCCTACCCTCACCGTACTCTTCTCAGTTACTCAATAGCATAAAAAAAAAAAAAAAAAAAACCAGCAAGCTTGCTCTGCTGGCATGGCTCAGTGGTTAAGTGTTGACCTATGAACCAGGAGGTTGTGGTTTGATTCCTGGTCAAGGCACATGGCAGAGTTGTGGGCTTAATCTCCAGTATGGGGTGTGCAGGAGGCAGCCATTCAATCAATCAATGATTCTCTCTCATCATTGATGTTTCTATCCCTCCTTTCATCTCTGAAATCAATAAAAATATGCAACTATGATAATTATAAAAATCATTGGTCTTGTCACCGGAGAAAGGGAACCAGGTTTGGCGATCCATAAAACTCCATCCACAGAATCTTATCATTATTCAAAATGCCTCCCAGATCCCTGGAAAAGCCCCCTGTTATCAAAGAGTTTTTGTTTTCACTTAATTCAGAGCGAGCTCTCCAAATAAGAATCTATATCCTCAGGGTATTTGTCAAAAGCAATAAGCAGCAATCATTTAACTTTACAGCTGCCTAAAGCTATGATATATGTTGGGTTTAACAAGTACCTGGTCAAAAATTAAAAGAAATGTCTGGGAAACAAAATGTCTATAGAGGGCTTTGGAAAACTCTGACATGTTCCTGGGAAGATAGACAACCATACATAGGTGCAAGGATATGTGCATTCTAGGGAAAGAATTGAGAGGACCCAGACTTTTTACCTCTTGCTGACACTGAGCACCTGTGCATACAAGCAAATCAAATGCAAATCATTTGCAGTGAAGTTTATGGAAGAGTTGTAAACTACATGAGTGCTGAAGTCATGCCACAACACAAGTACACAAAGCCCCTTGGCAAAATATGGGAGGGTTATTGGATTAAAGCACTTCAGAAATTATTTCTTCAATCATTATCTGAACACTGATGTAATCAAGCAGAGATGCCAGGGGTCACTCACAACAAAGAATATCAACTTTATATAAGATGTTGATGAAAATCACTAAACAAACAGCAACAATAACAACAATGAACAACATTAATTATATAAAATCTTGGGAAATTTGTGATTTACATAAGTGCCATGTTATATTGCCAAATAATATTCAAAATATTAACTTTTAAGAAAAAAATAAAGGAGATATGGATAAAAACAGGAGATTATGGTCCATAGACAGAAGAATTAAAAAAAAAAAAAAAGAGAAACAGAACTGAACCTCACATCACCCTGCTTGGCCCTGGAGGATGGCTGGTTAGCCAGAGACAGGTAAGATTCCTCAGGGAAAGAACAACCTAAGACAGGCACAGTCACAGAGGGGCCATCAGGAGAGAACTAGGGGGTCAACAAAGGTGGGTCACAGACCCTCACCCCCCCAACTTTGCAGGGGCCTGAACCCTCACCCCTTCTGAGGGAGGTCTCCTGCCCCCATAGCTGCTTCGCTTCCCATGCCCAGCTCAAATCGGGACCCAGGCAACAGACAGAGACTTGGCCAACAGCAGCTGCCCTCTTACTGCAACAAGACTTGTTTGAGTTGTCTTGTACCCATGGTGTGGGGAAGGGGGTTTTCAATATCTAAATCCAACCCAGCACCAGGAATGCTCAGGGCCTACTCAAGAAGGCAAATAATCCTTTCCGTTAATATTTACAGGGTAAAATAAGATTGCTGTTAGAGTATTAAATTTGACAGTAAAATAGTAGTTAAGTTCTCAGACTAATTTAAATTGGCTAATTGAAATAAGCGAATATACTAGAAAAATTAATGGTACTGGACAAAAAGCTGTTCCTAAAGTGTTAACTAAAATTTTTATTGGTAGTTCATCTCATGGTAAAATTGCGTAACATGTAATGAACCTAAAGCAGTCATATTTTAGTGCAAAAATTAAAATTTAAAAGCTATCAAGACTACATTATAAAATTTCCAAAAGCATCCTAATATTTAAATCAAAAAAGGGGGGATAGTAGAAGAATATCATATAAGGAAAAATATCCTGTAAGTAAATTACATCTAGAAAATTTTTACTTTAGAAAATTAACTTTCATTTGTAATGCTAACAGCAAGACACCCATGAAAAACACACATGGTGTCAAAACAAGCCAAAGGAAAATGGTTTTGGCAAAAAATGAAAAAGGATCCCAAGTCAAATTTATAGAAAAGATTCCTTTATTAACTTTTGGTCGAGAATATGTTTGTATATTTTCAGAAAACAACTGCAAGACCATGTGGATTCCTGCAACAGAGAGGAATTAACAGGACTGTTCCAGACATGAAGACAGAAGAGAAACAGTCCAGAGATGGAAGACGCTGACAACGCCTTGCCATACTAGCAGTCAGCAGCTGTGCATCGTGGCAGGTTGCCCAGGACCAAACCAGAGAGGGTCGGACCTGCATTACCACCATTTGTCCACCATCCAGAACTGAAATATCATTGCTGACATGTACACATAAGGAACCATTTGACATTGAAATTGGGACTCAAAAGAACTGTTGGCCCAGAAAGAAACTCACTACAGACAGATTCATTTGCCTCTCAGCATAACCATTATTGCTTGTCTCATTTTCGGTTTTTATAGGTGTATTTCTAGTATCACATAATCTCACTCATCTAGGGGAAATAATGAACAACATAAACTGATGAACCAAAACAGACCCGGAGACAGGGAAGCATCGATAAGACTGTCAAACATCAGAGGGAAGGTAGGGGAGGGTGGGGGTAAGGGGGAGAGATCAACCAAAGGACTTGTATGCATGCATATAATCCTAACCAGTGGTCATGGACAACAGGGGGGTGGGGGCATGCGAGGGGAGCAGTTTGGGATGGGAATGGGGGGATGAGGACAAATATGTGATACCTTAATCAATAAAGAAATTAAAAAAAAAATAAATTGTCTCTTAGGAAGGCCAGATTTCAGACTTACTAGACAAAGACTTTAAAACAACTATTACAATCTAGTAAAAGAACTAAAGGAAAACACACACACACACACACACACACACACACACACACACACACACACACACACATATATATATATATATATATATATATATATATATATATATATATATATATATTGAGTGGCCAGATTATTATGATCACCTGACATTTGTAGGCAAATTAGCCGTACACTGCATTGTATGGAATATGGAAGCCAAAGGCCTGTTGGAACACCTTTGCTGTCTGCAGTTACCAAGATAAAACATCTCCAATTTGCACAGGAACACAAGGATTGGACAGTCGAGCATTGGAAAAAAGTCATGTGGTCTGATGAATCATGTTTCCAGTTGCATCATGCAGATGGCAGAGTGAGAATTTCATGGAAACAGCATGAAAGCATGCACCCCACATGCATGAGTACAACCCTTCAAGCTGGTGGGGGCAGTGTTATGGTTTGGGGCATGTTTTCCTGGCATGATTTGGGCCCTTTAATTCGTGTGGAACAACCTCTGAATAGCACAACATACCTAAGTATCGTTGCTGATCAAGTTCATCCTATCATGTTGATGGTGTATCCCAATGGAGATGGCTTCTTCCAACAAGACAATGGGCCATGTAATGGTGCTTGTATAGTGCAGGTGTGGTTTCAAGAACATGAGGGAGACTTTACCTTGCTTAGGTAGCCCCCACAATCACCTGATTTCAATCTAATTGAGCATTTGTGGAACGAAGTTAAAAGAGCCATCAGGCAGCTGGTTTCACAACCATCAAGTCTCACAGAACTGGACAGTGCTATTCATCAGGCATGGTGTCAGATTCCTCGCATCACCTTTCAACATCTCGTGGAGTCAATGCCAAGAAGAATCGCCGCAGTATTGAAGGCAAAAGGTGGCCCAATGAAGTACTGATGGGGTGGTCATAATAATCTGGCCACTCAGTGTATACTAGAGGCCCAGTGCACGAAATTCATGCATGGGGCGGTGTGTCCCTCAGCCCAGCCTGCACCCTCTCCAATCTGGGACCCCTCGAGGGATGTCCAAATGCCTGGTAGGATCGGGCCTAAATGGAGAGTCAGATATCCCTCTCACAATCCACGACTGCTGGCTACCAACTGCTCTCCTGCCTGCCTTCCTGATTACCCCTAACCACTTCTTGCTGCCAGCCTGATCACCCCCTAACCACTCCTCTGCCAGCCTGATTGTTGCTTAACTGCTCCCCTGCCAGCCTGATTACCCCTAACTTCCCTCCTATGCCGGCCTGGTCACCCCTAACTGCCCTCCCCTGCAGACCTGGGTCCCCCACAACTGCCCTTCTCTGCAGGCCCGGTCGCCCCCAACTTCCCTCCTCTGCCGGCCTGGTCACCCCTAACTGCACTCCCCTGCAGGCTTGATCGCCCCCAACTGACCTCCCTTATAGGCCTGGTCCCTCCAAACTACCCTCCCCTGCTGGCCTGATTGCTCACATCTGTCCTCCCTTACAGACCTGGTCCCTCCCAACTGCCCTCCCCTGCTGGCCATCTTGAGGAGGCCATCTTGAGTTCACATGGGGGTAGCCATCTTGTGTGTTGGAGTGATGGTCAATTTGCATATTACTCTTTTATTAGATAGGATAGAGGCTTGCTGCATGGGTGGGGGCCAGCTGGTTTGCCCTGAAGAGTGTCCTGGATCAGGGTGGGGGTTCCCTTGGGGTGTGGGGTGACCTGGACGAGGGGCCTGTGCTGGTTTTCAGGCCAGCCATACCCCCCGGCAACCCAAGCAGGGGCCCTGGTATCTGGGATTTATTTATCTTCTACAACTGAAACTTTGTAGCATTGAGCAGAGGCCTGGCCCAGTCAGGGTGTGCAGGAAGCTTGGCTTCCTTCATTGCTGGGGAAACCCAAGCCTCCTGCTCGCTCCGTGGCTGCAGCCATCTTGGTTGGGTTAATTTGCATACACGCTCCTGATTGGCTGGTGGACATGGCTTGTTGGTGTAGCAGAGGTGCGGTCAATTTGCATATTACTCTTTTATTAGATAGGGTATATATATCCTAATATATAAAAACCCTGAGTCTTTCACTACTGGAGGCTTGACCAACCGGAAGTCAGTCCTGCAGTCAGCAGGACTGTTGTGGCTGCAGGTGTGTTGATCCAGCACTGACTGTTGAGGGGGCTGTGAATCAGGCCTGGAGAGAGGCCTAAAGAGAGAAGCAGGGTCTGATCTGTAGCCTGTGTGTTAACTGTTGATCAGGACTTGCCTCTCTCTTTCTCATCTGGCTGGGCCAGCAGCTGTGCCTCCATTTCTCTCCAGGCCTCCAATGGGGCTGCTGATCAGCCCCATCTTTCTGATCAGGCCCTGTTGATAGGTCCAGAGAGGCTGACTGGCATAGAAACCAAGCAATAAGAACCAAATTGGCCAGCATAGGAGGGCAGTTGGGGGCAAGATCAGGCCTGCAGGGGAGGAAGTTGGGTGTGAGATCAGACTAGCAAGGGTGGGAAGTTAGGGGTGATCAGGCAGGCAGAGGCAGTTCTGGGCAAGATCAGGCCAGAAGGGGAGAGCAATTTGGGGCGAAATCAGGACAGCATGGGAGGGCCGTTAGGGGTGATCAGGCAGGCAGGCAGAGGCAGGTAGGGGCAATCAGGCAGGCAGGCAGAGAGCTTAGGGGTGATCAGGCAGGCAGGCAGAGGGGTTAGGGGCAATCAGGCAAAGGCAGTTAGGGGCAATCAGGCACACAGGCAGGTGAGTGGTTAGGAGCCAGCCGTCTCAGATTGTGAGAGGGATGTCCGACTGCTGATTTAGGCCCAATCCCTAAACTGACAGTCGGACATCCCCCAAGGTGTCCCCGATTGGAGAGGGTGCAGGCTGGGCTGAGGAAACCCCCCTCCATGCACGAAGTTTGTGCACAGGGCCACTAGTATACATATAAAAAGCCTAAGCAACCATTCAACCGTTCAACTGTTCAACCAGTAGCTATGACATACACTGACCTTCAGGGGGCAGACACTCAATAAACCAGCATGGAAACATAGAATAGACTGATGAATCTCAGAGGGAAGGCGGAGGAGGGTGGGAAGAGATTAACCAAAGATCTTATATGCATACTAGAGGCCTGGTGCACAGATTCATGCATCGGTGGGGTCCCTTGGCCTGGTCTGCAGGGATTGGGCCAAAACTGGCAGTCTGACATCCCCTGAGGTATCTTGGATTGTGAGAGGGTGGAGGCCAGGCAAATGGACCCCACCAGTGTACGAATCCGTGCACCAGGCCTCTAGTCTACACTAATAAAAGAGAAAGATACAAATTGACCATACCTTCACGATGCCCACCAGCCAATCAGGAGTGAGTATTCAAATCAACCCAACAAAGATGGTGGGTTAATTTGCATACACAGGTGCCCAGCATCCAGGGACAGGATGCAGGCATTTCACACTGCCCCAGCCACTCTGGGCCTCTGGGCAGCGTGGGAAGGCAGAAAGGCTGCTCCGGGCTGGAGCAAAGGCTATATCAGTAGCCAGGGTAAGGACGGCCCATTCTGCGTGAATCTTCGTGCATCGGGCATCTAGTATTATAATAAAGGAATATGTAAGGATGACATCACATCAAATAGAAAAGATCATTAAAGAGACCAATTTTTCCTCTGTTCAAAAGTAAATTAACTATAAGAAAAATTTCACTGCATAGCCTGGCAAACAGAAAAATCACCAGTCTTGAATATAAGTCAACTGATATTATCCAGTTTGAGGAACAAAAAGAAAAACAAATGAATAAAACTTAACAAAGCCTCACAAACTATGGAATGGGAAGAATGTTTATAAAACATATATCAGATAATGGGTTAACATTCAAAATATATAAATAACACAAAATCCAATGGCATTAAAAGAAACAATCTGACTAAGAAGTGGGCAGAGGTCCCTGTCCAGGTAGCTCAGTAGGTTAGAGCATTGTCCAGATTCATGAAGGCTGTGGTTTGATCCCCAGTTAGGGCATATAAGGGAATCAACCAATGAATACATGGATGAATGGAGCAACTAATTAATCTCCCTTCTTCTTCTTCTTCTCCTCCTTCTTCTTCTTCTTCTTCTTCTTCTTCTTCTTCTTCTTCTTCTTCTTCTTCTTCTCCTTTCTCTTTCAAATCAATAAATAAAAATTTACAAATATATTTTATAAATTGGGCACAGAAACTAAATAGATCTTTTCCCAAATATGACATCTAAATAAACAAAGAGTACATGAAAATATAGTCATTATCATTATTCACCAGGGAAATTAAAATCAAAAGCACAATGATATATAATGTTACACCAGTTAGAATGACTATTATCTGGAGGTTCAGAGATAAGTGTTGGTGAGGATGTGGAGAAAAGGAAACATATATACACTGTTGGTTCAACTGCTATGAAAAAGAGTATACAGTTTCCTCAAAAAAATAAAAATAAAAATAGAACTCCCATTATGATCCAGCCTTCCCACTTAGGGGTATATATCCAAAGAAATATAAACAGGATATTGAAAAGATATCTGCACGGGCATATTCATTGTGATACTATTCACAATTGCTAAGATAGAAAAATAACCTAAAAGTCCCTCACTATTCCACTTAATGAAATATTTTCCAGCCATAAAAAATTCCTGCATTTCGGACCATGAGGACATTATCCTATGTGAGATAAGTCAGAAAGAGAAAGACAAGTATTGTATGTAATCACTTACATGTGAAATCTTAAAAAAGCCAAATTCATAGAGACAGAGAGTAGAATAGTGCTTACTAGGGATGGGAAAATTAGAGTGATGCTGTTTAAGGGTTCAAATTTGCAACTAATCCTATCTAATAAAGAGGAAATATGCTAATTGACCCTCATGCCATTGCAAAGATGGCAGCGCCCATGGCCAATAAGGAGGGAATATGCTAATTGACTGTTCTGTCCTCAAAGATGGTGGTGCCACAAGATGGCAGCGCCCAGTCCCCTCAGCCTCATCAGGGTGGCAGGCACACGGCAAGGCCCGGCCCACTCCCAGGCGGGCCCGGCCGCTCCATGTGCCTGCCTCCGGAGTTCCCCAGTCCCCTCAGACCCCCAGCTGCCCAGGGCAGACCCAAGGCTCAGGCAAGCCTCAGATGGTGGCTGCCCAGCCATCCAGGGTCACCTGAGGCTCAGGTAACTGTGCAGCCGGCAGTGGCAACAGCAGAGGTGTGATGGGGCATTGCCTTGCTCTGATTGCCGGGTCGCCTCCTGCCCCTGAGGCCTTCTGGACTGTGATAGGGGGAAGGCTGGGCTGAGGGACGCCCCCCTCCAGTGCATGAATTTTCATGCACCGGGCCTCTAGTATATAAATAAGTCCTGGAGAACTAAAACAGCATAGAAAAGATAGTTAAGAATACTGTGTTATAAACTTCAGATTTATGCCCTGGCTGGTTTGACTCAGTGGATAAAACGTTGGTCTGCAGACTGAAGGGTCTCAGGTTCGATTCTGGTCAAGGGCACATGCCCAGGTTGCAGGCTCAATACACAATAGGGGGCATGCAGGAGGCAGCTGATCAATGATTCTATCTCATCATTGATGTTTCTATCTCTCCCTCTCCCTTCATCTCTGAAACCAATAAAAATATATTTAAAAAATAAAAAATTTAAATTTTAGATTGCTTAAAGACCAAAAAGAAGTAATAATTATGTGATGTGATGCAGGCATTAGCTAGTGCTATGGTGGTAATCATATTGCAATATATAAAAGCATAAAATCAATACATTGTACACCTTAAACACATATAATGTTATATGTCAGTTACATTTCAATAAAATAAAAGAACAAAGTTTCAGATACCTGTTGAATACCATAAAGTTTACCAACATATGCATAATGGTTGTACCAGAGGGACAAGGAGACATTTTATAATAAAAAAGAGTCATTTCAGTAAGAACATATTTATTAATTCTAAATTAGAAGAAGTATACTAATTAGGATAAGTATAGAAATTATTATTCTGGCTTTTATCTTTTTTTCTTAGAATTGCTTTTGTTTCCAGTGGAAATGGTGTCCTTTCTTAGAGTCAAGAGAAAAACATTCCAGAAGACTCATGAATGGGAGGATGAGTTTTAGTGGTAAGATTCATTGTAAAAGCAAAATCAAGGGACTGCCTCTGGGTTCCCTGTGTCCCATCTCCTTCTGTCCCACCATGGTAAAAGTCCAATCTTTTCTTCATCAAGCTCAGTACAAAGGTCAATTTTCAGAAACTCTATACCATTGGTTTAGTCCATATAAAACAGTCCAGTTCAGCCTTTGTTTCTGTCTGGCTAGTTTAGCTTCTGTTCTTAGCCGTGCTCTGGATGGCACTCTACCCAGGCCTGTATTTGGAGTCTGGGTGGCATCTGGGCCACGGCTGTTTGCTAATTCCAGCTTGAGTTATATCATCCCAGGCTTGAGAAGGACTAGGCTCTTCTTCAAACTAACTAAAGAAATCGCCAAACTTTTGGCGGCTTCTGCATGTCCCTCCCTCTAACCAATTCATTTCCTAGATCTTCCAGGGTTCTGTGTTCCTTATCCAATCTTTTTTCCAGTCTAGGCTCTGCCCCTTTATGGTCACCATATTACTTTCTACTGTGCATGCCTCAAAGTGGAAGCAACTCCCCCTGCACCATCTTCGCTTCTACTGGGCATCTACACAACAGGGGAATTTCCCCTTTATTTTTCTATTCCTCCCACTAGTAATCTGCAGAAGTGGGACCAGTTGTTTCCCAGCGAGTATGTTAAGCTGTAGCTTCCTGGTGAAACAGGTACAATATTGGATTCAGCTTCCCAGTTTATTAGTCTTCTCAATGTCTGATTCACTTTGCTCCCTTCTCTTATTAACATCAAGATACCTACGCTAACACTTTGACTGCTCATGATGTTTTGTGAACCAAGCCTGAGGTATATAACTCTAGCTGAACTCAAATTATACTACAAGGTGACAATAATCAAAACAGCATGATATTAGCAGAAAAACAGACACACAGTCCAGTGAAACAGAATTAAAAGTAAATCTATTCATATGATCATACAATTTGTATCCTTTATTCTATTAATGTGGTGTATTACATTGATCAATTTCCATATGTTGAATCATCCTATGCCCTGGAATGAACCCAATTTGATCATGACGTGTTATTTTTTAATGTATTGTTGTAGTTGATAAATGCAGAAAAATAATTTGATAAGATGCAATGTTCATTTATAATGAAACACTCAATAAAATGGGTATAGTAACTCAACATAATAGAGGCCAGATATAACAAATCATCAGCTAATATTATACTCAATGGTGAAAAACAGAAAGCTTTTCCTCTAATATCAGGAACAAGAAATGGATGTCTATTCTCACCACTCTATTCAACATAGTACTGCAGGTCCTAGCCAGAACAATCAGGCAAGAGAAGGAAATAAAAGGCAAGCAAATTTGGAAATGAAAAATTAAAGCTGGGTTGCTGCTTAGGTGCTCATTCAGTGTGGACCTTATACCTCTTTTGTGAAGTGGCAGCTGAGAACACTTCAGTGCTCACAATGGCTGATGAAAAGCCCAAGGAAGAAGTCAAGATGTAGAACAACGATAATATTAATTTAAAGGTGGCAAGGCAGGAGGTTCGGGGAATCAGTTTAAGATTAAGAAGCACCCTGCTGGTGTGGCTCAGTGGTTGAGCATAGACTTATGAACCGGGAGGTCATGGTTTGATTCCTGGTCAGGGCACATGCCCAGGTTGCAGGCTCCATCCTTTGTAGGGAGCATGCCGGAGGTAGCCAATCAATGATTCTCTCTCATTATTGATGTTTCTATCTCTCCCTCTCCCTTCCTCTCTGAAATCAATGAAAATATATTTTAAAAAAGAATTTTAAAGACCTAAATAAAAGAAAAATATAGACTGGGGGATGCACGTGAATCAACTAATAAAAAAAATTTTAAATAAGAAGCATATATTACTGCCTGGGCCAGTGTAGCTCAGTTGGTTAGGCATCGTTCCCTGAACCAAGGGGGTGCTGATTCAATTCCTCGTGAGGGCATGTGTCTGGTTGCAGGCTCTGTCCTCAGTGGGGGGCTTGCAGGAGACAGCCAATTGATGTTCCACTCTCACATTGATGTTTTTCTTTCTGCCTCCCTCTCCCTTCTTCTCTCTCTAAAAATCAATAAAAATATTTTTAAAAAAGAAGCATTCATTACTTAGTAAACTAATGAAAGCCTATTATAAAAAACAGGGTATGTTAATGAGGCAGATCAGGTTCTGATTTGACTGGTAGTCAATCAATGAAACAGACAAACCTGCACAGTTGGAAATGGAGGCTAAAGGTACAATTGATATGTTCCTGTAGAAGACAGGAGGTGTCCACTAAAAAGGGAACTGCTACTTCACTCTAGAACTCTGTTCCTCCAAACAAAAAAGATATTCTTAGTTAGTAAACTTCAATTTGGTTTGCTGTAGTCCCATTTTTTTAATTTTTTAAAATCTTTATTGTTGAAAGTATTACACAGGTCCTCCTCCCCCCCACCATTAACCTCTTCCAGCCAGCTCCAGTCCCTCACCCCTAGGCCCTCACCACCCCACTGTCTGTGTCCACGGGTTATGCATATATTCATACAAATTCATTGGTTGATCTCTTTCCACCCACCCTCCCTTTCCTTTCCTCTTGAGTTACAACATTCCGTTCATGCTTCTATGACTCTGGGTCTATTTTTGATCATCAGTTTATTTGGTTTATTAGATTCCATATATGAGTGAGATCTTGTGATATTTATCTTTCTTTGATTGGCTTATTTCACTCAGCATAATACTCCCCTGGTCCATCCATGCTGTTGCAAATGGTAAGATTTCTGTCTTTTTTATTGGCACTTAGTATTACATTGTGTAAATGTACCATAGTTTTTTTATCCACTCATCTGCTGATGGGCACTTAGGCTGTTTCCCAAATCTTAGCTATTGTAAATTGTGCTGCTATGAAAATAGATGTGCATATATTCTTCCTGATGAGTGTTTTGAATTTCTTAGGATATACTCTTAGAAGTGGGATGACTGGGTCAAATGGGAGTTCTATTTTTAATTTTTTGAGGATACTGTTTTCCACAGTGGCTGCACCAGTCTGCATTCCCACCAGCAGGATACTAGGGTTTTCCTTGCCTGAGGAGGTATATCAGAAAAAAAATATTGCTAAGAGAAATGTCCAAGATCTTGCTGCCTATGTTTTCTCCTAGGATTTTTATGGTTTTGAGTCTAACATTTAAGTCTTTAATCCATTTTGAGTTTATTCTTGTGTGCAGTAAGAACGTGGTCTAGTTTCATTTTTTTGCACCTTGTCCAATTTCTCCAACACCATTTATTGAATAAACTTTCTTTACCCCATTGTATGTTTTTGCCTCCTACATCAAAGATTATTTGATTACAAAGACATTGGCTTATTTCTGGGATCTATATGTTGTTCCATTGATCTATATGCTTATATTTATGACAGTACCTTGCAGTTTTGATTACTATGGCCTTATAGTATAGTTGATATCAAGTAATGTGATTTCTCCAACTTTGTTCTTCTTTCTCAAGATTGCTATTGCTATTTGGGGTCTTTTGTGGTTCTATATAAATTTTTGGAATATTTGTTCTAGTGTTATTAAACCATTGGTATCTTGATAGGAATTGTTTTGCATCAGTAGATTGCTTTGGGTAGTATGGACATTTTAATGATGTTAATTTTTCCTATCCATGAATACTGTGTATGCTTACATTTATTTGTATCTTCTACAGTGTCTTATAATTTTTTAGAACAGGTCTTTTATGTCCTTGGTTAAATTTATTCTTGGGAATTTTATTTTTTTAAAGCAATTGTGAATAGGATTTCTTTTAGTTTCCCTTTCTGATGGTTCATTATTGATGTATAAAAATGCAACTGATTTCTGGATATTTATTTTGTATCCTGCTAATTATTTCATTTATCAGTTCTAGTCAGTTTTGATATTGTTGTTTGGTGGAATCTTTAGGGTTCTTTATAGATATTATTATGTCATCTGCAAATAATGAAAGTTTTACTTCGTCCTTTCCAATTCAAATGTCTTTTCTTTCCTGTTCTTATCTGTTTGCTGTGGCTAAGACTTCTAGTACTAGGTTAAATAAGAGTCATGAAAGCAGGCATCCCTGATCTTGTTCCCAATTTTTAAAAAATATTTTTATTGATTTCAGAGAAGCAGGGAGAGTGAGAGATGGAAACATCAATGATGAGAGAGAATCATTGATTGGCTGCCTCCTGGACAACCCCCATTGGGGATCGAGCCCACAGCCCAGGCATGTGCCCTTACCCAGAATCATACCGTGACCTCCTGGTTCATAGGTTGATGCTCAACCACTGAGCCAAGCTGGCTGGGCTTGTTCTTAATTTTAAAGGGAATGCTTTCAGTTTTTGCCCAGTGAGTATGATGTTGGCTATGGGTTTTTAATATATGGACTTTTTTTCTTTGAATTATGTTCCCTCTATTCCCACTTTGCTGAGAGTTTTTGACATATATGGGTGCTGGATCTTATCAAATGCTTATATGTTTTCACTCATATGTGGAATTTAATGGACAAATTGAATTAGTAAGCAAAATACAGACATATTCATAGATAGAGAGCAGTTAGAATGCTCTGTTGGGGTATTGGGGAGCAGTTTGGATGGACTGAACGAAAAAGAAAAAAGAGAAAGAACTCATGGATATGGACACCAGTGTGGTGATTGCAGGCTGCAGTGGGGAGAGAGGTGAGTGGAAGTGAAAGGAGGTAAATTATGATAGAAAATAAATTTAAAAAAGAAAGAAAAGAAGGAAGGAAAGAAGGAAGGAAGGAAAGAAGGAAGGAAGGAAGGGAAAACTGCAATTTGGTTCTACCACATCCTGACTACTGCAGTATAGTTTTCTCTATTCTTTCATTTTTCCCATCAACCATTTCTTTATTGGACATAAAGTAATTGATGAATGTGTACAAGTATTTGCATTATTAAGTAAATGGCTAATGGTATGTTTTGATCAACATCAAATGAAGATGGGATGGGTAAAAATACAGGTTTTATGAAAATACATCTGTTTTCCATTAGTGGCATGCTCATTCAGATCTTATCCTTATATTCCTGTAAGTTATTTTGTTATCACTATTGAACAAAAAATGTATAACATAAAAATCCTTGCACATGCTGTTTGATTGGAGAATTTTAATGTTTTTCATTTATCATTGCAAACCCAAGGAAAATTTTATAACTTTTTAGTATATAGCTGTTACATGTAGGGCAATCTGCCTTTAAGAAGGCATAAATTACTTTAGAAGAAATGAATCTTAGTCTTCCCTTCAGGACAAGCATCTTAATGTTTAAACTAACTTTTATAAAAAAATAAGTAAAACTAATGTTTTTCAGATGACACAATACTTTATCTAGAAAACCCTAAGGATTCCGACAAAAAATATTATAAACAACAAACAAATATAGTACAATTACAGGATACAAAATAAATGTACAAAAACACACTGCTTTCCTATATACCAACAATAAAATTTTAGAAATAAAATGGAAAAAAATTCATTTTGCAATTGCAACAAAATGAATACAATACCTAGGAATAAGCTTAACAAAGGGCCCTTGCCTGGTAGCTCCTTTCTTTCTTTCTTTCTTTCTTTCTTTCTTTCTTTCTTTCTTTCTTTCTTTCTTTCTTTCTTTCCTCTCTCTCTCTCTCTCTCTCTCTCTCTCTCTCTCTCTCTCTCAAATAAATAAATAAAATAAACATTTTTAAAGGTTTAACAAAGGATGTGAAGGTCCTGTGCACCAAAAATACAAAGCATTATGAAAAAAGGATGGGGGGTTGGGGGTTAATGGGGGGATAAGGACACATATGTAATACCTTAATCAATAAAGAAATTAAAGATTGAAGAAAATAAAAAGGATGAAAAAGATAAAAATAAATCAAAGATATTCTGTCTTAATGCACTTGTAGAATCAACATAATTGAAATGGCCATATTATGCAAAGCAATATACAGATTTAATGCAAGCCCATCAAAATCCCAATGAATTTTTTAAAGAAATAGAACAACAACAACAAAAAAAACACACATCAGATTTGTATGGAACCACAAAAGACCCCAAATAGCCAAAGCAATTTGCAAAAAAAGAACAAAGCCAAATATATTAAACTCCCTGATAATCAAACAGCATGTTATTGGCAGAAAAACAGACACAAAATCAATGGAACAGAATTGAGAGCCCAGAAATAAATGCACATTATAAGGCAAATAATTTACAACAAAGAAGTAAAAAACCTACAATGGAGAAAGAAAAGCCTGTTCAACAAATGGTGCTGTGAAAATTGAAAAGTCTCATGCAAAAGAATGAAACTAGACTACTTTTGTCCCCATATATAAAAAATAAGTTAAAGTGGATCAAAGATCTATAATATGTCCTGAAACAATAAATTACATAGAAGGAAACATAGCTACTAAAATTATGCATCTTAGTATTGGGAAGCATTTTATGAATTTGATCCCAAAGGCAAGGGAAGTAAAGGCAAAATTAAATGAATAGGATTATAATAAACTAAAAATATTCTGTATAGCAAAAGAAACCACCAACAAAACAAAAAGGAAACCAATGCAATGAGGGAAGATATTTGCAGACAACAGCTCCAAAAGGGGTTAATATTCCAAATATATAAATAACTCATATAACTCAACAAAAACCAAACAATCCAATTTAAAAATGGGCAGAAGACCTGAACAAATACCTCTTTCAAGAAGACATGCAAATGGCAAGCAGATATATGAAAAGATGCACAACTGCACTAGCTATTAGGAAAATGCAAATAAAAACTACAATGAGGTAGCACCTCACAGAGGTTAGAATAGCTATTATCAACAAGACAAGTAATAACAAAGTGTTGGAGAGGTTGTGGGAAAAAAAGGAAACATCATTCACTTTTGGGAGGAATGTAAACGGATACAGACACTATGGAAAACATTATGGAGGTTCCTCAAAAAATTAAGAATGGAGATACCATATGACACAGCAAACCCTCTTCTGGGTATCTACTTAAAATTTTTGAGAACATCCATTTGTAATTATATATACACCCTTATGTTCATTGCAGCATAATTCATGGTAGCCAAAACATGTAAACAACCAAAATGTTTTTTGATAGATAGTTGAATAAAGTATACAATGAAATATTACTCAGCCACAAGAAAAGATGAAATACTGCCATTTGTGTCAACATGGATGGACCTTGAGAATATCAGGCTGAGCAAAATAAGTCAGGCAGAAAAAGTTAAGAACTATATGATTTCACACATATGTGGGATATAAAACTGAAAGCAACAAATGTATAAATAAGAAAACAAACAAAAACTCATAGACACCAATGATATTTTGGTGGTTATCAAATGAAGATGAGTGGTGGGTAGTAAAGTGTAAAGAGCTCAAATATCTGGTGATGGCAGAAGATTTGACTTTGGATAGTGGGCACAATGCAATATGTAGACAATGTAGTATAGAATCGCACACTTGAAACCTATATAATTTTATCAACCAATGTCACCTCAATAAATTTAATAGAAGAAAGAAAAAAAGTTGGCTCTTTGAAAAGATAGCAAGATTTACAAAACTTTACATAAACTATTCAAAATAAAAAAAATATACAGACAGTGGTAATTAGGAATGATAGAGGAGCCATTACCACTAACTGCAGCAATTAAAATGATTATAAGAAACTACTTTGAAACACGTTATGCCTACAAATTTGACAACCTTGATTTACTGGACATGTACCTGTAAAGTCACAAAATTACCAAAACTCCTTCAACAAAAAAATAGAAAATATGAATATAAGTATTAAAATGAAGCAATTAAATTAGTAATTAAGAATCTTTTCACAAACACAAGCTTAAACCCAGATGTCTTCATTGGTCAATTTTATCAAAGATTTAAATAGGAAATAATCACACTACTTAATTAACTTTTCCAAAAATTTAGGAAGATAGAATCTTTCTCAGCTCATTCTGTGAGACCAATATCACATCACCCACATTTCAAACCAAATATATCAGGAGAAGAAAACTACAGACTAAATATTTGTCACAAATATAGATTAAAAATAAAAAATAGCCATCCAAGTCAACAATATGTATGAAAGATTATATACCATGACCAAATGAGATTTGTCCTGGGAATACTAGGTGGGTTTACCATTTAAAAATAAAAAAATAGCACCATATTAATAGAATAAAGTACACAAATGACAATAATTTCAATAGATTTGGAAGAAGCAGTTGACAAAATTCAATATCCATTCTTGGTAAAGAGTCTTTATGAACTGGAATAGAAGGAAACCCTCAACTTTATAAATATCATGACTTATTTTCTTCAAATCTATTCAACTATCCTTAACCAGAGAGCAGCAAGTATCTTATTACTGATGTCTTATTGTTAGTAGGACTTGTCATTTAAGAAGTTGAAATAAAATAATATTAAAATAACACATTTTTTCATAAATAAAAATTAAAACAGGTTAGACTGTTATGGTGATAAAGAAACTAAAACCCATTTTCATTAGAGTTAAAAAGGATTTGTTTTTAATTATGAGTAAGCTACCAAGTTTATTCAGCAATCAGCACATTTCATCTTCTAAAATTGCAATAATCCAAATGTGAGAGTAAGAGAAATATTCCCAAAGCTCTCACCTTTACCTCACATTATAGGTTTGCACCTTCAGGGCTTATACATTTCTCAGGTACTGTAGACAAAAGGCAAGGAAGGTATGACTCTGTTAGGGCATGGCCAGGATGGAATTATTTGCTTGCTCCTGATTTCTTTACTCCATTTCTGTTGTCCCTCATGAGTGTATTTAGGCTCTATCTAATTAATATTTAATTGATTGACTTTTAAAAAATCCTCACCTGAAGATATGTTTATTGATTTTAGAGAGGGAAAGGGAGAAAGAAACATTGATCAGTTGTCTCCATCTGCACCCTGACAAGGAATCCTGGGGATTAAACCTACTACCTAGGCATGTGCCCTGACCTGGAATCAAACCCACAACATTTTGGTGTATGGGATGACACTGGAACCAAGTAAGCCACACAGGCAAGGGATTGTTTTTTGTTGTTGTTGGTTTTTGTCACAAATTACATTCTTTTCATATTGCTGACCAGTAGAAAGGATACATTACAGAATAAATCCACCTTTAAATGTACTCTCTGATGTTAACCTATGACAGTTTGAGAAGCCTGATTTCTTGTGAGTCCGTTATCATGTGATTTAAGCCTCAGAAGGTAAAAAGTATCACTTCTGATTTGCTAACACAGTGGGGGCCCCTTTAGTGAATGCGAACGAATGAGCAAACTATTCCATCTAATTATGAAAACTCTAAGATGATGAATATCCTGAAGCATAGACAATCATTTTTACACTATATAGAATCTCATAAATAACCTTTCAATTGGTCAATTTTATCAAAGATTTAAATAGGAAATAATTTAAATCTTTGAAAGTAAATCATGTGATAATAGTTTCATAATGTAGTTTATGCATCTGCATAATGTCCTTTCCCTTTCATTTGTGACTAAATTTATTCATGTCAGTGGCTGCAACCTTGTCTGTAATTCCCACCCTTAGTTATTCTTTGTTTTTTATTTTATTTTATTTTTTTACATTTTTTTAATTGTTTGAAGTATTAAAAATAGTAGTACATATGTCTCTTTTTTCCCCCATTGACCTCCCCCCACCCTCCCCTTTCCCGCAGTACATGCCTTTACCTGCCCCCCCCCCCCCCCAGTGTCTTTTATCCATTGGTTATGCTTATATGCATGCATACAAGTCCTTCGGTTGATCTCTTACAGCCCCCCCCTCCACACACACACACAAAACCTCCTCTGCCTTCCCACTGTAGTTTGACAGTCTGTTCAATGCTTCTTTGCTTCTGTATCTATATTTCCCCATTTTCTTTCCTTTAAAAAATCTTGCCTCTGCAGACTAGAAATAAACATATAATAAGAAAAAATATTTGAGTCCCAATTTCAATGTCCAACAGTTCTGATTCCCCGTTTCATTGTCAAATAGTTCCTTATGTGTACATGTCAGCAATGATATCTGGATGGTGGGCACATGGTGGCAATGCAGGTCCAACCCTCTCTGGTTTGGTCCTAGGCACGCTGCTGTGTCACACAGCTTCTGACTGCTAGCGTGGCAAGGCGTCGTAAGCGTCTCCCATCTCTGGACAGTTTCTCCTCTTGTCTTCGTGGTTGGAGCAGACCTGTCAATTCCTCTCTGTTGCAGGAATCCACATGGTCTTGGAGTTGTTTTCTGAAAATATACAAACATATTCTCGACCGAAAGTTAATAAAGGAATCTTTTCTATATAATTGATTTGGGATCCTTTTTATTTTTGCCCAAATGATTTTCCTTTGTCTTATTTAGACACCATGTGTGTTTTTCATAGGTGTCTTGCTGTTAGCATTACAAATAAAAATTAATTTTGTAAAGTAAAATTTTCTACATGTAATTTACTTATAGGATATTTTTCCTTACATGATATTACCCTACTACCCCCCCCCCTTTTTTGATTAATGGAGACTTTTGTAAATTTTATAATGCAGTCTTGATAACTTTAAATTTTAATTTTTTGCACAAAAATATGACTGCTTTAGTTTCATTGCATGTTCAGGAATTTTACCATGAGATGAACTACCAATAGAAATTTTATTTTTTTTATTTTTATTTATTTTTTTTCAAATTTTTATTAAGGTATTATATGTGTACATATCTTACCATTGCCCCCCCCACCCCACTCCCATACCTGCCCTCACCCCCCAATGTTTTGCAGCCGTTGGTTACTCTTATATGCATGCATACAAGTCCTTCAGTTGATCTCTTATTTCCCCCACCTCTCCCTAACCTTACCGCTGTAATTAGACACTCTGTTTGATGCTTTACTGCCTCTGTAACTATCTTTTGGTTCATCAGTTTATAATGTTTTTCATTATCCCCAAATGAGTGAGATCATGTGGTATTTTTCTTTCATTGACTGGCTTATTTCACTTAGCATAATGTTCTCTAATTCCATCCAGGTGTCTACAAATGGTAGTAATTCCTTCTTTTTTATGGCAGCATAGTATTCCATTGTGTAGATGTACCATAGTTTTCTGATCCAGTCATCTGCTGACGGGCACCTAGGCTGTTTCCAAATCTTAGCTATTGTAAATTGTGCTGCTATGAACATAGGGGTGCATATATCCTTTCTGATTGGTGTTTCTGGTTTCTTAGGATATATTCCTAGGAGTGGGATTACTGGGTCAAATGGGAGTTCCATTTTCAGTTTTTTGAGGAAACTCCATACTGTTCTCGACAGTGGCTGCACCAGTCTGCATTCCCACCAGCAGTGCACGAGGGTTCCTTTTTCTCCGCATCCTCGCCAACACTTGTCGTTTGTTGATTTGTTGATGATAGCCATTCTGACAGGTGTGAGATGGTATCGCATTGTCATTTTGATTTGCATCTCTCGGACTTTGAGCATGTTTTCATGTGTCTCTTGGCCTTCCTTCTGTCTTCTTTCGAAAAGATTCTATTTAGGTCCGTTGCCCATTTTTTTATTGGATCATTTATCTTCCTTTTATTAAGTTGTATAAGCTGCATGTAGATGTTGGAAATTAAACCTTTATCAGTGATACCATTTGCAAATATGTTCTCCCATACAGTGGGGTTACTTGTTGTTTTATTGATGGTTTCTTTTGCTGTGCAAAAGCTTTTTATTTTGATGTAGTCCCATTTGTTTATTTTCTCTTTGGCTTCCATTGCCCTAGGGGCAGTATCAGTGAAAAAGTTCTTTTGGCATATGTCTGAGATTTTGCTGCCTGTGGATTCCTCTAGTATTTTTATGGTTTCCCATCTTATATTTAAGTCCTGTATCCATTTTGAGTTTATTTTTGTGTATGGTGTAAGTTGGTGATCTAGTTTCATTTTTTTGCATGTATCTGTCCAATTTTCCCAACACCATTTATTGAAGAGACTGTCTTGACTCCATTGTATGCTCATGCCTCCTTTGTCAAATATTAATTGCGCATATTGGTTTGGGTCGATATCTGGATTCTCTATTCTATTCCATTGATCTATATGTCTGTTCTTGTGCCAGTACCAGGCTGTTTTGAGGACAGTGGCTTTGTAATACAGTTTGAAATCTGGCATTGAGATCCCTCCTACTTTATTCTTCTTTCTCAGGATTGCTGTGGCTATTCGGGGTCTTTTTTTATTCCAGATGAATTTTTGGAGAGTTCTTTCTAGGTCTGTGAAATATGCTGTTGGTATTTTAAAGGGGAGTGCATTGAATCTATAGATTGCTTTGGGTAGTATGGACATTTTGATGATGTTGATTCTACCAATCCATGAACATGGTATGTTCTTCCATCTGTTTACATCTTCCTCTATCTCTTTTTTCAGTGTCCTGTAGTTTTCCGCATATAGGTCTTTTACCTCCTTGGTTAGGTTTATTCCTAAGTATCTTAATTTTTTTGGTGCGATGGAAAATGGGATAGCTTTTTTAGTCTCTCTTTCTGTAAGTTCACTGTTGGTGTATAGAAATGCCATAGATTTCTTGGCGTTAATTTTGTATCCTGCTACCTTGCCGAATTCATTTATTAAGTCTGTTAGTTTTTTGATAGAGTCTTTCGGGTTTTTTATGTACAATATCATGTCATCTGCAAATAAGGACAGCTTTACTTCTTCTTTTCCAATTTGGATGCCTTTTATTTCTTCTTGTTGTCTAATTGCAATGGCTAATACTTCCAGTACTATGTCAAACAGGAGTGGTGAGAGTGGGCATCCTTGTCTTTTCCTATTCTTAGGGGAAATGGTTTTAGTTTTTGCCCATTGAGTATGATGTTAGCTGTGGGTTTATCATATATAGCTTTTATTATGTTGAGGTATGATCCTTCTATTCCCACCTTCTTGAGAGTTTTTATCAAGAAAGGGTGTTGGATTTTGTCAAATGCTTTTTCTGCATCAATTAATATGACTATGTGATTTTTATCTTTCAATTTGTTTATGTGATGTATCACATTTATTGATTTTCGGATATTGAACCATCCTTGCATTCCTGGGATAAACCCTACTTGGTCATGGTGTATGATCTTTCTGATGTACTGCTGGATCCGATTTGCTAGAATTTTGTTGAGGATTTTGGCATCTACATTCATGAGGGATATTGGCCTGTAATTCTCTTTCATTGTGTTGTCTTTATCTGGTTTTGGTATTAGGGTGATGCTGGCTTCATAGAAGGAGCTTGGAAGTGTTCCTTCCTCTTGAATTTTTTGGAATAGTCTGAGGAGGATAGGTTTTAGTTCTTCCTTGAATGTTTGGTAAAACTCTCCTGTGAAGCCGTCTGGCCCCGGGCTTTTGTTTGCCGGAAGCTCTTTGATGACTGCTTCAATTTCTTCCATAGTTACTGGCATATTGAGCTGTTTAGCTTCTTCCTGATTGAGTTTTGGAAGGTTATATTTTTCTAGGAATATGTCCATTTCCTCCAGGTTGTCCAGTTTGTTGGAATAGAGTTGTTCGTAGTATTTTTTAACAATCCTTTGTATTTCAGCGGGATTGTTGTTATTTCACCTCTTTCATTTCTGATTTTGTTTATTTGGGTCCTCTCTCTTTGCTTCTTGGTGAGCCTGGCTAGAGGTTCATCAATCTTGTTTATCCTTTCAAAGAACCAGCTCTTGGTTTTGTTGATCTTTTGTATTGTTTCTTTGGTCTCTATGTTGTTTATCTGTGCTCTGATCTTTATATTTCCTTCCTTCTGCTTACACTGGGCTTTTCTTGTTGCTCTTTTTCTAACTCTTTGAGTTGTTGGGTTAGGTAATTTATTACCCCTGTTTCTTGTTTTTTGCAGTAGGCTTGTAGAGCTATGAACTTCCCTCTCAAGACTGCTTTGGCTGTGTCCCATAGATTTTGGATTGTAGTGTTTTCATTGTCATTTGTTGTCATGATGTTTTTTATTTCTTCTTTGATCTCTCTGGTAACCCAGTCATGGTTTAATAGCATGCTGTTTAGTCTCCATGTGTTTGATTTCTTTGGGTTGTTTTTATTGTAGTTGATTTCCAGTTTTATGCCACTGTGGTCTGAGAAGATGCTTGATATGATTTCTATCTTCTTGAATTTGAAGAGACTTTGCTTATGTCCCAACATATGGTCTATCTTTGAAAATGACCCATGTGCACTTGAGAAGAATGTATATTCTGTGGCTTTGGGGTGAAATGTTCTGAAGATGTCAATTAATTCCATCTGATCTAGTGAGTCATTTAAGATTGATGTTTCTTTGATGATTTTTTGTTTAGAGGATTTGTCCAATGGTGATAGTGGGGTATTAAAGTCTCCTACTATGATTGTATTGCTGTCAATCTCTCCCTTGATATCCTCCAGGAGTTTTTTTATGTATTTGGGTGCTCCTGTATTGGGTGCATATATGTTTACCAGAGTTATTTCTTCTTGTTGGATTGCTCCCTTTAGTATTATGAAGTGGCCTTCCTTATCTCTTGTTATGTCCTTCAGTTTGAGATCTAATTTGTCAGATATAAGTATTGCTACCCCAGCTTTTTTTTCAGTTCCATTTGCCTGGAAAACCTTTTTCCATCCCTTCACCCTCAGTCTGTGTGCGTCTTTTTTTCTGAGGTGGGTTTCTTGTAGACAGCAGATATATGGGTCATGTTTTCTTATCCAATCCATTACCCTATGTCTTTTGATTGGGGCATTTAATCCGTTTACATTTAAAGTTATTATTGATAGGTACTTATTTGTCGCCATTCCTATTCTTTACACCTGTGTTCCTTCTTCGCTTCCTATTTCTTTTTTTTTTTTTTTACAGCAGACCCTTTAGCATTTCTTGCATTGCTGGTTTGGTGGTAATAAATTCCCTTAGTCCTTTTTTGTCTGTGAAGCTCCTGATTTCACCTTCAATTTTGATTGACAGCCTTGCTGGGTACAGTATTCTTGGATTCAGACCCTTCCTTTGCATGACTTTGTATATTTCATTCCATTCCCTTCTGGCCTGATGAGTTTCTGTTGAGAAATCAGTTGCTAGTCTGATGGGGGTTCCTTTGTATGTAACTTTCTGTCTCTCTCTGGCTGCTTTTAAGATTCTCACTTTGTCGTTGGTGTTTTCCAATTTAATTATAATGTGCCTTGGCGTTGGTCTTTTGGGGTTCATTTTGCTTGGGACTCTGTTAGCTTCTTGGATTTGTGTGGGTTTTTTCTTCTCTATATCAGGGAAATTTTCTGTCATTATTTCTTCAAATAGGTTTTCTATTCCTTGCTCAGCTTCCTTTCCTTCTGGAACCCCTATTATGCGGATGTTGTTTTGTTTCGTGTTGTCCCAAAGTTCCCTTAGGCTCTCCTCCTGCCTTTTAATTTTTTTTTCTAGAAGTTGCTCTACTTGGGTATTTTTTCCCATCTTGTCTTCTAGCTCACTGATGCGATCCTCTGCTTCTTCTAATCTACTCTTGATGCTTTCTATTGAGTTCTTTACAGCAGCGATGTCATTTTTCATTTCTTCTTGGTTCTTCTTCATTTCCTCTTGGTTCTTGCTCATATTGTCGAATTTGTCTTCCATTCTTTTCAGCCACCTTATGACCATTTCTCTGAATTCTTTTTCTGGAAGGTTGCTTGCTTCCATTTCGTTTACTTCCTTTTCTGGTGATGCCTGCTTTTCTTTCATATGCGGGCTGTGTCTTTGTCTCCCCATGGTCTCTCTTCTCTGGGTGTCTGGTTATGTAGTTCTCTCTCTCCTGCGTCGATTTAAAGGCACAAAATACAGCACTACCAGGTACAACACACAAGGCACTGAACAGAAATGTATTCATGATATTAATAACCTCCAATAAAGGTGACCACCAGAGAAAGGCAAATTAGGGGATAGTAGAGAAAGAAGAAGAGGATAAAGAAAGAAAGAAGAAGAAGAAAAAAGGGGGTGTCAAAATGAAATTGGGAAAAGGGAAAAAAAGAAGAATAAAAAGTAAGAGAGATAAGAAAGAGACTAAGAGATAAAGGGAAACAGACTATATATATTGGGGATAAAACTCCAATAGAACAATCACTTATCCCAGCAAATGCCAGCAACAAGTACCTGGGGATTAATACAAACTACAACACCAACTAATATTGAGTGAGGCAAGGGAAAACAGAAGCACTAAACAAACAAAAAAATAAACAAAAGAAGAATAAGCAAAACAATCTCACAAAAAAGCATAAAAATTTGATATAATCTACATTCAAGCGAACAACAACAAACGGACAGAGAGAAAAACAATTTTTTGGATAGTTAAGACAGCGAAGAGAGAGGTGTGTATGGACTTGGAGCAGGGGATTGGAGATTAGATATATAAGTAGGGTGAAATTTTAAAAGGGGGTAAACAGAAAGAATAGGGAAAATCTAAAGCAGGAAAGGGGTAAGATAAACAGGACACTGAAAAGGGAAAAGTGAGGAAGAGAGTGATGGCATAAAGGTAGATTTGAGATAGAGTAAAATGATGCTAAAGGAAAGATAAAAATAGAATGTAGAACATTAATCCCAAAACAAAATGAAGAGAAAATAAAATGACACTTAAAAAAAAAAAGATAAAATAGCAGTAGTAATAATACGGATTGAAAATAAAAATGTAATAATTAAAAAGGTAAAATGAAGTGAGGAAAAAAATTTAGTTTCTTGAGTAAAAGATGCAAAAAATGAAAATAAAAAAATAAAAAATAAAAATAAAATGTGGAGTAGTGAAGGTCATTCACTTCCTCTGTTGTTCTGTTTGGCACGCCTGTTTCTCAGTCTGGACAGTATTGCAGTTCCCTGCGTTCCACTGCTCTTCAGTGATGTAAGCCAGTCCTGATTTTAAGCAGGCGGTGTGTCTTAATTCGTATTCCTTTATTTTTGATTACACAAGAGTCAATTTTTGATTCAGCCCCTGGGTGGCAGTGTTTCTGGATTGACTTCCGGGTTTATCTATGGCCTCTCTAGGGAGTGTTAGAGCCTTCTTTCCCTGTGGCACTCACTACCGGTTTGTGGGAGTGGGCTGCCTCAGAGCTGGCTCTCTGATGGTCACTCCCTGCTCCAATCCCCAGGTTCCAGAAAAACAACTTTCCCCTGCAGTCTCCCAGGGTGTCCCCAACTGGGTGAACCTATGAATTGGGCTTAGTAATCAGAAGCAATAATTTCAAGAGGAAAAAGCCCAAGTGTGCGCACTCCGTGGCTGCGCGTAAGTCTAGCACACCCCTGAAATTCTTAGGGTGTCCCTGCACTTCAGATCAAAATAGGTTGCTTTTTAGAGAGCCCTTCTGTTAGCAGCTCTGAGGACCCCCTTCCACATTCACAGATCACGCCAGCCCCAGCAGCCACCGATTTTTCTAGGCACAGACTTCCCTGGTCCTCCAGCTCCCACAAAACGCACGTTCCTCTCTAGCGCTGGGACCAGAGACCTCACCTTATCCTAGGCGAAATCTGACCTTTCCGTGGTGGAGTGTAGAGCTCCTCTGAACCCGTGTGTTTGCGCCAATTGGGGAGCTTTGTTCTGGGGCTCGCAGCTGTTCCGTGGGTGCCGCAGTTGTGGATTCTCAGGCTTCTGATAAGCTCCACTTTCTGGTTTCAGATGGCGGCGACTCCGCGTCCAAGCCCGCAGCTCCGGGAGGGGACCCAGCCGCAGTGGGAGCTGCCAGGTCAGGGGAACCCCGTCTAGCAGTCTCCCACCTTCTTCTGGAGTTCAGCTGTCCCCCAACTTGCCAACAAACACTCCTAGTGCGACCCTCAGCTGTTCTTTCTTTCTGCTCCGGGACAAGGCTCGGAACACGTCTGTCTATTCCGCCGCCATTTTTCTCCCCCTCCCTATAGAAATTTTAGTTAACACTTTAGGAACAGCTTTTTGTCCAGTACAATTAAATTTTCTTGAATATTCACTTATTTGAATTAGCCTATTTAAATTAATCTGAAAACTTGATTATTATTTTACTGTCAAATTTAATACTCTACCAACAATCTTAGTTTACCCTGTAAATATTAGTGGAAAGGATTATTTGCATTCTTGAGTAGGCCCTGAGCATTCCTGGTGCTAGGCTGGATTTAGATATAGGGCAGCTGCTGTCAGCCAAGTCTCTGTCTGTTACCTGGGTCCCAATCTGAGCTGGACCAAGTCACACTGTCTGTCACCTGTGTCCCGATTTGAGCTGGGCGTGGGAAGCAAAGCAGCCATCTTAGTTATTCTTTGGATTAAAGGTTTGAAAGCTTTTTATGCACATAGGAGAAGGTTAACATATATATTTTTATTTGCTGTAACATCTTTTATTAGATTAGTTTATCACATTAGTTCTACATGCCCAGGAGGGAAAAGAGGCAGATATTGGAAGCAGAGAATATTAATAAGGGGGAAAAACACTTTTGTTTTGCCAGATAGACTTCCTTGTTGCCAGAATGAAGACTGAAACCTCTCAGCTTGTGGAATTATTAAGGAAATATTAAAGACGTTGCTATGGGGTCACAAAATCAATGGGAGAGAGGTTCTGAGAAGTGAAGTGCTTGAGTCTACTGGAGAGTGGTTGGGGTGAGCATCATAGTAATTGGATCTCCTGAGGCCCCCACTATAATGGCTCTCCCACCATTCAAGGATAGCCTTGGCCCAATTTCAGTTTATCAATATCTAAGCCACTGCTCTGTACATGTTCTAGGGTGGGAATTGGAACTTTAGTTAAAGCAGTCATTGTCCTTGCCTTTCTGAAGCTCATTGACTAGTGTGAAAAATACCTCACTTCCAAGTTCTGCCATTTTACTAAGTACCCAAAACTGAAAAAAAAATAACTTTTCTTAGCTACGATTTTCTCATCTGGAAAATTATATGTCACCTTCATAAGATTTTTGAGATCATTCAATGGGATAAAGCTGATAAAAGATGAACTGAGATCTATAAATGGTGCCCTTTTTAGTTGGGATAATGGCAATGATGAAGGATTTAGTGAAATGCCTGACAGATGATAAGTACTCAATAATTTGTATCTGTTATAAGCAATTATTGCTGACAGGATTGTGGTTTTCATGAGTCCTAGGAGAACTACCTTGCCATAATGAATACAAGAATTAGCTATCCCAGAGGTTTTCCCAATGCTCTTTCTTCCTCATTTCATTGTGAGCCATTGTGAGTCTGACAGCAATTGTCATAATTTAGTATGTGTCAGAATCATCTGAGGAACTTGTAAAAAATATATCTCTTAGCACCATCTTCAAAAATTTTGCCTCAATTGTTATAGAAGTGGCTTCCAATATCTGAATTTTAAACAAATGTATTAGGTGGTGCTAATGCATGTACTAGTATTTCTTGTAACGTTTTGAGATCGTCTAGCCTAGAAACTCTCCAAATGCTTTTTGGGAACACTGTTTTTTGGAGTGTTTTACTATCTATCCTAGTTCTTCACCAAACAACTGTCATGCCCAAGGGCAGAAAAGCCTGTGAGAGATTACCATTAAGTCAGCCAGGATGGAGAAGCAGGATTAATATATATCCAGGGAGGAAAATATTTGTGGAGGGCAGGAACAGATACTTTCCAATTAGGCTTATGGGGCTGCCCCTGGCACTGTGGGCACTCAGGAAGCAACAGTGCTCCTCACACTCACTGAGTTGGAGAAGAGGCTAGGGTGCAGCTGGAGACTGTTATTCTGTGGCAAGAGCCTTGGCAGACCTTAATGAACAAAAATGTGGTAACGCAAAACCTTGCTAACTCAGTCTAACTGGGACCTGAATAATTTTTTTAATTAAACCTTTTGAATTAAAAAATGATAGAATATTGAAAGGCATTTTTATTACAGTCAAGGAGCTACAGCAACCTGAATGAAGCTAACGAAGTATTGCCAAGTACAGGGCCTCTGGGAGCTAATGTAATGAATTGAGAATTATTTGTCATCAGGAATTTGTATGTAAATGGATTTGTATGTAAATGAATGCTTCAAAGACGCTTAAAAACAGTTTGTTCTTTTAAGGGATATAAATATGCTCCTGGTAATCATGTTTGCATTATTTTACTTAACATCTACTCCCCATTCCTCCATCAGACAGACAGTCCAGCTTTTACTTCTGGTAGAACTTCTTCAAGTTTATCTGCAAAGCACTTGAAATCACAATTTTCATGTGAAGGGTGAAAATGTCGTAAATTTTTGTGAGTAAAATTAAAGTCTGAAGTGGAAAGGAGCTTAGAGATCATTAAGCCCAAAGTTCTAGTTTTATAGTTCTGGCAAGTAATGCATGTTTTCATTATGATTCCTTTGTTAAGCAATTTCCTTTGTTACTGTCTCATGTGAACTAAAGTGATTCTATAGGAAGATGATAAGAACCACAAGTCTTATAATTCAAGAAGCAGAATTACAAATTGTTATTCAAATGTATAACATAGAAGTATTTGTTAATAGTAGAAAATTGTTACTTGAAAGTGCAGGCAAAACATACAGAGAAGCAGAAACAGATGAGGTAGGTAAATGACAAGAGATTCAATTGGAGCTCTATACTTATCAACAAAATTGTGTCAGCATGGTGTAGGGCTATAATAGGCTGTGTATATTTTATTATAAATATAATAACTCTCTCTCCCACCATTTGCTCTTTCTGTGCCTTAACTCCTTCTTCTGAGTTAAGAAAAATTTTCTTAAAGTAAAGGATAAAGGAGATAAGTTGATTTCAAAGTGTTCTGTTCATGCCATTCTTTTTTTATCATTGATACTATTACAGATGCCCCCCCCTCATTTGCCCACCTCCACCCAGCACCCACTCCACCTCCCCTGACCTTCCCCACACAATTGTCTGTGTCCATGGACTATGCATATATGTTCTTTGTCTAATCTCTTCACCTTCTTTAATCCAGGTCCCATGCCCCTCCCTCTGACAACTGTCAGTCTGTTCCATATATATATGCCTCTGGTTCTATTTTGTTAGTTTATTTTGTTCATTAGATTCCACATTAGTGAGATCAGGAGGATGCCCAAATGGGAAAAGTATTTTAATTTCCACTGACCACTCGTGTTGCTATAGGTCAAAGCTAGATGGCAAGGTAATTTATCATCCACCTGAACACTTTTGAGCTTGAAAGGGGATGGTATTCATGGGAGGTAGAAGGCAGAAAGTTGGGACTATTCAATAGAAATGTGGTAATCTTTGAAAAAAGATGGAATACAATGTTAAAGAAAACAGAGAACAGCACCACCTGATTGATATCCACAATGATGGGGAGGACACATGTTAAATTGGTTCCATAGATGTTACTATCATTTAACATTGGCTATTATAAAAACTCAGTGCTTTCTTATCTTAAAAATACTGTCTGCTTAGATACAGTAATAATTAAGGCCATGGATTTCTATGGGAAACGTGAATTGGAGTGCCAGCTCTGTCACTTACTAGCTGTAAACTTGGCCTTAAGTCACTTAATATTTCTAAATTTCAATCTGTCATTTATAAAATGTGGATAATAGTAATAGCTATTACTCTATAGAAAGTGAATACCACATAGTAAGTGCTTAGTAAATGTAATAGCTATTAATATTACCATCATTATTATACTGATGTTAAAATGGTAGGTAGTTCATTATAGGAGGAAGGTTACTGCTTGAAAATTAAGTCACATAAACTGATTTGTTTGGATTTTCTTTTTAGTAGATGCTGTGAAGATACATTATTTTTATTCAATAGCAATAGTGTCTATATCCCAAAATAGCTAAAAATATAATTACATTAAAATATAATACTATGAGTGAAACAAATATCATCTATTAGGGTTTGCTTTATGTGGTTATGTATAAAGATTCACAAGATAACATTAATATACAGTTTGGTACTAAGAGGTAAAATGTATACCTCCTGATAAATAGTATTCTGCATGATAAATTAGCCCTTGCTAATAGGAAGTTTGAAACAAAATGTGTGTGTTAAACTATAGAAAACTATGTTTTACCCTGTTTTTCTTTTGCCTGTATTTTTTTTATTTTAAGGTATCTCAATTGATACTTTTTTTAATAAGAAGGATATAAATATTAATTTTACTTAACTTACATTAAATAAACATTTAGATGTAATTTGGATTGGTATTTTCACTTAAAACCATTCTATTGCACTGCCAGTAAACAGATTTACATAATTTTGGTTTACGTTAGTCTGCTCTAATTTTAAAATTTCTCATCATCTCTATGACTGCCACCGTCTTTTCCAGGATAACTACAGGAGCCTTCTAACTGGTATCCTGCTTCTATTTTGTTCCCAAGGAGTTTCTTCTTCCCAAAGGATTTAATCCTATCTTTTAAAATTGTAAATAAGATCTTTCCCTTCTTTGCTTAAAACTCTGTACGTTAAGTCCATTACATTTATAATAAAATACACACAGACTACCATAGCCCTACATGATCTGACTTTTACCTACCTCTCCATTCTCATTTCATCCTACCTTCTTCCTCACTCACAATACTCTTAGTACACAGACATCTTATCTTTCCTCAACAACATCAAGCTCATTCTTGCCTTATGGTATTTGAGCTTTCTGTTCTCTGTCTGGCCTGCTATTCATCAAGATCTTTGCTTGGACATCACTTTTGTTATTGCTGTTAAAATATCATTTATTTCAAGTAGCCTCCCTTAATTATTTAAAGTAGCTCTCAAATATCTATCCCATTACCTTATTTTTTTTTGCCATTTGTCATGATGTGAAAAGTATCTTGTTTGTTTATGTATTATCTGTCTTACCATTTTAAAAAGAAAATTTCTTATAAGCAGGTACCTTGTCCATCTCATTTTCTGCTGTATCTAATTCACTGCTGTAAAACAGTGCTTAGCACATTGTGGGAACTCAATAAATACTGTTGAATTAATGATTATAAATAAGCAATTAATTTTTAAATATTTTGAGGAAACACAAGCTCATAGCCTTATATTGGGTAGGGTAAAACATTTAATATCCAAAACAAAGAAAGATCTTTGATTATGCTAAATTATATGATCTATAACATTGACAATGACTTAATAGAAGTATTAAGTCAAATATTTAATATCTAAGTGTTTTTTTTATTTCAAAAATAATCTCAACTTAGAAATCCTTATTTATTTCATTTCTGTTGTTCTGAAATTTGTCTGATGTCCTGTTTATAGTTTTTCAAAAATAATCTGTCTAGGAAGCTATAGTCTCAAATATCCTATATAATAAAAGCCTAATATGCTAAGTGTCCAGTCGGTTGTTCAACCAATCAAAGTATAATATGGTAATGATATGCTAAGGTTGCTCCACTGCTCTTTATGACGTGCACTGACCAGCATGGGGCAGACGCTCTGACCGGTAGGTTAGCTTGCTGATGGGGTCCTGCTGATTGGGTCTGAGCAAGATGAGCTGGACACATCCTGGAGCCCTCCCGTGGTCCATTCCCGGCTGGCCAACCTCTTGCATCATCTCCCAACCCTGATTGTGCACTGGTGGGTCCCTTGGCCTGGCCTGTGCTTTCTTGCAATCTGGGACCCTTCGGGGGATGTCAGAGAGCCAGTTTCGGCCCTATCCCACAGGTCAGGCTGAGGGACCCCACTGGTGCATGAATTTGTGTACCAGGCCTCTAGTATCCTATCTAATAAAAGAGTAATATGCAAATTGACTGTCACTCCAACACACAAGATGGCTGCCCCCATGTGGTCAAAGATGGCCGCCACAAGATGGCCAGCAGGGGAGGGCAGTTGCGGGGGACCCAGGCCTGCAGGGGAGAGCAGTTGGGGGGGACCAGGCCTGCAGTGGAGGGCAGTTAGGGGGGACCAGGCCTGCAGGGGAGGGCAGTTGGGGGGGTACACGACCAGCAGGGGAGAGCAGTTAAGGGCAATCGGGCTGGCAGGGGAGCAGTTAGGCATCAATCAGGCTGTCAGGGGAGTGATTAGGGGGTGATCAGGCTGGCAGGCAGAAGCAGTTAGGGGCAATCAGGAAGGCAGGCAGGTGAGCAGTTGGGAGCCAGCAGTCCTAGATTGTGAGAGGGATGTCCTACTGCCTGTTTAGGCCCAATCCTACCAGGATCAGGCCTAAACGGGCAGTGGGACATCCCTCAAGGGGTCCCAGATTGCAGAGGGTGCAGGCTAGGCTGAGAGACACACACCCCCCATGCACGAATTTCGTGCACTGGGCCTTTAGTTTTATATAATTGGAGTAAATTAGAATGTATAAATTGCCTAATGCTTCCTTATTAAGAATTAGGTATCTCTGTTCTAGTCTGTTTAAGTGAAACCAAAATCTTTTGGCATAAAAGTCTAATCTACGCCAAAACCGGTTTGGCTCAGTGGATAGAGCGTCGGCCTGCGGACTGAGGGGTCCCGGGTTCGATTCCGGTCAAGGGCATGTACCTTGGTTGCGGGCACATCCCCAGTAGGGGGTGTTCAGGAGGCAGCTGATCGATGTTTCTCTCTCATCGATGTTTCTAACTCTCTATCCCTATCCCTTCCTCTCTGTAAAAAATCAATAAAATATATTTAAAAAAAAAAAAAAGTCTAATCTAAAGTGGTATTCTTTGTGTTGACACTAGTTTGTTGTACTGTATCCTGTCTGGAACTCTGCAGAATTTTCTTCAACTTGTTGCATTCTTTGACAGAGGGTAAATGTTAAAGTTGGATCAGTTTATTCTATTAGATATTGCCAAAGATGTGTTCAAATGGCAACCTAGATTTGACAGTTATTTGACATAGCCAAAGGTTAGTTATTTTAGACAGCAAATGGAAATTGTGTTCATATATCCAGATAAGAAAGACCTTCTAGCAGCTGTCAGAAAGAAAATAGAAGGCTGATAGTTATATCCAATTTTCTTTACTTTTATAACCCAAGAACCTCCTGGAGTCACCTCCCCTACATTATGTGAGAATATGTGATGACTAGGGCTTATTGACATAACTGACTATGCCAATAGTTTTTGCTTGGAATGGCTTAGAGCATCTGAAGGACTGATTTAATCTTAGAGGTTTCTAGAGGAGGTAGGCCACTTTATGTATTTATGTATTTATTTATTATTGACTCTATATACCTAAAAAAGGCTTAAGTCTCCTTGTCTTATTCTTTCTTCTTTTCCCCCTGTCCTCCTTTTTATATTTTAACCTGATATTGTTTGCTCCTTTTTATTTGTCTTCTTTTATCTTTGTACCTTAATCTTTTTAAGAACAAAGTTTTCTTCTTGCTCTTTATTAAAACTTCTCCATAGGACAGTGACAGTCTAAATATAGTTAGTATTTTTTGACCTCCTACTATGTACCCAGTAATGTGGAGCAGCAGTGTATTATTTTTCAATTGTGCTTCTCAGAGTGTGATGTGATTACTAGGTACCATTTCAGAACCAACTTGAGAATGAATTGTAGGAACTGAGTGGGTGGGGGAAAAGTGTGAATAAATGGATGGACCCTGAGTCACCAATTCATTTAAACTAGGGAAGCCTATTTTAGGCATTGGTCTTCCATGTTAGTTATTTTCTGGGAAAAAAATGGTCCTCCATTAATAAGGAAACAGATGAAATTTACTAATATTGTGGAAAGAGCAGGCATGGACATTGGAGATAGACAAACCTTAGATCAAATTTTAGTTTGAACTCTCTGTGTCCTAGAATCTATCCATATATCCTTGAGTGATTTTTTTTAATTTCTTTATTGATTAAGGTATTACATATGTATCCTTACCCCCCCATTACCCCCCATGATCTTATTTAAGCTCTCTAAACCGCAGAAGCCTCATTTCATATTTAGAGACAATTAATATTTATTGCATAAAAATTCTCATGGATAAAATAAAATAAAATAGAGATAAACACACCTATAACAGCATCTGGCACACATTAGGTGATCAAAAGTTTACTTATCTAAGTGCTATGATGGAGGGAAAAATGTAAGTGAATATTCTCATTCATAGAAAGCTTATATTCTAGCTAGGATGAACAGATCAATATATCTAAGACATTTAAATTATAGTTCACTGTTTTATGATGGTGTCTATAAGGAAATATTATTTCTGAGGAGATTGAGCTACATGAACCAGAATAACTGGTGATGACTTAATAGAGAAGATGTGCCTTAATTTAGTTCAGTGGTTCTCAGTTATCAATATGAAGCTGAATCAACTAGGGAGTTTTAAAATAACTAAGACACACCCCAGATCAAATAAAATAGGATTTATAACATTCCTAGAACATAGTAAACTTTAATTAAATGGCAACTGTTATTATTTGCTTGCCCTATCTATGAATATGTCCAAAAGCAAAATCCAAGAACATTTTATTGGGACAAGAGCAAAGCTACCTAGAAAAAAGTATTTTTTAAGGGTGATCTGGGCTTTTTCAAATATAGATTTGTTTAATGAGTAAGTAACTATAGTATTTGAGAATTAAACATACATGTGAATAATAATAATGCATATGGTGTAAGAAGAAAATATGTTATTCAGATGTATATAAAATATCTTCAATGGGGCAATGGACAATGGGTTTTTCTATAAAACTTTATTTATTAGATCATTATTTTAATTCTGGAATGCATTTTTTCATTGAATCCAAAATTAGGTCCTAATTAGTTTTCCTAATCAATTCCCAGCTGTCAATATAACTCATTTTTTTTGTGAATTATTGTACAAATACAAATGGCTACTCAGTTGAAGAAATGCATTTTGAGAAACTGCATTTTGATCTTTAGCTTGAACAAGAAAAATAACATAATCAAGAATTTTTGCTCAGTATTCCTTTTAATTTTATTCTGTGATTTGTGAAGAATATCTTTAGTAGTGAAGATAGAAGGAAAATAGTAGTCCTGGGCATTAAACTTGGTAAGTATTTCACACTGACTAAAAGCAATTATCCTTTTAGGTTAGATGCTGTAGTTGAGGAACTAAAGACAGTGACCCTTTTGTGAGGAAAGGCACAGAGTTAAGGGATCTGACACATTTTCTCATATTCTGCTCCAGTGTGATAAGCTTGTCATCCAAATACCACACAATGTGGCTTTAAACAATTAACCTTATTTCTCTGATCTTTTGCTTTATTATCTATAAAACCTAGATAATAATACCATATTTTTGTAATAGTACCAACAATAAAAATAAAGTAAAAAAAGCTAGTGTGATTATTTTTTGAGAGAGCAAAGTAGAGTTCCTTTTATTATTTAAAGTCTTCTTCCCTCTCCCTTATTTAAATAATTTACCCACAAATGCAATTCTTCATAGAAAATTTAGAATATATGGCCATAAAAGAAAAGAAAATTCCTTGTTATTTTCTGGCATAGAGGTGAATTTTATCATTTTGGTGTATTTCCTTACTTTTTTTCTAAGCCTATTTTTAAGTTTTACAATATATATATATATATATATATACATATATATATATATATATATACACACACACTGTATAGTGTATATTTACAGCGTGCCTGTGCATAAAGCATGACCGTCTACTTACAATTTTGTAAAAACTTTTAAATTAAAAATTTATACCAAGTTTATCTCTTTATGTTTCAATAAATTTAATCTTATCCTAAAAAAGAAACTTTGGGAGATATATATTTTATTTGTATTTATATATAAATTTCTCTATATTTCATATAAATTTTATATGTATATTTATAACACTAGAAAGTATAAACAATTTTCTATATATATTACTGTTTTAAATATATATATTTACATATGTATATATTAAAGTTTTACATATATCACAGGTGACATTAACTTAAATAAAATATCCATGACTAGTGGGCCAATAAGTAATTATCCAGTGATGATGAGAAGTTCAGACAGTTCAGTCCCAGTGGAAGAGAATTTTTGAGCAAAAAGAATCTTAACCTCCATGTATTCAAAACATATAGTCAGGGCTCAATGCACACACATCTTCAAATGCCTAGAACTGGCATTACTGGTGAGCAGCAATCAACAATTCCATAAGAATTTGAAGTAGTTGTTTTTCTGCAGGACTTTACAGATGTCAGAGAATTGCTCAGGCCCAATTAGTGTATTTTGGCATAATTTAATAGCTGATGCTTCTAGGTTGGTTTATGAGAAAGAAATACTGTAAAGGATCACTAACAAACCATATATGTGAACATCCTTCATTGCCCGCAGCTATGTGTCTTTCAGAAATAACTTAAGGACATGTAACATTTAACTTCAATGCTAGAAGACAGCTATAAAGATGACACTTGGCATATAAAATGCCATAAATCAGCCTATTTTGTCACAGCATAATGTTGTTAGGAGATATTTTTATATCTTTCATCAGAAAGGAAGTGAAAGAATAATACTGCTATCTGTGACAACATGGATAAAATTTGAGAATATCATGCTAAGCAAACTAAGTCAAAAAAAGCAGAGAACCATAGATTTCACTCATATGTGGGATATAACACTGAAAGCAGCAAATAAGAAAAACAAACAAAACCAACCAAACAAAAAACCTCACAGACACAGCAGTATGGTGGTTACCAGAGGGAAGGGGGTGGGCAAGTTGTTAAGGGTAAAAGCGGTCAAATATATGGTGACAGAAGATGTTGTGACTTTGGGTGGTGGGCAACTAATGAAATATACAGATGATGTATCATGGAATTGTACACTTGAAACCTATATAGTTTTATTAACCAATGTCAACCCAATAAATCTAATGAAAATAAGTATTTTACTCCTTTGTATTTGTACAGCATTTTTGAATGACTTGAATAGGCTTTCTTTGAATTTTGTAAAATCTTCTTGCATTACTTTTGAAATGATTGTATTTAAGGGGGAAAACTTATTCTGATTTTCAAAGAATGTAGCTTGAGTTTTTTTGAAAATATTTTTAGTACTATAATGTAACACATTTTAAATACTTGAGAAAAATTCCATTGATGTGAGAAAACTTATTTTGTTGTTTTTTTAAAATGTAGCCCATATTTTTACAAAGTGTATGATATAAATAATGTTAGGCTTATAAAGAGTTGCATGCATACAAGTCCTTTGGTTGATCTCTTACCCCACACCCCCAGCCTTCTCTCATAGGTTGGACAGTCTGCTCCATGCTCCTATGTCTCTGGATCTATTTTTTAAATATATTATTATTGATTTCAGAGAGGAAGGGAGAGGGAAGAGAGATAGAAACATCAATGATGAGAGAGGATCATTGATTTGCTGCCTCCTGCACGCCCCTACTGGGATCAAGCCCACAACCTAGGCATGTTCCCTTGACTGGAATTGAACCTGGGACTCTTCAGTCCACAGGCTGATGCTCTATCCACTGAGCCAAACCAGCTAGGGATCTGGTTCCATTTTTGTTCATCAGTTTATGTTGTTCATTATATTGAACAAATAAGTAAAATAATGTGATATTTATCTTTCACTGACTGGCTTATTTCCCTTAGAATAATGCTCTCTAGATCCATCCATGCTGTTGCAAATGGTAAGAGTTCCTTCTTTTTTACAGCAGTGTAGTATTCCATTGTGTAGATGTACCACAGTTTTTAATCCACTTATCTGCTGATGGGCATTTAGGCTGTTTCCTTTTTTTTTTTTTTTAACTATCTCCTACTTTTATTTTATCTCCGTTATTCTGAAAAATTATACTAGCCTCCTATAGCTAATCTAATAATTTTCTTTCTTCTTTTATGGTATTTTCAGCTAGTAAACTCTTTTACTCTTTAAATTTATTTTTTAAAATTTATTTTTCAATTACAGTTAATATACACAATATTATTTTAGTTTCACATATACAACATAGTGATAAAACATTTAGCGCTTTATGAACTGATCTTTTTTTTTTTTACATTTTACCATAATTTTTATTTATTTTTTATTTTTTTTAAATAAATCTTATTCAGATTATTACAATTATTTCTCCTTTTTCCCCCCATAGCTCCCCTCCACCCATTTCCCACCCCACCTTCTGCCCTTACCTCCCCCCCACTGTCCTCATCCATAGGTGTATGATTTTTGTCCATTCTCTTCATGAACCCCCCATACCCCTTTCCCCCTGAGAATTATCGGTCCACTCCCTTTCTATGCCCCTGATTCTATTATAGTCACCAGATTATTCTGTTCCTCAGATTTTTAATTCACTTGATTTTTAGGTTCGCTTGTTGATAGATATGTATTTGTTGTTCATAATTTTTCTCTTTACTTTTTTCTTCTTCCTCTTCTTTAAGAATACCTTTCAGCATTTCATATAATACTGGTTTGGTGGTGATGAACTCCTTCAGCTTTTTCTTATCTGTAAAGCTCTTTATCTGCCCTTCAATTCTGAATGATAGCTTTGCTGGGTAGAGTAATCTTGGTTGTAGGTTCTTGCTATTCATCACATTGAAAATTTCTTGCCACTCCCGTCTGGCCTGCATAGTTTCTGTTGAGAAGTCAGCTGACAGTCGTATGGGTGCTCCCTTGTAGGTAATTAACTGTTTTTCTCTTGCTGCTTTTCATATTCTCTCTTTGTCTTTTGCTCTTGGCATTTTAATTATGATGTGTCTTGGTGTGGTCCTCTTTGGATTCCTTTTGTTTGGGGTTCTGTGGGCTTCCTGGACTTGTAAGTCTATTTCTTTCACCAGGTGGGGGAAGTTTTCAGTCATTATTTCTTCAAATAGGTTTTCAGTATCTTGCTCTCTCTCTTCTTCTGGCACCCCCATAATTCTGATGTTGGTACGCTTGAAGTTGTCCCAGAGTCTTCTTACATTATCTTCAATTTTTTGGATTTTTTTTTTTTTGCTTTTTGCTTTTTCGGTTGAGTGTTTTTTGCTTCTTTGTATTTCAATTCTTTGACTTGATTCTTGTGTTCCTCTATTCTGTTTCTGGGTCTCTGTATAATATTTTTTATTTCAGTCAGTGTATGTTTAATTTCTAGTTGGTCCTTTTTCATATCTTCGAGGGTCTCGTTATATTTATCGGCCTTTTCTAGGATATTCTTAAAAAGTCTTATAACGGTGGTTTTGAATTCTATATCCAGTCGTTTGTTTTCCTCCATTTATTTCGTTTGTGATCTGATTCTTTGACGCTGCATTTTCACTGCTTCCCTGAGTTGGTAAGGTAGATATTTGTGCTAGGTTTCCAATATGGCCCAGTGGGTCTGCTTCCCCAGTTAACCTGAGGTGGACACTCTTGGTGAACCCCTTTGTGGACTGTGTGTACAGCCTTGTTGTAATTAAGTCTTGATTGTTGTTGGTATCACTGGGAAGAATTGACCTCCAGGCCAGTTGGCTGTAAGGATCAGCTGTGTCTATGCTGGGAGAAGTTCGGTGCTGGAGACAGCCTTATAGGATTAGACTTGCCAAATTGCAATAGCCTCTGTGCTCAGCTTGAATGGGGTGGAGTCTCAGTCTTGGCTTCCTGTCAGCCTTGCCCTTGCCCGCATGTGTGCTTTCAGTCCTCCGCCTTCCCCAGCTCGAGTCTCCGCCTGAGAGTCCAGACTCCCCCCACAAGAGCGTGGGTCCCCAGGGGCTCGCCTGGAACTGGGGTTCACTGCAGTCAGAACTGGGGCTCAGTGCCGTCAGGAGCCTCTGACTCCCTTCCACTAGGGAAAGCCTGTGGCAACCTCCGCAGCCTTTGTGCGCACTGGCACGCGCGTGCGTGCGCACTTTCAGTCCTCCGCCTTCCCCGGCTCCCGAGTCTCCTCCCGAGAGTCCAGACTCCCCCCACAAGAGCGTGGGTCCCCAGGGGCTCGCCTGGAACTGGGGTTCACTGCAGTCAGAACTGGGGCTCAGTGCAGTCAGAATCCTCTGACTCCCTTCCACTAGGGAAAGCCTGTGGCAACTTCTGCAGCCTTTGTGCGCACTGGCGCGCACGCGTGCGCACTTTCAGTCCTCCGCCTTCCCCGGCTCCCGAGTCTCCGCCCGAGAGTCCAGACTCCCCCCACAAGAGCGTGGGTCCCCAGGGGCTCGCCTGGAACTGGGGTTCACTGCAGTCAGAACTGGGGCTCAGTGCAGCCAGGATCCTCTGACTCCCTTCCACTAGGGAAAGCCTGTGGCAACCTCCGCAGCCTTTGTGCACACTGGCCCGTGTGCGCCTTCAGACTTCTGCCTTTCCCAGCTCGAGTCTCCGCCCGAGAGTCCAGACTCCCCCCGTAAGAGCGTGGGTCCCCAGGGGTTCGCCCGGAACTGGGGTTCAGTGCAGTCAGAACTGGGGTTCAGTGCGGTCGGAGGCTTCCTTCCCCCTTCCGCCAGAGAAAGTCTGCCAGGCTCTCAGCCGCCCTTCCTCTCTGCGCGCACAAAGCCCCTTTGCCGTACCTCCAATTCTCTGCGAGCCTCCCTCTCTCCTTCTAGTTGTAGAATTTTCACTCAGCCAGCTTTCCTGTGGTTCTGGATGGTGTCCGTTCTGTCTTCTAGTTGTAGTTTTGAAATTGTTGTGCGATGCAGCAGTCTAGGTGTTTACCTATGCCGCCATCTTGGTTTCTCCCCTGAACTGATCTTCTTGATCTTCACTGGTTAATAATAATATTAGATCAACCAGCTATAGTAATTGGTTATTTTCTAATTGCTTATATGGCAGGGTAGATACTTAATCAAATAACATCATAGTTTTAAAAGAGTAAAAAAAAAAAATAGAAAGTCTTGGAGCAGGAAAGAGCATTCTGCCAGCACTAAAACCAAAGTAAGTTTCCTGATGTTAGAAAATATATTCTCCCAGGTACCTCTATCATGCAGGCTGTGGTAAGAGGTAAGTAAAATGACCTCTGAATATGTTTTCAAGCATATAAAATATTCATTTAATAAATGTTTATGTACATGCTTCACCTTCACCTCAATTAAATGATGAAAAGAGAAGTAACCGTTTAAGTTTTGTTTTTTTTGAAATTGATCCACTTACATTTAAGAGCTAGAAGCAAGAGTTGTTGTCAGTGCCATTTGATATATGAATAATGCTTGAACAGTATTTAGTCATCTTAGACCAGTGACTAAACCAAGAAAGACACAGGGGAGATGGGGCACACCACACTAGTGGTGATAACATCAGGTATCTCTCTTTGGTTTATCTCATTACCCTCTTGATTATTTTATCCTGGGATCACTTTCCCAGATAGTAAGATGTAACTAACTGGTAAACAGATGGTATAAATCAATGAATTCTTTTACAAACAAATATTCTCATAGTATGGATGGTAGCAAGTAAGAGATATAATGCATGCCAAGTTGGATTACGTAAACAAATAAACACTTGCAAATCTTTGCTCGTGGTTTACATATTCTTATTTTTTTATTTTATTTTATTTTATTTTATTTTATTTTATTTTATTTTATTATTATTATTATTATTTTTAAATTGTTTGAAGTATTACAAATAGTAGTACATATGTCTTCTTTTTCCCCCCATTGACCTTCCCCCGGCCTCCCCTTCCCCCCAGTACATGCCTTTACCTGCCCCCCCCCCACCCAGTGTTTTTTATCCATTGGTTATGCTTATATGCATGCGTACAAGTCCTTCGGTTGATCTCCTACAGCACCCCACCCCCCCAACCGCAACCTCCTCTGCCTCCCCGTTGTAGTTTGACAGTCTGTTCAATGCTTCTTTGCCTCTGTATCTATTTTTTTCCCCATTTCATTCCTTTAAAAAATCTTGCCTCTGCAGACTAGAAATAAACATATAATAACAAAAAATGTTTGAGTCCCAATTTCCATGTCCAACAGTTCTGAGTCCCCGTTTCAATGTCAAACAGTTCCTTAAGTGTACATGTCAGCAATGATATCTGGATGGTGGGCACATGGTGGCAATGCAGGTCCAACCCTCTCTGGTTTGGTCCTAGGCAACTTGCTGCGTCGCACAGCTGCTGACTGCTGGCGTGACAAGGCGTCGTCAGTGTCTTCCATCTCTGGACTGTTTCTCCTCTTGTCTTCGTGGTTGGAGCAGACCTGTCAATTCCTCTCTGTTGCAGGAATCCACATGGTCTTGGAGTTGTTTTCTGAAAATATACAAACATATTCTCGACCAAAAGTTAATAAAGGAATCTGTTCTATATAATTGATTTGGGATCCTTTTTATTTTTGCCCAAACGATTTTCCTTTGTCTTATTTATACACCATGTGTGTTTTCCATGGGTGTCTTGCTGTTAGCATTACAAATGAAAACTAATTTTGTAAAGTAAAAGTTTTCTAGATGTAATTACTTATAGGATATTTTTCCTTACATGATATTACCCTTCTATTCCCCCTTTTTTGATTAATGGAGGCTTTTGTAACTTTTATAATGCAGTCTTGATAACTTTAAATTTTAATTTTTTGCAAAAAATATGACTGCATTAGTTTCATTGCATGTTTAGGAATTTTACTATGAGATGAACTACCAATAGACATTTTAGTTACCACATTAGGAATAGCTTTTTGTCCAGTACAATTAAATTTTCTTGAATATTCACTTATTTCAATTAGCCTATTTAAATTAATCTGAAAACTTGATTATTATTTTACTGTCAAATTTAATACTCTACCAACAATCTTAATTTACCCTGTAAATATTAGTGGAAAGGATTATTTGCATTCTTGAGTAGGCTCTGAGCATTCCTGGTGCTAGGCTGGATTTAGATATAGGGCAGCTGCTGTTGGCCAAGTCTCTGTCTGTTACCTGGGTCCCGATCTGAGCTGGGTGTGGGAAGCAAAAAAGCCATGGGGGCAGGAGACCTCCCTCAGATGGGGTGAAGTGTCAGGCCCCTGCAAGGTTGGGGGGGTGAGGGTCTGTTCCCCACCTCTGTTGATCCCCAAGTTCTCTCCTGATGGCCCCTCTGCGACTGTGCCTGTCTTAGGTTGTTCCTTCGCTGAGGAATGTTACCGGTCTCTGGCTAAACAGTCATCCTCCGGGGCCAAGCAGGGTGATGTGAGGTTCAGTTCTGTCTCCTTGGTGGCCTATGCCCCCGTGGCCTCCAGGCCCAGTACCTGCCTTGGGATCCCCTGGCCTGTTGGCGGGGCCTCAGCACTGATCACATATCTCGGGGAACTCAGGTTTCTTCTCCAGGGAGGGCCCAGCTCACATGATTGGGCGAGAAACAGATCCATGGTACCAGCCACCATGAGGGTTCAAGCTCAGCATGAACAGAAAGCTCAGGCAACAGCTGAGGGCAATTGGAATGTGAGAAGAGGGTCCCTCTTGGCACAAAAGGCAGGAGGGGCCAATATAGAATGCTCAAGTGCCTTCCCAGCGCCTTTATTCCTTCTGAAAGGGATTATATCCTTTCATGTCCTTTTTTTTAAATTGCTGCCAAACATTCCAAGAATTAGTTTGTAAGTTTGTTTGGGATAATTGTACAATACGCTGTTGTAAAATATCTAAAATTTTAATGACATTGTAGAATAGTATCATGTAAGGATATTCTTTGCTCTAGGCCATGGCAATTAAATTTCAAACTGGCTGTCAGTTTCTTTTTGTAACCTTATATAAATTTTGTCAGGGAGGCAAAAACACAAGTTATTCCCCCATAACCCGCCACCCCCTACTTATGTCCCACCCCCTTGTTGTCTGTGTCCGTTGATTAGGCTCATATGCATGCACACAAGTCCCTTGGTTGATCTCTCCTCCTTGCCCCCACCCTCCCCTACCTTCCCTGTGGTATGACGTGCTGTTTGAAGTTTCTCAGTCTCTGGATTTGTTCTTTTTCATCATTTTATGCCGTTCATTATATTCCACAAATGAGTGAGATCATGTGATACTTATCTTTCTCTGCCTGGCTTATTTCACTTAACATAATACTCTCCATCTCTATCCATGTTGTTGCAAATGGTAAGAACTCCTTCTTTTTTACCGCAGCGTAGTATTCCATTGTGTAGATATACCACAGTTTTTTAATCCACTCATCTGCTGATGGGTATTTAGGCTGTTTCCAAATCTTAGCTATGGTGAATTGTGCTGCTATGAACATAGGGGTGCATATATCCTTTCTGATTCGTATTTCTAGTTTCTTGGGATATATTCCTAGAAGTGGGATCACTGGGTCAAAAGGGAGTTCCATTTTTAGTTTTTTGAGGAAACTCCATACTGTTCTCCACAGTGGATGCACCAGTCTGCATTCCCACCAGCAGTGCATGAGGGTTCTTTTTCTCCACATCCTCGCCAGCACTTGTCATTTGTTGATTTGTTGATAATAGTCAATCTGACAGGTGTGAGATGGTACCGCATTGTTGTTTTGATTTGCATCTTTCTGATGATTAGTGACTTTGAGCAGGTTTTCATGTCTCTTGGCCTTCCTTCTGTCTTCTTTCGAAAAGTGTGTATTTAGATCAGTTGCCCATTTTTTGATTGGGGTATTTATCTTCTTTTTGTTGAGTTGCATGAGTTCCCTGTAAATGTTGGAGATTAAACCCTTATTGTTGATATCATTGGCAAATATGTTCTCCCATGCAGTGGGCTTTATTGTTTTTTTATTGATGGTTTCCTTTGCTGTGCAAAAGCTTTTTATTTTGATGTAGTCCCATTTGTTTATTTTCTCTTTGGCTTCCATTGCCCTAGGAGCAGTATCAGTGAAGAAGTTCCTTCGGCATATGTCTGATATTTTTCTGCCTGTAGATTCCTCTAGTATTTTTATGGTTTCCCGTCTTATGTTTAAGTCCTTTATTCATTTTGAGTTTATTTTTGTGTATGGTGTAAGTTGGTGATCTAGTTTCATTTTTTTGCATGTGTCTGTCCAATTTTCCCAACATCATTTATTGAAGAGACTGTTTTGACTCCATTGTATGTTCATGCCTCCTTTGTCAAATATTAATTGCGCATATTGGTTTGGGTCGATATCTGGATTCTCTATTCTATTCCATTGGTCTATATGTCTGTTCTTGTGCCAGTATCAGGCTGTTTTAAGAACATTGGCTTTGTAATACAGCTTGATATCTGGTGTTGAGATCCCACCTACTTTGTTCTTCTTTCTCAGGATTGCTGCAGCTATTTGGGGTCTTTTTTTATTCCAGATAAATTTTTGGAAAGTTCGTTCTAGGTCTGTGAAATATGTCGTTGGTATTTTAATGGGAAGTGCATTGAATTTATAGATTGCTCTGGGTAGTATGGACATTTTGATGATGTTGATTCTACCAATCCATGAACATGGTATGTTCTTACATCTGTTTATGTCTTCCTCTATATCTTTTTTCAGTGTCGTGTAGTTTTCCACATATAGGTCTTTTACCTCCTTGGTTAGGTTTATTCCTAGGTATCTTAATTTTTTGGTGCGATGGTAAACGGGATTGCTTTTTTAGTCTCTCTTTCTGTAAGATCATTATTGGTATATAGAAATGCCATAGATTTCTTGGCATTAATTTTGTATCCTGCTACATTGCCGAATTCATTTATTAAGTCTAGTAATTTTTTGATGGAGTCTTTAGGATTTTCTATGTACAGTATCATGTCATCTGTGAATAAGGACAGTTTTACTTCTTCTTTTCCAATTTGGATGCCTTTTATTTCTTCTTCTTGTCTGATCGCAATGGCTAGTACTTCCAGTACTATATTGAACAAGAGTGGTGAGAGTGGGCATCCCTGTCTTGTTCCTCTTCTTAGGGGAAATGGTTTTAGTTTTTGCTCATTGAGTATGATGTTGGCTGTGGGTTTGTCATATATGGCTTTTATTATGTTCAGGTATGATCCTTCTATTCCCACCTTGCTGAGTGTTTTTATCAAGAAAGGGTGTTGGATTTTGTCAAATGCTTTTTCTGCATCAATTGATATGACTATGTGGTTTTTATCTTTCAATTTGTTTATGTGATGTATCACGTTTATTGATTTGCGAATATTGTACCATCATAGCATCCCTGGGATAAATCCTACTTGGTCATGGTGTATGATCTTTCTGATGTACTGCTGGATTTGATTTGCTAGAATTTTGTTGAGGATTTTGGCATCTATATTCATGAAGGATATTGGCCTGTAATTCTCTTTCATTGTGTTATCTTTATCTGGTTTTGGTATTAGGGTGATACTGGCTTCATAGAAGGAGCTTGGAAGTGTTCCTTCCTCTTGAATTTTCTGAAATAGTCTGAGGAGGATAGGTTTTAGTTCTTCCTTGAATGTTTGGTAAAACTCCCCTGTGAAGCCATCTGGCCCTGGGCTTTTGTTTGCTGGGAGCTTTTTGATGACTGCTTCAATTTCTTCCATAGTTATTGGCCTATTGAGATTTTTAGAATCTTCTTGAGTGAGTTTTGGAAGGTTGTATTTTTCTAGGAATGTGTCCATTTCCTCCAGGTTGTGTAGTTTGTTAGAATAGAGTTGTTCATAGTATTTTTTAAGAATCCTTTGTATTTCTGTGGTGTCTGTTGTTAGTTCACCTCTTTCATTTCTGATTTTGTTTATTTGGGTCCTCTCTCTTTGCTTCTTGGTGAGCCTGGCTAGAGGTTCATCAATCTTGTTTATCCTTTCGAAGAACCAGCTCCTGGTTTTGTTGATCTTTTGTATTGTTTCTTTGGTCTCTATGTCGTTTATCTCTGCTCTGATCTTTATTATGTCCTCCTTCTGCTCACTGTGGGCTTTTCTTGTTGCTCCCTTTCTAATTCTTTGAGTTGTTGAGTTAGATCATTTATTAGCATTTTTTCTTGTTTTTTGAAGTAGGCCTGTAGAGCTATAAAATTCCCTCTCAGGACTGCTTTCATTGTGTCCCATAGCAATTGCATTGTTGTTTTTTATTGTCATTAGTCTCCAGGATGTTTTTAATTTCTTCTTTGATCTCGTTGCTCACCCAATCATTGTTTAATAGCATGCTATTCAGCTTCCATGTGTTTGAATTTTTTGGAATGTTTTTATTATAGTTTATTTCTAATATTATGCCATTGTGGTCTGAGAAAATGCTTGATATGATTTCAATCTTTTTAAATTTGGGGAGACTTTGCTTGTGACCCAGTATGTGGTCTATTTTTGAAAATGTCCCATGTGCACTTGAGAAGAATGTATATTCCATGGCTTTGGGGTGAAATGCTCTGAAGATGTCAATTAGGTACATTTGATCTAGTGCATCAGTTAGAATTGCTGTTTCTTTGCTGATTTTTTGTCTAGAGGATTTATCCAGTGATGTTAGTGGTGTATTAAAATCTCCTACTATGATTGTATTGTTGTCAATCTCTCCCTTGATGTCTTCCAGGAGTTTTTTTTTTATGTATTTGGGCGCTCCTGCATTGGGTGCATATAAGTTTACCAGAGTTATATCTTCTTGTTGAATTGCTCCCTTTAGTATTATGTAGTGGCCTTCCTTATCTCTTGTTATGGCCTTTACTTTGAGGTCTATTTTATCAGATATAAATATTGCAACCCCAGCTTTTTTCTCATTTCCATTTGCTTGAAAAAGTTTTTCCATCCTTTCACTCTCAGTCTGTGTGAATCCTTTGCTCTGAGGTGGATCTCTTGTAGACAGCAAATATATGGATCATGTTTTCTTATCCATTCAGCTACCCTATGTCTTTTGATTGATGCATTTAATCCATTTACATTTAATGTTATTATTGACAAGTACATGTTTGTTGTCATGTTTTTCCTTAGTGTTTGTGTTTCTTTTTACCTTTCTTTTTCTTCTTTTTACAGCAGTCCCTTTAGCATTTCTTGCATTGCTGGCTTGGTAGTGATAAACTCTCTTAGCCCTTTTTTGTCTGTGAAGCTCCTGATTCCACCTTCAATTTTGAATGATAGCCTTGCTGGGTATAGTATTCTTGGATTCAGACCCTTGCTTTGCATCACTATGTATATTTCATTCCATTCCCTTCTGGCCTGGTGTGTTTCTGTTGAGAAATCCGTTGATATTCTAATAGGATATCCCTTGTAGGTAACTTTCTGTCTCTCTCTGGCAGCCTTTAAGATTCTTACTTTGTCATTGGTGTTCACCAATTTAATTATGATGTGTCTTGGTGTTGGTCTTTTGGGGTTCAACTTGTTTGGGACTCTATGTACTTCTTGGACTTGCATAGTTTTTTTCTTGCCAATATCAGGGAAGTTTTCTGTCATTATTTCTTCAACAGGTTTTCTATTCCTTGCTTCTCTTCCTCTCCTTCTGGTATCCCTATTATTCTAATATTGTTTCGTTTTGTGTTGTCCCACAGCTCCCTTAGGCTCTCCTCTTGCTTTTTAAGTCTTCTTTCCAGTTGCTGCTGTGTTTGTGTGTTTTTTCCTACCTTGTCTTCTAATTCGCTGATGCGGTCCTCAGCCTCTTCTAGTCTACTGTTTAAGCCTTCTAATGTGTTCTTTATTGCAGCTATGTCGTTCTTCATCTCCTCTTGGTTTCTTTTCATGTTGGTGACATTCTCATTTAGCTCCTTATAGTTCTCATTGAGTTGTGTGTATTTGTCATTGAGTTGTGTGTATTTGTCATCCATCTGTTTAAACATCCTTATAACCATTACTCTGAATTCTTTCTCTGTTAAGCTGCTAGCTTCAATTTCATTTAACTCCCTTTCTGGTGATTCCTCTTTTTCTTTCCTTTGGGAGTTGCTTTTGTGTCTCCCCATGTTTTCCTGTAATGTTTTAATTGTAGATCCAATTGCTTTGCTACCCAGGTTCTTTTGGTGATGGTGCTACTGGTGTAATCTCTCAGTTCTCCTGGGCTTGGTAATCTAGTGTAGCTCCCTACTTGAGCTATTTGTGTTTTCTTGATATAGGCCTGCAAGCTTGAGAGGCACAACTGCCGTGTCTAGAAGTCAGCAGCCGTGAAGGGGAGTATCCCAATTTTTGCTGTCTTGCACCCTTAATTGAAATCACGCGTGCCCAGTGGGGACTCACAGTGGCACCAAGGAACTGTCTGTTGGGGTGATGTGGCTCAGGGGGCCTGTCCTCTGGACAGGTGTGACTGTGATACCCAGAGTTCTGTAGTTATGGGGTGGGTAGACTCAGCTTTCGCTGCTGCACCTGTGGTGGATAGGCACTTACTCCCAGTGGTGGCTCACAGGATCACCCACAGTAAGTTCGCCAGCGAGGCCCAATGAAGCACTCTGAAGGGCCCTGGCAATGTAGCTGTGTAATTGAGGTTCTTAGCTTCTAAAGTTATCTCTTTAGGGCAGATCCTATGGCCTCAGGGAGTATTCAGGTTCCATGGTGTTATTCAGGGTGAGATCTGGGTGTGGCTATATTGGTTGCCTGGAGACTGGAGGGAGGGGCTATCTCTGAAGAGAAAATGGTTACCGGGGCTTAGATATGACTCAGCACCAGACTGGTTTCCACCTCTCCTGGACTGTCTGCTGCCTACACTCCCCAGATTCCACAAGCTCACCCCTTCTTCTGCACCTCTGCCACAGGTAAGTGTCTTTATTCTAAAGATCCTACGAACTAGGTTCAGTGTAGAAAGGCGCAGGCCCCAGCGCGAGGAGGGACCACGTCTCTGCAAGTTCCTCTTTTGCCGGCACTGTGCAGTCCGGCAGCTCTTCAGGGCTGCCTTTGAGCTCAGATCCCAAATCCAGACTCCAAGGTCTACAATCCCCTACCTCCTGCAGTCCTGTGGAACCCCCCCCCCCTTTTTTTTTTCCAGTCAGACGCTTTGCCTGTCCTCAGGGACGCGGCTTAGCACCATGTAGTTTCTCCCCAACCTTCTGGGAACAGAGGTCTGGCATATTCTACTGCCTAGATCTTTGATTTTACCTTTATCGGGGGGATCTCTGCCCTTCCCCGCTGCAAACTGTCTCACCAGCTGTGCCTCCTTCACCAATTCGGGCTGGATTCCACTCGTTTCAGCTGCTCCCTCTATTTGCTCTGGGACAAGGCTCAGGACACGTCCATCTATTCCGATGCCATTTTGTCTCCTACCTAGGCTGTTTCCAAATCTTAGCTATGGTGAATTGTGCTGCTATGAATATAGGGGTGCATATATCCTTTCTGATTAGTGTTTCTGGTTTCTTGGGATACAGTCGTAGAAGTGGGGTCACTGCATCAAATGGGAGTTCCATTTTTAACTTTTTGAGGAAATTCCATACTGTATTCCACAGTGGCTGTGCCAGTCTGCCTTCACACCAGCAGTGCAGGAGGGTTCTTTTTTCTCCACATCGGCACAAGCACTTGTTGTTTGTTGATTTGTTGATGATAGCCATTCTGACAGGTGTGAGATGGTATCTCATTATTGTTTTGATTTGCATCTCTCCAATGATTAGTGACTATGAGCATGTTTTCATATGTCTCTGGGCCTTCTGTATGTCCTCTTTCAAAAAGTTTCTGTTTAGATCCTTTGCCCATTTTTTTTTTGCAGTTTATTATTATTTTTTTAAATTTAATAAATTATATTGTTCAGGTTATTACAATTGTTCCTCTTTTTTTCCCCCATAGCTCCCCTCCACCCGGTTCCCACCCTCCCCTCTGCCCTTACCCACCCCCACATTCCTCATCCATAGTGTATGCTTTTAGTCCAGTCTTTTACCGCACCCCCCACACCCTTTTCCCCCCGACAGTTGTCAGTCCATTCCCTTTCCATGCCCCTGATTCTATTATATTCACCAGTTTATTGTGTTCATCAGATGTTTTTATTCACTTGATTTTTAGATTCACTTGTTGATAGATATGTATTTGTTGTTCATAATTTTTATCTTTACCTTTTTCCTCTTCTTCCTATTCTTAAAGAATACCTTTCAGCATTTCATATAATGCTGGTTTGGTGGTGATGAACTCCTTCAGCTTTTTCTTATCTGTGAAGCTCTTTATCTGCCCTTCAATTCTGAATGATAGCTTTGCTGTGTAGAGTAATCTTGGTTGTAGGTTCTTGCTATTCATTGCTTTGAATATTTCTTGCCACTCCCGTCCGGCCTGCATAGTTTCTATTGAGAAACCAGCTGACAGTAGTATGGGTGCTCCCTTGTAGGTAACTAACTGTTTTTCTCTTGCTGCTTTTAATATTCTCTCTTTGTCTTTTGCTCTTGGCATTTTAATTATGATGTGTCTTGGTGTGGTCCTCTTTGGATTCCTTTTGTTTGGGGTTCTGTGGGCTTCCTGGACTTGTAAGTCTATTTCTTTCACCAGGTGGGGGACGTTTTCTGTCATTATTTCTTCAAATAGGTTTTCAGTAACTTGCTCTCTCTCTTCTTCTGGCACCCCCATAATTCGGATGTTGGTATGCTTGAAGTTGTCCCAGATGCTCCTTACACTATCTTCATATTTTTGGATTCTTTTTTCTTTTTGATTTTCCGGTTGAGTGGTTTTTGCTTCTTTGTATTTCAAATCTTTGACTTGATTCTTGCGATCCTCTAGTTTGCTGTTAAATCTCGGTACAATATTTTTTATTTCAGTCACTGTATGCTTCATTTCTAGTTGGTCCTTTTTCATATCCTCAAGGGTCTCGCTAAATTTATTGGCCTTTTCTAGAAAATTCTTGAAAAACCTTATAACTGTGGTTTTGAACTCTATATCCAGTCATTTGCTTTCCTCCATTTCTTTCATTTGTGATCTGTTTCTTTGTCTCTGCATTTTGGCTGCTTTCTTGAGTTGATAGAGTGACTTTGTGTGCTAGGTGTCCTATAGGGCCCAGTGGCTCAGCCTCACCAGTTACCTGAGGTGGACACTCTTGGTGCACCCTTTTGTGGGCTGTATGCACAGTCTTATTGTAGTTAAGCCTTGATAGTTGTTGGTATCACTGGGAGGAATTGACCTCCAGGCCAATTGGCTGTGAGGATCAGCTGTGTCTATGCTGGGAGAACTTCTGTGCTGGAGACGCCCTTATGAGACAAGACTTGCAAAAGCCTCTGTGTTCAGCTAGGATGGGGTGGAGTCTCAGGGCGGAGCAGATAGCATTGGTTTTCCATAAGCCCTGCCCTAATAGGCCCCTGTGTCTCAGTGTCCCATAGTAATCACTGCAAGCATCTCTGAGAGAAAGCAGCCCTCGAGTTTCACCTGCTGCCAGACAGTCCAGTTTCTCCCCAAATGAGTCTGGGTCCCCAGAGTCTCGCCAGGAACTGGAGTTCAGTGCAGTTGGGAGCTTTTGTCTCCCTCCTGCTTGAGAAAGCTAGCCATGTACTCAGTTGCCCAGCCTCTGAGGTGCCCACGTGCACCTCGGTACCTCTGCCTTCTGCAGTTCCTCTGAGTCTCAGTGTGCTTTTCTCTTTCCTGACAGTCCAGTTTCACCCCGTATAAGTTTAGGTCCCCAGAGTCTCACCCGGAACTGGAGTTCAGTGTAGTCGAGAGCTTTTGTCTCCTTCCCAATTGAGAAAGCCAGCTTCACACTCAGTTGCCAGTCTTCTCCACGCGCATGTCTCAGTACCTCTGCCTCCTGCAGCTCCTCTAAGTCTCAGTGTGCTTTTCTCTTTCCTTCTAGTTGTAGAATTTCCACTCAGCCAGCCTTCCTGTGGTTCTGGATGATGTCCATTTTGTCTTTTAGTTGTAATTTTGATATGGTTGTGTGAGTTAGAAGTTTAGGTGTTTACCTATGCCGCCATCTTGGTTTCTCCCTTTGCCCATTTTTTTTATTGGATTGTTTATCTTCCTTTTGTTAAGTTGTATGAGTTCTCTGTAAATTTTGGAGATTAAACGCTTATCAGAAATATCATTGGCAAATATGTTCTCCCATATTGTTTTGTTGATACTTTCTTTTGCTATGCAGAAGTTTTTTCTTTTGATGTAGTCTCATTTGTTTATTTTCCCCTTAGTCTCCATTGCCTTAGGAGCTGTGTTGGTAAAGATAATGCTATGACATATGTCTGCTATTTTGCTGCCTATGGACTCTTGTAGGATTTTTATGGTTTTCCATCTTACATTTAAGTCCTTTAGCCATTTTGAGTTTATTTTTGTGTATGGTGTAAGTTGGTGGTCTAGTTTCTTTTTTTTTTTTTTTTTTGCATGCATCTGACCAAATTTACCAGCACCATTTATTGAAGAGACTGTCTTTACTCCATCATATTCTCTTGCCTCTTTTGTCAAATATTAATTGAGCATAATGGCTTGGGTCAATTTCTGGGTTCTCTGTTCTGTTCCATTGGTCTATATGTCAGTTTTTGTGCAAGTACCAGACAGTTTTGAGAACCATGGCTTGGTAATATAGCTTGATATCTGGTATTGTGATCCCTCCAACTTTTGTCTTCTTTCTCTGGATTGCTGTCACTATTTGGGGTCTTTTTTATTTCTGATGAATTTTTGTAGAGTTTTTTCTATATCTTTGAAATATGTTGTTGGCATTTTAATGAGGATTGCATTGAATCTGTAGATTGTCTTGGGTAGTATCGACATTTTAATGATGGTGATTTTACCAATGCATGGACATGGTATGTTCTTCTATTTGTTTATTTCTTTGTCTATCTCTTTTTTCAACATCCTGTAGTTTTATGAGTACAGGTCTTCTATGTCCTTAGTTAAGTTTGTTCCTAGGTATCTTAATTTATTTGGTGCAACGGTAAATGAGATTTTTTTTGTGTTTTTTTTTTTTCATTTCTCTTTCTCTGAGTTCATTATTGGTGTATACAAAGGCCATAGATTTCTTGGTGCTAATTTTGTATCCTGCTACATTGCCAAATTCATTTATATGAGCTAGTAGGTTTTTGATGGAGTCTTTGGCATTTTCCATGTAGAGTATCACGTCATCTGTGAATAAGGACAGTTTTACTTCTTCTTTTCCAATTTGGATGCCTTTTATTTCTTCTTCTTGCCTGATCACTATGGCTAGCACTTCCAGTACTATATTGAATAGGAGTGGTGAAAGTGGGCATCCCTGTCTTGTTTCTGTTCTTAGGGGAAATGAGTTTATTTTTTTCCCATTGAGTATGATGTTGGCTGTAGGTTGGTCATATAAGGCTTTTATTATGTTGAAGTATGATTCCTCTATTCCCACTTTGCTAAGAGATTTTATCAAGAAAGAGTGTTGGATTTTGTCAAATGCTTTTTCTGCATTGATTGATATGATTATGTGATTTCTGTCTCTCAGTTTGTTCATGTGATGTATCACATTTATTGATTTGCAGATATTGTACCATCCTTGCATCCCTGGAATGAATCCCACTTGGTCAAGGTGTATGATCTTTCTAATATAATGCCGAATCTGATTTGCTAGAATTTTGTTGAGGATTTTAGTATCTATGTTCATCAAGGATATTGGCCTGTAGTTCCAACCATGCTGTTGCAAATGGTAAGAAATCCTTTTTTTTTTTTTTTTTTTTTAATATATAGCAGCATAGTATTTCATTATGTAGATGTAGCGTAGTTTTCTATTTCAGTCATCTGCTGATGGGCATTTAGGCTGTTTCCAAATCTTAGCTATGGTGAATTGTGCTGCTATGACCATAGGGGTTCATATAACCTTTCTAATTGGTGTTTCTAGTTTCTTGGGATATATTCCTAGAAGTGGGATCACTGGGTCAAATGGGAGCTCCATTCTTAGCTTTTTGAGGAAACTCCATATTGTTTTCCACAGTGGCTATACCAGTCTGCATTCCCACCAGCAGTGGACGAGGGTTCCTTTTCCTCCGCATCCTCGCCAGCACTTACCGTTTGTTGATTTGTTGATGATAGCCATTCTGACAGGTGCTTTTTCTGTGGATCCACTCTCGTTGAGAACTTAAGAGAAAATTTTAAACATGACTGTGATCACCGTGCCACTGCATGAGGGAAAATTCCATCACGCTTGTCGCTGGAGCTGTGGAGCAGGACTGATTTCCCAACACTTTCACTTGTTGGGTGGAGTGCTTACGTGTTCGCATCCCAGGGAGGGAGAGAAGCTGCATTGCTTTGGCTGGCTTATCTTTTAACAGTTGGGGAACCACATTTGATCATGGTGCTGCAGCTATTGTGCCTACACTACCTAATACTGTTCCCAAATAGTGCAAGTGTCATGGAAACTTCTGGATTTGCAGCAATCAGATTCACGGTCTAGGCAAAATCCGGTCCCCAGACTCAAACCTTTAATAACAAGCAACTGCACATCAAAACTGATTCCTGTGAGGAGGTAGTCTTTTGAACCTTTAGAGAGTCAGTCATTTGAAAGATCAGGGTTTTTATGATGCAGAGATCAGAGTGAAGACAAAAAAAAAAAAAAAAAAGTTAGAGCCCAGCAGGCATGGCTCAGTCACTGGTTGAATGTCAACTTATGAACCAGGAGGTCATGGTTCAATTCCCGGTCAGGGCACATGCCTGGGTTGCAGGCTCAATTCTCAGTGTGGGGTGTACAGGAGGCAGCCGATCAAGGGTTCTCTCTCATCACTGATGTTTCTGTCTCTCTCTCTCCCTCTCCCTTCTTTTCTGAAATCAATTTTTTTAAAAGTTAGAAATCCCTTTTTTGGTGAGGCTGAGACATTGAGTTAGAAGTGTCTTCAATCTCAGAAAATTCTAGCGGTGTAGCCTCTCTTCCTCCATTTGGCCCTCATCCAATTAACACCAAAACCTCAATAGCAAACACTCAACTACAGCTGAAAAAAATGTCAACAAGTAGCAGAGGAACCAGCTCCTTTCCAGAAGCCTGCAGCATTCTACAGGGACCCTGCTGTGCATTTATCACACTGCAGGTGGTCCCCGTGGAATAAGCACTTACAGATAGATGCTGAAGCCCAGGTTCCTGTCCCCCAGACCATGTAGGATCAAAGCTTGCAACACTGCTAGCTGGCAAAGGAAATGCCAAGACAGCACTAAAAAATAAAGCAAACAAACATGGCGCCTGGCCCTGGCTGGGTGGCTCAGTTGGTTGTGCCGCCCTGTACACCAAAAGGCTGACAATTCAATTCCTGGTCAGGGCACATGTCCAGGTTGTGGTTTCAGTCCCCAGTCAGGATGTGTATGGGAGGCAACTGATCGATGTTTCTCTTTCACATTGATCTCTCTCCCCGCTCCTTTCCTCTCTCTCTAAAATCAATAAAAATATATTTTAAAACTGTGGTTGATTTCATACATATCCATGAAGATGACATTCAAATTTGTTTTTCTAATTGCCGAGAGAGAGAGAGAGAGAGAGAGAGAGAGAGAGAGAGAGAGAGAGAAAGAGAGAATGAATGAATTTGCTTGGGTGTGTCCAGGCACAAGTTCAGAGAATCTTTTCCAAATAATCTTCAGTTAAATATTCTTATAAGCTCTCTGACTGATCAGACCCAAATGTCAAGCCTACAGGTGAAGAGTGAGATCCTTAAACATGTAGAAACTCTGGCCAAACAGATGCAGGAGATTCAAGAAAAATGCCAGTGAAATTTCTCGGACAGTGTCTCAGGCCATCACTATACAAGAGAACCCACAAGTTCCAATGTTCAGAAGATGGCCAGTGCTGACCTGAACTCAATAGACTGAGGTTTCATTATTAGGAGCTTCACCCAAAACTTTCTAGCAAAGTGCTGCCACGTGTCTTCACAATCACCTTTGCAATGGGCAGGTAGCCAGGGCTCCACAGTGGGCACTTAGAGAAAAGCACTCCACCTTCACCAGCCAACTGGTCCAGGCTGCTCACTTCTATCAGTATACCACAGAGCACTTTACCTCCGAGAACCTTGGACCGGGCTCAGCCCCATGCCCTCTGAGGGTATTTATAGCTCTCTCTTAGAGGTGTCCCTGGAACAACTCAGGGTTTCAGCTTCTGTATTCAAGAAGACATGAATGGGCCTGCCAGGCCCACCACTGACCTCTAGCTCCTAGGCACATAGAAGACAATCGATATTTGCTGAATGTTAACTGCTGAATGCCACAGGCATGCTTAATTCTGGCTTCCCAATGTGACGTCACTCCATATTCACAGCATTATGCAATCATACAGTTTATTGCACAGGCCTCCCTCAGCCTGGCCCTGGGCACCTTGGGAGCCCCTGTATCCAGGAATACCCCCACCCAATCCCAGATCCCAGGAACCAGCCATACCTGCAACAATTCTGCAGTCTTTACTGTTAGCCCTGTGATGTGCTGCATCCGACGGTTCACTCGAGCCACAACGGGATCATCGTCCTCCTCCAGCCAGGAGCTAAGGCAAAAGAGGGCGAGAAAGAGAGGAAGGGAAGCCAGGCCTGGATGAGGTCCTGCACACTCTCCCCACAGGCAGTGTGCGTGAGTGCTCTAAGCGGGGGAGGTAGGACAGGTAGGACAAGCCAAGCCACCCTCCTTCAAGGAATCCCTGGGTAGGGCCTGGGAGGCCCTGGAGTTGGGGCTTGAACAGTCACCCTGCCACATCACCTTTGCTGACCTTTTGGAAACCCTGTAGCTGGCAACAGTGAGGACTCCTGTCTTGGGATCACGGACAGTGACTCGTGCAAGCTGGAAGGCAGAAAGAGAGGACAGACTTATCCTTCTTTCAGCATATGTCTGAGATTTTGCTGCCTGTGGATTCCTCTAGTATTTTTATGGTTTCCCATCTTATATTTAAGTCCTGTATCCATTTTGAGTTTCTTTTTGTGTATGGTGTAAGTTGGTGATCTAGTTTCATTTTTTTGCATGTATCTGTCCAATTTTCCCAACACCATTTCTTGAAGAGACTGTCTTGACTCCATCGTATGTTCATGCCTCCTTTGTCAAATATTAATTGCACATAGTGGTTTGGGTAGATATCTGGATTCTCTATTCTATTCCATTGATCTATATGTCTGTTCTTGTGCCAGTACCAGGCTGTTTTGAGAACAGTGGCTTTGTAATACAGCTTGAAATCTGGTATTGAGATCCCTCCTACTTTATTCTTCTTTCTCAGAATTTCTGTGGCTATTCAGGGTCTTTTTTTATTCCAGATAAATTTTTGGAGAGTTCTTTCTAGGTCTGCGAAATATGCCGTTGGTATATTAATGGGGAGTGCATTGAATCTATAGATTGCTTCGTGTAGTATGGACATTTTAATGATGTTGATTCTACCAATCCATGAACATGGTATGTTCTTCCATCTGTTTACATCTTCCTCTATCTCTTTTTTCAGTGTCCTATAGTTTTCCGTGTATAGGTCATTTACCTTCTTGGTTAGGTTTATTCCTAAGTATCTTAATTTTTTGGTGCAATGGTAAATGGGGTTGCTTTTTTAGTCTCTCTTTCTGTAAGTTCACTATTGGTGTATAGAAATGCCATAGATTTCTTGGTGTTAATTTTGTATCCTGCTACATTGCCGAATTCATTTATTAAGTCTGTTAGTTTTTTGATGGAGTCTTTCGGGTTTTTTATGTACAATATCATGTCATCTGCAAATAAGGACAGCTTTACTTCTTCTTTTCCAGTTTGGATGCCTTTTATTTCTTCTTCTTGTCTAATTGCAATGGCTAATACTTCCAGTACTATGTTGAACAGGAGTGGTGAGAATGGGCATCCCTGTCTTGTTCCTGTTCTTAGGGGAAATGGTTTTAGTTTTTGCCCATTGAGTATGATGTTAACTGTGGGTTTATCATATATAGCTTTTATTATGTTGAGGTATGATCCTTGTATTCCCACCTTGTTGAGAGTTTTTATCAAGAATGGGTGTTGGATTTTGTCAAATGCTTTTTAGGCATCAATTGATATGACTATGTGATTTTTATCTCTCAATTTGTTTATGTGATGTATCACATTTATTGATTTGCGGATATTGTACCATCCTTGCATTCCTGGGATAAAGCCTACTTGGTCATGGTGTATTATCTTTCTGATGTACTGCTGGATTTGATTTGCTAGAATTTTGTTGAGGATTTTGGCATCTATGTTCATGAGGGATATTGGCCTGTAATTCTCCTTCATTGTGTTGTCATTATCTGGTTTTGGTATTAGCGTGATGCTGGCTTCATAGAAGGAGCTTGGAAGTGTTCCTTCCTTTTCAATTTTTTGGAATAGTCTGAGGAGGATAGGTTTTAGTTCTTCCTTGAATGTTTGGTAAAACACTCCTGTGAAGCCGTCTGGCTCCGGGCTTTTGTTTGCCGGAAGCTTTTTGATGACTGCTTCATTTTCTTCCATAGTTACTGGCACATTGAGCTGTTTACATTCTTCCTGATTGAGTTTTAGAAGGTTATATTTTTCTAGGAATATGTCCATTTCCTCCAGGTTGTCCAGTTTGTTGGAATAGAGTTGTTCGTAGTATTTTTTGACAATCCTTTGTATTTCGGCGGGATCTGTTGTTATTTCACCTCTTTCATTTCTGATTTTGTTTATTTGGGTCCTCTCTGTTTGCTTCTTGGTGAGCCTGGCTAGAGGTTCATCAATCTTGTTTATCCATTCAAAGAACCAGCTCTTGGTTTTGTTGATCTTTTGTATTGTTTCTTTGGTCTCTAGGTCATTTATCTCCACTCTGATCTTTATTATTTTCTTCCTTCTGCGTACACTGGGCTTTTCTTGTTGCTCTTTTTCTAACTCTTTGAGTTGTTGGGTTAGGTAATTTATTACCATTGTTTCTTGTTTTTTTGAAGTAGGCTTGTAGAGCTATGAACTTCCCTCTCAAGACTGCTTTCGCTGTGTCCCATAGATTTTGGATTGTAGTGTTTTCAATGTCACTTGTTGCCATGAGGTTTTTTATGTCTTCCTTGATCTCTCTGGTAACCCAATCATTGTTTAATAGCATGCTGTTTAGTCTCCATGTGATGGATTTCTATGGGTTGTTTTGATTGTAGTTGATTTCCAGTTTTATGCCACTGTGATCTGAGAAGATGCTTGATATGATTTCTATCTTCTTGAATTTGAAGAGACTTTGCCTATGTCCCAACATATGGTCTATCTTTGAAAATGACCCATGTGCACTTGAAAAGAATGTATATTCTGTGGCTTTGGGGTGAAATGTTCTGAAGATGTCAATTAATTCTATCTGGTCTAGTGAGTCATTTAGGATTGATGTTTCTTTGATGATTTTTTGTTTAGAGGATTTGTCCAATAGTGATAGTGGGGTATTAAAGTCTCCTACTATGATTGTATTGCTGTCAATCTCTCCCTTGATATCCTCCAGAAGTTTTTTTTTATGTATTTGGGTGCTCGTGTATTGGGTGCATATATGTTTACCAGAGTTATTTCTTCTTGTTGGATTGCTCCCTTTAGTATTATGAAGTGGCCTTCCTTATCTCTTGTTATGTCCTTCACTTTGAGATCTAATTTGTCATATATAAGTATTGCTACCCCAGCTTTTTTTTTCAGTTCCATTTGCCTGGAGAAACTTTTTCTATCCCTTCACCCTCAGTCTGTGTGCGTCTTTTTTTTTGAGGTGGGTTTCTTGTAGACAGCAGATATATGGGTCTTGTTTACTTATCCAATCCATTACCCTATGTCTTTTGATTGGGGCATTTAATCATTTACATTTAAAGTTATAATTGATAGGTACTTAGTTGTCGCCATTTTTATTCTTTAACCCTGTGTTCCTTCTTTGCTTCCTATTTCTTTTTTTTTTACAGCAGACCTTTTAGCATTTCTTGCATTGCTGGTTTGGTGGTAATAAATTCCCTTAGTCCTTTTTTGTCTGTGAAGCTCCTGATTTCACCTTCAATTTTGATTGATAGCCTTGCTGGGTACAGTATTCTTGGATTGAGACCCTTCCTTTGCATGAGTTTGTATATTTCATTCCATTCCCTTCTGGCCTGATGAGTTTCTGTTGAGAAATCAGGTGCTAGTCTGATGGGGTTTCCTTTGTAGGTAACTTTCTGTCTCTCTCTTGCCGCTTTCAAGATTCTTACTTTGTCGTTGGTTTTTGCCAGTTTAATTATAATATGCCTTGGCGTCGGTCTTTTGGGGTTCATTTTGCTTGGGACTCTGTGAGCTTCTTGGATTTGTGTGGGTTTTTTCTTCCCTATATCAGGGAAATTTTCTGTCATTATTTCTTCAAACAGGTTTTCTATTCCTTGCTCAGCTTCCTTTCCTTCTGGAACCCCTATTATGTGGATGTTGTTTTGTTTTGTGTTGTCCCAAAGTTCCCTTAGGCTCTCCTCCTGCCTTAATTGTTTTTTCTAGAAGTTGCTCTACTTGGGTATTTTTTCCCATCTTGTCTTCTAGCTCACTGATGCGGTCCTCTGCTTCTTCTAATCTACTCTTGATGCTTTCTATTGAGTTCTTTACAGCAGCGATGTCATTTTTCATTTCTTCTTGGTTCTTCTTCATTTCCTCTTGGTTCTTGCTCATATTGTCGAATTTGTCTTCCATTCTTTTCACCCACCTTATGACCATTTCTCTGAATTCTTTCTCTGGAAGGTTGCTTGCCTCCATTTCGTTTACTTCCTTTTCTGGTGATGCCTGCTTTTCTTTCATATATGGGCTGTGTCTTTGTCTCCCCATAGTCTCTCTTCTCTGGGTGTCTGGTTATGTAGTTCTCTCTCTCCTGCATTGATTTAAAGACACATAATACAGCACTACCAGGTACAACACACAAGGCACTGAACACAAATGTATTGACAATATTAGTAACCTCCAATTAAGGTGACCACCAGAGAAAGGCAAATTAGAGGATAGGAGAGAAAGAAGAAGAGGAAAAAGAAAGAAAGAAAAAAAAGGAGTGTCAAAATGAAATTGGTGAAAGAAAAACAAAAGTAAGAGAGACAAGAAAGAGACTAAGAGAGAATGGGGAACAAACTATATATATGGGAATAAAATTCCAATAGAACAATCACTAATCCCAGCAAATGCCAGAAACAAGTACCTGGGGATTAATACAAACTACAACACTAACTAATATTGAGTGAGGCAAGGGAAAACAGAAGCACAAAACAAACAAAAAAATAAACAAACAAAAGGAGAATAAGCAAAACAATCTCACAAAAAAGCATAAAAATTTGATATAATCAACATTCAAGCAAACAGCAATAAAAGGACAGAGAGAAAAACAATTTTTTTGGATAGTTAAGACAGCGAAGAGAGAGGTGTGTAAGGACTTGGAGCAGGGGATTGGAGATTAGATATGTAAGTAGGGTGAAATTTTAACAGGGGGTAAACAGAAAGAATAAGGGAATTCTAAAGCAGGAAAGGGGTAAGATAAACAGGACACCGAAAAGGGGAAGGTTAGGAAGAGTGTGATGGCATAAAGGTAGAGTTGAGATAGAGTAAAACGATGCTAAAGAAAGATAAAAATAGAATGTAGAACACTAATCCCAAAGTAAAATGAAGAGAAAATAAAATGACACTTAAAAAAAAGATAAAATAGCAGTAGTAATAATACAGATTGAAAATAAAAATGTAATAATTAAAAAAGTAAAATCAAGTGAGGAAAAAAGAAAAAAAATAGTTTCTTGAGTAAAAGATGCAAAAAATGAAAATAAAAAAATAAAAAATAAAAATAAAATGTCGGTTAGTGAAGGTCATTCACTTCCTCTGTTGTTCTGTTTGGCACGTCTGTTTCTCAGTCCGGACAATATTGCAGTTCCCTGCGTTCCACTACTCTTCAATGTTGTAAGACAGTCCTGATTTTAAGCAGGCGGTGTGTCTTAATTTCTCATATTCCTTTATTTTTGATTACACAAGAGTCAATTTGTGATTCAGCCCCTGGGTGGCAGTGTTTCTGGAATGACTTCCGGGTCTATATATGGCCTCTCTATGCAGTGTTAGAGCCTTCTTTCCCTGTGGCACTCACTACTGGTTTGTGGGAGTGGGCTGCCTCAGAGCTGGCTCTCCGATGGTCACTCCCTGCTCCGATCCCCAGGTTCCAGAAAAACAACTTTCCCCTGCAGTCTCCCAGGGTGTCTCCAACTGGGTTATCCTATGTATTGGGCTTAGTAATCGGAAGCAAGAATTTCAAGAGGAAAATGCCCAAGTGTGCAAACTCGGGGGCTGCGTGTAAGTTTAAGCAGCCGGCACACGTTGAAATTCTTAGGCTGTCCCTGCATGTCAGATCAAAATGGGTTTCTTTTTAGAGATCCCTTCTGTTAGCAGCTCTGAGGACCCCCTTCCACCTTCACGGATCGCGCCAGCCCCAACAACCACGGATTTTTCTAGGCTCAGACTTCCCTGGTCCTCCAGCTCCCACAAAAGGCACGTTCCTCTCTCCCACCAGGACCAGAGACCTCACCTTATCCCAGGCGAAATCTGACCTTTCCCTGATGGAGTGTAGAGCTCCTCTGAATCTGTGTGTTTGCGCCAATTGGGGACTGGTGTTCTGGGGCTCGCAGCTGTTCCGTGGGTGCCTCAGTTGTGGATTCTCAGGCTTCCGATAAGCTCCACTTTCCCGTTCAAGATGGCGCAGACTCCGCGTCCAAGCCCGCAGCTCCGGGAGGGGACCCAGCCGCAGTGGGGGCTGTCAGGTCAGGGGAACCCTGTCTAGCAGTCCCCCACCTTCTGGAGTTTAGCTGTCCCTTAACTTGCCAACAAACTCTCCTCGTGCAACCCTCAGCTTTTCTTTCTTTCTACTCTGGGACAAGGCTCGGAACATGTCTGTCTACTCCGCTGCCATTTTTCCTCCTCGCCATGATGCTTTTTATTTCTTCTTTGATCTCTTTGGTAACTCAATCATTTTTTAATAGCATGCTGTTTAGCCTCCTGGTGTTTGATTTTTTAATTGTTTTTATTGTAATTGATTTCTAGTTTTAAGCTTTTTTGATCTGAGAAGATGCTTGATATGATTTCTATCTTCTTGAATTTGAAGAGACTTTGCTTGTGTCCCAATATGTGGTCTATCTTTGAAAATGACCCAGGTGCACTTAAGAAGAATGTATATTCTGTGGCTTTGGGGTGAAATGTTTTGAAGGTGTCAATTAATTCCATCTGATCTAGTGAGTCATTTAGGATTGATGTTTCTTTGCAGATTTTTTTAGAGGATTTGTCCAGTGATGTTAGTGGGGTATTGGAGTCCCTTACAATGACTATATTGCTGTCAATATCTCCCTTGATGTCCTCCAGAAGTTTTTTATGTATTTGGGTGCTCCTGTATTGGGTGCATATATGTTTACCAGAGTTATATATTCTTGTTGAATTGTTCCCTTTAATATTATGAAGTGACCTTCCTTATCTTTTGTTATGGCCTTCACTTTGAGGACTAATTTGTCAGATATAAGTATTGCTACCCCAGCTTTCTTTTCATTTCCATTTGCCTGAAAAACCTTTTTCCACCCCTTCACCATCAGTCTGTGTGTGTTCTTTGTTCTGAGTTGGTTTTCCTATAGACAGCAGATATATGGGTCATGTTTTCTTATCCTTTCAGCTACCCTATATCTTTTGATTGGGGCATTTAATCATTTACATTTAAAGTTATTATTGATAGGTAATTGTTTGTCACCATTTTTATACTTTCTTTCACTTTAAATAATATCCTGTAAAATAGTGATTGCTCATGTATTATTATCCTTATTTCACAGCAGTGACACAGGTTAAGCAATTTGCACAAACACCACAACATTATAGCAAAAATTAAATTAGAACTTTGCACTCTTGATTCCGTTTCTCTTTATTTCTTTCAAATCACATTGCTTGTCTCCTCAAAGCAAAAAGGACTTAGTCTATCATCATAGAATTATAAAACCTCTCATTGCTCTTTGGAAAAAAATAACTTAATCTGTCAGATACAAGCTTTTTACTTTTATAATAGCATCTGCTATGCCCAGATCTTCATGGAGTAAAACTGACTTTCTGATTTCAATTCTTGTTTGTTCAATAAAATTTGTTGCTTATCTGTGAATATGTTTGTGTGTTTTTTGTTTGTTTGTTTGTTTTTTGCTTACTTGGCAATATTGAGCTCCATTTGACATATCTGACTTTAGCAATTCCATGCCCAAATGATTGCTTCCCAGATATGAGATATGTGTTCATATGCTCTAGTCTCCATTTGTTCTAGTCACCTAATATTTTTCAACCTTGGTTTGCATTCTGGGGTTCTACTTGGATTGTCTTCCTTTTTTTTTTTTTTTTCTTCATCCTGACTTCCCAACACTTACTACATTTGGCTAGTTTTCTCGTCTATTGCTTGGACTGCTATCTCAGGCTACTTCACACTGAACTTCCCAATAATACTAATAGTGTTCACTTTGTAATCTTAAGTGATAATAATAATTATCTCAACTCAACCTCTAGTATGTGGCGGTTTTACCTTTTCAGTTTAAATTATGGTAGATCACAATGATTTGTTGTGCTGAAAAACCAGACTGGGCGGAAATTCCTTAAGATATGTTGTTGGGCTAATTTCTAGCCCTTGCATTTCCATGTTCTTTATATCAGGATTTCCTTGGCCCAGGGAATCATCCCTTTCCCCAATCCATAATTGTCATCAGGAACTGAGATAAGTTGGACTAAAGCTTCACCATGGATCATATCTTCCTTGCTATTTATCTGGTGTCAGTCTTGGGCAAGTGTTTTATTAACTGGACTCTTGCCTGGATACTTGTCTTCATATCCTATGTATGAATCCTTGTTTTTGTGCCTCTGTCCTATTAGAATTGGAAAAAAATTGTCATTGATTCACTTCTCTGAGAGTCTAGAGTTCTTTTCTATGCACTCCAGGTTAATAGTTGGGATGTTACTAGCTACTGGCAGAATTTCTGTGAGCTAATTATATGGAATTCAGACTTTCACAGCAAATTAGATTTCTTTCTCTGCTCCACTAGCCTTATTAGATGGGTTTAAATCATACTAATGAATAATAATGAATAACATTAATTTAATACTAACTATGTGCTAAGATCTAATATATGCACTTTCCAAGTATTTAAATCACACGTACCTCACAGCAAGCTTGAAATAAGTAACGCTATTTTGCCTGAAATACCTTCTGTCTGTGACCATATCCTATGGATATACATTTTGTTTCTAGACTAGATTTTCCTAACATTTGTAAAAGTCTGTCTCCTTTCTCCCAATCCCTAAACGACCATGTGTCCCATTAGTGAATGATCCATTTTCATGCCTTTGTTTTTTTCATCCTGTAAAAGACCATTCATTCCATCAGGCATAGAGTGTCATGCTGTAACATATAAACATGATAACTCTGTGGTGTTTTTATGATGACAATGTAGCTAAGGGTTTGGAAACCCTGGTTTAGAGAGATTGGGTTTCAAGTGCTAACTCTTTTTAATTGTATGACCCTGGGACCAGTTTTTTAATCTATAAAATAGAATTACTAGCAGTAATTATTTTCATAGGAATATTATAAAATAAAAATGATTTTATGTGTAAAGTATTTTAGCATGGACAATAATGGCACACAATGAGCATTCTAAAATGGTAGCTAATAGAAATATTCATTGTTCTATGTTTTTATTAAACATTGAATATCATTGGATTGTGTTCTGTCTTTAATATCCTTAGTCAGACAAGTGAAATTGTATAAAATATATATTTATTTAAACACTGAAAACAAATTTTTTTATCTTCAGTATTTCCTCTATCTAAATATTAAGAATTCCCTGAATAATAACCCATTTCCTCATATCAGAAATAATGCATTTAGAAAAAAAGGTTCATTTGTTAGAAAAAGTAAATATTTAAAACATTGATATGATTTATGGAAAAGAAAAGCATCAAATGATTAAAATAAAGTTTAAAATAAATTAATAGAATGTTCACCTTGCCTCAGGGACATTGCCAATGGAAACTTACTTTTAAATTAAAATTGGCCAGAAGGTAGAAATAAGGATACATTTAAAGAAGAAATCAGCCGGCACACTTTTAAAATTTTTAGCCTACTGTATGGGAGAACATATTTGCAAATGTTATCACTGATAAAGGTTTAATCTCCAACATCTACAAGGAACTTATACAACTTAACAAAAGGAAATAAATGATCCAATAAAAAAATGGGCAACGGACCTAAATAGAATCTTTTCAAAAGAAGACAGAAGGAAGGCCAAGAGACATATGAAAACATGCTCAAAGTCACTAATTATCCAAGAGATGCAAATCAAAACGACAATGCAGTACCATTTCACACCTGTCAGAATGGCAATCATCAACAAATCAACAAACGACAAGTGCCGCTGAGGATGTGGAGAAAAAGGAACCCTCAGGCACAGCTGGTGGGAATGCAGACTGGTGCAGCCACTGTGGAGAACAGTATGGAGTTTCCTCAAAAAACTAAAAATGGAACTGCCATTTGACCCAGTAATCCCACTCTTAGGAATATATCCTAAGAAACTAGAAACACCAATCAGAAGGGATATATGCACCCCTATGTTCATGGCAGCACAATTCACCATAGCTAAGATTTGGAAACAGCCTAAATGCCCATCAGCAGATGAGTGGATTAGAAAACTATGGTACATCTACACAATGGAATACTATGCTGCTATAAAAAAGAAGGAACTTTTACCATTTGCAGCAGCATGGATGGACCTGGAGAGCATTATGTTAAGTGAAATAAGGCAGGCAATGAAAGAAAAATACCACATGATCTCACTCATTTATGGAAAATAAAGAACGTTATAACCTGATGAACAAAAAGATAGATACAGAGGCAGTAAAGCACCGAACAGACTGTCAAATTACAGCGGGAAGGCTGGGGAGTGTCGGGGAGGGAGGGATAGAGATCAACCAAAGGACTTGTATGCATGCATATAAGCACACCAATGGACATAAGACACTGGGGGGGTGGGATAAGGGCATGCGACAGGGGGTAGGGGAGGCTGGGGGAAGGTCAATGGGGAAAAAAAGGAGATATATGTATTACTTATGTAATACTTTAAACAATAAAAAAATAAAATAAATAAAAAAAATTCCTGCAAAAAAAAAAAAAAGAAAGCGAGTTAGATTTTGCTATCTGTACATGAGGTCTATTCTTTAATGGTTCAATACAAGGTAATTGTAAAAAAAATAAATAAATAAAGAAGAAATCGATTAGAGACCCACAATACCATATATTTATGTCATGTTCTTTTATTTTTATTTATTTATTTTAGTTTTTATTTTTTATTTCAGACAAAGTTATTAAGCTTTTTAGGCTTAGCTTGCCCCATCTGTAAAATGGAAATAAAGCCTGATCAACCCTACCTCATGGAGTATTAAGAATGTCAAAAGCCAAATGAAAAGTGTACATTGAAGAGCTTGTTAACATTAAGAGTCCCTTTCCACAATAAAGTATTATCACCCTTCTTCTAATCCTAATAACTTACTAATTAATGATCGCTGGCTCTGCTGGGCAGTAAGGTAAGCAGAGCCTATACAGTAACTTAGAATCATGGCAACACTCATTTGTGGCTAGTACCAATGTTACAGCAACTCTAGTTTACAGAGAAGAAAATGGAAGTTTTCAGAGGTTACATAGATGTGTCCCCCAGCTAACATGAGGTAAGTGGAGACAGAATTCAGTGCTGTCTGACTCTGGGCCCATGATCCTATTCATCCCTCCATCTTGCTTTTCTCAGAGTTTTTTTTTTTTTTTTTTATTTAGAGGCAAAATTTTCCAATTGGATTATAATATATACATACAGAGAATCATATTGCATATATATGTCCATATATATATATATATATATATATATATATATATATATATATATACATACATATATATATATATAAACACTAGAGGCCTGGTGTAAGAAATTCGTGCACTGGGGGGGTTGTCTCTCAGCCCAGCCTGCACCCTCTCCAATCTGGGACATCCCTCTCACAATTTGGGACTGCTGGCTCCCAACCGCTCACCTGCCAGCCTGATTGCCCCTAACTGCTTCTGCCTGCCAGCCTAATCACCCCTAAGTACTCCCCTGCCAGCGTGATCGATGCCTAATTGCTCCTTGCCAGCCCAATTGTCCCTAACTGCCCTCCCCTGCCGGGCTGGTCACCCCTAACTGTCCTCCCCTGCCGGCCTGGTTGCCCCCAACTGCCCTCCACTGCCAGCCTGATTGCCCCCAACTGCTCTCCCCTGCTGACCTAGTAACCCCCAACTGCCCTCCCCTACAGTCCTGGTTGCCCCTAACTGTCCTCCCCTGCCGGCCTGGTCACCCCCAACTGCCCTCCCTTGCAGGCCTAGTTCCCCCCAACTGCTCTCCCATGCAGGCCTGGTGTCCTCCCAGCTGCCCTCCCATGCAGGCCTGGTCCCTCCCAAACTGCCCTCCCCTGTAGGCCTGATCACCCCAAACTACCCTCCCATGCCAGCCTGGTCACCCCTAACTGCCCTCCCCTGCCGGCCTGGTCGCCCCTAACTGCCCTCCCCTGCCAGACTGTTTGCCCTCAACTGCCCTCCCCTGCAGGCCTGGTCCCCCCAACTGCCCTCCCGTGCCGGCCATCTTGTGGCAGTCATCTTTGACCACATGGGGTGGCCATCTTGTGCGAGGGCATGAGGGTCAATTTGCATACTACCTGTTTATTATATAGGATAATGCATATGAGATAGACAAATATCTACTAACCCATTGAAGTTTTTGATCAATGCTGTTGTAAAAAAAGACAAAGAGGGTAACATGAATGAAATCAGCATTTGTATTACTTCCATTATATAAATTTTAGACAAGACAAATAGGTGTTTGTTTTTTTACCCAATAATGTCCATCTATTTTTTTACTGTGGTAAAACATGCCCAATAACTTTTATAAAGAAAGAGGAGATCTTACTTAGGTACCTAACTTTCTTCAAGTGACTTACTGCAGTTTCTTAAAGTAAATACTTATTCATTTTATAAAAACAATATGAAATTATATCTAAGAACCATTTTAGCTGTACCCCAAATATTCTGATATGCAGTACTTTTACAGTTGTTCAGTTCTAAATGATTTGTAATTTCCATTGTCATTTCCTCTTCAACTCATGAATTGTTTGGAGATGCACTTAATCAAAATGTGATGTTTCTCCATATATATTTTTTCAAGAAAAAATGATTTTAAATAGAATAATGTTACATGAAATAAATATTAATATTTCAAGAAAAACTATTTTAAATATAATAATGTTTTCAAAACTGTACTAACATAGTATAATATCACAAAAGTTGTAGTAAATATTAAAAATGTACAAATAACAGGATTACTTCTATTATATTCTAAAATATTTTGTAATCTGTCTCTATTTTGGTTAAGCAGTTTATGTTGTTCATTATATTCCACAAATGAGTGATATCATATGATATTTATCTTTCTCTGACTGGCGTATTTTGCTCAGCATAATGCTTTCCAGGTCCATCCATGCAGTTGCAAATGGAAATAGTCATTTTTTACAGCAGCCTAGTATTCCATTGTGTAGATGTACCATAGTTTTTTAATCCACTCATCTGCTGATGGGCACTTAGGCTGTTTCCAAATCTTAGCTACTATAAATTGTGCTGCTATGAACATAGGGGTGCATATATCTTTTCTGATTGGTGTTTCTGATTTCTTGGGATATATTCTTAAAAGTGGGACTACTGGGTCAAATGGGACTCTATTTTCAATTTTTTGAGGAATCTCCATACTGTTTGCCACAGTGGTTGCACCAGTCTGCATTCCCACCAGCAGCGCAAGAGGGTTCCTTTTTCTCAGCATCTTCAATAGCATTTGTCCTTTGGTGACAACTATTTTGACACGTGTGAGATGGTACCTCATTGTCATTTTGACTTACATCTCTCAGATGATTAGTGACATTGAGCATGTTTTCATATGTCTCTTGGCCTTCTGTAGGTCCTCTTTCAAAAAGTGTCTATTTAGGTCATTTGCACATTTTTGGATTGGATTGTTTATATTCCTTCTGTTAAGTTGTATGAGTTCCCTAAAAATTTTGGAGTTTAAACCCTTATCAGAGATAACATTGGCAAATATGTCCTCCCATGCAGTGGAATTTCTTTTTGTTTTGTTGATGGTTTCTTTTGCTGTGCAGAAGCTTTTAATTTTGATGTAGTCCATTTGTTTATTTTCTCCTTAGTTTCCATTGCCTTAGGAGCTTTATTGGTAAAAATATTGCTACGACATATGTCTGATATTTTGCTGCCTATGAAGTCTTCTAAGATTTTTATGGTTTCCCGTCTTATGTTTAAGTCCTTTAGCCATTTTGAGTTTATTTTTGCGTATGGTGTAAGTTGGTGGTCTAGTTTCTTTTTTTTGCAAGTATCTGTCCAATTTTCCCAACACCACCTATTGAAGAGACTATGTTGACTCCATTGCATGTTCTTGCCTCCTTTGTCAAATATTAGTTGAGAACAATGACTTGGGTCAACTTCTGGGTTCTCTGTTCTGTTCCATTGGTCTAGATGTCTGTTTTTGTGCCAGTACCAGGCAGTTTTGAGAACAGTGGCTTTGCAATATAGCTTAATATCTGGTATTGTGATCCCTCCAAGTTTGTTCTTCTCTCTCAGGATTGCTGCAGCTATTGGGATCTTTTTGTATTCCATATGAATTTTTGGAGAATTTGTTCTAGGTCTATGAAATAGTCCGTTGGTATTTTAATGGGGATTGCATTGAATCTATAGATTGCTTTGGGTAATATGGACATTTTAATGATGTTGATTCTACCAATCCATGAACACTGCATATTCTTCCATTTGTTTATGTCTTCCTCTATCTCCTTTTTCAACATCCTGTAGTTTTCCGAGTACAGGTCTTTTATTTCCTTAGTTAAGTTTATTCCTAGGTATCTTAATATTTTTTTTTGTTGCAATAGTAACTGGGATTGTTTTGTTTTGTTTTGTTTTGTTTTGTTTTGTTTTGTTTTGTTTTGTTTCTCTGTCTGTGAGTTCACTATTGGTGTATAAAAATAGCCATAGATTTCTGGTTGTCAATTTTGTATCCTGCTACATTGACAAATTCATTTATTCTAATAGTTTTTTGATGGAGTCTTTGGGTTTTCCTTGTACAATATCATGTCATCTGTGAATAATAACAGTTTTACTTTTTCTTTTCCAATTTGCATGCCTTTTATTTCTTCTTGTCTGATCGCTATGGCTAGCACTTTCAGTACTATGTCAAGCAGGAGTGGTGAAAGTGGGCATCCCTGTCTTTTTCCTGTTCTTAGGGGGAAATGGTTTTAGTTTTTGCCCATTAAGTATGATGCTGGCTGTAGTTTTGTCCTATATGGCCTTTATCGTGTTGAGATATGCTCCCTCCATTCCCACTATGCTGAGGGTTTTTATAAAAAATGGGTGTTGGGTTTTGTTGAATGATTTTTCTGCATCTATCGATATGATCATGTAATTTTTGTTGTTCAATTTGTTTATGTGATATATCACATTTATTGATTTGTGAATATTGTATCAGCTTTGCATCCCTGGAATAACCACATGGTGTATGATCTTATTAATATATTGCTGGGTCTGTTGTGCTAATATTTTGTTGAGGATTTTAGCATATATGTTCATCAGGGATATTGGCCTGTAATTTTCTTTCTTTGTAGTGTCTTTATCTGGTTTTGGAATTAGGATAATGCTGGCCTCATCATAAGAGTTTAGAATTGTTCCTTCCTCTTGGATTTTCTGAAATAGTTTGAGGAATATAATTGTTAGTTCTTCTTTGAATGTTTGGTAAAACTTCCATGTGAAGCCATTCAGACCTGGGCTATTGTTTGGTTGGAGTTTTTTGATTACTGGTTCTATTTCATCAGTTGTTATTGGATTATTCAGGCTTTTTAATTCTTCCTGATTCAGTTTTGGGAGATTGTATTTTTCTAGGAATTTGTCTATTTCAGTGGTCGGCAAACTCATTAGTCAACAGAGCCAAATATCAACAGTACAAAGATTGAAATTTCTTTTGAGAGCCCAATTTTTTAAACTTAAACTTCTTCTAACGTCTCTTCTTCAAAATAGACTCGCCCAAGCCGTGGTATTTTGTGGAAGAGCCACACTCAAGGGGCCAAAGAGCCGCATGTGGCTCGTGAGCCGCAGTTTTCCGACCACGGGTCTATTTCATCCACATTGTTCAGCTTGTTGGCATATAGTTGTTCATAGTATTTTCTTACAATCCTTTGTATTTATGTGGTGTCAGTGGTTACTCCTCCACTTTTCATTTCTGATGTTATTTATTTGGGTCCTCTCTCTTTGTTTCTTGATGAGTCTGGCTAATGGTTTATCAATTTTGTTTATCCTTTTAAAGAACCAGCTCCTGGTTTCATTGATTTTTTTTTTGGTTGTTTTTTTGTATTTAGTCTGTATGTTATTTATTTCTGCTTTAATCTTTATTATTTCCTTCCTTCTACTTACTCTGTGCTTTTTGTTGTTGTTGTTCTCTTTCTAGTTTTTTAAGTTGTAGGGTTAAATAGTTTATTGCTGATTTTCCTTGTTTTTTGAGGTATGCTTGAAGTGCTATGACCTTCCATCTCAGGACTGCTTTTGCTGTGTTCCAGATATTTTGGGTTGTTGTGTGTTCATTTTCATTTGTTTCCAGGAAAATTTTTATTTCTTTTGTGATCTCATTGGTAATCCATTCATTGTTTAATAATATGCTATTTAGCCTCCATGTGTTTGAATATTTTTGGGTGTTTTAACTGTAGTTGATTTCTAATTTCATTCCACTGTGATCTGAAAAGATGTTTTATATGATTTCAATCTTCTTGAACTTGTAGAGATTTGTTTTGTCCTAACATGTGGTCTATTTTTGTGAATGGTCCATGTGCACTTGAGAAGAATGTATATTCTGCAGATTCACAGTGAAATGTTCTATAAATGTCAATTAAACCCAACTGATCCACTGTGTCCTTTAGAGTTTGTGTTTCCTTGTTAAGTTTTTGTCTGGAAGAGCTATCCAGTGCAGTCAGATGGGTGTTAAAGTCCCCTACGATGACTGTATTATTGTTGATCTCTCTGCTAACGTCCTCTAGAAGTTTTTTTAAAAATATAGTTAGGTGCTCTTTGTTGGGTCCTTATATGTTTACCAGGGTTATATCTTCTTGTTGGATAGATCCCTTTAGTATTATGTAGTGACCTTTTTTGTCTCTCATGATGGTCTTAATTTTAAAGTCTATTATGTCGAATGTGAGTATTGCTACTCCAACTTTTTGTTTGTTTGTTTTCTATTTGCATGGAAAATTGTTTTCCATCACTTCACTCTCATCCTGTATGTGTCTTTTGTTTTGAGGTAGATCCCTTGTAGAAAGCATATACTTGGGTCATGTTTTTGTATCCATTCTGCTACCCTAAGCCTTTTGATTGGAGCATTTAGTCCATTTATATTTAGGGTATTACTGATAGGTACTTATTTATTGCCATTATATTTCTGTATGGCTAGGTTTCTCTCTGTGTTTCTTCTCCTCATTACAGCAATCCCTTTATCATTTCTTATAATGCTGGCTTGGTGGTGATGTATTTCTTTAGCCTTTTTTTTGTTTGTTTGGGAAGCTCTTTATTTGACTATCTATTTTTAATGATAGCCTTGCTGGGTATAATAACCTTGGTCTCAGATCCTTGCTTTCCATTAACTTGAGTACTTTATGCCATTCCCTTCTGGCTTGTAGAATTTCTGATGAGAAATTAGGTGTCAGCCTTACAGGAACTCCTTTGTAGGTAACGGTTTTCTTTTCTCTTGCTGCTTTTACAATTCTCTCTTTGTCTTTAATTTTTGGCATTTTAATTATGATGTGTCTGGGAATGAGCCTGTTTGGGTTCTTTTTGTTTGGGGTTCTCTGTGCCTCCTGAACTTGTGTGACTTTTTCGGTTAGGGGAGTTTTCTGCCATTATTTTTTCAAAAGCCTTCTCTATGCCTTTCTCTCTTTCTGCCTCTTCTGGCACACCTGCTATTCTAGTATTGTTATGTTTCACATTGTCCCACAGCTCCCTTAAGCTTTTGTCATGTTTTTTAATTGTTTTTTCTTTTTTATTTTCTGATTGAGTGATGTTTTCAACTCTGTCTTCTAATTCACTGATTCAATCTTCAGCTTCCCCTAATCTGCTGTATATTCCTTCCAATGTGTTCTTTATTTGTGTTATATCATTCTTTATCTCAGACTGTTCTTTTTTCATAGTTACGATATCTTTTTTCATGCTGTTGAACATCCTTACCATCATTACTCTGAACTCTGTTTCAGATAAATTTCTTATCTCTGCTTCATTTATCTCTTCTTCTGGAGAATTCTCTAGTTCTTTCATTTGGGGCCTGTTTCTTTGTCTCCTCAGTTTGGCTTTCTGTTTGGGTTTGTGACTATGGATTAGGTAGATCCTCTACATCTCTCAGTCTCTAGTGCAGGACAGTGTTAAAGGCTGTTTCTGACTTATTAGAACAGGCCTATTTCATGTACTTTTAGATTCCAGGTCTCTTTCAATATGTTTTAAATTTCTAATGAAGTTCTTTTCTTAGTACTTTTCATATTTCTTAATTCCTGGCTATCCCCATTAGTCAGCAGTTCAAGACTAAGAGCTTCTATATGTGAAAGGCATATGGCAATTATTGGAGAGATGTTAAAAAGCTTCAGAATGTCTCTAGTCTCAAGGAGCTAATCATCTAGAGCTATAAAAATCTTACCTAATAATAAACATGTAAATTGACCGTACCTCTGCTATGCCCACAGCCAATCAGAGTGAGTATGTGAATTAACCCAACAAAGATGGCAATTAATTTGCATACATACCTGGGTCCCTGGAACTTCCTCAGCACCCAGGTCACTCCCAGCCTGCCATCAGGCAGAGGCTTTAGGCTTGGGAAGGGGCTGAGCCTGCGATCAGAGTTGGGGGCGGGGAACCCCTTCCCAAGCCTAAAGCCTGGGGTGGAGGCTTTAGGCTTGGGCATGGGCTAAGCCTGGGATCAGAGAGAAGGGGAAAAAAATCAATGGAAACATATCCTCAGGTGAGGATAAAAAGAAAAATAAAGAAAGAAATGTCATATCCTATGAAAGACACATCTTGAAAACGCTGAAAGAAAGTTGTCATTTTTTCATGGTGAAGGGACTGGAGTCCGTGTTGATGAAAATACCTTGGCATCTGTGGTGACTGGCAGTGGCTGCAGCAGTGGAGTGATGGGGTTGGCGCCTTCCCCTGATCAGCCTGGTTGCCTCCCACAAAGGGAGACCAGACTGTGGCTTAGGCCCACTCCCCGTTGGGCCTAAGTTTAAGTTTAAAAATTTGGCTTCTCTTTTCCCCTTCTCAGAATTTTCCTGAGGTCCCCATCTATGAAGTATAATTCTCAGTTCCTATGAAAATCATTGACCAAATGATTGAAATTTACCCAGACATCCTTATTGGAAAATGTGCAACTGCTCTAATCCACAGAAATGTTGGTTCATCATGTATGTGGATAGTGTAAAAAGTGTGTATAATGGATTACACATGCTCATTTGTTATTTTCATCATTGCTGACAGTATACAACTTGCCATTACTCTTGCCTTTTCTATTCATTTATGTTGAGTTGCAAATAACTCTCTTCTCTTTCCTGGGTTCCAGATGCTTTTTACAAGGCTGTAAATGTGTGGTGAACTTGGTATAAGTGAGAGTGCCTATATTTAGATATTTACATCATGAAGATTGGAGGTTTTATGTGTTGTTGATCAGTTATTTACTATGTTGTGGTCTTTCAGAGCTAAAAGTTCTTCTATTTGGGCAAGGTTGCCATGGACCTACTAACTATAAGTTTGTAGTGAGAACAAATTAAAATCCAAGCTGCCATTGGTTTGAAGCCGGCAAATGTACACTTTCTGCTCCTTTAAGTTTCCTCCTTGACATCAGAAAAATGAAACCATTTAGTGAAAATAGTGCTTGTTATGATAAGTTAAATTTCTTAAGAACATTGATAATTTAGAGTTATAAATTCCATTTTAAATTTAGGGTGGATTACATAGACTTCTAAATAACTCGAAGTTATAACAGGTCAGTCTAGTTTGAGAGAGCTCACTCTAAGGCCGTGGTCGGCAAACTGCGGCTCGCGAGCCACATGCGGCTCTTTGGCCCCTTGAGTGTGGCTCTTCCACAAAATACCATGGCCTGGGTGAGTCTATTTTGAAGAAGTGGCATTAGAAGAAGTTTAAGTTTAAAAATTTGGCTCTCAAAAGAAATTTTAATCGTTATACTGTTGATATTTGGCTCTGTTGACTAATGAGTTTGCCGACCACTGCTCTAAGGTATACATATGATTTCAAATTATCCATGAACTGTAAATGAGGATTTCATTGCACATGAATGATACATTTGCCTCAAAAGAACAATTAATTTTATGTCCTCTAAGAGGCTGATTAATGATGCTATCCCTATACTCTAGCAAAAATCAACATTGTTTTAAAAAACAAATATTTAGTTAAATATCTTAGTTTTCATGATATTAATTGACATAGATACTTATAAGTGACTGTCTTATAGGATGCATCCCTAGTAATATAAAGAAAACATATAATACCCTTATATTTAAATAATTGGTGTTGGTTATATCATCATTAAAATTAATATAAAAGAAAAATCTACAAATACTCTGTGTGTGCACATGTTTTCTGTCAACCAATTAAGAATTATTTGCTTGTGGGAGAACATATTTGCCAATGTTATCCCCGATAAGGATTTAATCTCCAAAATTTATAAGGAATTCATATAATTTAAAGAAAGGAAGATAAACAATCCAATCAAAAATGGGCAAAGGACCTAAATAGACACTTTTTGAAAGAGGACATACAGAAGGCCAAGAGACATATGAAAACATGCTCAAAGTTACTAATCATCTGAGAGATGCAAATCAAAATAGCAATGAGGTACCATCTCACACCTGTCAGAATAGCTATCATCACAAATCAACAAACCACAAGTACTGGCAAGGATTTGGAGAAAAAGGAACCCTCTTGCACTGTTGGTGGGAATGCAGACTGGTGCATCCACTGTAGAAAACAGTATGGTGTTTTCTCAAAAAATTAAAAAAATGGAACTTCCATTTGACCCAGTAATCCCACTTCTAGAAATATATCCCAAGAAAACAGAAACACCAATCAGAAAGGGTATATGCATCCCTCTGTTCATAGCAGCACACTTTACAATAACTTAGATTTGGAAACAGCCTAAATGCCCAACAGCAGATGAATGGATTAAAAAACGGTGATACATCTATATAATGGAATACTACACTGCTGTAAAACAGAAGGAATTCTTACCACTTGCAGCAGCATGGATGTAACTGGAGAGCATTATGCTAAGCAAAATAAGCCAGTCAGAGAAAGATAAATATCACATGATCTCATTCATTTGTGGAATATAATGAACAACATAAACTGATGAACAAAAATAGAACCAGAGACATAGGAGCATCAAACAGACTGTACAACTTATGAGGGAAGGCAGGAGGTGTGGGGGTAAGAGATCAACCAAAGGACTTGTATGCATGCATATGAGCATAACCAATGGGCACAGACAGTAGGAAGGTGAGGGCATGTGCTGGGGAGTGGGGGTGGCTGGAGATAAAAGGAGACTCATGCAATACTTTAAACAATAAAGAATTTAAATTAAAATTATTTGCTTGGTTAAAGGATTTTAATAACAACAAAATATAATATTTTAACAAAGTTGTTACTCTGCCCCAGCTGGCATGGCTCATTGAATGTCAACCTATGAACCAGGAGGTCAGGGTTCGATTCCTGGTCAAGACGCATGCCCGGGTTGCCAGATCAATCCTCAGTGTGGGGCATGCAGGAGGCAGCCAGTCAATAACTGTCTCCCATCTTTGATGTTTCTATCTCTCTCTCCCTCTTCATTCCTCTCTGAAATCAATAAAAATATATTTAAAAAAAATAAAAAGCATTGTTATTCTGAATTCAATAATGAAGAATATAGTAACTTAACAAAATACTTCATTATAAATCAGGTTGAGAAATCATGAATTAGAATCATACTATCTTTGAATAAAAGCATAATTCTTCAAATAACATGATGCATTTTTCCTACAGGATACCAAAAATGTTTCATGTATATTATTCTTTGTATGTTTAATATTTTTAACTTTTGCTTAAAATATATTTGTGAGAATAAGTTAAAATATATTCATTGAGAGTGAAAAACATTGACGTGTATATAGGAATATTTGTAAATAAAATGGATTCCAATGGAAAAATTAGGGAAGAACTTATTTAAAGGATATATTTTTATATGTCATCCTTAAAACCTATTCACTTTATATCTGCCAATAATAAATCTTATTCACCTGTTGAGAAGCTTTTAGTTTTTCTCATTTTTACAACTTATCAATGACACTTTTCCCCCCTGAATCCAACAGTCCCTTTCCCTTTGATTCTCCATATGAAACAATACCTGTTATATTTGTAGTACTACAGCTATTTCCTGAACTGAGCAGTAGAATGTCATCAATCCTGTCTTTTGAGGTGATGTAAAATTTACATACCAAAGAAAAACAAGAACCCCAACTCATCTTTAATTATAGAGATACAGAAAACCTTCCTTTGCAAAATTTGTTAGTCTGCTTTTGCCCTTTTGGGTAAACTTTACTTCACACTTAGTAATCTCAAAAAAAACCAACAACAAAAATCAAACAAACAAACAAACAAAAAAACAACTTTCCTTGCTCTTTTTATTTTTTCATTTATTTTATTTTTTTCATCATAATTTACCCCCTATGTCCCCTTTTCCCCTCTTCCACCTCCACCCACCACCCTTCTCCCTCACAATCACCACACTGTTGTCCATGTCCATGAGTTCTCTTTTTTTTTCTTTTTTGCTCACTCTCTCCATCCCCCCAACACTTCCCCCTAACAGAGCTGTCTGCCTGCTCTGTATCTATGAGTCTGTCTCTATTTAACTGGGTAATTCAGTTTTGTTTTTTTTCATTAAATTTCACATATGAGTGAAATAATATGGTACTTGCCTTTCTCAGACTGGGTTATTTTCATTTATCATAATGTTCTCCAGATCCATCCATGCTGTTGCAAAGGACAAGATAGCCTTCCTTTTTATGGGAGAGTAGTATTCTATTTGTAAATGTACCACAATGGGTTATTATTGAAATTTTTTCTCATTTATATTTTATTTTAAAAGATAATTACCTTTGAAGAAAAATGATACTATATTTTATAGTTTATAAATAAATATGTAGATTAAAACATCTGTCAACAATAGTGCAGAGGGTGAGGGGGAAAATAGAAGCATATTGCTCAAAGGTTTTTACATTAAATATGAATTGGTATAGGATTATTGGAAAGGAGAATCTACTTAGTTAAATGTGCTTATGGTAGCCCAACTGGTGTGGCTCAGTAGTTGAGCATTGACCTATGAACCAAGAGGTCACAGTTCGATTCCCGGTCAGGGCACATGCCCAGGTTGCAGGTTCTATCCCCAGTGTGGGGCATGCAGGAGGCAGCTGATCGATGATTCTCTCTCATCATTGATGTTTCTAACTCTGAAATAAATTAAAATATATATTTAAAAAGATGTATATGGTAAACCTTAAAGCAACCCAAAAAATAAAAAAGATGTTTATTTAACAAGCCCATAATGAAATTTATGAAAAAATTTTAAGAAAATATTAATACAGGTCAGACTGGAATGCTTCATTCCAATGGCTCTTTACAGTCCTGTTCGATTATCTTTCAGAGCCTTCAGCAGGGATTAGTTTTCATAACTTTCTTCTTTCTAATGTTGAGTCTTTAATAGAAAGTTTTTGATGCATCATTACACTAAAAGCTCCCTCTTCAATAATAATGAGAAAAAGAAGAAATAGGAGGAAAGAGCCAAAGAACTGCTGTATTAATTTCTCCAGCCAAGACCTCTCCTCTATTTTTTGTTTTACTAAAATTTTTTAATATTGACATTATTGCAGGAATGTCCCTTACCTACCCCCTTTACCCACATCTACCCTCCCTTGCTTCCATCTTCCTTGGGGTTTGCCCAATTATTCTCCATGTTCATGGGGTATGCATATACAGTATATTCTTTAGCTATTTCCTTCACCTTCTTTATCCAGTCACCCCCACCACCTCCATTTGTGCACTGGTCAGTCTATTCCATATATTCATACTTCTGGTTCCATTTTGTTCCTCAGTTTATTTTGTTTATTAGATTCCACATATTAGTGAGATCCTATAATATATGTTTGTCTCTGACTGGTTCCTTTCATTTAGCATAATGTTCTTCAGGTCCATCCATGCTGTCATAAAGATTTCCTTCCTTTTTAGAGCAAATTTATCACAGTATATATGTATATAATTGATTTCAGAGGGGAATGGAGAGGAAGAGAGAAAGCTCAATCATTGCTTGGCTGCCTCCTTCATGCCCCTATTTAGGATGGAGTCCACAACCCAGGAATATGCCCTGACAGGGAATCCATGCTCAATCACTGAGCCACACTGGCTGGGCTACCACAGCTTTTTTTATCCACTCATCTACTGATGGAGACTTGAGCAGCTTCCAAATCTTTGCTATTGTAAATAAGGCTGCAATGAACATAATATTACATATATCGTTTGGAATTTGTGTTTCAGGTTTCTTTGGATAAATTCCCAGAAGTGGAATTGCTGGGTCATAAGGTAGTTCCATTTTTAATTTTTTGAGGTAACTCTATATTGCTTTCCACATTGGCTGCACCAGTCTGCATTCCCACCAACACTTTTGCACAGCAAATAGAACCATCAACAAAATGAAAACACAACCTACTGAATGAGAGAATATATTCACCAGTGATATATCTGATAAGGGGCTAATATCCAAAATTTATATAGAACTTATAAAACTCATCACCAAAAAATACCAACAATCCAATTTTTAAAAAATGGGCAAAAGGCCTGAATAGACACTTCTCCAGATGGCCAATAGATGTATGAAAAGATGCTCAACATCAATAATTCTCACTCTTTTTAAATACATCCAATCCCCATTAATTTATATTAAAAAAGAGTCTGTCAACTAACAGCAGTTCTCTCAATCAGATAAAAGTCAAATATTTTTAGAATCCACATATCCCTATTGTTAAAAATCCACTAACCTCTTGGGACTGTTTTTTGGTGGTTTGTTTATTTGTTTGTTTGTTTTTTAAATGCATTTTATTGATTTTTTACAGAGAGGGAGAGAGAGTCAAAAACATCGATGAGACAGAAACATCAAAAGCTGCCTCCTGCACACCCCCCACTGGGGATGTGCCCACAACCAAGGTACATGCCCTTGACCAGAATCAAACCTGGGACCCTTGAGTCCACAGGCCAATGCTCCATCCACTGAGCCAAACTGGTTAGGGTTATTTGTTTTTAATGCTGAAATGAAGGAATGACAAATGATTTACTGATAACTTGTTCTCAGATAAACTGAGAATAGTTCCCTGGTTCCTTTCCTAATAATGAACTATACTATCTCACTTATGGCACCTGAATATAGCTAAAAAAATGGTTCCATCCCAATCAAATATTGTTTATAAAACAGATTTTATATAGTTTCTTCACTAAGAAACATGATGACTAAGGTGAAAACCAATCTACAGGATAGAATTTAAAGGAGTTCCTAGACCAGCTCGGATGCGGAGACCATGCCATCTTGAAGGGGAAAGTGGATGTTATCAGAAGCCTGAAAATCTGCAACTATGGCACCCACCGAACAGCTGCGAACCCCAGACACCGGTCACTAATTGGCGCAAACACGCAGATTCAGAGGAGCTCTACACTCCACCAAGGAGGGGTCAGATTTCGCCTGGGATAAAAAGAGAGAGAACTACATAAACAGACACCCGGTAAAAGAGACCATGGGGAGACAAAGAAACAGCCCGCATATGAAAGAAAGTAGGCATCACCAGAAAAGGAAGTAAACAAAATGGAGGCAAGCAACCTGTCAGAGAAAGAATTCAGAGAAATGGCTGAAAAGAATGGAAGACAAATTCGACAATATGAGTAAGAACAAAGAGGAAATGAAGAACCAGAAGAAATGAAAAATGACATTTCTGCTGTAAAGAACTCAATAGAAAGCATCAAGAGTAGACTAGAAGAAGCAGAGGACCACATCAGTGAGCTAGAAGACAAGGTAGGAAAAAATAACTAGTAGAGCAGCTTCTAGAAAAAAAAAATTAAAAAGCAGGAGGAGAGCCTAAGGGAACTTTGGGACAACATGAAACAAAACAACATCTGAATAATAGGGGTTCCAGAAGGAGAGGAAACTGAGCAAGGAATAGAAAACCTCTTTGAAGAAATAATGACAGAAAACTGACCTGATATAGGGAAGATAAAACCCACACAAATCCAAGAAGCTCACAGAGTCCCAAGCAAAATGAACCCCAAAAGACCGATGCCAAGGCACATTATAATTAAATTGGCAAACACCAATGACAAAGTAATGATCTTAAAAGCGGCAAGAGAGAGACAGAAAGTTGCCTACAAAGGAACCCCCATCAAACTAGCAACTGATTTCTCAACAGAAACTCATCAGACCAGAAGGGAATGGAATTAAATATACAAAGTCATGTAAAGGAAGGGTCTGAATTCAAGAATACTGTAAATAGCAAGTCTATCAATCAAAATTGAAGGTGAAATCAGGAGTTTCACAGAAAAAAAAAAAAAAACAACTAAGGGAATTTATTACCACCAAACAGCAATGCAAGAAATGCTAAAGGGTCTGCTGTAAAAAAAAAAAAAAAAAAAAAAAAAAAGAAATAGGAAGTGAAGAAGGAACATAGGGGTAAAGAATAAAAATGGCGACAAATAAGTACCTATCAATAATAACTTTAAATATAAATGTAATAAATGCCCCAATCAAAAGACATAGAGTAAAAGATTGGATAAGAAACCACGACCCATATATCTGCTGTCTACTAGAAACCCACCTCAGAAAAAAATACACACACAGACTGAGGGTGAAGGGATGGAAAAAGTTTTTTCAGGAGAATGGAAATGAAAAAAAAGCTGGGGTAGCAATAATTGTATGTGACAAATTAGATCTCAAAGTGAAGGACATAACAAGAGATAAGGAAGGCCACTTCATAATACTAAAGGGAGCAATCCAACAAGAAGAAATAACTCTGGTAAACATATACACACGAAATACAGGAGCACACAAATACATAAAAAAAAAAAAACTCCTGGAAGATATCAACGGACATATTGAAAGCAAAACAATCATAGTAGGAGACTTTAATACCCACTATCACCATTGGACAAATCCTCTAAACAAAAAATCAGCAAAGAAACATCAATCCTAAATGACTCACTAGACCAGATGGAATTAATTGACATCTTCAAAACATTTCACCCCAAGCCACAGAATATACATTCTTCTCAAGTGCAAATGGGTCATTTTCATAGATAGACCATATATTGGGTCACAGGCAAAGTCTCTTCAAATTCAAGAAGATAGCAATCATATCAAGCATCTTCTCAGATCACAGTGGCATAAAACTGGAAATCAACTACAAAAAAAATCCAAAAAAAAAAATGAAACACATGGAGACTAAACAGCATGCTATTAAATAATGACTGGGTTACTAGAGAGATCAAGGAAGAAATAAAAAACATCATGGCAACAAATGACAATGAAAACACAACAATCCAAAATCTATGAGACACAGTGAAAGCAGTCTTGAGTGGGAAGTTCATAGCTCTACAAACTTACGGCAAAAAAATAAGAAACAATGGTAACACATTACCTAACCCTACAACTCAAAGAGTTAGAAAGAGATCAAGAAGAAAAGCCCAGTGTAAGCAGAAGGAAGGAAATAATAAAGATCAGAGCGAAGATAAACGACATTGAGACCAGAAAAAACAATACAAAAGATCAACAAAACCAAGAGCTGGTTCTTTGAAAGGATAAACAAAATTGATGAACCTCTAGCCAGGCTCACCAAGAAGCAAAGAGAGAGGACCCAAATAAACAAAATCAGAAATGAAAGAGGTGAACTAGCAACAGACCCCACCGAAATAAAAAGTATTGTTAAAAAATACTACAAACAACTCTATTCCAACAAACAGGACAACCTGTAGGAAATGGACATATTTCTAGAAAAATATAACCTTCCAAAACTCAACCAGGAATAATCTAAACATCTCAATAGGCCAATAACTATGGAAGAAATTGAAGCAGTCATCAAAAACCTTCCAGCAAACAAAAGTCTGGTGCAAGATGGCTTCACAGGGGAGTTTTACCAAAAATTCAAGGAATAACTAAAACCTATCCTCCTCAGACTATTGCAAAAAATTCAAGAGGAAGGAACACTTCCAAACTCCTTCTATGAAGCCAGCATCACCCTAATACCAAAACCAGATAAAAGCAACACAATGAAAGGGAATTACAGGCCAATATCCCTCATGAACATAGATGCCAAAATCCTCAACAAAATTCTACCAAATCGGATCCAGCAGTACATCAGAAAGATCATACACCATGACCAAGTAGGGTTTACCCCAGGATTGCAAGGATGGTACAATATCTGCAAATCAATAAATGTGATACATCACATAAACAAATTGAGAGATAAAAATCATATAGTCATATCAATTGATCCAGAAAAGGCCTTTGACAAAATCCAACACCCTTTCTTGATAAAAACTATCAACAAGGTGGGAATACAAGGATCATACCTCAACATAATAAAAGCTATATATGATAAACCCACAGTTAACATCATACTCAATGGGCAAAAACTAAAACCATTTCCCCTAAGAACAGGTACAAGACAGGGATGCCCACTCTCACCAGTCCTGTTCGACATAGTACTGGAAGTATTAGCCATTGCAATTAGACAAGAAGAAGAAATAAAAGGCATCCAAATCGCAAAAGAAGAAGTAAAGCTGTCCTTATTTGCAGATGACATGATATTGTACATAAAAAACCCAAAAGAGTCCATCAAAAAACTAATAGACTTAATAAATGAATTGGGCAATATAGCAGGATACAAAATTAATGCCAAGAAATCTACGGCATTTCTATATACCACTAGTGAACATACAGAAAGAGAGACTAAAAAAGCAATCCCATTTACCATCGCACCAAAAAAATTAAGATACCTAGGAATAAACTTAACTAAGGAGGTAAAAGACCTATACAAGGAAAACTACAGGACACTGAAAAAAGAGATAGAGGAAGATGTAAACAGATGGAAGAACATGCCATGTTCATGGATTGGTAGAATGAACATCATTAAAATGTCCATACTAACCAAGGCAATCTATAGATTCAATGCACTCCCCATTAAAATACCAACGGCATAATTCGCAGACCTAGAAAGAACTCTCCAAAAATTCATCTTGAATAAAAAAAGACTCTGAATAGCCACAGAAATCCTGAGAAAGAAGATCAAAGTAGGTGGGATCTCAATACCAGATTTCAAGCTGTATTACAAAGCCACTCTCTAAAAACAGCCTGGTACTGGCACAAGAACAGACATATAGACCAATGGAATAGAATAGAGAATTCAGATATCAACCCAAATCACTATGCTCAATTAATATTTGACAAAGGAGGCATGAACATTCAATGGAGTCAAGACAGTCTCTTCAATAAATGGTGTTGGGAAAATTGGACAGATCCATGCACAAAAATGAAACTAAACCATCAGCTTACACCATACACAAAAATAAACTCAAAATGGATACAGGACTTAAACAAAAGATGGGAAACCATAAAAATACTAGAGGAATCCACAGGCAGAGAAATCTCAGACATATGCCAAAGCAATTTCTCACCGATACTGCTCCTAGGGCAATGGAAGCTAAAGAGAAAATAAACAAATGGGACTATATCAAAATAAAAAGCTTTTCACAGCAAAAGAAACCATCAACAAAACAGCAAGAAAGCCCACTGTATGGGAGAATATATTTGCAAATGTTATCACTGATAAAGGTTTAATCTCCAACATCTACAGGCAACTTATACAATTTAATAAAAGGAAGATAAATGATCCAATAAAAAAATGGGCAACGGACCTAAATAGAATCTTTTCGAAAGAAGACAGAAGGAAGGCCAAGAGACACATGAAAACATGCTGAAAGTCACTAATTATCCGAGAGATGCAAATCAAAACGACAATTTGGTATCTTCTCACACCTGTCAGAATGGCTATCATCAACAAATCAACAAACAACAAATGCTAGCATGGATGTGGATTAAAAGGAACCCTGGTGTACTGCTGGTGGGAATGCAGTCTAGTGCAGCCACTGTGGAGAACAATATGGAGTTTCCTCAAAAAACTAAAAATGGAGCTTCCATTTGACCCAGTAATCCCACTTCTAAGAATATATCCCAAGAAACTAGAAACACCAATCAGAAAGAATATATGTACCCCTATGTTCATAGCAGCACAATTCACCATAGCTAAGATTTGGAAACAGCCTAAATGCCCATCAGCAGATGAGTGGATTAGAAATATATGGTACATCTACACAATGGAATACTATGCTGCTATAAAAAAGAAGGAACTTTTACCATTTGCAGCAGCATGGATGGACCTGGAGAGCATTATGTTAGGTGAAATAAGGCAGGCAATGAAAGAAAAATACCACATGATCTCACTCATTTATGGGAAATAAAGAACATTATAACCTGATGAACAAAAAGATAGATACAGAGGCAGTAAAGCACCGAACAGACTGTCAAATTACAGCGTGAAGGCTGGGGAGTGTTGGGGAGGGAGGGAAATAGATCAACCAAAGGACTTGTATGTATGCTTATAAGCACACCAATGGACACAAGACACTGGGGGGGGGGGGGAATGAGGGCATGTGACAGGGGGTAGGTGAGGCTGGGGGAAGGTCAATGGGGAAAAAAAGGAGATATATGTACTAATATATGTAATACTTTAAGCAATATAAAAAACAAAATAAATTAATAAATTAATAAATAAATAATTAAAGGGGTTTCTAACCCCAAATGAAAAAAAAAATAGCACAAAAAGATTGGTAATGAATTATAATGTACATAATAAAATATGAATAAATGAATCTATACTAATATAAATAAGCAATCAAATAAATTACTCAGTGATAGAGATGTAATTTAAACTAATAAATTTAGAAGGGATTATGTAAATAGCAAATTATCATTGGTAAATACTATAATAATTGTTTCACATGATAATCAACAATGAATCACAAAATTAGTGGGTAAATATAATAAGGGAAAGAGGCTATTTGCACATCTTCAAAGTATGTCCCTATAAGATACTTATTAATTACAAAGGGGGAAATATTAATTCTGTACTAAGAAGCCTGTCTCCATCTTAAATCAATAATCAAGGCTAACATCACCAATAATGTATTATACCAGTATCATGCATGGTACAGGAGTCCTCAAACTTTTTAAACAAGGGGCCAGTTCACTGTCCCTCAGACCGTTGGAGGGCCAGACTATAGTTTTAAAAAAAAACTATGAATAAATTCCTATGCGCACTGCGGGCCCGGGATGAGTCGGCTGCTAAGCAGGACAGGTAGCGGCACCCAGCGGGCTGGATAAATGTCCTCGGCAGGCCGCATGTGGCCTGCGGGCCGTAGTTTGAGGACCCCTGTAAGGCAGCAAATATTTCTGTGATATCTTTGCCAAAAATGTATGACTTGAATTTTATCATTAGGAAGCATTAGGTAAAGCAAAACGAAGGGGATTCCATAGCCTTTAGTCTTCAAAAGTGTCATGATAACAAAAGACAAAAAATACCAGAGAATCAGACAAAATGGCAGTGGAATAAAATGACATGTCCTGAGCCTTGTCCAGGAGCAGATAGATGGAGCAACTAAATCGAATAACATCCATCCCGAATTGGCAAAGTAGACACAGGTGGTGAGACAATTCTCAGCTGTGAAGGGCATAAGATGCCAGAGATCTGGACTGGAGAGAACTGTGAGACCTCCGAGCCAAGAGGGTCAGAGGGAAACTGCGGTACCGAGGCTACATCCCTTGGGACGAGCATAGCATCTGACTGTGGAAAGGAGGTCCACAGGACTGCTGGCAGCAGGGGATTCTAGATCTGGGTCCACAGTCACAAGAGACTGAGCCCAGAAGGGGCAGCCTGGATGGCTGCCCAAACTGTGCCATGCTGGGGGGAGAGGGGCTCGCAGTAGTGCAGCTTTATCCCCTCTTTTTGGTCTTTGCTTTTGTTCACTGAACCATGTTCATAGGACCTTTCAAATACAGACACTCACCCTTGGCTGAGGTGCAGGTGGAGTTGTGGACTTGTGGAGTCTAGGGAAAGGCTGGAGAGAGGAGAGGGTCCGGGAGAGGTGGTCCCCAGTCTGGCATTGAGTCATACTTGATCTGCCAGACCTAGACAGCCCTTTTCTCCTGAAAAGATAACCCCTCCCTGCAGTTTCTAGGAAACCAATACAGCCACACCCAGACTATACCCTGAGTGGCACAAAGGATATATATATATAAAAATCTGAATAGTCCCTGAGAGCCCTCAGGGACTGGCCTAAAGAGAGGCCTTCAGTCCCAGCAATAGGAAACTGAGAAGTGACACATAGTACAGAAGACTGGGATCTTAAACCAGCCCCCATAGGGAATTAAAAATCAGTGGGAAAAAATGACACTTCACTTTCATTTTATTTTTATTTTATTATTATTTTTTATCTCTTTTTTCTTTATTTTCCTTTTTCATCTGTTTCTTTATTTTCTATTTCTTCTCACATTATTTTTTCATCATTCTAATTTTTTAAATTTTATCCTATTTTTAAAAATTATTTTTTAAATTTATTATTATTATTATTATTATTATTATTATTATTTTCTTTCTCTCTTTCTTCTTATCCACTCATCCTATTTCTACTTCCTCTATACTGAACTGAGGTCCTCCCCATATTCATCCAATTCCTTAACCTTACTTTCTGTATATAAGATTCTGCACCCACACTCTTTACTGAATATTTGGGGTTTGTATATTTTGGTTTATCTGTTTATTCTCTGGTGTTCTCTCTCTCTCTCTCTCTCTCTCTCTCTCTATATATATATATATATATATATATATATATATAATTCTTTTTCTTCTTTTTCTTTTCTCTCATACCATTTTTTCTCTCTTTGATATCATTTGCACTCTCTTCTTTTCTCTCTCCCAATTCTCTTTTCTCTGGTGGTCACTTATATTAAGGTTATCAGTGTTCGGAGTACATTTGTGTTTTGTTCCCTTTGGGCCATGTCCTGTTGAGGTGAATTTTATCCTGTTTGGCCAATGTGGTAGAGAGTGAGTCACATAACCAGAAACCTGGAGAGGAGACTCCATCCACGAAAAGGTCAATAACACTCCAGACCCAACTACAGAGGCAGGAAGAAGGTGGCAGTGAGAGAGAGAGCATGAGGGAACAAAAGAGGAGTGTGTGGATGTGGTGTGTGTGTGTGTGTGTGTGTGTGTGTGTGTGTGTGTGTGTTTGTGTGAGTGAGTGAGGCACAGTTAGATCCCTCAAGACCTTCGGGGGCAGGCCGACTGGGCTCGCATAACCAGGCAGACTCTGCTAACATTGCAAACAGTCCTGGATTGGCCGGCTCTTCTGCAGAAGCGACGACTTTTTAAAGGGGAGAGCTTCTGTGACTGATATCCCAGGCTCACCTCTACCCAAGGTGCTCTCAGATAACACTCAGGACTCTACAGCCACCCCCGCCAGGGACCTACTACCTTGGCTGTAGTCCCATGGTCACCAAGACTCCAGCCACTCCAGGCATAAGCTCATGTGAGTTCTGAAGTGTGCTCCCCTCTGGCTGACCCAACACTCTAACCAAGAGCACCATAACCACATGAGCAGCAACCACGTGAGCAGCCTGCACCCAGTCTGAGGAGCGCAGTCATACGAGCAGCCCACCCACATCTGAGAAGTGTCAGCCTCATGCAGCCTGACCCCATCCGAGGGGTGGCAGCTATGCACAGCTGGCCCTGGTCTGAGGGGCGGCAGCTGTGTGAGCAGCCTGCTCCCATCCAAGGAGCAGCAGCCGCATGCAGCCCCCACTCATCTGAGGAGCAGCAGGCGCACAAGCAACCTGCTGCCATCCGAGGAGTGGCGGCTGCATGAGCAGCCCACCTTCATCTGAGAAACAGCAGCCCCGTGAGCAGCTCTCCCCCATATAAGAAGCAGCAGCCCCACAAGCAACCTTCCACCTTCCACAGAGCAACAGCTGCATGAGCAATCTGACCCCTTCTGAGGAGCCGCAGCCACATGCAGCCTGCCCCCATAACACCGGTAACCCTAATATAAGTGACCACAAGGAGGAGCAGCCTTATGAGCAGTGTGCCCTATCTGAGGAGCAGCAGTTGTGAAAGCAGCCTGCACCCAACCAGCCAGAGGATCCACCACTGCTGTGAGCAGCACCCACCAGAGGATTCACTGCAAACTGAGGAGCAGCCACTGTTGCAACCACCCGAGGAGCAGGCCCCACCCAAGGAGCCACTGCCACCCGAGGAGCAGCCACTGCCTGAGGAACTGCTGCCACCCAAGGAGCAGTCCCCGCACAACTCAACACCTAGATACAATGGTGAGAGCAAAAATGGGGAGACAAAGAAATTCCAAAAGAAAGAAAAGGAGGAATAACAAGAACTGCTGCTAAGTTAAATGGAGGCATGCAATATGAAAGACACAGAATTCAGAATAAGAGTCATACAGTTCATAAACCAGATGGATGAAAAAATCAACAACTTATGTAAGAACCAAGAAGAAATGAAGAGTGATATAGCTGCAATAAAAAACACCATGGAAAGTTTCAATAGTACACTAGGAGAAGCAGAGGACCGAATTAGCGAATTAAAAGACAGGGAAGCACAACACACCCAAATTGAACTGCAACTGGAGAAAAAATTATAAAAGACAGGAGGAGAGCCTAAGGGAGCTTTGGAACAACATGAAATTAAGCAACATACAAATAAAAGGTGTGCCAGAAGGACAGGGAGAGGAGCAAGGGTTAGAAAACTTATTTGAAGAAATAATGTCAGAAAACGTCCCTGATGTGGGGAAGAAAAAAGTCACACAAACACAGAGAGTCTCAAACAAGAGAAACCTGAAAAGACCCACACCAAGACATGTTGTAATTACGATGGCAAACGTTCAGGAAAAAGAGAATCTTAAAGAATAAAAGAGAGAGAAAGAAAGTTAAGTACGAGGAATCTCCAATTAGATTATCAAATGATTTCTCAAGAGAAACCCATCAGGCCAGAAAGGAATGGAAGAAAATTTACAAAGTGATGCAAAGCAATGGACTGAATCCAAGAATACTCTATCCAGCAAGGGTATCATTCAAAATTGAAGGGGAAATAAGGAGCTTCACAGACAAAAACAAACAAACAAACAAAAAAAACTATGGGAGTTTATCACTACCATGCCACCAATGCAAGAAATGCTAAAGAGACTGGTGTAAAAATAATAAATAAAAAGGAAGAAGGAATATAGGCTCAAAAAATAAAAATCACTACAAATAGCTACCTATCAATAATAACTTTAAACATAAAGGGACTAAATGCTCCAGTCAAAAGACATCGAGTGGCTGAATGGATTAAAAAAATGACCCATATATATGCGGTCTACAAGAGACACAGCTCAGAACAAGGGACTCACACAGACTAAAAGTGAAAGAATGGAAAAATATATTTCAGGCAAATGGAATTTTTTTTTAAAAGCTGGGGTATCAATACCTACATCTGACAGAATAGATCTCAAAGGGAAGGCCATAACAAGAGATAAGGAGGTCCACTTCATAATACTAACAGGATCGAAACAACAAGAGGATATAACCCTGGTAAACTTGTATGCATCCATTTCAGGAGCACCCAAATACATAAAAAATCTCCTGGAAGATATCAAGGGAGAGATCAACAACAATGCAATCATAGTAGGGGATGTTATACCCCACTGACATCACTGGATAAATCCTCTAAACAAAAAAATCAGCCAATAACAAAAACAAAAACCCCACAAACAAACAAACAAAAAGAACAGCAATCCTAAATGACTCACTAGATCAGATGGACTGAACTGACATCTTCAGAACATTTAACACCAAAGTCATGGAATATATGTTCTTCTCAAGTACACATGGGACCTTTTTAATGATAGACCACCTAATGGGTCATAAGCAAAGTCTATCCAAATGTAAGAAGATTGAAATCATATCAAGAATCTTCTCAGACCACAATAGCATAATATTAGAAATAAACTACATCAAAAACATTAAAACACTTGGAAGCTGAATAGCATGATATTAAACAATGATTGGGTTACCAAAGAGATCAAAGAAGAAATGAAAAATATCCTGGAAAGGAATGACAGTGAAAACACAACAATCCAAAATCTATGGGACACAATGAAAGCAGTCCTGAGAGGGAAGTATATAGCTCTACAGACCTACATCAAAACACAAGAAAAAATGGTAGTAAATCATCTAACTCTACAACTTAAAGAATTAGAAAGTGAGCAACAAGAAAAGTCCACAGTGAGAAGAAAGGAGATAATACAGATCAGAGCAGAAATAAATGACATAGAGACAAAAAAATAGATCAATTAAACCAAGAGTTGGTTCTTTGAAAGGACAAACAAGAATGATAAACCTCTAGTGAGGCTCAACAAGAAGCATAGAGAGAGAGGACCTAGATAAACAAAATCAGAAATGAAGGAGGCTAAATAACAACACACCTCACAGAAATACAAAGGATTGTTAAAAGACTATGAACAAGTCTTTCCAACAAACTAGACAACCTAGTGGAAATGGAAATATTCCTAGAAAAATTCAACCTTCCAAAACGCAATCAGAAAGAATCTAAAAATCTCAATAGAATGATAACTATGGAGGAAATTGAAGCAGTCATCAAAAAGCTTCCAGCAAACAAAAGTCTGGGGCCAGATGGCTTCACAGGGGAGTTTTACCAAACAATCAAGGAAGAACTAAAATCTATCCTACTCAGACTATTGAAAAAAATTCAAGAGGAAGGAATACTTCCAAGCTCATTGTATGAAGCCAGCATTACCCTAATACCAAAAGCAGGTAAGGACAACTCAATGAAAGAGAACTACAGGCCAATATCCCTCATGAACATATATGCCAAAATCCTCAACAAAATTCTAGCAAGTCAGATCTAGCATTACATCAGAAAGATCAGACACCATGACAAAGTAGGATTTATCCCGGGGATGCAAGGATGGTACAATATCTGCAAATCAATAAACGTAATACATCACATAAACAAATTGAGAGATAAAAATCACATAGTCATATCAATTGATGCAGAAAAAGCATTTGACAAAATATAACACCCTTTCTTGATAAAAACCCTCAGCAAAATGGGATAGACGGAGCATACCTCAACATAATAAAAGCCTTAAATGACAAATCTACAGTTAACATCATACTCAATGGGCAAAAGCTAAAACAATTTCCCCTAAAACAGGAACAAGACAAGGATGCCCACTTTCACCACTCCTGTTTGACATAGCACTGGAAGTGCTAGCCATAGCAATTAGACAAGAAGAAGAAATAAAAGGTATCCAAGTTGGAAAAGAAGATGTAAAACTGTCATTATTCGCAGATGACATAATACTGTACAGAGAAAACCATAAAGACACCATCAAAAGATTATTAGACTTAATAAATGAATTTGTCAATATAACAGGATATAAAATTAACACCTAGAAATCTATGGCTTTTTTATACACTAATAGATAACTAATAGAAAGAGAAATTTTAAAAAAACAATCCCATTTACCATCACGCCAAAAAAAGTAACATACCTGGGAATAAACTTAACTAAGGAGGTAAAAGACGTGTACTCGTAAAACTACAGGACACTGAAAAAAGTGATAGAGGAAGACATAAACAGATGGAAGAACATACCGTATTCATGGATTGGTAGAATAAACATCATTAAAATGTCCATACTACCCAAAGCAATCTATACATTCAATGTACTTCCCATTAAAATACCAATGGCATATTTCACAGACCAAGAAAGAACTCTCCAAAAATTCATCTGGAATATAAAAAGACCCCGAACAGTGACAGAAATCCTGTGAAAGAAGACCAAAGTTGGAGGGATCACAATACCAGAAAACGAGTTGTATTACAAAGTCACTGTTCTCAAAACTGCCTGTTACTGGAACAAGAACAGACATATAGACCAATGGAATAGAATAGAAAACCCAGAATTGAACCCAAACCACTATGCTCAATTAATATTTGACAAAGGAAGCAAGAACATACAATGGAGTTAAGACAGTCTCTTCAATAAATGGTTCTGGGAAAATTGGACAGATACATGCAAAAAAAATGAAACTAGACCACCAACTTACACCATACACAAAAATAAATTAAAAATGGATAAAGGACTTAAACATAAGACAGGAAATCATAAAAATATTAGAGGTATCCACAGGCAGCAAAATCACAGACTTATGCTGAAGCAATATCTCCAAAGGTACAGCTCCCAGGACAATGTAAACTAAGGAGAAAATAAACAAATGGGACTACATCAAAATAAAAAGCTTTTGCACAACAAAATAAACCATCAACAAAACAACAAGGAAGTCCACTGTATGGGAGAACATATTTGCCAATGTTATCTCTGATAAGGGCTTAATCTCCAATATTTACAGGGAACTCATACAACTTAACAAGAGGAAGATAAACAACCCAATCAAAAAATGGGTAATGGACCTAAATAGATACTTTTCAAAGGAGGACATAAGGAAGGCCAAGAGACATATGAAAACATGCTCAAAGTCACTAAGCATCTGAGAACTGTAAATCAAAACGACAATGAGGTACCATCTTACACCTGTTAGAACGACTATCAGCAACAAATGAACAAATGACCAGTGCTGGCGAGGATGCTGAGAAAAAGGAACCCGTTTGCACTGCTGGTGGCAATGCAGACTGGTGCAGCCACTGTGGAGAACAGAATAGAGTTTCCTCACAAAACTAAAAATGGAACTTCCATTTGACCCAGCTATCCCACTTCTAGGAATATATCCTAAGAAGCTAGAAACACCAATCAGAAAGGATATATGCACCCCTATGTTCATAGCAGCACAATTCACCATAGCTAAGATTTGGAAACAGCCTAAGTGCCCATCAGCAGATGAATGGATTAAAAAACTGTGGTACATCTGCACAATGGAATACTATGCTGCACTAAACTAGAAGGAGTTATTACCATTTGCAACAGCATGGATGGAATGGGAGAGCATTATGCTAAGCGAAATAAGCCAGTCAGAGAAAGATAAATATCACACGATCTCACTTATTTGTGGAATATAATGAACAACATAAACTGATGAACAAAAACAGATCTAGAGACAGAGAAGCATCGATCAGACCATCAAACCTCAGAGGGAAGGTAGGGGAGGGTGCGGGTAAAGGGGAGAGATCAACCAAAGGACTTGTATGCATGCATATAAGCCTAACCAATGGACACAGACACCAGTGGGGTGAGGGCATGAGTGGGGGGTTGGGTGGCAATGGGAGGATAAGGACACATATGTAATACCTTAATTAATAAAGAGAGAGAAAAAAAGAAATACCAGGAAACTCTTCCAGATTAAAGGAGACTAAAAAGATATAACAATTAGTGCATTATGTTTTTTAGTATCATATTCTAAAGTAGATAAAGAAAATCAGCAGGACACTTGAAAATGTCAGTATGGTCTGTGATTAGTATATCATATCAATGTTAATTTCCTGATTTTGATAACTGTAATATGTTAATTCTGGGGAATCTGGGACAAGGGTATACAGGTTTTTTTGTACTACTTTGAAACTTTTGTCTAAGTATGAAATTACTTCAGAATCCTAATTTCATAGAAACAAAGACAAAAAGCATGACTGTCAGAAGGGTAGGAATGAAAGAATGAGTGAAAATGTGAAGAGGAAAATAATCAGTAATTTTGTGATAAGTTTGCACAGTGACAAAAATGTCGAATCCCTATATTATACACCTGAAACTAGTATAACTAATAAATGATTGAATTCCAACTATACTTGATAAAAATAAATAAAAGGAACCTGTTTCATTAAGTGTTCTTGTGTTAGGATCAGTGAATGAATACAAATTGCTAAATTTTATTGTTAGGCTTTCCAAAGATTTAAAATTCCAAGCCTCCTTTAGTACTTCATTATTCTGTATTTTACTTCTTTTTCCAAATTTTGTCTAATGTTTAAACTAACCCTTCACCTCTGCCTTCCTGCCATGTAAAGGCTTTCTTTTCCTTAAGGGAAAACTTAAAACTCCCATTTCCCAAGATTGGTTGGACCAAATATTGTCCTAAACTTAACATTTCAGGAAGCAAGGTCAAAAATCAACTTACCATGCATAGACGAAGTTTATTAGACATTGCTGTCCAGATCACATTGCCTCTTTTCACCTCAAATATGTTTTCCCATATTTTTTAGTTCACAAGGAATTAAAGCACAGTTTGAAGATAAAGCATGGTAGGGCTAGTGATCAAACAAGAGGCTTCTCAACGAAAGCCTCCTTTCAACAAAATATTAAAATAGAAGTTGAAAGAAGTTGAAGAAATGAATTACATTGCAAATGCTCTAATAAAAATGGAAAAGGCAAGAATTGATTCATTTGTTAATAGATATTGCTATTTGTAGATTTAAAACTCAGTAGTGGTTGAAATAATAATAGCTATTATTTACTGATCATGTTTTTGTTTCAGTCACTGTGATATGTGCTTTATATACATTTTTTTTCTGTTTGAGTCTCAGAATCCTATGAAGCAAATACTATTACTATTCCTATTTTGTAGAGAAGGTTATAAAAATTAAGAGATTTTGAATATTTTATGCAAGGTATATATCTAGTAAAGTCTTAATGTTATGAATTAAGTTCTATATGCATTTATAGTCCACAAATTTTGCACTATCCCACACAGACCAAGCTCTGTCCAAAACATCTAGGTAATGACCAAAAAACTAAATACTTCTTATATTTTATTTTTTTATAATATGTAACATTGGGATATTTGAATCATCTAATATTTATATACCATTAAAACACAGTATCTAAATATTTGATTTGTTTTCTAGTTTGTGTCAAGAGATTGGTCTTTTTCTAGAATCTAGACCCAAAGATGATTGCACATATTTTGGATAGTGCAGTGAATTAAACAAAATAATATAATCCCATTCTTCCATACTTATTCCATCAGATTAAAGTAGTGAGTTCTCCAGTGATTTCCCTTTCATTTGCATTTAAGTTAAGTTTTCAGGTTAGCTCATTTTGGGCTCTCTATCATCAAGCAATTAAAATGTATGTAAAAAAGAGATTGGGGCAGGCAGATTTGGTAAATCATTCCTACAAACACTGGCTTGCTCCTTTCTGACTGAAAAGAATGGCAAATTTTCTTAGTCCCTCCTAATATTTTTTTCTTTCTTTTTTGGAAATCAGTAAGAGAATAAAGGAGTAAAAAGTCAAAACAATTGTGTGGGTAAAAACAAATTTCTTTTGTGGAGTTCCTTTACTGTTTTTGTAGTTTGGCATCTCTCATCATCTCAAAATATCATCTCACCCAAACTGTGGAAAGACACCATTTGATTTCCCCCTGGAGACTATGAGAATGAAAATGGTAACTTTGTAGTTTTAGTTCCACTTCAGACAGTATTACCCTGTATAACATAGTTGAATGAAACATGTAATTCCTAAATATATAATTATATAAGTTTTATCATTTTAACTTGGTTTCCAAAGGGAAAAAAATCTAGACTAAGTCTCCAACATGCTTTCCTCTTTTATTGCCAATTGTAGCCAACTAAACATCACATTACTTGCATATTAACAATGCAAATTAGTTTTTGTTGTTATCTCACATAAGGCTATAATTAGAAGCAAATATTTAATACACAGATCAGAAATTCAAATCTTATACCCCAGAAATTGTGTTCACTAGCTACATGACGTTAAGGTAAGAAAGATTGCATGTACTGCTATTTTTGTTTATTTAACATTTCTTGGTTTTTCTTCACTATCAATGGATTACTTTGTAAACATTCATTAAAGAGTAATATAGTCCTATACTCTTTCTTTTCTAATCTTTAGATCTGCCAATAGCATAAAATGTTCTACATTTAACATTATTTAACATGAGTGAATATTTAGTAAGTACAACATCTGAACTTTTAATTTTATATAATTTTAACACTCTGAAATCTTCACAATGCATTCAGGAATTTATTTATTAACATTTGTTTGGATACTTCAGTTTAAAATATTTGTGAATCCACTGAACACGCAAATGGTACTTTGAGCATTAACAGCATTCTGCAAATATGGTATTTTCATTTTATCAATTGGATAAAAACTATCTACAGGATGAGGGTAATCTTTTTTTTTTTTGAGATGGTCATTAAGGCAGACTCATTCTTTGTGGATTGAATTTCCCAGATTTTTTTCCCAACTCTACTTTTCACTAGGAATAGTATAGGAACATAGAAAGTAACTCAATTAATCCATCACTATGAAATATAGTCTCTATTAATTAGAATGATAGAAACAAAGTTTGTTAACCAAACACAATCAATTTTTAAAATTCTCATTATGGCAGTTTCGAACTAAATGCATAAAAAAGGTATTCTGTTTTACAGTGTTTGCAAACTGGTGATAAAAAAAATAATAAAAGCTAAGTTGAAGAATATGTCCTTTATATGGACCAATATTTAAATAATCCACAGATCAACATTATAGCGATACAGTTTACTTAAATTTGTATTAAAGTTGTTAAAATTTGAGTTTTAATAAAGGATATTAAGAACACACTTGGGACTTGTTTTAGTCTTCTGGGTTGCTTTTAAGTATATTAGCTTAATCTAATAATTTCTACTAATGTCACACATTTGCAAATTTTAAAATAAAAGCAAGTCCCTACATGAAAAATAACAATAGAAGAAAACTAGAGGAACATAATGATTTATTTTTTTAATTTAAGCAACACCAATTATAAGTGATTATATTTGGATTGTGTTTCTTTAGAAAATAATATGAAAGGTGCCCTGTAATCAAGGAAAATGGGGTTACTTTTGGCCAAATTCTAGGATTTGAAATAGTTTTATCCAGGGGCCACTTATTTACATTTGAATGGTGGCCATGCTCTTTCACCTCTCAACTTCCACTCAGCAGGATATAGTTTTGAACATTTAGAAATCATTTATTGACCAAGTAGGATTTATTCCAGGGATTCAGGGCTGGTACAATATCCCCAAATCAATAAACATGATACATCACATAAACAAAATGAAAGACGAAAATCACATAATCATATCAATTGATGCAGAAAAGGCATTTGACAAAATCCAACACCCTTTTCTGATAAAAACTCTCGGCAAGGTGGGAATAGATGGATAATATCTCAACAATATAAAAACCTTATATGACAAACCCACAGCCAACATCATACTCAATGGGCAAAAACTAAAATAATTTCCTCTAAGAACAAGAACAAGACAGATGCCCACTTTCACCACTCCTATTCGACATAGTACTGGAAGTGCTAGCCATGGTGATCAGACAAGGAGAAAAAATTAAAGGCATCCAAATTGGAAAAGAAGAAGTGAAATTGTCATTATTCTCAGATGACATGATACTGTAGACAGAAAACACTAGACTCCATCAAAAATCTACTAGACTTAATAAATGAATTTGGTAATGTAGCAGGATACAAAATTAACACCCAGCAATCTATGGCTTTTTTATATACCAATAATGAACTCACAGAAAGAGAAACTAAAAATTGAGTCCCATTTGCAACAAAATATACCATTGCAACCAAAAAATTAAGATACCTAGGAATAAATTTAACCAAGAAGGTAAAAGACCTGTACTTAGAAAATTACAGGACACTGAAAAAGAGATAGAGGAAGACATAAACAAATGGAAGAATATGCCCTGTTCAAGGATTGGTAGAACCAACATAATTAAAATGTCCATACTGAGAAGGCTAAAAAGGGCTAATTCCAATGTAACCCTGATATTCGGGGCTAGTGATCTGAATCCAAGCCAGCAAGCTCAGTGTACATTCCTGATAACCTATAATTAAGTCCCTCTCTCCTTCCCAGATACAGGTCTTGCAGAATCTGTTACTGTGAACAGTGCACTGCCCCAGAGGGAGGGTTATTAACACTAGCACCAGGCCAGACCATCACATATGGCCTGGAGATCCCCAACACCTGGGGGCCTTCTTGCAAGGCCCACAAAAAGGACTGGAAGCATAATCCATATTTGTGGGACAAAGATCACAGGGAGGGAGATATAAAGGAAAGCCCCTTGCATGTTCCTTCACTCAGATTTGGAAGGCTGTTCCCTGAGTCCACTGGCATATTAAACAGTGTCCCTCCTTTTTTTCTCAGAAGTGTCCTTGGTTTTCTTTGGTCTTCTGCAGCAATACTACCCAAAGCAAACTATACTGTAGATTAAATGCAATCCCAATTAAAATATCAAAGGCATATTTCAAAGACCTAGAACAAATTCTCCAAAACTTCATCTGGAATAAATAAAAGACCCCAAATAGCTGCAGCAATCTTGAAAAAGAAGAACAATGTTGGAGGGATCACAATACCAGATATCAAGCTATATTACAAAGCCACTGTTCTCAAAACTGCCTGGTACTGGCACAAGAACAGAAACATAGAACAGTGGAACAGAACAGAGAACCCAGAAATCGACCCAAACCACTATGTACAATTATTATTTGACAAAAAAGGCAAGAGCATACAATGGAGTCAACACAGTCTCTTCAATAAATGGTGTTGGGAAAATTGGACAGATACATGCGAAAAATGAAAGTAGACCACTAACTTACACCATGCACAAAAATAAACTCAAAATGGATAAAGCACTTAAACATAAGATGGGAAACCATAAAAAAGTTTAGAAGAAGACATAGGCAGCAAAATATCAGACATATATCTTAGCAACATATTTACCATACAGATCCTAAGGCAATGGAAACTAAGGAGAAAATAAACAAATGGTACTACATCAAAATAAAAAGCTTCCGCACGGCAAAAGAAATCAACAAAACAACAAGAAAGCCCACTGCATGGGAGAACATATTTGCCAATGTTATCTCCCATAAGGGTTTAATATCCAAAATTTACAGAGAACTCATACTCATACAACTTAACAAAAGGAAGATAAAAAATCCAATTCAAAAATGGACAAAATGAGAAGGAAACTGGTCTTGCAGAACTTGTTATCTAAATTGTTCATGGAACTGTGAACAATGCACTGCCCTGAGCGGGGAGAAGGGGGAGGTTGTTATGCTGGTGCCAGGACGGACTATCGGATGTGGCCTGACACCTCGGGGCCTTCCTGCAGGGCCATGAAGGGGGCAGGGGGCATATCTGCCAGACAAAGACCCCAGCAGGATATATATAGACAGGCTTTCTGCATTTTTCTTCCCTCTGATTTGGAAATTATTCCCGGAGTCCACTAGTGTTAATAAACAGGGTCCCTCCCTTTCTCTAGGAAGGGTGTTCGGTATTTCTTTGGTCTTCTGTAACAAAAGGACCTAAATAGACACTTTTCAAAAGAGGACATACAGAAGGCCAAGAGACATGAAAACATGTTCAAAGTCACTAATGATCTGAGAGATGCAAATCAAAACAACAATGAGGTACCACCTCACACCTGTCAGAATGGCTATTATCAACAAATCAATAAATGACAAGTACTGGCAAGAATGCAGAAAAAAAGGAACTCTCATGCACTGCTGGTGGGAATGCAGACTGGTACAGCCACTTTGGAAGACAGTATGGAGTTTCCTCAAAAATTTAAAAATGGAACTCCAATTTGACCCAGTGACCCCACTTCTAGGACTATATCCCAAGAAATCAGAAACACCAATTAGACAGGATATATGCACCCTTATGTTTATAGCAGCACAATTTACAATAGCTAAGATTTGGAAACAACCTAAGTGCCCATCAGCAGATGACTGGATTAAAAAACTGTGGTACATCTACACAATGGAATACTATGCTGCTATAAAAAAGAAGGAACTTTTACCATTTGCAACAGCATGGAAGGAACTGGAGAGCATTATGCTAAGCAAAATAAGCCAGTCAGAGAAAGATAAATATCACATGATCTCACTCATATGTGGGATATAATGAACAACATAAACTGATGAACAAAAATATTACCAGAGACACTGAAGCACTGAACAGACTGTCAAACCTATGAGGGAAGGCGGGGGGTGTCGGGTAAGAGATCAACCAAAGGACTTGTATGCATGCATATGAGAATATCCAATGGACACAGACAGTAGAGGGATCAGGTCATGTGCTGGGGCCTAGGGGTAGCTGGGGAGAGGTCAATTTGGGGGGGGTGGGGGGAGGAAGGAGTCTCATGTAATACTTTAAACCAGTGGTTGGCAAACTGCGGCTCATGAGCCACATGCGGCTCGCAAGCTGCGGTTTGCCGCTCTGTTGACTAATGATTTTGCCGACCACTGCTTTAAACAATAAAGAGTTTAAATTCAAAAAAGGAAATCATTTATTTATTTAATAAATATGTTGTATAACTGCTATATATTTACCAGGTCCTGATATAGGAAAAGTATTATCTTGTTTAATACTGAGCAAGATAAACAGGTTTTCTTCCACCAAGGCTGCTTACAATTAAGAGTGAAAACAGTCCATTTAACATAAAATCACACGAACATTTCATCTAGCTATGTTTTGAGAAGCATTCTAGAAGTGAGTGTTGTATCAAGTCCATAGGGACCAAAGAATGCTTATTTATTTATTTATTTATTTATTTATTTATTTATTTACTGTCTAAAGTTTTACATATGTCTCCTTTTTAAGAATGCTCTTTAGAGCAAAAATATAAACTGAGTTGAGTTGACAGATGATTTAAGTGAGTCATATATGCATTAGGAATAAGGCATTTCAATATAAAATTTTCAGATTGGTACAGGTCAGACTGACTTTACTGAGCTTAAGTTTCATTATCTGTAAAACTGACATACATATGAATATATATTTTCTGTAAAATATACATTGCATGTAAAATTAACATATATGTATCCTATATAATAAAGAGGTAATATGCAAATTGGCCACTCCAACACACATGATGGCCACCCCCATGTTGTCAAAGATGTCCACACCCATGTGGACACAAGATGGCTGCCACTAGATGGCTGACAGGGGAGGGCAGTTGTGGGCAATCAGGCAAGCAAGGGAGGGCAGTTGGGAGGGACCAGGCCTGCAGGGGAGGGCAGTTGGGGGAGACCCAGGCCTGCAGGGGAAGACAGTTGAGGGGGACAAGGCCTGCAGGGGAGGGCAGTTGGGGGCGACTAGGCTGGCAGGGGAGGGCAGTTAAGAGGGACAAGGACGGCAGGGGAGGGCAGTTAGGGGTGATCAGGCCTGTAGGGGAGGGCAGTAGGGGTGACCGGGCCAGAAGGCGAGAACAGTTAGGGGTGACCAGGCCAGCAGTGGAGGGCAGCTAGGAGCAATTGGGCCGGCAGGAGAGCAGTTAGGCATCTATCAGGCTGGCAGGAGAGTGGTTAGGGGGTGATCATGCTGGCAGGCAGAAACTGTTATGGGCAATCAGTCAGGCAGGCAGGCGAGTGGTTGGGAGCCAGCAGTCCTGGATTGTGAGAGGGATGTCCGACTGCCCGTGGGATGGGGCCTAAATGGGCAGTTGGACATCCCTCGAGGGTTCCCAGATTGTAGAGGGTGCAGGCTGGGCTGAGGGACACCCCACCCCCATGCAAAAATTTCGTGCACTGGGCCTCTAGCATGCATATATATATATATATATATATATATATATATATATATATATATACATATATATATATATATATATATATATGAATATATATTTCCCCTCTGTATCCTTGTGAAGAAAAAATAGATGAAAAATATGAAAATGGCACAAAAGCTGTAAATGATTAAATGATATGAGATATTATGTTTGTTCCCTCAAAGTCTTTCTTTTCTCTTTCCTTGAGATTTGCCATTCCAGGTCCCATTTCTTTAGGATTTTTCTATTGCTGAATGACACTTGATAATTTGAAAATGATTTTATACTAGTGGATTAATTGGTTATAGTGGGTTAATTTCTCTTTTGTGATATTTAAGCAAGAGTCTGTCAAAGCACTCCCTTAGTAAGTAATTTTTTTTAATTTTTTTTAAATAAATCTTTATTCAGATTATTACAATTATTTCTCCTTTTTCCCCCCATAGCTCCCCTCCACCCCTTTCCCACCCCACCTTCTGCCCTTACCTCCCCTCCACTGTCCTCATCCATAGGTGTATGATTTTTGTCCATTCTCTTTATGAACCCCCCATACTCCTTTCCCCCTGAGAATTATCAGTCCACTCCCTTTCTATGCCCCTGATTCTATTATATTCACCAAATTATTCTGTTCCTCAGGTTTTTAATTCACTTGATTTTTAGGTTCGCTTGTTGATAGATATGTATTTGTTGTTCATAATTTTTCTCTTTAATTTTTCTTCTTCCTCTTCTTTAAGAATACCTTTCAGCATTTCATATAATACTGGTTTGGTGGTGATGAACTCCTTCAGCTTTTTTTTATCTGTGAAGCTCTTTATCTGCCCTTCAATTCTGAATGATAGCTTTGCTGGGTAGAGTAATCTTGGTTGTAGGTTCTTGCTATTCATCACATTGAAAATTTCTTGCCACTCCCGTCTGGCCTGCATAGTTTCTGTTGAGAAGTCAGCTGACAGTCGTATGGGTGCTCCCTTGTAGGTAATTAACTGTTTTTCTCTTGCTGCTTTTAATATTCTCTCTTTGTCTTTTACTCTTGGCATTTTAATTATGATGTGTCTTGGTGTGGTCCTCTTTGGATTCCTTTTGTTTGGGGTTCTGTGGGCTTCCTGGACTTGTAAGTCTATTTCTTTCACCAGGTGGGGGAAGTTTTCGGTCATTATTTCTTCAAATAGGTTTTCAGTATCTTGCTCTCTCTCTTCTTCTGGCACCCCCATAATTCTGATGTTGGTACGCTTGAAGTTGTCCCAGAGTCTTCTTACATTATCTTCAACTTTTTGGATTTTTTTTTTTTTGCTTTTTGCTTTTTCGGTTGAGTGTTTTTTGCTTCTTTGTATTTCAATTCTTTGACTTGATTCTTGTGTTCCTCTATTCTGTTTCTGGGTCTCTGTATAATATTTTTTATTTCAGTCAGTGTATGTTTAATTTCTAGTTGGTCCTTTTTCATATCTTCGAGGGTCTCGTTATATTTATCGGCCTTTTCTAGGATATTCTTAAAAAGTCTTATAACCGTGGTTTTGAATTCTATATCCAGTCGTTTGTTTTCCTCCATTTCTTTCGTTTGTGATCTGATTCTTTGACGCTGCATTTTCACTGCTTCCCTGAGTTGGTAAGGTAGATATTTGTGCTAGGTTTCCAATATGGCCCAGTGGGTCTGCTTCCCCAGTTAACCTGAGGTGGACACTCTTGGTGCACCCCTTTGTGGACTGTGTGTACAGCCTTGTTGTAATTAAGTCTTTATTGTTGTTGGTATCACTGGGAAGAATTGACCTCCGGGTCAGTTGGTTGTAAGGATCAGCTGTGTCTATGCTGGGAGAAGCCTGGTGCTGGAGACAGCCCTATAGGATTAGACTTGCCAAATTGCAATAGCCTCTGTGCTCAGCTTGGATGGGGTGGAACCTCAGTCTTGGCTTCCTGTCAGCCCCGCCCCTGTGCGCACGTGCGCTTTCAGTCCTCCGCCTTCCCCAGCTTGAGTCTCCGCCTGAGAGTCCAGACTCCCCCCACAAGAGCGTGGGTCCCCAGGGGCTCGCCTGGAACCGGGGCTCACTGCAGTCAGAACTGGGGCACAGTGCCGTCAGGAGCCTCTGACTCCCCTCCACTAGGGAAAGCCTGTGGCAACCCCCGCAGCCTTTGTGCGCACCGGCGCTCGTGCGCGTGTGCACTTTCAGTCCTCTGCCTTCCCCGGCTCCCGAGTCTCCTCCCGAGAGTCCAGACTCCCCCCACAAGAGCGTGGGTCCCCAGGGGTTCGTCCAGAACTGGGGTTCAGTGCAGTCAGAACTAGGGTTCAGTGTGGTCGGAGGCTTCCTTCCCCCTTCCACCAGAGGAAGTCAGCCAGGCTCTCAGCCGCCCTTCCTCTCTGCGCGCACAAAGCCCCTTTGCCATACCTCCAATTCTCTGTGAGCTTTTCTCCTTCCTTCTAGTTGTAGAATTTTCACTCAGCCTGCTTTCCTGTGGTTCTGGATGGTGTCCGTTCTGTCTTTTAGTTGTAGTTTTGAAATTGTTGTGCGAGGCAGCAGTTTAGGTGTTTACCTATGCCGCCATCTTGGTTTCTCCAACCCTTAGTCAGTAATTTTAATGGCATGAATAGCAGGCATTGTGGCAGGCAAATGAGAAAAAAATATTTAGTGGCAATATGGGCCATTAAAAGTTCCTGGACCCACACTAGGTAGGTGCCCCCCTAGTCTGCCCACAATAGAGCCAGTGCTGGGCAAATTAAAAGATATTTGGTTCAATCATAATATCATTTGATGTTCATAGTGACAACTTGAAGAAGACAGAGCCAGAGTTATAGATAGTAAGTGACAGCATACAAAACTGAAACCCAGCTCTTTGGACTTCAGGAAGAATTATCTCTGGTCTAACTAGTTTTCAAAAATTTTTAGTTCTTTTTTTAAAGAGAGTCTTTAGCAAAAAATGAAGATAAAAAATAAAAACAGGTACAAGCAGAGATATTTCTTTGAAGAAGAGTTTGGGGGAGTAGAGCCCTAGCCTCTCATCATTCTCTTCATATCTGCATTCACAACCCTACAAGCCCTCCTAAGAACCTTGTAACACACTTTGACAACCATTGAACAACACCATGCAGCTGTACAACTCACTGAGTATTTCTAATGTGTCAGCCCATATCAACAGACCTCTCTTTTTGAAGACTAAATTCCATGAAGTAGGTGAAAATACCATTTTTCCAAGCTACCAGGAGAACCTCTAGGGGCTTACTAGTATATAGACACTAGGGGCCCAGTGCACGAATTTGTGCACCTTGAAAGGAACTGTTGGCCACGAGGCTGCAGTGGGCACAGGAGTCTTGGCCCATCCTCCATGCCGCAGCCCAGCCCCTCTCACCCTGGCTCCCAGTCCTCTGTCTGCCAGCAGCCTCACTCCTGCCGCAACAAGGAGCAATTGGGGCCAGCGCCAGCAGCAGGTGCGAGCAGCAGCTGTTGCCCGGATTGCCCCTCAGGAACAGGGGTAGGTGGAGAAGCACTCAGGGGTGATCGGGCCGGCAGTGGGTGCGAGCAGCGGATCCAGCACTAGCAGCGGGTGTGAGTGGGGCCATTGCTGGCAGTGGTGCAAGTGGTGTCTTCCAGCCCTGATCACCCCTCAGGAGCAGAGGGAAGTGGAGAAGCCCTGAGGGGTGATCAGGGCCAGCACCGGCAGCAGGTGTGAGTCCCAGGCGGGACTGTGGCATGTGGTAGCAAAGAATTTTTAATAACCACCAGAGGCTTGCCCTATGACAGCGACCGGCACTCCACCTTGGTCTGGTGTCCCCACTCACATGCTCCACCATCCCGCCATGGCTGACGCCCGCCATGTTCCACACATGCCCCCTGGTGGTCAGTATACTTCATAGAGACCAGTTGTTCTGTTGTTCGGTTGTTCCACCATTTGGCCTATTTGCATATTATGGTTTTATATATTATATAGATTGTTGCTTGTTTCTTCACCCTTAAAGTAACACATTGAATTATTCAACAAATATTTATTAAGAACCTACTATGCACCATTCACTCTTCTAGGCACTGAAAATACACCACTGGGGGAAAATACTCAAAAATCTCTGTCTGCCAAAACCGGTTTGGCTCAGTGGATAGAGCGTCGGCCTGCGGACTGAAGGGTCCCGGGTTCGATTCCAGTCAAGGGCATGTACCTTGGTTGCGGGCACATCCCCAGTGGGAGGTGTGTAGGAGGCAGCTGATCGATGTTTCCCTCTCATCGATGTTTCTAACTCTCTATCCCTCTCCCTTCCTCTCTGTGAAATATAAATAAAATATATTTTAAAAAAATCTCTGTCCTCATAAGACTTACATTATAAATACACCTTTTTGTTTAAAGGCAAGGACTCTGGGGCCATATTATTTGAATTTTAATTCCAACTCCACCAATTACTGGTAATATTTGTATTACTTTGTTCAAGTTTATCTTTTTTTTTTTAATAAATCTTTATTCAGATTATTACAATTATTTCTCCTTTTTCCCCCCATAGCTCCCCTCCACCCATTTCCCACCCCACCTTCTGCCCTTACCTCCCCTCCACTGTCCTCATCCATAGGTGTATGATTTTTGTCCATTCTCTTCATGAACCCCCCATACCCCTTTCCCCCTGAGAATTATCAGTCCACTCCCTTTCTATGCCCCTGATTCTATTATATTCACCAGATTATTCTGTTCCTCAGGTTTTTAATTCACTTGATTTTTAGGTTTGCTTGTTGATAGATATGTATTTGTTGTTCATAATTTTTCTCTTTACTTTTTTCTTCTTCCTCTTCTTTAAGAATACCTTTCAGCATTTCATATAATACTGGTTTGGTGGTGATGAACTCCTTCAGCTTTTTCTTATCTGTGAAGCTCTTTATCTGCCCTTCAATTCTGAATGATAGCTTTGCTGGGTAGAGTAATCTTGGTTGTAGGTTCTTGCTATTCATCACTTCGAAAATTTCTTGCCACTCCCGTCTGGCCTGCATAGTTTCTGTTGAGAAGTCAGCTGACAGTCGTATGGGTGCTCCCTTGTAGGTAATTAACTGTTTTTCTCTTGCTGCTTTTAATATTCTCTCTTTGTCTTTTACTCTTGGCATTTTAATTATGATGTGTCTTGGTGTGGTCCTCTTTGGATTCCTTTTGTTTGGGGTTCTGTGGGCTTCCTGGACTTGCAAGTCTATTTCTTTCACCAGGTGGGGGAAGTTTTCGGTCATTATTTCTTCAAATAGGTTTTCAGTATCTTGCTCTCTCTCTTCTTCTGGCACCCCCATAATTCTGATGTTGGTACGCTTGAAGTTGTCCCAGAGTCTTCTTACATTATCTTCAACTTTTTGGATTTTTTTTTTTTGCTTTTTGCTTTTTCGGTTGAGTGTTTTTTGCTTCTTTGTATTTCAATTCTTTGACTTGATTCTTGTGTTCCTCTATTCTGTTTTTGGGACTCTGTATAATATTTTTTTATTTCAGTCAGTGTATGTTTAATTTCTAGTTGGTCCTTTTTCATATCTTCGAGGGTCTCGTTATATTTATCGGCCTTTTCTAGGATATTCTTAAAAAGTCTTATAACCGTGGTTTTGAATTCTATATCCAGTCGTTTGTTTTCCTCCATTTCTTTCGTTTGTGATCTGATTCTTTGACGCCGCATTTTCACTGCTTCCCTGAGTTGGTAAGGTAGATATTTGTGCTAGGTTTCCAATATGGCCCAGTGGGTCTGCTTCCCCAGTTAACCTGAGGTGGACACTCTTGGTGCACCCCTTTGTGGACTGTGTGTACAGCCTTGTTGTAATTAAGTCTTTATTGTTGTTGGTATCACTGGGAAGAATTGACCTCCGGGCCAGTTGGCTGTAAGGATCAGCTGTGTCTATGCTGGGAGAAGTTCGGTGCTGGAGACAGCCTTATAGGATTAGACTTGCCAAATTGCAATAGCCTCTGTGCTCAGCTTGGATGGGGTGGAGTCTCAGTCTTGGCTTCCTGTCAGCCTTGCCCTTGCGTGCATGTGCGCTTTCAGACCTCCGCCTTCCCCAGCTCGAGTCTCCGCCTGAGAGTCCAGACTCCCCCCACAAGAGCGTGGATCCCCAGGGGCTCGCCTGGAACTGGGGTTCACTGCAGTCAGAACTGGGGCTCAGTGCCGTCAGGAGCCTCTGACTCCCTTCCACTAGGGAAAGCCTGTGGCAACCTCCGCAGCCTTTGTGCGCACTGGCACGCGCGCGCGCTTTCAGTCCTCCGCCTTCCCCGGCTCCCGAGTCTCCTCCCGAGAGTCCAGACTCCCCCCACAAGAGCGTGGGTCCCCAGGGGCTCGCCTGGAACTGGGGTTCACTGCAGTCAGAACTGGGGCTCAGTGCAGTCAGGATCCTCTTACTCCCTTTCACTAGGGAAAGCCTGTGGCAACCTCCGCAGCCTTTGTGTGCACTGGCCTGCGCGCGCCTTCAGACTTCTGCCTTTCCCAGCTCGAGTTTCCGCCCGAGAGTCCAGACTCCCCCCGTAAGAGAGTGGGTCCCCAGGGGTTTGCCCGGAACTGGGGTTCAGTGCAGTCAGAACTGGGGTTCAGTGCGGTCGGAGGCTTCCTCCCCCTTCCGCCAGAGAAAGTCAGCCAGGCTCTCAGCCGCCCTTCCTCTCTGCGCGCACAAAGCCCCTTTGCCGTACCTCCAATTCTCTGTGAGCTTTTCTCTTTCCTTCTAGTTGTAGAATTTTCACTCAGCCAGCTTTCCTGTGGTTCTGGATGGTGTCCGTTCTGTCTTTTAGTTGTAGTTTTGTAATTGTTGTGCGAGGCAGCAGTTTAGGTGTTTACCTATGCCGCCATCTTGGTTTCTCTCCCCAAGTTTATCTTTTATTGGTCATATTCCTCATTTGCAAAATAGATATTGAATAGTGTCTATATCCCACAATGATTATGATATTTAAAGAGTTAATGTTTGTAAAACGTAATACATAATAAACAATATATATTTTTGTTAAATTAAAAACATTTGGGAGGGCGTAAAATGGCAGCTGAATAGGCAGACGTGTCCTGTGCCTTGTCCTGGACCAGATAGAAGAAGCAACGGAATTGGAGAACATCCACCTGGAATTGGCAAATTAGACAGCTGGTGAGACAATTCACAGCTGGGAAATGCAGAGGATGCCTGGAGAACAGTAGGATCTGAGATCTGGGCTGGAGAGTGACACCTGACCACTGAGCAGAGAGGGTCAGGAGAAAGCTGCACTACACCAAGTCCTTGGGGTCAGGCGTAACATCTGACTGTGAAAAGGAAGTCCACAGGGCTGCTCTTGGCTGGGGAATCTAGATCTAAGTCCACAGCCAAGAGAGGCTGTGCCCAGAAAGGTGGCCTAAAAATCTGCCTGAGCAGCATGGTGCCAGGGGGTAGGGGGGAGGGAGACAAACTCACAGTTGTGTGGTTGTTTGGCCTTTATTTGTCTTTGCATTTATTCTTTTTTATTTTTTATTATTGTTTAAAGTATTACAAATAGTAGTACACATGTCTCCTTTTTTTTCCCCATTGACCTTCCCCGGCCTCCCCTACCACATGGCACATGCCCTCACACCTCCCCCGCCCCAAGTATCTTGGGTCCACTGGTTATGCTTATGCGCATGCATACAAGTCCTTCCGTTTATCTCTTACCTCCCCCACAACCCTCCCCAACCTTCCCACTGTAATTTAATAGTCAGTTCAATGCTTCTCTGCCTCTGTATCTATCTTTTTGTTCATCAGGATATAATGTTCTTTATTATCCATAAATGAGTGAGATTATGCGGTTTTTTTCTTTCACTGCCTGGCTTATTTCACTTAGCATAATTCTCTCCAGTTCCATCCATGCTGCTGCAAATGGTAAGAATTACTTCTTTTTTATAGCAGCATAGTATTCCATTGTGTAGATGTGCCACCATTTTATTTTATTTTATTTTATTTTATTTTATTTTATTGTATTGTATTTTATTGTATTTTATTGTATTTTATTGCTTAAAGTATTACAAAGAGTAGTACATATGTCTCCTTTTTTTCCCCATTGACCTTCCCCCAGTCTCCCCTACCCCCCAATATCTTGCATCCATTGGTTATGCTTACATGTATGCATACAAGTCCTTTGGTTGTTCTCTTACCTCCCACTCCAACCCTCCCCAGCCTTCCCGCTGTAGTTTGACAGTCTGTTTGAAGCACCTCTGCTTCTGTATCTAATTTTTATCATCAGTTTATAATGTTCTTTATTATCCATAAATGAGTGAGATCATGTGGTATTTTTCTTTCACTGACTGGCTTATTTCACTTAGCATAATGCTCTCCAGTTCCATCCATGATGTTACAAATAGTAAGAATTCCTTCTTTTTTACAGCAGCGCAGTATTCGATTGTGTAGATGTACTAGAGTGTTCTAATCCATTCATCTGCTGATGTACATTTAGGTTGTTTCCAAATCTTAGCTATGGTAAATTGTGCTGCTATGAACATAGGGGTGCTTATATCCTTTCTAATTGGTGTTTCTGGTTTCATGTGATATAGTCCTAGAAGTTGGAATACTGGGTCAAATGGGAGTTCCATTTTTAACATATTGAGGAAACGCCATACTGTTTTCCACAATGGCTGCACCAGTCTGCATTCCCACCAGCAGTGGAGGGTTTCTTTTGCTTTGCATCCTCGCCAGCACTTGTCATTTGGTTATTTGTTGATGATAGCCATTCTGACAGGTGTGAGGTGGTACCTAATTGTTGTTTTGATTTGCATATCTCAGATGATTAGTGACTTAGAGCATGTTTTCATATGTCTCTTGGCTTTCTGAATGTCCTCTTTTGAAAAGTGTCTATTTAGGTCCTTTGTCCAGTTTTTTGGTTGGATTGTATATCTTCCTTTTGTTAAGTTGTATGAGTTCTTTGTAAATATTGGATATTAAACGCTTATCGGAGATAACATTGGCAAATATGTTCTCTCGTGTAGTGGGCTTTCTTGTTGTTTGTTGATTGTTTCTTTTGCTGTGCAGAAGCTTTTTATTTTGATGTAGTCCCATTTTTTTATTTTCTCCTTAGTACCTCTTGCCCTAGAATCTGTAAAGATATTGCTACGATATAAGTCTGCAATTTTGTTGCCTATGGAATCTTGTAGGATTTGTATGGTTTCCCATCTTACATTCAAGTCCTTTAGCCATTTTGAGTTTGTTTTTGTGTATGGTGTAAGTTGGTGATCTAGTTTCATTTTTTTTGCATGTATCTGACCAAATTATCCAGCACCATTTATTAAAGAGACTGTTTTGACTCCATTGTATGCTCTTGCCTCCTTTGTCAAATATTAATTGAGTATAATGGTTTGGGTCAATTTCTGGGTTCTCTATTCTGTTCCATTGGTCTATATGTCTGTTCCTGTGCCAGTACCAAGCAGTTTTGAGAACCATGGCTTTGTAATATAGCTTGATGTCTGGTATTGTGATCCCTCCAACTTTGTTCTTCTTTCTCAGGATAACTGTGGCTATTTGGGGTCTTTTTTTATTCCAGATGAATTTTTGGAAAGTTTGTTCTAGGTCTTTGAAATATGCCTTTGGTATTTTAATAGGTATTACATTGAATCTATATATTGCTTTAGGTTGTATGGACATTTTAATGATGTTGATTCTACCAATCCATGAACATGGTATGTTCTTCCATTTGTTTATGTCTTCCTCTATCTCTTTTTTCAATGTCCTGTAGTTTTCTGAGTACATGTCTTTTACATCCTTAGTTAAGGTTATTCCTAGATATCTTAATTTTTTAGTGCAATGGTAATTTGGATTGTTTTTTTTTTCATTTCTCCTTCTGTGAGTACACTATTGGTGTATTCAAAAGACATAGATTTCTGGGTGTTAATTTTGTATCCTGCTACATTGCCAAATTTATTTATTAGGTCTAGTAGTTTTTTGATGGAGTCTTTGGGGGTTTTCTATATATACTATCATGTCATCTGCAAATAAGGAGAGTTTTACTCCTGTTCCATTTTGGATGCCTTTTATTTCTTCTTCTTGTCTTATCGCTATGGCTAGTACTTGTAGTACTATGTAGAACAGGAGTGGTGAAAGTTGGCATCCTTGTTTTCTTCCTATTCTTAGGGTAAACGAGTTTAGTTTTTGCCCATTGAGTATGATGTTGGCTGTAGGTTTGTCATATAGGGCTTTTATTATGTTGAGGTATGATCCCTTTATTCCCACTTTGCCGAGAGTTTTTATCAAGAACTGTGTTGGATTTTGTCAAATTTTTTTTTCTGCATCAATTGATGTGATTATGTGATTTTTGTCTCTCAGTTTCTTTATGTGATGTGTCACTTTTATTGATTTGCAGATATTATACCATCCTTGCATCACCAGAATAAATCCCAGTTGGTCATGGTGTATGATCTTTCTAATGTATTGCTGAATCTGATTTGCTAGAATTTTGTTGAGGATTTTAGCATCTATGTTCATCAAGGATATTGGCCTGTAGTTCTCTTTTTTTGTGGTATCTTTATCTGGTTTGGGGTTTAGGGTAATGCTGGCTTGATAGAAAGAGGTTTGAACTGTGTTTTCCTCTTGAATTTTTTGGAATAGTCTGAGGAGGATAGGTTTTAGTTCTTCTTGGAATGCCTGATAGAACTCCCTTGTAAAGCCATCCGGACCAGGGTTTTTGTTTGCTGGAAGATTTTTGATTGATGTTTCAATTTCTTTGGTTGTTATCGGCCTATTCAGTTTTTTTTAATTCTTCTTGGTTGAGTTTTAGGAGCTTGTATTTTTCTAAGAATATGTCCATTTCATCTAGGTTATCCTTTTTGTTGGAATAGAGTTGTTCATAGTATTTTTTCATAATCATTTGTATTTCTGAGGGATTTGTTGTTACTTCACCTCTTTCATTTCTTATGTTGTTTATTTAAGTCCTCTCTCTTTGCTTCTTGGTGAGCCTGGCTAGAGGTTCATCAATCTTGTTTATCCTTTCAAAGAACCAGCTCTTGGTTTTGTTTGTCTTTTGTATTGTTTTCTTGTTGGTTTATTTTTGTTTTTGGTCTCTATGTCATTTATCTCGACTCTGATCTTTATTATTTCCTTCCTTTTGCTTACACTAGGCTTGTCCTGGTGCTCTCTTTCTAACTCTTTGAGTGGTATGGTTAGAAAATTTATTACCATTGTTTCTTGTTTTTTTTGAGGTAGGCCTGTAGATCTATGAACTTCCCTCTCAGGAACACTTTCACTGTGTCCCATAGTTTTTGGATTGTTGTGTTTTCATTGCCGTTTGTTGCTATGATGTTTTTATTTCTTCTTTGATCTCTCTGGTAACCCAGTCATTGTTTAATGCATGCTATTTAGTCTCCATGTGTTTCATTTTTTTGGATTGTTTTTATTGTAGTTGATTTCTAGTTTTATGCCATTGTGATCTAAGAAGATGATTGAAATGATTTCTATTTTATTGAATTTGAAGAGACTTTGCCTGTGTCCCATTATGGGGTCTATCTTTGGAAATGACCCATGTGAACTTGAGAAGAATGTATATTCTGTGGCTTTGAGGTTATATGTTCTGAAGATGTCAGTTAATTCCATCTGATCTAGTGTGTCATTTAGGGTTGATGTTTCTTTGCTGATTTTTTGTTTAGAAGATTTGTCCAGTGGTGTTAGTGGGGTATTAAAATCCCCTACTATGACTGTATTACAGTCAATCTCTCCCTTTATATCCTCCAGAAGTTTGTGGTTTTTTTTTTTTTAATGTATTTGGGTGCTCCTGTATTGGGTGCATATATCTTTACCAGAGTTATTTCTTCTTGTTGGATTGCTCCTTTTAGTATTATGAAGTGGCCTTCCTTATCTCTTGTTATGCCCTTCACTTTGAGATCTAATTTGTCAGATATAAGTATTGCTACCCAGACTTTCTTTCACTTCCATTCGCCTGAAAAACCTTTTTCCATCCCTTCACCATCAGTCTGTGTGAGTTCTTTTTCTGAGGTGGGTTTCCTGTAGACAGCAGATATATGGGTCAAGTTTTCTTATCCATTCAGCTACCCTATGTCATTTAATTGGGGCATTTAATCCATTTACATTTAAAGTTATTATTGATAGGTATTTGTTGTCCCCATTTTTATTCTTTATGCCTTTTTTCCTTCTTTTCTTCCTATTTCTTCTTTTTACAGCAGACCCTTTAGCATTTCTTGCATTGCTGGTTTGGTGGTGTTAAACTCCCTTAGTCCTTTTTTCTTGTCTGTGAAGCTCCTGATTTCACCCTCAAGTTTGACTTATAGCCTTACTGGGTACAGTATTCTTACATTCAGACCCTTCCTTTGCATGACTTTGTATATTTCATTCCATTCCCTTCTGGCCTTATTTGTTTCTGTTGAGAAATCAGTCACTAGTCTGATGGGGTATCCTTTGTAGGTAACTTTCTGTCTCTCTGTGGCCACTTTTAAGATTCTTACTTTGTAGTTGGTGTTCGCCATTTTAATTATAATGTGCCTTGGCATCGGTCTTTTGGGGTTCATTTTGCTTGGGACTCTGTGAGCTTCTTGGATTTGTGCGTGTGTTTTTTTTTTTTTCTTCCCTCTATCAGGGCAGTTTTCTGTCATTATTTCTTCAAACAGGTTTTCTATTCCTTGCTCAGTTTCCTCTCCTTTTGGCATGCCTGTTATGCAAATGTTGTTTCGTTTCATGTTATCCCAAAGTTCCCTTAGACTCTCCTCCTGTTTTTTTAATATTGTTTTTCTAGATGCTTCTCTGCTTGGGTATTTTTCCCTACCTTGTCTTCTAGCTCAATGATGTGGTCATCTGCTTCTTCTCATTTATTGTTGATGCTTTCTGTTGAGTTCTTTATCGCAGTGATGTCATTTTTCATTTCTTCTTGGTTCTTTTTCATTTCCTCTTGATTCTTACACACATTGCTGAATTTGTCTTCCAACCTTTTCAGTGATCTTATGACCATTTCTCTGAATTCTTGGACATATTGCTTGCCTCCATTTCATTTATTTCCTTTTCTGGTGATGCCTCCTTTTCTTTCATATGCAGGCTGTTACTTTGTCTCCCCATGAACTCTTCTCTCCAGTTATGTAATTCTCTCTCTGCTTCATTGACTTAAAGGCACAAATGTCAACACAACAAGGCACAATGCACAAGGCACTGGACACAAATGTATTCATGATGCTAATGACCCCAAAATAAAGGTGACCACCAGAGAAAAGAGAATTATGGGATAAAAAAAGTGCAAAAGTAATATTCAGAAAAGGAAAACAAGTAAAAGAGAAAAGAAAGAGAATATAAAAAGGGGGAAAAAACTATTTACATGGGGAGAAAACTCCAATACAACAACTAATCCAAAAAATGCAAACAACAAACACCCAGAGATGTATGCAAACTGCAAACAATAACTAATAACAAGCAAGGGGAATAAAAACAGAAGCAAAAAAAAAAGAGAGAAACAATTACACAAACAAAAAAGCAAAACAATCTAATCAACAAACAAACAACAACAATCAGACAGAGAGAAAGGACAAACTAAAAAAATAAAACAAAAATCATTAAAAAATATATCAAAAAAGCAACAACAAACAAAAAAAAGGAAGAGAGAAAAAAATTGGATAGTGAAGAAAGGGAAGAGAGAAGTGTGTATGGACTTGGAGCAGGGGATCAGAAATTACATATATAGGTAGGATGAATTTTTAATGGGTAAAAAGAAGGAATAGGGAAAATCTAAAGCAGAAATAGGGTAAGAGAAACAGGACAACTTAAAGGGAAAAGTGAGGAAGAGAGTGTTGGCATAATGGTAAAGTTGAGATAGAGTAAAATGATGCTAAAGGAAAAATGAAAATAGAATGTACAACACTAATCCCAAAATAAAATAAAGAGAAAATAAAATGAAACTTTAAAAAAAGATAAAATAATAGTAACAATAATACTGATTAAAAATAAAAATATAATAATTAAAAAGGTAAAATCAAGTGCGAAAAAAATTAATTTCTTAAGTAAATGATAAAAAATGTGCAATAGTGAAGGTCATTCACTCCCTCTACTGTTCTGTTTGGCATGCCTGTTTCCTGTCAGGTAGTCAGGACAGTATTGAAATTCCCTGTGTTCCACTGCTTCTCTGTGTTGTAAACCATAATCCTGGTTTCAAGCAGGCAGTATTTTTTTGTTTTTCAGTCTCCCTTTAGTTGTATTTACACTAGAGTCAATTAGTGATTCAACCCCTGGGTGGCAATGTTTCTGTACTGACATCTGGGGCTATAAGTCCTCTCTACCCAGTATTTAGACTTTGTTTTCCCCACTGCACTTAATACTGTGTTAGGGGAGTGGACTGCCCCAGAGCTAGTTTTCTGATTGTTTCTCCCCGCTCTGATCCCCAGGTTCCACAAAAACAACTTTTCCCTGCAGTCTCTGAAAGTGTTTTTAATCGGGTGATCTCATGTACTGGGCTTAGTAATCAAAAGCAAGGATTTAAAGAAAAAAAAATAGCCAGAGTAAGCACGCAAATGCACGACTTTTTTTGCCCTGGCACTGTGTGCGACTCTGCTCATGTCTCTGTGCATGTCTTTTCCCCCTGGCACAGCATAGCCGGTATACTGGTAAAACTTCAGGCTGCCTTTTTGTGCTCAGCTCAGTTATGGGTTGATTTCTAGAGTTCCCTTCTGTCAGCAGTCCTGTGGACCCCCTTCCACATTTGCAGACTACTTTGGCCCCAATGTCTGCGGATTTTGTGGGGCACAGACTTCCTCTGTACCTCTAGATTCACTGCATGTGTTTCTCCCTCCAGCCTGGATCGCAGACCTCATTTTTCTCTGGCCAAAATCTGACCTTTCCATGTGAAGGTGCAGAGCTTGTCTGAGTCTGTGTATTCACGCTGCTTGAGACCTGGTGTTCATAGGTTTGCAGCTGGTCCCTGGGTGTTGTGGTTGTATGGTCCCGGCAGGTATCTGATTTTTCCTGGTTGAAGGTAAGGTTAGGCTTCTGATCACAGTCACTCTCCAATTCAAGATGGTGTGGTCTCTGCGGCAGAGCCAGCTGCCCCAGGAGAGATTTCTGCAGCAGCAGGGGCTGCCCAGTCAGGGGAGCCCAGTCTGGCAGTCCCTAAGAGTCCCTTGGAATATAACTGTCACTCACTCACAAAGAGACACTTCCCATACATCCACACACTCTCCTTTCATTCTCTCACTCACACACTATTTTGAAGCCTGCTTTCCCATTGACAGCCATCTTCGATCTATCTGTCTTTGCTTTTATTTGCTAAAACCAGATCATAGGACCTTTCAATTACAAACACTCGCCCAGGTTTGCAGTGGAGGTAGAGGTGCAGATTTATGGAGTCTGGGGAGGGTCTATGGAGGAAAACAGAGCAGGGAAAGGTGACAAGGAATCCAGCACTGAGACATTCATGACCCTCCAAACCTAAGCAGCCATCTTTCTCCTGAAGTGTCAGCCCCTCCCAGGAACCACAAGACAGCTAATACAGGGACACCCAGCCTACACCTTGAGCTGTACAACGGAACCAAAGACTCTAAGGAGCCCCAAAAAGCCCTCAGGGACTGGATTAAAGGGGAGCCTTACAGTCCTGGAAAGTGATACAGTCTAAGCCCCACCTAAAGCCCTGTCAGAAACAGATGCTTGAGTGGTCAAGATTGACAGCAGGAAGACAGGCAAAGTGGACAGATTGGTCCCACCTGCTTGCAGCCAAGGCTGTGGAGACAGACACAAACAGAGGAGCAGTGGATCAGTTGGAACTTCAACACTGTGCTGACTACTTAACAGGAAACTGAGATGTGACAGAACAGAAGAGTGGGGTCTTAAACCAACATGGGGCATTAAAACTCAGCTGGAGTGAACAACACTTCACTTTTTTATTTTTTACCTTTAATTTAATTTTTTTCTTATTTTTTATTTTTGTTTTTTATTATGTTAGTATTAATTTTTCTTTATTCTATTTTTATTATTTTACTTTATCTTATTTAAAAATTTTTCCCAGACTTTTCTTCCTCACTTCTCCATTTTTCATCCTGTTCTCTCTTCTCCTGCCCATGCTTTAGTTTTTCTCTTTCCTTTCTTTTTACCCCTTATTAAAAATTGATCTTCTTTATTGAGGTGTTATTATTATTGTTGTCTCTGTGGGCTTACTCATATATCTAATTTCCTCTCCCCTATTCCAAGTCCATGCATACCTCTTTTTTATCTTTCTTGGTTAGTCAATTTTTCTATACTTTTGTTTTTCCTCTCCTCTCTTGCTCTCTTCTTCTCTTAATTGTTTAATTAGTTTCAGTCACTAAATTCAAGCCTATCTACTCTCTCTTCTATTCTCCTTTTCAAAAAATAAATGAATAAATAAATAGATAAATAAAAATTGTTTTATTATCTTTTTATTATTTATTTATTTTCTTCTTTTCCACTCATTCTCTTTTTTCCTCCTCTATACTGAACTATGGTCCTTCTCCTATTCATACAATTCCTTAAGCTTCCTTTCTGTATATAAACTCTGCCTCTACAGATTTTGTGCCCCCATTTTTTAGCTTGTTTGTTGTATGCATTTTTGATTTATTTGTTTGTTTTGTGGTGTTTTCTCTCCATATTTTTTAATTTCTTTTTCTATTACCTTTTTTTTTCTTTTCTAGATATCATTTTTGCTCTCTATTCTCTCTCCTAATTTTTTCTATGGTGGTCACTTTTACTGGGGTTATCAGTGTCGTGTGTACATTTGTGTTTTGTTCCCTTTGTGTTGGGTCTTGTTGAGTTGTATTTCATGCTGGTCAGTCAACATAGTAGAGAATGAGCCACATAACCAGACACTCTGAGAAGAGACTCCATCCACAAATAGGACAGTAATACTCAAGACCCAACTACACCAAGAGAACCCAAATATCTCAAGTAGGGGGTATCTGTGGAGTACCCAGCCCAGAAGAATTGAGAGATTGCACTACTGTGTCCCACAAAACATCTACTATATAAGACAAACTCAAAAATCTGGGTGGTATAGCAGTTTGATTTAATACATAGAAACAATCACAAAAGAACAGCAAAAATGGAGGAAAAAAAAAAAAACAACCCCCATACAAAGGAAAAGGAGGAATCACCAGAAAAAGAATATAAATAAAATGGAGGCAAGCAATTTGTCAAAGGAAGAATTCAGAGCAATGGTTATAAGAATGCTGAAAAGGCTGAAAGACAAATTCACCAACATGTGTAAGAATCAATAGGAAATGAAGAATGACATAGTTGCAATACAGAACACAATAGAAGGTTTCAACAGTAGACTAGAAGAAGCTGAGGACTACATCCATGAGTTAAAAGACAAGGTGGAAAAACACCCAAGCAGAGCAGCATTTTGGGGGTAAAAAAAGCAGGAGGAGAGCCTAAGGGGATTTTGGGACAATAAGAATTGAAACAACATCCACGTAATAAGTGGCCTGTTTAAATAAATAATGACAGAAAACGTCCTGATTTAGGGAAGAAAAAGTCACACAGGTTCAAGAAGCATCTAGGAAAAAAAAAACTTAAAAAATAGGAGGAGAACTTAAGGGAACTTTGGGACAACAGGAAACAAAACAATACATCCGCATGATAGGGGTGCCAGAAGGAGAGGAAACTGATCAAGGCATAAAAAACTTGTTTGAAGAAATAATGACAGAAAACTTCCATGATATTGGCAAGAAAAAAAACTATGCAAGTCCAAGAAGCACACAGAGTCCCAAACAAGATGAACCCCAAAAGACCGACACCCTGACACATTGTAATTAAATTGGAGAACACCAACGACAAAGTAAGAATCTTAAAAGCTGCCAGAGAGAGACAGACAGTTAACTACAAGGGATCTCACATTAGACTATCAACTGATTTCACAACAGAAACACATAAAGCTAGAAGGGAATAGAATGAAATATACAAGGTGATGCAAAGCAAGGGACTGAATCCAGAATACTATACCCAGCAAGGCTATCATTCAAAATTGAAGGTGAAATCAGGCACTTTACAAAAGATAAAATAAAATAAAAATTAAAAAGGCTAAGGGACTTTATTACCACCAAGCCAGAAATCTAAGAAATGCTAAAGGGACTGCTGTAAAAAGAAGAAATAGAAAAGGGAGAAGGAACACAGCCATAAACAACAAAAATGGCAACAAATAAGTATCTATCAATAACAAACTTGAATGTAAATGCTCCAATCAAAAGACATAGGATAGCTGAATGGATAAGAAAATATGACCCATACATATGCTGTCTATGAGAGACGAACTTCAGAACAAAGGACTCACACAGAATGATAGTGAAGAGATGGAAATTTTCTTTTCAGGCAAATGGAAATGAAAAAACAAACAAACAAAAAAAACTGGGTTAGCAATAGTTATATATGACAAAATAGACCTCAAAGTGAAGGCCATAACAAGAGATAAGGAGGGCCATTTCATAATACTAAAGGGAGCAATTCTATAAGAGGTATAACTCTGCTAAACATATATGCACCCAATAGAGAAGCACCCAAATACATAAAGAAACTTCTGGAAGATATCAAGGGAGAGAATGACAGCAATACAAACATGGTAGGGGACTTTAATACCCCATTGATACCACTGGGAAAAAAAACTATAGATAAAATATCAACAAAAAAACAGCAATTCTAAATGACTCACTAGATCTGTTGGAACTAACCAACAGCTTCAGAACACTTCACCCCAATGCTACAGAATCTACATTATTTTCAAGTGAACATGGGACTTGTTCAAAGATAGTCTACATATTGGGACATGGGCAAAGTCTCTTCCAATTCAAGATGATTGAAATCATATCAAGCATCTTCTCAGATCACAATGACATAAAAGTAGAAATCAAATCAAATAAAAACAATTTTTAAAAAATTAAGTACTTGGAGTCTAAATAGCATGCTATTAAACAATGATTGGGTTACCAAAAAGATCAAAGAAGAAATAAAAAGCATCCTGGAAACAAATGACAATGAAAACACAACAATCAAAAATCTATGGGACACAGTGAAAGCAGTCCTGAGAGATAAGTTCATAGCACTACAAGCCTACTTCAAAAAAACAAAAAAACAAGGAAAAATGCTAATAAATTATATAAACCCACACCATAAAGAATTAAAAAGAGAGAAACAAGAAAATCCCGGAGTAAGCAGAAGGAAGGAAAGATCAAAGTGGAAATAAAAAACATAGAGACAAAAAAAATAAAATTCAAAAGATCAATAAAACCAAGAGCTGGTTCTTTGAAAGGATAAACAAGATTGATGAACCTCTAGCCAGGCTCACCAGGAAACAAAGAGAGAGGACCTAAATAAACAAAATCAGAAATTAAAGAGGTGAAGTAACAATCAACCCCACAGACATACAATGGATTGTAAAAAAATACTACAAACAGCTCTATTCCAATAAACTGGACAACCTAGATGAAAAAAAAAATATTTCTAGAAAAATATAACCTTCCAAAACTCAATCAGAAAGAATAAAAAAACCTGAATAGACCAATAACTACTGATGAAATTGAAACAAACAAACAAAAAAAACACTTACTGCAAACAAAAGTCTTGGTCCAGACAGCCACACAGGGGAGTTTTATCAAACATTCAAAGAACTAAAACCCATCCTCCTTAGACTATTCCAAAAAATTCAAGAGGAAAGCATACTTCCAAACTCTTTCTATGAAGCCAGCATTACTCTAATCCAGCCATGGGCAAAGTACGGCCCGCGGGCCGGATCCGGCTGTTCTATCCGGTTCTCTTGCTCTCCCCTCTGCTCCTTTACTTTGAATTTATATTAGTTCACACAAACACTCCATCCATGCTTTTGTTCCGGCCCTCCAGTCCAGTTTAAGAACCCATTGTGGCCCTCGAGTCAAAAAGTTTGCCCACCCCTGCCTAATCCCAAAACCAGATAAATACACTATAAAGAAAGAGAACTCCAGGCCAATATCCCTGATGAGCATAGATGCTAAAATCCTCACAAAACCCTAGCAAATAAGATCCAGAATTACATTAGCAAGATCATACACCATGACTAAGTGAGATTTATACCAGAGATGCAAGGCTGGTACAATATCTGCAAATCTATAAACATTATACATCACATAAATTAAGAGAGAAAAATCATGTAACGATATCAACTGATGCAGAAAAAGCATTTGACAAAATCCAACACCCTTTCTTGATAAAAACTCTTAGCAAAGTGGAAATAGAGGAATCATACCTTAACATAATAAAAGCCTTATATGACACTCCTACAGCCAACATCTTACACAATTGGTAAAAACTAAAACCATTTCCCCTAAGAACAGGAACAAGACAGAGATGCCCCTTTTCACCACTCTTATTCGACATAGTATTGGAAGTGTTAGCCATAGGAATCACATAAGAAGAAGAAATGAAAAGCATTCAAATTGGAAAAGAAGAAGTAAAACTGTCCTTATTTGCAGATTACATAATATTGTAGATAGAAAACCTTAAAGACTCCATCAAAAAACTACTAAACTTAATAAATGAATTTGGCAACATAGCAGGATACAAAATCAACACCCAGAAATCTATGGCTTTTTATAGTTCAATAATGAACTCATAGAAAGATAAACTAAAAAATCAATCCCATTTACCATTGCAAAAAAAATTAAGATACTTAGAAATAAATTTAACTAAGGAGTTAAAAGACCTGTACTTGGAAAACAATTGGCTGTTGACAAAAGACATAGAGGAAGACAAATGGAAGACCATACCGTGTTCATGGATTGGTCGAATCAACATCATTAAAATATCCGTACTACCCAAAGCGATCTAGAGATGCAATGCAATCCCCATTAAAATACCAACATCATATTTCACAAACTCTCCATAAATTCATATAGATTAAAAAAAGACCCTGAATAGCTGCAGCAATCCTGAGAAAGAAGAACAAAATTGGAGGGATCACAATACCTGATATCAAGCTATATTACAAAACCACTGTTCTCAAAACTGCCTGGTACTGGCACAAGAACAGACATATGGACCAATGGAATAGAATAGAGAACCCAGAATTGAACCCAAGTCATTATGCTCAATTAATATTTGACAAAGGAAGCAAGAGTGTGCAATGGAGTGAAGATAGTCACTTTAATAAATGGTGCTGGGAAAATTGAACAGATATATATATAAAAATGAAATTAGATCACCACTTTACACCATACACAAAAATAAACACAAAATGGATTTAAATGTAAGACAGGAAACCATAGAAATCCCGGAAGATTCCATAAACAGCAAAATATCAGACATATTTCCAAGCAATATGTTTACTGATACATCTCCTAGGACAATGGAAACAAAGGAGAAAATAAACAAATGGGACTACATCAAAATTAAAAGCTTCTTCACAGCACAAAACAAACAAACAAACAAACATCAGCAAAATAACAAGAGAGCCCACTGCTTGGGAGAATATATTTGCCAATGTTACTTCTGATAAGGGTTTAATCTCCAAAATTTATAGGGAACTCATACAACTTAACAAAATGACGATAAACAATCCAATAAAAAATAGGCAAAGGATCTGAATAGACACTTTTTGAAAGTAGACATAAAGGCCAAGAGACATATGAAAACATGCTCAAAGAAATTAATCATCTGAGAGATGCAAATCAAAACGACAATGAGGTACCACCTCACACCTGTCAGAATGGCTATCATAAACAAATCAACAAATGACAAGTGCTGGAGAGGATTTGGAGAAAAAGCAACCCTCATTCACTGCTGGTGGGAATGTAGCCCCTGTGGAAAACAGTATGGAAATTTCTTTAAAAACTAAAAATGGAACTACGTTTGACCCAGTAATCCCATTTCTAGGAATATATCCCCAGAACTCAGAAACACTTATCAGAAAATATATATGCACCCCTATGTTCATAGCAGCACAATTTATAATAACTAAGATTTGGAAACATCCTAAGTGCCCATCGGCAGATGAGTGGATTAAAAAAACAGTGGCACATCTACACAATGGAATACTATGCAGGTGTAAAAAAGAAAGAACTCTTACCATTTGCAACAGCTTTGATGGACCTGGAGAGCATTTTGCTAAATTAAATAAGCCATTTGGAAAAAGTTAAATATCACATGATCTCACTTATTGGTGGAATATAATGAAAAACATAAACTTATGAATAAAATAGATCCAGAGACATATAAGCATCATACAGACTGTCAAACTTCAGAGGGAAGACAGGGGATGGTGGGAGGGGATAATAGATTAATCAAAGGACTTGTATGCATGCATATAAGCATAACCACTGGGCACAGAATGTAGGGGGAGTGAAGGCATGTGCTGGGTGTAGGAGTGGCTGGGGAGAGGTCCATGGGGGGAAAAGGAGACATGTGTAATAGTTTAAACAATAAAGAATTTAAATTTAAAATTGCATTGGGCCCTGGCCGGTTTGGCTCAGTGGATAGAGTGTCGGCCTGGGGACTGGGGGGTCCCGGGTTCGATTCCGGTCAGGGGCATGTGCCTTGGTTGCGGGCACATCCCCAGTAGGGGGCGTGCGGGAGGCAGCTGATCGATGCTTCTCTCTCATCGATGTTTCCATCTCTCTATCCCTCTCCCTTCCTCTCTGTGGAAAATCAATAAAATATATTAAAAAAATAAATAAATAAAATTGCATTGGGCACGTGCTGACAATAAATGAATAAATAAATCCTAAAGAAAGACAGATTTTGATAAGTATTAAGAAGAAAAATAACAGTACTTTGATGTCATTTTTTATTTCTGTTCAAAGTAGGTTGTTCTATGGCAATAGACACATACTATTTCAGAAAGCAATATTCATCAATGGCAAACAATAGAAGTTATAGGCTTCCAGGATATTGCTAACCATTATTATATAGCTATAAATAGAGATTGCCTTGAGGAGGGAGAACACTGTGTTCTTCTTGAAGTGAAAAACAAAAAGTTACTTTCAGCCTGGCTGGCATGGCTCAGTGGTTGAGAGGCGAACTATGAACCAGGACATCATGGTTCAATTTCCGGCTGGGCACATGCCCAAGTTGTAGGCTTGATATCCGGTGTGGGGTGTGCAGCAGGCAGCCGATCAATGATTTTCTCTCATTGATGTTTTGTCTCTCTCTCTCCCTCTTTTCCTCTCTGAAATCAATAAAAATATATATTTTTTAAAAGTGTCTTTCTGATTAGCATTAAGGGTAGGGGTGGAAGTAATGGACGTTAAGGGTACTTTTGTGTGTCCTTAGTTTTCCCTTTGTCATATGAAGGTCTACTTCAATTTGATGGTTTGATACAGAGAGTTCAAAACATAATGTGTTCTTTTTAAGTAACTTTACACTGTTGGTAATAGAGTGCTTTTATTCCCAAAGAGACTTGAATTAAGTTTTAAACCTGTGTATCACCAAAGATAAGAAATATTTGACTCTAATATAAGCTTCAGAATGAAGGAAAAATGTATGGTAATGTAATTTGTGGCTAAACCAGAGTTAGATTAATTTGTGAATATTCATTGTATAGGGGAAAAGCAGAGCAGACATTTTGGAAACCTTTTGATGATCCACTATGGAATCACTGTCAGCCATAACAGTTATGTAAAGTGGCAATATGTTGAATGCTGAGGTAATGCGGTGTAACGAGACTGCCCTTGGGTGGTTCCCTGAACCCCCAAAACCACAAGGTTGCAGGTTTGATTCCCGGTCAGGGCACATACAAGAATCAACCAATGAATGCATAAATAAGTGGGACAACAAATTTATGTTTCTCACTCGAGCTCCCTTCCTCTATCTAAAATAAATTATAAACAAATTTTTTTGAATTGTAAAACAAACAAAAAACAACTCAGGGCACAGTCCATTCCATGCTGGAGCTTGGCTGTACCATGTATGTGTTAAGCTCAGAGCCCAATGGGACTTCAGCTCCACTGGATGCTTGGAGCCACTGTAGCCACCTGACTTGAGACCTATACTCACCTCTACATCCTCTGAGCCACCAATGATGGGGACTTTGCACTAGATGCTTGCCCTGCTGCCTCCATTGGGTAAACTTTCCCTTTCTGTGAAGCATGTAACCCTATAGGCTTTTAGTTAGGTCTTCCTTAATAAACCTGGCAGTGTGAAAAGACGTGTGTGAGTGATTCCCTTTGGTGATATTCCCTTGCTCACAACTCATATAAAGGGTTAATAAGAAAGGTTAGCTAATAGATGTGAGCATATTTAAATACATGAATTGACTAACTTCTCTTTAATTTTTTAAATGTTGCTTAAGTTCAGCAGTATTAAAAACCAGGATAGTTGATTTTATGTTTAGATATAGATATCAATTAATCATGTCTATGCTTTTATGTGTAATGCTTGAAACAATAATTGAACATTTATTCAACATACTAGAGGCATGAATTCATGCATGGGTGGGGTCTGGCTGGCCCTGCCCCAATCAGTGGATTGGGGCCAGGCCTGTTGGAAGGAGATGGCAGGAGGTTGGCCAGGCCAGCTGTGGGGAGGGGCCACGAGTGATTGGCCAGTGGGCCCTGGTCCCGATTGGGGTGGAAGGGCCAATTGGGTGTGCAGCCAGCTGTAGGGAGGGGCTGTGGGTGGTGGGCCAGCCAGCCCTCCCCCCAAATGGTGTGTGTGTGGGGGCAATTGGGGGTGGATCTGACTCGGGGGAGGGTCTGCAGGCTGATCAGGGTGGTAGGGGCTGATTGGGCTGGGACCAGCTGTGGGGATTGGTTGTGGGTGGTGGGCCAGCTGGCCTGAGGGAGGGGCCATGGGTGGTTGGCTGGCAGGCCCTGCCCCTGATTGCAGTGTGGGGGACTATTGGGGGTGGGACAGGCCATGGGGAGGGACTGCAGAAGGTTGGCCAATGAGCCCCACCACCTATTGGGGTACAGGGGGCCATCAGGGGCAGGGCTGGCCAGGTGGAGGGGCTGCAGTCTGATGGGGTGGTGGGAGCCCATTGGGGGCGGGTCTGGCTGGGGGGAGGGGGCGCAGGAGGTTGGCCGGCGGCCCAACCTCTGGATCGGGCCAGTTTGCTGGCTGCAGTGGTGGTCATAGGGATCAGTCATTCTGCTCTTACGGCGTTACAGTTGCTGGCTTTTTATATATATAAATACTTATTAGGCATCCTCTATGAGCCAGACACTGTTCTAGATGCTGAAATTTCAGCAGTAACCAAACAGGCAAGATCCCTTCTCCATGGAGGTTACATGTAGTGAGGGAAGTAGAGTTAAATTAATCTGAAAAGACATACTATACACATTTTGATAATTTCTATGAATATCTTACTATCAATACCTAACATTCTTTAAAGTAGTCCACATTTACCAAAATTAATGTGATAAGGGAAAGAATTAGACTAGATTCTTGAGTAATGAATTTACATGCATAAGTTGTAAAATAATAACATAAATTTCAAAAATATCAAAAGTGCTATTGTTGGATTCAGACACGAATTGGCAACCCCCTGACTGTCTTGTAAGTGAATCTAAAGCTGTTTTTGTTGTTGTTGTTGTTGTTGTTGTTGATGATGACATTAAGGATCTTCTAGGGCTGTTCTAGGTTTCTGTGTATATCTTGGTAAGCAAATATGGAAAAGCTCCAAAGGAAAAATAAAATGTAGAGGAGTCCCATGACATCAAGAACATATGGGGGCTTTTTAAGGGACACCTCCAACAAGTATTTAAGCATCAAACATTGCCATTTAAATCATTGATGGGTTCTTACATGCCTAGTTGAATACAATGTGTTTTATTCAGTGCTTCTTCCACTTCATTTTGAAAGTCATTTGCTATAATTCTAAGAACAGGTTCATTTGTGTGGCACACTTCAAATCAGATTTTGAAATAATTATTTGAAACTGGAGAACATTCGTAAGTCTTTTTGCAAGTTTTTTGCAAGCTTTTTTGCTAAAACCAACATGTCACAATTTGCCAAAAGAAGGTAGATATAAAACAGAGAAACACTTGATGACAGTGACATGAGTCAGAAGATTGGTAAAATACCATGCTTTAAAGATAATGTATTATTGAAATTATTAAGACAATACTCAGTTTTCATGGAGCTATGCTTCCTAGTTTCTCAGAGCCTACCTTACTCATCCAATTTTGCATGCATAACCAGCTTCACAAGTTAAACCAGTCAAGGTAGTCAGCTTAATGAAAGGAGAAAAAATTTGAAAAAATCCAGCAGTATCTACTCAGAGTGGTAGTTGCATTAACAGTTTAATGAAAATAGTGGGTCCTTTATCGGTTTGAGAAACACCATCCTTCATCACTGTAATAGAAACAGTGTTGCAGTAGACCTTGTAGATTCAAGAAATCTCCTTTATACAGCTCCATGAATTTAGAATAAGTGACAGAATCAAAATACATGAAATCTGACATCGTTGCAACATCCAAACATGTGTTGAATTTTGTGTATCTTTTAATTTTAATTTCACTTTTCTAGTAATTTATTTTAAATGTATTTTACAAAACTATACCTTTGCATTAAATTGAATATTTTTTAAAAAAGATAATATTGAACCCTGCCTGCTCAAAGTTATGAAATTTTTTTAAATAAAAAGTGTCCACGGATTCATGTAAGTGGAAAGGCCATCAAGTGGATCATTCCTTACAAACAAAACTTTCCTTTTGCACCAAATTTAATGAGCACTAGAATTATAGAAATTAATATACATGATGTTTTCTCACAGGAATCATATAGTCTAGTGCATTATGGCTGAATGCCTGAAGCTGTGGTTTACAGACTAGTGATATTGTAGACTTAACCTTCTCTAAAAATGCCAAATCTCAAACCCAATTTTAGAACTATTAGAATCTGCATGTTAACAAGATTCACAGGTGAAGTGAATTCATATACATGATTCATATACATGAAAATTTGAGAAGTACTGATCAAATAAATTTCATCAAGGATATTGGCCTGTAGTTATCTTTCTTTGTAGTGTCTTTATCTGGTTTTGGAAATAGCCTAATGATAGCCTTGTAGAAAGAGTTCAAAAGTGTTCCTTCCTATTGGATTTTTTTGGAATAGTTTGAGGAGGATAGGTGTTAACTCTTCTTTGAATGTTTGGTAAATTTCCCCTGTGAAGCTATCCAGAACAGGGATTTTGTTTGCTGGAAGATTTTTTTTCTTTATTGGTTAAGGTATTATATATGTGTCCTTATCCACCCACTGTCCACCCCCCCAACAACCACTCATGTCCTCACCCCACTGGTGTCTGTGTCCATTTGGTTAAGCTTATATGCATGCATACAAGTCCTTTGGTTGATCTCTCCCCCTTACACCCATCATCCCCACCCTTCCATCTGAGGTTTGACAGTCTGATTGATGCTTCTCTGTCTCTTGATCTGTATTTGCTCATCAGTTTATGTTGTTCATTATATTCCACAAAGGAATGAGATCATGTGAGATTTATCTTTCTCTGACAGGCTTATTTTGCTTAGCATAATGCTCTCCAGTTCTATCCATGCTGTTGCAAATGGTAAGAATTTCTTCTTTTTTACTGCAGCATAGTATTCCATCGTGTAGTTGTACCACAGTTTTTAATCCACTCGTCTGAGTGGTTGTGGCCCAAGGAGCCACTGCCGCCTGAGGAGCAGCCCCTGCACAACTCAACACCTAGATCCTTGGTGAGAGCAAAAATGGGGAGACAAAGAAACCCCCAAAGGAAAGGAAAGAAGGAATCACCAGAAAAGCAGCTAAGTGAAGTGGAGGCATGCAATATGTCAGAAAAAAATTCAGAATAAAGGTCATGCAGTTCATAAACCATACGGATGAAAAAATCAACAACTTATGTAAGAATCAAGAAGAAATAAAGAGTAATATAGCTGCAATAAAAAACACCATGGAAAGTTTCAATAGTACACTAGGAGCAGTGGAGGACCGAATTAGCGAATTAGAAGACAGGGAAGCAAAACACAGCTGAACTGAACTGCAATTGGAGAAAAAAATTAAAAGACAGGAGGAGAGCCTAAGGGAGCTTTGGGACAACATAAAATGAAGCAACATACGAATAATAGGGGTGCCAGAATGACAGGAAGGGTTAGAAAACCTATTTGAAGAAATAATGTCAGAAAACATCCCTGATATGGGGAAGAAAAATGTCACACAAGCACAGAGTCCCAAACAAGATGAACCTGAAAAGACCCACACCAAGACACATTGTAATTACGATGGTAAATGTTCAGGACAAAGAGAGAATCTTAAAGGATACAAGAGAGAGACAGAAAGTTATGTACGAGGAATCTCCCATTAGATTATCAAATGATTTCTCAACAGAAACACATCAGGTGAGAGAGGAATTGAAGGAAATTAACAAAATGTTGCTGAAAGATTTTTTAATATGGCATCTATTTTATCAGTAGTTATTGGCTATTCATGTTTTCTGATTACTTCTGATAGAGTTGGCAGATTTTATTTTTCTAGAAATATGTCAATTTCATCCAGTTGGCCAGTTTGTTGTAATATAGTCATTCATAATATTTTTTAATGAACCTTTGCATTTCTTTTGGGTCAGTTGTTTCTTCTCCTCTTTTGTATCTGATATTTCTTGTTTGGTTCCACTCTCTCTGCTTTATGATGAGTCTAGTTAGAGGTTCATCAATCTTGTTTATCTTTTCAAATAACCAGCTCATTATTTTTGTTTCATTGATCATTTATATTTTTTTAAATTTCTATGTCAATATTTCTACTCTGACTTTTATTATTTCCTTCCTTCTACTTATTCTGGGTTATTTTATTTCTTACTAGGCCTGATGCATAAAAATTCATTCACTGGAGGGAGTCCCTAAGCCCGGCCTGCCCCCTCTCACAGTCTGGGAGCCCTCAGGGGTGGGAGGTGACCCGGAAAACGGGAGAAGGTGACATCCCCATCACTCCTCTGCTGCTGGCACTGCTGGCCATGCAACCCTCGGGCGGCCCTGGTTACCTGAGCCTCGGACAGTCCTGAGTGGCTGGGCAGCCACCATTTGAGGCTTGCCTGCACCTCAGGCCAGCCCTAGGTGGCTGGGCAGCTGCCATCAAGGGCTTGCCTATGCCTTTGACCAGCCCTGGGCAGTTGGGGGTCTGAGAGGACTGAGGGACTCTGGAGGTAGGCACAGAGCGGCCAGACCCACCTGGGGTCGGGCCCAGCCCTGCCACGCACCTGTTACCCCAACGGGGCTGAGGGAACTGGGCGCCGGCATCTTTGGCTGTGGGCGCTGCCATCTTTGAGGGTGTGGCAGTCAATTAGCATATTTCCTCCTTATTGGCTGTGGGTGCCGTCATTTTGTGAGGTAGTGACGGTCAATTAGCATATTCCATCTTTATTAGATAGGGGTCTTTAAATTGTAAGGTTAGATAGCTTATTAAATTTTTTCTTTTTTTTTGAGCTAGGCCTGTAATGCTATGAACTTCCCTCTCATGACTGCTTTCACTGTATCACATAGATATGAGATTATTGTATATTCGTTTTAATTTGTTTACAGGATGTTTTTTTTATTTCTTCCTTGATATAATTGGCAACCCATTCATTGTTAATAACATACTATTTAGCCTTCATGTGTTTAAATATTTTGGTTTCTTTTATTGTACTTGGTTTCTGAATGAGGGAATTGGATCACAGAAGATCTTCTTGAACTTGTAAACACTTATTTTTTGTCCTAACATGTGGTCTATCTTTGAAAATGTCCCATGTTCACTTGAGAAAAAAGTATATTCTGTATCTTTGGGGTGTTATATTCTGAAAATGTCAGTCAATTCCTTTTGATCTGGTGTATCATTTAGGATCTTGTTTCCTTGCTGATTTTTGTTTAGAAGATCTATCCTGTGATGTCATTGGAGTGTTAATACCCCCTACTATGTTTGTTTTACTGTCTATCTCTCCCTTAAAATCTCTCCAGAAAGTTTTTCTTTGTATATGTGGTTTCTCTGATTTTGTTTGTTTGCTTGTTTAAAGTATTACATATGTCTCCTTTTTTTCCCAATTGACCCCCCCACCTTTTCCCCCCAAGGAAAAGCCCCCATTGCCCCAGTGTCCATGTGCATTGGTTATGCTAATATGCAGGCATAGAAGTCCTTTGGTTGATCTCTTAGCCCCCCTCCCCTCCCTTCTTTCTGAGGTTGAACTGTATTCAGTGTTTCTTAGTCTCTGAATATATATTTGTTTATCAGTTTATATTGTTCATTATATCCCACATATGAGTGAGATTATGTGATATTTATCTTTCTCTGACTGGCTTATTTCACTTAGCATAATGCTCTCCAGGTCTATCCATGCTGTTGCAAATGGAAAAAGTACCTTCTTTTATATAGCAGCATAGTATTCCATTGTGTAGATGTACCACAGTTTTTAATCCACTCAACTGCTGATGAGCATTTAGGCTGTTTCCAAACCTTAGCTATTATAAATTGTGCTGCTATGAACATAGGGGTGCATATGTTCTTTGTGATTTGTGTTTCTGATTTCTTGGGATATATATACCTAGAAGTGGGATTACTGGATCAAATGGGAGTTGAATTTTTAATTTTTTGAGGAAACTCCATACTGTCTTCCACAGTGGTTGCACCAGTCTGCATTCCCACCAGCAGAGCAAGAATGTTTCTTTTTCTCCAAATCCTTGACAACATTGTAGTTTGTTGATTTGTTGAAGACAGCTATTCTGACAGTTGTGAGATGATACCTCATTGTTGTTTTGATTTGCATCTCTCTGATGATTAGTGACTTTGAGCATGTTTTCATATGTCTCTCGGCCTTCTCTATGTCCCCTTTTGAAAAGTGTCTATTTAGGTCCTTTGCCCATTGATTGGATTGTTTATCTTTCTTTTGTTAAATTGTATGAGTTCTCTGTAAATTGTGGAGATTAAACCCTTATCTGAGATAGCATTGGCAAATATGTTCTCCCATGCAGTGGGCTTTCTTGTTGTTTTGTTGATGGTTTCTTTTGCTGTGTAGAAGTATTTTATTTTGTTATAGTCACATTTGTTTATTTTCTCCTTAGTTTCCATTGCCCTAGGAGCTCTATCAGTAAAGATATTGTTAAAACATATGTCTGATATTTTTCTGCCTATGGAGTCTTCTAAGATTTTTATGGCTTCCCATCTTACATTTAAGCCCTTTAACCATTTTGAGTTTATTTTTGTGTACGGTGTAAGTTGCTGATCGAGTTTCATTGTTTTGTATGTAATTGACCAATTTTCCCAACACCATTTATTGAAGAGACTGTCTTGACTCCATTGTATGCTCTTGCATCCTTTGTCAAATGTTAATTGAGCATAATGACTTGGGACTGTTTTTGGGTTCTCTGTTCTGTTCCATTGGTCTATATATCTGTTCTTGTGGCAGTACCAGGCAGTCTTGAGAGTTGTCGCTTGGTAATATAGCTTGATATCTGGTATTGTGATCCCTCCACATTTGTTCTTCTTTCTCAGAATTACTGTGGCTAATCAGGATCTTTTTTATTCCAGGTGAATTTTTACAGAGTTTTTTCTAGATCTGTGAAATATGCTGTTGATATTTTAATGGGGATTGCATTGAATCTATAAATTACTTTGGATGGAATGGGCATTTTAATTATGTTGATTCTACCATTCCATGAACAGTGTATGTTCTTCCATTTGTTTATATCTTCCTCCATCTCTTTTTCCATTGTCCTATAGATTTCTGAGTACAGGTCTTTTACCTCTTTAGTTAAGTTTATTCCTGGTTATCTTAATTTTTTTGGTGCTATGGTAAATGGGATTGTTTTTTATTTGTTTGTTCCTCTTTCTGTGAGTTCATTATTGGTGTACAAAACAGCCACAGATTTCTGGGTGTTAATTTTGTATCCTGCTACATTGCATAGTTCATTTATTAAGTCTATTATTTTTTAAATTAAGTCTAGGTTTTTCTATATACAGTATCATGTCATCTGCTAATAAGGACAGTTTTACTTCTTCTTTTCCAATTTGCATGCCTTTTATTTCTTCTTGTCTGATCACTATGGCTAGCACTTCCACTACTATGTCTAACAGGTGTGGTGAAAGTGGGCATCCCTGTCTTTTTCCTGTTCTGAAGGGAAATTGTATTATGCCACAAACTTTTGCAGTAAGGATTCAGGATCTGGAAAAGGGGCTGATGGTAAGAGGGAGAGATCAACCAAAGGACTTATATGCATGCATATAAGCCTAATCAATGGGCACAGACAACAGGGAGGTGGGGGCATGAATGGGGGGTGGGAGTAATGGAGATATAAGGACACATATGTAATACCTTAATCAATAAAGAAATTTTAAAAAAAGAATATACTAGAAAAGAAACATACATTTAGAAGGCATATGGGAGCCAGGCAGATAACTTCCCTCTAGCAGAGAAGCTCTCTGAATCCCTGGACCCATCAGCTTTTATTTACTAGAATACACATCATCTGCCATTTTGCAAAGCAAACAGGCATATCAATGGTAAAGTTTGGTAAACAATAAAGGGATTATCAAGTTAGGGGATTGCATTCAGCCATTTGGCCAGCAGCAGGGTGATATAATGCTGATTTTCAGCCCTGCTGAATAGCAAGGTCCATTAGCCTTTCAGCAGACTTCTCGCATTTATATATTAACTACTGTTGGTCTTTGCCTCCAGCAGTATTAATTTTTGCCCATTGAGTATGATGTTGGCTATAGGTTTGTCATATAAGGCTTTTATTATGTTGCTGTATGATCCCTCTATTTGCACTTTGCTGAGAGTTTTTATCAAGAAAGGATGTTGGATTTTGTCAAATCCTTTTTCTGCATCTATTGATATGATCATGTGATTTTTGCCTCCAATTTGTTTATGTGATGTATCACACTTTTTGATTTGTGGATATTGTACCATCCTTGCATCCCTGGAGTAAATCCCAGTAGGTCATGGTGTATGATCTTTCGAATGCAATGCTGGATCCAATTTGTTAGAATTTTGTTGAGGATTTTAGCATCTATATTCATCAAGGATATTGGCCTGTAGTTTTCTTTTTTTGTGTGTATTTATCTGGTTTTTGGATTAGGGTAATGCTGGCTTCATAGAAAGAGCTTGGAAGTGTGCCTTCCTCTTTAATTTTTTTGGAATAATCTGAGGATGATAGGTTTTAGTTCTTTGAATGTTTGGTAAAACTGCCCTGTAAAGCCATCTGAACCAGGGCTTTTGTTTGCTGGAAGATTTTTATTACTGCTTCAATTTCATTGGTAGTTATTGGTCTATTCAAGTTTTTTTATTCTTCCTGACTGAGTTTTGGAAGGTTATATGTTTCTAAGAATATGTCCTTTTCATTTAGGTTGTCCAGTTTGTTGGAGTAGAGTTGTTCGTAGTATTTATTTACAATCCTTTTTTTTTTCTGTGGGGTCTGTTCTTACTTCGCCTCTTTTATTTCTGATGTTGTTTATTTGGGTCCTCTCTCTATGTTTCTTGGTGAGCCTGGCTAGAGGTTCATCAATCTTGTTTATCCTTTCAAGGAACCAGCTCTTGCTTTTATTGATCTTTTGTAATTTTTTTGTCTCTATGTTGTTTATTTCCACTCTGATCTTTATTATTGATCTTTATTATTTCCTTCCTTCTGCTTACTCTGGGCTTTTCTTGTTGCTCTCTTTATAATTCTTTAAGTTGTAGGGTTAGATTATATATATATATATATATATATATATATATATATATATATATTTGATTTTTTACAGAGAGGAAGGGAGAGTGATAGAGAGTTAGAAACATCGATGAGAGAGAAACATCGATCAGCTGCCTCCTGCACACTCCCTACTGGGTATGTGCCCGCAACCAAGGTACATGCCTTTGACCGGAATCGAACCTGGGACCCTTGAGTCTGCAGGCCAATGCTTTATCCACTGAGCCAAACCAGTTAGGGCTAGGGTTAGATAATTTATTATCATTTTTTTTTGAGTTAGGCTTGTTGAGCTATGAACTTACCCCTCAGGACTGCTTTCACTGTGTCCCATAGATTTTGGATAGTTGTGTTTTCATTGTCATTTGTCACAAGAAACCTTTTTATTTATTCTTTGGTAATCCAATCACTGTTTAATTGCATGCTATTTAACCTCTATGAGTTTGATTTTGATTTTTTTTCATTGTTTTTATTGTAATAGATTTTTAATTTTATGCCATTGTGACCTGAGGAGATGCTTGATATTATTTCTATCTTCTTGAATTTGATGAGACTTTGCCTGTGTACCAATATGTGGTCTGTATTTGATAATGTCCTGTATACACTTAAAAGAATGCATATTCTATAGCATTGGGGTGAAATGTTCTCAAGATGTCAATTAAGTCCATCTGATCTAGTGAGTCACTTAGGATTGATGTTTCTTGGCTGATTTTCGTTTATAGGATTTATCCAGTGGTGTCCATGGGGTAATAAAGTCCCCTACTATAACTGTATTGCTGTCAATCTCTCCCTTGATATCATCCAGAAGTTTTTTTTTTTAAAATGTATTTCAGTGTTCCTATATTGGGTGCATATCTGTTTATCAGAGTTATATCCTCTTATTGAATTGCTCACTTTCGTATTATGAAGTGGCCTTCCTTATCACTTGTTATGGCCTTCATTTTGAGGTCTATTTTGTCAGATATAAGTATTGCTAACACAGCTTTTTAAATTTCCATTCCTCCATTCTCAGTGTATGTGAATCCTTTGTTCTGAGGTGGGTCTCTTGTAGACAGCAGATATATGGGTCATGTTTTCTAATGTACTCAGATACCCTATGTCTTTTGATTGGAGCATTTAATAAATTTACATATAAGTTTATTATTGATAGGTACTTGTTTGTTGCCATTTTTACTCTTTATGCCTGAGTTCCTTCTTCCCTTCCTATTTCTTCTTTTTACAGCAGTCCCTTTGGTGGCTTGGTGGTAATAAACTCCCTTAGCCCTATTTTGTCTATGAAACTTCTTATTTCACCTTCAATTTTGAATGACACCCTTGCTGGGTACAGTATTCTTGGATTCAGTCTCTTGCTTTGCATGACTTTGTATATTTCATTCCATTCCCTTCTGGCTGATGTGTTTTTGTTGATAAATCCATTGATAGTCTAATGGGAGATCACTTATAGGTAACTTTCTGTCTCTCTCTGGCAGCCTTTAAGGTTCTTACTTTGTTGTTGGTGTTTGCCAAATTAATTATGATGTGTCTTGGTGTTGGTCTTTTTGGATTCATCTTGTATGGGACTCTGTGTGCATCTTGAACTTGTGTGAGTTTTTACTTCCCAATATCAGGGAAATTTTTTCTTCAAACAGGTTTTCTATTCCTTATTCTATTTCCTCTCCTTTTGGCACCCCTATTATGTGGATAGTTTTTTTATTTTGTGTTGTCCCAAAGCTCTCTTAGGCTCTCCCCCTTTTTTAAAGTTTTTCTTTCTAGTTGCTTCTCTGCTTGGGTGTTTTATCTTACCTTTTCTTCTAGCTCACTATTGGGGTCCTCAGCTTCTTCTAGTCTACTGTTGATGCTTTCTATTGTGTTCTTTATTGCAGCAATGTCATTCTTCATTTCTTCTTGGTTCTTTTTCATTTCCTTTTGATTCTTACACATGTTGTTGAATTCGTTTTCTATCCTTTTCAGTGTCTTTATGACCATTGCTCTGAATTCTTTCTCTGACAAAGTGCTTGCCTCCATTTTGTTTACTTCCTTTACTGGTGATTCCTCTTTTTCTTTTGTATAGGGGCTGTTTCTTTGTCTTCCCATTTTTGCTCCTCTCAGGGTGTATGGTTATGGGGCTCACTCTCTACCACATTGACCAAAAGGCACAAAACACAACTCTGCAAGACATAACACAGAAGGAACAAAACACGAATGTATTCAAGACACCAATATCCCCAATAAAGGTTATCACCAGAGGAAAGAGAATTGGGGAAGAGAAAATAACACAGAAATGATATTGAGACAAGGAAAACAGGTAAGAGAAGAGAGAAAAGAAAAAAAAGAAAAAAGGGGGAAATGTACTTATATGGGGAGAAATGTCCACAAAACAAACAAATAAACCAAAAAATTGCAAACAACAAACACCCAGATAAAAATGGGGGAATCGAATCTGAAAAGGCAGAGCTTATTTCCAGAAATTAAGGTAAAGGAATTGAATGAATGGGGGAATGGATACAGTTCACTATAGAGGAGGTAGAAAGAGAATGAGTGGATAAGAAGAAAAGTACAAAACAAAATAGTCAACAAATTAAAAAGAATTCCCCATTTCTTTTATCTATCTATCTATCTACCTACCTATCTATTCTTCTATTTTTGGAAAAGGAGAATAGAGTACAGAGCAAATAGGCTTGAGTTTGGTGAGTGAAACTAATTAAGTAATTAGGATAAGAAGAGAGCAAGCAAGGAGAGGAAAAACAAAAGCATTAAAAAAAGAAGAAAAAAATTGATTAGCAAAAAGAGAAAAGAGGAGGGCGTATGGACTTAGAGGAGAGGAGAGGAAATTAGATATATGAGTAAGCCAACAAAGACTACTATATTAGTAATGCATCAATAAAGCAGATAAAAAAGATCAATTTTTAACAAGAAGTAAAAATAAAGGAGAGAGAAAAACTAAAGCAGGAACAGGAGAAGAGAAACAGGATGAAAAAGGGAGAAGTGAAGAAGAAAAGTTTGGCAAAAAAGAAAAAAGTGAGAAAGTAAAATAATGATAAAAAATAAAAATAGAATGTAGAACAGTAATCAAAAAAATAAAAGGTTAAAAAATAATAACTAAAAATAAAATAAAATAAATAAAAAAAAATATTTCCCTTTGTTTCCTAAGTAAAAGATAAAAAAAAAAATAAAAAGGTGAAGTAAGTAGTGAAGTGTCATTTGCTTCAGATGAGTTTTGATGTCCAATGGGGGCTGGATTAAGACCCCTCTCTACTGTACTGTCTGGAACATCTCAGTTTCCTCTTAGGTAGTCAGGACCAGAACCGTGTTGAAGTTTTCAGTGATCTATCCCTCCCCTGGTCTGCCTCCACAGTCTTGGATTTAGGCATGGGGGACCAATCTGCCAGCTTTGTTTGTCTGCCTGCTTTCAGTCATATTTACACAAGTGTCTATTTCTGACACAGGCTCTAGATGGCGGTGTTGCTGTATCAGTTTCTGGGGCCACTAGGAGGGGCTAGCTCTTCTGGAGAAAAATGGCTATTTAGGGTTGCAGGGATGTCCCAGAGCTGGATTCCTGGTCATCGCCTCTCCCTGCTTTGCTCCTCAGCCTCCTCCAAACCATGTCCACCTGTACCAGAGCCTTGGTGAGTGTTTGTAATTGAAAGATCCTATGTACTGGGTTTAGCAAGTAAAAGCATGGAAAATATAGACAGAGCAACTGTGCTGCTGCGTGATTCTCTTCCCCCTCTTCCCCAGCACTGTGCGGCCAGTGCAGAACTTCAGGCTGCCTTTCTGGGTGCAGCCTCCCACAGCTGTGTTGTTAGATCTAGAGTCTCTCGCTGCCAGCAGCCAGCATCCCTATGCACCTCTTTCCACAGTTGAGTGTTATGTGTGTCCCCACAGGATGCAGACTTGGTGTAGTGCAGTTTCCTTCAGACCCTCTAGTTCTGGTGGTCATGCATCTCTCTCTCCAGCCCAGATACCTGATCCTACCATTCTCCAGGCATCTTCTATCCTTTCAGGCTGCTGATTATCTCAACAACTGTGTTTAATTTTCCAACTGCGGGTGGATGTTATTTGATTTAGTTGTTTCTTTGATCTGCTCCATGAGAAGGCACAGGACACGTACAACTATTTGGCCACCATTTTGTCTCTCCCCAGAAAAACTTTTTAGGAGCCCACAGCTGAGGAGGCTGAAGTCTCTGTGTTTGTGGGTTCGCAGCCAAGGCATCAGGTCCCTGGCTGGTGTGGCTGTAGGGTTCCAGGTGGTGTCCAATGGCTCCCCTGGTGAAGGTGAGTCTGGGGTCCCAGTCACAGCAGCTCTCCCCTTCAAATGGCATGGCCTCTGCAGCAGAGTTGGCTGCCCCAGGAGAGACTGCAGTGGTAGGACAGGCTGCCTGGCTAGGTAAGCCTGGTTTGCCAGCCCCCGAAGGTCCTGTAGAATATAACTGGTCCTCACTCACACACACAGACATACCCCACATGTCCATGCACTCCCCTTTTGCTCCCTCACTCACTCACACTCTCTCCCTCACTGCCGTCCTGTTGGTTGCCACCTTGGATTCTCCCTTGCTTGCTCCTGTATTGGTTGTATATATGTTTACAGTTATATCCTCTTGTTATATTAATCACTTTAGAATTATGAACTGGCCTTCATTATCTCTTGTTATGGTCTTCATTTTGAAGTCTATTTTGTCAGATATGAGTATTTCTTCCACAGCTTTTTTTTTTTTTTTCATTTCCATTTGCAAAAAAATGTTGTTTCCATCCCTTCACTTTCATTCTCTGTGAGGTTTATTTGATTTTTTTCTGAGATAGGTCTCTTGAAGACAGCATATATATGTGTCATATTTTCTTATCTATTCAGCTACCGAATGTCTTTTGATTGGAGCATTTAAGCCATTTACATTTACCATTATTACTGATAGGTACTTATATATTCTACTAGTGGCCTGGTGCATGAAATTCGTGCATGGGGGGGATGTCCCTCAGACCATCCTACACCCTCAACAATCTGGGACTCCTCGAAGGATATCCTACTGCCAGTTTACAGGGATCGGGCCTAAACTGGAAGTTGGACATTCCTCTCGCAATCCGGGACTGCAGGCTCCTAACCGCTCACCTGCCTGCCTGCCTGATTGGCCCTAATCACTCTGCCTGCTGTCCTGCTTGCCCCCAACTGCCCCCCACCACTGGCCTGCTCGCCCCCAAATGCCCCCCCTGCCAGCCTGCTCACCCCCAACTCCCCCCCCCCGCTTGGCTGCTCACTCCAAACTGCCCCCCCACTGTCCTGATCACCTCCAATGGGCACCTACTGACGGCCTACTCACGCCCAACTGGCCCCACTGCTGGTCTGCTTATCCCCAATGGCCCCGCCCCCCACCAGCCTGATCATCCACAACTGCCGTCCCATCCTAGGCTGATCATCCACAACTGCCCTCCCCTCTTGGCCTCTAACCACCTCTACCTGGGCCCCAACACCATGGCTTTGTCCAGAAGAATGTCCAGAAGGTCTCCTGAAAGGTATCCCAGTCTAATTAGCATATTACCCTCTTATTAGTATAGATAGAGGCCTGGTGCATGGGTGGGGGCCGGCTGGTTTGCCCTGAAGGGTGTCCTGGATCAGGGTGGGGGTCCCTTTGGGGCATGGGGTGGACTGGGCGAGGGGCCTGTGGTGGTTTGCAGGCCGGCCACGCACCCATGGGGTGAGGGTCTCTGCTGGGGGGCATGGCCAGCCTGGGTGAGGGGCTGAGGGCTATTTTCATGCTGGCCACAGCCCCTTCAAGGTGAGGGGTCTCGTCGGAGTGCCTGGCCAGCCTGGGTGTGGGGCTGAGGGCCGTTTTGAGGCTGGCCACACTCCCTTCAAGGTGAGGTTCCTCGCTGGGGTGCCTGGCTAGCCTGGGTGAGGGGCTGATTGCTGTTTGCAGGCTGGTCAAGCCCCCCAGTGGGGACCCTCACCCCATGGGGGTGTGGCCAGCCTGGGTGAGGGGCTGAGGGCTGTTTTCAGGCTGGCCACACCCCCAGGCAACCCAGGCTCCCAGCCCCTCCTTTTTTTTTTTTAAATGTATTTTATTGATTTTTTACAGAGAGGAAGGGAGAGGGATAGAGAGTTAGAAACATCAATGAGAGAGAAACATCGGTCAGCTGCCTCCTGCGCACCTCCTACTGGGAATGTGCCCGCAACCAAGGTACATGCCCTTGACTGGAATCGAACCTGGGACCTTTCAGTCCGCAGGCCGACGCTCTATCCACTGAGCCACACCGGCTAGGCAGCCCCTCCTTTTTTTCTTTCTTTTTTTAGCACCTCCTTGAGCGGAGTCCAGGGCCAGCTGGAAGCAAGTATCTGGGATTTATTTATCTTCTATAATTGAAACTTTGTAGCCTTGAGCGGAGTCCAGGGCAGTCAATGGCAGGCAGGAAGCTTGGCTTCCTCCCTCGCCGGGGGCAACCCAAGCCTCCTGCTCGCTCCAGCTCCATGGCCGCCGCCATCTTTGTTGGGTTAATTTGCATACTTGCTCCTCATTGGCTGGTGGGCAAAGCAGAGTGATAGTTAATTTACATCTTTCTCTTTTATTAGTGTAGATTCTTATTCTTTATGCCTGTGTTCTTCTCTTTCTCAGTATTTCTTCTACTTACAACAGTTCCTTTATTATTTCTTACAGTGCTTGTTTGGTGTTAATAAACTCTTTTAGCCCTTTTTTCTTGATGCTCTTTATTTCACCTTCAATTTTGAATGATAGCCTTGCTGGATAGAGTAGTATTGGGTTCAGTCCCTTAGTTTTCATTCTTCTGTTTACTTCATGCCATACCCTTCTGACCTGAAGTGTTTCTACTGAGAAGTCAGTGGATAGTCTAATGGGAGCTCCCTTTGGGTAACTTTCTGTTTCAAACTTGCTACCATTAAAATTCTCTGTTTGTCTTTGTGGGGTTTTTTTTGCCATTTTAATTAATATGTGCCTAGGAGTATCTTTTGGAATTCAACTTGGTTGGGACTTCCTGTGTTTCTTGAACTTCAGTGACTTTTTCCTTCACCATATTAGGGAAATATTCTGCAATTATTTCTTCAAACAGGTTCTCTATTCCTTTCTAAGTTTCTGCTTCTTCTGGTCCCCTGTAATGCAAATGTTGTTACCTTTCATGTTGTCCCAAAGCTCCCTTAGACTTTCCTCCTGCTTTTTAATTTTTTTTTCTGTTTGCTGCTCTGAATGGGTATTTTTTTCTATCTTGTCTTCTAATTCACTCATTCATTTCGCAGCTTCTTCTAGTTTACTGTTGAATCCTTCCAGGTGTTCTTTTTTCCAACTATGTCATTCCTCATTTTTCATTGATTCTTATTTATTGTTTCAACCTATGTTTTCATGTGTGTGTTTTTTTATAGCTCTCACTAAGCTCCTTATAATAGTCATTAAGTTGCTTGTAGTTCGCACTGAATTGAGAACCCTTATTACCATTTTTCTGAATTATTTATCTTTCCAATTGTTTACCTCCATTTCATTTAGTTCATTTTCTGGATTTTCCTTCTTTTCTCTCCTTTGGGGGTTGTTTATTTGTTTCTACATTTTGCTGTCCCTTTGTTATTGCTTGTATATATTAGATCAAACTTCTACATCTCCCAGACTTTGTGGGGTGGTCTCATGTGTTAGGTGTTTTGTGGAACAAACAAAAAACAACAAAAATGAGGGGAGGAATATGTAGATGCAGAGCCAAAATAAAGAAAATAAGAATAAAGAATTAGGGAAATTGGTTAAGGAAAATGGTTTAAAATAAAGGAGGGAGAAGTAAAAATAAAAGAAACAAATATTTTTCAAGGAAAGTAGAGGAGAATGCAGATATACCTAAAATAAGAAAATGAAAAAATATGAGAAAGCAGAAAAACTGTTGAATAGTGAAGAAAAGAAAAAAGAACAAAAAATGGGTAGGAAAACGGAAGAGGAAAATTAAATATATGAACAAAACAACAGACACTAGAAAAATTACAAATCATTAAAGCAGATTGACAAAGAAGATGAATTAAAAAAGGAAAGAGAACAAATATTAAAATAAGAAAAAATGGAAGAAAAAAGAGAAATGAAAAGTGAAGTGGCATTCATTTCATCAGTTTAGTTCCCCATGGGAGCTCCCTTTGCATCCTACTCTCCTAATTGCTGTGGCTGACTGCTCTTTCTGTCCATTCTGAGCTTTTTGTGTTATACTTAGGTGCTAACCAGTGTCAGAAACTGACTTCCTTTGGTTTTAGCAACCTTCTTCAAGCTTCAAGTGATCCATTGTATGTGTCTGTCTCCACAGGACTTGGCTGTAAGTAGAAGAGGCCAATATGCCCTCTAAAGTAGGTTTGTTAGCAGCATGGAGCCTAGGGCTGGGTCAGCAAACTTCTCCTGAATCCTTGTGTTCCACCTCTGCCCAGCTTTGCCTGTCAGCCAGCTGTCAATCTTAATCACTAAAAAGTCTGATTCTGAAAGGGCTTTAGGCAGGGGAGGTGCTGTTTAGCTTTTAGGGGATGTGGTGGGTGTGTTTCCCTGTCCCAGAGCTACTCCTCTGTGAGTGGCCCAAAATATTACTCTGCCCTCAGCTGGACAGAGATCCTTGCGTGAGCAGTGAGATTGGTTGTAAAGCTGAAGTTCCCATCAGCTTTCCATCATGAAAGTACCAGATGGCCCCTCCTCCAGACAAGTCACTGTGGCTCCTGAGACTGTTCAAACCAGTTGGCTTGGCCTCTGCTTTTATTTCCTCTGAAAAGGTCAAAATGCAGGGTGTGCTGGCAGGGCTCCTGAGGGTGAGACAGACTGTAACACCTAGGGCAGGTTTGTTTTTCTTTAACTGCTCTGCAGCTACTGGAAAAATGGCCATATATGTTTGGGGCCTATGACCAAATGCAGGACTCCTGGCTGCTGCTTTTCCACGTTTCCCCACAATGTTTCCCAACCCATCCTCTCCTTGGTGAGGTCTGTGCCTCCCTCCCTTGGGTGAGTAGCTGCAAATGAAAACTCCTGTGCTCTGGGTTTAAAACAAAACAAAACAAAACAAAACAAAACAAAACAAAACAAAACAAAACACCATGAAACTGTGGTGCAGCTTTGTCTTGGACTAGCTCTGGTCTGCAGCTCCAGACTCCACCATGGCCAACAGCCCTGCTACCTTTCATAGCTGGATGTTATGTGGACCACAGGTCACAGCTCCTGTGCTCTGGGCAGTGCATCCCAGCCTTGCTTCCAGGCTTCTATCTTTTGAGGGAACAGACCCTCCCATAGCTGGGAGCTCCCTCCCACTCTTGCCCTGCTGGCCTGCCATCGCTGGAAGCTGGGTCAGCTCCTCTTGCCACCTTGCCCTTCCTAATGGTTTCCAGGTGTTTTCTGTCCTTCCTTGATATGTCTCCTCCTCAGCTGGACCTCAGTTGGTAATTCCAGGTGAATATTCTCTAATTTAGTTGTAGTTTCAGTCTGGCCCTGGGATGAGGTTCACAATAGGTCTGCCTATTCAGCTGCCATTTTTTCACCTGTATATATGTGCTTTTAAATTTTTCATCTGATAATCTATTTTATTTTACTAAAAAAGTATATTTTTTGTAAGAGATTGGATAGTTTGAGAAACAACAGAAAAGGTGATTTGATTATCTAGATGCTTGGGCTGGTGAAAGTCTTAATTGTCAGAAATATAGTATTATGGTCATGAAACTAGCTGTAACTGTTCACAAATGTTCAATTTTTTGTGTGTGTGTAAGTAAAACAGGCTTTTCTGAAAACAGTTCGTGTAAAGCTCTTTTGCTACAGAAGTTTTGAAAACTGCAGATTTTCAAATCCAAGCTAAGGCTTTGATAAAAACCACTATTTTGTGCAAATACTTTTATAAAACAAAGTAAAATATATATTATTTTCTTTTTGAGTCAATAGAATCTAATAACCAAGGTGAATTTAGATTATGCTGTCAGTGTAGCTTTCTGCTCTGGCTGAGTGATGAGGTGTTAAGATAATTCTAACAAATGGAATCTTAAAGTTACCATGAATCATTTTATTAGTATTTTATGAAAGGGAGTAATCACAGATAAGGTGATGTGCAAGAAATTGAAAAATCAAGTCCATCTGAACTCACTTATGAGCAAAGCAGAGTCTATAACATCAAGGAGTTTGTAGTTTGGTGGAGGAAATACACATTAAAATTATTTAAATAATGATTTAATTGCATTTGATGAAGGAAAGTTATATTCATGTGAACACATGTAATGGTATATATAATTCAGATTGAAGTAATGCAGGAAAGCTTCTCTGACAAAGTGACATTTGAGCTGAGACCTAATCAATAAGTTAAAATTAGTCAGATAAATGGAGGAGGATGACATTGTTACAGGCAAGGAAAATATTGTTTTTGATCGCCCTGGGAGAGGAATGCGTTTGAATAGATAAAAGTGAAGTGCCTAGAACATGTAAAAGGAAGTGATAGTAGATGAGACTGCCTAGTTACTGAGATGATTCATGTCTTGAAAGGCCATGGTCAGTCACTATTTTGAGCTTTATCCAAAGAGCAATGACAGGATATTAATGGGTTACTAGCAGGACAGTGACATGATTAGAAATCTGGAAGATTACTTCAATTTCTTTGAAGAGAATGCATTTGAGGGGTCTTACACACCTGGAGATAGGATTCAGAGGAATTTTACATTTTTTAATAAATTAATTTATTTTTTCCAATAATCACTTTTACCATCCCAAAAATACCTAAATATTTTAGTTATTCAGTATTTTTTCTATGTGTATTAAAAACACAATCTGGATTATAACATACAAGCTGTTGTATAATCTGTTTACTTCACTCATCCTATGAGCATTTTCATGTGATTAACCACTCAGTATCATGATTTTCATGTATGTTATTTTTCCCAAATACTTATTTTGGTTCCAATTTTTCACTATCATATGTAGCACCATGAGCATAATTTTTGTACATAAATCTTTATTCAATTCTCTAACTATAAAGAATACTAGATAAATTCTGAGAAGTGACATTTCTTTTTTTCCCCCTTTTTGTGGAATTTATTGGTGTAACACTGGTTAACAAAATTATACAGGTTTCAGGTGCATAATTCTACAACACATTATCTAGGCATTGTATTATGTGTTCAGCACCCCAAATAATGTCTCTGTACATCACCATTTATCCCCCCACACCCTCCTCTATCTTGCCCCCTAACACCCCCCCACACACACAGCTGTCACCCTAGTTTCTCTATATGTCTATCTGTATTTTGTAGGAGCAGGGATGATTTTAATTTTAATAAAATTTGGGTAAAAGTTGAAAAAATTGGGGTTTATAACAGTTAAAAGATGGATCTTTTCATATTTTTTTCTTAAAGTCAGTATTTAGTAGTTGGCTTTACAAGAAGTAGTTATTTTAATAGTGAATTATAAGGTCACCTGATTTAATATAGATTGAAATACAAAGTTAATATAAAGTTAAATGAGATAGATAGTAATAGGTTACTCAGAACAATAAGAACCCCAAATGGCAATCTAAAGTACTTAGATAAAATATATTAAAAAAATTTTAAAGTATTGGAAAAAAGACAAGACAGTAAGGAATTAAAAGGCCAAAATCTAATTCACAATGAAAACCCAAAAGAAGAAAGGAGAACACTGAAGCTATATTTTTTTCCCTTGAGGGATTTGCCTTTCCTAGTGAACTGGAGCTTCTAGAGAGAGGTAAAATTATGATACCTCCTACTTTAGGGGGTATAGAAAGAGACCCTTTTTTCCAATAAGACATGAATTCTGAAAATTTACACTCTGTTGGTGTAAGTTCTTTAAAAATAAGCCCATTAATCACTTCCCAGGGGAACACAATTTTTTTTTTCTTGGTACCCTGGTGAGCAAGTTAACAGGGGTTGGGATAGGGCTACCTTAAGAAGTTCTAACTACACATTGCCTTCAGATTTATAACCCAAATTCACATAACCTAAGTAGGCCAAAAAATCTCAGGATATGGTTATAGTATAACTAGAGGCCCAATGCACGAAAATTCGTGCAAGAATGGGCCTTCCTTCCCCTGACTGCTGGCACCATGTTCACTCTGACTGGAGCCGCCTTTCCGCCTTCCCATGCTGCCCAGAGGCCCAGAGTGGCTGGGGTGGTGCGGAATGCCTGGCACCTGCGTATGAAAATTAACCCGCCATCTTTATTGGGTTAAATTTGCATACACACTCCTGATTGGCTGGTGGGCGTCGTGAAGGTATGGTCAATTAGCATGTTACTCTTTTATTAGGTAGATGTGATCCTGAACTAGAAGTATCCTTATGCATATGATAAAGGTAATCATAAATTCTCTCTGGAGGAGAGTATTTCATCCTAGACCTCAAATCACCTAAAGCCATTTTTCAAGGACAAAAAGCATCACCCATTCAAAAATAAATGCATATAAGACAATGAGGCACCATGAGTTAGAGCTAAGAAAAACAATAGGCAGCAAAAAATTCATAAACTCTTCAAATATTTAAGTTATCAGAATATAAAACAAATATAAAAACTCATGTTTAACAAAAATGCTACCAATAATAGATTTTTTAAAATGACCTGGAGATTTGAAAATATGAAAAATAGAACGCTGCTAGGAATAAAAATATGCAATAACAGAAATTTTAGAAATCACTGGATTCATTTCATGCAAATTGGATGTAGCTGAAGATGTATTTGGTAAACTTGAAGGTAGGTCAAAATAAAATTTTCAGAATGCAGCATGGAGAGATAAAGAAAAGAAAAATATGAATGTAATAATTAGTAAGAGACAGACATTCAAAGGCATTGTTTCTGAACTTATGTAAGACAAACATTCTCACTTCAGGGTTCTCATAGATGTCACTCTCAGTACCTGGAATGTTTTCCCCCCAGATCTTAAAATTGCTAGTGGCTGGTCCCTTCTCATTATTGAAATTGCAACTTACATATCATATTTCTGGAGAAGCCTTCTACAGTCTACCCTTTGTTTCCTTTAAGGCAGTGTCTGAAAAGCAAAAAGAAAACAAAATGTTCAAAATGTCATATAGCTCAGATTTCTTTTTACTTAGTCCTAAAGAGAATGAGGTTCCAGCAATTATATGCAGTCCAGTGAGTATAGAAAAGCAGAAAGGAGTCAGAAGTTTCTTCTTGTTACTATATATGTTGGCCAACAAAATCATGGATGTGTAAAGATTGAAGAGCAATTCCATTGGTTGGCTTCAGATTATTAGTAGCTAATTATTGATTTCATGGGTATCAAGAGGCATCTTTGGCAGCAGTAGCAGTGGTTGTGGCGAGAGTGGCTTTGTGATGGTTCTCCGGATCATGGCTTTGGTGATATTATCTCTTTTTGGCATTATTTAAACAACACATTTATTTAGATTTGGTTCATGTGTCATAAAATTTACACTTCTAAAGTGCACATTACATTGGGTTTTAATGGATTTCAAATTGTGCCACTATCATCACTACCTATTTCAGAATGTTTTTATTATCCTTCAAAGAAAACCTGTATCTATTAGCAACTACTTTTCATTTCCTCCTACTCTCAGCCCCAGACAACTACTAATTTAATTTCTGTCTATGGATTTTCTTATTGTGGATATTTCATGTAAATGAAATCACAATACTGCCTTTGTGTCTGACTTCTTTCTCTTAGCATAATATTTTCAAGGCTTATCCATGTTGTAGCATGTATCAGTGTTTCATTCTTTTTATGGCATAATAATGCTCCATTGTATAAATATATCACTTTGACTTTATCCCTTAATCAGTTGGTGGGCATTGGATTATTTTGAAGTTGTTGCTATTAAAGTGATGTTCTTATGAACACTCACATACAAGTTTTCTGTGAACATATGTTTTCAATTTCTTTGATTATATATCTTGGAATATAATTGATGGGGAAATATGGTAATGTTATGTTTAAATTTTGAGGTATTACCAGAATGTTTTCCAAAATTATTACAACATTTCTCATTCTATAAGAAATTTATAAGGGTTCAAATTCTCCACATTTTACCCAAAATTTGTTATTGCCTGTGTTTTTTTATATTAGTCTTTCCAGTGCATGTGCCATGATTTCTTATTGTGGTTTATAGTTGCATTTTCCTAATGACTAATGATGTTTAGCATCTTTTCTGGTCTCACTGACTATTTGAAACCTTCTTTGAAAAAATGTCTGCTTAAATTATTTCTCCATTTTTAATTGGTTCATTTAATTAATTTTATTATCCTATCAAATAAAAGAGTAATATGCAAATTGACCATCACTCCAAGACACAAGATGGCTGCCCCCATGTGCTCAAAAATGGCTGCCCCATGTGGACACAAGATGGCCACCACAAGATGGCCTGCAGGGGAGGGCAGTTGTGGGCAGTTAGGGGTGACCAGGCCGGCAGAGGAGGGCAGCTGGGGGAGACCAGGTCAGCAGGGGAGGGCAGTTGGGGGGGACCAGGACTGCAGGGGAGGGTAGTTGGGGGGGAACAGGCCTGCAGGAGAGGGCAGTTGTGGGTGATCAGGCCAGCAGGGAGGGCAGTTAGGGGTGACCAGGCCAGCAGGGAAGGGAAGTTAGGGGTGACCGAGCCAGCAGGGGAGGGCAGTTGGGGGCAACCAGGCCTGCAGGGGAGGGCAGTTGGGGGTGACCAGGCCTGCAGGGGAGGGCAGTTTGGGGTGACCAGGCCAGCAGGGGAGGGCAGTTGAGGGCAACCAGGCCTGCAGGGGAGGGCAGTTGGGGGTGACCAGGCCTGCAGGGGAGGGCAGTTTGGGGTGACCAGGCCAGCAGGGGAGGGCAGTTGGGGGCAACCAGGCCTGCAGGGGAGGACAGTTAAGGGCAATCGGGCCGTTCGGGGAGCAGTTAGGCGTCGATCAGGCTGGCAGGGGAGTAGTTAGGGTTGATCAGGCTGGGAGGCAGAATCAGTTAGGGGCAATCAGGCAGAGGCAGGCAAGCGATTGGGAGCCAGCAGTCCTGGATTGTGAGAGGGATGTCCAACCACCTGTTTTGGCCTGATCCTGGTAGGATTGGGCCTAAACGGGCAGTCGGACATCCCTCAAGGGGTCCCAGATTGGAGAGGGTGCAGGCTGGGCTGAGGGACACCCCCCCCCATGCACGAATTTCATGCACCGGGCCTCTAGTCTATATAGATAAAGAGCCAGGGTCCGTAATGTCCAAAATGACTGAAGGCTCAACCGAACACTGGAAATCAGTCCTGCAGGAGCTAACTGCCATGCTTAGGGCACCTCAGGAACCCAGCACTCACTGCCACAGGGGCTGCGATCAGGCCCAGACAGAAGACCGGAGAGAAAAGCAGGGTCTGATCGCAGTCCCCCGTGGCAGTCAGTGCTGGGTCGGCATGGTGGATGTCAGTCCTGAGGTCAATGCTGCGGGCACCTCAGCGACCCAGCACTGACTGCCGAGGGGGCTGCGAACAGGCCCGGACAGAAGCCCAGAGAGAAAAGCCCCTGTGGCAGTCAGTGCTGGGTCAGCATGGCAGAAGTCAGTCTTGGTGACCCAGCACTGACTGCCATGCTGCGGGCACCTCAGAGAATCAGCACTGACTGCCAAGGGGGTTGCAATCAGGCCCAGACAGAAGCCTGGAGAGAAAAGCAGGCGTTGATTGCAGCCTCTGTGGCGTTCAGTGCTGGGTTGGTGTGACAGAAGTCAGTCCTGAGGTCAGTGCTGCGGGTGCCTCAGTGACCCAGCACTGACTGCCTAGGGGGCTGCAATCAGGCCCGGAAAGAGGCCAGGACAGAAAAACAGGGTCTGATCGCAGCCCCCATGGCAGTCAGTGCTGGGTCGGCATAGCAGAAGTCAATCCTGCAGTCAGTGAACATAGGGTAAATTAATATTAAGTGAACATTGGGTCAATTAATATCTCTTTGAGAGGAGTTGAGAATATAAAGTACAGTGTAGAGCAATTACTTATATTATTCCACATAAAACTTTTTTCAACTAAGATATTTTCCTTTATTTAAAATGTATCTTTATTGTTGAAAGTATTACAGATGTCCCTTTGTTTTAGTTTTTTTCCCCCCCATTGATCTCCTACACCCTGCACCCACCCCTTCCAGGCCTTTGCCAGACTATTTTCTTGTCCATGGGCTATTCTTATCTAATACATAAAAATCTAGAAAGATTTAAAGAAAATAAAATAAAAGATATGCCAGATAAATATTGACCAGAAGAGCTGACGTTGCTGCATGAATACTGGATACAGGCTTGAAGCCAAAACACAACTCATGAGATAAAGTTAGTCATTGTAACATAACAAAAGGTTCCTAACATTAAAGAGATAAGATGGTTCCCAATACTTATACACATAATAGAACAGTGTGGGGGTTCAGAATGAGCCTCACCAAGATGTGTCTTCGTGGTACGTAGATTTTTTTTTTTTTTAATATACTCCATTGATTTTCTACAGAGAGGAAGGGAGAGGGACAGAGAGTTAGAAACATCAATGAGAGAGAAACATTGATCAGCTGCCTCCTGCAACCCCCCACTGGAGATGTGCCCACAACCAAGGTACATGCCCTTGACCAGAATCGAACCTGGGACCCTTCAGTCCACAGGCTGATGCTCTATCCACTGAGCCAAACCGGCTAAGGCAGTATGCAGCTTTTTGAGCTAAGGGAAATTTTAGCTTCTGGCTCAAGTGAAAATTCTGCCCCTCCCTTTAACTACCTAAAATAAATTTAATTAGAGGCTTTGCCCATAATAAGACATTATCATATATAATAAAAGGCTAATATGCAAATCGACCAAACAGCAGGACGACTGGTCACTATGACACGCACTGACCACCAGGGGGTAGATGCTCAATGCAGGAGCTGTCCCCTGGTGGTCAGTGTGCTCCCACAGGGGGAGTGCCACTCAGCCAGAAGCTGGGCTTATGGCTGGCTAGCGCAGTAGCAGTGGTGGGAGCTTCTGCCCCCTCTGTGGCAGCGCTAAGGATGTCTGACTGATGGCTTAGTTGGACATCCCCTGAGGGCTCCCGGACTGTGAGACTCCTCTGAGTGCACACGTTTTGTGCACTGGGCCTCTAGTTAAATTATAAGTGTTTTTATATATGTATGCTGGATACAAGTACCTTATCAGATATATAATTTACAAATATTTTCTCCTGTTAGATGGGTTGAATTTTAAGTTTATTTGTGGTGTTCTTTGGGGTCCAAACATTGAAAATTTTGATGAAATCCTATTTATCCTTTTTTTGTTGTTATTTTAGCTTTAAGAAACTTTTGTTTACCCAGTCATGAAAATTTACACCTAGTATTTATCTAAGAGTCTTTTAGTTTTAGCTCTTGCACTTAGGTCTTTGATATATTTTGAGTTAATTTTGTGTGTTTAGTGTAATCTAAGAGTTCAAATTAATTCTTTTGTATGTGGATGTTCAGTTTTTCTATTGCAATTTCTTAAAAAGCATTATTCATTTCTCCACTGAATTATCTTTGTGGTCTTCTCAAAAATCAATTAACAATAACTGCATGCATTTATTTTTGGATTTAGTTCTATTCAACTGAACAACATTCTTACACTTGTACCAGTACCTTAATGCCTTGGTTATGTAGTTTCTTTTTGTTTTGTTTTTTAATTATATACGGCCTGGTGCATGAAATTTGTGCAATGGGGGAGGGTGTCCCTCAGCCCAGCTTGCACCCTTTCCAATCTGGGACCCCTCAGGGAATGACCGACTTCCGGTTTAGGCCCGATCCCTGTGGAATCAGGCCTAAACTGGCAGTTGGAAATCCCTCTCACAATCCAGGACTGCTGGTTCCCAACTGCTCACCTGCCTGACAGCCTGATCACCCCCTAACCAGTCCCCTGCCAGCCTGATCGATGCCTAACTGCTCCCCTGTGGGCCTGATTACCCCTAACTGCCCTCCCCTGCCAGCCTGATCGCCCCCAACTTCCCTCCCCTGCTGGCCTGGTCACCCCTAACTGCCTTCCCCTGCTGGCCTGATAGCCCACAAGTGCCCTCCCCTGCCGGCCATCATATGGCAGCCAACTTTTGACCACATGGGGGCGGCCATCTTGTGCAAGGGCATGATGGTCAATTTGCAAATTATCTCTTTATTATATAGGATATTAGAGTTGAGGTACAGTATACTTTCATGTGCACAACCCAGTGATTGGATGTTTATATAACTTACAAAGTGATCACCCCAATAAATCTAGTAGTTTTCCAGCAAAGTTTGAAATCAGGAATTGTGATTTCTCTGATATATTCATCTTCTCAAGATTGTTTTGTTCATGATCCATTGCATGCAGCTGTAAATTTTAGGATTAGCTTGCCAATTTCTGCTAAGAAGCCAGCTGGGATGTTGATTGGGATTGCCTAGAATCTGTAGATCAGTTTTAGGAGTATCATCCATCTTTTCTTAAAATTTTCATTATGACAGAAAACATAACTTGAGATCTAAATTCTTAACTTTTTAAAGTGATATTTAATTAACATATAACACTGTAAGTTTAAGGTGCATGGTATTGATTTAATTCATTTATATATTGCAATATAATTAACATCATGGTGTTAGCAAATGCATGTATCACATCACATAGTTATCTTTTTTGGTGATAGAAACAATTTATAATTAATCTCTTATTAACTTTGAAGTTTTTAATATAGCATTGTTATCTATAATTACTAGATATTCAATAGATCTCCAGAACTTATTGCCCATTGGCTACAAATTTGTACCTTTAAATGTGTCCCCACTTCCTCCACCCTATAGCCCCTGGTAACCAACATTTTAATCTGTTTTTACAAGTTCAGCTGTTTTATATTTCATATACAAAGGATTACATACAGGATTTGTCTTTCCCTCAAGGACCATACATGTTGTAACAAATGGAAGGATTTCCTTCTGTCTCATGATGAATAACTGATATGTTACTGTGTATATCTACCAAATTTTCTCTATCCTTTCAACTGTTGATAGACTTTTATGGTGTTTCTGTATCTAACTATTATGAATAATGCCCCAATAAACATGATGATACAGTTATTTCTTCAATATCCTCTTTTGCTTTTGACTCACTGGTTATTTAGATGTATTTTATTTAATTAAGATATACTTGTAAAATTTCCCAAACTTTCTTCTGTTATTTATTTCCAATTTAATTCCATTATCATTATAGAACATAATTTAAATCATTATAAGTTAACTAGGGGCCCAGTGCATGAATTCGTGCACCTTGAAAGGAACTGTGGGCCACGAGGATGCAGTGGGCACAGGGGCAGGTCTTGGCCGATACTCCATGCCCCTGCCCGGCCCCTTCCGCTTTTGTCCCTGGTCCCTTGTCTGCCGGCAGCCCCACTCCAGCCACCACTGCTCAACTCACTGATGGTGCTGGCCCCGCTCGCATCCACTGATGGCGATTGGGGCCGATGCCAGCTGCATGTGCGAGCGGCAGCTGCTACCCGATTGCCCCTCAGAAGCAGGGGGAGGTAGAGAAGCCTTCAGGGGTGATTGGGGCCAGCAACTGCCACTCACACCCATTGATGGCACCAAGTTATTGGGACTGGCGCTGGGCACCGGCAGTGGGTGCAAGTGGTGGCTCCGGTGCCAGCTGCAGGTGCAAGCAGAGCTGTTGCTGGCAACAGGTGTGAGAGACGGCTGCCAGTGCCAATCACCCCTCAGCATCAGGGGAGGTGGAGAAGCCCTGAGGGGCGACTGGGGCTGGCACTTGCTACTCACACCCACTGATGGCACCGAGTGATCAGGGCTGGTGCTGGGTGCCAGCAATGGGTGCAAGTGGCAGCTCCGGTGCCAACAGCAGGTGCAAATGCGGCCAGTAACAGCAGCAGGTGTGAGTGCCAAGCGGGACCATCGTGCACAGGAGCAAAGTATTTTCAGTAACCATCATAAGCTCACCCTAATGACAGCGACCAGCACCTTGCCTTGGTGTGTTGCCTCGGCTCACCTGCTCCACCATTCTGCTGCGGCTGATGCCCTCCATTTTCCGTGCTCTGCTGCCTGCTGCCGATGCCCGCCATGTTCCGTGCATGCCCCCTGGTGGTCAGCACACGTCATAGCAACTGGTTGTTTGGTTGTTTGTTTGTTCCCCTGTTTAGTCTATTTGCATATTAGGGTTTTATATATATATATATATATATATATATATATATATATATATATATATATATACATACATACACACACACACATATATATTATACACACACACACACACACACACATATATATATATATATATATATAGAGAGAGAGAGAGAGAGAGAGAGAGAGAGAGAGAGATTGATAATTGTTTTATGGTTTAGAACATTTTCTATTCTCAAAAATGGTGCATGAGTTCTTGAAAAGAATGTGTCTTTTACTCTTGATGGTAAGAAGTTCTGTAGATATATGATTGGTCTAATTGCTTATAATGTTTTTCATGTCTTTTATTTTCTATTTGCTATAATACCTGCTTGCTCTGTATATTATTTTATGTTGGATATTTAATTCTTCAACTTTTAGTAATTAATTATCTATTTATCCTCTCATTTTTTTGAATAAATCTTTATTGTTCAGATTATTACAGTTGTTCCTCTTTTTCCCTCCATAGTTACCCTCCACCCAGTTCCCACACCAACCCATGTTCTTACCCACCCCTCATTGTCCTCATCCATAGGTGTAAGATTTTTGTCCAATCTCTTCCCACACCCCCACACCCTTCCCCTGAGAATTGTCAGTCCACTCCCTTTCTATGCCCATGGTTCTATTATATTCTGTTCTTCAGATTTTTTATTTACTTGATTTTTTGATTCACTTGTTGATAGATATGTATTTGTTGTCACTTTGTTGTTCATAATTTTTATCTTTACTTTTTTCCTTCAGCATTTCATATAATACTGGTTTGGTGGTGATGAACTCCTTTAGTTTTTTCTTGTTTGTGAAGCTCTTTATCTGACCTTCAATTCTGAATGAAAACTTTGCTGGGTAGAGTAATCTTGGTTATAGGTTCTTGCTATTCATTACTTTGAATATTTCTTGCCACTCCCTTCTGGCCTGCATAGTTTCTGTTGAGAAATCAGCTGACAGTCATATGGGTACTCCCTTGTAGGTAACTGTTTTTCTCTTGCTGCTTTTAATATTCTCTCTTTGTCTTTTGCCCTTGGCATTTTAATTATGACGTGTCTTGATGTGGTCCTCTTTGGATTCCATTTGTTTGGGGTTCTGTGCACTTCCTGGACTTGTAAGTCTATTTCTTTCACCAGGTCGGGGAAGTTTTCTGTCATTATTTCTTCAAATAGGTTTTCAGTATCTTGCTCTCTCTCTTCTTCTGGCACCCCCATAATTCTGATGTTGGTACGCTTGAAGTTGTCCCAGAGGCTCCTTACACTATATTCATACCTTTGGATTATTTTTTCTTTTTGCTTTTCTGGATGGGTGTTTTTTGCTTCTTCGTATTTCAAATCTTTGACTTGATTCTTGCGATCCTCTAGTCTTCTGTTGAATTTCTGTATATTATTCTTTATTTCAGTCAGTGTATGCTTAATTTCTGATTGGTTCTATTTCATATCCTTGAGGGTCTCACTAAATTTCTCAGAGGTTTCTACAAGATTCTTGAGTAACCTTATAACCATGGTTTTGAACTCTATCCAGTATTTTGCTTTCATCCATTTCTTTCATTTGTGACTTGTTTCTTTGTCTCCACATTTTGGCTCTTTCCCTGTGTTTGTTTCTATGTACCTGGTAGCTACTAAGTCTCCTTGAGTTGATGGAGTGGCTTTGTGTGCTAGGTGTCCTATAGGGCCCAGTTGCTCAGCCTCCCCAGTTACCTGAGGTGGACACTCTTGGTGCACCCCTTTGTGGGCTGTGTGCACAGTCTTGTTGTAGTTAAGCCTTGATTGTGGTTGGTATCACTGGGAGGAATTGACCTCCATGCCAATTGGCTGTGAGGACCAGCTGTGTCTACAATGGGAGAACTTCTGTGCTGGAGACACCCTTATGGGGCAGGAGTTGCTTCAGAGGGGCTCTGGTGCTCACTGAGTATGCCCTCTGAGTGTGTCCCTTATGGATCTGAGGAGTTGTAATATGGATGGTCTCACTCTGGTATACTGGTTCTTGGATCTCCAAGGAGGTGCAAGGTCAGCCAATATCTGGGGCCGCCCAGCAGGAGCTACAGAGACATCTGTAGATTCCTCCTCTTTTTATGGGGTTTGGAAGTGCCCAGATGAGGCCCAGCTGTGAAGCAATGCTGCTGCTGCTGCCAGGTAGTGGGCCTTCATTTGGAATCTCTGGGGTTCTCTGACCCAGCTGCTGTTTGTTTTAGGGGAAAGAACAGGCCATTCATATGCAAAAGCCGCTGCTCACAACTTGGGTGGGGTTGTAAATTGCGTGGGGCGGGGTCTTTGGGAGTCACCAGGGCGGAGCAAACAGCAGTGCCTGCCCTGAACTGGAGAAGTCTCTGGTTCTCCACATCCCGTGCCCCTGTGCAGGAACAATGATTGCTGTGAGCACCTCTATGAGTAAGCCACCCTCGTGTTCCTCTCCCAATGCCAGACAGTCCAGTTTCTCCCCACATGTGTATGGTCCCCCAGAGTCTCTCCCAGAACTGGAGTTCAGAGCAAGTGGGAGCTTGTATCTCCCTCCCGGTTTAAAAAGCAGCATATCCAGGTGCAGCACTTTCCATGCCTCCGCACCTCTTACGGGTCTCAATGAGCTTTCTTCACCTCTCCAGTTGTGGAATTTCCACTCAGCCAGCTTTCCCACGGTTCTAGGTAGTAGTTGTTCTGCTGTTTAGTTGTGGTTTTGATGTGGTTGTGAGAGGCAGCAAGTATAGGTGATTACCTATGCCACTATCTTGATTTCTCTAAGTTCTCATTTTTTAAAGTTTTATAATTTATATCTTATTGGCTTTGTTAGCAAGGGCATCTATATTTATAATTGTTATAATTTCCTGATGCACTAGTTTTTATTGTTATACCATATCTTTCCTTATCTATAGTATAAATTTTTGTCTTAGAACCTATCTTGTCTGTTATCTGGGTAGATATTTCACATCCCCTTTGGTCATGGTTAGCATGATGCATTTTTTAAATGCTTTTAATTTTGTGGGGAAACATGGGACTTGGTTGGAAAGTCTGTAAGGAGGAATCTCTGAAAGCTTGGAGGCCTTTTCCAAACAAGTTTGACCCCCTGGGTGTTTTACTAGAATCTTTATGTTTAGACTTCAAAATGTCCTTTTTTGAAAGACACTACAGATGCAGGTGCTTTTTCAAGGATACTTACCCTGCTGATTGTATGTAGAGGTTAATTTTAGTTCAAGCTATTGTGACAATAAAAGCCTGAGGAGGCAGGTGAACAGGGCTATTTGCTTCTAAAGCAAACTAGCCCCTTAGCCTCTCTTTCACAGAAACGTGTGTCAGAGCAATCATTCATCCATTGCTCAAGGTCTGCTGGTCAGCTCTGGCATAGTTTCAATCATTTTTCAACTAAAAGTATGTCTCATACACAGGATATAAATGAACATATATTTGTTAATTCAGTTTACCAATCTGTGCCATTTTTGTCAGTTTATATTTATTTTTTCATTTTTATTTATTGATTTGAGAGAGAGAAACATCAATTTGTTTTTCCACTTATTTATGCATTGATTGGTTGACTCTTTTTTAAAATATATTTTTATTGATTTCAGAGAGGAAGGAAGAGGGAGAGAAATAAAAACATCAATAATGAGAGAGAATCATTGATTGGCTGCCTGCTGCACGCCCCCTACTGGGGATTGAGCCCAAAACCTGGGCATGTGCCCTTGACCGGAATCAAACTAAGGACCCTTCCGTCTGCAGGCCAATGTTCTATCCACTGAGGCAAACTGACTAGGGATGATTGGTTGATTCTTGTATGTGCCCTGACCAGGGATCAAACCCACAACCTTGGCATGTAGGGATGACACTCTAACCAACTTAGCTACCCAGCAAAGGGTTGGTTTATATTTAAATTAATTATTGGTAAGGTAATATTTGCACCTGACAATGTGCTATTTTTTTAAATGAATATGATTAATATTTTGTTCCTTAACTTCTCCCTTGCTACCTTTTTTGGTGTTAAAATAAATTTTCTGGTATGCCATTTTAATGCCTGTGTTTATTTATCATTTTAAGTTATTTTCAGTAGTTTCCTGAGGATAACAATTAATATCTTAAATATTTCAGTTTGGACTAATATCAACTAAAGTTATTTGTAATTTTTTCTCTCCAATTATACTTCCTCCTCCTACTTTGTGTTATTATTTCCACACATATTACATCTTTTATATTTAAGAGCATCAAAATAGTTTTGAATGCTTTGTAAAATTGTCTTCTAAATAAAATAGAATAAAATCGTTAAAAATAATTTAGATAATACTTTATATTTACCTCAAGTGTTCTTCATTTCTCCATGTGGATTTGTATTAGTATCTAGTGCCCCCTATCATGTCCTTCTGAGTGATTCCCTGTAATTTTTCTTATATGGCAGGTTTATTAACAACAGATTTTTCTCAATTTTTATTTGTTTGGTAATATATTATTTCCTCAATTTTGATAGTTTTTCCAGACAGAGAATTCTTGGTAGATAGTTTATTTTTCCTGGCAACTCTTAGAATATGTTATCTCATTCTCTTCTGGCCTACATGGTTTCTGATGACAAATCAGATCTTAATCTTATTGAGGAACTTCTACCTGATGAGACACTTTTTTCTTGCTGCTTTCACAATTTTCTTTGTCTTTGACATGGATACATTTTTATGGATCTATAAATATGTTTCTAAATGTATTCAAATCTATATTAATGATTTCCATCAAATTAGAAAAATTGCCATTACTTATTTTTAGACAGAACATGATTATGTTTAATACATAGCATTGGTATGACCAAAAATAAAACACCACAGTAAAAGAATAACAAAAAATATGGTATGTAATTTGCAATGCATAAGAAATAGTTAACATCTTTAGTCATAAACAAGCTCTTGGAAACCAGTAACAGAGACACCATAAAGCAAAGAAACTGGAAAAAATTAAATTAAATAATATAAATGATGATTAAGCATTTTTGATGATTGCGCTGAGCAGTGACAAATAATTTTTCTGCAATATCACACTGAACAGAATAAAGACACTAACACCTAATGTTTTTCAGTTCTGAACAGGGCTGTGCAGTTTGAACTCTCATAAAACACTAGGAGGCAGATTGATGAGGACTATCGACAATTAGGGGGAAAGCTAGTTTTGAATCAAAATATAAATTTTGAATGTCCTTAGCCAGAGCTTAGTTGAACAAATTCAAAAAGAGTAATATAAAAGTATGTTTAGTGCAGAGGAAATATGTAGCCAGTATAAGCCCCTAAAACATTACTTGACTAATAATTTATCAGCACAACCCAAAAGGTGTGTACAAACTGTATTAGTAGTAGATGATAGCGTAGGGAATACAGTTAATAGTACTGTGATCAGTATATATGGGGCCTGGCAGGTACCTGAAATACTGAGGGAACATTTTTGCAGTACACCTGAAACTAATTTATAATAATAAAAGTGTAATATGCTTATGAGACTGGAAGTCCGCAGCGGCGGGGGCCGAGGCAGAGGTGGCAAAGGCCCCTGGCTGCCGCCACAGTGGTGGGGGCTAGAGCCCCTTGCATGAATTTCATGTATCAGGCTTCTAGTAGTAAATAATAATGAACATAAACTAATTGAAAAATAAAGAGAGGCAGTATATAATAATGGGGAGCAAAATTGAAATATTCTGAAGATGTCATTTAATTCTATCTGATGTAGTGAGTCATTTAGGATTACTGTTTCCTTGCTGATTTTTTGGCTAGAAGACTTATCCAGTGATGTCATTGGTGTATTAAAGTCCCCTACTATGATTGTATTGCTCTCAATCTCTCCTTTGATATAGGACAGAAGTTTTTTTTTTGTTTTGTTTTTTTTTGGTTTTTTTTTTTACTGTATTTGGATGCTCCTGCATTGGGTGCATATATGTTGAACAGAATTATATCCTACTGTTGTATTGATCCCTTTAGTATATGTAGTGGCATTTATTATCTCTTGTTATGGCCTTCACTTTGAGGTCTGTTTGTTAGGTATAAGTATTGCTACCCCTGCTTTTTTTTCATTTCTGTTTGCCTGAAAAATAATTTTCCCATTCCTTCACTTTCAGTCTGTGTGAGTCCTTTATTCTGAGGTGGGACTATAGCATATATATGGGTCATGTTTTCTTATCCATTTGGCTACCCTATGTCTTTTGATTGGAGTATTTAATCCATTTACATTTAAGTTTATTATTGACGAGAGGCCAGGTGAATGAAAATTCATGCACTGGAGGCGGGGTCCCAGAGTCCGGCCTGCCCCCTCTCACAGTCCTGGAGCCTTCAGGGGTGGGAGGCAACTTGGCAATCAGGGGAAGGTGATGCACCCATCACACCTTTGCTGCTGCCACTGCTGGCAGCAAAAGCCTTGGCCGGCCCTGGTTACCTGAGCCTTGGACAGCCCTGGGCGGCTGGGCAGCAGCCATCTGAGGCTTGCCTGCACCTAGGGCTGGCCCTGGGCAACTGGGCAGCTGATATCCAAGGCTTGCCTGCACCTTGGGCTGGCCCTGGGCGTCTGGGGGGCTGAGGTTAGTGGGGAACTCTGGAGGCAGGCGCATGTGCCTGCCACCCAGGTGGGGCTGAGGGGACTGGACGCCACCATCTTGTGGCTGTGGGTGCTTCCATCTTTGAAGACGTGGCAGTCAATTAGCATATTCCCTCCTTATTGGCTGTGAGTGCCACCATCTTTGAGAGCAGGGCAGTCAATTAGCATATTCCCTCCTTATTGGCTGTGGGCACTGCCATCTTTGCGACAGCGTGAGGGTTAATTAGCATATTACCTCTTTATTAGATAGAATAGGTACTTGTTTGTTGCCATATTTGTTCTTTATGCGTGTTTTCCTTTCTCCCTTTCTATTTCTTCTTTACAGCAGTCCCTTTAGCATTTCTTGCATTGCTGGCTAGGTGATAATAAACTCTTAGCCTATTTTTGTCTGGGAAGCTCCAGATTTCACCTTCAATTTTGAATGATAGCCTTGCTGGATAGAGTATTCTTGGGTTCAGTCCCTTGCTTTACATCACTTTGTATACTTCATTACATTCCTTTCTATCCTGATGTGTTTCTGTTGGTAAATCAGTTGATATTCTAATGGGATATCCTTGTAGGTAACTTTCTGCCTCTCTCTTGCAGCCTTTATGTTTCTTTCTTTTTCTTTTACATTTGCCAATTTAATTACCATGTGCATTGGTGTGGGTCTTTTGGGGTTCATCTTGTTGGGACTCTCTATGCTTCTTGGATTTCTGTGACTTTCTTTTTCAAGCTGTGAAGTTTTTGTCATTATTTATTCAAACAGATTTCCTATTTCTTGCTCAGCTTCCTTTACTTCTGGCAACCCTATTATGAGGATGTTGTTTTGTTTCAAGTTGTCCCAAAGCTCCCTAAGACTCTCTTCCTTTTTTAAAAAAATATTTTTTCCAGTTCCTGCTAGCTTGGGTATTTTTCTTTTTCTTTTCTTTTTTTAAAAAATTTTTTATTAAGGTATTATATGTGTACATATCTTACCATTGCCCCCCCACCCCACTCCCATACATGCCCTCACCCCCCAATGTTTTGCATCCGTTGGTTACTCTTATATGCATGCATATAAGTCCATCAGTTGATCTCTTATTTCCCCCACCTCTCCCTAACCTTCCCGCTGTAATTTTACGGTCTGTTTGGTGCTTTACTGCCTCTGTATCTATCTTTTTGTTCATCAGTTTATACTGTTTTTCATTATCCCCAAATGAGTGAGATCATGTGGTATTTTTCTTTCATTGACTAGCTTATTTCACTTAGCATAATGTTCTCTAATTCCATCCAGGTGCCTACAAATGGTAGTAATTCCTTCTTTTTTATGGCAGCATAGTATTCCATTGTGTAGATGTACCATAGTTTTCTGATCCAGTCATCTGCTGACGGGCACCTAGGCTGTTTCCAAATCTTAGCTATTGCAAATTGTGCTGCTTTGAACATAGGGGTGCATATATCCTTTCTGATTGGTGTTTCTGGTTTCTTAGGATATATTCCTAGGAGTGGGATTACTGGGTCAAATGGGAGTTCCATTTTCAGTTTTTTGAGGAAACTCCATACTGTTCTCGACAGTGGCTGCACCAGTCTGCATTCCTACCAGCAGTGCACGAGGGTTCCTTTTTCTCCACATCCTCGCCAACATTTGTTGTTTGTTGATTTGTTGATGATAGCCATTCTGACAGGTGTGAGATGGTATCGCATTGTTGTTTTGATTTGCATCTCTCGGATAATTAGTGACTTTGAGCATGGTTTCATGTGTCTCTTGGCCTTCCTTCTGTCTTCTTTCGATAAGATTCCATTTAGGTCCGTTGCCCATTTTTTTATTGGATCATTTATCTTACTTTTATTAGGTTGTATAAGCTGCTTATACATGTTGGAGATTAAACCTTTATCAGTGATAACATTTGCAAATACGTTCTCCCATACAGTGGGATTTCTTGTTGTTTTGTTGATGGTTTCTTTTGCTGTGCAAAAGCTTTTAATTTTGATGTAATCCCGTTTGTTTATTTTCTCTTTGGCTTCCATTGCCCTAGGGGCAGTATCAGTGAAGAAGTTTTTTCGGCATATGTCTGAGATTTTGCTGCCTGTGGATTCCTCTAGTATTTTTATGGTTTCCCATCTTATATTTAAGTCCTGTATCCATTTTGAGTTTATTTTTGTGTATGGTGTAAGTTGGTGATCTAGTTTCATTTTTTTGCATGTATCTGTCCAATTTTCCCAACACCATTTATTGAAGAGACTGTCTTCACTCCATTGTATGTTCATGCCTCCTTTGTCAAATATTAATTGCGCATATTGGTTTGGGTCGATATCTGGGTTGTCTATTCTATTCCATTGATCTATATGTCTGTTCTTGTGCCAGTACCAGGCTGTTTTGAGAACAGTGGCTTTGTAATACAGCTTGAAATCTGGTATTGAGATCCCTCTACTTTATTCTTCTTTCTCAGGATTGCTGTGGCCATTCGGGGTCTTTATTTATTCCAGATGAATTTTTGGAGAGTTCTTTCTAGGTCTGTGAAATATGCCGTTGGTATTTTAATGGGGAGTGCATTGAATCTATAGATTGTTTGGGTAGTATGGACATTTTAATGATGTTGATTCTACCAATCCATGAACATGGTATGTTCTTCCATCTGTTTACATCTTCCTCTATCTCTTTTTTCAGTGTCCTATAGTTTTCCGCATATAGGTCTTTTACCTCCTTGGTTAGGTTTATTACTAAGTATCTTAATTTTTTGGTGCAATGGTAAATGGGATTGCTTTTTTAGTCTCTCTTTCTGTAAGTTCACTATTGGTGTATAGAAATGCCATAGATTTCTTGGCATTAATTTTGTATCCTGCTACATTGCCCAATTCATTTATTAAGTCTGTTAGCTTTTTGATGGAGTTCTTCGGGTTTTTTAGGTACAATATCATGTCATCTGCAAATAGGGACAGCTTTACTTCTCTTTTCCAATTTGGATCCCTTTTATTTCTTCTTCTTGTTTAATTGCAATGGCTAATACTTCCAGTACCATGTCGAACAGGACTGGTGAGAGTGGGCATCCCTGTCTTGTTCCTGTTCTTAGGGGAAATGGTTTTAGTTTTGCCCATTGAGTATGATGTTAGCTGTGGGTTTATCATATATAACTTTTATTATGTTGAGGTATGATCCTTATATTCCCACCTTGTTGAGAGTTTTTATCAAGAAAGGGTGTTGGATTTTGTCAAATGCTTTTTCTGCATCAATTGATATGACTATGTGATTTTTATCTCTCAATTTGTTTATGTGATGTATCACATTTATTGATTTGCGGATATTATACCATCCTTGCATTCCTGGGATAAACCCTACTTGGTCATGGTGTATGATCTTTCTGATGTACTGCTGGATCTGATTTGCTAGAATTTTGTTGAGGATTTTGGCATCTACGTTCATGAGGGATATTGGCCTGTAATTCTCCTTCATTGTGTTGTCATTATCTGGTTTTGGTATTAGGGTGATGCTGGCTTCATAGAAGGAGCTTGGAAGTGTTCCTTCCTCTTGAATTTTTTGGAATAGTCTGAGGAGGATCGGTTTTAGTTCTTCCTTGAATGTTTGGTAAAACTCTCCTGTGAAGCCGTCTGGCCCCGGGCTTTTGTTTGCAACAAGCTTTTTGATGACTGTTTCAATTTCTTCCATAGTTACTGGCATATTGAGCTGTTTAGATTCTTCCTGAGTTTTGGAAGGTTATGTTTTTCTAGGAATATGTACATTTCCTCCAGGTTGTCCAGTTTGTTGGAATAGAGTTGTTTATAGTATTTTTTAACAATCCTTTGTATTTTGGCGGGATCTGTTGTTATTTCACCTCTTTCATTTCTGATTTTGTTTATTTGGGTCCTCTCTGTTTGCTTCTTGGTGAGCCTGGCTAGAGGTTCATCAATCTTGTTTATCCTTTCAAAGAACCAGCTCTTGGTTTTGTTGATCTTTTGTATTGTTTCTTTGGTCTCTAGGTCATTTATCTCTGCTCTGATCTTTATTATTTCCTTCCTTCTGCTTACACTGGGCTTTTCTTGTTGCTCTTTTTCTAACTCTTTGAGTTGTTGGGTTAGGTAATTTATTACCATTGTTTCTTGTTTTTGCAGTAGGCTTGTAGAGCTATGAACTTCCCTCTCAAGACTGCTTTCGCTGTGTCCCATAGTTTTTGGTTTGTAGTGTTTTCATTGTCATTTGTTGCCATGATGTTTTTTATGTCTTCCTTGATCTCTCTGGTAACCCAGTCATGGTTTAATAGCATGCTGTTTAGTCTCCATGTGTTTGATTTCTTTGGGTTGTTTTTATTGTAGTTGATTTCCAGTTTTATGCCACTGTGGTCTGAGAAGATGCTTGATATGATTTCTATCTTCTTGAATTTGAAGAGACTTTGCCTATGTCCCAACATATGGTCTATCTTTGAAAATGACCCATGTTCACTTGAGAAGAATGTATATTCTGTGTCTTTGGGGTGAAATGTTCTGATGATGTCAATTAATTCCATCTGGTATAGTGAGTCATTTAGGATTGATGTTTCTTTGATGATTTTTTGTTTAGAGGATTTGTCCAATGGTGATAGTGGGGTATTAAAGTCCCCTACTATGATTGTATTACTGTCAATCTCTCCCTTGATATGCTCCAGGAGTTTTTTTTTTATGAATTTGGGTGCTCCTGTATTGGGTGCATATATGTTTACCAGAGTTATTTCTTCTTGTTGGATTGCTCCCTTTAGTATTATGAAGTGGCCTTCCTTATCTCTTGTTATGTCCTTCACTTTGTGATCTAATTTATCAGATATAAGTATTGCTACCCCAGCTTTTTATTCAGTTCCATTTGCCTGGAAAACGTTTTTCCATCCCTTCATCCTCAGTCTGTGTGCGTCTTTTTTTTTTTTTTTTTTTGAACTGGGATTCTTGTAGACAGCAGATATATGGGTCTTGTTTTCTTATCCAATCCGTTACCCTATGTCTTTTGATTGGGGCATATAATCCATTTACATTTAAACTTATTATTGATAGGTACTTATTTGTCACCATTTTTATTCTTTACCCCTGTGTTCCTTCTTCACTTCCTATTTCTTTCTTTCTTTCTTTCTTTCTTTCTTTCTTTCTTTCTTTCTTTCTTTCTTTCTTTCTTTCTTTTTTTTTTACAGCAGACCCTTTAACATTTCTTCCATTGCTGGTTTGGTGGTAATAAATTCCCTTAGTCCTTTTTTATCTGTGAAGCTCCTGATTTCACCTTCAATTTTGATTGATAGCCTTGCTGGGTACATTATTCATGGATTCAGATCCTTCCTTTGCATGAGTTTGTATATTTCATTCCATTCCCTTCTGTCCTGATGAGTTTCTGTTGAGAAATCAGTTGCTAGTCTGATGGGGGTTCCTTCGTCTGTAACTTTCTGTCTCTCTCTTGCCCGCTTTTAAGATTCTTACTTTGTCGCTGGTGTTTGCCAATTTAATTATGATGTGCCTTGGCGTCGGTCTTTGGGGGTTCATTTTGCTTGGGACTCTGTGAGCTTCTTGGATTTGTGTGGGTTTTTTCTTCCCTATATTAGGGAAATTTTCTGTCATTATTTCTTCAAACAGGTTTTCTATTCCTTGCTCAGCTTCCTTTCCTTCTGGAACCCCTATTATGCGGATGTTGTTTTTTTTTGTGTGTTATCCCAAAGTTCCCTTAGGTTCTCCTCCTGCCTTTTAATTATTTTTTCTAGAAGTTGCTCTACTTGGGTATTTTTTCCCATCTTGTCTTCTTGCTCACTGATGTGGTCCTCTGCTTCTTCTAGTCTACTCTTGATGCTTTCTATTGAGTTCTTTACAGCAGCAATGTCATTTTTCATTTCTTCTTGTTTCTTCTTCATTTCCTCTTGGTTCTTGCTCAGATTGTCAAATTTGTCTTCCATTCTTTTCAGCCACTTTATGACCATTTCTCTGAATTCTTTCTCTGGAACGTTGCTTGCCTCCATTACATTTACTTCCTTTTCTGGTGATGCCTGCTTTTCTTTCATATGTGGGCTATTTCTTTGTCTCCCCATGGTCTTTCTTCTCTGGATGTCTGATTATGTAGTTCTCTCTCTCCTGCGTTGTTTTAAAGGCACAAAATACAGCACTACCAGGTACAACACACAAGGCACTGAACAGAAATGTATTCACAATATTAATAACCTCCAATAAAGGTGACCACCAGAGAAAGGCAAATTAGGGGTTAGGAGAGAAAGAAGAAGAGGAAAAAGAAAGAAAAGAAAAAAGAAAAAAAAAGGAGTGTCAAAATGAAATTGGGAAAAGGAAAAAAAAACTAAGAGAGACAAGAAAGAGACTAAGAGAGAAAGGGGACCAAACTATATATATGGGAATAAAACTCCAATAGAACAATCACTAATCCCAGCAAATGCCAGCAACAAGTACCTGGGGATTAATACAAACTACAACACCAACTAATATTGAGTGAGGCAAGGGAAAACAGAAGCACAAAACAAACAAAAAAATAAACAAACAAAAGAAGAATAAGCAAAACAATCTCACAAAAAAGCATAAAAATTCGATATAATCAACATTCAAGCAAACAGCAACAAAAGGACAGAGAGAAAAACAATTTTTTGGATAGTTAAGACAGTGAAGAGAGAGGTGTGTAAGGACTTGGAGCAGGGGATTGGAGATTAGATACGTAAGTAGGGTGAAATTTTAACAGGGGGTAAACAGAAAGAATAGGGGAATTCTAAAGCAGGAAAGGGGTAAGATAAACAGGACACCAAAAAGAGGAAGCTTAGGAAGAGAGTGATGGCATAAAGGTAGAGTTGAGATAGAGTAAAACGATGCTAAAACAATGATGAAAATAGAATGTAGAACACTAATCCCAAAGTAAAATGAAGAGAAAATAAAATGACATTTTAATAAAAGGATAAAATAGCAGTAGTAATAATATGGATTGAAAATAAAAATGTAATAATTAAAAACTAAAATCAAGTGAGGAAAAAAGAAAAAAAATAGTTTCTTGAGTAAAAGATTCAAAAAATGAAAATAAAAAAATAAAAATAAAATGTGGAGTAGTGAAGGTCATTCACTTCCTCTGTTGTTCTTTTTCTCAGTCCAGACAGTATTGCAGTTCCCTGCATTCCACTACTTTTCAGTGTTGTATGCCAGTCCTGGTTTTAAGCAGGCCGTGTGTCTTAATTTCTCATATTCCTTTATTTTTGATTATACAAGAGTCAATTTGTGATTCAGCCCCTGGGTGGCAGTGTTTCTGGAATGACTTCCAGGTTTATATATGGCCTCTCTAGGCAGTGTTAGAGCCTTCTTTCCCTGTGGCACTCACTACTGGTTTGTGGGAGTGGGCTGCCTCAGAGCTGGCTCTCCGATGGTCACTCCCTGCCCCGATCCCCAGGTTCCAGAAAAACAACTTTCCCTTGCAGTCTCCCAGGGTGTCCCCAACTGGGTGATCCTATGTATTGGGCTTAGTAATCAGAAGCAAGTATTTCAAGAGGAAACAGCCTAAGTGTGCAAACTCGGGGGCTGCGCGTAAGTCTAGGCAGCCGGCACACCTTGAAATTCTTAGGCTGTCCCTGCATGTCAGATCAAAATGGGTTGCTTTTTAGAGATCCCTCCTGGTAGCAGCTCTGAGGACCCCCTTCCAAATTCACGGATCACACCAGCCCCAACAACCACGGATTTTTCTAGGCTCAGACTTCCCTGGTCCTCCAGCACCCACAAAAGGCGCGTTCCTCTCTCCCGCCAGGACCAGAGACCTTACCTTATTCCAGGTGAAATCTGACCTTTCCCTGGTGGAGTGTAGAGCTCCTCTGAATCCGCGTGTTTGCGCCAACTGGGGACCAGTGTTCTGGGGCTCGCAGCTGTTCTGTGGGTGCCACAGTTGTGGATTCTCAGGCTTCCGATAAGCTCCACTTTCCCGTTCAAGATGGCGCAGACTCTGCGTCTAAGCCCGCAGCTCCGGGAGAGGACCCAGCCGCAGTGGGGGCTGTCAGGTCAGGTGAACCACATCTAGCAGTCCCCCACCTTCTTCTGGAGTTTAGCTGTCCCTTAACTTGCCAACAAACACTCCTCGTGCGACCCTCAGCTGTTCTTTCTTTCTACTCCGGGACAAGGCTCGGAACATGTCTGTCTATTCCGCCGCCATTTTTCCTCCACCTTGGGTATTTTTCTTATAACTTGCTGATTCAGTCCTCAGCTTCTTCTAATCTACTGTTGAAGCCTTCCATTGTGTTCTTTATTGCAGCTATGTCATTCTTCATTTCTTCTTGATTCTAATTCATGTTGGTGAAATTCTCATTCATTTTCTAATTCTCTTTGAGGTGTGTGTATTTGTTATCCAGATGTCTGAGCATCCTTATAACCATTACTCTGAATTCTCTCTCTGACAAATTACTTTTTTAAAATAATAATTTTAATGAAGTATGCACTACACTGATCATATTACAATTGAAGAACTTTGGCCCATCTCAGGCATCACATTTCTTAAAACATATTTTTATTGATTTTAGTGAGGAAGGAAGAGAGATAGAGAGATAGAAACATCAATGATGAGAATCATTGATCGGCTGCCTCCTGCATGCTCCCTACTGGGAATAGAGCCCACAACCCAGGCATGTGCCCTTGGCCAGAATCAAACCCGGGACCCTTCAGTCTGCAGGACAATGCTCTAGCCACTGAGCCAAACTGTCTAGAGCGACAAATTACTTTTAATTTCTTCTCTGGCGATTCCCCTTTTTCTTTCTTTTGGTGATCATTTCTTTGTATCTCCATTTTTGCTGTCCCATTGAAATTGTTTCTATATCTTAGATCCAACTGTTATGCCACTGAGGTTCTTTTGGGGGTGGTCCTATGTAGTTGGTGATTTGTGGGACCCAGTGGTGCAGTCTCTCAGGTCTCCTAAGCTGGGTGCTCTAGTGGAGCCCCCTGGTTGTGTTATTTGGGTTCTCCTGAAGTGGTTGAGTCTTGAATGTTAGTTTCTCGTTCATGGATGAAGTCTCCTCACAGGTTGTCTGACAATGTGACTCACATCCAGCTTCGTCCTGCAAGCTGTTGTGGATGTGCTCGTGGTTCCAGTTCTTGTGGCAGGGGTTGTCTGAGTTCTCACTGGCTTGCAGCTCATTGTGGGGTCCTGGAGTCCACAGCCTGGGTGGCGAGGGTCCTGGTGCCCACAGTTGGGGTAGTGAAACTCTGGCTTGTGTGGCATGACTCTTGCCAAGGTGGCATCACTCTGTGAATCACTGGGAGGGTCCAGAAGCCCATGACGGGGAGGCGGGTGTCCTGGAGTCTGCAGGTGAGGCAACAGGACTCTGGCTGGGGTGGCTTCACTTTCCAAATCACTAGGTGGTCCAGGAGCCAGCAGTCAGGGATGCAGGGGTAACAAGCTTGTGCAGCTTTAGCTTGACCCAAGAGGCGCACACTCAGCAACTCATCGAGGTGCCCAGGATCCAGTGGCTCAGGAAGCAATAGTTGCAGGGTCTACTGCTGTAGCAGTACAACTGAGGGGTCCAGGAGCCAGTAGCTGGGGAGGCAGGAATTCCTGGGTCTGCGGATCTGTGGATCTGAAGGGGAGGCAGCATTATTTTGGCCATAGTGGCTTCAGGGTCCCAGGTAGAGTCCAAGGCCAGTCTGGGTGGTGGTGTTCCTGGGTGCCTAGTCGTGACTGGTTTCCCCTTCAAGATGGTGTGATTGCTGTGTCTGGAAGTTTAATTATTGGTTCATTTTATTTAATAGGTATAGGTCATTTATTGCATTTATCATTTTATTCATTGTATTCTTCATATTCAAAACTTTTCTTTGGTTCTTTTTTATAGCTTTATCTTTTTGTCAAAATTCTCATTTGTTCATATATCTTTTTTTCTGAATTCACTGAGTTATCTGTGTTCTCTTATATCTCATGAGCTTTTTAAAGGCAATTATTTGATTTCTATATCAAACAGTGTATAGATCTGCAATTCTTTCATGTTGGTTACTGGAAAATTAGTGTATTACTTTTGTGGTTTAATGTTTTCTTAATTTTTGTATTGCTCCCTGTAGTCTTGCATTGCTGCCTTTACATTTGTAGATACAGTCACCTGTTCCACACTTTACTGACTGGCTTTGAGAGAAAATGCCTTCATCCATCTCCTCAGCTAGGTATTATGAGATCTTTTCAAACCTTTCTATGGACGTGCCCACTTAACATCTCCTTTTCCCTCCAGGGAAGTATGCTAATTCTTAAATTTTTATTTCTTTTCTGAATCCTGCAATGTCAGGCTAGGTTCTGAGAGCCTTTAATTTGTTTTCTCTAGTGCAGTGCCATAAAATGCTCAAGTTTGGATGCCTTCTCCCAATCATACAAAGATGGTTCAGCATTCTGCCTATTTTTGTTAATACTATGTAAAGGCTTGGACTTAGTGTCAGTGGTTGTGCTGTAGGGAGCTGAGCAAAATATATAAATGAGGCACACAGAGGATTGGGGATGCCCATGCACCAATTAAAGGAGTAATCAGTTAAGACATCCCAAGAAGCTTATGGGTAGATTTCCTCATAGGGTCCACAAAGCACTTAGTAAGATCAATGTCCCTTTCATGAGTTCTGAGCCCCTGTTGTTTATCATGCAGCCTCTCCGCTACCAACCCATCAACTTTGCCAATAAACTCAGTATTCTAGGTGGAGCATGAAAGAGTTTAGCCTCTTGGACAGTACCTTACTTGATGGTAGAAGCCAAACATTCACTGACTACACTCATTTTTCCTTGTGCAGGAAATAACAGATTAAGTTGGTTTCTCTTGGCACTTATCTGTGCAGTCTTGCGGGGGGAATGCTGTGGATAAAGTGAAGTTGTTTTTACTCTCTTCAATGTATCTATTCTTGGATTTTTTGGCCTCAGTGGTGTTCTTGAATTTGTTAACTGGACTTACAGACTTCCACAAAGTTGACCATGGGTGGTTGTCAAAATAGATGTGCTGTGGAGGGAGGCCAGTAGAAAATTTCTATTCTGTCATTGTGCTATGCCATTCTTCCTCACATTTCTTTGTCACTAATTTTGTAACTATGTTCACTCCAAGTCACTGGCTATCTAGCAAAACCATTGGAAATAGTCTATTAATTGCTATATAATTATATCTACGGCAATATATCCTTCAAGCAAAATGAACAACCAGGTTTACTGTCCAAAATTCTTCTCACTGGTGGGATATTTTCTTTATCATTGTCCTTCAGTGATGTCCCAGGAAGGGAATGTCCCAGAGAGTCAGTGTAGCAAGAGTAGATATCATGGGCATTTGGGGTACATATTTATGTAATTTAATTGTGTCATCAGTACCTGTTCTCACTCAATCATGTATATACCACTTCTTTTGATGGTGGGGTTTTGATGTTCACATCCATATTTATAACTTTTTGATTTAGATAATACTTTTTATTATTATGGGAAGCTTACTTTACATGGTAACTTGGTAACCCTTCATTAAATATTTAGTCTCTACTAAACTCAGTAGCAGGCTTAGTCCTGTTTCTCAGTAAGAGAGTAATCTGCAGATTATGGAAGGGACTTTCTCTAAAGTTATAAAGGTCTGCTCTGCGAATCACCTATGGGAGACTGACATTCAAATAAGTAGAGAACAGTTCTATTTCTCTTTTACCAGGTATGCCTAGTAAGCATATATAACCACACTCACATTGCCTTTGATTGTTGAATGATGTCACTTGTTTCCTGACATACCAGGATGCAATTATTTTCATTGACTTTAAGTTTTCCAGTTGAGTAAATGTAGTTCCCATTGTAAGATCTACCTATTTAGAAGAGTCATCATGCAGTTCTTCAAAGATGCTGGAGCACCCCTCACAAATCTATTTCTCAAACTATTGGTGAAATGCATGCATTATGGACCCTCTTAATGTGCGTGAGTAGATTTCAAATGGCAAATTCACTCTAATATTTCAATTTACCCAAAGCTCTGAATCCTTTCCTCTATATAAACTGAGGAATATCCAACATTTCCAATTCACTCACAGTAGACCATATTTTTGGTTCACATTTTAGCCAGTCAACCAAACTGCTTTTAACTACCAAAACTGCAACATAAATTTATTTTATTCCTTAGTGTGTCCATAACAATAAATGCAACTTGATCCAAATTTGTATTTCTTCTGTCATAAGCCAACTCCCCCCTTAGTATGATTATCCATTCTCATACACATTCCCCACATTCCTGCTTGTATAAATTAGAAATATCAAGTAGTTTTTTTAGAGTGTACCTCACCTTCTCAAGATTATACTTTGTAACTTGCTTTTAAGGGCCCAGTGTGACTTTAGTCTAGTTATAGGTCTAGAAGCAAAAAGGGATGGTGGGATCAGCCCTGAGAAAATGACCATTGTCTTTCAAGATAACTGCCTCAGGTGAGGGAATTACCATATTCTCAGGTAACATTGAGTTAATCCCTCTAATGTGGATATGGAGAGAACAATACTACTGGGTGGGGCTGACACTGGGCATTGGGAGGTTACTTATGCTGGCTTTGGGGAAGCCACTTTTACTGGTTGTTGGAAGGTCAGTTCCACTGGGGTAGTCAGAACACTTCCAATAACAAATAAAACTCATAAGAAATCAGGATCCCATTGCCCCAAGCTTCATCAGAGTCTTCCTATATGCCCCATCCAAACTTACATAATCCCATTATTTTCTTATTGACACCCTTACTTTGAAAATAGATAACCTGTGAGTCTAATAGTTCAAATGAGTGAGATCATGAGGTATTTTTCTTTCATTGACTGGCTTATTTCACTTAGGATAATACTCTCCAGTTCCATTCATGCTACTACAAATGGTAAGAATTCCTTCTTTTTTATAATATTCAATTGTGTAGATGTACCATAGTTTTCTAATCCACTGATCTGTTGATGAGCATTTAGGTTGTTTCCAAATCTTAGCTATTGTAAATTGTGCTGCTATGAACATAGGGGTGCATATATACTTTCTGGTTAGTGTTTCTGTTTTCTTGAGATATATTCTTAGAAGTGGTATTACGGGGTCAAATGGCAGTTCCATTTTTAAATTTTTGAGGAAACACCATACTGTTTTCCACAATGGCTGCACCAGTCTGCATTCCCACCAGAAGTGAAGGGGGGGTTCCTTTTCCAGGTATCCTCTCCAGCAGTTTTCATTTGTTGATTTGTTGATGATATCTGTTCTGACAGGTGTGAGGTGGTACCTCATTGCTGTTTTGACTTGCATCTCTCGGATGCTTAATGACTTTGAGCATGTTTTCATAAGTCTGTTGGCTTTCTGAATGTTCCCTTTCGAAAAGTGGCTATTTAGGTCCTTTGCTCATTTATTGATTGGATTGCTTATCTTCCTTTTCTTAAGTTGTATGAGTTCCCTAAAATCCGTTGGAGATTAAACCCTTATCGGAGATAACATTGGCAAATATATTCTCCCATGCAGTGGTCTTCCTCGTTGTTTTGTTGATGGTTTCTTTTGCTGTACAGAAGCTTTTAATTTTGATGTAGTCCCATTTGTTTATTTTCTCCTTAGTCTCTCGTACCCTAGGTTCTGTATTTGTAAAGATATAGCTATGACATATGTCTGCAATTTTGCTGCCTATGGAGTCTTATAGGATTTTTATGGTTTCTTGTCTTACATTCAAGTCCTTTAGTCATTTTGAGTTTGATTTTGAGTATGGTGTAAGTTGGTGATCTAATTTCATTTTTTTTTGCATATATCTGACCAAATTTCCCAGCACCATTTATTAAAGAGACTGTTTTCACTCCATTGTATGCTCTTGCCTCCTTTGTCAAATATTAATTGAGTATAATGGCTTGGGTTAATTTCTGGGTTCTCTATTCTTTTCCATTGGTCTATATGTCTGTTCTTGTGCCAGTACCAGGCTGTTCTGAGAAACGTGGCTTGGTAATATAGCTTGATATCTGGTATTGTGTTCCCTCCAACTTTGTTCTTCTTTCTCAGGATTGCTGTGGGTATTCAGCATCTTTTTTTATTCCAGATTAATTTTTGTAGAGTTTATTCTAGATCTTTGAAATATGCCATTGGTATTTTAATAGGTATTGCATTGAATCTATAGATTGCTTTGGGTAGTATGGACATTTTAATGGTGTTGATTCTACCAATCCATGAACATGGTATGTTCTTCCATCTGTTTATGTCTTCCTCTTTCTCTTCTTTCAATGTCCTGTAGTTTACCGAGTATAGGTCTTTTACGTCCTTAGTTAATTTTATTCCTAGGTATCTTAATTTTTTAGTGCAATGGTAAATGGGATTTTTTTTTTCATTTCTCTTTCTGTGATTTCATTATAGGCACATAAAAAGGCCATAGATTTCTGGGTGTAAATTTTGTATCCTGCTACATTGCCAAATTCTTTTATTAGGTCTAGTAGTTTTTTGATGAAATCTTTGGGATTTTCTATGTATACTATCATGTCATCTGTGAATAAGGACAGTTTTACTTCTTCTTTTCCATTTTGGATGCTGTTTATTTATTCTTCTTGTCTGATCACTATGGCTAGTACTTCTAGTACTATATCGAACAGGAGTGGTGAAATTGGGCATCCTTGTTTTCTTTCTGTTCTTAGGGGAAATGTGTTTAGTTTTTGCCCATTGAGTATGATGTTGGCTGTAGATTTGTAATATAGGGCTTTTATTATGTTGAGGTATGATCCTTCTATTCCCACTTTGCTGAGAGTTTTCATCAAGAAAGGGTGTTGGATTTTGTCAAATGCTTTTTCTGCATGAATTGTTATGATTGTGTGATTTTTGTCTCTCAGTTTGTTTATGTCATGTATTACATTTATTGATTTGCAGATATTGTACCATCCTTGCATCCCCAGAATAAATCCCAGTTGGTCATGGTGTATGATCTTTCTATTGTATTGCTGAATCAGATTTGCTAGAATTTTGTTGAGAATTTAAGCATTTATGTTCATCAAGGATATTGTCCTGTAGTTTTCTTTCTTTGTGGTGTCTTTATCTGGTTTTGGGATTAGGGTAATGCTGGCTTCATAGAAAGAGCTTGGAAGTGTGCCTTCCTCTTGAATTTTTGGGAATAGTCTGAGGAAGATAGGTTTTAGTTCTTATTTGAATGTTTGGTAGAGCTCCCCTGTAAAACCGTCCAGACCAGGGCTTTTGTTTGCTGGAAGATTTTTGATCACTGTTTCAATTTCTTTGGTATTTATTGACCTCTTCATGTTTTTTTTATTCTTCTTGGTTGAGTTTTCGGAGCTTGTATTTTTCTAAGAATATGTCCATTTCATCTAGGTTATCCATTTTGTTGGAATAGAGTTATTCATAGTATTTTTTCATACTTTGTTTTTGTGTTTCTGTGGGATCGGTTGTTACTTCACCTCTTTTATTTATTATTTTCTTTATTTGGGTCCTCTCTCTTTGCTTCTTGGTGAACCTGCCTAGAGGTTTATCAATCTTGTTTATCCTTTCAAAGAACCAGCTCTTGGTTTCATTGATCTTTTGTATTATTATTTTTGGTCTATATGTCATTTATCTCTCCTCTGATATTTATTACTTCTTTCCTTCTGCTTACACTGGACTTTTCTTGTTGCCCTCTTTATAACTCTTTGAGTTGTAAGGTTAGATAATTTATTACCATTGTTTCTTTTTTTTTTTTTTTAGGTAGGCCTGTAGAGCTATCAACTTCCCTCTCAAGACTGCTTTCACTGTGTCTAATAGATTTTGGATTGTTGTGTTTTCATTGTTGTTTGTTGCCATGATGCTTTTTATTTCTTCTTTGATCTCTCTGGTAACCCAGTCATTGTTTAATGCATGCTATTTAGCCTCTAGGTGTTTAATTTTTTTTAATATTTTTATTGTAGTTGATTTCCAGTTTTATGCCATTGTGATCTGAGAAGATGCTTGATATAATTTCTATCTTCTTTAATTTGAAAAGACTTTGCCTGTGTCCCAATATATGATCTATCTTTGAAAATGACCCTTGTGCACTTGAGAAGAATGTATATTCTGTGGCTTTGGGGTTATATGTTCTGAAGATGTCAATTAATTCTCTCTGATCTAGTGAGTCATTTAGTATTGATGTTTCTTTGCTAATTTTTTTGTTTAGAGGATTTGTCCAGTGGTATTAATGGGATATTAAAGTACCCTACTATGACGGTGTTGCTGTCAATCTCTCCCATGATATCCTCCAGAAGTTTTTATTTTTTTAATGTATTTTGTTGCTCCTGTGTTGGGTGCATATATGTTTACCAGAGTTATATCTTCTTGTTGGATTGCTCCTTTTAGTATTATGAAGTGGCCTTCCTTATCTCTTTTTATGGCCTTCACTTTGAGATCTAATTTGTCAGATATAAGTATTGCTACCCCAGCTTTTTATTTTCATTTCTATTCACCTGAAAAATCTTTTTCCATCTCTTCACCATCAGTCTGTGCCAGTCCTTTGTTCTGAGGTGGGTTTCCTGTAGACAGCAGATATATGGGTCATATTTTCTTATCCACTCAGCTACCCTAAGTCTTTTGATTGGGGAATTTAACCCATTTACATTTAAAGTTATTATTGATAGGTACTTGTTTGTTGCCATTTTTATTCTTTATGCCTGTATTCCTTCTTCCCTACCTATTTCTTCTTTTTACAGCAGACTCTTTAGCATTTCTTGCATTGCTGGTTTGGTGTTAATATACACCCTTAGTGCCTTTTTGTCTGTGAAGCTCCTGATTGCACCCTTAATTTTGATTGATAGCCTTGCTGGGTACAGTATTCCTTGATTCAGACCCTTCCTTTGCATAACTTTATATGTTTCATTCCATTTCCTTCAGGCCTGATGTGTTTCTGTTGAGATATCAGTCGCTATTCTGATGAGGGATCCTTTGTAGGTAACTTTCTGTCTCTCTTTGGCTGCTTTTAAGATTATTACTTTGTCATTGGTGTTTGCCAATTCAATTATAATGTGCCTTGACGTCGGTCTTTTGGGGTTCATCTTGTTTGGGACTCTGTGAGCTTCTTGGACTTGTGTGAGTTTTTTCTTCCCTATATCAGGGAAGTTTTCTATCATTATTTCTTCTAACATGTTTTCTACTCCTTGCTCAGTTTCCTCTCCTTCTGGAACCCCTATTATGTGGATGTTGTTTTGTTTCATGTTGTCCCAAAGTTTCCTTAGGCTCTCTTCCTGTCTTTTAAAGATTTTTTTTCTAGATGCTGCTCTACTTGAGTATTTTTTCTTACCTTTTCTTCTAGCTCATTCATGCAGTCCTCCACTTCTTCTACTCTACTGTTGATGCTTTCTATTGAGTTCTTTATTTTAGTGATGCTATTTTTTATTTCTTCTTGGTTCTTATTCCTTTCCTCTTGTTTCTTACCCATATTGTTGAATTTGTCTTCCAACCTTTTCAGTGACCTTATGACCATGTCTCTGAATTCTTTCTCTGACATATTGCTTGCCTCCATTTCGTTTACTTCCTTTTCTGGTGAAGCCTCCTTTTCTTTCTTATGTGGGTTGTTTCTTTGTCTCCCCATGGTCTATCCTCTCCGGGTGTCTGGTTATGTAGCTCTCTCTTACCTGCATTGACTTAAAGGCACAAAAGACAACACAACAAGGCACAATGCACAAGGCACCGAAGACAAATGTATTCATGATACTGATAACCCCAAATAAAGGTAACCACCAGAGAAAAGAGAATTAAGAGATAAAAAAAGAGTGCAAAAATGCTATTGAGAAAAGGAAAAGAAGTAAGAGAGAAAAGAAAGAGAATAAAAAACGGGGGGAAACTATTTATGTGGGGAGAAAACTCCAATAGAACAACAACTAATCCAAAAAAATGCAAACAACAAACACCCAGAGTTGTATGGAAACTACAAACAATAACTAATAACAAGCGAGGGGAAGAAAAATAGAAGCAAAAAAGAGAGAAATAATCACACAAACAAACAAACAAACAAAAAACAATCTAATAAGCAATCAAACAAATAACAACAATTGGACAGAGAAATGGAAGGGCAAAACAAAACAAAAGAAAATACATAAAACAAAACGAAAGAAAAGAGATAAAAGGGAAGAGAGAAAAAATTGAATAGTGAAGAAAGAGAAGAGAGAAGTGTGTATCGACTTGGAGCAGCAGAGCAGGAATTAGGTATACAAGTAGTATGAATTTTTAACAGGGTTTAAAAAGAAAGAATAGGGCAAATCTAAAGCAGGAATAGGGTAAGAGAAATAGGACAACAAAAGGGGAAAAGTGAGGTAGAGTGTGTTGGCATAAAGGTAAAGTTAAAATAGAGGAAAATGATGCTAAAGGAAAAATGAAAATAGAATGTAGGACATGAATCACAAAATAAAATATAATAAAATAATGAAAAAATAAAATGAAAGTTTAAAAAGGTAAAATAATAATAGTAATAATACTAATTAAAAATAAAAATACAATAATTAAAAAGGTAAAATCAAGTGAGAAATATAGAAAAAATAGTTTCTCAAGTAAAAGATAAAAAATAAAATGTGCATTAGTGAATGTCATTCACTTCCTCTACTGTTCTGTTGGGCATGCCTGTTCTCTCAGGTTGTTAGGACAGTATTGAAGTTCCCTGTATTCCACTGCTCCTCTGTGCGTTGTAAGCCACAATCCTGTTTCAAGCAGGCGGTATTTCTTTGTGTCTCAGCCTGCCTTTAGATGTATTTACACAACAGTCAATTTGTGATTCAACCCCTGGGTGGCAGTGTTTCTGTCTTGAAATTCGGGACTATAAGTCCTCTCTAGCCAGTATTTGGATTTTGTTTTCCCTGATGTACTTAATACTGGGTTAGGGGAATGGACTACCCCTGAGGTGGTTTTCTGATCATTTCTCCCTGCTCTGATCCCCAGGTTCCACAAAAACAACTTTCCCTTGCAGTCTCTGAGAGTGTTTTTATTTGGGAGATCCTATGTACTGGGCTTAGTAATCAAAAGCAAGGATTTAAAGAGAAAGAAAAAGTCAGAGTAAGTGCGGGGACTTGCAACTTTTTCCCTCAGCATTGCGCACATCTCTGTGCATGTCTCTGCTCAAGTCTTTTTCCCTTGGCACTGCACAGCCATTATACTGGTAGAACTTCCAGCTGCTTTTCTGTGCCTAGCCCAGCTATGGGTTGATTTCTAAAGTTCCCTTCAGCCAGCAGCCCTGTGGACCCCCTTCCACATCCACAGGCTATGCTGATCCCAATGGCCACGAATTTTGTGGGACACACACTTCCTTTGAAACTCTAGATCCTGCTGCGTGCATTTCCCCCTCCACCTTGGATCACAGACCTCACCTTTCTCTAGGCGATATTTAACCTTTCCGTGAGAAGGTGCAGGGCTCCTCTGTGTCCGCATGTTCACACTACTTGAGTCCTGGTGTTCGCGGGTTTGCAGCTGGTCCCTGGGTGTTGTGGTTGTAAGGTCCTGGGAGGTATTCAAGTTCTTCCCAGTTGAAGGTAAGGCTAGGCTTCCGATCACAGCCACTCTCCCTTTCAAGATGGCGTGGTTTCTGCGGCAGAGCTGGTTGCTCCGGGAGAGATTTCAGCAGCAGTAGGGGCTGCCTGGTCAGGGGTGCCTGGTCCGGCAGTCCCCAACAGTCCCTTGGAATATAGCTGTCCCTCACTCACAAATAGACACTCCCTGCATGTCCACACTCTCTCCTTTCATTCTCTCACCCACACACTATCTTGCAGCCTGCCTTCCTTTCAGCAGCCATCTTCCTGTCCCTCGGGGTCTATATTTATTTATCTAAAAAAGTAGAATACCCATAGTTATTAGTTGTCAAACTTCCTTAGCTTCAGCTCCTGGAATCTATATTGAGTCCTAATTTAGGTAAAGTATGTTGATGCCTGATGTTGAACTGAATTTAAATTGCAGGCACTTAGGGAAATGCAGAGCCCCACAGTGAAATGAGGTCTGACCCTTTAAAATATAATCACATATCACTTTAGTTTTCTTCTTCCTGTTAGATAAACCTGATGAAGGTGGTAAAAGTAAAAATTTATTAAAGTAGGTTTTAGTCAGCAAAGAGCCTCATATATTAGTTCTCAATTGTGCCATTTTACTGCAATAAAGTCACAATAAGCATTAACTCTGGGTCAGACAAGTGAGACAATTAAGGTGCTTTTCACAAATGTTATTGGAAGAGGTGAACAGTAATATCTGAGAAAGTGTTCCTTCCTTGAACTTTAAGAAATTTAAAATAGCATTTTCTGTCACCACAGAAGCTGAATTTTCAATAGCTCATCACTTATCAAAAGGTCACACAAGGCAGAACCCACACCTTCTTGAAGGGGAGAGCAGCATCGACTAGGAGCCCAGCCTCACCACCACCCAGACTGGCCTTGGACACCACCCGGGACCCTGCAGCGACTCCAGCCAAAGTCTTGCTGCCTCAACTGCAGACCCTGAGACTCCTGCCTTTCTGGCCACAGGCTCCTGGGCCCTTCCATGAGCCACTGGGTGTGCACCTCTCTTACCAAGGGTTCCAGCATCAGAACCCACAACTTCCCCCTCACCCACTGCTGGCTTCTGGACACCTCGGTGGCACTTGTCCAGCAGCAGACCCCACAACTACCACTTTCCTGGCTGCTGGATCCTGGTCCCCTCAGTGAGTTGCTGAGTGCATGCCTCTCATGTGAAGGGTGCACAGCTCTAGCAGCAGAACCCATGACTCCTTCCTCCCTGAATGCCAACTCCTGAACACCTGGGAGATTTGCTGAGTGCCTGCCTCTCTGCCTAAGGGCACACAATCCCTGACTACGGCCTCCCTGGCCGATAGATCTTGGGCCCTTTGGTGAGTTGCTGAGTGTGTGCTTCTCCTGCCAAGGGTGCACTTTTTCAGCTGCAGACCCCCGCATCTCCCCCCAGTCTTGCTGCTGGCTCCTGGACACCATGGTTGTGCTGCTGCAACAGCAGACTCCGAGACTACCACCTCCCCAGCTACCAGCTCCTGGGCCCCTCAGTAAGCCTCTGGATGCTATCATCTTTGGCCAAGATCATACTGCTTCAACTGCAAATCCTGAGACTACTACCTCCCCAGCTGCCAGGTCCTGGGCCCCTTGGTAAGCTACAGAGTGGGCACCTCTCCAGCCAAGGTTGCACTATTTCAGCTGCAAACTCCTGAATCCCTGTCCCCTGTCATCTGACAACCTAATGATTCACAGAGTGAAGCCACCCTGGCCAGAGTCCCACTGACTCACCTGCAGACTCTGGGAAACCTGCCCCCCACCCCTCAGTCATAGGCACCGGGAACCTTGCAGTGATTTGAAAAGTGACACTACCCTGTCAAGAGTCACACCACACTAGCCAGAGATCCACTACCTCAGCCTCAGGCCCTGGGACCCCAGACACCCAGGCCATGGAATCTGGGACCTCACAGTGAGCTTCATGCCAGCAGACATTAGGTAACCCTTGCCACAAGAGCTGGAACAACATACACATCCACAACAACTTGCAAGATGAGGCTGGGTGTGAGTCACATTGTCAGACAACGTGTGAGGAGACTTCATTCACAAACGAAAAAGTAATATGCAAGACCCAACCTCATCATGAGAACCCAAATAATGCAAGTAGGGTGCTCTATTAGAACACCCAGCTCATGAGACCCGAGAGACTGCACCACTGGGTACCACAAATCACCAACTATATAAGACCACCCCCAAAAGAATCTGGGTGGCATAGCAGTTAGATCTAAGACATAGAAACAATTGCAATGGGACAACAAAAAATGGGGAGACAAAGACACAATCCCCAAAGGAAAAAGAGGAATCACCAGAAAAAGGAATTAAATGAAATGGAGGCAAGTAATTTGTCAGAGAAAGAATTCAGAGTAATGGTTATAATGATGCTCAGACACCTGGATAACAAATATACACAACACAAAGAGAATTAGAAGGAGCTGAATGAGAATTTAACCAGCATGATTAAGAATCAAAAAGAAATGAAGAATGACATAGCTACAAAAAGAACACAACGGATGGTTTCAACAGACTAGAAGAAACTGATGACTGAATTGTGAGTTAGAAGACAAATTAGAAAAAAAATCAGCCATGCTGAGCAGAAACTTGAAAAAAAATAAAAAATAAGAGGAGAGTCTAAGGGAGCTGTGAGACAACTTGAATTGAAGCATCATCATCATAATAGGGTTGCCAGAAGGAGAGGAATCTGAGCAAGAAATAGAAAACCTGTTTGAATAAATAATGACAGAAACCTTCCCAGACTTGGGGGAAAAAAAGTCACACAAATCCAAGAAGCACAGGAAATAAGATGAACCCAAGAAGACACACAAGACACATTGTAATTTAAGTGGCACACATACAAGACAAAAAACAAACAAACAAACAAACAAAAAAAAACATAAAGGCTGCAAGAGAGAGACAGGAAGTTACCTACAAGGGATCTCCCATTAGACTATCAACTGATTTATCAACAGAAACACATCAGCCCAGAAGGAAATATAATAAAGTATACAAAGTCATGCAAAGCAAGGGACTGAATCCAAGAATACTCTAGCCAGCAAAGCTATCATTCAAAATTGAAGGTGAAATCAGGAGGTTCACAGACAAAAATAAGCTAAGGGAGTGTATTACCACCAAGCTAGCAATGCAAGAAATGATAAAGGGACTGCTGTAAAGAAGAGATAGAAAGGGAGAAAGGAAAACAGGCATAAAGAACAAAAATCCAACAAATAAGTACCTATCCTATATAATAAAAGGCTAATATGCAAGTTGTCCCCTCCAGCAGTCATTTGACCAGGAGACCAGGAGTTCGACTGCTTGCTATGACATGTGCTAACTACCAGGGGGTGGCGCGGAACATGATGAGCATCAGTGATGTGGCAGCATGCAGCAGTGGAGGCAATGCCGGCCCTGATGGGACCCAATGAGAATGGGACCATGGCAGGATGGTGGAGCAGGTGAACAGGTGGTGCCAGGCCAAGGTGGATGCAAGCAGAGGCCTGATCACCCCCTAGTCACCCCATAGATGGTAACCAGTTTCTGAGGGAGCCGGGCAAGGTCCTGGCCCCAACCGATCATGCAGTAGATGGTGACCAGCAGCAGTGGCAGGGGGTGGGGATGCCGCCCAGCTCCCAGGCACTGAGGGAGCCAGGTGGGGGGCCTGGCCCCAATTGATTGCCCCACAGGAGGGATGGGAGAGCAGGTGAGTGGACTGTGCCAGGCCAAGGTGGGGTGCCAGGCGGGGCTACAGGGCTGCAAGGCTGGGGGCACAAGCTGGGGTCCAATCTCCGCAGGCCACGTTGAGGGACCCCACCCATGCACGAATTCATGCACTGGATCTCTAGTCAATAATAACTTTAAATGTAAATAGTTTAAATGCTCCAATAAAAATACACGGGGTTACCAAATGGATAAGAAAACATGACCCATATATATGCTATCTACAAGAGACCCACCTCAGAACAAAGGACTCACAGACTGAAAGTGAAGGGATGAAAAAAAATTCTTTAGGCAAATGAAGAAAAAAAAAAAGCCTGGGTAGAAATACTTGTACCTGACAAAATAGACCTCAAAGTGAAGTCCATAACAAGAGATAAGGAGGGCCACTTCATAATACTAAAAGGAACAATTCTATAAGAGTTATAACTCCCATAAACATATATGCACTCAATACAGGAGCAAACAAATACATAAAAGTCTTCTGGAAGGTATCAAGGGAGAAATCAACAGCAACACAATCATAGTGGGAGACTTTAATACCCCATTGACATCACTGGATAAATATTCTAGATGAAAAATCAACAAAGAAACAGCAATCCTAATTGACTTACTAGATCAGATGGAATTAATTGACATCTTCAGAACATTTCACCCCAAAGATATGGAATATATGTTCTTCTCAAGTGTACAAAGGTCATTTTCAAAGATAGACAACATATTAGGACATAGACCAAGTCTCCACAATTTCAAAGAGATTGAAATCATATCAAGAACCTTCTCAGATTACAGTGGCATAAAATTAAAAACCAAATACAATAAAAACTATCATAAACAACCAAACATATGGAGGCTAAATAGCATGCTATTAAACAACAAATGGGTTACCAAAGAGATCAAACAAAAGATAAAAAGCATCCTGGAAACAAATAATGAAAGCACAACAACCCACAATGTATGTGACGCAGTAAAATAATCCTGAGAGGGAAGTTCATATCACTACAGTCTTAGCTCAAAAAAGAAGAAAAACTTGTAACAAATTATGTAATCCTTCAACTTGAAGAATTAGAAAGATAGCAACAAGAATAACCCAGAGTTAGTAGAAGGAAGGAAATAATAAAGCTCAGAATAGAAATAAATGACATAGGAAACAGCAACAACAACAAACAATTAAAAAGATCAATAAAACCAAGAGCTTGTTCTATGAAAGGATAAACAGGATCAATGAACCTTTTGCCATACGCACCAAAAAACAAAGAGAGAAGAACCGAATAAATAAAATCAGAAACAAAAGAGGTGAAGCAACAACTGACCCCACAGTGATACAAAGAAATATAAAAAAATACTATGAAAAACTACTGCAATAAACTGGACAACCTTGACCAAATGGGACATATTCCTAGAGAAATACAATCTTCCAAAACTCAATCAGGAAGAATCAGAAAACCTGAATAGACCAATAACTACTGATGAAATGGAAACAATAATAATAATAATAAATAAAAACTCCCAGCAAACAAAAGTCCTGGACTGGAAAACTTTAAAGGGGAGTTTTACTAAATATTCAAAGAGGAACTAACACCTATCCTTCTCAAACTATTCAAAAAAATTTGAGAAAGAAGGAACACTTCCAAGCTCTTTCTATGAGGCCAGCATTATCCTACTAGTAATCCCAAAACCAGATAAAGACACTACAAAGAAAAATAATTACAGGCCAATATTCCTTATAAACATAGATGCCAAAATCCTTGAAAAAATTTTAGCAAATCAGCGCCAGCAATACATTAGAATGATCATAAACCATGACCAAGTGGGATTTATTTATTCCAGGGATGCAAAGCTGGTACAACATCTGCAAATCAATAAATGTGATACATCACATAAACAAATTGAAAGATAAAGACCACATGATAATATTAATAGATGCAGAAAAAACATTTGACAACATTAAACACCCTTTCTTGACAAAAGCTCTCAACAAAGTGGGAATAGATGGATCATACCTCAACATAATGAAAGCCTTACATGACAAATCTATAGCCAACATCACACTCAGTGGACAAAGCTAAAACTATTTCACATAAGAACAGGAACAAACAAGGATGCCTACTTTCACCACTCCTGTTTAACATAATACTAGAAGTGCTAGCCATAGCAATCAGACAGGAGAAGATAAAAAGGCATCCAAATAGGAAAGAAGGAAGTAAAACTGTCACTATTCGCAGATTATATGATACTGTACATAGAAAACCCTACAGACTAGATCAGAAACATACTAGATTTAATAAATGAAGTTGGCCATATAAAATTAATACCCAGAAATCTATGGCATTTTTATACACGAATAATGAGCTCTTCAAAAGGGAAACTAAATAAAAAACCCCATTTACCATTGCAAAAGAAATATTAGATACTTAGGAATAAACTTAACCAGGGAGGTAAAGGACCTGTACTTGGAAAATTACAGGGCATTGAAAAAAGAGATAGAGGAAGATATACTCAAGTGGAAAAATATAGCATATTCATGGATTGGTAAAATCAACATCATTAAAATGGCCATACTACCCAAAGCAATCTATACATTCAATGCAATCTCTATCCAAATACCAATGGCTTATTTCACAGACTAAGAACAAATATTCCAAAAATTTATATGGAAACATGTGTCCCCGAATAGCTGCAGCAATCTTTAGAAAAAAGTAAAAAGTTGGAGGAATCACAATGCCAGATAAAAGTTATACTATAAAACCTCTGTACTCAAAACAGCCTGGTACTGGCACAAAAACAGGCATACAGACCAATGGAACAGAACAGAGAACCTAGAAATTGCCCAAGCCATTATGCTCAGTTAATATTTGGCAGAGGAGGCAAGAGGACACAATGGAGTCAAGAAAGTCTTCAATAAATGGTGTTGGGAAAATTTGACAGATAGATGCAAAAAAAAAAATGAAATTAGACCACCAACTCACACCATACACAAAAATAAACTCAAAATGGATAAAAGCCTTAAATATAAGACATGAAACCATAAAAATCCTAGAAGAAACCATTGGCAGCAAAATCTCAGACATATCTCCTAGCAATATGTTTACTGATACATCTCCTAGAACAGTGGAAAATAAGAAGAAAATAAACAAAAGGACTACATCAAAATAAAGAGCCTCTGCACAGCAAAATAAATCATCAATAAAATAACAAGAAAGCCCACTCCATGGGAGAACATATTTGCCAATGATACATCCGATAAGCAGTTAACCTCCAAAATCTACAGGAAATTCATATAACTTAACAAAAGGATGATAAACAACCCGATTAAAAAAAAAAATGGGCAAAGGACCTAAATAGACACTTCTCCAAAATGGACATACAGAAGCCCAAAAGGCATATAAAAAAGTGCTCAAAGTCACTGATCATCCAAGAGATGCAAATCAAAATGGCAATGAGATACCACCTCACACCTGTAAGAATGGCTATCATCAACCAATCAATAAACAAGTGTTGGCAAGTATTTGGAGCAAAGGGAACCCTTATATACTGCTGATTTGAATTCAAACTAGTGCCACCTCTGTGGAAACCAGTTTAGAGTTTCCTCAAAAAGTAAAAATGGAACTCCCATTTGACCCAGTAACCCCACTTCTAAGAATATATTCCCAGAACTCAGAAACACCTATCAGAAAGAATATATGCACCCTTATGTTCATAGCAGCTCATTTTATAATAGCTAAGATTTGGAAACAGCCTCAGTGCCCATTAGCAAATGAGTGGATTAAAAATCTGTGGTGTATCTATACAATGGAATACTGTGTCAATAAAAAAGAATGAACTCTTACCATTATTTGCAACAGCATGGATGGACCTAGACAGCATTATGCCAAGTGAAATAAGCCAGTCAGAGAAATATAAGTATCACATTATCTCACTCATATGTGGAATCTAAGGAACAACATAAACTGATGAACAAAAATAGACCCAGAGACATAGAAAAATTGAACAGACTGTCAAACCTCAGAGGGAAGGCAGAGGAGGGTGGAGGTGGAGAAGAGATCATCCAATGAACTCTTATGAGCATATGCATAACCCATAGACATAGACAATAGAGTGGTGAATGCTTGGAGAAATGGGGGTTTGAGAGGGCAATGGGGGAAAAGACCCATATGTAATACTTTCAACAATAAAGATTTATAAGAAAGAAAAAAAATAGCAGTTAAAGAGAAAAGTCCATTAGAACATGGGCAAAAGATATAAACAGACTTTGCACTGAAGAACATATACAGATGACAAATAAGCACATGAAAAAATGTTCAGCATCATTAATTAGTAGGGAAATGCAAAATAAGACCATAAAATGTCATTGCACAGTTATTAGGATGACTGATTTTTAGAAATAGTGATAGCATAGAGTACTGGCAAGGATGCCAAGAAATTGGGTCACTCATACATTGCTGGTAAGAATGTAAAATGATAATCACTCTGGAAAACAGTTTTACAATAAACACTAAACATGAAACTACCATACGACTTAGCAATTACACTCCTCCTGGGCATTGATTGTAGAGTAATGAGAATTTATGTTCACACAAAAACATGAACATAAAATGTACAACTTTATTTATAACTAGAGGCCCAGTGCACAGATTCCTACACTGGTGGGGTCCCTTGGCCTGGCCTTTGCCCTCTCGCAATCCAGGAACCCTCAGGGATTGCTGGACTGCTGGTTTCAGCCTGATCCTTGTAAGCCAGGCCGAGGGACCCCACTGGTGCATGAATTCATGCACTGGGCCTCTAGTATGCATGTAAGATCTTTAGTTAATCTCTTCCTGCTCTTCCCATTCTTCCCCTCCCCCTTCCCTCTGAGATTTATTAGTCTGTTCTATGTTTCCAGTGCATTGAGCATCTACCTCCTGGTCGTTGGTGCACATCATAGCTACCGGTTGAATGGTCGAATGGTTGAATACTCACTTAGGCTTTTATATATATATATATATATATATATATATATATATATATATATATATATATATATATATAACTCAGATGTCTCTCACTGGGTGAATGGTTAAATGAACTGTGGTAAATTCTTACCATGGAATAATACTAAGTAATAAAAATGAATTAACTATTGATATATACAACAACCTGTATGAATCTCTAGAGAATTATTCTGAGTGAAAAAATGTTACACACCATATGATTCCATTTATATAACATTCTTGAAATAAAATTATGAGAATAAAGAGCAGATGGGTGGTTGTCCACTTTCAAGTAATTGAATAGGAAAAGGTGGTAGGTATGGCTATAAAAGGGAAAAGGGAAGAATCTTTGTAGTGATGGAAATGTGTATTTTGTATCAATGTCAATATCTGAGTCGTGATATTGTTCTATAATTTTTCAATATGTTACCATTGGAGAAAACCAGATAAAAGTTACATGAGATTTTTCTGTATTATTTTTACAACTGCAATTATCTCAAAATAAAAAGAGTTTGTAAAATAAAATAAAATAAAGTAAGGTCACATGACATTTCATATTGTCTGTGAGCTTAGGAATAAGTTAACCTGTTTAAAATCTTAATTATGATTTTTCAGAGTTATGGAATGTCAGAAATTAAAGAAACTATAGTGTCTATTCAGTCTAACAATTTCATGGATTTTCTCCAAATAGAAATACTGAGACCCAGGCAAGGTGGATCATCTAAAATCATATTGCAAATTTATAACAAAACTGGATATAATATTTAGATGTTTTGGCTCTTGATTGTGCACACTTCCCAACTTATCATGGAAGAATTATTTTAGTTGACTGTCAAGACCTACTCTATACATGGGTATGCAGTTGTTTAAGTAGTATAATGAGTAGCACCTGTCAAAGCTCCATGGCCCAAATAAGTTTCCATTGCCTAGTCACAGTGGATTAATGTTGATTGCACTACTAAGAAATCATTTTAGAAGGTCACATACTTTCTCTAATTTTCTTCTACCAAGCCACATAATCAGGATTGAGGAAGGGTGTTAAGCTGTTACATGTCACTAAATTTTTAAGTGCATGCTATTAGTTTATTATCTTAACTGTCCCCTTCAGAAGTAGTTAAAAGTTGTGTGTTTTTTTTTAACTGTGAGTGATGAAAGGGGTCTAGGTTTTTGTTTTATTCACCTACTTTTTACCCTTTAGGTTAAGGTAGGATTCCTAAGATAAGGTTATGTTAATAGACAAACACATAATCCCTTTCACTGCAAATAAGATATACAGCAATATATTAGTCACATATAGCCACAGATTAGAGGATGGGGAGAATACATGGCATCCAGGGCCACATGGGGGTTGTGCTCAAGAACAGAGTGAAAACAAGGGCATGGGAAGCAGATATAAAATTAGGAGTTGTAAGGTGATACCTGGATCCCAGGAGATGATATGATTAGCTTGTTTGAATTATTTCATGGTGTGGTTGGAAACTGAAGACTTACATTCAGGGATAAGCAGGCATTTTTCCTTCCTTGTGATAAGGGTTATTTGGATAGGGGAACTTTTTCAGAATCACAATAGAGAGTGAAATTTTCAGTTAGGCCATTTAAGGCCTCCCCAGTTTTCCCCAGATATTAATGTACACATAATATTGGGTCCTAATTTTAAGTGCTATGCCACAGATTTTAAGCATGGGGACATGTGTAGGTTGGGCTGTTCAGTGGCTTTTCAATGTTTTTAGCACAATGACAGATTTTTAACATAGCCCAGAGGGCCTAATGTATGTCTTCTGTCCATTTCTCCAGCCAATTACCCAAACCCTCCACTTCCACCTTGATGCAGCAATACTGGTCTTGTTTTAGTCCCTTAAATTGACTCTATTGTCTCTTTAGTATCATATTTTTTATTTCTAGGCTTTTATAACTCCTTTTATCTCTTTCTGAAACTTTCACCCACACACTCTTATTTATGTGGCAAACCCTTACCCTTTAGATTTCAGCTTATAAATCGTTCCCTTAACAAGATATTCTTGAAACTCTAGTTTAGGTCTTTCTTATAATATTTTTCAAATAACATTCTGTATTTTTTTGTTTTATAAATTATCATATGTTTTATTTTTATTTTCCCCCAAAATTTGTCAGAAAAATGGGAATATCATTATCCCCCAAAATTATTGATATGTTTACCATTGATAGCAAAAGGGACTTTGAATATGTTAGTACGGTTATGGACCTTGAGATTGGGAGATTATCAAGGTAGGACCTATATAATCACATGAGTCATTTAAAGAAGAAAACTTTACTCTGCTGAAGTCGGAAAGCTGTGGTAGAAGAAAAGAACACAGATAATTGAAGGGTAATAGGGAGTTGAGTTTCCATTTATGGCTTTGAAGATGGCAAAAGGAGGTCATGTGGAATGCTTCACGAAACTAGAAAAAAACTTCAATTGACAGCAAAAAAAAAATTGGGAACTCAGTCCTACAACCACAAAGAATTAACTTCTGTCAATAACCTGTATGATCAGAGAAACATTTTCTCCACTTCAGTCACCAAAAGGGAATATAGCTAAGTTTATGATAATTTGTTATGGCAGCCATAAAATGTTAATAACTTAATAGTCTGAAGATATATGAAGGTGGAGTTTTTATATGCCTTTATACACCCAGTATTGCCAGTGTGCAGCTCAGTGCCTGGCAGAAAGTATTTTAATCAAGATGTGTTGAACTCAAGAGAATAAACAGGAGAGAGATAAAGTTATTTGGTCTTACTTAGAGGCAGGTGGTTATTTATAAAAAGGAAGAAAACACATACAATATGGCAATGAAAGTATCATAGACAATCATGTCAATATATTCATGATTATGCCCAAGGTAAGCTCTTATAGCTATTTTATATAAATTAAATTCATTGGGGTGATATTGGTTAAAAAGATTATATAGTTTTCAAGTGTACAGTTCTATGATACATCATTTGTATATTGCATTGTGTGTCCATAACCTATAGGTAGCTTTATTTAGAGAAAATATGATGCAGAGTCTGCAATGAAAAAATTTAACTTTTAATATCACCAATTTGATATTAGCAATTACATGAACCCTCTTGCTTGAATCCATAAAGAACTTCGATGAATTTAGACAATTCACCTAAAGTACTTATTCCACTTATTTCTCAACTTCTACTATTTATTTTTTAAAAATAATCATTTGGATGAGAGACAAAATGGCAGTGGAATAAACAGATTTGTCCCGAGCCTTGTCCCGGAGCAGATAGAATGAGCAACTAAATTGAATAACCTCCACCCCGAACTGGCAAAGTAGATAGAGCTGGTGAGACAATTCACTGCCAGGAAGGGCAGAGGACACCTGGAGAAATGTAAAATCAGGGATCTGGACTGGAGAGAACTGCGAGACCTCCAAGCCCAGAAGGTCAGAGGGAAACCGCACAGCACCAAGGCCATGTCCCTTGGGACAGGCATAACATCTGACTGTGGAAAGGAGGTCCACAGGACTGCTGGTGGCAGGGGATTCTAGATCTGGGTCCACAGCCAAGAAAGACTGAGCCCAGAGGGGGCAGCCTGGACTGCTGCCCAGGCTGCGCTGTGCCAGCGGGGAGAGGGGCTTGCAGTGGCACAGCTCTTTCCCCTCTTTTTGGTCTTTGCTTTTGTTCACTGAACCGTGTTCACAGGACCTTTCAAATACAGACACTCTCCATGGCTAAGGTGCAGGTGGAGGTGCAGACTTGTGGAGTCTGGGGAGAAGCTGAGGAGAGGAGAGGGTTGGGGAGAAGTGGCCGTGAGTCTGGCACTGAGTCTTACCTGACGTGCTGGACCTAGGCAGCCATTGTAGTCTTCAGGCAACCAATACAGCAACACTCAGTCTACACACTGAGTGGCACAAAGGATACAAAAAAAAATCTGAATAGTCCCTGAGAGCCCTCAGGGACTGGTCTAAAGAGAGGCCTTCAGTCCCAGTAACAGGAACCTGAGAAGTGGCAGACAATACAGAACAGTGGGATCTTAAACCAGCCCTCTTTATTTTATTTTATTTATTCTATTTTATTATTTTGGTATCTCTTTTTTCTTTTTTCTTTATTTCCTTTTTTCATTTGTTTCTTTATGTTCTATTTCTTTTCACATTATTTTTCATCATTTTAATTTTTTTATTTTATCCTATTTTTAATTAATTTTTTGTTTAATTTTGTATTATTTTTTTTCTTCTCTTTCTCTTTCTTCCTATCCACGCATCCTCTTTCTACTTTCTCTATACTGAACTGAGGTCCTCCCAATATTCATCCAATACCTTAACCTTACTTTCTGTATATAAGTTTCATCCCCCACCCTCTATACTGGGTATTTTGTATTTGTATGTTTTGGTTTATCTGTTTGTTCTTTGGTGTTTTCTCCATATATATATATATATATTTTTTCCTTTTTCTTCCTTTTTCTTCTTTTCCTTGTCTCTCATACCATTTTTTCTCTCTTTGATCTCATTTGTGCTCTCTTCTCTCTCCCCTAATTCTCTTTTCTCTGGTGGTCACTTATATTGGGGTTATCAGTATTGTGAGCACATTCACGTTTTGTTCCCTTTGTGTCGTGTCTTGTTGAGGTACATTTTATCCTGTTTGGCCAATGTGGTAGAGAGTAAGCCACATAACCAGACACCCGGAGAGTAGACTCCATCCACGAACAGGTCAATAACACTCCAGACCCAACTACCAAGGCAGGAAGAAGGCAGCAATGACTGAAGGAGCAAAAGAAGAGTGTGTGTACATGTTGGGTGTGTGTGTGTGTTTGTGACAGTGAGGCACAGTTAGATCCTACAGAACCTTTGGGGGCAGGCTGACTGGGCTCGCTTAACTGGGCAGCCTCTGCTACCATCACAAACTGTCCCAGAGTGGCTGACTCTTCTGCAGAGGCCGTGCTTTTTTGAAGGGGAGTACTCTTGTGACTGGGATCCCAGCCTCACCTCCACCCAGGGTGCCCTCAGATAACACCCAGGACTCTACAGCTACCCTACCAGGGACCTGCTGCCTTGGATGTGATCCCAAGGACACCGACACTCCAGCCACCCTGGGTGCAAGTTCCTGTGAGTTCTGAAGCATTCTCCCCTCTGGCCATCCCAATGCTTTAACCCAGGGCACCGTGACCACATGAGCAGCAACCACATGAGCAGCCTGCCCTGTCCGAGGAGCAGCAGCCCCACAAGCAGCCCACCCCAGTCGAAAGAGAGGCAGCTTCATGCTGCCTGCCCCTGTTGGAGGACCAATAGCCCCACGAGCAACCCTCCCACATCTGAGGAGTGGCAGCCCCGTGCAGCCCACCCTTACCTGAGGAGCAGGAGCCCTGTGAGCAACCTGTCCCTGTCCAATGAGAGGCAGCCTCATGAGCAGCCTGCCCCCATCTGAAGAGCAGCAGAGCACAAGCAGCCCTCCCCTGTCAGAGGAGCAGCATCGCCACGGGAAGCTCACCCCCGTTCAAGAAGCAGCAGCCATGTGAGCAGTGCGCCCACGTCTGAGGAACAGCAGCTGCAAAAGCAGCCCACCCCCATACAAGGAGCAGCATCAGTGCACAGCCCACCCCAGTCTGAAAAGCAGCAGCTGCGTGAGCAGCCCTCTGGGGTCTGAGGAGCAACAACTGCACAAGCAGCCTTCCCATGCCAGCCAGAGGAGCCACCACTGCTGTGAGCAGTACCCACCAGAGGAGCAGCCACAGGTACAAACATCCGAGGAGCAGCCACCACCTGAGGAGCTGCTGCTGCCCAAGGAGCAGACCCTGCACAACTTGAAACATAGATTCTTCAGTGTGAGCAAAAATGGGGAGACCAAGAAACCCCCAAAGGAAAGAAAAGGAGGAATCACCAGAAAAGCAGCTAAGTGAAATGGTGGCACACAATATGTCAGAAAAATAATTCAGAATATGGGTCATACAGTTCATAAACCAGGTGGATGAAAAAACCAACTTATGTAAGAATCAATAAGAAATAAAGAGTGATATAGCTGCAATAAAAAAACACAATGGAAAGTTACAACAGTACAGTAGGAGAAGTGGAAGACCAAATTAACAAATTAGAAGACAGGGAAGCAAAACACACACAACTGAACTGCAACTGGAGAAAAAATATAAAAGACAGGAGGAGAGCCTAGGGGAGCTTTGGGACAACATAAAATGAAGCAACATACGAATAATAGGTGTGCCAGAATGACAGGAAGAGGAACAAGGGTTAGAAATCCTAATTGAAGAAATAATGTCAGAAAACTTCACTTATGTGGGAAAGAGAAAAATAATACAAACACAGAGAGTCCCAAACAAGAGAAACCCGAAAAGACCCACACCAAGACATGTTGTAATTATGATGGCAAATGATCAGGACAAAGGGAGAATCTTAAAGGCTGCAAGAGAGAGACAGAAAGTTACATACAAAGGATCTCCCATTAGGTTACCAAATGATTTCTCAACAGAAACCCATCAGGCCAAAAAGGAATGGAAGGAAATTCACAAAGTTATGGAAAGCAAGTTACTGAATCCAAGAATATTCTATCCAGCAAGGCTATCATTCAAAACTGAAAGGAAAATCAGGAACTTCAGAGACAAAAAAAGGCTAAGGGAGTTTATCACTACCAAGCCAGCAATGCAATAAATGCTAAAGGGACTGGTGTAAAAAGAAGAAATAAAAAGGGAAGAAAAAAATACAGGCACAAAAAATAAAAATGACTACAAACAAGTACCTATCAATAATAAATTTAAATGTAAACAGACTAAATGCTCCAATCAAAAGACATCGAGTGGATATAAAAACATGAGGCATATATATGCTGTCTACAAGAGACCCACCTCAGACCGAGGAACTCATACAGACTATAAGTGAGGAATGGAAAAATATCTTTCAAGCAAATGGAAAGGAAAAAAAAAATAAAAAGCTTGGGTAGCAATACTTATATTTGACAAAATAAACCTCAAAGTGAAGGCCATAACAAGAGATAAGGAAGGCCACTTCATAATACTAATGGGATCAATATAACAAGAGGATATAACACTGGTAAACATATATGTATCCAATGCAGGAGCACTCAAATACATTAAAAAAAAAACTCTTGGAAGATATAAAGGGAGAGATCAACAACAATACACTCATAGTAGGGGACTTTAACACACCACTGACTTCACTGGATAAATCATCTAGACAATAAATCAGCAAAGAAACTGAAATCTTAAATGACTCACTGGATCAGATGGACTTAATTGACATCTTTAGAACATTTCAACCCAAAGCCACGGAATATACATTATTCTCAAGTGCACATGGGACATTTTCAAAGATAGACCACATAATGGGGGAATAGGCAAAGTCTCTCCAAATACAAAAAGATTGAAATAATATCAAACATCTTCTCAGACCACAACGACATAATATTAGAAATAAACTACAATAAAAACAATCAAATAATTCAACACTTGGAAGCTGAATAGCATGCTATTAAACAATGATTGGGTTACCAAAGAGATCAAAAAACAAATTAAAAACATCCTGGAAATGAATGACAATGAAAACACAAAAATCCAAAATCTATCAGACACAGTGAAAGCAGTCTTGAGAGGGAAGTTCATAGCTCTACAGGCCTACCTCAAAAAACATGAAAAAATGGTAATAAATCATCAAATCTACCACTTAAAGAATTAGAAAGAGAGCAACAAGGAAAGCCCAGAGTGAGCAGAAGGAAGAAGATAATAAAGATCAGAACAGAAATTAATCACATAGAAACCAAACCAAACAAAACAAAACAAAACAAAACAAAACAAAACAAAAAATAAAAAAGGTCAATGAAACCAAGAGCTGGTTCTTTGAAAGGACAACCAAGATTGATGCACCTCTAGCCAGGTTCACCAAGAAGCAAAGAAAGAGGACCCAAATAAACAAAATCATAAATGAAAGAGGCAAAATAACAACAGACCACACAGAAATACAAAGGATTGTTAAAAAATAATATGAACAACTCTATTCCAACAAACAAGACAACCTAGAGGAAATGGACACATTTCTAGAAAAATACAACCTTCCAAAACTCAATCAGGAAGACTCCCAAAATCTCAATAGGCCCATAACTATGGAGGAAATTGAAGCAGTCATCAAAAAGCTTCCAGCAAACAAAAGCCCAGGGCCAGATTGCTTCATAGGGCAGTTTTACCAAGCATTCAAAAAACTAAAACCTACTTTCCTCAGATTATTCCAAAAAATTCAAGAGGAAGGAACACTTCCAAGCTCACTCTATGAAGCCAGGATTACCCTAATACCAAAACCAGATAAAGACAACACAATGAAAGAGAATTATCCCTCATGAACATACATGCCAAAATCCACAACAAAATTATAGAAAATCAGGTCCAGCATTACATCAGAAAGATCATACACCATGACCAAGTAGGATTTATCCTGGGGATGCAAGGATGATACAATATCTGCAAATCAATAAACGTGATACATCACATATACAAATTGAGAGATAAAAATCACATAGTCATAGCAATTGATGCAGAAAAAGCATTTGACAAAATCTGACACCATTTCTTGATAAAAACTCTCAGCAAAGTCCAAATAGAGGGAGCATAGCTCAACATAATAACAGCCTGATATGAAAAATTTACAGCTAACATCATACTCAATGGACAGAAACTAAAATCATTTCACCTAAGAACAGGAACGAGACAGGGATGCCCACTTTCACCACTCCTGTTTGACATAGTACTGGAAGTGCTAGCCATAGCAATTAGACAAAAAGTAGAAATGAAAGGTATCCAAATTGGAAAAGAAGATGTAAAACTGTCATTATTCACAGATGACATAATACTATACATAGAAAACCCTAAAGACTCCATAAAAATTATTAGAGTTAATAAATGCATTCAGCAATGTAGCAGGATCCAAAATTCACTCTCAGAAATCTATGGTATTTTTATGCACCAATAGTGAACTTAGAGAAAGAGAGATTAAAAAAAAAAAACAATCCCATTTACCATCACACCAAAAAAATTAAGATGCCTAGGAATAAACTTAACTAAGGAGGTAAAAGACCTGTTCTTGGAAAATTACAGGACACTGAAAAAAGAAATAGAGGAAGACATAAACAGATGGAAGAACCTACCATGTTCATAGATTGGTAGAATCATCATTAAAATATCCATACAACCTAAAGCAATTTATAGATTCAATGCACTCCCCTTTAAAATACCAATGGCTTATTTCACAGATCTAAAACGAACTCTCCAAAAATTCATCTGGAATAAAAAAACAACAACCCTGAATTGCTGCTGTAATCCTGAAAAAGAAGAACAAAGTAGGAGGGATCTCTATATCAGATATCAAGCTATAGTACAACGCTACTGTTCTCAAACTGCCTGATACTGGCACAAGAGCAGACGTATAGATCAATGGCATATAATAGAGCCCAGAAATCGACCCAAACCACTCTGCTCAATTAATATTTGACAAATGAGGCAAGAACATGCAATGGAATCAAGACAGTCTTTTAATAAATGGTGTTGAGAAAATTGGACTGATACATCCAAAAAAAAAAAAATGAAAGTAGATCACGAAGTTACACCATACACAAAAATAAACTCAAAATGAATAAAGGACTTAAACATAATTCAGAAAGCCATAAAAATAGTAGGGGAATCCACAGGCAGCAGAATCTCATACTTTTGCGAAAGCAATATCTTCACATATCCAGCTCCTAAGGCAATGGAAACTGAAGAGAAAATAAATAACTGGGACTACATAAAAATAAAAAGCTTCTATACAGCAAAAGAAACCATCAAAACAACAAGAAAGTCCACTGCATGGGAGAACATATTTGCCAATGTTATCACCAATAAGGGTTTAATCTCCAAGGTATGCAGGGAACTCATTCAACTTAACAAAAGAAAGATAAACAACCCAATCAAATAATGGGCAACGGACCTAAATAGATACTTTTAGAAAGAGGACATAAGGAAGGCCGAGAGACATAGGAAAACATGCTCAAAGTCACTAATCATCTGAGAGATGCAAATCAAAATGACATGCGGTACTATCTCACACCTGTCAGAATGGCTATCATCAACAAATCAACTAATGACAAGTGCTGGCGAGGAATTGGAGAAAAAGGAACCCTGATACACTGTTGGTGGGAATGCAGACTGGTGCAGCCACTGTGGAGGACAGTATGGAGTTTCCTCAAAAAACTAAAAATGGAACTCCTATTTGACACAGTGATCTCACTTCTAGGAATATATCCCAAGAAACTATAAACACCAATCTGAAAGGATATATGCACCTTTTGTTCATAGCAGCACAATTTACCATAGCTAAGATTTGGAAGCAGCCTAAGTGCCCATCAGCAGATGAGTGGATTAAAAAACAGTGGTACATCTAAGCAATGGAATACTACACTGTGGTAAAAAAGAAGGAATTCTTACCATTTGCAACAGCATGGATGGAGCATTATGCTTCGCAACTTAACCCAGTCACGTAAAGATAAATATGCATGCATACAAGTCCTTTGGTTGATCTTGCTCCCTTTCCCCTGCCCTCCCTTACCTTCCCTCTGAGGTTTGATGGTCTGATAGATTCTTCTCTGTCTCTGGATCTGTTTTTGTTCATCAGTTTATATTGTTCATTATATTCCACAAATGAGTGATTGATTTTGCTATGAATTCTAGTACTATGTTGAATAAGAATGGTGAAAGTGGATATCCCTATCTTTTCTCTGATCTTAAAGGAAACAATTTTAATATTTTCCCATTGAGTATGATGTGAGCTGTAGGTTTGTCATATATGGAGTTTATTATATTGAGGTATGACTCCTCTATTCCCACTTTACGGAGAGTTTTTATCATAAGTGGGTGCTGGATTTCTTCAAATGACCTTTCTGAATCTATTGATATGATCATGTGATTTTTATACTTCATTTTTAATGTGATGTATCACATTTATTGATTTGCAAATATTGTACCAAAGTTGCATCCCCAGAATAAATCCCCCATGGTGCATTATCTTTTTATCTATTGCTGGATCCACTATGCTAATATTTTATCATCTATGTTTATCAAGGATGTATCTACACTAATAAAAGAGAAAGATATAAATTGACCATACCTCCATGACGCTCACCAGCCAATCAGTAGTGAGTATGCAAATTAACCCAACAAAAATGGTGGGTTAATTTGCATATGCAGGTGCCAAGCAGGTGGGGGCAGGGTGGTGCCAATTGGCCTGGGGCCCAGACGGGCACCAGGCTGATCTGCGGGGTCCCGGGTCCATCGGGGGCCCAGGGAGGCTGGACAGCCAGTGCCAGGCCCCACCCATGGGGCCCTGGGTCATTGGGGGCTGGGGGAGGGGGGGAGGGCAGCACCAGGCCCCTCAAACAGGGTCCCAGGACCATTGCTGCAGGGCGAGAGTAGAGTGGGTGGCTTGGAGAACTTTGCAGAGTGGGAGGCCACCAGAAGGAGAACAGAGTGAGACAGCTGGCGGCTTGGAATTAATTCACAGAAGAAAAAAAAAATCATGGAAAAGATAGGTGTGACCTGTTTAGATTAAAGTAATCAGGTATACCTTCTCAGTGATGGTGATGGTGATGGTAACATGTGAGATAGAACAGGTGTGAAACTTCCTGGGGTCAGAAGCAGCATCTGGCCTCCAAGGGTGTGAGGAGTCCAGTGAGTGAGAGCAGGCAGGGAGTGGGACATGGACGGGAAATTAGGTGAAAGAGGGAGCAGAGGCCAGATGTCCACCATGGTTTATTCAGATAAATCTTAAAATAATTACCTTGGCATGCCCAGCCTGCATGGCTCAGTGATTGAGCATGGACCTATATACAAGGAGATCGAGGTTCAATTCCCTGTCAGGGCACATGCACGGGTTTCAGGCTTGATCCCCGGTAGGAGGCATGTGCAGGAGGCAGCCAATCAATGATTCTCTCTCATCATTGATGTTTCCAGCTCTCCCTCTCCCTTCCTCTCTGAAATAAAAAAAAAAAATATTTTAAAAAAATTACCTCACAGCCTGAGTTTTCCCTAAGTCATGTTTAGTTATGTTAACCATTATCACTCCAGGATTAAGTGTGTCTGTGAATGGGTTTAACCAGCATTCCACCCAGGTGAACACTGTAATTGGTGATAAGAATGTAGTTACAATAGTTCGTATTAATCTACATGACCCTTGATGTTCTCTAAGATATGTCAGAATATTGTACTAGGGCTAAACAGTGTACTTTGCACTTAAAAAGAAAGTGTTTTAATAATATTTTTCAGAAAAATTATGTTTATTAATGTAAGTTGTGCATTTAATAATCCTATACTTTGTTGTCTACGTATACACACACATACATACATAAAATTGTTATGTGGGCATATAAATGAGTTGATGGAAGATAAATTAAGATTACATATGTCATTACCTAGCGCAGTCCTGGACTTATATTTAGTAAATATTACTTTATTTCCTTCATCTTTTACATGTCAGGCACTGGATTAGACACTTTATTTGTATCTTACATAAGACAGTAAATTTATTTTATTTTGCCTTCATCCACATAAGAATGGGGAATATAAAATTATTTTCAAGTCTCACAAGTAACATTATTTTATACTATAAAGGGAAGTGTCTAAAATACCATGGAAATGTAAGCTAAAAGGAAATACATTGCAAGAAGATTTTATAACTTTCTATAGGAATGCTATGAACAAATGTATGCCAGTAATTTAGATGACTTCCACAATTGGTGTAAATTATTATACACAGTGGGTCAAAAGTAGGCTTACAATGGTTCATATGGAAAAAGACATGCAGGTTATGATTATTACAATAGCTTTATTAACTCTGTTTTGCATATTCACAACTGTAAATCTACTTTTGCCCCACCCTATACATAGGAGATTTTTACAGCAGCCTGGTAACACAGCCAGTTTTTCCCTACCTACAACCTCTTGCCTATCACCTGAGGCAAGGGCATTCAACCTTGGCTGCTTATGAGGATCACCTGGAGAGCTCTTAAAGTCTCCATGACCAGGCCTCTTCTGAGATAAAACAAACTCTAATCTCAGGGGCAGGGGCCTGGCATGTCTGCCTTGAAAGCTCCCTGGGTGGTTTCAGTTGGGTGGCCAAAGTTGAGAATCACTGTGCCAGGGTCCTCTGTGTAGCAATGGAGGGCTATCTTCAAAAATGCATGCACTTGGCTTTTCAAAAAAATGTCTGTCCCTTTTCAAATCCTATTCTGCTTTCAAGTCTTCAGAGAACTGGCAGCTGCATTGTGAAGCCTTCCTATTTGACACAGCCTTTGATATTCAATCTGCCCTGTGCATAGCTTTATTATAGCTCACACAGAAATAGTCATTCCTAATGGGAGGAAAAATGAAATATTAAACTGAAGGCAAGTTCCTTGAGGGCAGGGAGACAGATGGATAGATGATAGGTAGGTAGACAGATAGAGGTATCCTATATAATAAAATCCTAATATGCAAATCAACCAAACGACAGAACGACTGGTCTCTATGAGCGGAACCTAAGCTGGAAGATGGACATCTCCTGAAGGGTCATGGACTGAGAGAGGGTGCAGGCCAGGCTGAGGGACCTCCCCTCCTCCAGTGCACAAATTTGTTCACTGGGCCTCTAGTCTATATATATAAAAGCCTAAGCGACCATTGCAACTGAACAGATGACCGAACAGGCTGCGTGGGGCAACTAGGCCGGCAGGGGGGTTAGAGAGAGGCGACCAAATGACCAAGCAGCAGACTGTGTGGGGTGACCACGCCTACAAGGGGGGGTAGCTGGGGGTGACCAGGCTGGCAGGGGGGTGCAGTGAGGGGTGACCAGGCCAGCAGAGGGGGGCAGTAAGAGGTGACCAGGCCAGCAAAGGGAGCAGTTGGGGGCAACCAGGCTGGCAGGGGTGGGCAGTTAGGGGCAATCAGGCAGGCAGTCAGGTGAGCAGTTAGGAGCTAGTGGTCCCAAGATGGTGGACATCCCCCAAGGGGGTCCCAAATTGGAGAGGGTGCAGGCTGGGCTGAGGGGAACCTCTGTGCACTAATTTTGCACACCGGAACTCTAGTATATATATCTTCTATCTAATAAAGAGGTAATATGCAAATTGACCATCACTCCAATACACAATATGGTCGCCCCCATGTGGTCAAAGATGGCTGCCACAAGATGGCAGTTGGGGGGGGGGCAAGGCCTGCAGGGGAGGGCAGTTGGGAGGGACCAGGCCTGCATGGGAGGGCAGTTAGGGGCAATCAGGCCAGCAGGGGAGAGTAGTTAGGAGTGATCAGGCTGGTGGGGGAGCAAGCAGTTAGGGGCACAATCAGACCGGCACATGGGAGCAAGCAGTTAGGGTTGATCAGGCTGGCAGGCAGAGGTGGTTACAGGCAATCAGGCTGGCAGGGTGCAAGCAGTTAGGGGTGATCAGGTCGGCAGGGGAGCAGTTCGGGGCATCAGGCCAGCAGGCAGAGACAGTTAGGGGCAATCAGGCAGGCAGGCAGAGTGGTTAGGAATGATCAGTCAGGCAGGCGAGCAGTTGGGAGCCAGTGTCCCGGATTGCGAGAGGGATGTCCAACTGCTGGTTTAGGCCCGATCCCTGAGGGGTCCCGGATTGGAGAGGGTGCAGGCCAGGCTGAGGGACCCCATTCCCGTGAACAAATTTTGTGCTCCAGGCCTCTAGTGTATATATGTGTGTGTGTGTGTGTGTGTGTGTGTGTGTGTGTGTGTGTGTGTGTATACACTGAGTCGCCAGATTATTATGATCTCTGAACGCATAATAATCTGTCCACTTAGTGTATATCCTATATAATAAAAGGCTAATACGCAAATTGTCTTCTCAACCAGGTGTTCGACCAGCAGGCAGGCTGGCCAACTGCCCATTTCCCCTCCCCCTAGCCAGGCTGGCCGGACCCCACCCATGCAAGATTTCATGCACCAGGCCCTTAATATATATATGTAATTTCCTTTTTTGTAGTTTATCTGTTTAATAAATTAGGATAATGCTGGCCTCATACAGAAGAGGTTGGAAGTTTTTTCTTCTCTTGAACTTTTGGAATAATTTGAGAGGTATAGGTGTTAGTTCTTCTTTGAATGTTTGGGAAAATACACCTATGAAGCATTTCATCCAGGACTATCATTTGCTGGGGGATTTTTTATTACAGCTTCAATTTTATTAGTTGCAATTGGTCTATTCAGGTTTTCTCATTCTTCCTGATTCAGTTTTGGAAGATTGGATGTTTCCAGGAATTTATCAGTTTTTCTCAGGTTATCCAATTTGTTGGTATATAATTGTACATAGTATTTTTATTATATAATCTCTTGTATTTCTGTGATGTCAGTTGTTACCTCTCCTCATTCTTGTCTGATATTATTTATTTGTACCCCCTCTCTCTTTTTTTTCTTTCTTTCTTTGTGGGTCTGGTTAAAGTTTTATCAATCTTATTTATCTTTTCAAGAATCAATTCTTGGTTTCATCCATCCTTTGTACTGTTTTTTTTTTTTGTTTATTTTAGTTTCTATGTCATCTATCTATGCTCTGCTCTTTATTATTTCCTTCCTTTTTACTTTGGGCTTTGTTTGTTTTTCTCATTCCAGTTCTTTTAGGAGTAAGATTACATTATTTACTAGAGGCCCGATGCACGAAATTAGTGCACTGTGGGAGGGTGTCCTTCAGCGCAGCCTGCACCCTCTCCCAATCCAGGACTGCTGGCTCTCAATCGCTCACCTGCCTGCCTGCCTGATTGCACCTAACCACTTTTGCCTGCCAGCCTGATCACTCCCTAACCAATCCCCTGCCAGACTGATCAATGCCTAACTGCTCCCCTGCAGTCTTTGTTGCCCCCAACTGCCCTCCCCTGCTGGCCCTGTCACCCCCAACTGCCCTCCCCTGCAGGCCCTGTCGCCCCCAACTGCCCTCCCCTGCCAGCCCTGTTGCCCCCAACTGCCCTCCCCTGCTTGCCCAGTCGCCCCCAACTGCTCTCCCCTGCTGGCCCAGTCACCCCAACTGCTCTCCGCTGAAGGCCCGGTCACCCCCAACTCCCCTCCCCTGCTGGCCCGGTCACACCCAACTACAATTCCCTGCCAGACATCTTCTGGCGGCCATCTTTGACCACATGGGAGAGGCCATCTTGTGCAAGGGCATGAGGTTCAATTTGCATATTACCTCTTTATTACATAGGATTTGAGATTTTTTTTTTGCTTTTTGGGGTATGCTGTAATGCCATGAAGTTCCCTCTCAGGACTGCTTTTGCAGTGTCCCATTCATTTTGGTTTTAATGTGTTTATTTTTGTTTTTTTCATGTAATTTTTTATTTATTCTTTATCTCAATATTAATTCATTCATCATTTAATAACATGCTATTTAGCTTCCATGTGTTTGAATGCTTTTCAGTATTTTTGTTGTAGTTGATTTCTGGTTTTATACCATTGTGATCAGAGAAGATGCTTGATACAATTTCAATCTTCTTGAATTTGTTAAGATTAATTTTGTGTCATATACACTAGAGATGAATGTGTATTCTGCTGCTTTAGGATGACATGTTCTGTAAATATAAATGAAATCTATTAGATTCAGTGTATCATTTAAGGATGCTGTTGCCTTTTTGATGTTCTGTTTGGAAGATTTATCCTTTGATGACAGTGGAGTGTTAAAATCCCCTAATATGATTGTATTGCTGTAGAACTCTCCCTTAATGTCCACCAAGACATTATTTATATATTTAGGTGTAGAGAGGACCTGGGAGAGCATCTGAGCAAAGGTTGTTGGCTGAGTTGAGCGGTGTCGGCAAAGCCATGTACTGGAAACATACTTTGCCAAAGGCAGAAATGCTGTTAGTACTGACCTTTAGCTCAGACACCTGGGGATGAGTGTCATTATCTAAATTCAGCAAGGTGACAAGGGCGGACACAATTATCCTTGCTCCAGGCCTGACAATTATGAGAAGCCACAAGAATGAAGAATTGCAGCTTAATCTTTAAGCATGATTTCACATAATTTCCTCTGTCTTAAATTCTAGTAAATCTTCCTGGTATCATGCTGTATATAATAAATGCACTGCACTAGCTCTGGGTCACTGTCTCTCTATCTGAGAACAGTGTGCCAGCTTTACCCACTGTCTCTGTGTCTATCTCTTTCTTTTTCTCAATCCCCAGTCGCCCCTACTCAGGACTTGTCTGCACTCTAGCCATGCTGGTCGTGGCTGGAGAACCCCCCATGTTTAGGTGGTGCTCCTATGTTTGGTGCATATATGTTTACAAAGATTATATCCTCTTGTTGGAATGATCATTTTTAGTATTATTTTATCACCCTTTTTGTCTCTTTTATTGTTTTTGTTTTGAAGTATAATTTGTCAGATGTAAGTATTGCTACCCCTACTTTTTTTCAATTTCCATTTGCATGGAATATTTCTTTCCACCCCTTCACTTTTATTCTGTGCATATATTTTGTTCTTAGGTGTGCCTCCTGTAGACAGCTTATATGTGGGTCATGATTTCTTATCCATTCAGGTACCCTATCTCTTTTGATTGGCACATTTAATCTGTTTATATTTAAAGTGATGTTATATAGGTAATTGTTTTCTTTCATTTTAGTAATTATACCTATGTTTCTCTCTCTCGCCCTCTCTCTCTCTCTCTCTCTCTCTCTCTCTCTCTCTCTCTCTTTTTTTATTCCAGATGAATATATATATATATATATATATATATATATATATATATATATATATGTAATCAGTCCCCTTAACATCTCTTACAACTTTCAGTACTGGTTTGATGGTAATGAACTCATTTAGTTTTTTATTTGTTCATTTGCTTTATCTTGAAAAATCTTTATTTCACCTTTAATATTAAATGAAAACCTTGCTGGATAGATTAGTCTTGGTTACAGGTTCTTGATTCTTATACTTTGAATATTTCATTCCAATTCTTTCCATCGTCAAGTGTTTTTGTTGAGAAATCAGCTGACAGCCTTATAGGAACTCCCATGTAGGCAACTAACTGTCTTTCTGATGCTGCCTTTAAGATTTTCTTTAACCTTTGACATTTTAATTATGTGTCTCAGTGTGGTAATTTTAGATTCATCTTGTTTAGGACTCTCTGTGCTTCCTGAACTTGGGAGACTATTACTTTCACCAGGTTAAGGAAGTTTTCAACCATTATTTCTTTAAACAAGTTCTCAATCCCTTGTTAATATCTTCTATTTAAGTACCCCTATGATGAGAATGTTGTTATACTTAATGTTCTCCCAGAGGACCCCTAAGTCTTTGCTAATTTCATTTAAAATAAACTTTTCTCTTTGGTGCTCTGCTTGGGGGTTTACTATTATTTTCTTTTTAAATCTTTGATTCAGTCCTCTACTTCATCTAACCTCCTGTTGATTCCATATAGTGTATTCTTTATATCAGATATTCTATTCATAACTTCTGGCTGGTTCTTTTTTATGGTTTACATGTCCTTTTTAATGCGTAGTTTTTCTTTGTTTAAGTTTTCTATGAGATCATCCATCCTTCCTCTAAGGTCTTTGAGCATTGTTTTAGCAGTTTTAAACTTTGCATCTGATATCTTGATTGCTTCCATTTAATTTAATTATTTTTTTTACTCAGGATTTCTCTTGTTCTTTCATTTGTGGCATATTTCTTTGTCTTTCCATTTTTCCTCTTTGTAATAGATAGATATGCTATGACTCCCAAACTTGTTTTATTTATTTATTTATTTATTTATTTATTGTTTTTTTATTAAGGTATTATATGTGTACATATCTTACCATTGCCCCCCACCCCACTCCCATACATGCCCTCACCCCCCAATGTTTTGCATCCATTGGTTACTCTTATATGGATGCATATAAGTCCTTCAGTTGATCTCTTATTTCCCCCACCTCTCCCTAACCTTACCGCTGTAATTTGACAGTCTGTTTGATGCTTTACTGCCTCTGTATCTATCTTTTTGTTCATTAGTTTATAATGTTTTTCATTATCCCCAAATGAGTGAGATCATGTGGTATTTTTCTTTCACTGACTTGCTTATTTCACTTAGCATAATGTTCTCTAATTCCATCCAGGTGCCTACAAATGGTAGTAGTTTCTTCTTTTTTATGGCAGCATAGTATTCCATTTTGTAGATGTACGCTGCTGTGTCACACAGCTTCTGACTGCTAGCGTGGCAAGGCGTCGTCAGCGTCTCCCATCTCTGGACTGTTTCTCCTCTTGTCTTCGTAGTTGGAGCAGACCTGTCAATTCCTCTCTGTTGCAGGAATCCGCATGGTCTTAGAGTTGTTTTCTGAAAATATACAAACATATTCTCGACCGAAAGTTAATAAAGGAATCTTTTCTATATAATTGATTTGGGATCCTTTTTATTTTTGCCCAAATGATTTTCCTTTGTCTTATTTAGACACCATGTGTGTTTTTCATAGGTGTCTTGCTGTTAGCATTACAAATAAAAATCAATTTTGTAAAGTAAAATTTTCTACATGTAATTTACTTATAGGATATTTTTCCTTACATGATATTACCCTACTACCCCCCCCTTTTTTGATTAATGGAGGCTTTTGTAAATTTTATAATGCAGTCTTGATAACTTTAAATTTTAATTTTTTGCACAAAAATATGACTGCTTTAGTTTCATTGCATGTTCAGGAATTTAACCATGAGATGAACTACCAATAGAAATTTTATTATTTTTTTATTTTTATTTATTTTTTTTTCAAATTTTTATTAAGGTATTATATGTGTACATATCTTACCATTGCCCCCCCCACCCCACTCCCATACCTGCCCTCACCCCCCAATGTTTTGCAGCCGTTGGTTACTCTTATATGCATGCATACAAGTCCTTCAGTTGATCTCTTATTTCCCCCACCTCTCCCTAACCTTACCGCTGTAATTAGACACTCTGTTTGATGCTTTACTGCCTCTGTAACTATCTTTTGGTTCATCAGTTTATAATGTTTTTCATTATCCCCAAATGAGTGAGATCATGTGGTATTTTTCTTTCATTGACTGGCTTATTTCACTTAGCATAATGTTCTCTAATTCCATCCAGGTGTCTACAAATGGTAGTAATTCCTTCTTTTTTATGGCAGCATAGTATTCCATTGTGTAGATGTACCATAGTTTTCTGATCCAGTCATCTGCTGACGGGCACCTAGGCTGTTTCCAAATCTTAGCTATTGTAAATTGTGCTGCTATGAACATAGGGGTGCATATATCCTTTCTGATTGGTGTTTCTGGTTTCTTAGGATATATTCCTAGGAGTGGGATTACTGGGTCAAATGGGAGTTCCATTTTCAGTTTTTTGAGGAAACTCCATACTGTTCTCCACAGTGGCTGCACCAGTCTGCATTCCCACCAGCAGTGCACGAGGGTTCCTTTTTCTCTGCATCCTCGCCGACACTTGTCGTTTGTTGATTTGTTGATGATAGCCATTCTGACAGGTGTGAGATGGTACTGCATTGTCGTTTTGATTTGCATCTCGTGGATAATTAGTGACTTTGAGCATGTTTTCATGTGTCTCTTGGCCTTCCTTCTGTCTTCTCTCGAGAAGATTCCATTTAGGTCCATTGCCCATTTTTTTATTGGATCATTTATCTTCCTTATATTAAGTTGTATAAGCTGCCTGTAGATGTTGGAGATTAAACCTTTATCAGTGATAACATTTGCAAATATGTTCTCCCATACAGTGGGGTTTCTTGTTGTTTTGTTGATGGTTTTTTTTACTGTGCAAAAGCTTTTTATTTTGATGTAGTCCCATTTGTTTATTTTCTCTTAGGCTTCCATTGCTCTAGGGGCAGTATCAGTGAAAAAGTTCTTTTGGCATATGTCTGAGATTTTGCTGCCTGTGGATTCCTCTAGTATTTTTATGGTTTCCCAACTTATATTTATGTCCTGTATCCATTTTGAGTTTATTTTTGTGTATGGTATAAGTTGGTGATCTAGTTTCATTTTTTTGCATGTATCTATCCAATTTTCCCAACACCATTTATTGAAGAGACTCTCTTGACTCCATTGTATGCTCATGCCTCCTTTGTCAAATATTAATTGTGCATAGTGGTTTGCGTCGATATCTGGATTCTATATTCTATTCCATTGATCTATATGTCTGTTCTTGTGCCAGTACCAGGCTGTTTTGAGCACAGTGACTTTGTAATACAGCTTGAAATCTGGTATTGAGATCTCTCCTACTTTATTCTTCTTTCTCAGAATTGCTGTGGCTATTCGGGGTCTTTTTTTATTGCAGATGAATTTTTGGAGAGTTCTTTCTAGGTCTGTGAAATATGCCATTGGTATTTAAATGGGGAGTGCATTGAATCTATAGATTGCTTTGGGTAGTATGGAAATTTTAATGATGTTGATTCTACCAATCCATGAACATGGTATGTTCTTTCATCTGCTTACATCTTCTTCTATCTCTTTTTTCAGTGTCCTGTAGTTTTCCGCGTATAGGTCTTTTACCTCCTTGGTTAGGTTTATTCCTAAGTATCTTAATATTTTTGGTGTGATGGCAAATGGGATAGATTTTTTAGTCTCTCTTTCTGTAAGTTCACTGTTGGTGTATAGAAATGCCATAGATTTCTTGGCATTAATTTTGTATCCTGCTACATTGCCGAATTTATTTATTAAGTCTGTTAGTTTTTTGATGGAGTTTTTCGGTTTTTTTATGTACAATATCATGTCATCTGCAAATAAGGACAGCTTTACTTCTTCTTTTCCAATTTGGATGCCTTTTATTTCTTCTTCTTGTCTAATTGCAATGGCTAATACTTCCAGTACTATGTCAAACAGGAGTGGTGAGAGTGGGCATCGCTGTCTGGTTCCTGTTCTTAGGGGAAATAGTTTTAGTTTTTGCCCATTGAGTATAATGTTAGCTGTGAGTTTATCATATATAACTTTTATTATGTTGAGGTATGATCCTTATATTCCCACCTTGTTGAGAGTTTTTATCAATAAAGTGTGTTGGATTTTGTCAAATGCTTTTTCTGCGTCAATTGATATGACTATGTGATTTTTATCTCTCAATTTGTTTATGTGATGTATCACATTTTTTGAATTGCGGATATTGTACCATCCTTGCATTCCTGGGATAAACCCTACTTGGTCATGGTGTATGATCTTTCTTCTGTACTTCTGGATCAGATTTGCTACAATTTTGTTCAGGATTTTGACATCTATATTCATGAGGGATATTGGCCTGTAATTCTCCTTCATTGTGTTGTCTTTATCTGGTTTTGGTATTAGGGTGATGCTGGCTTCATAGAAGGAGCTTGGAAGTGTTCCTTCCTCTTGAATTTTTTAGAATAATCTGAGGAGGATAGGTTTTTGTTCCTCCTTGAATGTTTGGTAAAACTCTCCTGTGAAGCTGTCTGGCCCCGGGCTTTTGTTTGCCGGAAGCTCTTTGATGACTGCTTCAATTTCTTCCATAGTTACTGGCATATTGAGCTGTTTAGATTCTTCCTGATTGAGTTTTGGAAGGCTATATTTTTCTAGGAATATGTCCATTTCCTCCAGGTTGTACAGTTTGTTGGAATAGAGTTGTTCATAGTATTTTTTAGCAATCCTTTGTATTTCAGCAGGATCTGTTGTTATTTCACCTCTTTCATTTCTGATTTTGTTTATTTGGGTCCTCTCTCTTTGCTTCTTGGTGAGCCTGGCTAGAGGCTCATCAATCTTGTTTATCCTTTCAAAGAACCAGCTCTTGGTTTTGTTGATCTTTTGTATTGTTTCTTTGGTCTCTAGGTCATTTATCTCTGCTCTGATCTTTATTATTTCCTTCCTTCTGCTTACACTGGGCTTTTCTTGTTGCTCTTTTTCTAACTCTTTGAGTTGTTGGGTTAGGTAATTTATTACCATTGTTTCTTGTTTTTGCAGTAGGCTTGTAGAGCTATGAACTTCCCTCTCAAGACTGCTTTGGCTGTGTCCCATAGTTTTTGGATTGTAGTGTTTTCATTGTCATTTGTTGCCATGATGTTTTTTATGTCTTCCTTGATCTCTCTGGTAACCCAGTCATGGTTTAATAGCATGCTGTTTAGTCTCCATGTGTTTGATTTCTTTGGGTTGTTTTTATTGTAGTTGATTTCCAGTTTCATGCCACTGTGATCTGAGAAGATGCTTGATATGATTTCTATCTTCTTGAATTTGAAGAGACTTTGCCTATGTCCCAACATATGGTCTGTCTTTGAAAATGACCCATGTGCACTTGAGAAGAATATATATTCTGTGGCCTTGGGGTGAAATGTTCTGAAGATGTCAATTAATTCCATCTGGTCTAGTGAGTCATTTAGGATTGATGTTTCTTTGTTGATTTTTTGTTTAGAGGATTTGTCCAATGGTGATAGTGGGGTATTAAAGTCTCCTACTATGATTGTATTGCCGTCAATCTCTCCCTTTATATCCTCCAGGAGTTTTCTTATGTATCTGGGTGCTCCTGTATTGGGTGAATATATGTTTACCAGAGTTATTTCTTCTTTTTGGATTGCTCCCTTTAGTATTATGAAGTGGCCTTCCTTATCTCTTGTTATGTCCTTCACTTTGAGATCTAATTTGTCATATATAAGTATTGCTATGCCAGCTTTTTTTTTCAGTTCCATTTGCCTGGAAAACCTTTTTCCATCCCTTCACCCTCAGTCTGTGTGCATCTTTTTTTCTGAGGTAGGTTTCTTGTAGACAGCAGATATATGGGTCATGTTTTCTTATCCAATCCATTACCCTATGTCTTTTGATTGGGGCATTTATTCCATTTACATTTAAAGTTATTATTGATAGGCACTTATTTGTCACCATTCCTATTCTTTACCCCTGTGTTTCTTCTTCGCTTCCTATTTCTTGTTTTTAGAGCAGACCCTTTAGCATTTCTTGCATTGCTGGTTAGGTGGTAATAAATTACCTTAGTCCTTTTTTGTCTGTGCAACTCCTGATTTTACCTTAAATTTTGATTTATAGCCTTGCTGGGTACAGTATTCTTGGATTCAGACCCTTCCTTTGCATGACTTTGTATATTTCATTCCATTCCCTTCTGGCCTGATGAGTTTCTGTTGAGTAATCACTTGGTAGTCTGATGGGGGTTCCTTTGTATGTAACTTTCTGTCTCTCTCTTGCCGCTTTTAAGATTCTTACTTTGTCGTTGGTGTTTTTTCCAATTTAATTATAATTTGCCTTGGCGTCAGTCTTTTAGGGTTCATTTTGCTTGGGACTCTGTGAGCTTCTTGGATTTGTGTGGGTTTTTTCTTCCCTATATCAGGGAAATTTTCTGTCCTTATTTCTTCAAATGGGTTTTCTATTCCTTGCTCAGCTTCCTTTCCTTCTGGAACCCCTATTATGCAGATGTTGTTTTGTTTCGTGTTGTCCCAAAGTTCCCTTATGCTTTCCTCCTGCCTTGTAATTTTTTTTTTCTAGAAGTTGCTCTACTTGGGTATTTTTTCCCATCTTGTCTTCTAGCTCACTGATGTGGTCCTCTGCTTCTTATAGTCTACTCTTGATGCTTTCTATTGAGTTCTTTACAGCAGCAATGTCATTTTTCATTTCTTCTTGGTTCTTCATTTCCTCTTGGTTCTTGCTCAGATTGTCGAATTTGTTTTCCATTCTTTTCAGCCACCTTATGACCATTTCTCTGAATTCTTTTTCTGAAAGGTTGCTTGCCTCCATTTCGTTTACTTCCTTTTCTGGTGATGCCTGCTTTTCTTTCATATGCTGGCTGTTTCTTTGTCTCCCCATGGTCTCTCTTCTCTGGGTTTCTGGTTATGTAGTTCTCTCTCTCCTGTGTTGATAAAAAAGGCACAAAATACAGCACTACCAGGTACAACACACAAGGCATTGAACAGAAATGTTTTCACGATATTAATAACCTCCAATAAAGGTGACCACCAGAGAAAGGCAATTTAGGGGATAAGAGAGAAAGAAGAAGAGGAAAAAGAAAGAAAGAAGAAAAAAAAAGGAGTGTCAAAATGAAATTGGGAAAAGGGAAAAAAAAGAGTAAGAGAGACAAGAAAGAGATTGAGAGAGAAAGGGGAACAGACTATATTTATGGGGATAAAACTCCAATAGAACAATCACTAATCCCAGCAAATGCCAGCAACAAGTACCTGGGGATTAATACAAACTACAACACCAACTAATATTGAGTTAGGCAAGGGAAAACAGAAGCACAAAACAAACAAAAAATAAACAAAAGATGAATAAGCAAAACAATCTCACAAAAAAGCATAAAAGTTCGATATAATCAACATTCAAGCGAACAACAACAAAAGGACAGAGAGAAAAACCATTTTTTGGATAGTGAAGACAGTGAAGAGAGAGGTGTGTATGGACTTGGAGCAGGGGATTGGAGATTAGATATGTAAGTAGGGTGAAATTTTAACAAGGGGTAAACAGAAAGAATAGGGAAAATCTAAAGCAGGAAAGGGGTAAGATAAACAGGACACCGAACAGGGGAAGGTTAGGAAGAGGGTGATGGCATAAAGGTAGCGTTGAGATAGAGTATAATGATGCTAAAGGAAAGATAAAAATAGAATGTAGAACACTAATCCCAAAATAAAATGAAGAGAAAATGAAATGACACTTAAAAAAAAAGATAAAATAGCAATAGTAATAATACACATTGAAAATAAAAATGTAATAATTAATAAGGTAAAATCAGGTGAGGAAAAAAGAAAAAAAAATAGTTTCTTGAGTAAAAGATGCAAAAAAATGATAATAAAAAAATAAAAATAAATAAAAATAAATTGTGGAGTTGTGAAGGTCATTCACTTCCTCTGTTGTTCTGTTTGGAACGCCTGTTTCTCAGTCCGGACAGTATTGCAGTTCCCTGCGTTCCACTGCTCTTCAGTGTTGTAAGCCAGTCCTGATTTTAAGCAGGCGGTGTGTCTTAATTTCTCGTATTCCTTTATTTTTGATTACACAAGAGTCAATTTGTGATTCAGCCCCTGGGTGGCAGTATTTCTGGGTTGACTTCCGGGTCTATCTATGGCCTCTCTAGGCAGTGTTAGAGCCTTCTTTCCCTGTGGCACTCACTACTGGTTTGTGGGAGTGGGCTGCCTCAGAGCTGGCTCTCCGATGGTCACTCCCTGCTCCGATCCCCAGGTTCCAGAAAAACAACTTTCCCCTGCAGTCTCCCAGGGTGTCCCCAACTGGATGATCCTATGTATTGGGCTTAGTAATCAGAAGCAAGGATTTGAAGAGGAAAAAGCCCAAGTGTGCGAACTCCGGGGCTGCGCGTAAGTCTAGGTAGCCGGCACACTCCTGAAATTCTTAGGGTGTCCCTGCATGTCAGATCAAAATGGGTTGCTTTTTAGAGAGCCCTTCTGTTAGCAGCTCTGAGGACCCCCTTCCACATTCACCGATCACGCCAGCCCCAAAAGCCATGGATTTTTCTAGGCACAGACTTCCCTGGTCCTCCAGCTCCCGCAAAAGGCACGTTCCTCTCTCTGTCCGGGACCAGAGACCTCACCTTATCCCAGGCAAAATCTGACCTTTCCCTGGTGGAGTGTAGAGCTCCTCTGAACCCGTGTGTTTGCGCCAATTGGGGAGCGTTGTTTTGGGGCTCGCAGCTGTTCCGTGGGTGCCGCAGTTGTGGATTCTCAGGCTTCCAATAAGCTCCACTTTCCAGTTCAAGATGGCGCAGACTCCGTGTCCAAGCCCGCAGCTCCAGGAGAGGACCTAGCCGCAGAGGGGGCTGCCAGGTCAGAGGAACCCCGTCTAGCAGTCCCCCACCTTCTTCTGGAGTTCAGCTGTCCCCCAACTTGCCAACAAACACTCCTCGTGCAACCCTCAGCTGTTCTTTCTTTCTGCTCCGGGACAAGGCTTGGAACACGTCTGTCTATTCTGCCGCCATTTTTCCCTTCTCCCAAACTTGTTTTGATGGCTTTATGAAGTAGGTGTCTTGTTGAGCTCAGTGGTACATTCTTCCAGATTACCTGAGCTCAGTGCTCCAGGAATATTTTTTGTTGTTTATGTGCACCCTCCTTTTGTACTTGTGTTTTGAATGCTGAAGGCCCTTTCATGGATTCAGTTAACCCTTCAGGATATAAGGGTAAACCTTGACATGACTATAGGGGTAAACTTTGATCATCATGTATATGACACTGTACAGGGGTTGTCCCTGAGGTGAAGTTGTTTCCTGTAGGTCCTGGTGCCTGATGGAATCCCTCTTTTTGTGTGCTGCCTGTGTGGCTAATTGGTTCTAGCTCTAGTGTTTTCTGAAGCATACCATTGATTGTGTTGGTTCAGGGTCCACTTGGGCATAGTTTAGGTACAAGTCAATGTCAGACGTTTTTACCTGTCCTTGAGTTACCTGTCTGGAGCTACTACACTATTTATTGTTTGTGGCTGTGTCTTCTGTATCTGGGTATGCATGGGAAGGGCCAATCTGAATTTAAGAATCAAATTCCTCCATCTTAGACCTGGGGGCAGATCTCTAAAAGGAATGAGTCTCCCTGAGGTCTGATTCCACCTGTCAGTTACCTCACCTTCACCTGAGGTTGCCTGGTTCTCTTCCAGAGACTTCTGTAGAAAGAATATAGAGTGGACCTGGGCTAGATGTGGGCCACAGCCTCTTCCACAGTTTGGAAGCTCAGTAGGGTGTGGGGTCAGGAAGACAGGATTAGTGGGATCCATACTTGGGGATCACATAATCAGGCATTCAATGAACAAAAAGTGGCCCATACTCAAGATCCAAAGCACTCAGTCTCTGCCAGAGTCTCAAATCTAGCTCTCCCTGGAAGGGCTAGTTTCAGTTTCAGGTTTTATTCAGCCTGCTGTACCATTTACAGGAGCAATCTCAGCTACCCCAGGCTCAGTGGGACAGATTTTAAAATTCTCCCATTGATTGTGATGCTTGCACAGCCAGCAGCAGATGGCTAAGCATTTTTTCTGGGTCTCACCCTTTGAATGCCCCAGTTCTGAGCTGCTCTTTCTTGTCCCCATGGAATTGAGGCTGTGCGGGTTATCCCAGACATAGAACTATAGATTCAAACAAACTCCTGTTGGGGATGGTAACCTCAGCCTGTAAGATAGGGATGGGCAGTTCTGGAGTAGCACAGACTGAGCTTGCTGGGAAGATAGGAGTGGCCCTCCCATTTGTGATGTAGCCACACACTCCAGCCTCTACCCATCTGTTTTCCAGAAAAAAGTTCCCGGGGATACATCGTCTGAAAGTCCCAGGTCTACAGATCACTCTAGTCTCCTGCTTGGCTGAACTCAGCAAGATATGGCTGGCCAAGTATTTTAACAGATGGAAGGAAGGGTGCCAGCTGTGTCCTTGAGATGAGGGAGCCTGTCCCTTTTTCCAAATCCACACACACTTTTTTCACTTTTTAGGTCTCTGTCAAGTGTTTCATCAGAAAAAGGGGACCCTAACAATCACTCTTGGCTGCAGCCAGCAGAACCTTTTGCAAGACTGGAGTATGGTACTGTGAGCTCGCAAGCATTCAGAGACCTGGCAGTGTACTACCCAGGTTGATGCTATAACAATAAAAGTGCTAGTCCTTGAAAAGATGGGATCCGGGTCTCCCACCAGAAGGATGTAATCCCCAGATACTATGTGGGATCCTCTTCCCATCTCTGCTGCTCTGTGTTGGGGATACATGCATGGGGCTGAGACCTCATGCTTCTGGGGAGAGGGAGGTTTGCAGGCCCCAATATCCCTCCAGCCACAGCCTTACCTCGGTATGGAGCCTAGTCCTATTCGCATCTCTGCCATTTTTCCCATTGTCTATATGTCTTCTCCTATTAAGTCCTTTGTTTTAATATCTCAGTTTAGCTAGCCTTTATTTTGTATTCAGGTTGATTAACCCTACAATTTAGCTGTAAATATGGCTTGCGGCCAGGAGCAGGAGAGCATAGTTTCCACCTACTCCTCAGCCATCTTAGAATCTCTGGTAACTCTATTGTTAATTATTTGAGGAACTTTCATACTGTTTTCCTTAATGGCAGTTTACATTTCCACTAGCAGTAAATTAGGGTTCCTTTTTCTCCACTACCTCTCCGGCACTTGTTATTAGTTTTCTTGTTAAAAAATTTAACTCTAACAGGTCTGAGGTGGTATCACAATGTAGTTTTGATTTGCATTTCCACAATAGCTTGTGAAGTGCACATTTTTTTCAGATATCTTTTGGCCATTTGTATATCTTTTTGAGAGAAGTTTCTGTTCAGGACCTCTGCCCATTTTTTAATTGGAGTATTTGTTTCTTTGTTGTAGAATTGTATGAGGTTTTTATGTATTTTGGATATTAACTCCTTGGCAGAGCCACAATTTACAAAAATCTCTCATTCAGTTGGTTGCCTTTTTGTTTCGGTGGTGGTTTCTTTTGCTGTGCAGAAGCTTTTTTATTTGTTATAGTCCCATTAATTTAATTTTACATTTACTTTTTTTTGCCTTTGGGATCAAATTCATAAAATTATCTCTAAGACCAAGGTCCATAAGTTTAGCACCTATGTTTTCTTCTATGCAATTTATCGTTTCAGTTTTTATATTTAGGTCTTCCATTTTGAGTAAATTTTGCATATGGTGACAAATAGCAGTCTAGTTTAATTCTTTAACACATAACTCTTCAATTTTCCCAGCACCATTTATTGAAGAGGCTTTTCTTTCTCCATTGAATTTTTTGGCTCTTTTGTCAAAAATTATTTGTGCATATACATCTTTGTTTGATATTGGGCTCTTATTCTATTTTGTTGTTTTGTGTGTCTGTGTTGTCTGCCAATATTATGCTGTTTTAATTATTGTAACTTTGTGGTATAACTTCACATCAGGAAATATAATACCTCCAGCTTTGTTCTTTTTTTCTTATGATTGCTTTGGTATTTCGGGTCTTTTGTGGTTCTATACAATTCTGATGTCTTATTAAATGATTTTTCTACATCTATTGTATGATCATTTGAATTTTATCTTTTATTTTGTTAATTTGGTATATTGCATTTATGGATTTGCAATGTTAGACCATTGTTTTGCCCCTGAAATGAACTACACTTAATTGTGATTTGTATTTTTTAATATATTGAAGTATTAGATTTACTAGTATTTCATTAAAATCTTTGCATTTGTGTTTATCAGAGAAAATGTTCTGCAGTTTTCTTTTTTGTGTGTTATCCTTGCCACGTTTTGGTATCAGGATTATGTTGTTCTCATAAAATGTGTTAGAAAGTATCGTCTCTTCTTCAGTTTTTAAAAAGAGTTTGAGAAGAATAGGTATTAAATCTTTTTTGAATGTTTGCTATAATTCACTAGTGATGCCATCTGGTCTTGGACATTTACTTTTTGGAAATTATTTTGATGATTGTTTCAATTTATTCACTATTGATCAGTCTATTTAGATTTTCCAATTCTTCATGATTTAGTCTGGGAAGGTTATATATTTATATAATCTTATCCATTTCTCCTAGGTCAGCGGTCGGCAAACTGCATGTGGCTTGCGAGCCACAGTTTGCCGCTCTGTTGACTAATGAGTTTGCCGACTACTGGACTAGACTAAATGTTACCGTGTAGTTGGAAGCTGTGAGGATTAGGCAATTGTGGCATATTGTGTGCAAAGAGGTAAAGGGTAGTATATGACAGTGGTCAGCAAACTCATTAGTCAACAGAGCCGCAGTTTGCCGACCACTGTCCTAGGTTATTGATTTTGGTGGCATATAGTCTTTCTTTTTTTTTCACATTTTTAATAAATCTTTATTGTTCAGATTATTATAGTTGTTTCTCTTTTCCACCCCCCCATAGCTCCCTTCCAGCCGGTTCGCATCCCACCCTCTGCCCTTACTACCCCCGCACTTTCCTCATCCATAGGTGTACAATTTTTGTCCAGTCTCTTCCCACACCCCTGAGAATTGTCAATCCACTCCCTTTCTATGTCCCTGATTCTATTATATTCACCAGTTTATTCTGTTCAGCAGATTTTTTTCACTTGATTTTTAGATTCACCTGTTGATAGATATGTTTTTTTATTAATTTCTTTATTGATTAAGGTATCACATATTTGTCCTCATCCTCCCATTCCCATCCCAAACCCCTGCCCATGCATGCCCCCACCCCCTGTTGTCCGTGACCACTGGTTAGGCTTATATGCATGCATACAAGTCCTTTGATTGATCTCTCCCTCTTATCCCCACCCTCCCCTACCTTCCTTCTGAGGTTTGACAGTCTGATCCATGCTTCCCTGTCTCCAGGTCTGTTTTTCTTCATCAGTTTAGGTTGTTAATTATTTCCCCTGGATGAGTGAGATGATGTGATACTAGAAATACACTTACAAGAACCGAAAATGAGACAAGCAATAATGGTTATGCTGAGAGGCAAATGAATCAGTCTGTAGTTAGTTTCTTTCTGGGCCAACAGTTCTTTTGAGTTCCAATTTCAATGTCAATCAGTTCCTTATGTGTACATGTCAGCAATGATATTTCAGTTCTGGATGGTGGACAAATGGTGGTAATGCAGGTCTGACCCTCTCTGGTTTGGTCCTGGGCAACCTGCCACGATGCACAGCCGCTGAATACTAGTATGGCAAGGCGTCGTCAGCGTCTTCCATCTCTGGACTGTTTCTCTTCTGTCTTCATGGCTGGAGCAGTCCTGTCAATTCCTCTCTGTTGCAGGAATCCACATGGTCTTGGAGTTGTTTTCTGAAAATATACAAACATATTCTCTACCAAAAGTTAATAAAGGAATATTTTCTATAAATTTGACTTGGGATCATTTTTCATTTTTTGCCCAAACCATTTTCCTTTGGCTAGTTTTGACACCATGTGTCTTTTTCATGGGTGTCTTGCTGTTAGCATTACAAATGAAAGTTAATTTCCTAATTAAAAATTGTCTAGATGTAATTTACTTACAGGATATTTTTCTTACATGATATTCTTCTACTATGCCCCCTTTTTTGACTTAAATATTAGGAGGCTTTTGGAAATTTTATAATGTAGTCTTGATAGCTCTTAAATTTTAATTTTTTACACTAAAATATGTCTGCTTTAGGTTCATTACATGTTACGCAATTTTACCATGAGATGAACTACTAATAAAAATTTTAGTCAACACTTTAGGAACAGCTTTTTGTCCAGTACCATTAATTTTTCTAGAATATTTGCTTATTTCACTTAGCCAATTTAAATTGGTCTGAGAACTTGACTACTATTTTACTGTCAAATTTAATACTCTAACAACAAGCTTAATTTTACCCTGTAAATATTAGTGGAAAGGATTATTTACCTTCTTGAGTAGGTCCTGAGCATTCCTGGTGCTAGGTTGGATTTAGTTATCAAAAACCCACTTCCCCGCACCATGGGTACAAGACAACTCAAACAGGTCTTGTTGCAGTGAGAGGACAGCTGCTGTCGGCCAAGTATCTGTCTGTTACCCGGGTCCTGATTTGAGCTGGGCATGGGAAGTGAAGAAGCCATGGGGGCAGGAAACCTCCTTCAGAAGGGGTGAGGGTTCAGGCCCCTGCAAAGTTGGGGGGGTGAGGGTCTGTGCCCCACCTCTGTTGACCCCCAAGTTCTTTCCTGATGGCCCCTCTGCGACTGTGCCTGTCTTAGGTTGTTCCTTCCCTGAGGAATCTTACCCGTCTCTGGCTAACCAGCCATCCTCCGGAGCCAAGCAGGGTGATGTGAGGTTCAGTTCTGTCTCCTTGGTAGCCTGTGCCCCCGTGGCCTCTATGCCCAGCACCTGCCTTGGAATCCCCTCGCCTGCTGGCAGGGCACCGGCACTAATCACATATCTTGGGGAACCCAGGTTTTTTTTCCAGGGAGGACCCAGCTCACCCCACTGGGCAAGAGACAGATGCATGGTACCAGCCACCACGAGGCTTCAACCTCAGCATGAACAGAAAGCACAGGCAACAGCTGTGGGCAATTGGATTGTGAGAAGAGAGTCCCTCTTAGCCAAAAGGGCAAGAGGGGCCAATATAGAATGTTCAGGTGCCTTCCCAGGGGGCCCTCTACACAGTGGAAGGAATTAAATCCTTTCATGTCCTTTTTAAATTGCTGTCAGACATTCAAAGAATTAGTTTGTAAGTTTGTTTGGGATAATTGTACATTATGCTGTTGTAATTCTAAAATATCAAGAGATGTGTTACCTTTGTCTCCAAGCACCAAAAAGATGATTTTTTATTGATTCCCAAGGGTGCGAGGTACTATTATAGGTAATGGGGGTAATACAAATCTGGGAAAAATTATAATGACATTGTAGAATAATATCATGTAAGGATATTCTTTGCTCTAGGCCATGGCAATTCCATTTCAAACTGGTTGTCAATTTTTTTTTTCTGTATACAAGGTCTTAGTTACATTTTCTGCACCTCTCCCAAGAGCAAGTAGTGATAGTCCCTTCCTTTGGTGTCCACGCAAGCCAGAAACCTCTCTTTAATTTTACACACAAAGGAGCAGTGGTTTGATTTTGTGTCATACAAAAGGGAAGCTGGGTGGCGACCCCTGTGTAATTATACTTCCTTGCCCTACCCATGGTCCTCCTGGATGACCAAGGTGTTTGGTGTTATTGGTGACTACATTAGGCGGGGGATCAGCCCACGTAAGGGCTCTAACCCATGAAGGGTCAGAAACATAAGTCCAAAATACTTCCCCATTTGCCCCAGGTTATATTACCGTACAGCTGATGACTGCTAGCATGGCAAGAAAGACGTTCTCAGGCATTCTTGGGGTTCTGGTTACCTCACAATTTCTTTTCTATTTTTTTAATTTTTATTTTTTTATTTTTTTCATTATTTTTTTTTACATATATGTTCTTATTCCCCCATTACCCTCCACCCCCACTCATGCCCCATCCCCCTGTTGTCTGCGTCCATAGATTAGGCTCATATGCATGCACACATGTCCCTTGGTTGATCTCTCCCCCTTACTCCCACCGAACCCCTCCCTGAGGTTTGAGGTTCTGATCAACGTTTCTCAGTCTCTGGATCTGTTCTTGTTCATCAGTCTATGCCATTCATTATATTCCATAAATGAGTAAGATCATGAGATATTTATCTTTCTCTGCCTGGCTTATTTCACTTAGCATAATGCTCTCCATCTACATCCATGTTGTTGCAAATGGTAGGAACTCCTTCTTTTTTACTGCAGCATAGTGTTCCATTGTGTAGATGTACCACAGTTTTTTAATCCACTCATCTGCTGATGGGCATTTAGGCTGTTTCCAAATCTTAGCTATGGTGAATTGTGCTGCTATGAATATAGGGGTGCATATATCCTTTCTGATTGGTGTTTCTAGTTTCTTGGGATATATTCCCAAAAGTGGGATTACTGGGTCAAATGGGAACTCCATTTTTAGTTTTTTGAGGAAACTCCATACTGTTTTCCACAGTGGCTGCACCAGTCTGCATTCCCACCAGCAGTGCAAAAGAGTTCCCTTTTCTCCACATCGTCGCCAACACTTGTCCTTTGTTGATGTGTTGATGATAGCCATCCTGACAGGTGTAAGATGGTACCGAATTGTTGTTTTGATTTGCATCTCTCTGATGATTGGTGACTTTAAGCAGGTTTTCATATGTCTCTTGGCCTTCCTTCTGTCTTCTTTCGAAAAGTGTCTATTTAGATCAGTTGCCCATATTTTGATTGGGTTGTTTATCTTCTTTTTGTTAAGTTGTATGAGTTCTCTGTAAATGTTGGAGATTAAACCCTTATCGTTGATATCATAGGCAAATATGTTCTCCCATGCAGTGGGCTTTCTTGTTGTTTTTTGATGGTTTCCTTTGCTGTACAAAAGCTTTTTATTTTGATGTATTCCCATTTGTTTATTTTCACTTTAGCTTCCATTACCCTAGGAGCAGTATCAGTGAAGAAGTTCCTTCGGCATATGTCTGAGATTTTTCTGGCTGTGGATTCCTCTATTATTTTTATGGTTTCCCGTCTTATGTTTAAGTCCTTTATCCATTTTCAGTTTATTTTTGTGTATGGTGAAAGTTGGTGATCTAGTTTCATTGTTTTGCATGTATCTGTCCAATTTTCCCAACACCATTTGTTGAAGAGACTGTCTTGACTCCATTGTATGTTCATGCCTCCTTTGTCAAATATTAATTGGGCATAGTGGTTTGGGTCGATTTCTGGGTTCTCTATTCTATTCCATTGATCTATGTGTCTGTTCTTGTGCCAGGACCAGGCTGTTTTAAGAACAGTGGCTTTATAATACAGCTTGAAATCTGGTATTGAGATCCCACCTACTTTGTTCTTCTTTCTCAGGATTGCTGCAGCTATTCAGGGTCTTTTTTTATTCCAGATGAATTTTTTGAAGGTTTATTCTTGGTCTGTGAAATATGCCATTCGTATTGTAACGGGAAGTGCATTGAATTTATAAATTGCTTTGGGTAGTATGGACATTTTGATGATGTTGATTCTACCAATCCATGAACATGGTATGTTATTCCCTCTGTTTAGGTATTCCTCTATCTTTTTTTTCAGTGTCATGTAGTTTTCCACGTATAGGTCTTTTACCTCCTTAGTTAAGTTTATTCCTAGGTATCTTAATTTTTTTGGTGCAATGGTAAATGGGATTGCTTTTTTAGTCTCTCTTTATGTAAGTTCATTATTGGTGTATAGAAATGCCATAGATTTCTTGGCATTAATTTTGTATCCTGCTACATTGCCAAATTCATTTATTAAGTCTAATAATTTTTTGATGAAGTCTTCAGGGTTGTCTATGTACAGTATCATGTCATATACGAATAAAGACAGTTTTACTTCTTCTTTTCCAATTTGGGTGCCTTTTATTCTGTCTTCTTGTCTGATCGCAATGGCTATTACTTCCAGCACTATGTTGAACAGGAGTGGTGAGAGTGGTCATCCCTGTCTTGTTCCTGTTCTTAGGGGAAATGCTTTTAGTTTTTTGCCATTGAGTATGATGTTGGCTGTAGGTTTGTCATATATGGCTTTTATTATATTGAGGTATAATCCTTCTATTCCCACCTTGCTGAGAGTTTTTTATCAAGAAAGGGTGGTGGATTTTGTCAAATGCTTTTTCTGCATCAATTGATATGACTGTATGATTTTTATCTCTCAATTTGTTTAGATGATGTATCACGTTTATTGATTTGCGGATATTTTACCATCCTTGCATCCCCGGGATAAATCCTACTTGGTCATGGTGTATGATCTTTCTGATGTACTGCTGGATTCGATTTGCTACAATTTTGATGAGGATTTTGGCATTTATATTCATGAGGGATATTGGCCTGTAATTCTCTCATTGTGTTGTCTTTATCTGGTTTTGATGCTGGCTTCTTAGAATGAGCTTAGAAGTGTTCCTTCCTCTTGAATTTTCTGGAATAGTCTGAGGAGGATAGATTTTAGTTCTTCCTTGAATGTTTGGTAAATCTCCCCTTTGAAACTGTCTGGCCCTGGGCTTTTGTTTGCTGGAAGCTTTTTTATGACTGCTTCAATTTCTTCCATAGTTATTAGCCTATTGAGATTTTTAGAATCTTCCTGAGTAAGTTTTGAAAGGTTGTATTTTTCTAGGAATGTGTCAATTTCCTCCAGGTTGTCAAGTTTGTTAGAATAGAGTTGTTCATAGTATTTTTTAACAATCCTTTTTATTTCTGTGGGGTCTGTTGTTATTTCACCTCTTTCACTTCTGATTTTGTTTATTTGGGTCCTCTCTCTTTGCTTCTTGGTGAGCCTGGCTAGAGGTTCATCAATCTTGTTTATCCTTTCAAAGAACCAGCTCTTGGTTTCATTGATCTTTTGTATCGTTTCTTTGGTCTCTATGTCGTTTATCTCTGCCCTGATCTTTATTATTTCCTTCCTTCTGCTCACTGTGGAGTTTTCTTGTTGCTCTCTTTCTAATTCTTTGAGTTGTTGGGTTAGATGATTTATTACCATTTTTTCTTGTTTTTTGAGGTAGGCCTATAGAGCTATAAACTTCCCTCTCAGGATGCTTTCATTGTGTCCCATAGAATTTGCAATGTTGTGTTTTTATTGTAATTAATCTCCAGGATATTTTTAATTTCTTCTTTGATCTAATTGATAACCCAATCATTGTTTAGTAGCATGCTATTCAGCTTCCAAGTGTTTGAATTTTTTGGAATGTCTTTATTGTAGTTTATTTCTAATATTATACTATTGTGGTCTGAGAAAATGCTTGATATGATTTCAATCTTTTTTAATTTGCGGATACTTTGCTTGTTACACAATATGTGGTCTATTTTTTAAAATATCCCATGTGCACTTGAGAAGAACGTATATTCCATGGCTGTGGGGTGAAATGCTCTGAAGATGTCAATTAGGTCCTTCTGATCTAGTGTGTCATTTAGAATTGCTGTTTCTTTGCTGATTTTTTTGTCTTGAGGATTCATCCATTGATGTCTGTGGTGTATTAAAGTCTCCTACTATGATGGTATTGTTGTCGATCTCTCCCTTGATATCTTCCAGGAGATGTTTTATGTATTTGGGTGCTCCTGCATTGGGTGCATATATGTTTACCAGAGTTATATCTTCTTGTTGAATTGCTCCTTTTAGTATTATGTAGTGGCCTTCCTTATCTCTTATTATGGCCTTTACTTTGAGGTCTATTTTATCAAATATAAGTATCACAACCCCAGCTTTTTTCTCATTTCCATTTGCTTGAAAAATATTTTTCCATCCCTTTGCTCTCAGTCTGTGTGAATCCTTTGCTCTGAGGTGGGTCTCTTGTAGACAGCAAATATATGGGTCATGTTTTCTTATCCATTCAGCTACCCTATGTCTTTTGATTCGTGCATTTAATCCATTTACATTTAATGTTATTATTGAAAAGTACATGTTTGTTGTCATATTTTTCCTTAGTGCTTGTGTTTCTTCTTGACTTTCTCTTTCTTCTTTTAACAGCAGTCCCTTTAGCATTTCTTGCATTGCTGGCTTGGTAGTGATAAACTCTCTTAGCCCTTTTTTGTCTGTGAAGCTCCTGATTCCACCTTCAATTTTGAATGATAGCCTTGCTGGGTATAGTATTCTTGGATTCAGTCCCCTGCTTTGCATCACTTTGTATATTTCATTCCATTCCCTTCTGGTCTGGTGTGTTTCTGTTGAGAAATCAGTTGATATTCTGATAGGAGACCCCTTGTAAGTAACTTTCTGTCTCTCTCTGGCAGCCTTTAAGATCCTTACTTTGTTGTTGGTCTTTGCCAATCTAATTACGATGTACCTTGGTGTTGGTCTTTTGGGGTTCAACTTGTTTGGGACTCTATGTACTTCTTGGACTTGCATAGTTTTTTCTTGCCAATATCAGGGAATTTTTCTGTCATTATTTCTTCAAACAGGTTTTCTATTCCTTGTTTCTCTTCCTCTCCTTCTGGTATCCCTATTAAGCGAATGTTGTTGCATTTTGTGTTGTCCCAAAGCTCCCTTAGGCTCTTCTCTTGCTTTTTAAGTCTTCTTTCCAGTTTCTGCTGTGTTTGTGTGTTTTTTCCTACCTTGTCTTCTAATTCGCTGATGTCGTCCTCAGATTCTAGTCTATTGTTTAGGCCTTCCATTGTGTTCTTTATTGCAGCTATGTCATTCTTCATCTCCTCTTGGTTTCTTTTCATGTTGGTGACATTCTCATTCAGCTCCTTATAGTTCTCATTGAGTTGTGTGTATTTGTAATTGAGTTGTGTGTATTTGTCATCCATCCGTTTAAACATCCTTATAACCATTACTCTGAATTCTATCTCTGATAGGCTGCTAGCCTTGAACTCATTTAACTCCCTTTCTGGTGGTTCCTCTTTTTCTTTCCTTTGGGGATTGCTTTTTTGTCTTCCCATGTTTTCCTGTAATGTTTTAATTGTAGATCCAATTGCTTTGCTACCCAGGTTCTATTGGGGATGGTGCTACTGGCATAATCTATCAGTTCTCCTGGGCTTGTTAATCTAGTGTAGCTCCCTACTTGAGCTATTTGGGTTCTCTTGATGTCAGCCTGCAAGCTTGAGAGGCACAACTGCGGTGTCTAGAAGTCAGCCGCGTGGAGGGGAGTGTCCCAATTTTTGCTGTCTTGCACCCTTAATAGAAATCACTTGTGCCCAGAAGAAACTCACAGTGGCACCCAGGAACTGTCTCTTGGGGTGATGGAGCTCTAGGGGCCTGCTTTCTCGAAAGGCGTGACTGTGGTGCCCAGAGTTCTGCAGTACTGGGGTGGGCAGACCCAGCTTTTGCTGTTGCACCTGTAGTGGATAGGCGCTTACTCCCTGTGGCGGCTCACAGGAGCACCCGCGGTTCGTTTGCCCGCGAGGCACACTGAAGGACTCTGAAGGGCCCTGGCAGTGTAGCCACACAATAGAGGCGCCTGTGGGCTGGTATCCAGGATGAGTGAATTCAAAACTTCTACTGCTGGGGGGGAGTGCGCCCCAGCTTGTTCAAGATCACACCCAGGGAGAGCTCACAGTGGCTCCCACTAGCACCCTGTGGGTAAATGGGCTCAAGGTGCCTGCCTGTTGGAACTTCGTCTCTGTGGAGGTGCGCTTGCCGGGCACAGAGTTCTGATGCACTCTGAGGGGTCCTGGCACCGTGGTTGAGCTGCTAGGGTGAATGTGGGCAGTTATCCAGGAAGAGGGAATTCAGAATTTCTACTGCAGGGCTGTGTGCCCTTGTCTGTGCAGAATCACACCCTCGGGGGCTCTCAGCGGCTCCCAAGTGCTGCCTAAGGAGTGGAGTGCCCTGCGCAGCTGGAACTGCGTGAATGCAGCTGGAAACACGTGAATCCGGAGTTCATCCGGAGGGGAGGCTGAACTTACTGATGCCGACTGTTGCACCTTTGAAGGTGGAGGTCTCAGGGTCTGCTGGTCTCCAGCTGGGGTAGCAGGATTTTGGCTGGAGTGGCTGCTGGGTTGTGGGGCAGTTCCAAGGCCTGTCTGGTTGGTGGTATTGATGAGTTCCTAAAAAAGGCTGTTCTCCCCTTCAAGATGGCATGGGCTTCGTGCTGGAGTCCCGCCATCCGGGGAGTGCCCGTAGCAGTGGTAGTCTCTCCTTGTCAAGGAAAGCCTGTCTGCCAGCCCCTGCTGCTCCTGCAAGATGTAACTTTCCCTCATTCACTCACACACACACCACATACATCCACACATTCTCCTTTCATACCCTGACTCACTCACTTCCTCTCCCTCACCTCCATCCTGCCAGCCACCATTTTTTCTCATTTCTGTTGATAGATATATATTTGTTGTTCATAATTTTTATCTTTACCTTTTTCTTCTTCTTTGTCTTCTTACAGAATACCTTTCAGCATTTCATATAATCCTGGTTTGGCGGTGATGAACTCTTTTAGCTTTTTCTTATCTGTGAAGCTCTTTATCTGACCTTCAATTCTGAATGAAAACTTTGCTGGGTAGAGTAATCTTGGTTGTAGGTTCTTGCTATCATCACTTTGAATATTTCTTGCCACTCCCTTCTGGCCTGCATAGTTTCTGTTGAGATATCAGCTGACAATCGTATGGGTACTCCCTTGTAGGTAACTAACTGTTTTTCTCTTGCTGCTTTTAATATTCTTTCTTTGTCTTTTGCTCTTGGCATTTTAATTATGACGTGTCTTGGTGTGGTCCTCTTTGGATTCCTTTTGTTTGGGGTTCTGTGCGCTTCCTGGACTTGTAATTTTATTTCTTTCACCAGGTGGGGGAAGTTTTCTGTCATTATTTCTTCAAATAGGTTTTCAGTATCTTGCTCTCTCTCTTCTTCTGGCACCCCCACAATTCAGATGTTGGTATGCTTGAAGTTGTCCCAGAGGCTCCTTACACTATCTTCATATTTTTGGATTCTTTTTGCTTTTTGCTTTTCTGGTTGGGTGTTTTTTGCTTCTTTGTATTTCAAATCTTTTACTTGATTCTTGTGGTCCTCTAGTCTGCTGTTGGATCTTTGTATATTATTTTTTATTTCAGTCAGTGTATGCTTAATTTCTATTTGGTCCTTTTTCATATCCTCGAGGGTCTTGCTAAATTTATCGGCCTTTTCTAGAAAATTCTTGAAACACCTTATAACCGTGGTTTTGAACTCTACATCCAGTTGTTTGCTTTCCTCCATTTCTTTCATTTGTGACCTGTTTCTTTGTCTCCGCATTTTGGCTGCTTCCCTGAGTTGATAGAGTGGCTTTGTGAGCTAGGTGTCCTATAGGTCCCAGTGGCTCAGCCTCCCCAGTTACCTGAGGTGGACAGTCTTGTTCCACCCCTTTGTGGCCTGTGTGCACAGTCTTGTTGTAGTCAAGCCTTGATTGTTGTTGTTATCACTGGGAAGAATTGACCTCCAGGCCAATTGGCTGTGAGGATCAGTTGTGTCTACATTGGGAGAACTTCTGTGCTGGAGACACCCTTATGAGACAAGACTTACTTCAGTGAGGCTTTTGTGCTAACTGAGTATGCCCTCTGAGTGTGTCCCTTATGGATCTGAGGAGTTGTAATCTGGATGGTCCCACTCTGACCCCTGGGTACACTGGCTCTTGGATCTCAAAGGAGGTGCTAATTTAGCATCTGCCTGAGGCCACCCAGCAGGAGCTATGGAAAAATCTGCCAATTCCTCTTCTTTGTTTGTGTTTTGGAGGTACCCAAATGAGGCCAAGCTGTGAAGCAATGCAAGCTGCTGTGGGGCCTTGGGCCTTCTCTTGGATGTTCTGTGTCTTTCTGACTCAGCTGCAGTTTGTGAGGTAAGTTTAGATTACAAAGGACCAAGCCATTCTTATGCAAAAACCTCCGCGCACAACTTGGATGGGGCGGAGTCTCAGGGTGGAGCAAACAGCAATGGCTTCCCGTCATCCCTGCCCTAAGAGGTCCCAGGGTCTCAGTGTCCCTTGGTAATGGCTTCAAGCACCTCTGAGAGAAAGCCGCCCTTGAGTTTCGCCCACTGCCAGACAGTCCATTTTCTCCCCGTATGAGTCTGGGTCCTTAGTGTCTCACCCGGAACTGGAGTTCAGAGCAGTCAGGAGCTTTTGTCTCCCTTCCAATTGAGAAAGCCAGCTGCATACTCAGTTGCCAGCCCTCTCTGCACGTGCGCCTCCGTACCTCTGCCTTCCGCAGCTCCTGTGAGTCTTAGTGTGCTTTTCTCTTTCCTTCTATTTGTAGAATTTCTACTCAGCCAGCCTTCCTGTGGTTCTGGATGATGTCCGTTTTGTCATTTAGTTGTAGTTTTGAAATTGTTGTGTGAGGCAGCAGTTTAGGTGTTTACCTATGCCACCATCTTGGTTTCTTATTGTGGCATATAGTCTTTCATAGTATCCTGGCACAGTGGTGGGCAAACCCATTATTCAACAGAGCCAAATATCAACAGTACAACGATGGAAATTTCTTTTGAGAGCCAAATTTTTTAAACTTAAACTATATAGGTAGGTACATTGTTATTAACTTAATTTGGGTACTCCTTCAATCGCACTGTACGTGTGCACCCGCACGTGGTATTTTGTGGAAGAGCCACACTCAAGGGGCCAAAGAGCTGCATGTGGCTCGTAAGCCGCGGTTTGCCTACCACTGTCCTACCATTATCCTTTGTATTTCTGTGATGTATCTGGTAGCTTCTCTTTCATTTTGTTTTGGTTCATTTGAATTTTATCTCTTTTTTATTTAGTGAGTCTAGTCAAAAGTTGGTCAAATTTCTCAATCTTTTCAAAGAATCAACTCTTTGTTTCATTAATATTTGTACTGTCATTTTGTTTTCAATTTCATTTAATTCTGCCATCATTTTTACTATTACTTTCATTCTGCTGACTCTGTGTTGCATTTGGTCTTCTTTTTGTAGTTTTTAAGATTTAAAATTAACTTTTTTATATTTAATTTTTCTTGCTTCTTGAGATAGGCCTGTAAAGATATAAACTTCCTGCATATTACTACTTTTGATGCATTTAATAATTTTTGATATGTTGCATTGTCATTCTCATTTGTCTATATGCATCTTTAGGTTTCTCTTTTTATTTCTTCTTTGATCCAGTCATTTTTTTTTAGTATCATATTGTTTACTCTTCAGATTATTGTGTTTTTGAGGGATTTTTTTTTTTGCATATGATTTCTAATTTCAAAACATTGTGTTTGGAAAATTTGCTTCGTATGATTTCTATCATTTAAAATTTCTTTAGGCTTGTTTTGTGTTCCAATATATGGGTCTATCCTTCGGAATGTTTTATGTGCACTAGAGAAGAATGTATAATCTGGTGTTCTGGGATGAAAGTGTTGTAAATGTCAATTATGTATATTTAGTCCAATATGTCATTTAAAGTTGACATTTTATTATTAATTTTCTGTTTGGATGATCTATCCATAGCTGTCAATGTGGTATTTAGGTCTCCTAATATAATTGTGTTTTTGTTAGTCTCTTTAGTATTGTTAGTATTTGAGTTATGTATTTTTGTTCTTCCTGATTGAATGCATATATATTAAGAAGTGTTATGTCTTCTTACTGTATTACCCCTTTATCACTATAAAATGTGTATTGTTTCTTGTTACCTTTTTATATTAAAATGTATTTTGTCAGATAGAAGTATGTTTACCCCAATTTTCTCTGGATGCCATTTGCTGGTAGGATTATTTTCCATCCTTTCATTTTGAGTCTGTATTTACATTTGTACCTGAGACAAGTCCCTTGAAGGAAGCATATGATTGTGTTTTTGTTTTTTGATCCAGTCTGCTACACTGTACCCTTTTATTGGTGAATTCAGTCCATTTTCATTTAGGGTGATTATTGATGCATGAAGATTTCCTGTAGACATTTTTTTCTTTTGTTTTCTAGTAGCATTATTTCTTTGGTGTTTTCTTTCCCTTATGTTTCTGTATGTTGTTTTAGTTTGGTGGTATTTTATGATTTTTTCCTTCTGATTCCTCATTTTTATGTTATATGTCTTAGTTTTGGATTTTAGTGTGGTTAATATTATGTTTATTCAAAAAGAATTTTCTTATATACAGTAGTTTTATTTCTCTGACTGCATTTTATCTTCATTGTCCTTTGCAAATGCAGACTTTACCCATTTGTTTTACATTTTTTCAATGTCAGATATTATTCCAATTTAGGTATTTAGTTCACTTCCGAATTGAAGTAGCTATTGTCTTTTTCTTTCCTATATTTGAAGGCTTGCAATATTTTGCTTCTGTCTGTCTGTTAGTCATTTTACACATGTTTTTTTTACCCTTTTGTTATGTACTTCAGTTAGAATAAACTCCAGGAGAATTTTCTGGAATGGAGGTTTTCTGGTGTTAAATTCTCTCACCTTTTTCATGTCTGGAAAAATATTTTTTTTCACCAGATAATATTTTTTTTTCCATTGCTCCTCAGAGAGAGTAGAAGGGAAGGAGGGAGAAGGAAAGGGAGAGAGAAAGAGAAACTGGTTGCCTCCCGCTTGTGAACTCTCAACCCACGTATGTTCCCTTGACAGGGAATCAAACACTTTGCTGAATATATTATCCTTGGCTGGTAATTTCTCTTTTTCAATAGTTTGAATATTTGAATCCACTCTCTCCTAGCTTGTAAGGATTCCATTGAGAAATCCAATGATGATCTAATGAGATTTCCTTTATAGTTTGCCAACTTATTTTCTTGGCTGCCTTGAGGATTATTTTTGTCATATTTTTGGTAGTTTTAATATAATATGACTTGGAGAAGGTCTTTTAAGATTGAGATAATTAGGTGTTTTGTTTGCTTCTTGTATATGAGGATATAGCTCTTCCCACATGTTTGGGAAGGTGTTGTCAACTATTTGAATAGGCTCCCTGTTCTCTACTCCTTTTCTTCTTGTATACCCATCATTCTTAAATTGTTCTCCCTAATGGAGTCAAATAGTTCTCATGGAGTTCTTTCTTTTTTACTCTCCAGTCTTCCTCTGCTTGCATCTGCATCATTTAGAAAATTCTATCTTAAATATCACTAATTCTTTCCTTCAGCTGGTAAGTTCTACTTTTTGAACTTACTAGTTCCTTCTTCATCTCTTTTAATGAGTGGTTTTTTTTTGTTTGTTTTTTTTGTTTTTTTGGTCTGCAGAATCTCTATTTGTTTCTTTTCTAAAATTTCAATGTCTTTAGTAAAGTACTCTTTTATCCATTGATTCCATTTATGTGTTTATTAAAATGCTTATTTGTGGTTTCTATTATCTTGTTGAGTGTTTTCAGAACCACAATCTAGAATTCTCTGGCATTTAAATCACACATTTCCATGGCTTCAAGTTTGTTTCCTGGAAAGATTTCATTTTCTTTCTAAGCTGCCTCATTACCTTAGTTATTCATGGTATTGGATGGATTCCTCCTCTGCTTAGTAATCTAGGAAAGAGGTCTCCTTTTTGTTTGTTTTGTTTTAATTTTAAGAGTGACACTTCTTTATTTAGTAGGGTGATAAGAAGGTTTTCTTTTCCTTTCCAGTAGGTGACACTACAGCACAATATATTTAGATCCTCTTACACTGCTCTGGCTTATCAGATTTCTGTGGAGAGGTAAAAAAAATGACCTATATTACCCTGAGTGGTGGATGTCTCCTCTGTGATCAGGTCATATTGGTCTCAGGGCACCACCTCTGTAGGAGAATGTGCTAGGCAATGGGGTTCTAAACTTTGAAATCCCAATTCTCTCCCCTGAAATCAGACACTGCCATAAGTGTCATTATGAGTGGGCACATGGCGAGCTAGGAGAGATTGCTGATGCTTTTTTGGCTTGGTTCTCCTCCAAGTAATGGTGATTGCCAGACCTCAGTTGCCTCACCACTTTATCTCCACCCCTGTCACAGGTATGAACTGCAGAATGCAACTGCTGCTGAGGAAAATATGCTTTGCCTCTCCAGTTCTCTGGGCTGCAGATAATGTGCTCTGTAGCCTGCCACTCACTTCTACAGCTTCTTCTGGGCAGGCTAATAGCTATGGGATAGTAGTGGGAATGACCTGGCTCCATGGCTTACTTTTCTGCTTGGCAGTGGTGGCTGCCAGACAACCTGCTGCATCTCTACTTTCTGTCTCAGCCCAGACCACTGGGTTCAGCCACAGTGTGTACTGACGACTCAGACAGGAAGACTCACTATGTCTCTTTGCTCTTGTGGGATGCAAGTAGTTCAGGTGGAAAATTGATACTTCCCCTCTTCTGAGACCCACAGTGAGCTTTGGGCTACATCTGTGGTACCTTTCCTCACTCTTTTCTCTTGCCGCCTTGCTGTTCGCTTGACTTGTCCAGCTTCATTTTTTAAAAAATGTATCTTTATTCTTGAAAGTATTATAGATTTCACCTTTGTTTTATTTACCCATTGACCCCCTCCACCCCCGCATCCACCAATCCCAGGCCTTGACTCTATTGTCTGTGTCCATGAGCTATGCATATATGCATATAACTTCTCCTGTTAATCTCTCCCCACCCTCCTCCCCACCACCGCCTTCCCTCTGAAACTCACCTATCTTTTCCATGCTCCTATGTCTCTGGATCTATTTTGTTCATCGATTTATGTTGTTTACTAGATTCCACATGAGTGAGATCATGTGATACTTATCTTTCTCTGACTGGCTGATTTGCTTAGCATAATACTCTCCAGGTTCATCCATGCAAATGGTAAGAGTTTCTTCCTTTTTACCTCCATATAGTATTCCATTGTGTAAATGTACCACAGCTTTTATTCACTTATTGCTAATGGGCACTTGGGCTGTTTCCAAATCTTAGCTATTGTAATTATGCTGCTGTGAATATAGGGATGCATATATAATTTCATATTGGTGTTTCGGGTTTCCTAGAAGAGGGATCACTGGGTCAAATGGGAGTTCCATTTTTAATATTTTGAGTAAACTCCATACTGGTTTCCATAGTGGCTGCACCAGTTTGCATTCCAAACAGCATTGTACTAAGGTTCCCTTTTCTCTACATCCATGCCAGCACTTGTTTGTTGATTTGTTGATGATAACCATTCTGACAGGTGTGAGGTGATACCTCATTGTCATTTTAATTTGCATCTCTCAGATGGTTAGTGACTGAGCATTTTTTCATATGTCTCTTGGCCTACCCGTAAAAACACAAGTAAGCAAGCCTGTACGAAGAGACAGTAAGTAGATGATGAAGTTGTCTGAATTTTGTCTATTTTGATCACCTCTGTATCCCTAGCACCTAGGAGAGGCATTGGCTGAGCCAGAGGTTTAGAGAAAGAATAAACCTACATGTTTCTTTCTGGCCATGTGAAGAGTGAGCTGTCTTGTGGCCATAGAAGGGATGTGGTAGGCAAGCAGCTAAAACACCCAGGTTTGAATTGAGACCCCACGCTATATCTATTTAGGTTCCTTGACCATTTTTTAATTAGCTTGTTTGTCTTCTTTTTGTTAGGTAGTATGAGTCCCTTACATATTTTAGAAATTAAACACTTATCAGATGTATCATTAGCAAATAAGTTCTCTCATGCAGTGGGTTCTATTTTCTTTTTGTTGATGTTTTCTTTTACTGTGATGAAGTTTTCTGTATTAATATACTCCCATATGTTTGATTTCACCTTAGTTTCCTTTGCCCTAGGAGATAAACATATTGCTATGAGAAATGTCTGAGATTTTGCTGCCTATGGTTTCTTCTAAGATTTTTATGGTTTCACAAGTTACATTTAAGTCTTTTATCTATTTTGAGTTTTTTCTTGTATATGGCCTAGTTGCACCTTTAAGCATATACCTGTCTAATTTTTCCAACATCATTTATTGAAGAGACTATCTTCACTCCATTGTATGCTCTTGCCTCATTTGTTGAATATTAATTGAGCATAATGGCTTGGGTCAATATCTGGGGTCTCTATTCTGTTTCATTGATCTATATGTTTGTTTTTGTGCCAATAATAGGCTGTTTTGATTATAATGGCTTTGCAGTATAACTAGATATCTGGTATTGTGATCCCTTCTACTTTTTTCTTTCTCAAGATTGCAGTGGCTATTTGGGGTCTTTCTTGGTTCCATATATATTTTTGCAGTGTTTGTTTTAGATCAGTGAAATATGCCATTTGTATTTTAATAGGGGTTGTGTTGAACCTATAGATGACTTTGGGTAGTATGGACATTTTAATGATGTTGATTTTACCAATCCATGAATATGACATGTTCTTCTACTTGTTTATATTGTCCTCTATGTCTTTTTTCAACATCCTGTAGTTTCCTAAGTAAAAGTTTTTGACCTCCTTGGTTAAGTTTATTCCTAAGTATCATATTTTTTATTGTAATGGTAAATGTGATTTTTTTTTTTTTAGTTTCTATTTCTGATTGTTCATTATTGGTGCATAAAAATGCCATCGATTACTGGGTGTTAATTTTGTATCCTGTTAAGTTACAAAATAGGTTTATTATATATAGTAGTTTTTTGGTGGGATCTTTAGGGTTATCTATGTACAATATCATATCATCTGTGAATAATGACAGTTTTTCTTCCTCCTTTTCAATTTTGATGCTTTTATGTTTTCTTCTTGTCTGATCGCTGTGGCTAGGACTTCCAGTAATATTTTGAATAAGAGTGGTGAAAGTGGACATCCCTGTGTTCTTCCTGTTCTTGGGGGAAATGGTTTTAGTTTTTGTCCATTGAATATGATGTTGGCTGTAGGTTTGTCATGTATTGCCTTTATTATGTTGAGGTATGATCCTTCTTTTCCCACCTTGCTGAGAGTTTTTGTTTTTTTTTTTTTTATCAAAAAAGGGTATTAGATTTTGTCAAAAGCTTTTTCTGTGTGGATTCATATGATAATGATTTCTTTTTCTCCTCCAATTTATGTGATGTATTGCATTTATTGATTTGCAAATATTGTACCAGCCTTGCATCCTCGGAATAAATCCCACTTGTTCATGGTGTATGAGCATTTTATTGTATTGCTGGATTCAATCTGCTAATATTTTGTTGAGGATTTTAGCATCTATGTTCTTCAGGAATGTTGGCCTGTAATTGTCTTTCATTGTAGTGTCTTTATCTCTATTATAATTAGGCTAATGCTAGCTATAAAAACAGCTTGGAAGTGTTACTTACTCTTGGTGTTTTTGAAATAGTTTGAAATGGATACGTGTTAGCTCTTCTTTGACTATTCGGTAAAACATCCCTGTGAGGCCATCCAGTCTGGGGTTTTGTTTGCTGGGCGGTTTTTGATTACTGCTTCAATTTCATCAGTAGTTATTGGCTCATTCAGGTATTCTGATTCTTCCTCATTGAATTTGCAAGAGTTCACTTTTCTAGGAATATATTTCTTCCAGGTTTTCCAGTTTGTTGGAATATAGTCATTCATACTATTTTTTTATGATCCTTTGTTTTTCTTTGGGTTCAGTTGTTATTTCACATCTTTCATTTTTTATTTTCTTTATTTCAGTCCTCTCTTTTTGTTGATGAGTCTGGCTATAGGTTCATCAGTCTTGTTTATCTTTTCAAAGAATCTGCTCTTGGATTTACTGCTCTTCTGTATTTTTTTAAATCTCTATGTCATTTATTTCCTCTCTAATATTTATTATTTCCTTCCTTCACATTGCAGGATTTTTCTTTTTTTTTTTTTTTATTAGGTAGGCTTGTAATGCTATGAACTTCCCTCTCATGACTGCTTTCACTGTGTCCCATAGATTTTGGGTTGTTGGGTGTTCATTTGTTTCCAGGAAGTATTTTATTTCTTCCTTTATGTCTTAGGAAAACCATTCATTGTCTAATAATATGCTATTTAGCCTCCATGTGTTTGAATGTTTTTGAGTGTTTTTATTTTAGTTCATTTCTAATTTCATGCCCTTGTGATATGAGAAGATTCTTGATATAAATTCAAACTTCTTGAATTTCTAGGGATTTAGTTTGTGTCCTAACATGAGGTCTATCTTTGAAAATTATTCTTGTGCAATTGAGAAAAATGTATATTTTATAGCTTTGGAGTGAAATGTTTTATAAATGTACCTTTGATCTAGTGTTTTGTTTAGGATCGCTGTTTCCTTGTTAATTATTTTGTCTAGAATATCTATCCAGTGATGTCAGTGGGTTGTTAAAGTCCCCTACTGAGATTGTATTGTTCCCTATCTTTCCAGTAGTATGATGTGACCTCAATTGTCTCTTGTTATGGCCTTCACTTTGAAGTCTATTTTGTCACATATGGGTATTGTTAGCCCCGTTTATTATTTCATTTCCACTTTCCAGGAAATTTTTTTTCCATGCCTTCTCTCTCTCTCTCTCTCTCTCTCTCTCTCTCTCTCTCTCTCTCTCTCTCTTTGGGTGTTCTCAGTCTTTATTTTATATAATTATCACCTGATGATATCTTACAAATAGGGATTTCCAGACCCACTCACAAAGATTCTGAGATGGGAAACCTAGCTTATTGCTAAGGAACTATCATTTTTTAATTTTTTTTTTATTTATTTTATTTTTTAATTTTATTTTATTGTTTAAAGTTTTACAAATAGTAGTACATATGTCTCCTTCCCTCCATCCATTGACCTTCCCCCGGCCTCCCCTACCCCCTGGCACATGCTCTAACCCTACCCCCCCCAGTGTCTTGTGTCCATTGGTTATGCTTATATGCATGCATACAAGTTATTAGGTTGATCTCTTACCTCCTCCCCTCCAACCCTCCCAGTGTTCCCGCTGTAGTTTGACAATCTGTTTGATGCTTCTCTGCCTCTGTATCAATTTTTGTCCATCAGTTTATAGTGTACTTTATTATCCATAAATGAGTGAGATCATGAGGTATTTTTCTTTCACTGACTGGCTTATTTCACTTAGCATAATGCTCTCCAGTTCCATCCATGATGTTGCAAATGGTAAGGATTCCTTCTTTTTTATTCCATTGTGTAGATGTACCACAGTTTTCTAATCCACTCATCTGCTGATGGGCATTTAGGCTGTTTCCAAATCTTAGCTATTGTAAATTGTGCTGCTATGAACATAGGGGTGCATATATCCTTTCTGATTGGTGTTTCTGTTTTCTTGGGATATATTCCTAGAAGTTGTATTACTGGGTCAAATAGCAGTTCCATTTTTAATTTTTTGAGGAAACGCCATACTGTTTTCCACATTGATTGCACCAGTCTGCATCCCCTCCAGCAGTGAAGGAGAGTTCCTTTTTCTTGGCATCCTCACCAGCACTTATCATTTGTTGATTTGTTGATGATAGCCATTCTGACAGGTGTGAGATGGTACCTCATTGTTGTTTTGATTTGCATCTCTCACATAATTATTGACTTTGAGCATGTTTTCATATGTCTCTTGGCTTTCTGAGTGTCCTCTTTCAAAAAGTGTCTATTTAGGTCCTTTGCTCATTTTTTTTTTATAGTCAAGTACATATTTATTCCTTCACTACATTTTAACGTCCTAATTATGATACCATATTACATTTACACACCTCTTTATAGTCTAGAATACATTTCCACATGCAGTATTCACTTTTGATTACCATAAAAACTATATGAGTTAGACACCACCTTACTAGCTCCAATATGTAGTTAAGCAAGCTGAGGCTCAGTGAGGTTAACTGGTTTGGGCAATGTTACCCAGCTAGTTAAGATAAGCAGGACTCTACCCAGAACTTCTGATTCCACTTCAGGGATCTTCCAAGTACATTAAAGAGATTGCTATTTCTTCACATGATTGAAAACATGCTCAATGTTATTTATTTTTTAATCTCATGCCATCCTGTAGTGAATTTTGCACATGAATATGCCAGGTTTTATACTACATCTAACAATGTATCTGTTTTTCTCTAACTACCACCTCTTAGTCTTCTTTTTTTAATTTCTTTATTGATTAAGGTATTATGTATGTCTCCTTACCTCCCATTATCCCCCCATCACCCCCACTCATGCTCTCACCCCCCTGTTGGCTGTGTCCATTGGTTAGGCTTATATGCATGCATACAAGTACTTTGGTTAATCTCTCCCCCTAACTTCCACCCTCCCCTACCTTTCCTCTAAGGTTTGACTGTCTGATCCATGTTTCTCTGTCTCTGGATCTGTTTTTGTTCATCAGTTTATGTTGTTCATTATATTCCATAAATGAGTGAGATCATGTGATATTTATCTTTCTCTGACTGACTTATTTCACTTAGCATAATGCTCTCCAGTTCCATCCATGCTGTTGGAAATGGTAAGAACTCCTTCCTTTTTTACCACAGCATAGTATTCCATTGTGTAGATATACCACAGTTTTTCAATCTACTCATCTGCTGATAACTTTGCTCATTTTTTTTTATTGGATTGTTTATCTTCCTTTTGTTAAGTTGTATGAGTTCCCTGTAAATGTTTGAGATTAAACCCTTATCAGATTTTTGGATTCTTCCTGGTTGAGTTTTAGAAGGTCTTATTTTTCTAGGAATATGTCTATTTCTTCTAGGTTGACCAGTTTTCTGGAGTAGAGTTGTTCATACTATTTTTTAACAATACTTTGTATTTCTGTGGGGTCTGTTGTTATTTCGCCTCTTTCATTTCTGATTTTGTGTATTTGGGTCCTCTTTCTTTGCTTCTTGGTGAGCATGGCTGGAGATTCATCAATCTTGTTTATCCTTTCAAAGAACTAGCTCTTGGTTTCATTGAATTTTTGTATTTTTTTTTGGGGGGGTGTCTCTATGTCATTTATTTCCGCTCTGATCTTTATTATTTCCTTTTCTGCTCACACTGGGCTTTTCTTGTTGATCTCTTTCTAGTTCTTCAAGTTGCAGAGTTAGTTATCTTATTACCAGTTTTTCTTGTTTTTTGAAGTAGTCCTGTAATGCTGTGAACTTGCCTCTCAGGATTGTTTTCATTGTGTCCCAAAGATTTTGGATTGCTGTGTTTTCATTGTCATTTGTTTCCAGGATGTTTTTTTTTAATTTCTTTTTTGATCTCTTTGGTAACCCACTCATTATTTAATAGCATGTTATTCAGCCTCTAAGTGGTTGAATTTTTGTGATTGTTTTTACTGTAATTGATTTCTAATTTTATGGCATTGTGATCTGAGAAGATGCTTGATATGATTTCAATCCTCTTGAATTTGGAGACACTTTGCCTGTGTACCAATATGTGGTCTATCTTTGAAAATGTCCCATGTGCACTTGAGAAGAATGTATATTCTGTAGTTTTGGGGTGGAATGTTCTAAAGATGTTGATTAAGTCCATCTGATCTAATGAGTCATTTAGGATTGACGTTTCTTTGCTAATTTTTTTGTCTAAAGGATTTATCCAGTGATGTTAATGGGGTATTAAAGTCTCCTAGTATGATTGTGTTACTGTCAATCTCTCCCCTGATATCTTCCAGAAGTTTTTTTATGTATTTAGGTGCTCCATCATTGGGTGCATAAATGTTTACCAGAGTTATATCCTCTTGTTGTATTGATCCTTTTAGAATTATGAAGTGGTCTTTCTTGTCTCTTGTTATGGTCTTCACTTTGAGGTTTATTTTGTCAGATATTAGTATTGCTACCCAACTTTTCTTTCCATTTCTACTCACCTGAAAACCTTTTTCCATTCCTTCACCATCAGTCTGTGTGAGTCCCTTGTTCTGAGGTGGATCTCCTGTAGACAGCATATATATCGGTTATGTTTTGTTATCCATTTGGTCACTAGATATCTTTTGATTGGAGCATTTAATCGATTTACATTTAATGTTATTATTGATAGGTACTTGTTTGTAGCCATTTCTGTACTTTATGCCTGTGTTCCTTCCTGCCTTTCTATTTCTTCTTTTTATAGCATTCTCTCCAGCATTTCTTGCATTGCTGGCTTGGTAGTGTTAAATTCCCTTAGTCTTTTTTTGTCTGTGACCCTCCTGATTTCCCCTTCAATTTTGATTGATAGTCTTGCTATATAGAGTATTCTTGGACTCAGTCCTTTGCTTTTCATCTCTTTGTATATTTCCTTCCATTCCCTTCTAGTTTGATGTGTTTCTGTTGAGAAATCATTTGATAATCTGATGAGGGGTCCTTTGTTGGTCACTCTCTGTCTCTCTCTTGCAGCCTTTAAGATTCTCTCTTTGTCGTTAACATTTGCCATTGTAATTATGACGTGTCCTTGTGTGGGTCTTTGGGATTCATCTTGCTTGAGACTCTCTGTACTTGTGTAACTTTTTTCTTCTCCATATCAGAGAAGTTTTCTGTCATTATTTCTTCAAATAGATTTTCTAATCCTTGCTGCTCTTCTTTTCCTTCTGGCAGCCCTCTTATACGTATGTTACTTTGTTTTGTGTTGTTCCAAAGCTCCCTTAGACTCTCCTCCTGCTTTTTATTTTTTTTCTCCAGCTGCTGTTCAGATTGGGCTTGTTTCTCTACCTTATCTTCTAACTCACTTATTCAGTCCTCTGCTTCTTCTAGTTGATTGTTGAATCCTTCCATGGTGTTTTTGATTGTAGCTGTATCACTTTTGATTTCTTCCTCATTTTTGCATAGGTTGTTGATTTTCTCGTCCATCTGGTGTATGAACTGTATTACCATTACTCTGAATTCTTTTTCTGTCATGTTGCATGCCTCCATTTAACTTATTTTCTTTCTTGGCGATTCCTCCTTTTCTTTCCTCTGGGGATTATTTCATTGTCTCCCCATTCTATTACCAGAAGGTTCAAATGCCGAGTTGTGGGGGGTTGGGCCATGTGCAGTGGGAGCTTTGTGCCACCTGAGTGTCACTGAGGAGCTCCAACACCAAGATGTGTGGCTGCCGTGGGTTTGTGGGAGCCATGCTCACCCAGGATCAGAATCACTGGCACTCAGTGCAACCTCATGCATGCACCTAGAATCAGGAACCCCTCCTGCTCCACGCTGATAAAAAGACCATGGTGATAAAAAGATCCCGCTGGAATGTGCTGAAATTCAGAGTCCCCTAGCACATGCCAGGAGTCAGAGTTCCCCTGTGTTCGTGCCAAGAATCAAGTATTGGTGTCTCTGTTGCTTGCTGTGGCCTTGTGCTGAGAATCAGGGTCCCTGTGTGTGCATGCACCGAGAGTTGCAGCCACTGGCTCTTAGTGTGGGTGCACTGGGTATCAGGGATCCCAGGTGCGCGTGATGAGAAATAGTCAAGTTACTGGTGCTCAGTGCTGCCTCTCATGCAGAGAATTAGGGTCCCTGGTCTGCTTGGGGGACCGAATTGCACAGCCACCCTGTGTCAGCAGGAGGTCCACTCCTGCGCTGTGGAAAACATACTTCTGTGTTGCTTGCCCAGAATCAAAGTCAGGTGGCACTGCCGCCCTGTGTGGATGTGGGGTCTGTTGCGAGAGTGCACTCTGTGGGAAGCTGATTCCCAATGTCTGCTCCCAGGCTCAAATTCGGGCAGTGGAGCCAGAGCCATCCTGTGTGGGCGTGGGATCTGGCCACGTGCTTGTGCTCCGTGGGAAGCAGATTCCCAGTGTCTGCGTGCCCAGGCACAAATTTGGGCAGCAGAGCTGGAGCCACCCTGTGTGGGCAGGAGGCCTGCTTGCGTGGGGCAGGACCAGCAGTTCCTATGGTGCTGCAGCAAGCCTGTGAGGAGGGGGATGGGCTTGTGACTCACAGAAATCTATGGCCTGGATATCTGGATTCTTGGTGTCTGTGGATCTGCAGCTATGGTCACAGGTTTTTGACCCAGTAGCTTTAGGGTCCCAGTTTGCGTCTGTGTCCAGATTGGGTGGTGATGAGGCTAGGATCTTAGTCTCAAGCAGTTCTGTTTTTCAAGATGCTATTGTCTCTATGCCTGCACTGGCCACCCCCAGAGTGTCCACCGTGTCAGTGAAGGTTTTGCCGTCTAAGACTGCCCCGTTTTGGCAGTCCCTTGAAAGACCTGAAGGATCTGTCCCTAGCTCACACAGACACACACACCACCCACATCCGCATACTCTTCTATTGCTCCCTCACTCTCTCACACACTCTTCCTCCCTACCTTCTTGCCAGTTGCCATCTTTTCTCCCCATGCTTTCACTTTTATCCTGTGTGAGTCTTTTGTTACGAGGTGGGTTTCTCATAGAAAGCATATACATGGGTTATGTTTCTTTATCTATTCAGCTACCTTATGTCTTTTTATTTAAGCCATTTCATTTAAGGTTATTACTGATAGATACCTATTTTTTATCATTCTTATTCTTTATGCCTGTTCTTTTCTCTTTCTCTCCACTTCTCCTTTTTACAATAATCCCTTTAGCATTTTCTTCAGTGCTGGCTTGTTGGTATTAAATGCTTTATTCTTTTTTTCTTATCTGTGAAACTCTTTAAAGTAAGAATCTTAAAGGCTGCCAGAGAGAGACAGAAAGTTACCTACAAGGGCTCTCCTATTATAATATCAACTGATTTCTCAACAGAAACACACCAGGCCAGAAGGGAATGAAATGAAATATACAAAGTGATGCAAAGCAAGGGTCTGAATCCAAGAATACTATACCCAGCAAGGCTATCATTCAAAATTGAAGGTGGAATCAGGAGCTTCACAGACAAAAAAGGGCTAAGAGAGTTTATCACTACCAAGCCAGCAATGCAAGAAATGCTAAAGGGACTGCTGTAAAAAGAAGAAAGAGAAAGGCAAAAAGAAACACAAACACTAAGGAAAAATATGACAACAAACATGTACTTGTCAATAATAACATTAAACGTAAATGGATTAAATGCACCAATCAAAAGACAGGGTAGCTGAATGGATAAGAAAACATGATCCATATATTTGCTGTCTGCAAGAGACCCACCTCAGAGCAAAGGATTCACACAGACTGAGAGTGAAGGGATGGAAAATATTTTACCTTCAATTTTGAATGATAGCCTTGCTGGATAGAGTAGTCTTGGGTTCAATCCCTTTGTTTTCTTTACTTTATATATTTAATGCCACTCTCTTCTGGCCTGAAGTGTTTCTGTTGAGAAATTAGCTTACTATCTAAAATGAGAGGTTCATTGTAGGAAACTTTCTGTCTTTCTCTTGTGACATTTAAGATTCTTTCTTTGTCTTTAACATTTTCCATTTGAATTATTATGTGCCTAGATGTGGCTGTCTTTGGGTTCATCTTGATTGGGACTCTGTGTTTCCTAAATCTGAGTGCAACTTTTTACCTTCACTCGCTTAGGTATGTTCTGCCATTATTTCTTCCATCAAGTTCTCTAATCCTTTCTCATATTCTACTCCTGGTACCCCTATAATGCAAACGTGGTTTCATTTCATGTTGTATCAAAGTGCCCCTAAACTCTCCTCATGATTGATTTATTATTTATTTATGTATTTATTTTGTTATTTGAATGGGTATGTTTTTCTACCTTCTGTTCTCATTCACAGATTTGGTCCTCATCTACTTCCAGTCTGCTGTTGAATCCTTCCAGGGTGTTCTTTATTTCATCTATGTCATTCTTCGTTTCCAATTGACTCTTGTTTATTGTTTTAACCCCCTTTTCATGTACGTGTAACTCTCATTACGCCCCTTATAATTCTGATTAAGTTGCTTGTATTTCTCACTGAATTGTTTGAGCACCCTTATTACTGTTTCTCTGAATTCTTTGTTTGACAAATTATTTGCTTTCATTTCATTTAGTTACTTTTCTGGTGATCCCTCTTTTTCTTTCCTTTAGGGGTTGTGTCTCTTTCTCCCATTTTTGCTATCCCTTTGTTTTTCTTTCTATGTATTAGATCAAACTGTTATGCCTCTCAGATTTTGTGGGGTGGTCTTATGTAGTAGGTGTTTTGTTGGACCTAGTCATGTAGTCCCTTAGATCTCCTAAGCAGGTTACTCTAGAAAAGCCCCTTGCTTGAGTTATTTGGCTTCTCCTCTTGTTGTTGGATCTTGAATGATATTTTCCCTTTCATACATGTATTCTCCTCACAGGCTGGCTGAAAATGTGACTCACCCCTGAGCACATCCTGAGAGCTATTTTGGAAGTGTTGATAGAACAGAACAAAATACAGCACAACAAAGCATGAAACAAAAGAAACAAAACAAAAATATACACAAGACCTCAACAGCACCAACAAAAGTAACCACCATAGAATAGATAATTAGGAAAGATAAAAGAGAGCAAGAATGATAGAAGAAAAGGAAGAAAGAGAAAATATGAGGAGAAAAATAACAACAAATAAACAAGCCCCCCAACATACACACACAAAAAGACAAAGGGGGGGGGGGGAGGAAAGTATATGTAGGCACAAAGCTGCAATAATTGAATACAAATAAAGAATTTATGAAAATAAAAATAGAAGAGAAAGCAGATAGACCCAAAATAAGAAAATGAAAAAAAGATGAGATTTTGGGGGAAACAGAAAAGAGAGGAGAAGAAAAAAAAAATGGTTAGGAAAAGGGAAGAGGAAAATTAGATATATGAAGAAAACAATAGAGACTATAATAATAACAAATAATAAAAAAACAAATAAAGATGATACATAAGAAATAAAAAAGAAAGAAAAGAGAAAATATAAAAAAGTAAAGAAAAAAGGAAAAAAATGTGAAGTGGCATTAGTTTCAGCAGAGTTTATTTTCCCATGGGAGCTCACTTTGGATCCTACTCCTCTGATAACTGTGTCTGACTGTTCTGTTTGCCACTTCTGGGCTTCCTGTGAGGTATTGAGGTGTTAACTACTGTCAGAAACTGCCCTCCTTTGGCTTTCAGCAACCTGCTTGAAGCTCCTAGTGATCCACAGTTTGTGTCTGTCTCCACAGGAGTTGGCTGCAAGCTGGAGGGGCAATCTGCCCTCTAAAGCAGGTTTGTTAGCAGCAGGAGACCCAGGGTTCCTGAGGCTCCACCTCTGCCTGCCTTTACCTGCTAGGCAAATGTCAATCTTAATCACTCAAAAGTCTGTTTCTCAAAGGGATTTAGGTGGTGGAGGTGCTGTTTACCTTTCAGGGAATGTGGTTGGTGTGTTTCCCTGTCCCAGAGATACTCCTCTGGGAGTAGCCCAAATATTACTCTACTCTTAGTTGGACAGAGATCCACTTATGTAATCCAGTGGGATGGGATGGAAACCTAGAGTTTCTATCTGCTCTCCCCAGGAGGAAATGTACCAGTCAGGTTCCAGGGGCAGCAGGCTTCTCCCCCAATCCAGTCACTGAGGTTCCTGAGACTGTTTAAACACATAGGCTTGGCCTCTGCTTTTATTTCCTCTGAAAAGGTCAAAATTCAGGGTTTGGCAGGCAATGCTCCTGAGGGTGGGATGGGCTGTATCACTTAGTGAGGTTCTGTTTTGTTTTGTTTTGTTTTGTTTTGTTTTGTTTTATTTTGTTTTTACCTGCCCTTTGGCTACTGGGAGCAGCTAGGTCCTCTCAGGAAAAATGGCCATTTCAATTTGGGGCATATGATAAATTCAGGACTTCTTGCTGCTGCTTTTCCCCGTCTTGCTGCAATGCTTCCCACCTCAGCTTCTCTTTAGGCACCTCAAATCCTAGCCTCCCCCCATGCACCAAAGCCTGTGAGTATCTGCAAATGGAAACTTCTGTGCTCTGGGTTTAGAGAAAATGCAATGAAACTGTGGCTTCCTACCCAACTGGCTCCAGCCTCCACCTGAACCAGCAGCCCTTCACCCTTTCATGGCTGGATGTTATGTTGGCCACAGTCTTGGCTCTGGTGCTCAGGACTGTAGAGCCCAGTATGAGTTCCAGGCCTCTATCTTCTGAGGGAACAGACCCTCCTGTAGCTGGGAGTTCCCTCCTCACTCTTGGTCTGCTGGCCTGTCCCCCCTGGAAGCTGGGTCAGCTCCTCTTGTGACCTTGCCCTTTCTACTCATCTCCAGGTGTTTTCTGTCCTTCCTTAATATGTCTCCTCCTTAGCTGGACCTCAGTTGGTAATTCCAGACATATGTTCCCCACTTTAGTTTTATTTCCAGTCTGGTCTTGGGAGGAGGTACACTATGGGTCTGCCTATTTGACCACCATTTCCCCCCCTCCCATTCTACTCATGGAATATTTTGTTCCATCCCTTCACTTTCAATCTGTCTATCTTTTGATCTGATATTAATCTTTTGTAGGCAGCATATAAATACATCTTATTTTTTATTCATTCTTCAACTGTATGTCTTTTCATTAGAAGATTAACCTATTAAATTTAAATACTTATTGATAGGTATTTGCTTATTGTTGTTTTGTTGATACAATTTTGGTTATTTTTGTGGATCTGTTCTTCTAGCCTCTACCCTTGTGGTTTTCTTTAGTATTATGTTTAGGTTGCTTTCTTTTCAGTTTTTGTATCTATTGTAGATATTTTGTTTGTGATTACCATATACTCATATATCTTCATTTAAATATATAGCAGTATATTTAAATCTAATAGACACGAAATCTAAAAACATGTTAAACACACATTTTTATTCCTCTCAGTAATGTCTTAATGTCATACTTCACATATTTGTACTTTGTGTATCACCTACCTAATTATTGTAGTTATAATTGATTTTACTATTTTGTTTACCTTTTATACTAGATTTTTAATTGGCTGCTCATGTCTTTACTATATATACATCTTTTCTTTTCTTTAGCTTTTCTGCTTAAAAAAGGAATCTTTAACATTTTTTGTAAAGTTAGCATAGTGGTAGAACTCTTTATTATTCCTTTAATTCTGAATGATTAAGTTGCTGCATAGAGTATTCTTTGTTGTAAGTTATTTTTAAAATTTGTTTTAGCATTTTAAATAGATCTCCCAAATCCATTCTGCTTATCAATGTTTCTGTTAAAAAATAAGCCTATAGACTAGTGGGGTTTCACTTGTATGTGGCTAGTTTTTGTTCTCTTGCTGCCTTTTACATCCTCCTTTTATATTTGACTTTTTTTATTTTAAGTATAAGATGTCTTGGTGTGACTCTCTTAGGACTTTATGTGTTTCCTGTATTTCTACTTTCTTTTCCAGGTTAGGAAATTATTCAGGAATCAATTATTCAAATATGGTTTTAAATTTATTTTGTAAATCTTTATTGTTGAAAGAATTACATATGTCCCCATTCCCCCTCCCCATTTACCTCCACTAGTCCACCCCTACCTCCTACCCCAGGCCTTCCTCATCCTATTGTCCCTCACCATGGGTTATGCATATATGCATAAAAGTTCATTGGTTAATCTCTTCCCACCCACCCACCCTCCCCAGCCTTCCCTCTGAGGTTTGATAATCTGTTCTGTACTTCTGACTCTGGATTTATTTTGTTCTTCAGTTTATATTGCTCATTATATTCCACAAATGAGTGAGATCATGTGATATTTATCTTTCTCTGATTGGCTTATTTTGCTTAGCATAATGCTCTCCAGGTCCATCCATGCTCTTGCAAATGGTAAGAGTTCTTTCTTTTTTACAATAGCATAGTATCCCATTGTTTAGCTGTTTCCTAATCCACTCATCTACTGATGGACATTTAGGCTGTTTCCAAATCTCAGCTATTGTAAATTGCTCTGCTATGAACATAGGGGTGCATATATTCTTTATGATTGGTGTACCTGATTTTGATTGTGTTCCTGATTTCTTAAGATATATTCACATAAGTGGGATTACTGGGTCAAATGGGAGTTCCATTTTCAATTTTTGGAGGAAATTCCATATATTTTTCCACAAGGGCTGCACCAGTCTACATTCTACCAGCAGTGCACGAGGGTTCCTTTTTCTCCACATCCTTGCAAGTACTTGTCCTTCATTGATTTGCTGATGATAGTCATTCTGACAGGTTCGAGGTGGTATCTCAATGTCATTTTGATTTCCATCTCTTGGATGATTAGTGACTTGGAGAATTTTTCATATGCCTCTTGGCCTTCTGTATGTCCACTTTCAAGAAGTGTCTATTTAGGTACTTGGAACATTTTTTAATTTAATTGTTTGTCTTCCTTTTGTTATGTTATATGAGTTCCCTGTATATTTTGGAGATTACCACTTTATTGGGTGTATCATTGGTAAATATGTTCCCCCTAGGCTGATGCCGCATGGAGCACTGTGCTTGTCCCAAGAAAGATGTCCACTCTGGTATAGGAAAAGAAGTTAGCAGAGGGACCATAGTGGATGACCTTCCAGCCCTCTACCTGGAGCCACACAACCCAGTTTCTCTTCAGAGGGTTCTATTTGGCTCTGAGTCACCCTCCCTTGGATGTTGCTCAGGGTGAATGGCTGCAAATGAAATATTATGTGCTGGACCTTTAAAAAGCAGCCTGGTCCATCTATGCTGTCCGAAAGGGTAAAACTTTATGCTAAGTGAAATATGCAAATCAGAAAAAGACAAGTACCACATAATTTCACTCATATGTGGAATTTCATGAACAAACTGAACTACCAAGCAAAATAGAGACAGATTCATAGACAGAGAGCAGGCAGACAGCTCTTGTGTGGGGGAGGAATATTTTGGGGGTGGGGTGGAAGGATTGAGCAAAACAGAGAGAGAACTCATGGACATGGGCCACACAGTGGTGATTGTGAGGGGGAGAGAGATTAGTGGAGGTGGGAGAGGGCATAGAAGGAATAAATGGTGATGTAAAAAATAAAATAACATAAATAAAAGAGGGAGCCTGGGTTGCTAGCAGAGTCCTATCTGTTCCTAGTGGACATAATTTCCACTGATTTTCACAGCCAGATATGGAAGCTCCTCTTCCTGGCTCTGATGCTCTGAACTGGGGAACCCAGAGCTGGTTTGAGACCCAATGCTCCTCAAGGGGGACCTTTGCAACTGAGATATTTATCTGGATTTTCAGCCACCATGCATGGGGGTTGTGCCAGCCCTTTTCACTCCTCTGCCCTTCCTACCAGTATCGATGCCACTTCTGTAAATCTTTCGTTTTAAGACCTCTGTTCAGCTAATCTTATGTTGGTTATTCAGGATGATTGTTCTATAATTTAGTTGTAATTCCCATTTGGTCCTGGGAGGGGGTGAGTATAACTTCCACCTGCTCTTCAGCTATCTTGGATCCTCCATAGGATCTTTATATTTCCATTTGTTTGAACAGAATTATTGGTAGCCTTTATTTCTTGGAGCATTATTATAATATCAGCTTTAAAGTCTTTGATAATTCTGATATCTGTTTTATTTCTGGGTTTGCATGTGTTAATTATTAATTTATTTTCAAGTTGTGATTTTTTGAGTTATTATATGCCAGTTAATTTTATATTATTTCCTGTACCGTCGTGTATTATCTTATGAGACATTGGGTCTTATGAAATAAAAACCTGAAGAGAAAGTTGGTTTCTTTTTTGTTATCTTTTAGCAGGCCATTGACTTAGTAGATTCAGGCCAGAATTTTCAACCCAATTTCTGTGGTTTGTAGTTCAAATGCCATTACATTTTTCATAGCTTCTGTATTGTTCTTTGGAACTGTCCAGTGGATGTTCCCCTCTGGGTCCTGTTTAAATCCTAAGGAGAATGATTTTTTGTTGTTGTTGTTTTCTTTTAGCAGAAAATATACTTGATTGTGTTCGGGCCATAAGTTCCTACATGCCTTCTGTGGTATGTGTTTCAAATGTCATTCCTTAATTTTTCAAAGTATTTTTGATGTTATTTGAAACTCTCCTGCATGTGCACCTGCCAGTCGCCATTTTGTAACCTTAGTGGTAGTTTACCCTGAAGGTCAGTTTGCAAAGCCTTTAGGAAGCTGTATAGGATAGGTCTCTGCATGTGTTTTTCAGAGGTGAACCTAGGTGTTTGTATACCATATTATGGCATTGCTCTTGAGCCCCTCATCTCCATGAATTTCCCAACACTTTCTGGTTCACTGGGGCCTTTCTTCTTGGTATTCTGAATAAAAAGGTTCTCTGCTCTACTATGTACTTCCATTGCTATGGTCCATCCAGAACCATGCAGCAAAAAAGCGAGAAGCAAAAGTAATGAAGATTTAATCAAATCCTTGGGACCACAATTCTTCCACTCATAAGAATGAACCTCTTCTACTTGAGTCTTAGCCACCAGCTCAGCTTTCACTGACAATCCTATATAATAAAAGGCTAATATGCAAATTGACCTAAGGGCAGAAAGACCAGTCACTATGACGTGCACTGACCACCAGGGGGCAGACGCTTAATGCAGGAGCTGCCCCCTGATGGTCAGTGTGCTCCCACAGGGGGAGCTTTGCTCAGCCACAAGCCCGGATCAAGGCTGTGAGTGCAGCAGTGGTGGCAGGAGCCTTTCCCACCCTCGCAGCAGTGCTAAGGACCCCTTGAAGGATGTCTGACTGCTGGGAGCATGCCAAAGTCAGCAGGTGGACATCCCCCAAGGGGTCCCGGACTGTGAGAGGGCACAGGCCGGGCTGAGGGACCCCCACCCTGGTGGTGCACGAATGTTGTTCACTGGGCCTCTAGTAAAGCAATAATGAATTGCCCCAGTACTACAGTGGAATTGAACAGAAAAAGGGTAATAAATAAAGGGATTTCCACAGTTCTTCTGATCTCTAGATGTTCTCTTTCATCTCATTAGGGAAGAAAGAAAATTCTACTTCTGAAGCTCTTTCTGTATGGACCTTGCATTCATTTCTGGATTTTGGGCTATCTTTGAGTCCAGTGAGGTAATACTAGGGTGGGAGGCAGGTAACAGGGAACTCATTTTTGGTTTTGTGGTAGATAAAATTACTGCATTTTCCACCAATCGGTCTGTTACCATTTACTTTTCAAATTCCCAGATAGCTGCTTCCTTCATCATGACAATGATTTATATTTGTTTCAGTGGGAGAGAAGAAATAAAGTATGCTTACTCCATCTTGATCTGATACAAAACTATGTCTCTTCATCTCTTTTTTTTTCCCCCTCAGACTTTATCTATTTTCTCCTACACACTTGCTCTCTCTTTGCATATGTCCTTTATTCATTCTATTTTTTGCTCTTTCTCACATTCTTTGTTTTCAATCTTTCTCTCCTGGTCTCATTTTCTGTGGTTGTATTATTACAAAAGACTGGAGAAAAACCAAACCAGGCTTAGAGAAAGGGTATTACATTTTATTATGCGCAGGACTAAAGAAAAATGTGTCTTTTAAATTCTGGGCCCCCCAATATGGATGAAACTTTTTCTATTTATATCTTTTATAGCTCTTTTGTCTCCCAAATTTGGAATGAGACTTCTGGGCTTTCTGGGAAAGAAGGCTTGCATTCTGGGAAGGGGCCATGAGACCATATCTCAAGGACTGGCCTGGTGTCAGCACTGACACCTCTGTCTGGGGCATAGTCCACGGCCTCTCTGTAATGGGAGTAGTCTTGTTTTCCTTATTATTTAAGCAAGCAAGCATTTACAGAAGCCAAAATAGCAGGGTTAAAATTTCAAATAGCAGTTTTTATATAAGATGTATGCTTCATTCCGCACTGGTTTTATGTACACGAGTCAAATCATTGACTCTTTTAGGTCATTGTTGGGGAGGGAGTAATATTGACCCTTCAAGACTATAAGCTTGATAGAATTAATTCTCTGCTGAATAGTCAGTGGTTGTGTTTATAAGATAAGGGCCTGGAATGAGGGCCAGGAGTAATCTTTAGAGGGTCCGAAGAATCCTGGACTCTCTATTTTGCATGGGCTGTCTCAAGCTGGGTGTGATGAAGCCATGTCGGGATCCTGTTGATCTTGACTGCCATGGGGGTGGTCCTTTCCAGGTAGGAGTCAGTCTTTGTGTGGCAAATTTCTTTACCCAAACAGAGTCACCAGAGTGGAAGGGATGGACCGGATCAGAAGTTGGGATAGGCAGAGCATCTTGGACATGCTTCTGGACTGCTTTCTGGGTGGACTGTAAAGCCTGAAAGAACTTGAGTAAAGATTGGTTATGGATTTCAGTTTTCCTAGATTGTGTTTCCGTGTAAACTGGTGAGGTGGATAAGTCAGGGTCTGGAAGAGTCACTAGAATCTGCAGAGGCCCCACTGGTTTTAGGGCAGCCTCCCAGGCTGCATCATCTGCAGCCTCATTCCCTCTTGCTTCTTGGGAGTCCCCTTGTCTCATATACTTAGAGGTGGAAAGACTTAGTTACATCTGGTAGTGCTAGTTGGCCCATCATCCTTGCTCTGCTCATGTCTGTCTAACTGCCTAATATATTACCTCAAGGATCCTGGCTCTGAATTCTTTTAGGGAAAATGGACATCGGTGGGCTCTTCTAGCTACTTCCTGCTGAGGTGGGTCAGAAGTTTCTTTCAGAGCCAAGAGATCCTTGCTGTCTGTCAGAGGAACAATGAGGCCTGGGCACAGAAGGAGGTGGGCTTATGACCTGGCGGAGACAAACTGTAACAAATGGTCTGGTGGAAGGGAAAGAAAACATTTCCATTTTTAATAACTTATATTGAAATAGGATTTTTCTCCTCAAAATTACCCCCATGTTTATCAAAAGAGCCAAATCAGGACCATTTTATATATTGTATTCAATTTGGCCTGATTGTTTGCATAAACATAACAAGAATGGTAACTGACTACCTTTGCCAGAATTTCATGATTGAATCTTAATGTGCCCCATAGGGCCAGGAAACCAAGCCATCCAGCTGCCTTCAGGCCTGCCTGTAGTATCTGCTGAGTTAGGTGAAGTCCTCACCTGTAGTGGCTCTACCCAGGCCCATGCCTTAGGCTTTAAGGCCCATTCTCTAGTAGCCCTTCTACTCATCGCAGCTCAGAGTGTGTGGGGGTCCCGCAGGGATGCAGAGGCACCCTCATTGCTTTCCTTCTACTCTGACCAACCACCAGCAATGGTAGGGTATGGGCCTGATGCTCTAGCACCAGCTATTTTCAGGGCTACCAAGCAGGATACCAGGCTTTCTCCGTGGCACTCTTATTGGCTTCAAGTCTTCAGAGTTCAGACAGGGCTCTTTAAAACATGACACTCCAGTCAAAGTTTCTGGTTAATAAAACCACTATTGGAAACCGGTCTTATTGAATTTATGCAAAGAAATGTATTGCCATGATTTATTTATTAAGTATTGTCAAATTTCAGATGAATTGTATAAGGAGAAAAATATACTGACCTGATTTAAGATCTTCTGATTTTTCTTGCCAGTCCTTTTTATGGACTTTCCAAATTAATATTTTTCTAAATATATTATAACAAAATAGTAACTGTTGGATTTCTTTTATCAGTATCTCCTAAGTACTTTGGCACAACTATTTACCCTCTGTTTAGGGAGGCAGAATGTAAATCATTTACTCTTCCTGGCTTACTGGCCTGTATTAGTTATTTTCTTTTAACATTTCTCTTCTCCTTCTTATTACATACACAACCTTTATAAATTTACACTTCTAAATTAGCCTTCAAACCTTCTTTCTGTGTCCTTTAAAAATGCATAACCATGCCTCAGACCTTCTACTCAGTATTCCTTATTTTTAGAAACCTCGATTTTTTAATGATTCCTAAAAATTAAACAGCCAGAATTTTTTAGATAAACTTTTATGACTTTTACTTTCAAGAAAATATACCTTTAACAACATATAAGAGAATTTCCTTCTGTAATAAAACTAAGAGCAGGTATGTTAAAACTTGTCCAGTAAAAACTGCTACATTCTTCCTTATGCAATTTCGAGTATATTGTATTGGTCTAATTTAGTTCAAAAATATTTCTTTTTGAGAGAGAGAGATTTTTAAAACTTAAACCAGTTGTAACATTAAAGATATTATATCTTAAAGTTCTTTTGCTGAATATTCCTACACAACCCAAGAAGTACCCAGTAACCCCGCCCTGCCAGGCTCAGACAATGATATTTTCTTTATGTGTATTGGAAGGGTTAAAAAGAATAAAATGGGGCAGAGAAAGATCCATTGTATTTTGAAGAAAGCCTTGAATCCAGTATAGTTCAGATAAGGAGGCCAGTAAAAATCAACAAAAACCTATCTCTCCCTGCTCTCCCTGTCAATGCCCCACCTTTCTGTATTAACCATTCTTCTGTCCTTAGCAGGGGGAATAAGCCAAGCGGTCTGAGATCCTGTATATCCAGGCTTTTTACACTTAAGGAACAGCTGCTCTCCCTCCCAGATTTTTCTTCTTTACTCTAAGGCCCCAGAGGATCTCAAATCCTTCTTCTCCTTCACCACTTCTGATCTCTCAAACCACCCGCCTGTCCCCCAGCCTAGGTCTCCTTCATTTCAGCAGGCTGAGAGCAAATTCCACCGCCTCTACCCTTTCTCACACCTGCTCTGGAGCAGTTTTAGGCTCTCTTCCTCCCCCAGTCAGAGACACATTGTAAATCTATCAGGAAGGGCAGGCAGGTCACAGTTCTCAGGACCACATGATTCTCTGTTTGCTAGTAGGGCTGAAAAAGGCAGCTCACAAAGCACTTAATTATGACTAATCTTAAACCAACAAACCTTTGTTTAAACTTCTCTGGGTTGGCAACCTTCACAAATTTTATACCTTTAAATTAACCCTAGAATTCCAAAATTTTAAACTAACACAGCAATATTATAAATCTAGGAAAAGCAATTAAAAGTTCTCTACTGTCTTCCCCCTAAAGCAGACTTTGCACTATCTTTAAAAAATTTTTAAACAGAAAGAGATAACAAATACTCTTATGTGTACAGCCAGACGGCACAAAGTTGCTTTCACTTCACACAGACTCTCATACTTACATTTATATACCAGACAGTCTGAGTTTTTGACTTCTACCAGATATTTACTCAGCGTTTAAACAGTCCACCTGATTCTTGATTAATCTGCCTGAGGAAGCCATATGACTTCTGGGGAGGTGATCAAGCTCCCCCTTCTACTCACTCGGAGTGGGCCTGACTGATAGGGGCCCCTACCTTACAGTTTCTGTCAACAGGTCCAGAAGTGTCCATCCACTCTCTCCAGATGCTGGCCAGGTCCTAGGCTGAGGTCCAGGAGAGTCCAAAGTCCCCAGTTCAATTCTGCTAGATCAGCAGAGCAGTGCCTCCCAGAGGCCTGTCTGGCTCCCCCGGGCCCCAAACCTGGCCCACCTACCAGAGGCCAAAAGGCAAGCATGTTTGGCCTTCTTCACGGTCAAGGAATCATTATGTTACAGAAGACCGGAGAAAAACCAAGCTACGCTTAGAGAAAGGGAGTTACATTTATTATGCACAGGCCCAGAGAAAAATGTGTCTTTCAAATTCTGGGTCCCCCAATATGGATGAAACTTTTTCTATTTATATCTTTTTTAGCTCTTTTGTCCCCAGATTTGGAATGAGACTTCTGGGCCTTCTGGGAAAGAAGGCCTGCATGCTGGGAAGGGGCCATGAGACCATATCTCAAGGCCTGGCCTGGTGTCAGCACTGACAACTCTGTCTGGGGCATAGTCCATGGCCTCTCTGTAATGGGAGTAGTCTTATTTTCCTTATTATTTAAGCAAGCAAGTGTTTACAGAGGCCAAAATAGCAGGGTTAAAATTTCAAATAACCATTTTTATATAAGATGGATGCTTCAGTATCTGTGCCATTTGGTTCTGTTTCTTTGACACCATATGTATTTCTTTCTATATTTCTTTTTCTGACCCCTTCTTGGCACTCCCCTCTTCTTTAATTGTCTCTACTTTTCTACTATCTATGTCTTTCTCTGTATTTTCCTTATTAGTCCCCAACACAAATGCCTATAGAATATTTTTTGGGGAATGTATAAGAAAAGGTAAAAAATATTATGAAAATAAAAATAATTGATATCTTAATCAGGAATTTTGTATATTTTAAAGCAGTACAAAGATTTACTATTCTCTTAGTTTGAAATTTTTTGTTAAGTTGCATGAGTTCTCTATAAAATTTAACATTGTTATATCTATAAGATATAACATTGCAAATATGTACTCCCATGCAGTGGGCTTTCTTGTAGTTTTGTTGATGGTTTCTTTTGCTGTGCAGAAGCTTTTTATTTTGATGTAATCCCATGGAAGAATATACCTTGTTCATGGATTGGTAAAATCAACATTGTTAAAATGTTTATACTACCCAAAGCAATCTATAGATTCAATGCAATCCCCATTAAAATACCAACAGCATACTTCAAAGACCTAGAACAATCTCTCCAAAAATTTATTTGTAATAAAAAAAGACCCCATATAGCTGTAGCAATACTGAGAAAGAAGAACAAAATCCTTCTTTGTGGATCACAATACCAATATCAAGCTATACTACAAAGCCACTGTTCTCAAAACTTCCTGGTACTGGCACAAGAACAGACATATAGACCAATGGAACAGAACAGAGAACCCAGAAATTGACCCAAGCCATTATGCTCAATTAATATTTGACAAAGGAGGCAAGAGCATACAATGGAGTCAAGACAGTCTCTTCAACAAATGGTGTTGGGAAAATTGTACAGATGCATGCAAAAAAATGAAACTAAACCACCAACTTACACCATACACAAAAATAAACTAAAAATTGATAAAGGACTTAAACCTAAGACGGGAAACCATAAAAATCTTAGAAGAAGCCATAGGCAGCAAAATATCAGACATTTGTCATAGCAATATCTTTACCAATACAGCTCTAGGACAATGGAAACTAAGGAGAAAATAAATAAATGTATTCATTTTTATTGCTGTGTAACAAATCACAACAAACATAATGGCTTAGTTTCACATTCAGGTGTCCAGGTGAGCTCAGCAAAGGGTCTCATCAGGCCCATACTAAGATATCCAAGCTAATTCAGGTTGTTGTAAAAATTCAATGTCTTGTGGTTGTAAGACTAAGGTCCGCATTTTCTTTATTGCTGTTGGCCAGGGACAGCTCTCAACATCTAGAGGCCACTTTAATCCCCTGAAAATCATACACTTCTTCACCTCAAATCCCTCTCACACTGATTTCCTCTTCTATGATCAGCCAGAGAAAATTCTCAGCTTTTAAAGGGCTCATGTGATTGGGTCAAGCCCACTTGGGTAATCTCCCTATTTTAGAACAATTGACTTCAATTATATCTACCAAATCCCTCCACAATAACACCAAGATTTTTATTATATTGAATAACCAAGAGCCAGAGTCTTGTGTTGCAATCTTAAAATTCTGCCCACCACAGTTCTATTTTCTTATGACTTTTCATCTTAATGATGCATTCCAAGGTTTACTGTCTGATTGAATTGATGATTCTACCATGTTGGGTTGCATAAGTATCAGGAACCATTGATTCTAAATAGTAAGATAGGAGAATGCAAATATTTTGGATTGCATGATGGTTCTTTGTTTTTCTTTTTATTTGCAGTTGTCCTAGCCCCAGTTTTGTATCCTCTGCCATTCACTGAAAAAGTGGGGAAAGATCAAATATACAACAATGGTAAGAGCATGGCCTTGCAATAGAATAAACCAGGATTCAGATCCAAGCTTCTATAGTCACTGGCTATGTGGCATTGGGCATGCTTTTTAGCCTTTCTGAGCCCCAATTTCCTATAAGCTACAGACAGTGCCTTCCTCAGTGATCTTTGCTAGCAGTGAGTGAGAGAAGTCCTCACTGTGGTTTCCTGCATGTTGTAAGGATCCTGTAAGTGGTGATTATTATCATTACTCCCTCTGTAAGATTTATCTATCTATCTATCTATCTATCTATCTATCTATCTATCTATATCTATATCTATATCTATATCTATATCTATATCTATATCTATATATATATATATATATAATTGATAGTATTGTAGATATCCCCCCCCCTCCCCAGATCAACTTTTTAATAGCACACATCCCTAAGGCAAGTGGATCATGTGTTCCTGGGCTATTTCCCTATCCTTGGCTGGCCAGGCAGTGTCGCTTAGGCAGGCCAGTTGGGTCTGCTGGAAGGCAGGAATTTCTATCAGCTCTCCCCTGAGAGGGAAGTGCCAGCTAGGTTCTGGGGAATGTGGCAAAATGTCTCCACTCTACAGTCAGCCACTGCCACTCCCTGAGACTGCCAAGTTTGCTTTTCTTGATTTCTGAAGTCATAGCTTGAAATCAGCCAGTGTTTTGACAAGACTTCTTTGAATACGAGAAGATTTGAATTAAAAATATATCATGTTTCAGACTGTATGTTTGGGTGTTCCTTTAACACTTAGGTAGGTCCATCAGCAATTATGCTTCCTAGAGAAGAAATTTTCTTTTTTTATTTTAAAACAAGAGGCCCGATGCATGAAATTCGTGCACTGGGGGAGGGGCGTCCCTCAGCCCACCCTACCCCCTCTCGCAGTATGGGAGCCCTCAGGGGATGTCCTACTGATGGCTTAGGCCTGCAGGAGGCAATCTGGCTGATCAGGGGAAGGTGCCGCCCCCCTCACCCCGCTGCTGCTGCCACTGCTGGCCACCACAGCCGCCAAGGTGTTTTCATCAACAGGAACTCCAGTCCCTTCACCACGAAAAATGACAACTTTCTTTAGGCATTTTCAAGATGTCTCTTTCATATGATATGACATTTCTTTCTTTATTTCTTTTTTTTTTATCCTCACCTGAAGATATTTTCCCATTTATTTTTAGAGAGTGTGGAAGAGAGAAGGAAAGACAGAGAGAAACATCAATGTGAGAGGGACACTTGGATTGGTTGCCTCCTGCATGAGCCCTGACCTGGGCCCCGGCCAGGGAGGAGCCTGCAGCCTAAAGTAAAACTGCTAAATTAGATACAATCTGGCTAATGTCCTATAGGAAAATAAAACCATCACCTTTTGAATTGGTGTGTCTTCTAGACAGAAATTAGTTACATCTTTAAAAGCTTAAAAATTATTTTCTTTTTTTTTAATATATTTTATTGATTTTTTTACAGAGAGGAAGGGAGAAGGATAGAAAGTTAGAAACATCGATGGGAGAGAAACATCAATCTGCTGCCTCCTGCACACCTCCCACTGGGGATGTGCCTGCAACCAAGGTACATGCCCTTGACAGGAATCGAACCCAGGACCCTTCAGTCCGCAGGCCAACGCTCTATCCACTGAGCCAAACCGGTTACGGCTTAAAAATTCTTTTCATCTTTTCACTTTGCTGATCATTATATGTAACTTTCCAGGGCTTTAAAATGTCAAAATATATGGAAGTTATTTAATTGTAAATAGTATGTCAGAGTTATGTGTTTCATAGAAAAGGAAATGATCATTCTGTGGGCCTCTAATGCCCCAATTATACTGAAAGGACTTGCTGTCAACGTTTTACTCCGGGCCTGTGCTGGGCCATGGCCTGTGCCCCCAGGCTGCTCAGTGGGGCCGCCCTGGCCTCCCGGGGCCAGCAATGGTCCTAGGAAGCTGAGGGCTTGGTGCTCATCTCCAGCACCCAGGCCACTTGGTGCCTGTGTATGCAAATTAACCCACCATCTTTGTTGGGTTAATTTGCATACTCACTCCTGATTGGCTAGTGGGCATTGCAGAGGTATGATCAATTTGCATATTTCTCTTTTAATAGTGTAGATTTACACTGAGTGGCCAGATTATTATGATCTCTGAACACTGAATAATCTGGCCATTCAGTATATATATATTAGAGGCCCGGTGCATGAATTCACGCATGGGTGGGGTCCAGCCAGCCTGGCCACGGGGAGGGGACATGGGTGGTTGGCCAGCCTGCCTGCTGGTCAAACTCCTGGTCAAGGGGACAATTTGCATATTATCCTTTTATTATATAGGATATACACTGAGTGGCCAGATTATTATGCATTCAGAGATCATAATAATCTGGCCACTCAGTGTATATATTTATTGATTTCAGAGAGGAAGGTAGAGAGATAGAAATATTAACAATGATAGAGAATCACTGATTGGCTGCCTCCTGCATGTCCCACACTGGGGATCGAACCCACAACCCGGGCATGTGCCCTGTCCAGAAGTTGAACAATGATCTCCTGGTTCATAGATCGATGCTCAACTACTGATCCACACCTGCCAGGTTGCATATTTCTTTGTATCCCCACTTCCTACTATTATCGAGCTTTAAAATCAGCCAGTAGTGAAAGCTTATAGTTGTAGAAATTTTCCATACATGTGCTTTTTCCTGAGCATATGCGTGGTTTTTTAAATTGTACAATATATACAAATGCTTTGGAATGACCCAGTTTTCCAAAGGATATAGCTCTCTAGCATGTCCTCCCAGACTATATGTGCTCTACTGAATGTTTTTACTGCAGTCTTTGTCCCAGATAGCTTTGGAGATTTTTAAAAATCACATTACAATGCTTCTGAGTGATTTTTGCTGCTTTTGCAATATGAATGAGTTCACAGTAAGGGGAAACAGAGATAGGCACTTTGTGTTATTTTTTTCTGGTATACTTCTGTCAGGTTAAATAAGAGACTAACAAAATGACTTGTTTGTGTTTGATCTCTTTCTTTAAAGGAACATTTGAGTGTAGGATCTGTATATATGGGTATATGGGTAAGTCATATCAATTTCCAGATTTTGTTTAGGGTGCAAGGGTGTGAAGACTACCAGTATATCATGGGGTAAATTTTGGGAAGCCCCCAAGTGGCAACATGATATCTTTACTCGTGTATTATATCTCACACTGGGAGCCTTAGTTCTGTGCAGGTAATGTATTTCCTTAGAAAATAATCCCAGGAGTCGTTTTGCCCATCGGTGAATATCAAGTTGCCAATCACCCTACAAGTGTATGGAGGTGTGTGTGTGTGTGTGTGTGTGTGTGTGTGTGTGTGTGTAGGGGTGCTAAGTAGTGATACTGTGCTACTGTCCTCTTTTAAGCTCCACATCACCCCAAAGTTCTGCATTTTCCTAGAGACTCTCTGGTGTTTCTCTGGGAAGATTGGATGCCATATCCACAATTATTTGCATACATTTTTCTACTTTGCCTGTCAATATGATCTCATTAGCTTGTGATTTTATTTCTGCATTCTCTTATAGAATTGTTTCCTTTGTAATGTTTTTAATTATGATTATCCTATAGATGTTTGTGGGAAAATTACAATAAAATGTAGTTAGTCTACCATGTTGAAATAGAAACATACTGAAATTCTTGACTTTTGTGTGAGGATGTTTCTGTTCCCCAACAATCTTTAAAACACATTTGCATGTGCTGGATTATTTTAGATAATCCTATCTAATAAAGAGGGAATATGCTAATTGACTGCCACGCCTTCAAATATGGCGGTTCATATAGCCACAAGATGGCAGCGCCCAGTCCCCTCAGCCCTGCTGGGCAGCAGGCACGCAGTAAGGCTGGGCCCACCCCCAGGTGCTCCCTGTCACTCCACACACCTGCCTCCAGAGTCCCTCAGTCTCCTCAGCCTCCCAGCCACCCAGGGCCACCCCGACGCACAGGCAAGCCACGGATGGCGGCTTCCCAGCCTCCCAGGGCTGCCACTGGCTCAGGTAATCAGGGCTGGCCAAGGCTTGCGCTGCCGGCAGTGGCAGCAGCAGAGGTGTGATGGAGTGTCACCTTCCCCTGATCGCTGGGTCGCCTCCCGCCCCTGAGGGCTCCCGGACTATGAGAGGGGGCAAGCCAGGCTGAGGGACCCCCCTCCAGTGCATGAATTTTCATGCACCAGGCCTCTAGTGTAAGAATAGGAAGCAGTAATCTAACATGAAACTGTCTGGATTCTATTATACACTGCTTAAACAGATGTAAAGAAGGATCTGTAAAATAAAATAAAAACATTAGGGGCATTTAAATGTGAATTATACAAGTCTAAAATTCTTCTTTTGGCAGAGTTTGAAATTTAAAATAGATAATCTGGAAAGAATACACACTAGGTATTGTTTTTCTCCTATGGCAAATGGAAAATTATGAGCTGAAGCTTTTATTTATTCCGCTATGACATTGTATTACTGTTTTAAATTTATATAATTGAGACCAAGTGTTATTTTAATATATTAAGAACTTTTGCTTCTGTACCTACTTTATATAAATAATTACTGTTAAAGATCTGAATATCAACCATCTGTAAACAATTAGAAAATCATTTTTTTTGAAAGTTGGTAATTACATACCTCCTGTTATGCTTACTGCTTTAGTAGAATTATTTGTAACAAGATAATGTTTTTATTATAAGGAAAAATTACACAACATAAAAATTATCTTATCATGTAGTAACAGGTATGATGATTATATCTTTTCTTTTGGTTTCAAAATATTTAGATGTTTAGTAGTGAATAGGCCATTTCTAGATCTAATGCTATTTGAATATTATTTCATTCATTTATTGATTCAACAGGTTTTGAGCACCTACTAAGTCCCAGACATGTGAATATGTATCATGAAAAAAGTGGCAAACAAAAAAGGTCACAGACCTCATGAAGCCTTTGGGGGAGCCATAATTTTTTTTTTTACCAGGTAAATGTAAATAAGCCCATGAAATATTTATAAATTATGATAAAATCTAATCAGATCAATAATATTGTTTTGAAGAAAAGAATAAGAAAGTAATGGTATTTTAGATGAGACAAAGACTGTGCCTCTGTGAGCTCCTCTCCTGTCAGTACGGCACGGACTGGTGAGCCCTTCAGGCTGCCCCCTCTGGACTCTGTCTTTTGTGACTGTGGACCCAGATCTAGAATCTCGTCTCCAGCAGTCCTGTGGACCTTCTTTCCACAGTCAGACGCTGTGCCTGTCCCCAGGGATGCAGGTTGGTGCTATGTGGTTTGCCTCTGACCCTCTGGGCTCAGAGGCCTGGCAGACTCTTGTGCCCAGATCCTTGATTTTACCTTTCACCAGGAGTCCTCTGCCCTTCCCGGCTGCAAATTGTCTCACCAGCTGAGTCTCCTTCGCCAATTCAGGTTGGATGTTATTCATTTCAGCTGCTCATTCTATTTGCTCTGGGACAAGGCTCTGGACATGTCCGTCTATTCCGCCACCATTTTGTCTCTCCCAAATTTTTATTCTTATTTCCTTTATTTGAGCTTTATACCTACATATTTCTCCTCCACATTTTTTGCCTTTTTTGTTTGTTTGTTTGTTTGTGTGGGTTTTTTTGTTTGTTTGTTTGCTTTGCTATTTTTCTCCCCATGTTATTTTTATTTTTATTTTTTTTTAGTTTTTACTTTATTTTATTTTATTTTTTTATTGTTTGAAGTATTACAAATAGTAGGACATATGTCTCCTTTTTTTTTCCACATTGACCTCCCCCCGCCCCCGGCCTCCCCTAACCCCCAATACATGCCTTCACCTGCCCCCGCCCAGTGTCTTGTATCCATTGGTTATGCTTATATGCATGCGTACAAGTCCTTCAGTTGATCTCTTACAGCCCCCCCTCCCCCGCAACCTCCTTTGCCTTCCCACTGTAGTTTGACAGTCTGTTCAATGCTTCTTTGCCTCTGTATCTATTTTTTCCCCATTTCTTTCCTTTAAAAAATCTTGCCTCTGCAGACTAGAAATAAAAATATAATACCAAAAAATGTTTGAGTCCCAATTTCAATGTCCAACAGTTCTGAGTCTCCATTTCAATGTCAAAAAGTTCCTTATGTGTACATGTCAGCAATGATATCTGGATGGTGGGCACATGGTGGCAATGCATGTCCGACCCTCTCTGGTTTGGTCCTAGGCAACCTGCTGCTTTGCACAGCTGCTGACTGCTGGCGTGGCAAGGCGTCGTCAGCATCTTCCATCTCTGGACTGTTTCTCCTCTTGTCTTCGTGGTTGGAGCAGACCTGTCAATTCCTCTCTGTTGCAGGAATCCACATGGTCTTAGAGTTGTTTTCTGAAAATATACAAACATATTCTCGAAAGTTAATAAAGGAATCTTTTCTATATAATTGATTTGGGATCCTTTTTATTTTTGCCCAAACGATTTTCCTTTGTCTTATTTAGACATCATGTGTGTTTTTCATGGGTGTCTTACTGTTAGCATTACAAATGAAAATTAATTTTGTAAAGCAAAAATTTTCTAGATGTAATTTACTTATAGGATATTTTTCCTTACATGATATTACCCTACTATCCCCCCTTTTTTTGATTAATGGAGGCTTTTGTAAATTTTATAATGCAGTCTTGATAACTTTAAATTTTAATTTTTTGCACAAAAATATGACTGCTTTAGTTTCATTGCATGTTCAGGAATTTTACCATGAGATGAACTACCAATAGAAATTTTAGTTACCACTTTAGGAACAGCTTTTTGTCCAGTACAATTAAGTTTTCTTGAATATTCACTTATTTCAATTAGCCTATTTAAATTAATCTGAAAACTTGATTATTATTTTACTGTCAAATTTAATACTCTACCAACAATCTTAGTTTACCCTGTAAATATTAGTGGAAATGATTATTTGCATTCTTGAGTAGACCCTGAGCATTCCTGGTGCTAGGCTGGATTTAGATATAGGGCAGCTGCTGTTGGCCAAGTCTCTGTCTGTTACCTGGGTCCCAATTTGAGCTGGGCCAAGTCACTGTCTGTCACCTGTGTCCCGATCTGAGCTGGGCGTGGGAAGCAAAGCAGCCATGGGGGCAAGAGACCTCCCTCAGAAGGGGTGAGGGTTCAGGCCCCTGCAAGGTTGGGGGGGGTGAGGTTCTGTGCCTCACCTCTGTTGACCCCCTTCAAAAGTCGTAAGGATTGTAATTGAAAGTCAATATATTTGGCTTCTTGAACTAAAGTAAGTAATTTGTGTTTTTGCCTCCCTGACAAAGTTTATATAAAGTTAAAAAAAGAAATTGACAGCCAGTTTGAAATTGAATTGCCATGGCCTAGAGAAAAGAATATCCTTACATGATATTATTCTACAATGTCATTATAATTTTAGATATTTTACAACAGCATATTGTACAATTATCCCAAACAAACTTACAAACTAATTCTTTGAATGTTTGGCAGCAATTTAAAAAAAGGACATGAAAGGATTTAATCCCTTTCAGAAGGAATTAAGGCGCTGGGAAGGCACTTGAGCATTCTATATTGGCCCCTCTTGCCTTTTGTGCCAAGAGGGACCCTCTTCTCACAATCCAATTGCCCTCAGCTGTTGCCTGAGCTTTCTGTTCATGCTGATCTTGAAGCCTCGTGGTGGCTGGTACCATGGATCTGTCTCTCGCCCAATCGTGTGAGCTGGGCCCTCCCTGGAGAAGAAACCTGAGTTCCCGGAGATATGTGATCAGTGCTGGGGCCCTGCCAGCAGGCCAGGGGATCCCAAGGCAGGTGCTGGGCGTGGAGGCCACGGGGGCATAGGCTACCAAGGAGACAGAACTGAACCTCACATCACCCTGCTTGGCCCCGGAGGATGACTGGTTAGCGAAAGACGGGTAAGATTCCTCAGGGAAGGAACAACCTAAGACAGGCACAGTCACAGAGGGGTCATCAGGAGAGAACTTGGGGGTCCCCATGTTATTTTTAATTATTTTCTTCTATCATTATTGCCCTCTTTTTTTTGTTGGTTCTGTAGGGGTCTCGTGTGTGCTTTTGTTTGGGTTACTTTGTTTTGGGTATTGTTGTATTTTGTTCTGTTCTGCAAGCATTTCCACAACAGACTGTGGTCAGGGGTGAGCCACATAGTCAGCCATCCTGAGAGAAGACTTGATATAAAATATGGAATCTGGAGAATAACATTCAAGACCCAACTACAACAGGAGAACCCACATAACTCAAGCAATGGGCTTTCCTAGAGCACCTAGCTCAGCAAATCTATGAAACTGCATCACTGCGTTCCACAAAACATACAACATAAGATCACCCCACAAAGTCTGGAAAGCATAGCAGTTTGATCTAATACCATGGTTGGCAAACTGTGGTTCGTGAGCCACATGCGGCTCTTTGGCCCCTTGAGTGTGGCTCTTCCACAAAATACCATGGTCTGGGCGAGTCTATTTTGAAGAAGTGGCATTAGAAGAAGTTTAAGTTTAAAAAATTTGGCTCTCAAAAGAAATTTCAATCATTGTACTGTTGATATTTGGCTCTGTTGACTAATGAGTTTGCTGACCACTGATCTAATACATAGATACAAAACCAAAAGAACAACAAAAATATGGAGTCAAAGAAACAATCCCCAAATGAGAGAAAAGGAAGAATCACCATAAAAGGAACTAAATAAAATAGAGGCAAGCAATTTGTCAGATAAAGAATTGAGAGTAATGATGATAAAGGTGCTCAAACAGTTCAGTGAGAACTACAAGCAACATAATGAGAATTATAAGGAACTTATAATGAGGATTATAAGGGAATTAATATGATCTATTTTAACATGAAAAGAGAGCTGGATAAAATAAATAAGAATCAATTGGAAATGGGAAATGACATAGCAGAAATAAATAACATGCTAGAATTACTCAACAGTAATATAGAAGAAGCTAAGGAGTGAATCAGTGAATTGGAAGACAAGGTAGAAAAAAACACCCATTCAGAGCAGCAAATGGAAAATAAATTAAAGAGCAGGAGGTGAATTTAAAGTAGTTTGGCACATGAAGCATAATATTCTGAAGAAGAATCCAAGCAAGGAATTGAGAAATTGTTTGAAGAAATAATAGTAGTAATTTTCCCTAATCTGGTGAAGGAAAAGGTCACTCAAGTTCTGGAAACACAGAGAGTTCAAATCAAGATGAACTCCAAAAGATCCATTCTTAGGAACATAACAATAAAAATAGCATAATTAAAGACAAAAAGAATCTATTTTTTAAAAGATATAGTTTATTGACTTTTACAGATAGGAGGGGAGAGGGATAGAGAGTTAGAAACATTGATAAGAGAGAAACATCGATCAGCTGCCTCCTGCACACCCCCTATTGGGGCTTGAGCCTGCAACCAAGGTACATGCCCTTGACCGGAATCAAACCTGGGGCCCTTCTTCAGTCCGTGGGATGACACTCTATTCACTGAGCCAAACTGGTTAGGGCCAAAAAGAATCTTAAAGGCTACAAGAGACAGACAGAAAGTTACATACAAGGGATCTCCCATTAGACTGTCAGCTGATTTCTCTACAGAAATACTGAAGGCCTGGAGGAAGTGGCTTGAAATATACAAAGCAATGAAAACCAAGGGACTGAACTCAAAACTACTCCATCTAGCAAGGCAATCATTAAAAATCAAAAGGGGAAATAAAAAGGTTCTCAGACAAAAAAGGTTAACATAGTTTATTATCACCAATCCAGCACTGCAAGAAATGCTAAAGGGAACTGGTGTAAGAAGAAATAGAGGAGGCAAAGCACAAAGGGATAAAGAGTAAGAATGAAGGACACATATGTAATACCTTAATCAATAAAGAAATTTAAAAAAAAAGAGTAAGAATGACAACAAATAAGTACCTATCAATAATAACCTTAAATGTAAATGGCTTTAATGCTCCAATCAAAAGACCTAACTTAGTTGAATGGATAAGAAAGCAAGACCCATATATATGCTGTGTACAAGAAACTCATCACTGAACAAAATATTGCACAGAATGAAAATTAAGGGATTAAAAAAAGGTTTCCATGAAAATGGAAATTAAAAAAAGCTGGGGTAGCAATAGTCATATCTGACAAAATAGACTTCTAAGTGAAGGCCATAATAAAAGATAATGAAGGTCACTTCACAATATTAAAGGGATTTATATTGTCCCCACAGAATTACAAAGGATCATAAAAAAATACTATGAACAACAATATTCTAACAAACTGGACAATCTGGACAAAATGGATATATTCCTAAAGAAATACAATCTTCGAAAACTCAATCAGGAAGAATCAGAAAACATGAATTAGGCTGATAACTACTGATGAAACTGAAACAGAAATTAAAAAAAAAACCTCCCAGCAAACAAAAGCCCATTTCCAATCAGCTTCACAAGGTATACTTACCAAACATTCAAAGAAAAACTAACCCCTATACTCCTCAAACTATTCAAAAAAATCCAAGAGGAAAGAACACTTACAAACTCTTTTCATGAGGCCAGCAATATCCTAATTCAAAAACCAGATAAAGACACTACAAAGAAAGAAATTACAGTCCAATATCCCTGGTAAACACAGATTCTAAAATCCTCAAAAAAATAGTAGCAAATTAAATCCAGTAAAAAATTAAAAAGATCATCCACCATGACCAAGTGGAATTTATTCTAGAGATGCAAAGCTGGTATAATATCTGCAACATAATACATCACATAAACAATTAGGAAGAGAAAAATCACATGATCATATCCATTGATGAAGAAAAAAAAAAAAACAGACAAAATCCAACACCATTGCTTGATAAGAACTCTAAGCAAAGTAGGAATAGAGGGATCATACCTTAACATAATAAAGTCCATATATGACAAACCTACAGCCAACATCATACTCAATGGGCAAAAACTAAAACCATTTCCCCTAAGAACAGTAATAAGATAAACATGTCCGCTTTCACCTAATGTTATTAATCATAGTCTAGCCATAGTGACCAGACAAGAAGAAAGAATAAAAGACATCCAAATTAGAAAGGCAGATATAAAACTGTCATTATTCATAGAAGATATTATATTTTATGCAGAAAATCTAAAGACTCCAATAAAGAACTACTATATTTAATAAATGAATTTGGCAACATAGCAGGATACAAAATTAACACCCAGAAATCAATGGCATTTTTATATGCAAATAATGAACAGTTGGAAAGATATACTTTAAAAAATCCAGTTTACCATTGAAACAAAAATTAAGATACTTAGGAATAAACTTAACCAAGGAGGTAAAATACCTGTATCAGAAAACTACAGGATGGAGAAAATGATATAGAGAAAGATATACACAAGAGGAAGAATATACTGTGTTCATGGATTGGTAGAACCAACATCATTAAAATGTCCATACTACCCAAAGCAGGGGTCCTCAAACTACAGCCCGTGGGCCACATGCGACCTGCCGAGGACATTTATCTGGCCTGCTGGGTGCCGCTGCCTGTCCTGCTTAGCACCCGACTCGTCCCGGGCCCTCAATGCACATAGGAATTTGTTCATAGTTTTTTTCTTAAACTATAGTCCGGCCCTCCAATGGTCTGAGGGACAATGAACTGGCCCCCTGTTTAAAAAGTTTGAGGACCCCTGATCCAAAGCAATCTATAGATTCAATGCAATCCCTAGTAAAATACCAATAGCATATTTCACAGATGTAGAACAAACTCTACAAAAATTTATATGGAGCCAAAAAAGAACCTGAATAGCTACAGCAATCTTGAGAAAGAAGAACAAAGTTGGAGGAATCACAATACCAGATAATCTAGTTCTACTACAAAGCCGTGGTAATCAAAACAGCCTGCACTGGCACAAGAACAGACATATAGATCAAAGGAACAAACAGATACACCAGAAATTATCCCAAGCCTTTATGCTCAATTAATATTTGACAAAAGAGGCAAGAGCATACAACGGAGTAAAGACAGTCTCTTCAACAAATGATGTTGGGAAAACTGGACAGTATCATCAAAAAAACAACAACAATGAAAAAAACCCCAGAATGGTACTAGACCACAAACATACACCTTTCACAAAAATAAATTCAAAATGAATAAAAGACTTAAATTAATGTCATGAAATCATAAAAATCTTAGAAGAAACCATAGGTAGCAAAATCTCAGATATCTCTCATAGCAATATATTTACTGATACATATTGGGCATAGGGCATAGGGCATAGGAAGCTAAAGAGAAAATAAACAAATGGGACAACATCAAAATAAAATGATTCTGTACAGCAAAGGAAACCATCAATAAAATGAAAAGGGAGTCCACTGAATGAGAGGACCAATAATACATCTAATAAAGAGTTAATTTCCAAAATAAACAAGGACATCATGCTGCTTAACAAAAGGAAGACAAAAAATCCAATTGAAAAATGGGCAAAGGATCTAAATAGAAAATTCTCCAAAGTGGACATACAGAAGGCAAGAGACATGAAAAAAATGCTCAAAGGCGCTAATTATCTAAGACATGAAATTTAAAATGACAATGAGGTATGACTTCACACCTGTCAGAATAGCTTTCATCCACAAATCAACAAAGGACAAGTTCTGGCAAGAATATGGAAAAAAGGGAATCCTAGTACACTGCTGGTGGGAATCCAGACTGGTGCAACCACTGTGGAAAACAGTATGGAGTTTCCTTGAAAAATTAAAAATGGAACTCCCATTTGAGCCAGTGATTTCACTTCTAAGAATATATCCTAACCCCAAAACACTCATTAGAAAAAATAAATGCACCCCTATGTTCAAATCAGCACAATTTACAATAGCTAAGATTTGGAAATAGCCTATCATCACATGAGTGGATTAAAAAGCTGTGATACATTTACACAATTGAATATTGCCCAGTGGTAAAATAGGTATTTTTATCATTTGCAACAGCATGGATGGACCTGGAGAATATTATGCTGTGGAAAATAAGCCAGTCAGAGAAAGTTAAATATCGCATGATCTTACTATTATGTGGAACCTAATGAACAAAATAAACTGATGAACAAAATAGATCCAGAGACATAGAAGCATGGAAGAGACTGACGAATTTCAAAAGGAAGGCCCGGATGGGGATGGGTCGGTGGGGAGAGTTTAACTGTGGAACTTATATGAATATATGCATAGCCCATGGACACAGACAATAATGTGGTGAAGGCCTTGAAGAGGCGGGTGCTGGGTACAGGGAGTTAATTGGAAAAAACAAAGGAGGCATCTCTAAATATATACTAGTAGATAAATTTTAAAAATAAGTAAAAGTAAAATGTTTAAACCTCACCAGCAGTGAACAGATGTGCCATTGGCATAAAAAATATCTATCCTAATATATAAAGAGCCAGGGTCTGTAACGTCCAAAATGACCGAAGGGACAACCAAACACCAGGCTGCGCGTGCAGCAGGCTCGAGTGGGCAGGTACTGGTGAGCGGGCTAAACTGCTGACCTCTCAAAGAGAGAGAGTGGTGGGCCTTGCCAGCAGCCAAGCCTCTCTATCTCTCCAAGAGGTCAGCAATTCAGCCCACTCACCAGCAGCCTGGGGCAGCTGCTGATCAGCCCCATCTCTCTGATCAGGCCTAGAGATAGGCCAGGAGATGCTGACTCACATAGAAACTGATCAATCAGAACCAAATCTGGGTGAACTACGAGGAGCCAATGGCTGCCTAAGAGGCAGAGCTTTTGACACTGACTGGCATAGAAACCCACTAATCAGAACCAAATCTGGGTGAAGTGTGAGGAGCCAATGGCTGCCTAGGAATCAGCTTTTGATGCTGACTGGCATAGAAACCGACAAATCAGAACCTAATCTGGGTGAACTGTGAAGACAGAACCTAAGGTTGGGGCTGAGGAGGTGTTTTAACAGCAACAGCTATTTGGTGTAAGGTGTAAGAAAGCAGTTCAATTTTTTAATGACCGGTTTGGCAGTATAGTTCATATGGCTGGCTATCAGTCCAGATATAGGGATTATGTATTTTTGTCTACCAAGAGCATCTCCTCCTGCTGAAAAAGGCTCCCCCCCATTTAAGCAATCCTATCCTATATAATCTATCTATATTAATAAAAGGGTAATATGATAATTAGACCAGGTCAACCAGCAATCTTCCGGATGTCCAACTTTCTTCCAGGAAAAGCCATGGTGGTGGGGGCCAAGGCAGAGGCAGTTAGGGGTGATCAGGCCGGCAGGGGAGGGCAGTTGGGGGCAACCAGGCCAGCAGGGAAGGGCAGTTGGGGGCGAGATCAGGTTGATAGGGGAGGACAGTTAGATGCCATCTGGCAGTCAGGAAGAGGCAGTTAGGGGTGATCAGGGAGGCAGACAGAGAGTTTAGGGGTGATCAGGCAGGCATGCAGAGGCAGTTAGGAGCGATCAGGCTTAAACCAGCAGACAGACATCCCCCAAGGGGTCCCCAATTGGAGAGGGTGCAGGCTGGGCTGAGGGAACCCCCACCCCCTGTGCATGAATTTAGTGCATGAGGCCACTAGTATATATATATATATATATATATATATATATATATATATATATATATATATATATAAAAGCCTAAGTGTCCACTATGAACAGAATGACCAGAAGGACCAGTCATCCAGTGCTATGATGTGCACTGACCACCAGGGGGAATACATTCAATGCAGGAGCTGCCCCCTGGTGGTCAGTGCACTCCCACAGCAGAAGCGCTGCTCAGCCAGAAGCCTGGCTAATGGCTGGCGAGTGCAGCTGCAGTGCGGGGAGCCTCTCCTGCCTCCACAACAGCACTACCAAGCAGCAATGGTGGCAGGCACAGGGGGACTGGTATGAGCAGAGCACAGTGCCCTGCTCCAGCTTGTGATCTACCCTGGCTGCCTGCTGCTTTAGCACTGCTACATCCCTTGGGGGATGTCAGACTGCTGGTTTAGGCCAAATCCCCGCAGGCCAGGTGGGGATCGGGCTGAAACCGGCAGTTCGACACCTCCCGAGGGGGCCCAGATTGCGAGAGGGTGCTGGCCAGGCTGAGAGACCCCACCCATGCATGAATCCATGCACCATACCTCTAGTATTTTATATCATCAGTGTTTTTTTAAGGGAGCACATATATATTTATCTACATATCTTGCCAGACAGGAATTTTGAGGTTTATTTTTATGGCAAACATGAAAATACACTAATCATATATGATAGTTTAAGAAAAGACCCAAACCAAAATTTATGACTCTTTCAGATCAACCAGTATCTATGAATTTTTTTTTAGTGATACAGGATCAGTGATAAAAGGATCAGTGGCTAAGGCATTGTTAATGCTGACTGTTAATTCAATGTAGATTGTAATATTCTGTAGGCCTAGAAAGTAAAAAAGGAAGACTCATTTATCAGGAAGAAAATTAGAATTGTGAAGGAAATGCCATTTGTTGTATTGCATGTAGGGTTTTGATTTTGAGAAGTGGTGGTGTGATACCATCATTAATCACTGAGACTTGATATTTTGTTAACACAAGTAACTTTGTGGTAAAGTGAAATATTTATTTTTGGGCAACATAAGGTTATGTAACTTGCAATGAAATGTGAGACAGTATTGGTCTAAACCAGCCGTGGGCAAACTACGGCCCGTGGGCCGGATCCGGCCTGTTTGGCTATTCTATCCGGCCCAAGGAGCCGAAAGACCAGAGGGTTCTCTTGCTCTCCCCTCTGCTCCTTTACTTTGAATTTATATTAGTTCACACAAACACTCCATCCATGCTTTTGTTCCGGCCCTCCAGTCCAGTTTAAGAACCCATTGTGGCCCTCAAGTCAAAAAGTTTGCCCACCCCTGGTCTAAACTAAAGGTACAAGAAGATGATTTTTAATGTGGAAGTAATAAAAAAGTAAATAAATTAAGTGGCTTAAGTTTGGCACAAAATGATTAAGATATTATGTAGTTCTGATATTTTTACAATAGTATCAGGCTTTGTCAAATACTGATTCTATGATTATTAGGTACTATTAATAGTTTAAACATATTTACTTCATTTTGTGTGTTTACAAATATTATTTGACCTTACTTGAGTTTCATAGAGCTCAAAACATTAGAACATTAAAAAAAACAACAACCGTGTGTGTGTGTGTTTGAAAATGTCCTCAGCCTTTTTTTTTTTTTTGCTCAAACATCAATACCCAAATGTTCATTTCATTTTTTTCTCTCCATTATCCTTACCTGTTCACAACCATGCAGACATTCGTACCATTCTTTCTTTATTCACTTTGGCCAACAAAGTAGCCTTCAGAATTTCCCACTAAACTAGTTCAATAGCTTCCAAATTAAGCTTTCTGTCTCATATTTCTCTTAAAACCTGTCCAACCCATGAAACAACCCCCTAAACTTGTTGAAACATGTTTGTTTCTAACTCAAAAATTATTTGATGAGAAAAAAATTAAATATCATTAGTCTTTAAGGAAAGCAAATTAAAACCACAATGAGATAACAGTAAATACCTATTAGAATGAAGAAAATAAAAAATAATTTTGTATTCTGTCTAGCATATGACACTAAATGCTAGACAGAATACAAAAACCAAAACAAACAAACAAAAAAGACCACTCTTACATTGCTAGTAGAAATGTAAATGGTACAGCAACTCTGGGAAATAGTTTGGTAGTTTCTTTAAGATACTAAACATGCAATTACAATATGAGTAAGTAATCAAATTCTTTGGCATTTATAAAAAATAAAACCTATGCTTTTACAGAAACCTGTACACAAATGTTGATGGCACCTTATTACATAATAGGCTAGAATTGGAGATAGTCCAAATCTTCTACAACAGATGACTGGTTAAAGAAACTATGCAGTAATGAAAAGGAACAAATTATTGATACATGCAAAAACTTGAATGGATCTCAAGAGTATTTTGCTAACCAAAAAAAAGTCAATCTTAAAAAGTCACATACAATATGAGTCTAGATATATAATAATATTCTTGAAATGAAAAAAAAAACTATATGGAAAACAAATTCATGGTTGCCAGGAATTAGGGGTGGAGTGGAAGCAGGAAGGATGTGGGTGTGACTATAAAGGCTAGAATGAAGGAGATATTGATGCTAATTGAATATTTCTGTATCTTGATTTCAGTGGTGTTTACATGAATCTACTCATGTGATAAGATTATGTAGAACTATACACATACAGTGTACAAATGTCAATTTCTTGGTTTTAATATAATAATATAGGTATGCAAAATATAGCCACTGGGGCAAACTAAGTGAAGAGTACATAAGAGAGAGTTTTGTACTGTATTTAAAAGTTCCCATGATCTGAGGAGTGGGAAAATGGCTGCCAATGGGAAGGCAGACTGCAAGACAGTGTGTGAGTGTGAAAACAAAGGGTGAGTGTGTGGTCGCATGGGGAGTGTTTGTTGGTGAGTTGAGGGACAGCTATACTCCAGGAGACTGTGGGGGACAGTTGAACGGGGCTCCCCTGACCGGGCAGCCCCCACTGCTAATGGGTTCCCTCCAAGAGGGACAGGCTCGAACGCGGAGACCACGCAATCTTGAAGGAAAAGTGGATGTTATCGGGAGCCTGAAAAGCCCAGGGATTCTACAACTATGGCACTCACCAAACAGCTGTAAACCCGATAACACCAGTCCCCAATTGGCGCAAGCACATGGATTCAGAGGAGCTCTACACTCCACCACGGAAAGGAGAGAGATAACTACATAACCAGACACGCTAAGAAGAGAGAACATGGGAAGACAAAGAAACAACCCGCATATGAAAGAAAAGCAGGTATCACCAGAAAAGGAAGTAAACGAAATGGAGGCAAGCAATAAGTCAGAGAAAGAATTCAGAGAAATGGTCATAAGGTTGCTGAAAAGAATGGAAGACAAATTCGACAATATGTGTAAGAACCAAGAGGAAATGAAGAAGAATCAAGAAGAAATGAAAAATGACATCACTGCTGTAAAGAACTCAATAGAAAGCATCAAGAGTAGACTAGAAGCAGAGGACTGCATCAGTGAGCTAGAAGATGAGGTAGGAAAAAATACCCAAGTACAGCAGCTTCTAGAAAAAAAATTAAAAAGGAGGAGGAGAGCCTAAGGCAGTGGTTCTCAACTTTTCTAATGCCGTGACCCTTTAATACAGTTCCTCATGTTGTGGTGACCCCCAACTATAAAATTATTATTTTTTTAAAATATTTTATTGATATTTCACAGAGAGGAAGGGAGAGGGATAGAGAGCTAGAAACATCGATGAGAGAGAAACATCGATCAGCTGCCTCCTGCACACCCCCCACTGGGGATGTGCCCGCAACCAATGTACATGCCCTTGACTGGAATCGAACCCGGGACCTTTCAGTCCGCAGGCCGACGCTCTATTCACTGAGCCAAACCGGTTTCGGCTATAAAATTATTTTTGTTGCTACTTCATAACTGTAATTTTGCTACTGGTATGAATTGTAATGTAAATATCTGTGTTTTCCGATTGTCTTAGGCGACCTTGCTAGCAGTTCTCAACCTGTGGGTCATGACCCACAGGTTGAGAACTGCTGCTATAGAGCCTAAGACCATTGGGTTACCAGAAAGATCAAAGAAGAAATAAAAAAAAAACATCATGGCAACAAATGACAATGAAAACACAACAATCCAAAATCTATGGGACACAATGAAAGCAGTCTTGAGAGGGAAGTTCATAGCTCTACAAGCCTACTGCAAAAATCAAGCAACAATGGTAATAAATTACATAATCCTACAACTCAAAGAGTTAGAAAGAGAGCAACAAGAAAAGTGCAGTGTAAGCAGAAGGAAGGACATAATAAAGATCAGAGTGGAGATAAACGACATAGAGACAAAAAAGAAAAAAACAACAATACAAAAGATCAACAAAACCAAGAGCTGGTTCTTTGAAAGGATAAACAAGATTGATTAAACTCTAGCCAGGCTCACCAAGAAGCAAAGAGAGGTCCCAAATAAACAAAATCAGAAATGAAAGGGGAGAAATAACAACAGACCCCACCGAAATACAAAGTATTGTTACAAAAGAAAATGAACATCTCTATTCCAACAAACTGACAACCTGGAGGAAATGGACATATTCCTAGAAATATACAACCTTCCAAAACTCAATCAGGAAGAATCTAAAAATCTTAACAGGCCAGTAACTATGGAATAAATTGAAGCAGTCATCAAAAAGCTTCCACCAAACAAAAGCCAGGGGCCAGACAGCATCACAGGGGAGTTTTACCAAACATTCAAAGAACTAAAACCTATCCTCCTCAACTATTCCAAAAAATTCAAGAGGAAGGCACACTTCCAAGCTCATTCTATGAAGCCAGCATCAACCTGATACCACAACCAGATAAAGACAACAATATGAAAGAGAATTACAGGCCAATATCCCTCATGAACATAGAGGCCAAAATCCTCAACAAAATTCTAGCAAATCGGATCCAGCAGTACATCAGAAAGATCATACACCATGACCAAGTAGGGTTTATCCCAGGAATGCAAGGATGTTACAATATCCCCAAATCAATGAATGTGACACTTCACATAAAAAAATTGAGAGATAAAAATCACATAGTCATATCAATTGACGCAGAAAAAGCATTTGACAAAATCCACCACACTTTCTGGATAAAAACTCTCAACAAGGTGGGAATAGAAGGATCATACCTCAACATAATAAAAGCCATATATGACAAACCCACAGCCAACATGATACTCAAAGGGCAAAAACTAAAACCATTTCCCCTAAGAACAGCAACAAGACAGGGATGCCCACTCTCACCACTTCTGTTTGACATAGTATTAGAAGTACTAGACATTGCTATCAGACGAGTATCAGAAGTACTAGACATTGCTATCAGAAGAAATAAAAGGCAACCAAATTTGAAAAGAAGTAAAGCTGTCCTTATTTGCAGATGATACGGTATTTTACATAAAAAAAAACTGAAAGACTCCCTCAAAAAACTATTAGACTTAATAAATAAATTCAGCAATGTAACAGGATACAAAATTAACACCAAGAAATGCATGGCATTTCTATACACCAATAGTGAACTTACAGAAAGAGAGACTAAAAAAGCAATCCCATTTACCATCGCACCAAAAAAATTAAGATACTTAGGAATCAACTTAACTAAGGAGGTAAAAGACCTATACCCGGAAAACTACAGGACACTGAAAAAAGAGATAGAGGAAGACGTAAACAGATGGAAGAACATACCATGTTCATGGACTGGTAGAATCAACATCATCAAAATGTCCATACTACCCAAAGCAATCTATAGATTCAATGCACTCCCCATTAAAATACCAATGACATATTTCATGGACCTAGAAAGAACTCTCCAAAAATTCATCTGGAATAAAAAAAAAAGACCCGAAATAGCCTCAGCAATCCTGAGAAAGAAGAACAAAGTAGGTGGGATCTCAATACCAGATTTCAAGCTATATTACAAGGCCACTGTTCTCAAAACAGCCTGGTACTGGCACAAGAACAGACATATAGACCAATGGAATAGAATAGAGAATTCAGATATCAACCCAAACCACTATGCTCAATTAATATTTGACAAAGGAGGCATGAAGATACAATGTAGTCAAGATAGTCTCTTCAATAAATGGTGTTGGGCAAATTGGACAGATACATGCAAAAAAATGAAACTAGACCACCAACTTACACCATACACAAAAATAAACTCAAAATGGATACAGGACTTAAACATAAGACGGGAAACCATAAAAATACTAGAGGAACCCACAGGCAGAGAAATCTCAGACATATGCTGAAGCAATTTCTTCACTGATACTGTTCCTAGGGCAATGGAAACTAAAGAGAAAATAAACAAATGGGACTACATCAAAATAAAAGTTTTTGCACAGCAAAAGAAACCATCAACAAAACAACAAGAAAGCCCACTGCATGGGAGAACATATTTGCAAATGTTATCACTCATAAAAGTTTAATCTCCAACATCAACAGGGAACTTATACAACTTAATAAAATGAAGATAAATGATCCAATAAAAAAATGGGCAATGGACCTAAATAGAATCTTTTCGAAAGAAGACAGAAGGAAGGCCAAGAGGCACATGAAAACATGCTCAAAGTTACTAATTATTCGAGAGATGGAAATCAAAATGACAATGCTGTACCATCTCACACCTGTCAGAATGGCAATCATCAACAAATCAACAAAGGACAAGTGCTGGTGAGGATATGGAGAAAAAGGAACCCTCGTGCACTGCTGGTGGGAATGCAGACTGGTGCAGCCACTGTGGAGAACAGTATAGAGTTTCCTCCAAAAACTAAAAATGGAACTCTCATTTGACCCAGTAATCCCACTTCTAGTAATATATCCCAAGAAACTAGAAACACCAACCAGAAAATATATATGCACCCTTATGTTCATAGCAGCACAATTCACCATAGCTAAGATTTGGAAACAGCCTAAATGCCCATCAGTAGAGAAGTGGATTAGAAAACTATGGTACATCTATACAATGGAATACTACACTGCTATAAAAAAGAAGGAACTCTTACCATTTGCAGCAGCATGGATGGACCTGGAGAGCATTATGTTAAGTGAAATAAGGCAGGCAATGAAAGAAAAATACCACATGATCTCACTCTTTTATGGAAAATAAAGAACATTATAACCTGATGAACAAAATGATAAATACAGAGGTAGTAAAGCACCGAACAGACTGTCAAATTACAGCAGGAAGGCTGGGAGTGTTCGCGGGGTGGGGAAAGAGATCAACCAAAGGACTTGTATGTATGCATATAAGCACAACCAATGGACACAAGACACTGGGGGTGGGGTGGGATTAGGGCATGCGATAGGGGGTAGGGGAGGCTGGGGGAAGGTCAATGGGGAAAAAAAAGGAGATATATGTACTACTATATGTAATACTTTAATCAATTAAAAAATTGTATATCCCTAAAAAAATAATAAAATAAAAGTTCCCAAGATCCATTATTATTTGAAAATAAGAGTTTTTTAAGCCACAATACTTTATTTTACAAAATTATCAAATTAAAAAAATATATGTATATACATATGTGCATTTGACTGACATTGTTTAATTTATGTATATTTATATTTAGTAATTATATATATGCATATCAATAAATTAACACAATATTAGTTGGAATCCCAGCAGACATTTTGTAAAAATTGACAATCGGGTACTGAAATGTACATTGAAATGACAAAGCCTTAGAGTAGCCAATACAATGTTGAAATATAACATTGTTGAAGACTTTAGGCAACCTTATATCAAAACTTAATATGAAGCTTCTGTAATAATGACAGTGTGGTAATGGTACACGCAGATTCATTGGCCAATAGAACAGAATAGACATGCCAAAGAAATCCACATACATATAGTCTAATAATTATCCATGCCAGTGAAAAGGCAATGTAGCGGAGAAAGGACAGTCTTTTCATGAAATGGTTCTTCAACAATTGCATATTCATCCATAAAAAAAAATTGATCTAGACAATGACATCACACTACACACAATTAACCCGGAATGGATCATATATATGAATGTAAAAATATAATTTTAAAATGAATAGAAAATATGCATCATTTTTGATATGTTGATAAATTTTAGACACCACATCTGAAGTATAATACATGAAATAAAATAATTTATTAGTTAGATTTAATTAAAATTAAAAACTTCTGCTCTGCAAAAGATAGTGTTAAGAAAATTAAAATGTAAACACAGATTGGAGGTAAATATTTGTAAATTATATATCTGATAAAGTACTTATATCCAAAATAAACAAAGAACTCAAACTCAAAAAATTAAAAAATGAAATAAGGCAATTAAAAATAGAGAAAATATCTAAATAGACATCTTTCCAAAGAAGAATTATATAAAGCAAATAAATGTAAGAAAGAATGCTCAACCTCAATTATCATTAGAAAAATGTACATTTATTTTTCTTTTAAAAAATCTTTATTGTTGAAGGTATTACATAGGTCCTCCTCCCCCCCCATAACCTCTTCCAGCCTGCTCCCATCCCCACCTCCCCCAGGCCCTCACCACCCCAAAGATACCCTTACACAGTTATTAGAATGGGTAAAATAAAAAATAAAAAATCTGACAATACCAGTTGCTGGTGAGCATGCAGAGAACCCTATTAATTGCTTGTGAGAGTTTAAAATGCTACAGACACTTTGGAAAACAGTTTGGCAGTTTCCAAAATGTAAAGACAGTCTTACCACATGACCCAGCAATCACACTCCTAGGTATGTATGCGATGGTTTAGAAGACATATGTTCATATAAAGACATGTATAAAAATGTTTATAGCAGCTTTCTTTATAATCCCCAAAGACTGTAAGCAACCAACATTTTCTTAAGTAAATATATCTTAGCTGAATTGATGGAAGATGAATGTAAAGAAGTAAAACATCAGTGCCAAAAGACAGTTCAGCCACTGGAAGCTGTACTGGGAGAGCCACTCCAGAGCTACCTCTAAAAAATTTTTTTTTGTTTTTTAACACTCTGTTCAGCGTTCAGATTTATGTTTTACATATTTATTTTTGGGTGTTTTGGTACCATGTTATTTTTGGTTCCTTAAGACATATTGGACTTTACAAAATTCCTGCCCCTGCTGCCTTCGGTATAGAATTGTAAAAAGAGTAAATGATTCCTAATGTTTTGATACAGAAAAAATAAGTTAGTGTAAAAACAAACTGGTACAATGCAAAACAGCATACAATCTAGTGATAGGAAGAAACTACTGATATGCCCAACAACTCGGACTTTGCATAATACTATAGTGGTGGATACATAGACTTATATATTTATCAAAACCCATATAACTTTAAACACAAGCCACAAAAATTTATGTATACAAATTAAAAATAATCAGGAGATTGAAGGACTCTCAGAATAGAATCCAAACTGTGATGAGAAAATTTATGAAAATGGATATAGAAAAGTTTTTACCTATGTGAGTTTGAAAAACTGTTTTGACTAGGGAATATGAGACTGAAAAAAACAAGTACCAAACAACTGTTTCTCACAGGAGTATGCATGGACAATTCTGTAACTGCTGCATATTTCTACTGGGATTGAACAATTGAGAAGAGAAAAAACAAGATTATGATGAGACCATAAATTATCCATATTTTTATTTCACCTCTCAGGGACTGTGTAATGTGTGAGGATAATTCTGAGAATGGGAATAACAAGCTGCTTCAAGTTTGAATATATGAGAGAATAGAAATTCAGGTTGATGATTGTATAGTTGTTCCTAAACTTTGCTCATAACACTAAAAAAGATATTTGCAAACTTATACTCAAATTGTTCTTGCCACTTGTGAAAAACTCATTTGTTGAGTATAAGGAATCTTCATGAAGATAATCACAAAATTCTGATAACTGGTTTTCTTATTATCATAACAGTTTGATTAGCTTTTGATTTTCAATGTGCATAATTTTGCTCTGTTGAACTGCATTAAAATTTTAAAAATACATTTTTATTTTTTCACCTAGGTTATAAATTGCTTGACATAGATGAGTATTTTACATAATTCATATTATACCACACTGCTGTACATACAGTGGTATTTGGTGAACATCTGTTAGTAAATATAATAAAGTTAAAAATATAATATCTTCCAGCATATAGAGTTGATATTTTAAGTTAAAACAAAAATTTCAAACTAAGAGAATAGTAAATCTTTGTACTGCTTTAAAATATACAAAAGTCCTAATTAAGATATCAATTATCTTTACTTTCATAATATTTTTACCATTTCTTATAAGTTCCCAGGAAAATATTCTATAGGCATTTGTGTTGGGGACTAATAAGGGAAATACAGAGAAAGATACAGATAGTAGAAAAGTAGAGACAATTAAAGAAGCGAGGAGCGCTGAAAAGGGGTCAGAAAAAGAAATAGAGAAAGAAATACATATGGTGTCAAGGAAACAGAACCAAATGGCACAGATACAACCACAGAAAATGAGACCAGGAAAGAAAGATTGAAAAAAAAAGAATGTGAGAAAGAGTAAAAAATAAAATAAATAAAGGACTTATGCAAAGAGAGAAGTTATGAAGGAGAGAAATAGATACATTCTGAGGGGGAAAAATAGATGAAGACAGATAGTTTTGTATCAGATCAAGATGGAATACACATACTCCATTCCTTCTCTCCCACTGAAGCAAATATAAATCATTGTCATGATGAAGGAAGCAGCTATCTGGGAATTTGAAAAGTAAATGGTTATAGGCTGATTGGTGGAAAATGCAGTAATTTTATATACCACAAAACCAGAAATGAGTTCCCTGTTCCCTGCCTCCCACCCTAGTATTGCCTCACTGGACACAAAGATAGCCCCAAATCCAGAAATGAATGCAAGGTACATACAGAAAGAGCTTCAGAAGTAGACTTTTCTTTCTTCCCTAATGAGATGAAAGAGAATATCTGAGATCAGAAGAACTGTGGAAAACCCATTATTTATTACCCTTTTTGTCTGTTCAATTCACTGCAGTACTCGGGCAATTCGTTATTGCTTTATTGTCAGTGAAAGCTGAGCTGGTGGCTAACACTCAAGTAGAAGAGGTTCATTCTCTATGAGTGGAAGAATTGTGGTCACAAGGATTTGATTGAATCTTCATTACTTTTGCTTCTCGCTTTTTTGCTGCATGGTTCTGGATGAGCCATAGCGATGGAAGTACATAGTAGAGCAGAGAACCTTTTTATTCAGAATACCAAGAAGAAAGGCCCCAGTGAACCAGAAAGTGTTGGGAAATTCATGGAGATGAGGGGCTCAAGAGCAATGCCATAATGTGGTATACAAACACCTAGGTTCACCTCTGAAAAACACATGCAGGGACCTATCCTATACAGCTTCCTAAAGGCTTTGCAAACTGACCTTCAGGGTAAACTACCACTAAGGTTACAAAATGGCGACTGGCAGGTGCACATGCAGGAGAGTTTCAAATAACATCAAAAATACTTTGAAAAAATTAAGGAATGACATTTGAAACACATACCACAGAAGGCATGTAGGAACTTATGGCCCGAACACAATCAAGTATATTTCCTGCTAAAAGAAAACAACAACAAAAAATCAGCCCCGCCGGGGAGGCAGGTGCATGGCACCGTCGGGCCCACCCCCAGGCAGGCCCGGCCACTCCGTACACCTGCCTCCGGAGTCCCCCAGTCCCCTTAGCCCCCCAGCCATCCAGGGCCAGCCAGAGGCGCAGGCAAGCCTCAGATGGCAGCTGCCCAGCCGCCCAGGGCTGCCCAAGGCTCAGGTAACCAGGGCCGTCCAAGGCTTGTGCTGCTGGCAGTGTCAGCAGCAGAGGTGTGATGGGGCGTCGCCTTCCCCTGATCTTCAGGTCGCCTCCCACCCCTGAGGGCCCCTGGACTGTGAGAGGGGGCAGGCCGGGCTGAGGGACCCCCTCTCCAGTGTATGAATTTTCATGCACCAGGCCTCTAGTGGAAAGATAAAGATCTTAAGGAGGATCCAACATAGCTGCAGAGCAGGTGGAAGTTACACTCACCTCCTCCCAGGACCAAATGGGAATTACAACTAAATTATAGAATAATCATCCTGAATAACCAACATAAGATTAGCTGAACAGAGGTCTTAAAACCAAGGATTTACAGAAGAAGTGGCATGGATACTGGTAGGAAGGGCAGAGAAGTGAAAAGGGCTGGCACAACCCCCATGCATGGTGGATGAAAATCCAGATGAATATCTCAGTTGCAAAGGTCCCTCTTTTTTGTTTTGTTTGAAGTATTACAAATAGTAGTACATCTGTCTCCTTTTTTTTTCCTCATTGACCTCCGCCCCGGCCTCCCTTACCCCCCAATACATGCCTTCACCTGCCCCCCCCCCCCAGTGTCTTGTATCCATTGGTTATGCTTATATGCATGCATACAAGTCCTTCGGTTGATCTCTTACAGCCTCCCCCCAACCTCCCCTGCCTTCCCACTGTAGTTTGACAGTCTCTTCAATGCTTCTTTGCCTCTGTATCTATTTTTTCCCCATTTCTTTCCTTTAAAAAATCCTTCCTCTGCAGACTAGAAATAAACATATAATAACAAAAAATGTTTGAGTCCCAATTTCAATGTCCAACAGTTCTGAGTCCCCGTTTCAATGTCAAACAGTCCCTTATGTGTACATGTCAGCAATGATATCTGGATAGTGGGCACATGGTGGCAGTCATATTTTTGTGCAAAAAATTAAAATTTAAAGTTATGAAGACTGCATTATAAAATTTACAAAAACCTCCATTAATAAAAAAAAAGGGGGGGGATAGTAGGGTAATATCATGTAAGGAAAAATATCCTATAAGCAAATTACATCTACAAAATTTTTACTTTACAAAATTAATTTTCATTTGTAATGCTAACAGCAAGACACCCATGAAAAACACACATGGTGTCTAAATAATACAAAGGAAAATCGTTTGGGCAAAAATAAAAAGGATCCCAAAGGTCCCTCTTGAGGAGCATGGGTCTCAAACCAACTCTGGGTTCCCCAGTTCAGAGCATCAGAGCCAGGAAGAGGATCTTTCATATCTGGCTGTGAAAATCAGTGGAAATTCTATCCACCAGGGATAGACAGGTCTCTGCTAGCAACCCAGGCTCCCTCTTTTATTTATGTTATTTTATTTTTCACATCACAATGTATTCCTTCTATGCCCTCTCCCACCTCCACTAATCTCTCTCCCCCTCACAATCACCACAGTGTGGTCCATGTCCATGAGTTCTCTCTCTGTTTTGCTCAATCCTTCCACCCCACCCCCAAAATATTCCTCCCCCACACAAGAGCTGTCTACCTGCTCTCTGTCTATGAATCTGTCTCTATTTTGCTTGGTAGTTCAGTTTGTTCATGAAATGCCACATATGAGTGAAATCATGTGGTACTTGCCCTGCACAGCTCAGTGTCTCCTGGAGGTCTGGGCAGAATTAGTGCAAAGCCTGATTGTTGCAGAGCCCTCTTTTCACACAGCCAAATCTTGGACTGTTTGAGTTTGATAAACACTGCTGGCCTCCTCCTAACAACTCCCTGAGTCCCTTCCCCACCACAAAGGTCTGCTAGTACCCAGTTGGTGGCAACCAGCCTTGGTGTACCCTGGGACTTTTGCTGATTGCCCTCAAAACCAGCACTATTACCAAGTTGAATCTGTATCAACCTGTTGAACACGAGTTACCTCTACCTGGTGACTTACTGAAAACAAAACTCATGCAAATTTTGTATCACCAGAGACTCTTTCAATAATCTAGCCTAACAGGCACCTGGTAGGCTGAGGCATGTAGAAGTGGATCACAAGTACCCTGGACCTTTTGTTGAACCATGGGATCAGTGTTGGTGGAAACCAGCATTACTTCATAGCTTGGCCCTTCCCATGCACACCCATGGTCAGCAGAGGCAGTCAGAAATTTTGGATAGTTTTGTGGATCCAAACAGGTTATCCAGGGAAGTCCAAAGTCACGTCTGACAATTACCTGTACTGGTTTACCTCCAAAGAGGCCCCTGAACCAACACATGCAGTAGCTATTTTCAAAAAATATCAGAGCAGAATCCACAAGCAGTGCATCCAAAGAGAAATTTTGGAAGTCAGCAGAACCTGCTGAGGCAAATTCCACTTAGTGAGTTCAGCATCTGCACAGCAACTTGTACACTGTGGTTGGGATTGAACTCCACAGTGCTGCACTCACAAAGTGGAATTTGTCTCAGCAGGTTCTTCTGACTTCCAAAATTTCTCTTTGGATGCTCTGCTTGTGGACTACAACAGGAGGGCTCACATAAGCCACACAACAGACATTCCTGGTGCACCAAGCTCAGGTGATCAAGTAGACTATGCCACTGGGCCCCACAGGACACCTAATACATAAGGCCACTTTATCAGGGCTGCAAAACATTTGAGATCCACCTAAAACACAGAAACAAACACAGAGAGTTAGCCAAAATGGGGAAACAAATAAATATGCCCCAAATGAAAGAACAGGGAAATCTTAAAAAACAAAACAAAACTAAACTAAACTAAATGAAATGGAGGCAATACACCAGTAATAAACTATCAGAAAGTTCTGGGGAGGGGGAGTTAGAGTAAGGTGTAGGGGGACAATGGGAGAAAATGGGGAACATCTGTAATACTTTCAACAATAAAGATATTTTAAAAGATAAAACCTAAAAGAAAAATCAATGCCATTTACAATTGCACAAAAATAACTAGCAACAAATTTAATCAAGGAGGCAAAGGACATGTACTAGAAAACTTATAAGACACTGAAGAAATAAATTGAAGATACAAATAAATGGAAGCATACACTGTGCTCATGGATTGCAATTAACATTGCAAAAATGTCCATACTACCCAAAGCAATGTACATATTCAAAACACTTCCAACAAAATACCAATGATATATTTTAAAGAAGTAGTAAAAAATAATCCAAATATTTATGTAGAACCAAAAAAGATTTTGAATAGCCTCAGCTATTTAGAGACAGAAAAGAACAAAATTGAAGGTATGATGCTACTTACTAGTAATATCAAACTGTACTACAAGGCCATCCTATCTAATAAAGACAGAATATGCAAATTTACTGTAACTCCATGACAAAGATGGCGGCACCCACAGCCAATAAGGAGGAAATATGCAAATTGATGTGACAAGGTGAGAGGCGGAAGGCAGCTCTGGCCAGAGTGAAGGCGGAAAGGTGGCTCTGGGCCAGAGCGAAGGTGGAAAGGCAGCTCCGGACCGAAGTGAAGGCAGTGCTGGCAGCCAGGGGAAGGAAGGCCTATTCTTGCATGAATCTTCATGCATCGGGCCTCTAGTAGTAAATAAAACAGCATGCTATTGCCATAAAAACAGATATGTAGGTCAATGGTAAAGAATAGAAAACCCAGAAAATAAAAACCCATGCCTATATGGTTAAATTAATATTTGACAAAGAAGGCAAGGACATACAATGGGGGAAAGGTAGCCTATTCAGTAAATGGGGTTGGGAAAATCAGACAGTTACATGCAAAAGAAAGAAAGAAAGAAACTAGACCACCTTGTTACACCATAAACAAAAACACAAAATGGGTTAAAGACTTAAATGTAAGACTTGAAATGATAAAACTCCCAGAAAAAAAATCATAGGCAGCAAAATCAGACATTTCTCTTAGTAATATTCTTTCTGATATGTCTCCTCAGGAAAGGACAATAAAAAGATTTTAAAAATGGCACTATGTGGGAACCCTGATCAGAGTATGCCAGATGTTCAAGGCCAATTTGAGTGTGGGGGCTCTGTCTAGAGTACGCTGGATGCTCAAAGCAAAGTTACTAAGGCTAAGTTGCCATATGCAGGTGTAAGGACACGGTGATTGTACTGTATGCAATGCACAGCCCTGACCTTCTGTAACTCAAAAGACTGATGTCACTATTTAGCAAGAAGCCTCTTTTGTCTATGTTAGTATAAAGTATTTAACTGACCAGCCAGTGTGGGGAAGATGTATTACTAACCAGCCGGTGCTGTTTTTGCTAGGATGTCTCCTATGTTTGCTACTGTGTTAGCAGTGGCTGCTTTTATGTAGGACTAGACTGCTTTGTCTGATGGCTACTTGGTAGCAATAGCTATTTGGGCTATAATAAATAATCTCTCGTATGCCTATGACTTCTCATATGTTCTCTGTCTGATACCTGATGTCCAAGGAGGTCTATCTTCTGGCAGAGGGACTTGGATGCAACAGTTGACATAATCGAGCAGGGTGGACAGGATAAAGGAGCAAGGACTCCAAATAATTAGCACAGTGAGCAGGGTGAGCAGGGTTCAGGAGTAAGTACTCCAACACACTACATCAAACTAAAATTTTTGCACTCCCATGAAAAAACAACCCACTGAGGTGGAGAATGTATTTGCTAATGATACATCTCACACAGGTTAATACCAAAACTTATTATAAACTCATGAAACACAACACTAAAAAAGTACAATTGAAAAGTGGGCAAAGAAACTGAATAGACACTTTTCAAAATAGGACATAGAGAAAGCCAACAGATATGTGAAAAAAAGCTAAACATCATTAATCATCTGAGAAATGCAAATTAAAACCACAATGAGCAATCACTTGACATTTGTCAGAATGGCTATCATCAATAAATCAACAAAGAACAAGTGTTGGCAAGGATGTTGAGAAAAGGGAATTTTAGTGCACTGTTGGTAGAAATGCACACTGGTGCAACCACTATGGGAAAAAGTATGTAGTTCCTCAAAAAATTAAAAAATAAAACTGCCTTATGACTCGGCAATTTCACTTCTTGTTATATATCCAAAGAAACCCAAAATACTAAATTAGAAGGATTTATGCATCCTTATGTTAATTTTAGCATTACTTACAATGGCCAAGCTCTGGAAGCAAAATGTTACATACAGTTAGTGGAATATTACTCGGCAATCAAATATCACTGTTTGTGACAGTATGGATAAACTTAAAGGGTATTATATCAAGTGAAATAAGTCAGTCAGAGAAAGACAAATACCATATTATTTCACTTACATGTGTAATCTAAAGAACAATATAAATAAATTAAAACAGAATCAGATTCATAGATACATAGAACACCTGTGAGAATGGCTAGCATCAATAAACTGATGGTTGACAGAGGGGAAAAGGGTTGGGGAACTCAGTGGAAAAAGTGAGCATATTAAGAAATACAGATTGGTAATTACATATAGATCATGGGGATGTAAAGTACAGCATAGGGAATATAGTCAATAATATTGTAAGAACTTTGTGTGGTGCCAAGTGTGTCCTGAAAATATCAAAGAGAACACATTATAAAGTACATGATTGTCTAACCGCTATGCTGTACATCTGAAATGAATACAAAATATTATTGAATGCAAAATGTAATTTTTAAAGAAGTGAAATAAAATGTTCATGAATGCAAAAACAGACAAACAAACAAAAGTAATGGAGGCAAGAAATCTATCAGATACAGACTTCAAAACAATGTCCTTAGGGTATTCAAGAAACTTAGGGGAGGAAAGGATGAAATCAGTGAGCAATTTAATAAGTTGATAGTAAACATAAAAGAGAACATATAGACCATGAAAAAAAAAGTCATAAATGAAGACTACAATATATGAAATGAAGAATATACTAGAAGGATTAAACTAAGTTTGACAAAGACAAGGTAGCATAAAACATTTCATTAGAACAGAGAAAAAAAGAATTTTTTAAAATGAGGTTACTTTAAGAGAGCTTTGTGATAACATTAAGTATAATCAATTCCACATCATAGAGGCATCAAAAGAACAAAAGAGAAAGGAAGGGATTGAGAACCTATGTGAAGAAATAATTATTTAAAACTTCCTTAACATGGTTAAGGAATAAGATACAACAGTCCAGGAAACACAATGAGTTCCAGAGCAGATGAACCCCAAAAGCCCAGCCACTGTGGCTCAGTTGGTTGAGTGTTGATCCATGCACCAAGAGGTGGTGGGTTCAATTTGCATTCAGGGCACATGCCTGGGTTGTAGGCTTCAACCCCAGTAAGGGGTGTGTAGGAGGAAGCTGATCAATGTTTGTATCTCATTGATGTTTCTATCTTTCGTTTTTCCTTTCTCTCTAAAATCAATTAAAACACATTTTAAAAAATATGAACCCAAAGAAAACCACATAAGACACATGAAACTGAAATGGCAAAGTTCAAAACAAGGAGAGAATTTTAAAAGCAAAAAGAGGAAGATAGTCAATTACCTACAATTGAGTTCCCATAAAACTGTCAGCTAATATCTCAAAAAAATTATTTTTCAGGACAGAAGGAATTGGCATGAAATATTCAAAGTAATGAAAGGCAACAATGTACAACAAAGACTACATAACCTAGCAAAGCTATAATGTATAACTGAAGGAGAAATAACAGCTTCCCAGATAAGAAAAAATTAAAGCAGTTCATTAACAACAAACTACTGTTACAAAAAATTCTAGTCTTCCATTAAAAAAGAAAAAAAAGAGAAGCACAGTTATAAAAATTAAAATAACAATAAATACCAGGAAATAAAAAATAATCACTTTAAATCTAAATTGTTTAATGCTCAATCAAAAGACACAGGGTAGCTGAATGGTTAAGAAAACAAGACCTATACAGGGGAGTTATACCAAGCATTCAGAGAAAAACTAAAACCTATCCTCCTCAGACTAATCCAAAAAATTCAAGAGGAAGGCACACTTCTAAGCTCTTTCTATGAAGCCAGCATTACCCTAATTCCAAAACCAGCTAAAGACAACACAATGAAAGAGAATTGTAGGCCAATATCCTTTATGAACATACTAGTAGACACTAAAATCCTCAACAAAATTTCTAGCAAATCAGATACAGCTTTACATTAGAAAGATAATACACCATGACCAAGTGGAATTTATTCCAGGGATGCAAGGCTGGTACAATATTCACAAATCACTAAATGTGATAGGTCACATAAGCAAACTGAGAAACAAAAATCACATAATCATATCAATCAATGCAGAAAAAGCATTTCACAAAATCCAACACACTTTCTTGATAAAAACTCTCAGCAAAGTGGGCATAGAGGAATCAAACCTCAACATAATAAAAGCTTTATATGACACACCTATGGCCAACATCATAATCGATGGGAAAAATTAATTCATTTCCCCTAAGAACAGGAACAAGACAGGGATGCCCACCTTCCCAACTCCTGTTCGACATAGCACTGGAAGTGCTAGCTATATCCATTCAACAACAAGAAGAAATAAAAGGCATCCAAATTGGAAAAGCAGAAGTAAAACTGTCATTATTCATAGATAACATGATACAGTACATAGAAAACCCCAAAGACTCCATCAAAAAACTGCTAGAATTAATAAATGAATTTGGCGATGTAACAGGATACAAAATTAATACCCAGAAATCTGTGGTATTTTTAAACACCAATAATGAACTCACAGAAAGAAAAACTAAAAAAAAAAAACAATCCCATTTAACATTGCACCAAAAAAATTAGGATACCTAGGAATAAACTTAACTATGGTGGTAAAAGACTTATATACCCGGAAAACAACAGGACCTTGAAAAAAGAAATAGAGGAAGACATAAACAAATGGAAGAATATACTGTGTTCATGGATTGTTAGAATCAACATCATTAAAATGTCCATACGACCCAAAGAAATCTATAGATGCAATGCACTCCCCATTAAGATACTGACAAAATATTTCACAGACCTAGAACTAATTCTCCAAGAACTCATCTGGAATAAAAAAAGACCCCGAATAGCTGCAGCAATCCTGAGAAAGAAGAACAAAGTTTGAGGGATCACAATGCCAGATATCAAGCTATATTACAAAGCCACTGTTCTCAAAACTGCCTGGTACTGGCACAATAACACACATATAGACCAATGGAACCAAACAGAGAACCCAGAAATCGACCCAAGCTGTTATGCTCAATTAATATTTGACAAAGGAGGAAAGAGCATACAATGGAGTCAAGATACTCTTTTCAATAAATGGCGCTGGGAAAATTGGACAGATACATGCAAAAAATAATGAAACTAGACCACCAAATTACACCATACACAGAAATAAACTCAAAATGGATACAGGACTTAAACATAAGACGGGAAAACCATAAAAATCTTTGAAGAAGCCATAGGCAGCAAAATAGCAGACATATGTCCTAGCAATATCTTTACTGATACAGCTCCTAGGGCAATGAAAACTAAAGAGAAAATAAACAAATGAGACTACATCAAAATGAAAAGCTTCTGCACAGCAAAAGAGACCATCAACAAAACAACAAGCCCACTGCATGGGAGAACATATTTGCCAATGTTATCTCTGGTAGGGGTTCAATCTACAAAATTTACAGAGAACTCACACAGCTTAACAAAAGGAAGATAAACAATCCAATCAAAAAAATGGGCAAAGGACCTAAATAGAAACTTTTTGAAAGCGGATATAAAGAAGGCCAAGAGATATATGAAAACATGCTCAAAGTCGCTAATCATCAGAGATATGCAAATCAGAACCACAATGAGGTACCATCTCACACTTGTCAGAATGGCTATCATCAACAAATAAACAAGCAACAAGTGTTGGTGAGGATGCCAAGAAAAAGGAACCCTCGTGCACTGCTGGTGGGAATGCAGACTGGTGCAGCCACTGTGGAAAACAGTATGGATTTTCCTCAAAAAATTAAAAATGGAACTGCCATTTGACCCAGTGATCCCACTTCTAGGAATATATCTTAAGAAATCAGAAACACCAACCAGAAAGGGTATATGCACCCCTATGTTCATGGCAGCATAATTTATAATATCTAAGATTTAGAAACAGCCTAAGTGCCAATCAGCAGAAAAATGGATTAGAAAACTGTGGTATATCTACACAATGGAATACTATGCTGCTATAAAAAAGAAGGAACTTTTACCATTTGCAACAGCATGGATGGACTTTGAGAGCATTATGCTAAGTGAAATAATCCAGTCAGAGAAAAATAAATATCACATGATTTCACTCATATGTGGGATATAATGATCAACCTAAACTCATGAACAAAAATAGATCCAGAGACAAGTGGCAGGAGAGGGAGGGTTAGAGATTAACCAAAGGAATTGTATGCATGCATATTAGGATAACCAATGGACACAGACACTGGGGCAGTAGGGGCTTTCCTTCAGGGGTGCAGGTGCATGGGGAGGGAGGTTAAACGGGGGAAAAGGAGAAATATGTAATACTTTAAACAATAAGAATATATATATATATATGCTGTCTATATGAGTCCCACCTAAGAATGAAATACACACAGAGACTTAAAACTGAAAGGAAATAAAAAGATATTTCATGAAAATGGAAATTTTAAAAAGCTAGGGTAGCAATACATATATCAGACTAAATATACCTAAAACAAAACCCATAATAAGAGAAAACAAAAAAACACTACATTATGATAAAAGGATCAATCCAACAAGATAGTATAATTCTTGTTAACATTTATGCACACAACACATATCTATATCTATTTATCTATCTATTATCTATCTATCTATCATCTACCTATATATACTATATTAATAGACATAAAGGTAGATAATGACTGTATTACAGTCATAGTAGGGGATTTTAACACCCTATTGTCATCGATGGACAAGTTTTCCAGAATAAAAATATAAAAAAGAAATAGCAGCCTTAAATGACATACTAGGTCACCTGAATTTAATTGATATCTTTAGAGCATTTAACCTGCATGCTCCTTGAAATTGCGTGAGACCCAGACCTGGCCGGCCCCACCCCTTTCAAGCCCTGAAGGGCAGGGTGTGCAGTCTCAGGTCCCCAGCCCAGTGATGTGCAGGGGGCACAGCCTTAGGTCCCCTGTCAAGCCCCGCCAGGTGGGGGGTGTGGCCTCAGGTTCTCTGGCACAGCCTCAGGTCCCCCAGCACAGCACCAGGGTGGAGGGTGTGGCCTCAGTTCCCTGGCCAGGCCACAGGTCCCCTGACCCCAGTGCCGGGGTGGGGACATGGCCTCAGGTCTCCTGTCAAGCTCTGCTGGATGGGGGGCATGGCCTCAGGTCCCCCAGCCCCAGCCTCAGGTCCCCTGGCCCCAGAGTGAGGGCACTAGGGCACAAGGGCACGAAGGTGTGAGTGTGTGACAACCATTTGCATATTAGCTCTTTATTATATAGGATATGCATAACCCATGGACACAGACAATAGAGTGAAAGTGGCTGGGGTGGTGATTGTGGGCGGTCTATAAGGGGTTAATAGGAGAAAAAAGAGGGACACATGTAATACTTTCTACAATAAAGATTTAAAACAATTTTGCATCCATGTTCTTCAGAGATATAGGACTATAATTTTATTTTTTTGTTGTATCTTTTTCTAGTTTTAGAGTTCGGATAACTCTACCCTCTTCTTGAAAATTTTGGAAGTATAAGTTGGTGATCTAGTTTCATTTTTTTGCATGTACCTGCCCAATTTTCCCAGCACTGTTTATTTAAGAGACTATCTGGACTCCATTGTATGCTCTTGCCTCCTTTCTCAAATATTGAGTTTAATGGCTTGGGTAAATTTCTAGGATCTCTGTTCTATTCCATTGATCTATATGGATGTTCTTGTGCCAGTACCAGTCTGTTTTGATTTCAGGGGCTTTGTAGTATAACTTGATATCAGTTATGGTGATCCCTCAAACTTTGTTCTTCTTTCTCAAGACTGCTGCAGCTATTTGGGGTCTTTTTGGTTTCATATAAAATTTTGGGGTATGTGTTCTAGATCTGTGAAATATGCCATTGGTAATTTAATAAGGATTGCATGGAATATATATACTGCTTTGGGTAGTATGGACATTTTAATGATATTGATTCTACCAATCTATGAACACAGTATATTCTTCCACTTGTTTATATTTTCCTGTATCTCTTTTTTTATATCATAAAGTGTTTTTTTAGTGGAAGTCTTTTAACTCCTTGGTTAAGTTTATTCCTAAGTATCTTAATTTTCTTTTTTTTTTTTTTTGGCAATAGTAAATTGGATTTTTTTTTTTTTTTAGTTTCTGTTTCTGAGAATTCATTATTGGTGAATAAAAATGCCATAGAGATACATCAGGGCACCTGGCAGGAGAGGAATGAGGGAGAGAGTGTGAGTGAGTAGAGGAGTGAGAGGAGAGTGTGTGAATGTGCAGGTTGTGTGTGTGTGTGTGTGTGTGTGTGTGTGTGTGAGAGAGAGAGAGAGAGAGAGAGAGAGAGAGAGAGAGAGAGAGAGAGAGGACAGCTAGATCTTACAGGAATCTCAGGGGCTCATGGATCAGGCCTTCCTGGACAAAGAGCCCTCGCTATTGACACAGGCACTCCCCAGGTGGGCACAGCTCTGGCACAGAAACCACACCATCTTGAAGGGGGTAGCAGTGGCAGCTAGGAATTCAGCCTCACTACCACCCAGATTGGCATTGGACACCTCGCTGGATATGCTCAGTGAGTCGCACAATAGCAGGACCTCTCAAGTGACCCCTGCCACAGGCTCTGGGAACCCCGTAGTGAGCTGCACACCACCTTTGCAGCAGGCTCCAGGACCCCCGCAGTGAGTTGCAGAGATACACACCACCCCTGCCTCAGGCTCCAGGACCATGCAGTGAATTGCACAGTAGTGGTACCTCATATGTGAACCTTGCCACAGGAGACTGGACTCTGAGCACATCTACGAAAGATTGCACAATGAGGTCAGGGGTGTGCCACATAGGTAGACAACCTGTGAGGAGACCCCATACATGAACAGAAAAAATAATATTCAAGACAAAACTACATGATGAGAAACAAAATAACTCAGGTAGGGGGCTTTGGTAGAACAGTTCAGGAGATCTGAGAGACTGTACCACAGGATCCCAAAACACACCTACTACATAGGACCACCCCCAAAAAATCTGAGTCACATAGCAGTTTGATCTAAGACATAGAAACAAATTCAATGGGACAGGAAAAGGAGGAGACAAAGAAATAAACTACAAATGAAAGAGAAGGAAGAATCGCTAGAGAAGGAATTAAATGAAATGGAGGCAAGCAATTTGTCAGATAAAAAATTCAAAGTAATGGTTATAAGGATGCTCAAACATCTGACTGAGAATTATAAGCAACTCAATAAGAATTATAAGGAAATGAATGAGAAATACACCAACATGGATAAGAATCAAGAGGAAATGAGGAATAGCTGCAATAAAGAACAAAATGAAAGGTTTCTACAGTAGACTAGAAGAAGGTGAGGACTGAATTAGCAGGTTAGAACACCGGTTAGAAAAAGCAAACAATCAGTGTAGCAATTAGAAAAAATAAAAAGAAGGAGGAGAGTTTAAGGGAGTTTTTTGACAACATGAGATAAAGCAATATCTTCATAAAAAGAGGTGCCAGAAGGAGAAGAAGGTGAGCAAGGAATAGAAAACCTGTTTCAAGAAATACTGATAGAAAACTTCCCTGACTTGGGGAAGAAAATGTCACACAAGTTCAAGGAGCACAGAGAGTCCCAGTCAAGATGAATCCAAAAAGACCCCCAACCAAGACACATCATAATTTAAATAGCAAACTTTACAGACAAAGAAAGAATTTTAAAGACTGCGAGAGACAGAAAGTTACCTACAAGGGATCTCCAATTACACTATCAGCTGATTTCTCAACAGAAACACATCAGGCCAGAAGGGAGTGGAATGAAGTATATAAAGTAATGAAATGCAAGGGACTGAATCCAAGACTACTCTATCCAGCAAGGCTATCATTCAAAATAGAAGGTGAAATAAAGAGATTCCCAGACCAAAAAATGAAAGGATAAAATAGTTTATTACCACCAAACTAGCACTGCAAGAAATGCTAAATGGACTGTTGTAAGAAGAAGAAATAGAGAGAAAGAGAAGAACACAGCATTTAAAAAAAAGAAAAAAGAATCGCAATAAATAATTACCTATCAATAATGAACTTAAATATAAATGGCTTAAATGCTCCCATCAAAAGACATAGGTTAGCTGAATGGATGAGAAAACATGACCCATATATATGCTGTCTACAAGAGACCCAAATCAGAAAAAGGTCTCACACAGAATGAGACTGAGAGGATGGAAAAAATTTTCCAGGCAAGTGGAAATGAAAAAAAAGTTGAGGTAGCAATACTCAATCTCTAACAAAATAGAATTCAAAGTGAAGGCAATAATAGGAGACAATGAAGACTACTTCATTATACTAAACTGATTGATACAACAAGAGGATATAACTCTGGTAAACATATATGCACCCAATACAGAAACATTCAAATATATATTTAATAAGAAGTTCTGGAGGATTTTAAGGGACACATAAACAGCAATACATCATATTAGGGGAATTTAACCCCCACTGACATCACTGCACAGATCTTCTAAACAAAAAATCAACAAGGATACCGTGATACCAATGACACACTAGATCAGATGGAATTAATTGACATTTTCAGAACATTTTACCAGAGCACTACACAATATACTTTCTTCTCAAGTGCTTATGGGACATTTGTAAAGTTAGATCACATGTTGGGACACAAACTAAGTCTCTACAAGTTCAAGAAAATTGAAATCATATCAAGGATCTTCTCAGATCACAATGGCATGAAATTAGAAACCCACTACAATAAAAACACTCAAAAACATTCAAACACATAGAGGCTATGTAACATGGTATTAAACAATGAATGGGTTACCAAAGAGATCAAAGAACAAATAAATGACTTCCTGTAAACAAATAAAAATGAACACACAACAACCAAAAATCTATGGGACAGAGTGAAAGCAGTCCTGAGAGGGAAGTTCACAGCATTACAGGCCTACCTCAAAAAACAAGAAAAACTTTAATAAGTTATCTAAGCCTACAATGTAAAGCATTAGAAAGAAAACAAGAAAATCACAAAGTCAGTAAAAGGAAGGAAATAATAAAGATTAGAGCAGAAATAAATGTCATAGGGACTTAAAAATACAAAAGATCAATAAAAAGAAGTTGTTTCTTTGAAAAGATAAACAAGATTGTGAACTTATCACCAGACTCATCAAGAAACAAAGGAAGAGGACCCAAATAAAAAATCAGAAATAAAAGAGGGGAAGGGACAACTGACCCTACAGAATCACGAAGGATCATAAAAAAATACTTTGAATAACTATATTCCAACAAGCTTGACAACCTGGACAAAATGGACATATACCTAGAAAAATACAATCTTCAGAAACTCTATTAAGATTAAATAGAAAATATGAATAGGCTTATAACTACTGATGAAATTGAAGCAATAAAAGAAAAAAAAGAAAAAAAAACTTCCAGCGAACAAAAGCCCTTTTTCAGAGGACTTCTCAGGGGAGTTTTACTAAAAAGAACTAACACCTTTTCCCCTGTAACTGTTCCAAAAAATTCAAGATGAAGGAACTCTTCCAAGCTCTATGAGGTCAGCATTACCCTAATTCCAAAACCAGATAAAGTCACTACATAGAAAGCTAATTACATGCCAATATCCCTGATGAATATAGATGGTAAAATCCTCAACAAAATATTAGCAAATCAGATCCAACAAAACATTAATAGATCATACATCATGAATAAGCGGTATTTATTCAAGGGATTCAAGGCTGGTACAATATTTGTATACCAATAAATGTGATACATCACATAAACAGATTGGAAGACAAAAATCACATGATCATATCAATTGATACAGAAAAAACACTTGCCAAAATCCAACACCCCCTTTTTTTTTAACCCCACTCGAATATATTTCTTATCCATTGATTTTTTTCTTTTTTTATTGTTTAAAGTATTACAAATAATAGTACATATGTCTCCTTTTTTTCCCAATTGACCTTCCCCCAGCTTCCCCTACCCCCCAGCACATGCTCTCACCTCCCTCTCTCAGCCCAGCCTTCATCCTCTCCAATCCGGGACCCCTACACCTTTTTCTTATCTAGCTAACCTCTTCACATTTAAAAACAATTAACTGAAATACCACCTACTCTAGGGAATCTCTTTGAACAAATCTCTTTACTATCTGTATTAAGTATATTCATGGTATACCATTCTTTTTCTTTAGCAGCAATTTAGAGTGGATGCAAACTGCTTCTCAAGAATGAGAATTAAATTCTTTCTTGTTGCTCTTGTAATAGCAAAGTTTATCCAATTTATATTTGATTCAGTTTCTAGTTGGCTCCCTGCTTTTTTTAAGCAATAAATTTGGGTTGTGATAGTAAACCTCACTTATAATCAAGCCTATAGGTATTTCTACCTGAATATTTCTATAATACCTATCACTTTAGCATACCAGAGATTGTGTTCATTTATAGAAAATAACAATAAATGTCACTTGATCATTTGATCTTCTAGTAATATTTTATAGCAAGATGTATTATTCTAGTAATTTAACTATTACAAAACTGAAGCATACAAAAATAAATCACATTGAACAATAAAGAATGTCTCAAATATCAAAGCATAGTACACTTAGGGCCTCCCTTGTTCTGTGCCTCAAATATCATAGCATGGTACACAGTTCACATGGAACTCAGCTTCCATTAAAATAGGAAGGGATGCCATACTCGTGAAGCAGCTACTTACACACATATATATTTTAATTCATAGCACATACTCTTTGTACCAATTGTTGGAAAATCACCCTAGCAATTGCCTCTGTTCCTCTCTGTATTGTTGCCTTACATTCTGATGTCATTACTGAGCTTTTATCATCCACTCGCTCTAAAAAGATTGTGAATTTTTTAAGGGCAGAGATCATGACTTGAGCTTGTGTTTCTCTGTCACGGTGCCTAGATAAATACTCAAATGCCATCCAGTCCAAATGACTGTGATGAGAGAGGCCCACCATTGCTGGAGACCTCTGATTTTTACTTAAGGGGTCTCACTTGTTCTGTGCTTTTACAGAGGGGTGTAGGGAATTTGGGGAAACCCAGAAAGAATTCTCCTCCTGCAAGATTTTGCTAAGTTGGCACCCAGGACCACCGGGTAGCTTCTTCACCCGGGACCGCTGGGCATTTGTCCAATTAAAACCCAGACACACAGCAATAACAAAGGCACTTGTCTCCTATGGCTAATGCATAGGGATCAAAGCCCCACCTGCAGGAATTCACCCCCGTGGTCAGGGCCAGTCCGATGGGTGGACCTGGGCTGGTGCTCCTAACTCTGGGGAGAGGGAGACTTCCTGTGACCCAGGAAACTATCAACTGAAAAATCAGAGAAGCACAGAGGATGATTCAAAAACACAAAAGATAATGCTGGTGATTCCTTCAATCTCTGGGGTAAAAACAAACCAAAACAAAACCCTGTACTTGTACATGCACGCGCAGAAAAACGTTGCTCAAGGGACAAGCGATTCAGACCCAGGCAGGAGGGCTGCAGGCTAGAGGCCCTGGACACCACGCCATGTGTGAAGGCGGAGGGACTCTGCACCAGGCCCACGATGAGCAACCCAAAGTTGGGCTGCTGGTGCGTGGGGGCCACACACAAAGACCGCAGGCTGGCGCTGCCCCTGGCTTGTGCCTTGAGCAGAGCCCTTTCTTCCTATGCAGTGAACATAGTGGAGCACTCAGAGCTCCAGGGCTGCAGTGTGTATGCTGGGAACAGCCCCAGGCAAGCACACTTGCAGGCCCTCTCCTCCTTCCGACCACCACAGGTGCTGTGGCCTCCAGGCCTCCACCAGCCTGCCCGCCTGCCCCATTCTCCTTGCCAGCAGGGTGGCCCCTCACTTACTAGCAGCCTGCAAGTGCTCGGGCTCCGGTAGTTCCCTGAACATGTCCATGGTGGAGGCTGGTTGGTGGAGCAGCTTCTTCTCCCAGGACTTCGGGAAGCTTCTCCTGGGCCAGCCTTAGCCACAGGCATCTGGGCCCAGCTTTGTCAGGAAGGACGTCCAGATGGTCGTCTAATGCCGGGATCTTACTCAGCATCTAGAAGGGTTAAGGAATCTGGAGAAGGGCTGCAAGTAAATTAATAAAGAGACTAGACATGAAATATAAATTTGGAAGGCATTTTGGGGAGCCAGAGGGGACATAGCTTCAGTAACCAAGTTCTCCGAATCTCTGGATCCCTAGCTTTTTATTAACACAAATTGCCCTAATGCAAAGCAGATATACATATCAAAGGTAAGGTTTGGTATATAGTAGGCATTGTCCAGTTGGGGCAACTGCCTTCGGCTGTCAGGCAGCAGGCAGTAATATATGCAAATCTTTAGGTTTGGGGAAATGCTTTCAGCTATTCCAACAGGCAATAATATGTATCTTCAGCCCTGCTGAAGCCTCAAGGTCCACCAACCTTTTGATGAACTTCTTGCATTTATAACATGCTGGAATTAGCCCCCAGCAGTCATCTGGAAGACATCTGGTCTAATTAGCATATTACCCTTTTATTAGTATAGATGATTAGAAAGAGTCTGTGAATCTAATATACCCAATATATAACCTTTAATGGGTCTTTTTCTAGCCCCAGCTATTATTGCACAATAAAGATTTTCATTTTTAACTCTATTCCTTGGAGATAAAACCTGTGCTCCTCAGTATGAAGTTCAAGGTCCTCCAGAATTATATTTCATTCAATTTGTCCAAGCTCTTTACCTTCTTTTCCTGAATATGAACACTTCATTGGAGTCACGTCAATATTTTTTTTTTCACTATAATATTATACAAGAAGGGAAATGTTTGCTTCTGGGTTTGTGTTCATGCTTTTTTTCCCCATGTCTGAAATTCTCCCTCCTTTCTGCCTATCCAAATAATATTGAGCTATGTGTCTTTTAAAAAGCATATCTTTACTTAGTCTAGCCCACCTTCCTCAATATTTTGCATAAATAGTCTGTATCACATATTCAGTATTTGGCTTCATATTGAATTATTATTGAAGTCTTCCACAATTGTAAGTTCTTTTCTTTTATTTATTTATTTATTTATTGTGTAAGCTCCTTGAGCAGAGCAAGTATGGTTACATCAGTGTGGTATAGCAGAGAGGAAATGGTTTTTTAATCAGATCAAAATTATCATTCTGATCTCTTCACTTGTTGTATGACATTTGAGCCTCATTTCCTCAAAATTAAAAAAAAGTGAATAATCATGGCAATTACTTGATGGTATTGTCATTAGGATTAAAAAAGATAAAGCAAGTAGACTACCTACCTCAATACTTTTTTCATAAAAATTATCAATAAAGAGCACCAGATTAATGGCTAAGAATATAGGCTCCAGGTCTATATTGCTAAAATTAGTAACTACTACATACATGTGGCAATCAACATTTTAATTAATATTAATAAAATTATTCCTCAAATTAATGAGACATATTTTAAGTGCATAATGGCCACATGCAGCTAGTGGCTACCATATTAGACATAGATAGATAATATTTTCATTATCATAGGTATTTCTGGTAGATGGTATTACTCTGGAGTCGATCAGTTCTGGGTTTGATACATGCTTTCTTTTTCTAGATTTATGATTTTGAGCAAGTAAATATATAACATCTCTAAGCCACTAATAATCAGCTATAAAATTAGGATAATTACCATCTGAAAATATTATTTTGAAAATATGTAATATATTGATTGATATATAATGGATGCTCAAAGCCACTTCTTATTATTAATATTATCATAAATATCAGTTCACTTTCATTATCAAACATACATTGCAGTAATAAGCATATGACAGTTACACATTTTCAAATACATTTTGAATTAAAATGCATATAGTACTCCTAGTGAGAATTATGCCCAAGGAAGACATAACTCTGACTCCTTTTTCATTGAGAACATTCAGTGGGTTCACAGAAGCATTTTTAGGTACTTTTCAGTGACCCTACTCTAGTAGGATAGCTCAAACAGATAGTTTGTATTCCATTATATAAGAAGTTCCCACTGGGTTATGTTTACACAGAAAAAGTGAAGCAGAAATGAAGCATATGTCCAGTGAGTCCAAATTATCTATCTAATCAGTTAGTATGAAATTTCCTAAGCCTGTATGTGTGCATGCGTTTGTGTGACTGCATGTGTTGTGAATTTTAATGAATTTAGAAATATAATTGTCTTTCCCTAGCCAGTTTGGCTCAGTGGATAGAGTGTCTGACTGTGGACCAATGGGTCATGGGTTTGATTCCTGTCAAGGGCACATACCTCGGTTGCAGGCTCCTCCCCGGCCAGGGACCTGGTTAGGGCACGTGCGGGAGGCAACTAGTCTATGTGTTTCCCTCACATCAATATTTCTCTGTCTTTCCCTCTCTTTTCCAATTTCTTTAAAGATCAATGGAAAAATACCATTGGGTAAGGATTAAAAAAAAAGAAATATGACTGTCTCAGCACCCCACTATAGCTTGCTTGGTTAGGTATTGTTCATACATAAACTTTTCTGTTAACATTAGAGATTTGTAAGTTGTCCAATACCAAAGGCTGGAAGTGTATTTGACTAACTTATGCAATATATTATGCATCATAGACCCAGGTGCTTATTAATCTGAGTTTGAACATTATTTTCTTATTCACATTGATTTTCATTGAATCGTTTCCTTTTACTGCAACCAGATGACTTATGTTAACTATATAAAAACATTGTCTATTTAATGACATTAGAAATTATTTTCCCTTATTTTTTATTTAAGTATAGTTGGTATACAATCTTATATTGCATATATTAGTTTCAGGTGTATAAATATAGTGATTCATCATTTTCATACCTTATATTGTAATCATCTTGTTAATTCTAGTAATTATCAGTCACTGTGTAAATTTATTTCAATATTATTTACTATGTTCCCCCTCCCTTTTCATTCATCTCCAACCCCCTCCATTCTGGTAACCATCTCTTTGGTCTATTTCTATGAGTCAGTCTTTATTTTGTTTATATGTTTTATTTTGGTTTTTGATTCCAGATATAAGTGAAACCATACATTATTTGTCTGTCTTTGTCTCACTTATTTCACTTAGCATAACACCCTTTTGATCCATCCATATTGCTACAAATAGAAAGATTTCATTCTTTTTTATTGCTGGAAATATTCCATTGTGTATGTATATATTATACCACATATTCTTTATTCATTCACCTACCAATGGACATGACATAAATATTTCTGATACATAATTTTTTCCTTTGAAAATGCTGTAGTAAATGCAAATAGAAGGCACAAACTCTAATCTTTTTCAACATTTTAGCAAAGTATTTAAAATGTGTTACCTATTCCATTGAATTTTTTGTTTTGTTTGCTTTTACTACCACTACCACTATTACTTTACCATTTGCTTTTATTTCAGGAGGGCAATACACAGCATAATATTCTCAAAAGTATCTGGGGTCATGATTTATTGCTCTTGGTCCTAATTTTACTACTTAGATTTTTCTTTAGTAATACAGACAAATGAAATGAATTCTACCAAAGTGTGCCTTTCACAATCTTCCAATTAGAAACTTAGCATAGATTGATTATACTCCCTAAGATTACACTGTACAGCATCTTGTGATGCTTGAATTTAATAGTAATCAGGAAACAATCCCATTAGATATAATTAATTACTACTTAAGAAAAAGGATAGCATTATGAACAAAAACTTGGAGTGGCAATCTATAATTAAGATTATCTAAACTTGAAGTTCACACACTCCTTAATCTTACATGGACCCAAAGAACGTTTATTTCATCTATTGTTGAAAATATTATAGACTAGAGGTCCTGTGCCCAAAATCCGTGCACTTAGGGGGTTCCCTCAGCCCAGCCTGCACCCTCTCGCAGTCCAGGAGCCCTTGGGGGATGTCCGACTGACAGCTTAGGCCCGCTCCCCATGTGCTGCCCACCTGCATTGAGCGTCTGTCCTCTGGTGGTCAGTGCACATCATAGGAACCAGTCATCCCACCATTCGGTTGATTTGCATATTAGCCTTTTATTATAAAGGATGTCTCCTTTATTTCCCCCATTGACCCCCTATTCGCCATACCCTCCTGAGGCCTTCACACTATTGTTTGTTCATGGGTTATGCATATATGCATATAAGTTTTCTGGTTAATTTCTTCCTGCTCCCCACTTCCCTCTGAAATTTGACAGCCAGTTTGCATGCTTCAATGTCTCTGGATCTATTCTGTTTGTCAGGTTATTTTGTTCATTAGATTTCACATATAAGTAAGATCATATGGTACTTTTCTTTCTCTGACTGGCTTATTCCATAATACTTAGCATAATACTTTCCAGGGCACTCCAGGCTGTATCAAAGGGTAAGAGACTTCTTTTTAGAGCTGCATAGCATTCCATCATGTAAATGTACCACATATTTTTTATCCACTCATCTACTGATAAGCATTTGGGCAGTTTCCAAATCATAGCTATTGTAAATAGCACTGCTATGAACATAGAAGTGTGTATATTTTTTCTGATTAGTGTTTCAGGATTCTTAGGATATATTTCTAGAAGTGGGATCACTGGGTCAAATTGCAGTTCCATTTTTAATTTTTTGAGGAAACCCCATACTGTTTTCCATAGTGGATGCACCAATTGCATTCCCACCAGCAGTGCACTAGACTTCTCTTTTCTCCACATCCTTGCCAGCACTTGTTGTTTGTTGATTTATTGATGGTTGACATTATGGCAGGTGTGAGGTGATACCTCATTGTCATTTTAATTTGCATCTCTCTAATGATTAGTGACTTTGAACATTATTCCATGTATCTCTTGGCCATGTGCATGTCCGCTTTGAAGAAGTGTCTGTTTTCCCAATATTAATTGGATTGTTTTTCTTCCTTTTGTTAAGTTGTATGAGTTCTTTAAATATTTTGGAAATTAACTCCTTATCATATGTATCTATATGTTCTCCCATATAGAACCACTTTTCATTTTGTTGATGGTTTATTTTGCTATACAGAAGCTTTTTATTTTGATGTAGTCCATTTGTTTATTTTTACCTTTGTTTCCCTTGCCCTAAGAGATATATCGGCAAACATAATGCTGTGAGAGATGCCTGAGATTTTGCTGTCTATGTTTTTTTCTAGGATTTTTATTTTTTAATGACTTACCTTTAAGTATTTTATCCATTTTGAGTTTATTCTTGTGTATGGTGGAAGTTGGTGTTCTAGTTTCATTTTTGCGTGTATCTGCAATTTTCCCAACATCACTTATTGAAAAGACTATCTTTACTCCATTGTATGTTCTTGCCTCTTTTGTCAAATAGTAATTGAGCTTAATGGCTTGGGTTAATTTCTGGGTTCTCTGTTCTGTTCCACTAATCTGTATGCCTATTCTTGTGCCAATACCAGTCTTTTTTAAATTATAATAGCTTTTTAGTTTAATTTGATATTCGGTATTGTTATACCTCCCAATTTTCTTCTTTCTCAAGGTTGCTGCAGCTATTCATGGCCTTTTGTGTTTCCATATAAATTTTTGGAGTACTTCTTCTAGATCTGTGAAATATGCCATTGGTATTTTAATAGGCCTTGTGTTGAATCTATAGATTGCTTTGGGTATTATGGACATTTTAATGATATTAATTATTCCAATCCATGAACACAGTATATTCTCCTATTTGTTTGTATCTTCCTCTATTTCTCTTTTTAATGTTCTGTAGTGTTGTTGTTTTTTTTTATTACAAGTCTTTTATCTCCTGGTTTAAGTTTTTTCCAATGTATCTTATTTTTTTTATTGTTGCAATGGTAAATAGGATTTTTTTTTAGTTACTCTTTCTGAGTGTTCATTATTGGTATATAAAAATGCCATCAGCCCTAACAGGTTTGGCTCAGTGGATAGAGTGTCGGCTTGTGGACTGAAGGGTCCCAGGTTCGATTCCGGTCAAGGGCATGCACCTTGGTAGCGGGCACATCCCCAGAGGGGAGTGTGCAGGAGGCAGCTGATCGATGTTTCTCTCTCATCGATGTTTCTAACTCTCTATTTCTCTCCCTTCCTCTCTGTAAAAAATCAATAAAATATATTTAAAAAATAAAAAAATAAAAATGCCATCAATTTCTGGGTGTTAATTTTGTATCTGCTACTTTGCAGAATTCATTCATTAAATCTAGTAGTTTTTTGGCAGAGTCTTTAGGTTTTCTTTCCAATTTGGATGCCTTTTATCTTTTGTTCTTGTCTGATCACTGTGGTTAAGACAAGAGTGGTGAAAGGGGCCATCCCTGTCTTGTTCCTCTTCTTAACAGAAATGCTTTTAGTTTTTTCCCATTGAGTATGAGGTTGGCTATAGCTATGTTATACATGGCATTTATTATGTTTAGGTATGATCTCTCTATTCCCTCTTTACTGAGAGTTTTTAACAAAAATGGATTTTTTCCTGTATCTATTGACATGATCATATGATTTTTATCTTTCATTTTGTTTATGTGATTACCACATTTATTGATTTGAGATAAATCCCTGGGATAAATCCTACCTTCTCATGATGAATAATCTTTTAAACGTATAGCTGGATTTGATTTGCTAATAGTTTTTGAGGATTTTGGCATATATGTTCATCAGTGATATTGGCCTGTAAATACCTTTTTTTGTAGTGTCTTTATCAGGATTTGTAATTAGGATAATGCTGGCCTGAGTCATTTGTGGAAGATTGCCTGTTTCTAGGAGTTTGTCTATTTCACCCAGGATATCCATTTTGTTTTCTTATAGTTGTTTATAATATTTGTTTACAACCCTTTGTATTTCTATAGTGTCAGTTTTTACTTCACCTCTTGTTTCTGATTTTATTTATTTGGGTCCTCTTTGTTTCTTATTGAGTCTGTCTTGGTGTTCATCAATCTTCTTTATCTTTTCAAAGAAGCATGTCTTGGTTTCATTGATCTTTTGCATTGTATTTTTAGTCTCTATGTCATTCATTTCTGCTCTGATGTTTATTATTTCACCATGTATTTTGAATAATAACCTTGCTGGATAAAGTAGATTGTTGCTTTTCATTTTCTTGAATACTTCATGCCATTTCCTTCTGGCCTGTAGAGTTTCTGTTGGGAAATCAACTAACAGTCTATGAGAGCTCCTTTGTAGACAACAACTTGTTTTTCTCTTGTTTCCTCTGAGATTCTCTCTTTTCCTTTAATTTTTGGCATTTTAATTATGATGTGTCTGGGCAAAGGCTTTTTTGGGGATCTTCTTTCTAGGGACTCTCTGTGCTTCCTGAAATTGTGTGATTTTTTTCCCATAACAAAGGTTAGGGAACTTTTCTGCTATTATTTCTTAAAATAACTTTTCAATTTCTTGATCACTTTCTTCAACTTCTGTTATACATATATTGTGGACATCGTTACATTTCATGTTGTTGAACAGTTCCCTTAAATTGTCCTCCTGTTCTTGAAATGTAATTTTTTGTTGTTGTTCTCTGATTTAGTGATTTTTTTCTTCCCTCTCTTCTAATTTGCTGATCTGATCCTCAGCTTCCTCTAATGTGCTGTTTGTTCCTTCTGGTGTATTTTTTTTTTTAATTTCTGCTATGTCATTCTTCATTTCAACTGGTGATTTTTCATAGTTTCTATATCTTTTTTTCATGCTGTTGAGCATCCTTATGATCATTACTCTGAATTCTATATTGGGTAAATGGGTTTGTCTCCATTTCATTTAGCTCTTCTTCTGGAGAATTCTCTTGTTCTTTCACTTGGGGCTTGTTTCTATTTCTCCCTAATTTGGCTGCCTGTTTTGGTTTGTTTCTATGTATTAGGTTGATCTGCTATGACTCCCAGTCTTGGTAGGGTGGCCTTATGTAGTAGGGGACCTGTGGGACCTAGTGGCATAGTCTGACCAGACCTGGGGGCTCTAATAATGTCCTTTGTGTTTGTTGTATGAGCCCTCCTATTGTAATTGAATCTTGAATGCTATTGGCTTTTTATTCTTCAGCTCACCCCTCAAGCTGACTATTAGTGAGACTCAACCCTCAACACAGCATGTAGGCTGCTTTTCAGGCACATGAAGCAGAATTCACTTCAGCAGGGTTTGGAGCCTGCCAATATCTCCTTGTGGATATACTGCCTGTGAATCTTATTGGATCCTGCTCTGTTGTTGTCTGAATCTGGCCACTGGATGTATTGGTTTGGGGCCTCTTCTGAGGGTCTCTGGTGCAGGGCAATGTCAGACAGTGTTTGTGAGTGTCAGTGAGTACCCTGTTTGGAGCTATCAATGCTCTATAGCTTATGGCTCTTTCTTCTGGGGCTGGGTGCATGTAGAATGGACCAAACTATGCACTAAGGTCTACTTTTCCTAGACCAGGGCCCAAATTCTGGACACTCAGAGTCAAAGCACCTCAGGCATCCACCTCTGCCTGAAGGCTGATTATTATTCTCAGCCACTTAATCAGCCTAAGGCTATAGAGCTCAGCAAGGCATAAACTCCACAGGGTTTCCAATGGGTGGGGCAATTTATTCCCCCCAGGCTAAAGTTGCATTGATGGGAAAAGTCTGCCTGAGAAAGGTGACCTCTACAGTATGGGGCAATGATTCTGCACAGGGATCCAGGTGACTGTCCCCTCAAATTCTTCCCACAGAGCCACCAACCCTGGATTCTCCTCACACAGCTCTAGTCTACTCGTCCTCCCCCTGCCAGAGCCTAAGGTGAGTTGCTGCACACAAAATTTAGTGTGTTGGCCCTCTGTGGGGTGCCTTCTTTTCTAGCCATCTCTCCTTGGTGGACAGAAACCCCGCTGCTTTTCATAGCCAGATGTTATGTGTGCACTTTTTTCAGTTATGGTACTCTGGGCTGGGAGCATGGTTTGAGGTTTAGAACCCAGGCCTCTCACAGGGAACCCCCTGCATCTAAGATATCCCTCTGGAACTTTAGCTGCTGCCTGTGGGAGCCCATCAAGCCCTTTTGTGCTTCAGTATTCCTACCAATCTCGATGTGGCCTCCTTTTCCCATCATTTTCTTTTTTTTTTTTTTGCTTTTTAAAATTCTTTATTGTTTAAAGTATTATATATGAATCCTTTTTCCCCCATTGACATCTCCCTGCTTGTTCCCACCCCCTCCCCCACACACACATGCCTTCACCTCCCCTACTGACCGTGTCCATGGGTTATGCTTATATACATGCATACAAGTCCTTTAGCTGATCTCTCTGCCCCTTCCCACTCCTCACTTCCCCCCCTTTCCCCTGAGGTTGGATGATCTGTTCCATGCTTCTCTATCTCTGGATCTATTTTTGTTCATCAGTTTATGTTGTTCATTATATTCCACATATGAGTGAGATAATGTGATATTTATCCTTCTCCAACTGGCTTATTTCATTTAACATAATGCTCTCCAGTTCCATCCATGCTGTTACAAATGGTAAGAGTTCTTTCTTTTTCACAGCAGCTTAGTATTTCATTGTGTAGTGTACCACAGTTTTTTAATCCACTCATCTGTTGATGGGAACTTAGGTTGTTTCCAAATCTTAGCTACTGTAAATTGTGCTGTTATGACCATCATTTTTAATAAGATTTCTCTCCAGCTAGTCTTAGTTGGTTATTCAAGATTATTTTTCTATATTTTAGTTGCAATTCCAGTTTGGCCCTGCAACAATGTCAGTGTAGCTTCTAATTAATTTGCTGCCAACTTGTGTCTCTACTAATCCCAAAGAACTTTTGATTATGTGGGTTATATTTATCAATAATTGCTGTATTAGAAATGAAATTTGAAAATTTAAAACATTAATATTTACATTAATTTAAAAATCATAACAATAATAAACTTATTACATGTTACTATATAGAATATATTATTAAAAATTGCAACACTTTCTAAACAAAAAGAATAGTGTCTTAGTATAGACAAATTCTTCCATCAAATTCTGCATTTAATATTGTTTTAAGTTCAAGAATGTAGGTTTTAATGAAAGAATTTCATGACTATTTTATTTTGCATGCCTAAGACACTTGGAGGAAGTTTTTCCCTTTTCAGAAAAGGACCAGTATGAAAAACAATATTACGAGAAAGTGGAAGAAAAATTAAATGTCAACATTTCAGCTTTGCTTAAGTGAGAAACATTTATTTAGCATTATTTGTTTCTGCAGTGAGTAATGGAATTATGTGACATCTCATTATTTTCTTTCTTCCTTGAATTCTAATTATTAAGAGAAGTTGCTGGTAATAATGACAGCTACAAAGCCACTTGCAAAAGACAAAAGGCCCTGTATAGATTCTGTTCATGCAAAATTGGACTTAGAATAATTTTGAGAGTCTCTACCTCTAAATAAAATTTCTGAATAAATTACAAGCAACACCGGGAAGCAGCTGATTTGTTGTTAATTCCCTCTTAAAACTTTTTTGGCTTTAAATATTTTTAATTACAGTTGAAATACAATATTATATTTTCTTCAGGTGTATAATCCAGGGATTGGACATTATATAATTTACTAAGTGATTACTTCGATAAATCTAGGACCCATCTGATTCTAAGCATAATTATTACAATACTAGAGGCCTGGTGCACAGATTTGTGCACCGGTGGGGTCCCTTGACCTGGCCTGTGGGGATCAAGCCAAAACCAGCTCTCCGACATCCCCTGATGGGTCCTGGATTGTGAGATTGCGGTTCTTGGGTGACGCACACAAGGAGGCTCCCTCCTCTCTGGTTCTGGGTGCGTCACCAGAGAACCGCAGCTGCCAAGTCACCACAGCTCGGCAGCTCCTGTGTTGAGCATCTGCCCTTGGTGATCAGTGCACGTCATAGCTACTGGTCAGACAGTTGAAGGGTTGGATGGTCGCTTAGGCTATTACCATATGTATATATAGATTATTGACTATATTCCCTATGCTGTACTTTATATTCCCATGACTATTTTGCAACTACCAATTTGTAGTTCTTACTCCCTTCACCATTTTCACCCATCTCCCCAACCTCTGTCCCATCTGTTAACCATCAAAATGTTCTCTGTATCTATGAGGTTTTTTTTTTTGTTTTTTTTTTAATATATTTTATTGATTTTTTACAGAGAGGAAGGGAGAGGGATAGAGAGCTAGAAACATTGATGAGAGAGAAACATCGATCAGCTGCCTCCTGCACACCTCCCAATGGAGATGTGCCCGCAACCAAGGTACATGCCCTTGACCGGAATCGAACCCGGGACCCTTCAGTCCGCAAGCCGACGCTCTATCCACTGAGCCAAACTGGTTTCAGCTCTATGAAGTTTTTTTCTGTTCTGCTTGTTCATTCATTTGTGTGTATTTTAGAATCAACATATACTGGTAAATGAAGTCATACAGCATTTGCCTTTCTCTGACTTATTTCACTCAGAACAATATCCTCTAGGTAAATCTATGTGTTTTGTTTTGTTTTCTGCAGAAGGCAAGATTTCATTCTTTTATATGACTGAGTCATATTCCATTGTATACTTGCACCACTTCTTTATCCATTTATCTATTAACTAGAGGCCCTGGTGCATGAAATACTTGCACTCGGGGAGGTCCCTCAGCCTGACCTGCACCCTCTCGCAGTCCGAGAGCCCTTGGGGATGTCCAATTTCTGGTTGAGTAGCACTCCCCCTGTGGGAGTACACTGACCACCAGGGGGCACCTCCTGCATTAAGCGTCTGCTGCATCATAGTGACCAGTTGTTCCACCGTTCGACCTATTTACATATTAACCTTTTATTATATAAGATGGACACTTAGTTTGCTTCCATATTTTCACTATTATAATGTTGTAATGAACATATTGATATATATGTTTTTCAATTTAGTATTTTGGGTTTCCTTGGATAACTGCCCTGAAGTGGAATTGTTGGGTAATTCTATGTCTCTTATTATGTAGCATTTGTTTTAAATTCTATTTTGCCTGGTATAAGTATTTCTACACTAGCTCCTCTCCCCGACCCCATTTTCATGAAATATCCTTTCACATCCCTTTACTTTTAGTCTGTGTGTACCTTTCGATCTGAAGTGAGTCTCTTGCAAACAATATATGTAAAGGTCTTCCTTTGCTATCCATTCAGCTCCCAATAGTCTTTTGATTGGATCATTTAATCCATTTACATTTAAAGCAATTGTTAATGCATATGTATTTATTTTCATTTCAGTATTCACATTTTTTTCTTCTGTTTTTTATAGAATACTTATAAAACATTTTTTTGCAATACTGGTGATGAACTTCTTTAGCTGTCTGTTTTTCTGCCATTTAAATCTAAATGACAGCTTTGCTGAACAGAGTAATTTTGGATATAGGCTATTGCTTTTTATCACTTTTAATATTATGTTCCAATCCACTGTGTCCTCCAAAGTTTCTGTTAAGAAATCAATTTATAATCTTAAGGAGTTTCCTGTAGGCATCAAAGCACTTTTCTCTTGCTGCTTTTAAGATTCTCTCTTTATCTTTAAACTTTCGTATTTTAATTATTATGTGTCTTGGTGTAGGCTTCTTTGGGTTCATCTTGTTTGGACTCTCAGCACTTCCTGGACTTGTGTATCTATTTTTTTCACCAGATTAGGGAAATTTTCTGTCATTATTTTTTCATGTAGGTTTTCAATTTCTTACTCTCTCTCTTCTATTTCTGGCACTCGCATGAGGCAAAGTTGTCCTAGAGGCTCTATAGTATAAGCTATCCTCATTTTTTTGGATTCTTCTTTTTTAATCCTCTGCTTCATCTACTCCATGTCAATTCCCTGTAATGTATTATTCACTTCAGTTAGTGTATTCTTAATTTCTTCTGGTCCTTTTTTATGTTTTCTATCTCTGTTTTTATGTTTGCTATCTCTGTTAAAGTTCTCACAAAGTTTATCTACTCTTCCCCTAATTTTTTTGAGCATACTTATAACCAGTGTTTTGAATTCAGCATCTAGTCGATTGTTCATCTCAATTTAGTTTAGTTTTTTCAGGAGTTTTGTTCTGTTTTTTTTTCATTTGGGACACGTTTCTTTGTCTCCTCATTTTATCTGCCTTGCTGTTTTTGTTTCACGTATTAGAACTGCTATGTCCTTGAGACTTGGCACAGTGGTCAAATGTAGTAGTTGTCCTATAGGGTCCATTGACATAGCATCTCCAGTCACTTGAGCTGGGCACTCCAGGTGTGCCCCCACCCCATGTAGGCTGTGTACACCCTCCTGTTGTAGTTGAGTCTTGGTTGCTGTTGGCACTTCATTGGGAGGGATTTAGGCCCAGTTCAATTGGCTGTGAGGACTAGCTATGACTATCTTGGAAGATAAGCTGTGCAGGGGTCAACCCCTTGGATCAGGACTTATCAGCAGATCTCTGGTGCCTGCTGAGTCTGACCCTTCCGTGTGTCCCTTGTAGATGTGGTTGGCTATTGTTTTGATGTGTTCTCAATCTGTTCACTGGGTGCTCTGGCTCTGGGGCCTCCGAGAAGTTATAAACCAAGGTGCCCTTCCCAGGGCCATCTAAGATGAATGACAAAGTGATCTGTGGCTGGCTGGTACTGGGGCTGGGCTTGTAGGTGCCCAAAGAGGCCAATATCTAAGTCAAGCTTGGCTTCTGTTAGTGGCCTGGAGCCACTTAGCAAAAGGTACATGGCACACTGAGGCCAGATGCTGCTTGTTTGAGAGATTTTAGGTAAGTCTGATACATGAGCCAAAATAGGAATTTTTGTAAGGCGACATCACTGGAAATGGCTTGGGTGGTCCCATAATTTGGATTGGGTAGAGTTTCAGAGCAGGGTGAACAGTGTTAAACAGGTTGATGATATGATGGCTGCCTGCTGGCTCTGTGGGGGATCCCCAGAAAATGAACAATGGCCTCTGCCAACACTTCAGCCTGGGACAAAGCTGCCCAGTCAGCTCTAGCCCTGATGCCAAATAACTCAGTTACTTCCCATATGACCCTAGTCTCCAGAACTGGAACTTAAGGTGAGTGAGTTCCAGTAAGTCTGTGCATGGTCCATTTAAGAGGGACCCAGGGACCCCAGCAGCCCTCCATCTCATTCAGCCACATTCTGAGCTGGGTTTTATAGCCAGAAGTTATGGAGACTTCTATTTCTGGCACTGGAATTCAGGTACTGAGGGCCTGGTGTGGGACTGGGGACCCCTTGCTCCTTAGGGAGTATCTCTATATATGAGATATCCCTCCTGATTTTTAACAGCTGGTATGGGACCAGACCATTCTACATCTTTGCACCTCCTACCATTCTTTTTTTTTCATAGAAACATAGGTTTATTTATTTTATTTTTTTAATGATTAAGATATTACATGTGTCCATATTCCTCCATTGCCCCCCACCCCACTCTCATACATGCTCTCACCCCCCCAGTGTCTTGCGTCCATTGGTTATGCTTATATGCATGCATACAAGTCCTTCAGTTGATCTATTACCTCTCCCCGCCCCCAACCCTCCCCAGCCTTCCCACTGTAGTTTGACAGTCTGTTCAATGCTTCTCTCCCTCTGTATCAATTTTTGTTCATCAGTTTATAATGTCTTTATTATCCATAAATGAGTGAGATCATAAGGTATTTTTCTTTCATTGACTGGCTTATTTCACATAACAGAATGCTCTCCAGTTTCATCCATGCTGTTGCAAATGGTAAGAATTCCTTCTTTTTTATAGCAGTGTAGTATTCCATTGTGTAGATGCACCAGTCTTCTAATCCACTAATCTGCTGATGGGCACTTAGGCTGTTTCCAAATCTTAGCTATTGTAAATTGTGATGCTATGAACATAGGGATGCATATATCCTTTCTGATTGGTGTTTCTGATTTCTTGGGATATATACCTAGAAGTGGCATTACTGGGTCAAATGGCAGTTCTATTTTTAATTTTTTTGAGGAATCTCCATATTGTTTTCCACATTGATTGCACCAGTCTGCATCCCCACCAGCAGTGAAGGAGGGTTTCTTTTTCTCCACATCCTCACCAGCACTTGTCTTTTGCTGATTTGTTGATGACAACCATTCTGACAGGTGTGAGGTGGTACCTCATTGTTGTTTTGATTTGCATCTCTCAGATGATTAGTGACTTTGAGCATGTTTTCATATGTCTCTTGGCCTTCCTTATGTCCTCTTTCGAAAAGTGTCTATTTAGGTCATTTGCCCACTTTTTTGATTGGGTTGTTTATCTTCCTTTTGTTAAATTGTATGAGTTCCCTGTAAATTTTGGAGATTAAGCCCTTATCAGATATAACATTGGCAGATATGTTCTCCTATGCAGTGGGCTTTCTTGTTGTTTTGTTGATGGTTTCTTTTGCTGTGCAGAAGCTTTTTATTTTGATGTAGTCTCATTTGTTTATTTTCTCCTTAGTTTCCATTGCCCTAGGAGCTGTATCATTAAATATATTGCTACGACAAATGTCAGCTATTTTGCTGCCTATGGCTTCTTCTTATCCATTGATTTTTTAAGGAAGAGTAGAAGAGAGAGGGAAAGACAGAGAGAAACATCAGTGTGAGAGAAACACATCGATTGTGTACATGGCCTTTACTGGAATCAAACACGGGACACTTTGGTCCACAGGCCAACACGCTATTCACTGAGCCAAACTGTCTAGGGCCCAACACCCTTTTTCGATAAAAATGTCTCAGCAATGTGGAAATATAGGAATCATACCTCAACATAATAAAAGCCATATATGACAAACCTACAGCCAACATGATACGCAATGGGCAAAAACTAAAATCATTTCCTTTAGAATAGGAATAAGACAGGGATGCCCACTTTCACCACACTTGTTCAACATTGTAATGGAAGTCCTAGCCATAGCAATCAGACAAGTAGAAAAACAATAAAAGTTATCCAAATTGGAAAGGAGGAAGTAAAACTCTCATTATTTGCTGATGACATGATATTGTACATAGAAAACCCTAAAGACTCTATAAAAACTAACATATTTAATAAATTAATCTGGCAATGTAGGAGGATATAAAATTAATACCCAGAAATCAATGGCATTTTTATATAGCAATAATGAATTTTCAGAAAGAGAAATTAAAACAACAATCCCATTTACCATTGCAACAACAACAACAAAAAAAGATAATTTAGAATAAAATGATCCTAGGAGGTAAAAGACTTATACTCAGAAAATGACAGGACATTAAAAAATGATAGAGGAAGATATAAATAAGTGGAAGAATATACCATGTTCATGCCTGGCCTGAGTGGCTCAGTAGTTGAGTAATAACCTATGAACTAGGAGGTCATGGTCAATTCCCGGTCAGGGTACATGCCCGGGTTGTGGGTTCGATTCCTACTGGGGAGTGTGTAGGAGGCAGCCAATCAATGATTCTCTCTCATCATTGATGTTTCCATCTCTCTCTCCCTCTCCCTTCCTCTCTGAAATCAATGAAAATATATTTTAAAAAAGAATATATTGTGTTCATGGATTGGTAGATTAATATCATTAAAATGTTCATACTACCCAAAGCAATATATAGATTAAATGCAATCCCTATTAAAATACCAACAACATATTTCACAGATCCAAACATGTATATGCAACCAAAAAAGACTCTGAATAGCCTCAGCAATCTTGAGAAAGAAGAAGTAAGTTGGAAGAATCACAATACCATATATCAAGTTATACTGCAAAGCCAATGTACTCAAAAAAGGCACAAAAACAAGCATATACTAGTAATTAATGGAATAGTCAGAGAACCCAGAAATCTACCTAAGTTATTATGTTCAATTAACATTTGACAAAGGAAGCAAGAGCATACAATGCAGTAAAGACAGTCTATTCAATAAATGGTTCTGGGAAAATTGGACAGTTACATGCAAAAATTGAAACTAGACCACTAAATTACACTATACACGAGATTTAACTCAAAATGGACAAAAGACCTAAATGTAAGTCGTGAAACCATAAAAATCTTAGAAGAAACTATAGGCAGCAAAATCGTAGCCATCTCTTGTAGCAGTATGTTCACTAATACATCTCCTAAGTCAAAGGGAACTAAGGAGAAAATAAAAACATGTAACTACATCAAAATAAAAAGCTTCTGCACAGCAAAAGAAACCATCAACAAAATGAAAAGAGAGCCCATTGCATAGGAGAACATATTTGCCAATGATGCATCCTATAAAGGGTTAATTTCCAAAACATAGAGTAAACTCATATAACTTACCAAAAGGAAGACAAACAATCCAGCAAAAAAAATGGGCACTTTTCCAAAGTGGACATACAGAAAGTCAAGAGGCATATGAAAAAATGTTCAAAGTCACTTATCATCCAAGAGATGCAAATTAAAATGACAGTGAGGTATCACCTCACACCTGTCAGAATGGCTACCATTAACAAATCAACAATCGACAACTGTTGGTGAGGATGTGGCAAAAAGGGAACTCTAGTACACTGCTGGTGGGAATGCAGACTAGGGCAGCCACTGTGGAAAACGTTATGGAGCTGCATCAAAAATTATAAATGGAACTGCAATTTGACCCAGTGATCCCACTTCTAGGAATATATCCTAAGAAACAAGAAACACCTATCAGAAAGAATATATGCACCCCTATGTTTTTAACAGCACAATTTACAATAGTTAAGATTTGGAAACAGCCCAAGTGCCCATCAGGAGATTAGTGGACAAAAAATTGTGGTACATTTACACAATGGAATACTATGTAGCTGTGAAAAAGAAAGAACTCTTACCATTGGCAACAGCAGGATTGACCTGGAAAGTATTATGCTAAGTAAAATACTAGTAAGCCAGTCAGAGAAAGATAAGTATCACATGATCTTACTCATATGTGGGATCTAATGAACAAAATAAATTAATGAAAAAAATAGATCCAGAGACCTAAAAGCATGGAACAGACTGTCAAATCTCAGAGGGAATTTGGGGGTGGGTAGGTGGATGGGAAGAGATCAACCAAAGAACTTGTATGCATATATGCATAACCCATGGACACAGACAATAGGTGGTGAAAGCATGGGGCAAAGGGGTATGCTAAAAGAGGTCAATGGGGAGGAGAAGGATACATATGTAACATTTTCAACAACAACAAAAAATAAATGATAAAATAAATTTTAAAAATAATCTCAACTCAAGTGATTGGAATGGGTACTAGTTATAAATGGATGAGGTAAAAACTCTACAGATGAGTAAAATAAATAGTGGAATACAACTTAAGGAAAATTGTTTCTGATTCCCTATTCTATGAGCTTCTCTTTGATATTACTATCTATGAAGTACATTAAAGGATGGACATAAAGTACACTTTACTCAGTGTTACTCTGTACTAAGAATTTTTCTTGTGTCCCTATATGTCATATTGTATTTAATCTTCACAACAATCGTATGGAATATATAATTGCTATGGTCTGAATTTTTGTGTACCTTCAAAATTCATATTTTAAAACTTAACCCTCAATGGTGATATTATTATTAAGTAGGTGATTCAGGAGATGCATAAGTCATGAGAATAGCATCCTCATGAGTGGGATTAGTGCTTAATAAAAGAGGCTCCAGAAAGATCTCCAGTAACTTTAATCTTGTGAGGACACAGCAAGAAGGTGTCATCCTATCTAATAAAGAGGGAATATGCTAATTAACTGGCACACTCTCACAAAGATGGCGGGGCCCACAGCCAATAAGGAGGGAATATGCTAATTGACTGACATGCCCTCAAAGATGGCAGCACCCACAGCCACAAGATGGCAGCGCCCAGTCCCCTCAGCCCCACTGGGGCAGCAGGCGTGTGGCACGGCCAGGCCTGCCCCAGGCGGGTCTGGCCACTTGGTGCACCTGGCTCTGGAGTCCCCTAGTCCCCTCAGCCCCCCAGCCACCCAGGGCTGGCCCAAGGCGCAGGCAAGCCTCAGATGTCAGCTGCCCAGATGCCCAGGGTGGGCCCGAGGTGCAGGCAAGCCTCGGATGGTGGCTGTCCAGCCTCTCAGGGCCTCCCGAGACTCAGGTAACCAGGGCCGGCTGAGGCTTGCATTGCCGGCAGTGGCAGCAGCAGAGGTATGATGGGGCATTGCCTTCCTCTGATTGCTGGGTTGCTTCCTGCCTCTGAAGGATCCCAAACTGTGAGAGGGGGCAGACCAGGCTGAGGGACCCTCCCTTCAGTATGAATTTTCATACACTGGGCCTCTAGTCTATAATACTGCATCTGCTGGTGCCTTGATCTTGGATTTTCAGCCTCTAGAACTGTGAGAAATAAGCTTCTGTTGCTTATAAGCCATATAGTCTGTGGAATTTTGTCATAGCAGTCTGAACAAACTAAGATAATAATTATCTCCATTTTTTATTAATGAGAAAATGAAAACTCAGGTAGTTTATATGATTTGCATGCTATTATACAGATAGTAAATAGAAGAGCCAAGATTCAGATCCAGACTTGTTTGGTTTCAAAATTCTTGTTCTTTCCACTCTACAAAATTGCTTCAAATAATGATAATATAAGATATGGCATATTAACTGTTATAAGACTTGAATTCAGAAGAAGGAAAGACACTTTATAGATGAGGATAATAAATAAGTCTTTGTAAAAGACATTTAAGTTGGAGTTTAAATATTGATAGGATTTTATACGTGGACATGAAGATGCATATATTTTAAATATGAGCAAAAGCATACAGAAAGAAAACCATGGAGTATATCTGAGTGATTAAAAATTGTCCAGTTATTTGTTCATTTTTTGTTTTCAGTTTTATATCATAGTTATGAATGAAATCATATGGTTCTTAACTTTTTCTATCTGAATTATTTCATTCAGCATGATATTATCCTGAGCATTCTCATGGAGCAGATAAAAGAAACAACTAAATCGAATAAAATCCACCCAGAATTGATGAATTAAACACAGCTGGTGAGACAATCTGCAGCCTGAACGGACAGAAGATGCCTGGAGAATGGTTGGATTGGGGATCTGGCCTGGAGAGAGAAATGCACGACCACCGGGAATAGAGAGTCAGAAGGAAACTGTACTGCACCAAGGCTGCAACCCATGGGGACACACATAACACTCCACTGTGGAAGGGGGTCCACAGGGCTGCTGACAGTGGGGGACTTTAGATCTAACTCCACAGCCATGGGAGGCTGTGCCCAGAAAGGCAGCCTGAAGTTCTGCACTGGCTGCACAGTGCCTAGGGTTGGGGGGAGAGAATCAGGCAGTGGCACAGTTGCTCTGTCTTTATATTTTTCTTGCTTTTACTTGATAAACCCAGTACATAGTATATTTCTATTGCAAACACTCACAGAGGCTGCAGTGTTGGTGGAGGTGGTTTGGTGGAGACTAGAGAGCAGAGCAGGATGATGTGACCAGGAATCCAGCTCTGGGACAGCCTGGCCCCTCCAACCCTAAACAGACATTTTTCTCCAGAATACCTAGCCCCTCCTAGTGGCCCCAGAAACTAATACAGCAACACCCCCACCTAGGGCCCCTGTCAGAAATAGAAGCTTGTGTAAATATGACTGAAAGCAGGCAGACAAACAAAGCGGGCAGATTGGTCCCACATGCCTGAATCCAAGCCTGTGGAGACAGATACAGAGGAGTGGTAGATAGCTGGGAACTTGTACACAGTGCAGACTAACAGGAAACTGAGAAGTGCCAGACAGAACAGCAGAGAGGGGGTCTTAATCCAGCCCCCATGGGACATTAAAACTCAGCTGAAAAAATGACACTTCACAACTTCACTCTTTTATTTTTTATATTTTACTTAAGAAAGAAAAAAAAAGATTTTTTTTTCTTTTTTCTTTATTTTATTTTCATTTATTATCATTATTATTGTTACTAGAAGCCTGATGCACGAAGATTCGTGCTAGAATGGGCTTTCCTTTCTCTGGTTGCAGGCACCGCCTTTCCACTCTGGCCCAGCCCCTTTCTGCTCAGGCCCCGCCTTCCCATGCTGCCCAGAGGCCCTGAGAGACCAGGGGTGGGGCAGAATGCCTGCCTCATCGCCATGGCGTTTTATTTTGTGATTAGTGTTCTATATTTTATTTTAAATTTTTATCATTATTTTACCTTATCTCACTTTTTCCTTTTTGCCAACCTTTTCTTCCTCACTTATCCATTTTTCATCCTGTTTCTCTTCTCCTGCTATTGCTTTACTTTTTCTCTCTCCTTTCTTTTTACTCCTTATTAAAAATTGATCTGTTTTATCTGCTTTATTGACACGTTACTATTATAGTAGTCTCTGTTGGCTTATTCACATATCTAATTTTCTCTCCCTGCTCCAAGTACATGTAAGCTTCTCTGTTTTATTTCTTCACTAGCCAATATATTTATTTTTTATGCTTTTGTTTTTCCTCTCCTCGCTTGCTCTCTTCCTCTCCTAATTGATTAATTAGTTACACTCACCAAACTCAAGCCCATATGCTCTCCACTCTATTCTCCTTTTCAAAAAATAGATAAATATATAGATAGATTAATAAAATAAAGGTGATTTTTAAAATTTATTGACTCTTTTATTTTTTTACTTTTCTTTTTATCCACTCATTCTCTCTCTACCTCCTCTATACTGAACTGTAGCAATTCCCCCATTCATTCAATTCCTTTACTTTACTTTCTGGAAATAAGCTCAGCCTCTTCAGATTCAGTTCCCTCCTTTTTTTGTCGGGTGTTTGTTGTTTGCATTTTTCAGGTTATTTGTTTGTTTTGTGGAGCTTTCTCCCCATATACATATATTTTTCCCTTCTTTTTCTTTACTCTCCTACCTTTTTTCCTTTTCTCAATACCATTTTTGCACTCTTTTCTCTCCCCCAAATCTCTTTTCTCTGGCAGTCACCTTTATTGGCATTATCAGTGTCCTGAATACATTTGTGTTATATTCCCTCTGTATCGAGTTGTATTTTGTGCCTTTCGGTCAAAGTGGAGAGAATGAGCCACATAACCAGACACCTTGAGAGGAGCAAAAATAGCTAGACAAAGAAACAGCCTCCATACAGAAGAAAAGGAGGATTCACCAGTAAAGGAAGTAATGGAAATGGAGGCAAGCAATTTGTCAGAGAAAGAATTCAGAGCAACGGTCATAAGGACACTGAAAAGGATGGAAGACAAATTCAACAACATGTGTAAGAATCAAGGAGAAATGAAGAAGAATCACGAGGAAATGAAGAATGACATCACTGCAAAAGAACACAATAGAAAGCATCAACAGTAGATTAGAAGAAGCTGAGGCCTGCATCAGCAAGCTAGAAGACAAAGTAGGAAAAAACACCCAAGCAGAGCCGTAACTGGAAATAAAACTTAAAAAGCAGGAGAGCCTAAGGGAGCTTTGGGACAACACGAAATGAAACAACATCTGAATAATAGGGGTGCCAGAAGGAAAGAAAACTGTTCAAGTAATAGAAAACTTTTTGAAGAAATAATGACAGAAAACTTCCCTGATATTGGGTAGAAAAAAATTCACACAAGTTGAAGAAGCACAGAGTCCCATACAAGATGAACCCAACATGACTGACACCAAGACACATTATAATTAAATTGTCAAACACCAACAACGAAGTAAGACTCTTAAAGGCTGCCAGAGAGAGACAGAAAGTTACTTATAAGGGATCTCCCATTAGAATATCAATGGAGTTCTCCACTGAAACTCATCAGTGCAGAAGGGAATGGAATGAAATATACAAAGTCATGCAAAGCGAGGGACTGAATCCAAGAATACTATCCCTAGCAAGGCTATCATTCAAAATTGAAGGTGAAATATGGAGTTTCATGGACAAAAAAGTGCTAAGGCAATGGTCGGCAAACTGCGGCTTGCGAGCCACATGCGGCTCATGAGCCGCGGTTTGCCGCTCTGTTGACTAATGAGTTTGCCGACCACTGTGCTAATGGAATTTATTACTACCAAGTCACCAATGCAAGAAATGCTAAAGGGACTGCTGTAAAAAGAAGAAATAGGAAGGGAAGAAGGAACACAGACATAAAGAATAAAAATGGTGACAAACAAGCACCTATCAATAATAGCCATAAATGTAAATGGATTAAATGCTCCAATCAAAAGACATAGGGTAGAGGAGATCCAAGATGGATGCCGACAGGACGGAAGGCTGCAAGATAGTGTGTGAGTGAGAGAACGAAAGGAGAGTGTATGGACGTGTGGAGAGTGTCTGTATTTGTGAGTGAGGGACAGCTATATTCCAATGGACTGTTGGGGGCTGGTGGAAAGGGCTTGCCTGACTGGGCAGCCTCTACTGCTGCTGAAATCTCTCCTGGAGTGGCTGGCTCAGCCACAGAGACCACGCCACCTTGAAGGGGAGAGTGGCTGTGATTGGAAGCCCAGCCTTACCTTGGACCAGGGAGACCTTTGATACCTCCTGGGACCCTAGAACCACAACGCCCAGGGACCAGCTGCCTCAGCTGAAAAAACCATGAACACTGGGACTATAGCCTTCCTTCCTAAAAGTCTGTCCAGGAGGACACAAAGAGGCTCGAATACCTGGATGAGCCCTGCACCCTCTCACAGAGCAGATAGAAGGAACAGCTGAATCGAATAACATCCACTTGGAATTGGCAAATTAAACACAGCTGGAGAGGCAATCCATGTAGAGAAAGGTCAGATATTGCCTAGAGCAGGGGTGGGCAAACTTTTTGACTCGAGGGCCACAATGGGTTCTTAAACTGGACCGGAGGGCCGGAACAAAAGCATGGATGGAGTGTTTGTGTGAACTAATATAAATTCAAAGTAAAAGAGCGGAGGGGAGAGCAAGAGAACCCTCCGCTCTTTTGGCTCCGCGGGCCAGATAGAACAGCCGAACGGGCCGGATCTGGCCCGTGGGCCGTAGTTTGCCCACGGCTGGCCTAGAGAAAGGTGAGATCTGGGATACAGGCTGGAGGGAGAAACATGTGCGAAATGCGTGCAGCGGGAATTAGAGTATCAAAGGAAGACAGCTCCCCACAAAATCCACAGTTGTTGGGGTCGGTGTAGCCCTCAAATGTGGAAGGTGGTCCACATGGATGCTGGCAGAAGGGGACTCTAGAAATTAACCCACAGCAGGGCTGGGCCCAGAAAGGCAGCCTGAAGTTCTACCAGTATACCAGCTGTGCAATGCCAGGGGACAAAGACGTCAGTCTGCGCGCATCCTCTGGCTTTTTTTTTTTTCTTTTTAAATCCTTGCTTTTGATTGCTAAGTCCAGTACATAGCATCTTCCAATTAAAAACACTCATCGAGACTTCAGGGGAAAGTTGTTTTTGTGGAACCCGGGGATCAAAGTGGGGAGAGATGAACAGAAAACCAGTTCTGGGGCATTCCATCCATCCAACCCAGTATTAAGTGCTGCAGGGAAAGCAATCTAAACACTGGGTAGGGGAAGGGAGGGGCCTTTTAACCCCATATATTAATACAGAAACACTGCCACCCAGGGGTTGTATCAGAAATTGACTCTTGTGTAAATACAGCTAAAGGCAGGCTGAGAAACAAAGAGATACCGCCTGCTTGAAAACAGGGTTGTGGTTTATGACACAGAGGAGCAGTGGATCGAAGGAAACTTCATTACTGTGCTGACTACCTGACAGGAAAGAGATCTGCCAAGCAGAACAGTAGAGGAAGTGAACAACCTTCACTACTTCACAATTTTATTTTTTATCATCTACTCAAGTAACTAAATATTTTTTCTCATTTGATTTTACATTTTTTATTATATTTTTATTTTAATTATTATTATTACTACTATTATATTACCTTATTTAAACTTTATTTTAATTTATTTATTTTATTTATTTTATTTTGGGATTAGTGTTCTACATGCTATTTTTATTTTTCCTTTAGCATTATTTTACTCCATCTCAATTTATCCTTTATGTCAACACTCTCTTCTTCACTTTCCCTCTTTTTTTGTACTGTTTCTCTTACCCTGTTACTGCTCTAGTTTTGCTCTATCCTTTTCTTTTACTCCTTGTTAAAAATTGATCACCCTAACCAGTTTGGCTCAGTGGATAGAGCGTCAGCCTGAGGACTCAAGGGTCCCAGGTTCGATTCCGGTCAGGGGCATGTACCTTGGTTGTGGGCACATACCCAGTACGGAGTGTGCAGGAGGCAGCTGATCGATGTTTCTCTCTCATCGATGTTTCTAACTCTATCCTCTCCCTTCCTCTCTGTAAAAAATCAATAAAATATATTAAAAAAATTTGATCTTACTCATATATCTAATTCCCACTCCCCTGCTCCAACTCCATATACACTTCTCTCTTCTCATTCTTCACTATCCAAATTTTCTTTTTCTTCCTTTTTTTGTCTTTTTCTTGTGTCTGTGTTGTTTTTTGTTTGTTTGTTTGATTGTTGATTAGTTTGTTTTTTCTGTTTTTTTTTTACTTTATTTTTTAGTTTGTTTTTCCTCTCCTTGCTTGTTCTCTTCTTCTACTAATAGCTTAACTAATTCCAATCACCAGCTCAGGCCTAACTTCTCTCTATTCTCCTTTTCCAATAGTAAACAAATACATAGATAGATTAAAGAAGGGGAAAATTTAAATATATAAAATTTCTTTTGTCCTATATAATAAAGAGGTAATGTGCAAATTGAACATCACTCCAACACACAAGATGGTCACCCCTACGTGGCCAAAGATGGCCACCCCCATGTGCACACAAGATGACTGCCACAAGATGGCCAGCAGAGGACGGCAGTTGGGAGGGACCAGACCTTCCAGGGAGGGCAGTTGGGGCCGATCAGGCCTGCAGAGGAGGGCAGTTATAGGTGACCAGGCCAGCAGAGGAGGGCAGTAGGGGTGACCAGGCCAGCAGGGGAGGACAGTTAGGGGGACCCAGGCCTGCAGGGGAGGACAGTTGGGTGGTACCAGGCCTGCAGGGGAGAAGAGTTGGGGGTGACCAGGCCTGCAGGGAGAAGAGTTGGGGGTGACCATGCCTGCAGGGGAGGGCAGTTGGGGGGACCAGGCTTGCAGGGGAGGACAGTTGGGGGGACCAGCCTGGCAAGGGAGGGCATTTAGGGGCGACCAGGTTGGCAAGGTAGGGCAGTTAGGGGTGACTGGGCCAGCAGGGGAGGGCAGTTGGGGGCAACCAGGCCAGCAGGGGAGGACAGTTGGGGGGGACCAGGCCAGCAGGGGAGAGCAGTTAGGGGTGACCAGGCCAATGGGGGAAGGCAGTTAGGGGTGACCGGGCCAGAATGGGAAGGAAGTTAGGGGCAAGAAGGCTGGAAGGGGAGGGCAGTTAGGGGCAATTGAGCTAGCAGGGGAGCAGTTAGGTGTTGATAAGGCTGGCAGAGGAGTCGTTAGAGTGTGATCAGGCTGTCAGGCAGAAGCAGTTAGGGGCAATCAGGCAGGCATCAGGTGAATGGTTGGGAGCCAGCAGTTCTGGATTGTGAGAGGGATGTCCAATTGCCCATTTAAGCCCAATACAACTTGGCAGTCAGACATCCCTCAAGGTGTCCCAGATTGGAGATGGTGCAGGCAGGGGGACACCCCCTCCTGTGCACATATTTCATGCACCGGGCCTCAAGTATATATATATATATATATTTCTTTTTTTGTATATATATATATATATATATATATATATATATATATATATATATATATTTATTTATTTTACTTTTCTTCTTATACACTCATTCTCTTTCTACCTCCTCTATACTGAATTGTGGCTATTTCCCCATTCATTTAATGCATTGACCTTACCTAATGGAAATAAGCTCTGCTTCCTCAGATTCATCTGTGTGTTTGTAGTTTAGAAATTTTGTATTAGTTGTTGTTTGTAGTTTGCATTCATCTCTGGGAGTTTGTTGTTTGCATTTTTTAGATTACTTGTTGTTATATTGGAGTTTTCTCCCCATATACATAGTTTTGTTTCCCCCTTCTTTTTTCTTCTCTTTCTTTTCTCTCTTAGATTTTTTCCTTTTCTCTATATCATTTATGCACTCTTTCCTATCCCCTAATTCTCTTTTTTTCTGGTGGTCACCTTTAATTGAGGTTATTTGTATCTTGAATACATTTGTGTTTGGTGTCCTGTACATTGTGCCTTGTTGTGTTGTATTTTGTGCCCTTAAGTCAATGCAGGAGAGAGAGAGAGATACATAAGCAGACAGCCAGAAAGGAGTGAACATTGGGAGACAAAAAACAAAACAAAACAAAACAAAACAAAACAAAAAAAAACAGCCTGCATAAGAACGATAGGAGGAATCACCAGAAAAGGAAGTAAAGGAAATGGAGGCAAGCAATATGTCAGAGAAAGATTTCAGAGCAATGTTCATAAGGTCGATGAAAAGATGGAAGACAAATTCAACAATATGTGTAAGAACCAAGAGGAAATGAAGAAGCAATAAGAAGAAATGAAAAATGACATCGCTGCTGTAAAGAACTCAATAGAAAGCATCAACAGTAGACTAGAAGACACAGAAGACCGCATCAGTGAGCTAGAAGACAAGGTAGGAAAAAATACCCAAAAAAGCATCATGTAGAAAACATACTTAAAAAACAGGAGGGGCACCTAAGGGAACTTTGGGACAACAGAAAACAAAACAATATCCACATAATATGGGGTGCCAGAAGGAGAGGAAACTGAGCAAGGAATAGAAAACCTGTTTGAAGAAATAATGACAGAAAACTTCCCTGATATGGGGGAAAAAAACTCACACAAGTCCAAGAAGCTCACAGAGTCCCAAACAAGATGAACCCCAAAAGACTAACACCAAGACACATTACAATTAAATTGGCAAACACCAACAACAAAGTAAGAATCTTAAAGGCTGCCAGAGAGAGACAGAAAGTTAGCTACAAAGAATCCCCCATCAGAATAGTGAATGATTTTTCAAGAGAAATACATCAGGCCAGAAGGGAATGGAATGAAATATACAAAGTCATGCAAAGGAAGGGACTGAATCCAAGAGTACTGTACCCAGCAAGGTTATCAATCAAAACTGAGGGTGAAAGCAGAAGCTTCACAGACAAAAATGGACTAAGGTAGTTTATTACCACCAAACGACCAATGCAAGAGATGCTAAAGGGTCTGCTGTTAAAAGAAGAAATAGGAAGGGAAGAAGCAACACAGGCATAAAGAATAAAAATGGCGACTAACAAGTACCTATCCTATATAATAAAAGCCCAGTGACCATAACAGTGTAACAATCAGAACGACCACTTGACCAGTAGCTATGAGGTGCATTGACCACCTCTTGGTCCCTCCCCCTACATTCCGCAGGCTCCAATTGCCAGATAGCGAATAGAGAATTGGATTGGGTGGTGGGGGGGGTGGGAATGGTGACTGGTAAGGTGAAATGGGTGGGTGGCAGCAGCAGGGTGGGACTGGGGAATGGCAAGGGGAACCAGGAGAGTGGCAGCAGTGTTGCAGGCAGAAGATGGCCCTGATCGCAGGTTAGGCATCGGGACCCTACCTGTGCATGATTTTATGCGCTGGGCCTTTGGTCAATAACTTTAAATGTAAATGCATTAAATGCCACAAACAAAAGACATAGGGTAGCTGAGTGGATAAGAAAACATGACCCATATATCTGCTGTCTACAGGAATCCCACCGCAGAACAAAGGACTCACACAGACTGATGGTGAAGGGATGGAAAAAGGTTTTTCAGGCAAATGGAAATGAAACAAAGCTGGGGTATCAATATTTATATCTGACAAATTACACTCCAAAGTTAAGGCCATTAGAAGAGTTAAAGACAGCCACTTCATAAACAAGATTGATGAACCTCTAGCCAGGAGGACCAAGAAGCAAAGAGAGAGGACCCAAATAAACAAAATTAGAAATGAAATAGGTGAAGTAGCAACGAATTCCACAGAAATACAAACGGTTATGAAAAAATACTATGAACAACTCTATTCCAACAAAATGGGCAACCTAGATGAAATGGACATATTCTTAGAAAAATACAAGCTGCCAAAATCAATCAAGAAAATAAAAATACCTGAATTGGCTGATAACTACCAAAGAAAGTGAAACAGTGATAAAAATCTTCTAGCAAACAAAAGCCCTGATCTGGATGGCTTTACAGGGGAGTTCTATCAAGCATTCAAAAAAGAACTAAAACCTATGCTCCTCAGACTATTCCAAAAACTTCAAGAGGAAGGCACACTTCCAAGCTCTTTTCATGAAGCCAGTATTACCCTAATCCCAAAACCAGATAAAAACAGCTCAAAAGAGGAGAGAGAGAGAGAGAGAGAGAGAGAGAGAGAGAGAGAGAGAGAGAGAGAGAGAGAGAGAAACTACAGGCCAATATCCTTGATGAACATAGATGCTAAAATCCTCAACAAAATTCTATCGAATTGGATTCAGCATTACATGAGAAAGATCATACACCATGACTAAGTGGGATTTATTCTGGGGTTGCAAGGATGGTACAATATTCACAAATCAATAAATGTGATACATCACATAAACAAACTGAGAGACAAAAATCACATAATCATATCAATCAATGAAGAAAAAGCATTTGACAAAATCCAACACCCTTTTTTGATAAAAACTCTCAGCAAAGTGGTAATAGAGAAATCATACCTCAACATAATAAAAGCCTTATATGGCAAACCTACAGCCAACATCATACTCAATGGGCAAAAACTAAAACCATTTCCCCTAAGAACAGGAATGAGACGGGGATGGCCACTTTCACCATTCCTGTTCAACATACTACTATGGCTTTTTTATACACCAATAATAAAATCACATAAAAAGAAACTTAAAAAAATACCATTTACCATTGCACGAAATAAATTAAGATACCTGGGAATAAACTTGACAGAGGTGGTAAAAGACCTGTACTTAGAAATCTATGGGATATTGAAAAAAGAGATAGAGGAAGACGTAAACAAATGGAAGAACCTACCATGTTCACAGATTGGTAGAATCAACATCATTAAAATGTTCACACTACCCAAAGCAAACTATAGATTTAATGCAATCCCCATTAAAATACCAACAGCATATTTCACAGATCTAGAACAAGCTCCCTAAAAATTCATCTGGAATGAAAAAAGGCCCAGGTAGCCACCACAATCCTGAGAAAGAAAAACAATGTTGGAGGGATCACAATACCGATATCAAGCTATATTATAAATCCATGGTTCTCAAAACTGCCTGATACTGCCACAAGAAGGGACATATAGACCAATGTAACAGAACAGAGAACCCAAATTGGACCTAAACCACTGTGCTCAATTAATATTTGACAAAGGAGGCAAGAACATACAATGGAGTCAAGATTCTCTTCAATAAATGGTGTTGGGATATTGGACAGATACATACAAAAAAATGAAACTAGACCACCAACTTACACCATACACAAAAATAAACTCAAAATGGATTAAGGACATAAACATAAGGTGGGAAAACATAAAAAACATTAGAGGAATCCACAGGCAGCAAAACCTCAGATATATGCTGAAGCAATATCTTCACTGATACAGCACCTAGGGCAATGGAAACTAAAGAGAAAATAAACAAATGGCACTACATCAAAATAAAACACTTCTGTACAACAAAATAAACCATCAACAAAACAACAAGAATGCCCACTGCATGGGAGAACATATTTGCCATTGTTAACAGCAATAAGTCTTTAAACTCCAACATTTACAGGGAACTCATACAATTTAACAAAAGAAAAATAAACAGCCCAATGAAAAATGGGCAAAGGACCTAAATAGATACTTTTGGAAAGAGGACATAATGAAGGCCAAGAGACATATGAAAACATGCTCAAAGTCGCTAATCATCAGAGAGATGCAAATCAAAAGGACAATGCAGTACCATCTCACACCTGTCAGAATGGCTATCATCAACAAATCAATAAATGACAAATGTTGGTGAGGATTCGGAGAAAAAGGAACCCTCATGCACTGCTGGTGGGAATGCAGACTGGTGCAGCCACTGTGAAGAACAGTATGGAGTTTCCTCAAAAAATTAAAAATGGCGCTCCCATTTTACCCAGTAATCCCACTTCTGGGAATATATGGTAAGAAAATAGAAACACCCACCAGAATAGATATATGCACCCTTATGTTCATAGCAGCACAATTTACAATAGCTAAGATTCTGAAGCAGGCTAAGTGCCCATCAGCAGATGAGGGGGTTAAAAAACTGTGGTACATCTACACAGTGGAATAACATGCTGCTATAAAAAAGAAGGTACTTTTACCATTTGCAACAGCATAGATGGACCTGGAGAGCATTATGCTAAGTGACATAAGCCAATCAGAAAAAGATAAATATCACATGATCTCACTCATATGTGGGATATAATGAACAACATAAATTCATGAACAAAAATAGATGCAGAGATTAAAAAACACTGAACAGACAGTCCAACCTTAGAAAGAAGGCAGGGGAGGGGAGTAAGAAATAAACCAAAGGATCTGTATGCATGCATATTAGCTAAACAAATGGACATGTACACTGGCGTGGTGGGGGCTTATCCTGGGGGAAGGGAGTGGCAGGAGTGTCAATCAGGAAAAAAGGAGACATATGTAATACTTTAAACATTAAAAAATAATAATAATAAAGATATCCTGGGGTGAGGATTAACAAAAACAACAACAACAACAACTAAAAATGAGCCCCCGGCTGGTGTGGGTCAGAGGTTGAGTGTGGACCTATGAATCAAAAAGTCGTTGATTGATTTCCAGTCAGGGCACATGTACTGGTTTCAGGCTTGATCCCCAGTAGGGGATGTGTAGGAGGCAGCCAATTGATGTTTCTCTCTCTGTATTCCTCTCCCTTCCTCTCTCTCTCTCTCTCTAAAGTCAATAAAAACATATTTTTAAAAATATTTAAAATGAGTGATGATAATTTTATTTCTCTCATAAATGAGGGACCACTATAGTGCCCATAACAATCTTGCAAAAAGAACAATATACTGCAAATACTAAGAGTATCTTAATTTAAATTTGTGCATATGGTTTATGTAGGAAAGTAGCAGGAGATCAACAATGGTAGATAATACTAGTGTCTCCCAGTGTTTGCAATCCCACTTTCTGTCTGGACATGTGCGAAGATTGAATTTACTTGAATCTTTGAAGCTAAATGTAGCCAGTGAAAGAAGGTAAGTGTCATGATTTATTTTCAGGCAGAAGCATTTACAAGCAGTCATACAACTCTAATATCTCTTCCCCTGTGGACTTAAACCCTGAAGCTTAGAAATGAGAAAGTGGTGCTGCAACATCAAAGTACTCTATATGACTGAACCATCACAGGAAAGACAGCTATCCTGAAAAGATGGCTGAGGTAATAAAACTATGCAATATATGTTAGTTACTTTAAGCCACTGAGACTTAAGTATTTTTTCTTTGTCATAACCTAGTTTTTACTGACTGATATTAAATTTAGATAGATGAGTTAAAAATTGTTTGCAAAGGTACTTGAATATTAGAATATGGAATTTGCACATGGTTCTGAAAGCCCTTTCAATATAGGATTTCCACCAATGTTCAAGGTTATGATAGAATAATTGTATGTGTAACCTTACAATTTGAATTATTTGAAGGATGGCATTCATTTATATGTATGTAGTTGGTATTTTTTAAAAAATCAATCTCATTCGCTTTTAGTCACATAGTATGAAAATGATCAGAACACCTAGATATGTCTGATACTAAGCATTAAAAACAATTTTACAGCCCACACTGGCATGGTTCAGTGGTTGAGCATCGACCTATAAACCAGGAGGTCACAGTTCAATTCCTGGTCAGGGCACATGCCTGGGTATCAGGCTCCATCCCCAGTGGGGGGCATGCAGGAGGCAGCCAATCAATGATTCTCTCTCATCATTGATGTTTCTATCTCTCTCACTCTCTCTTCCTCTCTGAAATCAATAAAAATATATTGTAAAAAAACACAATTCTACAGGTAAATAAAGCATAAAACTACTAATGAAATGAAACTGAATCTTACCAGTAAATACAACTATCCAGCACATGGAGAAGAAAGCTAGCCTTTATGCATGCTCAGAAGTACTTAATAATAAGACACATTCATTGCCATTCTATCCTTTATATAAAGAGGCAGCCTGAGTTTCATTTTTACAATAAATTGTCCATCTTCTTAACAAACCAAGATGCTGATAGTCTGACTTTCTACAGTAATTCGGGACATGCCCATTAAATGTTCAAGTGCTAATCTGCTCAGTTACAGCCTTTTCTAGCTCTGGATTAAGATAAGTGAAAATAAGCTATAACCATTTTAAGGCAACGTAGCAACATTTACTAAGGGATTATAGAATATTTATATATTTGAATTTAGTAATTCAATTTGGGGGAATTTAGCCTCAGAAAATAATACCAAATATAAACAAACTTTAAACACAAAACTATTTAATGCAGCATCTACCTAATAAAAGAGTAACATGCTAATTAACTGTACCTTTGCAACGCCCACCAGCCAATCAGGCGTGAGTATGCAAATTAACCCAACAACGATGGCGGGTTAATTTGCATACACAGGCACCAAGCGGCTGGGGCGGGGCAGGACACTTGCATCGTCACCATGGTGATGATGCAGGAGTTCTGCATCACCCCAGCCATTCTGGGCCTCTGGGCAGCGTGGGAAGGCAGAAAGGCGGTTCCAGCCAGAGCAAAGGCGGTGCCAGCAGCCAGGGGAAGGAAAGCCCATTTTTGCATGAATATTCATGCATCGGGCCTCTAGTTATTTATAATAGCAAAATATTCTAAGAACACTATATTTCTATCAATAGAAATTTACTGAAGTAAATTTTTATACATACATATTAAAATATTATACAGCTATTGATATAGTATTAATAATTTTATTAAATACTAGAGGCCCCGTGCATGCATCGGTTGGGTCCCTCAGCCTAGCCTGTGGGAACTGGGCCAAAACTGGCTCTCCGACACCCCTGAGGGGTCCCGGATTATGAGAGGGCAGTTCTCAGGTGACACACCCCGGAATTGGATTCCCTCGTCTCTGGTTCTGGGTGCGTCACCTGAGAACCGCAGCTGCCAAGTCACCACAGCTTGGCAGCTCCTGCATTGAGCGTCTTCCCCTGGTGGTCATTGTGCATCCTAGCTACTGGTTGGACGATCGAACAGTTGGATGGTCACTTAGGGTTTTATATATAGAGATGTACCTACTTATTTTTATAAAATAAAAAAAAAACTAATACTGTATGTATAATACTATGCCATATAGATTTATTTGAAAAAAGATGCATAGAGTTTTATAAAAATTGTTAAGTGGTAAACTTAGGGTGGTAGGATTTTAAGTCCTATTTACCATATTTAGTCTTTCCTATATTTTTAAAATTTGTCATACTAAATATGATTTATCTTAAAACAGATTATAAATATCTTAAATAATGCAAGAGTTTCACCCTAGTCAAGACCAGCAGAAGAAGAAACATAGGAAAGAGATTTGTATAGTTCATCTAGCTCCATTTCTAAAATATATCACTCTACTTTACTCCTAGTATCTTTCTAGCCTTTAATACATATTTAGAATATTAAATAACTTAGCTGCAAGCCCAGGCTATATGATTTCATAAATGTCTCATCAATATAAGCTTAGATTGCGGACACTAACATATATATATGTGAATTTGTAAATTATGAGAAATTTATGTATGCATATGTATACATATTAAGTACAAATATAAACATATATGTAAATGTTTATGTCTACACCAAGCACACATATGAGAGAGAGAAATGGGAGATATATTTTTCCATGGATCAGTGTTAAACTGTGACTAAATTTTAATAGTTTTTTTGAGAACAAAATTATTTTTTCTCTTTTATAGAGTTACACTTAAATATTTATATTGAGTGTTTCCCTTTTTTGCTCTTTGGTATTAATTTTGACATAAAAATTGTGTCAATATATAGATTTTTTTAAAGTTTCAATTTAGTAATAAAATTGACAATCATATGAAAGGGATCAATAAAATAATCATTCTCTAGTATGGTCAACCATTTCTATTGCAGTGTAAGACTGTATTTTGAGGCGAGAGAGGTTTTCTGATCCCTCTCCATTCAGACCTTATAGGTAACTGCTAGAAGCCTGGGAAAATAAAACCCATCTTTCAAGCAGGGCCTATAGAAGTAATAAAGTTAAAAAATAAAGGCAAGTTTCTTATACTGCATTCTTCAAATCTCACACACAAAAAAGAACATCTTGGGGTAGGAGCCTTGAGAAAGATGATAGAAAATAATAAAATGGGAGAGCCAAGATAGCAGTGGAGTAAGTGGAAGCTACACTTACCTCCTCCCAGGACCAAACTGGAATTATAACTAAAATATAGAGCAATAAACCCAAAAACCAACTGAAGACTGGTTGAAGAGAAGTCTTATAAACAAGGATCTACAGAAGAATCCACATTGAGACTGGAAGGGAGAGTAGAGACCCAAAAATTTTGGTCCCACTCCCACAGGCAGTGGCTGAGATTCTGGAGGGATATCTCAGCTGAATTTTTTTTCTCTGAGAAACATGGAGTCTCTACCCCAAGCCAGGCTCCCCAGCCTAGCACACCAGAGCTGGGAAGAGGTGTCCATATAGCATTATTTTGTGAAAATCAGTGGGGATTCTTTCTGCCAGCTAGAGACAGGACTGCAAGAGACAGAGGTACCATCTTAAAGGGCCAACACAAAAAATCTTGTTTGTAGCCACTTACCCTGTATTTTGACAGAGGAAAGGTTGAGCAAACTAGTGTTGTGCAGAGAGATTGGGGTTTGTGGCTATGGGGAGAGAACTGAGGTGTCAACCACCAGGATCCCCTTTGTTGTGTTCCTCTACAGTAAAGCAGATACCATCTTTATTGAGTGGATTATGTCCCTCTTTACAACATCAGCATGGAGGAATGTGATAGCCCCACCCTGTGGAGATTCCACCCAGCTGAAGTGTCAGATTTAGAAATATGGACAGTTTCAGCAGGTGTCAGTGACTGAGTTGTGTGGCTTTGGGGTTCAGACCATGCTCTCCACTTTTATGATGTGCAATCCTTCACACTGGAGATCCAATAACCCTACTCTCTGGGATCCCTGTACTCCCATCCTCTCAATCCTCAGTGGCTGTGCCCTGGCAAGGTCTAGACAGAATTTGTGGGACTCCTGGGTGGGGTCCACACAACCATTTTTCCCCAAGCCTGATAATCATCTCCCTCTTTCTTGATTCCCCACTACACCAACTCGCTGAGATTGCACTCCTGGAAGAATCTGGGATAGGCTGAGTTGTGTGACTCTAGGATAGAGGAAGTTTTTCCCTCTCATGCCTGACTGGTGCAGAGCCTTCTTTTCACATGACCCAATCTTGGTCTGTTTGGGCCTGATAAAATTTTGTAGCATCACTCTGATGATTCCCTAAGACCCAGCCCAAGCACAAAGTTGTGCAAGAACCTTGCAGGTGGCACCTAGATATAGTATACCTTGGAACATTTGCTAAGTGACCTCAGACCCAGCACTAGCACAAATTTTGAACTTACATAGATCTGGTGAACATCTCTCAACCATGCCCCTGACTCATTGAGAACCTACCTAATGTAATTGGTGTACCGCCAGAGGCTCTTTCAGTGTCTGATCCAAACAAGAAGCAGGCAAGTGGAGACAGGTGAAGGCAGATCTCAGGGTTCTATGTGACCTTTTCTGACATATCCTTGGTCCTGGTGCTGATAAAAAAAATTTTGGTGTGCAGCTTGACCTTTCTTGCATACACACACAGGTCCAACAGAGACAGACCAACTGTTGATTGCTTTGAAAATCCAAACAGGTTTCCCATGACCAGTCACAGGCAGCATTTGATATTGGCCTACACCAGAGTACCATGCAAGAGGCCCCAGAACCAACACACCTAGTGGCCAATTTTAGACAACATCAGATTAGGATCCAATTAGCTTCACAAGATGCATATCCAAAAGGAGATCTCATGAGGTACCAGACCCTACTGAAGTGAATTCCACTCTGTGTGGTAAACACCTGCACAGGAATTCATATACTGTGGTCAGGGCTAAACTTCACAGTCAGCCAGCCAGAGGGTCAACCCCACACATGTATGAACCAATAGCAATCAAGACACAATTACAACAGGATGGCCCATATAACTCACAAAAGAGACATTCCTGGAGCACCCAGCACTGGTGAAGAAGGAGAATGTGCCACGATGACATCTACTACATAAGTCCACCCTATCAAGACTGCATTACATACATATCTACCTAATACATAGAAACAAACACAAAAGGCAAATAGAATGTAGAAACAAAGGCCCTAACCAGTTTGGCTCAGTGGATAGAGTGTTGGCCTGCTGACTGAAAGGTCCCAGGTTTGATTCCAGTCAAGGACATGTACCTTGGTTGCGGGCACATCCCCAGTAGGAGGTGTGCAGGAGGCAGCTGATCGATGTTTCTCTCTCATCGATGTTTCTAACTCTCTATCCCTCTCCCTTCCTCTCTTTAAAAAAACAATAAAATATATTTTTAAAAATGTAGAAACAAAGAAATATGCCTTAGTGAGAGAACAAAAAAAAATCCATAAAAGGAGATAAATGAAATGGAGGCAAGCAAATTACCAGATATAGAGTTAAAAAATGCATATAAGAATGCTCGAGGAACTTACTGAGAATTTCAACAGCATGAAATATAACAAAAACTATACAAAATTACCAGTCATAAATGAATAATACAATTGATGAAATGAAGAATACACTAGAAGGAATAAATAGTAGGTTAGATGAAGCAGGGTATCAAATCAGCAATTTGGAATACAAGGCAGAAAACACCGAAACAGAGAAGCAAATAGAAAAAAAAATTAAAGGATATGAGAATAGTTTAAGGGACTGCTTAAAGCATGACAACTTCCACATCATAGCAGTAACAGAAGGAGAAGAGAATGATAAAGAGATCAAGAACCTTTGTCAAGAAAAGAGACACACAAGTCCAGGAATCACAGAGTCCCAAACAAGATGAACACAAAGAGTCCTATACCAAGACACATCATAATTAAAATGGCAAAGGGTAAAGACAAAGAATTTTAAAAGCTGCAAAAGAAAGGCAATTAGTTATCAATAAGGGAACTCCCATAAGACTGTCAGCTGGTTTCGTAACATAAATATTACAAGCCAGAAAGGATTGGCATGAAATATTCAAAGCGATGAAAAGCAAGGACCTACAACCAAGACTACTTGGCCCAGCAAGAATATTATTTAAAACTAGAGGCCCAATGCACAAAATTCTGCAAAAGTAAGCCTTCCTTCCCCTGGTTGCCAGCACCAGCTTCCCTCTGGCTGCAAGCAGACACCTGGGATCCAGGCTTCCCTTGCAGCCCCGGCTGTGTCCGGAAGGACGGAAGGTCGTCCAGGAGGATGTCTGGTCTAATTAGCATATTACACTTTTATTATTATAGATTAGAGGAAAAATGAAAAGCTCCTCAGACAGGAAAAAGATAAAGTTCATTACCACCAAAACAGCATTACAAGAAATGTAAAATGAGCTACTTTAAGGAGCAGCAGCATTATAAGAATAAAAAATAAAGGAACATATTTAAAAGAAAAAAATGGCAGTAAATATGTAATCACTTTTCATGTAAAGGGCTTAAATGCTCCAATCAAAAGACAGGACAGCTGAATGGGGAAAAAAAGAACCATCTATATGCTGTCTAAAAGAGACACACCTAAGAGTTGCAGATACACAGAGATTGAAAGTAAAGGGATGGAGAAAGATATTTCTTTATTTAAAACAGTATTCCCTTTTTAAAATGTTTTTATTGTTTGTTTGTTTTTTGTTTTTTTTTAGAAAGATGAAGAAACAGAGAAAGAAAGAGAGAGAGAGAGAGAGAGAGAGAGAGAGAGAGAGAGAGAGAGAAACACTGATGAGAGAGAGAAAATCAATCAGCTGCATCCTACATGCCTCCTATTGGGGATCAAGTTCATTACCTGGGCACATGCCCTGAGCTAGAATCAAACTGGTTACCTCTGGCTGCATGGGACAATGATCCTCCATCTGAGCCACAATCAGCCAGGAAAAAGATATTTCATGCAAATGAAAAAAAAAAAACACAAAAAAACAAAAAACTAGAGTAGCAATACTTATAGCTGACAAAATAGACTTTAAAACAAGAGACAAAGAAGGACACTACATAATGATAAGGGGATCAATTTAATACAAAATAAATCTTATAATTATTTATGCATCAAAAATTGGAAGACCTAAACATATACAAAAAATCTCTATGGTTATAAAATTAGAGATCAACAGTAATATAGCCATAGTAGGGAACACCCCATTTACATCAATGGATAGATATTCCAGAAAGAAAATCAGTAAGTAAACAGTGGCCTTAAATGACACACTAGATCAGATGGATTGAATTGATATCCACAGAGCTTTTTCACCCCCAAAGCAGCAGAATTTACAATCTTTTCAAGTGAACATTGGATCTTTTCTAGAGTAGACCATGTTAGGCCACAGAATGTGTCTCTATAAATTTAAGGAGATTGAAATTATATCATTCCTCTTCTCTGACCACAATGGTATGCAATGAGAAAACAATCATAAGTAAAGACCTGAAAAACATACAAAGATATGGTGGCTAATTAATGTGCTACTAAACAATGAATGGAGGTTAACAGTGAGGTAAAGAAAGCAAAATATACTGTGAAAGAAATGAACAAGAGAACACAACAGTCTAAAATCTATGGGAAACAGTAAAAGCAGTCATAAGAGAGAAACTCATAGCATTACAGGCCTACATCAAGAAACAAAGCAAATCTTAAAAAAATAATTTAACTTTACACTTAAAGGAACCAGAAAAAAACAACAAACCAACAATGAACAAAGCCCAAGTGAGTAGAGGAAAAAAAAACACAATAAAGACCAGCCTTAGCCAGTGTGGCTTTGTTAGTTGGGTGCAAGAAAAGGTTGCTGGATCGATTTCCATTCAGGACACATGCCTGTGTGGTTGGCTCTATCTATGGTAGGGGGCATGAAGGAGGCAACTGACTAATATTTTACTCTTACAATGCTCTCGCTCTCTCTCTTCCCCCTCCCTCCCTCCCTCCCTCCCTCTCCCTTCCTTTCCCTCTAAAATTCAATAAACTATTATTTTAAATAAATAAATAAATAAATAAATAAATAAATAAATAAAACAGACCAGAGCAGAAATAAATGAAACAGAGTCTAAAAAAACACAACCCAAAGTTCAATGAAACCAAGAGCTGATTCTTTCAAAAGATAAATAAGATTGTCAAATTTTTAACCAGATTCCTTAATAAAAAAGAGAGGGTCCAAAATAAATAAAATAATAAATTAGAGGAGAAGTAACAACTGACCCTATAGAAATACAAGAAATTGTAAGAAAATATTATGAAAAACTACATTGCAACAAACTGGGCAAGCTGTACAAAGTAGATAAATTCCTAGAAACATGCAATCTTTCAAAACTGAATAAGGAAGACACAGAGAATCTAAATAGACAGATTACAAAAAGTGAAATTGAAGCAGTAATTAAAAAAACATACAAAAGTCCAGGACCAGATAGTTTCATAGGCAAATTTTAACAAATATTCAAAGAGCTAACACCAATCCTTCTCAAACTATCCCAAAAAATGTAATAGTAGGGATGAATCTCAAGCTCATTTTATAAGACCAGCATTATCCTAATTTAAAAAAAAAAACAACAACAAATAGATAAAGACACTACAAAGAAAGAAAATTATAGGCCAATATCCCTGATGAACATTGATGCTAAAATCCTCCAAGAAATATTAACACACTAGATCCAACAATACATTAAAAATATTATACAAAATGGTCAAGTGTGGCTTATTCTGTAGATGCCAGATTTGTACATTTTCTGCAAATTAATAAATCTGATACACTGCATAAACAAAATTAAGGATAAAAAGCATATGTTCATATCAATAGATAAAGAAAAATAATTTTATAAAATCCAGCACCCTTTTATAATAATACTCTCAGCAAAGTGGGAATAGAGAGAACATTCCTCAACATAATAAAGGTCATCTATGGCAAAACAGCATCCAACATCATTCTCAATTAGTCAATAGTAAAAGTGTTTTTCTTAAGATTGGGGACAAGGCAGGGATGTCTGCTTTCACCCCTCACTAAAGTTCTAGCCATAGAAATCAGACAAGAAGAAAAAATAAAAGACATCCAAATTGGAAAAGAGGAAGTAAAACTGTCATTATTTGCAGATGACAAGATGATGTATAGATAGAACCCAAAAGTTTCCATCAAAATACTAGTAGAACTGATCAATTAATTCAGTAAAGTGAAAAGATATTAATATATATATATATATATATATATATATATATATATATATATATATATAATGTCTCCATTAATCAGTTGCAATTCTATGCACCAATAATAAACTCTCAGGAAGGGAAATTTGAAAAGAACACTATTTACATTTTCATAACAAATAAAACACCCAGGAATAAATTTAACCAAAGATGAAAAATAACTGTACATGGAAAATTATGAGATGCTGAAGAAGGAAATTGAAGAAGATACAAGTTTGTGGAAGCATATATTATGTTCATGGATAGGAATAATTAACATCATTAAAATGTCCATACTACCTAATGCAATTTATAGATTCAATGCAATTCCTACTAAGATACTAATGGCATATTTCACATAACTAAAACAAATAACCCCAAAATTTATATATAACTACAAAAGACCCCAAATAGCTACAGCTATCTTGAGAAAGACAAGCAAATTTGGATGATAATGCTACCTGATATCAAACTAAACAACAAGGCCATAGTCATTAAAACAGCATGGTCATTAAAACATTGATAAACATTAATAAAAAAGAATCAGAAACCTAGAGATGAACCTACACTCTTATGTTCAATTAATTTTTCACAAAGGAGGCAAGAACATAAAATGAATTACACATAGTCCATTCAATTAATGGTGTGGGGAATATTGGACATATAGGTGAAACAATGAAAGACTATCTTCTTATACCATACTCAAGAATAAACTCAAAATCAATTAAAGACTTAAATGTTAGACTCAAACCTTAAAAATCCTAGAAGAAAACATAGGCATAGGCATTTAAATCTTGGACCTTTCTCATAGATATATATATATATATATATATATATATATATATATATATATCCTCAGGCTAGGGAAATGCAAGAAAAAATATAAATGGGAATACATGAAACTAAGAAGTTTTTTACACAGCAAAGGAAACCTTCAACAAAATGAAAACAAAACAAAACAAAACAAAACAAAAAACAATGCACCGAATGAGAGAAGATATTTGCCAATGACACATCTCATAAGGGGTTAATGTCTAAATTTTTTAAAGTACTTATAAAACTGAACACCAAAAAAACAACAATAATCCAATTACAAAATGGGCAAAAGCTCTAAATAGAACCTTCTCCAAAAATGACATACAGATGACCAATAGACATATGAAAAGATGCTTAGCATTGCTAATCATCCAAAAAGTGCAAATTCTAACTACAATGAGATCTCAACCCACAACTGTCAAAATGGCTGTCATCAATAAATCAACAAACAAGTGCTGGTGAGGGCATGGAAAAAAGAGAAACTTCATGCATTATTGGTTGGAATGCAGATTTCTGCAGCCACTGTGAAGAACAGTATGGAATTTTCTTAAAAATTAAAAATAGAACTGCTTTATTACCCAGGGACTATATTTCTGGAATATATCTGAAGAAATCTGAAACATTAATTAAAAAGACTCTATATACCCCTATGTTCATTGCAGCATTATATACAACTAGTGACCCGGTGCACGAAATTTGTGCACATTAAAAGGGGATTAATTACAGGAAATAATTTAATATTGCTATTTGCCCTTTCTCTATAATAGAAGTGTCAGAGATGAAAGAGAATTAGTAAAATGTATATGAAAACCTTCCTCCTATCAGAGTCTGGGGCTCACCACGGGACGCAGAGTCAAATCCCCGTCCACCCACATGCACCACAAAATCGCAGGAGACCCAGACCCGGCTGGCCCCTCCCTCATTAGGCTAGATCCAGACCAGGCCAGTCCCACCCTTGTCAAGGCCTGGCGGGCAGGACAGGGGGCATGGCCTGAGGTCCCCCAGCCCAGACCGGGGCGGGGGCATGCCTTGAGGTCCTCCATCAAGCCCCGCCAGGTGGGGGACACAGCATGAGATCCCCTGTCAAGCCCCGCTGGGTGGGGGGCACAACCTGAGGTACCCCGGCCTGGCGCTGGGGGGGGGGGGGCGGCACAGCCTCAGGTCCCCTGTGAAGCCCCACGGGGCTGGGGCATGGCCTGAGTTCACCCGACCCAGCACTGGGAGTGCACCTTGAGGTCCCCCGTCAAGGCCCGCTGGGTGGGGTCACAGCCTGAGGTGCCCTGTCAAGCCCAGCCAGGCAGGGGGGCACAACCTCAGGTCCCTAGGCCTGGTGCTGGGGCTGGGGGCGTGGCCTGAGGTGCCCTGTCAAGCCCTGCCAGGCAGGGAGTGCGGACTGAGGTCCCCTGGCCTGGCGCTGGGGCAGGTGGAGCAGCCTGAGTTCCCCTAGCCCAGCACCAGGAGGGGAAGCGCACCATGAGGTCTCCCATCAAGCCCTGCCATATTGGGGGCGCAGCCTGAGGTCCCCTGTCAAGCCCCGCCGGGTGGGGGGGTGTGGCTCAGTGAGGAGTCCCTTTGCCATGTTACATTATAGAGGATCTTTGTAAGAAAACTGAAATTGGGAACTCAGAGGCAAGAGTACCTAGCGAGCCCAAGAAAGGAGAGTATTTCTTGTTTAGATGAGGGGGACAGTGATGGAGGAGATAAGGCGTTTACCATCTAAGGAATGGCGTGGCTTTGTGGGGGTGAGAGTGAAACTGAAGTAGGTGATTGTTGTTTGGGACAACTGGGCTTTATGAGGGGATGTCTGTACTGTTTCAGTTGGGCAAGAAGAGTGGATAAGGGGTTATTTCGAAAGATGCAGTGTAAAGGTGAGGTGGCTTATGATTGTGAGACTAATCTGTCAACCCACATAATAGAGACTGAGGAGGGGGCAAGGGTCCCAGTGAATTCAGAGAGGGCAGAATAAGTGGCCCTAGTGTCAAGTAAAAAGGAGATGGGCTTACCTGCCACCACAATCATTACCTGAGACTCTGTCCTGGTGATGTAAGACTGTGGGGCCTTGTCAGGGCCTGGGTAGCTTCAGTCTCTGATGGCCAGTCCCAGGAAGTCTGGGAGCTCTAAACCGGATCCAGAGGGCAGCCTTGCTGAGGTCCGACCTGGAGGGGCTAGACTACAGTCTGATCTCCAGTGGCCTTCCCTCCTGCATTTTGGGCAGGACCTAGGTGGGGGTCTTGGGTTTGGGAAGGATTTGGTCCAGTGTCCTCTCTTGTATTTGAAGCATGGGCCTGGAGAAGGCTTAGCCCCTAACTTATCCTTTGTTGGAGGACCAGCATTTCATTTGGGGTTCATGAGAGGCGTGGCTAGGAGCTGAAAGGCCTTCGTCTGGGCTTCAGCCTTGGCCTGATCTTGTCTTTGTTTTTGGATTTGGGTCTCTTTTTCTCTATTATTAAAGACCTTAAAGTTCATGTTTAAAAGGTCTCCTTGGGGGGTTGCTCCTTCTGGGCTTATAGGGTCAAGATTGGTGTATTTTCTCATGGCCTGCGTAAGGTGAGAGAGGAAGACTGCTGGATTTTCATGTCTTTCCTAGGTGACCTTTGCTAATTTTTTAAAAATTAACTGCTTTGTGGGCTGCCTTTCTCAGTCATTCTAGCAGGTAGAGAACTATGTGGTCTCAAGACCTGCGACTTGCCTGCCCTTTCTTATAGTTCCATTGTGGGTCCCTGTTAGGGACAACATCCACTCTGAATGGGAAGTCAGGGGTCTGCTGATGGAGGGTATTCCTGTGGCCCTGGGCATGAAGCCAGATTTGGCGCCAGCAAATCTCCTGAAGGGGGCACTTTAAGGCTAGTGCTGTAGTGGGAAGAGGAAGAGAGCTGAAAATTGCTCCAGAGCGGGTGTGGGATGAAGTGGTGGCGGTGGGATCCACTAGGTAGGGTGGTGGACTCTCAGGCTGCTGAGACTGAGTAGCTGAAAGGGGGACCAGAGATGGTCTGTGAGATCAAAAGTGGTGAAGGAGGAGGAGGATTTGAGATCCTCTGGGGGCTTAGAGTGAAGACAAAAAATTTGTGAGGGAGAGCAGCTGTTACAGAGAGAAGGATGTGTCATTGAGTATAAAAAAAGTCTGGATATACAGGATCTCAGACCACTTGCCTTGCCTGAAGCAGAACTGTCAAGGTCAGTTAGGATTTAGAAACCGAAAGTGCCCTTTTACTGAATCCAGAAGTCCTGCGCCAATTCTAGGGTCTGAAGGCTTTTATTTATTTTTTTTATTTTTTTAATATATTTTATTGTTTTTTTACAGAGAGGAAGAGAGAGGGATAGAGAGCTAGAAACATCGATGAGAGAGAAACATCTATCAGCTGCCTCCTGCACACCTCCTACTGGGGATGTGCCCACAACCAAGGTACGTGCTCTTGACCGGAATCGAACCTGGAACCCTTCAGTCCGCAGGCCGACGCTCTATCCACTGAGCCAAACCGGTTTCGACTGAAGGCTTTTAAATAGACAGCGTAGGGGTGTGGTGCGGGTAAAGGCCGAAGGCAAGTTTCCCTATGGTGACAGTCTGTGGCTTAAGGTCTGTTCTATGTGAAGTTAAGGCGGAGAAATGTGTCCCCATCTCCCCTAATGTTCACAAGAAACAGATGGAGTCCTCCCTCCAAGACAGGTGTCCCCGTTAGGAAAGTGAGTGAGGGAACCTGGTTCCCCGGGAGGACTTGTCCTGATCAGCGCTGGATTTCTGTGGGGCCAGCTGAACAGTATCAGCCCCAAGCCTGGCTCCAAACCCAAAATTATAAGACAGTCCTAGACGTGGGAAAACAGACTAAAGCCACTTACCTATGAATTTATGCCCAGTGTTGATGGAGAAGGAGGCAATGCAAGGAGAGATCTACTAGCCAGTCATGGGCATGACCAACACCGGTCCGGAGGAAGGCTAGGGGGGCCCAAGTAAGTGTCGCAAGTCCAGCAGAAGTTCAGCCATGTGGGAGCATGGCTGGTGGGCTTCCCCATACACAAGGGAAGCTCAGGAGCCAGACAATCTCGGTCTCTCTGAGTGCCAAGTGCCTACTTGCTGGAACCTTGTGATGGCTCTTACTGGACCGCTCACTAAACCTTCCCGGGTTTTCAGCACCAAATAAAGGTTCAGAGTGGGCCAGGGTTGCACACATATGACATGCGGCCATAATGTATCAAGAGATTTTATTCCAGGCACCTGGGTGTAGGTGGGCTGAGTCTGACAAAATGGAGTCAGTGAAGAGACCAGGGAGAGATAGGTTTTTATTAAGTTTTTGCTGGCTGTAAGCCGCTCTACTGACATAATGGTCAGGTCAGTTCCTTGGTTCCTCCTAGTGTCAATGGCTAGTGGTTATCTGGGCTATGAGTTACTCAAGGCTGCAAGCTTTCTGCAAAATACCTGCTAAGCACAATAAGTTTTTCTCTGACCCATTTTATTCTCTTTAACCCTTTCAAGAACCAGGTTTGAACAATGAGCAATTAGTGCTCTAAAAAGTAGCCACCTATTTTCTGGCAGTTTCTGAATTTGAGGAATAAAGTCTGTCCTATTGATCCCTCACCTCAACACATTCAGGGTGGGTTGAAGATGGGTTTACAGTTGTGAGTAAAGAAAACACGGAGTTTATTCTTGTATTGCTATCTATTAATTATTGTATTATATTCCATAGAAACTGTAAGCCTACTTTTGCCAATCCCTGTTTATGTGGGAGCTACCACTCGAGCTTCAGTCCTTGCTGTTCTTCCAATAGCCTGGTAAAGTCTTGTCATATCTTTTACTTTTGTTTATTCTTTTTGAGCTGCTATAATAAAAATGCCATAGATGGGAAGGCTTAATCAAAAGCATTTATTTGTCACTGTTCTGGAGTCTGAGAAGTCCATATCAAAGTGCCAGAAGATACATTGGTGTCTGGTGTGTGCTGTGGTCCTGATTCATAGTCAGTCCTTTTCTTGATGAATCTTCATGTGGCAGTAGAGATGAGAGAGCTCTCTGGAGTCTCTCTCATAACAGTGCTAATTTTACTTATGATCTAATCACTTCCCCAAAATCTCACCTTGAATTACCATTATTTGGGATTTATGATTTCAACATATGAAATTTAGAAAAGCACAAATATCTACTACATAGCACCTAGCCTTGTTTAGAGTCTTTCTGGCTCTATTCCCAGAACGAGCTTAATAAGACTAAGTATTAACGCTTGCTTCTGACTTGACACCTCAGTTCTGTATGTCTGCTGGCAGCGGAAACAAAGGCAATCTTAGGTACCAACAATGATTGTGGCATCTGGAAGAAAATTGGGTGCTTAACTTGGCTTATTTCCTTTTGTGACACAGTCACTGTCTATTTCATTTTTCAGTATTGACCTTAGCAGAAAACAACACCAAAAAAAAAAGGAGAAAATATTTTGTGTTACCCCTATCATGTGATAGGCAGAGAAAACATTGTGCTCGGTTACTGTGGCAAAGGGCAACTGGCCATGCTCTGTTTGAAGAAAACTGACACAAACAAAATACACATAAATGACATAGGCTATGTATGGCAATCTGAACACACCCAATGTCTGTGTGGTTGCTGGTTCCAGTAAGGCAAGACTTGGGGGCTGCTATTATGGGCCTGAAATGTGAGAAAAATGGTCAAGGCCATAGCCCTTTAAATGATCTTTTACTACAAGTAAAATTGAGGCTTTTCAGGAAAAGGGAGCCTCTTTGTCTCATCAATACAGGTTTAATTTCCCTCCTTTGATCATAAAATATATTTATTTTCTAATTTTAAACCCTGGTTCTAATACTATACTTCTAACTCTTACTATATTGTGGGGGATAAAGGCTTCTATGCTTTTCTTTTTTATCAAGTCTTGGGTTGGTGACACTCAAACCCTTTCATCATGTATGTTTATGAACAGAACACTTGGCTTTGACAGTGATTAACTCCCATGTCTGGCTCATTGACACTAAGACAATGGATGTGTGGGCAAAAAGCAGAGAAAACGACTTCTATGGCTGAGACTGGACACTCCAACAGTTGTGGCTCTATATTGCCCACATTAGAGGAGCAAGGATATTATAAATTGGTCATTTCCTTCAAATGTACAAACTCACTAGAAGGTGAACTCCAGTGCAAATATGACTAAACTTTAAATGTATATTAACATGAAACTTAACTTTTTCAGACATTGATGTATCTGATATCACTCAAAATAGAAAAATACGATTTTTATCTGAGGTGTTTATATAATCAACTGATTCATTGCTATCTCTGATATCCAATTTTCATTTATTGAAAATAAACTATTTAAAACTATTTTAGTCTTTGCTCCCAGTTGATAAGAAAAAAAATCTAGAAATTTGACCACATTGTTTGCTATCAGTTTCATAAAATATGTCTAATGTTCTAGTTTATTTTTGTGAAAGTATTTTAACCTATCCCATCAACCCTTAAATAGGAGTGGGAAAACTTTTTTCAACCAAGGGCCATTTGGATATTTATAACATTATTTACTTAACATAATTCACTTAATTTAAATGTATATTGCTGTGAAAAAAACTAGATTTATTGAATTTCAAGTCCGGCCAAGGGCTGCCTTGGCAGGGCCAGACCAAGTGATTCCGCAGGCCTTATATGGCCTGGGTACTGGATGTTCCTCACCCCTGCTTTAAATGATTTTCTAAGGCAAAGTGAAGATGGCTATTCTCTTTCTCACAAATTTAACATAAATCATAAATATCTCATTGATATAGTTAACCCTAGAAACAGGAGACATTGCTAAACATTTCTGAATTATCTTACTCGTCAAATTGTAACATTTCTGCTTATGCTATATTTTAGTATCTGCCAACTCTATCTAAATTAAAGTATCACAGAATTAACAAAGGATATTTAAAAATCGATAAAATAAGTAAGTGTGAGCTCTTAGCAATTACCCAATATTTATATGTTGGTACGCACCACTGTGTTTACTTTCTATTAAAATTCCATTACTAGATACTATGCAAATAATTAAAATGAGAGGGTTTTTTGTGGCAAGGCTTAATATCAACAATACATTTTTTTTTAAATGGCTCTGTTCCAATTTAAAGGTTAAAAAATAAAAAAAATGTCCATCAATTGTTTTTTACTAAAATTGATATGAAGAAACTTTGGATTGCCCATACATATTATTTTTGAATTCCAAACACTTAAAACTATTCACATTTTTAGTTAATTCAGTCCTACAATCAAATTCTGTTTTTCCTGCTTTTTTCTTGTCAGTATTTATGTAAATCCAGATACTCCATAGAGGTTTAATAATTTTCATCCAGTTCAAGGAGATGGTGTGAAAGTTTACTATCAGAGATATGAACCTTACAATAAATCAGAGTCCTTTCCATGGATCTTTCAGAAGATGTAACGTTTTTGCAAATGTATCAGAGTAAAACAATTACTGTCTGTAAATGACAAAAAAAGAAACTTAAAATGACATGGTTATAGATTTAATTACAATGCAATTTACATGGAATCCTGTTCCTTTTGCAAAACATAATATTCCAGAATAACAATTAGAATTATAAATAAAAGTATATAAAAAGTATATCAGAATTTTGTAGACTCTTGCAGATTTTTTATATAATTTCTGGAGCATCAATTCTAATAATATGCATATATAAATACAATATAGTTATCATTTTCTTATTTGACAGAGTTTCCCATATACCTTAAATATAAAATTTTTCTTCATAAGGAGAGAAAGGAAATCCTAGAGGCATTCAGGTCTTATTGGAATGACCTAAAGTCAATTCTAAGTCAAGAAAAAGTTTCTTAAAAGTCAAAAGTCCAAAAGAGTATATATTATTATTAAATAGTAATAAACAATTTATTCAATATATAAAACCTTTGCTTGCTAGGCAAATATAGGAAAAAACTTTTTCCCTTTAATCTTAGAATCATAAGCATAAGTCAACCAATCAGCCGAATGCGGCTCAGAGGGCTGCCACGTGGGGTTGCCAGTGCATTTCTCATGCTTTTCGAGTTATTCAACACCAACAAAGAGAAACAAAAACATAAGGTTTCTTAAATATGCCATTCCTGGCTTACAGTGCCTGGGAATCACAAATAACAGGCACACAAACAGAACGCTGATTCAACTAATAGCGAAGACGACTGGGAAAGTTTGTAAGCACCTAAGGAAAGTCCCCAAGTTAAATAACTAGGAAGCTGCTAGGGAGTTTCCACAGGTGCCTACAAGAAGTTTCCCGAGTCCAGGCAAACACCCCAAGTTCTTTGGCACTCCCCAAAGGCTCTTAACTTAGGGCTCAGAGGAGGGTGTCCCATCTGTGTCACCATTTATTGAGAAGGTCAGCCAACCAAGAATACAGGGCGCTTACAAGCATTCAAATCCTGTCTTGTAGAAAGATGCAGGGGACAGGATTATAAAGGGGAATGGGCTAGGATGAGGTTGGGAAAGGAATGCATCTATGTGCAGCCCTGGAGGTCCAAAGACATCAGCTATTGTCCTTAGTCATCAGGCGATGAGATGATGTTGATGAAATGATGTTTTGACTCATGGTGGGTCAGTCTGACTAGGCTTATCGGTTCTGCTTGCTGGATTCATAGCTTAGTCAACTCCTTAATCACTTTAAAAGGAAACTTAAGAAAAACTTAACCCCCTATTTACATACAAGAAACTTAACCCCTATTTACATAAGTATAAGTGTTCTAAGATTTAAAATAATATGATTATTTTTCAGATTGATTCAGGAGCTCTATCTATCAGACTATAAGTACCCCAATCATTAGTTTTTATTTGCATCTCTCTGATGATTGAGCATTTTTTCAGATTGGCCATCTGTATATCCTCTTTGGAGAAATGTCTATTCAGATACTTTGCCTATTTTTAAATTGGACTCTTTGTGTTCTTGGTGTTTAATTGTATAAGTTCTTGATATATTTTGGAAATTAACCCTTTACCAGATGTATCATTGGCAATTATGTTCTCCCATACAGTGGATTCTCTTTTCATTTTGATAACCGTTTCTTTGACTGTGTAGAAGCTTTTTAGCTTGATGTAGTCCCATTTGTTGATCTTTTTCTAAGTTACTCTTGCCCTCAGAGACATATTTGTGGCGTACCAGCACAGCCAAGGGTTCGGTGAGCCTGAGGGAGGGCTGGTGAAGGATGAAGAAAAATATAGACAAAGAGAATAATCTGGGTCTAGGTGGACCTTCTGTGCCTGGCTGAGGCCACAGAACAGATCCAGACTGCAAGCTGATGGTTTATTTTATAGTCAGAGGTAAACAAGGTAATTGCACAATGTTCTTGTAAGTTTCACTTGTTTTGGCAGCACTTGCTGCACCTCCCACAGCCCATTAGCTACCCAGGAAAGATCTAGGGAGCAGTCACAAGATCAAGCTTAATTATGCTTAGAGGGCTGTTCCCTCCAAGCTGGGACTTATTTGGGACTTTGCCAGCAGGTCAGTCCGAGGCTTAACCCTATAACCGCTCCCTACACATATTGACAAAAATATTGCTGGGAGAGATATTGTAATTTTACTGCCTATATTTTCTTTCTGGTTTTGAGACTTACATTTAAATATTTTATGCATTTTGAGTTTATTCTTGTGTATGGTGTAACTTGGTGATCTAGTCTCATTTTTTTTTGTACCTGTCAATTTTACCAACACCAATGATTGAAGAGACTGACTGTTCTCTATTGTATGTTCTTGCCTTCCTTGTCAAATATTAATTAACCATAAAGTCATGGGTTGTTAACTGGGCTCTCTGTTATGTTCCATTGATCTATATGCCTGTTCTTATGCCAGTAACAGGCTGTTTTGATTATAATGGCTCTGGAGTATGCTTTGATATTCAGTATTATGATAACTCCAACTTTGTTCTTCTTTCCCATAATTGCTGCAGCTACTCAGGGACGTTTTTGTTTCCATATAAAGTTTTGGAATATTTTATCTAGATCTGTGAAATATGCCATTGGTGTTTTAATAGTTATTATGTTAAGTATTTACATTGCTTTGAGTAAGTATGGACATTTTAATGATGTTAATTCTTCCATTCCATGTACATGGAATATGCTTACACATATTTGTATTTTCCTTTACTTACTTCTTCAAAGTGTAGTTTTCCAAGTTCAGGTGGTTTACCTGTTTGGTTAAATTTAGTCTTACATACCTTGATTTTTGGTACAATAGTAAATGGTGCTGTTTTCTTAGTTGCTCTTTCTGATAGTTCATTATTGGTATATAAAAATGCCATTGATTTCTGGATATTGATGTTGTATCCTGCTACTTTGCCATAGTCATTTAGCAGATCTAGTAGGTTTTTTTTGGTGGAGTCTTTAGGGTGTTTTTAATAATATAAAATGCTATGTCATCTGCAAATAATGACAGTTTTACTTTGTTTTTCTGATTTAGATGTATTTTCTTTCTTCTTCTCTGATCATTGTGGCTAGAACTTCAAGTACTATGTTGAATAAGAGTGGTGAAAACAGACATCCCTGTCTTGCTCCTAATTTTAAGGTAAACATTTATAATTTTTTCCCCATTGAGTATGATGTTGGCTGTAAAATTTTCATATATGACCTTTATTGTGGTGAGGTATGATCCCTCTATTTCCACTTAGCTGAGAGTTTTAATATAAAGTGGTGCTGTATTTTTTAGTGTGTTTCCTGCATCTATTGATATGATCTTGTGATTTTTTTCTTTCATTTTATTAATGTGATGTATCAAATTTATTGATTTGTGAATATTGTCCCAAGCTTCTATCCCCAGAATAAATCCCACTTTATCATGGTGTATGATTTTTTTAATGTATTGGTGGGTCTGACTTGCTAATATTTTGTGAAGGATGTTAGCATCTTTGTTCATCAGGGATATTGGCCTGTAATTCTCTTTCTTTGTAGTGTCTTTATCTGGTTTTGGAATTAGGATAAGATTGGCCTCTTATAAAAAGTCTGGGAGTGTTGAAATTTTTGGAATAGTATGAGGATGATAGGAGCTAATTCTTTGAATGATTGGTAAAATTCATGAAACCATTCTGTCCATGATTTAGTTTGCTGAAAAATGTTTATTACTACTTCAATTTAATTAGTTGTTATTCATCTCTTCAGGTGTTCAGTTTTCTGATTCAGTTTTGGAAGATTGCATGTTTGTAAAAAAATTTCATTTCACCCAGGTTATGTATTTTGTTCACATGTAATTGTTCATAATATTTTCTTACGATCATTCGTGTTTTGGTGATATTAGTAGATACATCTCCTCTTTCATTCTACTTTTATATACTTGGGTCCTGTATCTTTTTTTCATGATGAGTCTGTTTAAAGTTTCATCAATCTTGTTTATCCTTTCAAAGAACCAGCTTTTGGCTTCATTTATCTTTTGTATTGTCTTCTGTTTGTATGTCAATTATTTCTGCTCTGTATTATTCCCTTCCTTCAACTTACTATGAATTTTTTCCTGCTGTTCTTTTCCCAATTCTTTAAGTTGTATGGTTAGATTGTTTACTAGAGATTTTTCTTTCTTCTTGATGTACTCCTGTATTGCAAAAATTTCCCTCTCTGGACTGCTTTTGCTGTGTCCCATAGATTTTGGGTTGTTGTGTGTTCATTTTCACTTGTTTCCAGGTAAGTCTTAATTTCTTACTTGATCTCATTGGCCACTCTTTCATTGTTTAATAACATGTCATTTAGCCTCTGTGTGTTTTAATATTGAGCTTTTTAAATCATGGTTTATTTTTTTTTGTTTATGCCATTGTGATCCAAGAGGATACTTGCTATAATTTCAATCTTCTTGAATTAGTTAAGACTTATTTTGTGCCTTAACATGTGTTCTATCATTGAGAATATTCCATGTGCACTTGAGAAGAATGTATATTCTGCTGCTTTGTGATGAAATATTCTATAAATATGTAAATATATATTAAACCCATCTCATCTAGTGTGTAGTTTAAGGTCACTATTTCATTGTTAACTTTTTTTTTGTCTGGAAGATCTATTCATTCATGACATTTGGGTGCTAAAGTTCTGTCCTACAACTGTATTGCTGTCAATCTCTCCCTTAAAGTTCTCTAAGAGTGTTTTTTTTTTATATATTTAGTAGCTCCCATATTGGATGCTTATATGTTTATAATGGTTATATTCTCTTGTTACATCTATGCCTTTATTATGTTCTTTTTATCTTGTTATGGCATTTGATTTGAAGTCCATTTTGTCAGATATAAGTATTGCTACCCCAGTTTTTTGTTTGCTTGTTTCCATTTGTATGGAATATTTTTTCCATCTCATAACTTTTAGCCTGCATATATTTTTTGTTCTGAGTTGGGTCTCTTCTAGCCAGCATATATATGGGTTATGTTTTCTTATCCATTCAGCTATCCGTTATTTTTTGATTGGAGAATTTAATCAATTGACATTTAAGGTTATTATTGATAATCACTTATTTATTGCAATTTTTTTTTCTTTGTGCCTCTGTAATTACATCTATAAATTTCTTCTTATTATTAAGGCAGTCCCTTTAACATTTCTTGCAATGCTGGTTTGGTGGTAATGAACTGCTTCAGTTTTCTTTTGCATGGGAATCTCTTTATTTTACCTTCAATTTAAATGATAGCCTTGCTGGTAGAGCAGTTTTGGTTGCAGGTTCATGCTTTTCAATACTTTGTATATTTCATGCCAATCCCTTCTGGCTTGAAGTGTTTCTGTTGAGAAATTTTAAGATTCTGTTTTTACCTTTAACATTTGCGATTTTATCTGTTATTCCTCATCTGGGGATATTTTTCCACTGATTTTTTTTTTAGGGAGAATGGATGAGAGGGGGAACAACAGAGAGAAACATCAATGTGAGAGAAATACGTTGACTGGTTGCCTCCTGCACTTGCCCCAACCAGGGCCCAGGCCAGGGACAAGCTTGCAAACAAGGTACATATCCTTGACCGGAATCAAACCCAGGACCCTTTGGTCTGCAGGCTGATGCTCTATCCACTGAGCAAAGTAGCTAGGGCAACATTTGCCATTTATGATGTGTCTTAGTGTGGGTCTCTTTGTGGTGTTCTTGGTTGGGACTCTGCTTCTGAACTTGTGTGGCATTTTCTTTCACCAGGTTAGGAAAGTTTGCTGTCAATATTTCTTCAAGCAGCTTCTCTATGCCTTGCTCAATTTCTTCTTCTGGTATGCCTATGATGCAGATGTTATTACACTTGATGTTGTCCCAAAGTTCCCTTAAACTATCCTGGCTTTTAATTTTATTTTTTACTTTTTGTTTCTGATTGAGTGACTTTTAAAAATTGTCTTACAGTTCATTGATTTGGTCCCCTGCATCATCCAGCTTACTTGCTATTCCTTCCAGTGTATTCTGTATTTCAGATTTGGCATTTTTCATTTCTGACTGATTATTTCCATTGGTTTCTATGTATTTTTCCATGTTGTTGTTGTTCTCACTAAGTTCTTTGAGCATCCTTATAACCAGTATTTTGAACTCTCTTTCTAATAAATTGCTTGCCTCCATTGTAAAAAAATATATATTTTTTATTTATTTTAGAGAGAGGAAGGAACATCAATGAGAGAGAATCAGCGATTGGCTGCATCCTGCATGACTCCTACTGGGGATTGATCCCACAACTTGGGCATAAGCCCTGACCTGAATCTATCTGGTGACCTCTTGGTTCATGGGTTGATGCTCAGTCACTGAGGTACACATGCTGGGCTTGCCTCCATTTCATTTAGCTCTTTTTCTGGAGATTCCTACTGTTCTTTCACTGGGCATATTTCTTTGTCTCCTCATTTTGGCTATTTCTCTATGTTTTTATCTATAGATTAGATAGAACTATGACTCCAAGGCTTGGGCGGATGGCCTTCTATAGTATGTGTCCTATGAGAGGGAGTATAGTGGTCTTCATGATCTCCTGAGCAGGGTGTTTTAGGAATGTCTCTTGTGTTGGTTGTTTGGGCCTTCCTGTTGTAATTGGGTCTCAATTGCTGTTGGCATTTCATGGGTGGAATCAATGCTCCTGCTGACTGATTATGTTACTAAAACCTGACAATAATGTGCAAACTGCTGTTTAGGTGTAGTGTCAAGGTGCCTTAAAGGGCTCAGTGGCAAAATCATTGACCCTTCAGGCTGGGTGTCTATAGAGGTAAACCTTTTTTTTATATTTGAAAGTATAACCTATACCTCCTTTTTCCCCCATTGACCTTTCTAAGATTGCCCTTTCCCCCCTGTGCAGGACTTCAAACCCCCCCCACTATTGTCTGTGTCTATTGGTTATGCTTACATGCATGCATACAAGTCCTTTGGCTGATCTTTTATTCCCCGCCACCTCCGACCCTCTTCTGCTTTCCCTGAGATTTGATGGTCTGTTTGATGCTACTATGTCTCTGATCTATTTTTGTTCATCAGTTTCTGTTGTTCATTATATTACACAAATAAGTGAAATCATGTGATACTTATCTTTCTCCAACTTGCTTATTTCACTTAGCATAATGCTCTCTAGGTCCATCCATGCTGTTGCAGATGGTAAGAGTTCCTTCTTTTATACAGCAGCGTAGTATTCCATTGTGTAGATGTACCACAGTTTTTTAATCTACTAATCTGCTGATGGGCACTTAGGCTGTTTCCAAATATTAGCTATTGTAAATTGTGCTGCTATGAACATAGGGGTGTATATATTCTTTCTAATTTGTGTCTCTGGTTTCTTGGGATTTCTTAGAAATGGGATTACTGGGTCAAATAGGAGTTTCATATTTAATTTTTTGAGGAAACTCCATACTGTTTTCCACAGAGTGTGCACCAGTCTGCATTCCAACCAGCAGTGTATAAGGGTTCTGATTCATCCACATACTCACCAGCACTTGTCATTTGTTGATTTGTTGATGATAGACATTCTGACAGGTGTAAGGTGGTACCTCATTGTGGTTTTGATTTTCATCTCTCAAATTATTAGTGAGTTTGAGCATTTTTTCATATGCATCTTGGCCTTCTCTATGTACAGTTTCAAAAAGTATCTATTTAGATTCTTTGCCCATTTTTATTGGATTTTTTATCTTTATTTTGTTGAGTTGTATGAGTTCCCTATATATTTTGGAGATTAAACCCTTACGAGATGCAACATTGGTGAATATGTTCTCTGATACCATGGACTCTTTTGTTGTTGTTTTTTTTTATTTTTATTTTTATTTTTTTGCTGTTTATTTTGCTTTGCAGAAGCTTCAATTTTGATGTAGTCCCAGTTGTTTATTTTCTTCTGAATTTCCATTGTCCTAGGAGATGTATAAGTAAACATATTACTGCGAGATACGTTTGATATTTTGCTGCCTTTGGATTAATCTATGATTTATATTGTTTCCCATCTTATATTTAAGACTTTTATCCATTTTTGAGTTTATTTTTTGTATAAGGTGTAAGTTGGTGGTCTAGTTTCATATTTTTGCATGTATATGTATAATTGTCCCAACACCATTTATTGAAGAGACTGTCTTGTTTCCACTCCACACTCTTACTTCCTTTGTCAAATATGAATTGAGCATAATGGCTTGGGTCAATTTCTGGTGTATCTGTTCTGTCTCATTCGTCTATATGTCTGTTCTTGTGCCAATACCAGGCATTTGTTGGATATAAGTATTGCTACCCCAGCTTTATTATAATTGCCATTTGCCTGAAAAAAATTTTCCATCCTTTCACTTTTATTCTGTGTGAGTCCTTTGTTCTGAGGTGGGTCTCTTGTAGACAGCATATATGTGAGTCATGTTTTGTTAAACATTCAGCTACTCTATGTCTTTTGATTGGAGCATTTCATCCGTTTACGTTTAATGTTATTATTGCTAGGTACTTGTTGCCATTTTTATTATTTATGCCTGTTTTCCTTCTTCCCTTTCTATTTCGTCTTTTTACACCAGTCCCTTTTGCATATCTTTCATTGCTAGCTTGGTGGTAATAAATTACCTTAGCCTTTTTTTTTTTTTTTTTTTTTGTCTGTGAAGCTCCTGATTTCACCTTTAATTTTGAATGATAGCCTTGCTGGATAGAATAGTCTTTGATTCAGTCCCTTGCTTTGCAGTACTTTGTATACTTCATCCTATTCCCTTCTGGCCTGATGTATTTCTGTTGAGAAATCAACTGTTAGTCTAATGATAGATACCTTGTACTTTCTGGGCCTCTCTGGCAACTTTTAAGATTCTTACTTTAGCATTGACATTTGCCAATTTAATTATGATGTGTCTTGGTGTCAGATTTTTCGGGTTCATTTTGTTTGTGCTTCTTGGACTTGTGTGACTTTTTTCTTCCCAAAGTCAGTGAAGTTTTCTGTGATTATTTCTTCAAACAGGTTTTCTATTCTTTGCTCAGTTTCCTCTCCTTCTAGCACCTCTATTATGCCAAGGGTCAGCAAACTGCGGCTCGCGAGCCACATGCGGCTCGTGAGCCGCGGTTTGCCACTCTCTTGACTAATGAGTTTGCCTACCACTGCGTAAGGCATTACCCTTACCCAGAAGTTTTGACTTCAGGTTAAAGACATTAGAACGTTATTAAAATGTTTTTTAAGTATTTCTCCCTAAGGCAGTGGTTGGCAAACTCATTAATCAACAGAGCGGCAAACCACGGCTCGCGAGTCACAGTTTGCTGAACACTGTATTATGCTGATGTTTCATTTTATGTTGTCCCAGAGATCCATTAGACTCTCTTCATGCTTTTTATTTTATTTTTCCAGTTGCTACTCTTCTTGAGTGTTTTTTTCTACCTTGTCTTCTAACTCGCTGGTTCAGTCCTAAGCTTTTCCTAGTCTACTGTTGAAACCTTCCATTGTTGTTTTTTATTGTAGCTTGTTATTCTTCACTTCCTCTTGATTCTTACACATATTGGTGAATTTATCATCCAGACATTTGAGCTTTTTACAACCATTACTCTAAATTCTTTCTCTGACAAAGTACTTGCCTCCATTTCATTTAGATCCTTTTCTTTTGATTCCTCATTTTTTATTTTTTTATTTTACTTTTTTATTTTTTGGATTTTTTTAATTGTTTAAAGTATTACATATGGTAGTACATATATCTCCTTTTTTTTGCCCCATTCACCATCCCCCAGCCTCCCATAACCCCTGTCACATGCCCTCATCCCACCCCCCAGAGTCTTGTGTCCATTGGTTGTGCTTATATGCATGCATACAAGTCCTTGGTTGATCTCTTTCCCCCACTCCCAAACACTCCCCAGCCTTCTGGCTGTAATTTGACAGTCTATTTGGTCATTTACTTCCTCTGTATCTATCTTTTTGTTCATCAGGTTATAATGTTCTTTATTTTCCATAAATGAGTGAGATCATGTGGTATTTTTCTTCAATTGCCTGGCTTATTTCACTTAATATAATGCTCTCCAGGTCCAACCATGCTGCTGCAAATGGTAAGAGTTCCTTCTTTTTTATAGCAGCGTAGTATTCCATTCTGTAGATGTACCATAGTTTTCTAATCCACTCATCTGCCAAAGGGAATTTAGGCTGTTTCCAAATCTTAGCTATGGTAAACTGTGCTGCTATGAACATAGGGGTGTATATATATTTTCTGGTTGGTGTTTCTACTTTCTTGGGATATATTCCTAGAAGTGGGATCACTGGGTCAAATGGGAGTTCCATTTTTAGCTTTTTGAGGAAAATCCATACTGATCTGCACAGTGGCTGCACCAGTCTGAATTCCCACCAGCAGTGCACAAGGGTTCCTTTTTCTCCGCATCCTCACCAGCACTTGTCGTTTGTTGATTTGTTGATGATTGCCATTCTGACAGGTGTGAGATGGTACTGCATTGTCGTTTTGATTTCCATCTCTCGGATAATTAGTGACTTTGAACATGTTTTCATATGTAACTTGGCCTTCCTTTTGTATTATCTCAAAAAGATTCTATTTAGGTCCGTTGCCCATTTTTTTATTGGATTGTTTATCTTCATTTTATTAAGTTGTATAAGTTCCCAGTAGATGTTAAAGATTAAAGCTTTATCAGTGATAACATTTGCAAATATGTTCTCACATGCAGTGGGCTTTCCTGTTGTTTTGTTGATGATTTATTTTGCTGTGAAAAAGTTTTTTATTTTGATGTAGTCCCATTGGTTTATTTTCACTTTAGCTTCCATTGCCCTAGGAGCGGTATCAGAGAAGAAATTGCTTCGGCATATGTCTGAGATTTCTCTGTCTCTGGATTCCTCTAGTATTTGTATGGTTTCCCGTCTTATGTTTAAGTCCTTTATCCATTTTGAGTTTATTTTTGTGTATGGTGTAAGTTGGTGATCTAGTTTCATTGTTTTGCATGTATCTGTCCAATTTTCCCAACACCATTTATTGAAGAGACTGTCTTGACTCCATTGTATGTTCATGCCTTCTTTGTCAAATATTAATTGAGCATAGTGGTTTGGGTCGATAACTGAATTCTCTATTCTATTCCATTGGTCTATATGTCTGTTCTTGTGCCAGTACCAGGCTGTTTTGACAACAGTGGCCTTGTAATACAGCTTGAAATCTGGTATTCAGATCCCATCTACTTTGTTCTTCTTTCCCAGGATTGCTGTGGCTATTCAGGGTCTTTTTTTATTCCAGATGAATTTTTGGAAAGTTCGTTCTAGGTCTATGAAATATGCTGTTGGTATTTTAATGGGAAGTGAATTGAATCTATAGATTGCTTTGGATAGTATGTACATTTTAATGATGTTGATTCTATCAATCCATGAACACATTATGTTCTTCCATCTGTTTATGTCTTCCTCTATCTCTTTTTTCAGTGTCCTGTAGTTTTCCACAAATAGCTCTTTTACCTCCTTAGTTAAGTTTATTCCTAGGTATCTTAATTTTTTCTGGTACGATGGTCAATGGGATTGCTTTTTTAGTCTCTTTTTCTGTAAGTTCACTATTGGTGTACAGAAATGCCATAGATTTCTTGGCGTTAATTTTGTAACCTGCTACATTGCCGAATTTATTTATTAAGTCTGATAGTTTTTTGATGGATTTTTTTGGATATTTTAATGTAAAATACCATGTCATCTGGAAATAAGGACAGCTTTACTTTTTTTCAAATTTGGATTCCTTTTATTTCTTCTTCTTGTCTGATAGTAATGGCTAGTTCTTCCAATACTATGTTGAACAGGAGTGGTGAGAGTGAGCATCCCTGTCTTGTTCCTATTCTTAGGGGAAATGGTTTTAGTTTTTGCCCATTGAGTATGATGTTGGCTGTGGGTTTATCATATATGACTTTTATTATGTTGAGGTACGATCCTTCTATTCCCACCTTGCTGATAGTTTTTTATCAAGAAAGGGTGTTGGATTTTGTCAAATGCTTTTCTGCATCAATTGATATGACTATGTGATTTTTATCTTTCAATTTGTTTATGTGATGTATCACATTTATTGATTTGTGGATATTGTACTATCCTTGCATCCCTGGGATAAATCCTACTTGGTCATGGTGTATGATCTTTCTGATGTACTGCTGGATCTGATTTGCTAGAATTTTGTTGAGGGTTTTGGTATCTATGTTCATGAGGGATATTGGCCTGTAATTCTCTTTCATTGTGTTGTCTTTCTATGGTTTTGGTATTAGGGTGATGCTGGCTTCATAGAAGGAACTTGGAAGTGTTCCTTCCTCTTGAATTTTTTGGAATAGTCTGAGAAGGATAGGTTTTAGTTCTTCCTTGAATATTTGGTAATACTCCCCTGTGAAGCCGTCTGGCCCTGGGCTTTTGTTTGCTGGAAACTTTTTGATGACTGCTTCAATTTCTTCCATAGTTATTGGCCTATTGAGATGTTTAGATTCTTCCTGATTGAGTTTTGGAATGTTGTATTTTTCTAGGAATATGTCCATTTCCTCCAGGTAGTCCAGTTTGTTGGAATAGAGTTGTTCATAGTATTTTTTAACAATACTTTGTATTTTGGTGGGTTCTGTTGTTATTTCTTCTCTTTCCTTTCTGATTTTGTTTATTTTGATCCTATCTCTTTCCTTCTTGGTGAGCCTGGCAAGAGGTTAATCAATCTTGTTTATCCTTTCAAAGAACCAGCTCTTTATGTTGTTGATCTTTTCTATTTTTTTTTTGTCTCTATGTCATTCATTTTTGCTCTGATCTTTATTATATTCTTCCTTCTGCTTACACTGGGATTTTCTTGTTGCTCTCTTTCTAACTCTTTGAGTTGTAGGGTTATGTAATTTATTACCATTTTTTCTTGTTTTGTTTTTTTTTTTGCAGTAGGCTTGCAGAGCTATGAACTTCCCTCTCAAGACTGCTTTCATTGTGTCCCACAGATTTTGTATTGTTTTGTTTTCATTGTCATTTGTTGCCATGATGTTTCTATTTCTTCTTTGATCTCTCTGGTAACCCAGTCATTGATTATTAGCATGCTGTTTAGTCTCAATGTGTTTGATTTTTTTGGATTGTTTTTATTGTAGTTGATTTCCAGTTTAATGCCACTGTGATCTGAGAAGATGCTTGATATGATTTCTATCTTCTTGAATTTGGAAAGACTTTGCCTGTGACCCAAAATATTGTCTATCTTTGAAAATGACCCATGTGCACTTGAGAATAATGTATATTCTGTGTTGTTGGGGTGAAATGTTCTGAAGATGTCAATTAATTTCATCTGATCTAGTTAGTCATTTAGGATTGATGTTTCTTTGCTGATTTTTGTTTAGAGGATTTGTTCAATGATGATAGTGGGGTATTAAAGTCCCCTACTATGATTGTATTGCTGTCAATCTCTCCCTTGATATCCTCCAAAAGTTTTTTTATGTATTTGGGTGCTCCTGTATTGCGTGCATATATGTTTACCAGAGTTATTTCTTCTTGTTCGATTGCTCCCTTTAGTATAATGAAGTGGCCTTCCTTATCTCTTTTTATGTCCTTCACTTTGAGATCTAATTTGTGAGATATAAGTATTGCTACCCCAGCTTTTTTTTTTTTCATTTCCATTCGCCTGAAAAACCTTTTTCCATCCCTTTACCCTTAGTCTGTTTGGGTTTTTTTTTCTGAGATGGGTTTCTTGTAGACAGCAAATATATTGGTCATGTTTTCTTATCCAGTCCATTACCCTATGTCTTTTGATTGGGGGATTTAATCCATCTACATTTATAGTTATTATTGATAGATACTTGTTTGTCACCATTTTTATTCTGTACCCCTGTGTTCCTTCTTCGCTTCCTATTTCTTTTTTTACAGCAGACCCTTTAGCATTTCTTGCATTGCTGGTTTGGTGGTAATAAACTCCCTTAGTTTGTTTTTGTCTGTGAAGCTCCTGATTTCACCTTCAATTTTGATTGATACCCTTGCTGGGTACAGTATTCTTGGATTCAGACTCTTCCTTTGCATGACTTTGTATATTTCATTCCATTCCCTTCTGGCCTGATGTGTTTCTGTTGAGAAATCAGTCACTGGTCTAATGAGGGATCCTTTTTAGGTAACTTTTTGTCTCTCTCTGGATTCTTTTAAGATTCTTACTTTGTTGTTGGTGTTTGCCAATTTAAGTAATGTGTGCCTTGGTGTCGGTCTTTTGGGGTTCATTTTGCTTGGGACTCTGTGAGCTTCTTGGATTTTTTGGTTTTTTTCTTCCATATATCAGGGAAGTTTTGTGTCATTATTTCTTCCAACAGGTTTTCTATTCTTTGCTCAGTTTCCTCTCTTTATGGAACTCCTATTATGCGATGTTGTTTTGTTTCCCAAAGTTCCCTTAGGCTCTCCTCCCGCTTTTTTTTTTTCTAGAAGTTGCTCTATTTGGGTATTTTTTTCCCACCTTGTCTTTTAGCTCACTGATGCAGTCCTCTACTTCTAGTCTACTCTTGATGCTTTCTATTGAGTTCTTTACAGCAGTGATGTCATTTTTCATTTTTTCTTGATTCTTCCTCATTTCCTCTTGGTTCTTACACATATTGTCAAATTTGTCTTCCATTCTTTTCATCCACCTTATGGCCATTTCTCTGAATTCTTTCTCTGGCAGGTTGCTTGCCTCCATTTTGTTTACTTCCTTTTCTGGTGATGCCTGCTTTTCTTTCATATGCAGGCTGTCTTTGTCTCCCCATGTTCTCTCTTCTCCGTGTTTCTGGTTATGTAGTTCTCACTCTACTGCATTGATTTAAAGGCACAAAATACAACACAACAAGGCACAATGCAGAAGGCACTGAACACAAATGTGTTCACGATATTAATAACCCCAAATAAAGGTGACCACCAGAGAAAGGAGAATTAGAGGATAAGAAAGAAAGAAGAGAAAAAAAAGGAGTGCAAAAATGAAATTGGGAAAAGGGTAAATAAAGAGAGAGAGAGAATAAGAAAGAAGATGGGAAAAAAATATATATGGGGAGAGAACTCCAATAGAACAGCCACTAATCCCAACACATGCCAGCAACAAGTACCTGGAGATCAATGCAAACTACAAACAACAACTAATATCAAGTGAGGCAAGGGAAAACTGAAGCAAAAAACAAAACAAAAAGAAAAAGTGAAATAATCCCACAAACAAGCATAAAAAATCAATATAATCAACAATCAAGCAAACAACAACAGAAGGACAGAGAGAGAAAAGAAATTGAATAGTGAAGAAAGAGAAGAGAGATGTGTGTATGGACTTGGAGCAGGGGATTGGAAATTAGATATATAAGTAGGGTGAAATTTTAACAGGGTGTAAAAAGAAGGATAGGGAAAATCTAAAGCAGGAATAGGGTAGGAGAAACAGGACAACAAAAGGGGAAAAGTGAGGAAGAGAGTGATGGCATAAAGGTAAATTGAGATAGAGTAAAATGATGCTAAAGGAAAGACGAATATAGAATGTAGAACACTAATCTCAAAGTAAAATAAAGAGAAAATAAAATGACACTATTTTTTTAAAAAGGTAAAATAGTAGTAGTAATAATACTGATTGAAAATAAAAATGTAATAATTAAAAAGGTAAAATCAAGTGAGGAAAAAAGAAAAAAAATTAGTTTCTTAAGTAAAAGATGAAAAAAAAAAAAAAAAACTATGCAGTAGTGAAGGTCCTTCACTTCCTCTACTGTTCTGTTCGGCATGCCTGTTTCCTAGTTAAGACAGTATTGAAGTTCCCTGCATTCCACTGCTCCTCAGTGTTGTAAGCCAGTCCTGATTTTTAAGCAGGCAGTTTATTTGTGTTTACACGAGTCAATTTCTGATTCAACCCCTGGGTGGCAGTGTTTCTGGATAGACCTCTGGGTCTATAGGTCCTCTCCAGCTAGTGTTTAGATATTGTTTTCCCTGTGGCACTTAATACCGGTTTGGGGGAGTGGGTTGCCCCAGAGCTGGTTCTCTGATGGTTATTCCCCGCTCTGATCCCCAGTTTCATGAAAAACAACTTTCCCTTGCAGTCTCTTAGAGTGTCCCCAATTGGGTGATCCTATGTATTGGGCTTAGGAATCAGAAGCATGGATTTAAAGAGGAGAAGAAAAAAAAGAGCCAGAGTTAAGTGTGTGAACTCTGGGGCTGCATGCAATCTGTGCAGTCTATTTTTCCCCTTGGGTCTAAGCAGCCAGAACACTTTTCAAATTTTTAGGCTGTCCTTTGCACCCAGGTCAAAATGGGTTGCTTTTTAGAGTTCCCTTCTGTTAGCAGCTCTGCGGACCCCCTTCCACATTCACGGATCACGCCAGCCCCAACAGCCACGGATTTTTCTAGGCTCAGACTTCCCCAGGTCTCCAGCTCCCACATGCGCATTTCTCTCTCCTGCCGGGACCACAGACCTTACATTCTCCCAGGTGAAATCTGACCTTTCCATGGTGCAGTGTAGAGCTCCTCTGAATCCATGTGTTTGTGCCACTTGGGAACCGGTGTTCTCGGGTACACAGCGTTCAGTGGGTGCCGTAGTTGTAGATTCCCCAGGCTTTTAGGTGTCTGATAACGTCCACTTTCCTCTTCAAGATGGCGCAGTCTCCGCGTCCTAGCTGGTCACCCCGGGAGGGAACCCAGAAGCAGTGGGGACTGCCCAGTCACGGGAGCCCTGTCCAACAGTCCCCCAAAGTCTCCTGGAGTATAGCTGTCCCTCAACTCACCAACAAACACTCCCCTTGCGACCACATACTCTCCCTTTGTTTTCTCACACACACACTATCTTGCAGTCTGCCTTCCCGTCGGCAGCCATCTTCTGTGATCCGATTCCTCCTTTTCTTACATTTGAGTTTGTCTCCCCATTTTTGCTTTCCTTTGTAATGGTTTCTATGTATTAGATCACCCAGATTTTTTAAATTGTTCTTATGTAGATGTTTTGTGGTACCCAGTGTTGCAGTCTTTTGGCTGGGTATTCTAGGGAGATCCCCTACTTGAGATATTTGGGTTTTCCTGATGTAGTTGGGTCTTGAATGTTATTGTTCCATTCATGGATTGGGTTTCCTCTCAGAGTGTCTGATTATGTAGCTTGCTCCCTATAATGTTGTGCCAACTTTTGTGGAGGCGCTGACTGAACAGCATAAAATACAACATGACAAGACATGACACAGAATGAACAGAACATGAATGTACACACAGCACCTATAACCCCAATAAAAGTGACCTCTAGAGAAAAGAGAATTGGGCAAGAGAAAAGAGAACAAGAAGAGGAAAAAAATAGAAGAAGAAAAGAGAAAGATTATGGGGAGAATATACAACAAAACAAACAAGTAAACCAAAAAGGAAAGACAAAAAACACCCAGAAAAAAAGAATTGGGGCAGAATCTGTAGAAGCAAAGCTTAAATAGATACAATAAGTTTATGGAATTTGATTAATAGGGGAAGGACCATGGTTTAGAATAGAGGATGGAGCAAAGAAATGAGAAGACAAGGAGAAAAAAAAATTATTTTTTTTTTAAAGGAGAATAGAGAAAAGAGAAGATAGGCCTAAATTTAGAAAGTGCAACAATTTTTTTTTTTTTTCTGGAAGCAAATTCCAGTAGTTAGCATAATAAATGCGAGAAATTCATCAGAAGGCTGATGGACAGCTTCAGGAGGGCTGAAAATCTGCATATATTATTGCTTGCTGCTGGAACAGCCAAGTCAGTTCCCCCAACCTGGTAATCTTTTTATTGTTTAACAAACCTTACCTTTGATATGTATATCTGCTTTGCTTGAGGGCAAAATGCATGAATAAAAACCTGGGTGCAGAGATTGGAAGAGCTGGCCACTAGAGTGAAGTGTCTCCCCCATACCTTCCAAATTTATATTTCATGTCTAGATTATTCATTTACATGCAGCCCCTTTTCCATATTCCTTGAACCCTTGCAGCTGCAGAAAGACCCCAGCAATTTTTTAAATATTTAGAGGTAAAGTGCAAGATAAGAGAGAATAAAAGAAAAAAATTGAATAGTGAAGAAAAAGAAAAGAGAAGGTCAAATTGATTAGGAGTAGTGAAGAGGAAATTAATATATGAATAAACCAACAGAGACTAGAATAATAACTCATCAATAAAGCAGATAAAGAAGATCCATTTTAAAAAAGGGGAAAAACAGGAAAGAGAAAAACTAAAACGGGAAAGGAGATGAAAAATGGGAGGAAACAAGAAGTGAGTAAGAAAAAGGTATAAAAAAGTAAAAAATAAAATACAATAAAATTAACAAAAATAATATTTTTAAAAACTAAAAATTGAAAAATTGAAGTGTCATTCACTTCAGCTGAGTTTTAATGCCCCCTGAGAGCTGATTTAGGACTCCACTCTTCTCTTCTGTCTGCCAATTCTGGGCTTCCTGTTAGGAACTTAGGTGCTAACCACTGTCGGGCACTGTCTTTTGGGTTTTAGAACCCTGCTTGATGCTCCAGTGGTCCACAGGTCCTCTGCTTATGTCAATCTCCACAGGCCTTGGCTTCAAGCAGGTGGGGCCAATCTGCCCTCTTTGGTTGTCTGCCAGCTGTCAGTCTTAATCACTCAATTGTCTGTCTCTGTGTTGGAGAGTGGGAATTTTTGAGCATGCTTCCTCCTAGTGAGAAGGCTAACGCCTATTTTGTAAAACTACTGTTTGGAATTCTCTGCTGTTTTTTAGACGAACTCTTATTCTAAAAAATAACTTTGCTTTCTAGCCTGCTTGAATAATGAGGAAGATAAACTTAGCTGTCTGACCTTGTAGGCCAGAGACTAGAGATGCCCATACTCTCAATGCCATGCCAGGTGCATTTTTTAATTGGATAGAACTGTGTTGTTTTCAAGGCCAGCAGCGAGATAACCACTAAGCACACATAGGGCTGGCTCTTTAATTAAGGAAAACTGCTTTGTTTTAAATTGTTTTAGACTGTTTGCTCTGCAAAAAACAGGATGTAGTGAGTGGGTTTAAATACGGTCGGACACAAAAGGTCGAGGCTGCTCTCTGATCTCCCTGAGTGGAGAGGGGACAGTCGCCGGCCGGCAATAAAGGCTCCCTAAATTTTAATTTGGTCTGGACTCCAGTGGTCTTTACTCGCGTTCGCTCTACAACATTTGGAGGCCCCTGCGAGATCACCAGCCTTTGCCTGGTCCTGTGACCAGAGCCCACCGGGGTCCCCGGACTCTCATCCCAGGGGGAGATCTCTGAGAGACGTTCCTCAGCCCCGGGACTGGTAGAGGTCGGAGACCCCGCCTGCTAAATTTCCTGATTGACTCTGATTGGAGCCACCTGGACCTGGTTCTTACGGGTAAGAAACTTATTTCTGGTTCTGGTTCTGTCTGTGGGTGCCCCTGGGGTCTCTGGAAGGCTGGACGCAGCACTACTTCCGAGACCAGATCCCGGCGCACGACGGTGCCCGGCGATCCTCAGTCGGTTGTCTTTGTCTTTGTTGTTCTGGTCTAATTGTCTCTAGCATTAGAATGGGTCAGTCTGCTTCATGTGCCTCTGTCAGTACTCCCCTGCAATGTCTTTTGAAAAATTTTCAGGAATTCAAGCAGCGAGCGGATGATTACGGAGCCTCCGTTAATGCTTTTGATTTACAGAAATTTTGTGAGCGGGAATGGCCAACTTCCCCATATCCCAGTGAGTGGAAGGGGGAGCTTGATCACCTCCCTGGAAGCCTTGTGGCTTCCTCAGGCAAATTAATACAAGCAACTGGACTGGGGACGGGACGGGGTGGGGAGGGGATGGTCGGAGAAATCAAGAATGGTAAAGGAGGAGGATTTAAGATCCTCTAGGGCAGCCGTGGGCAAACTACAGCCTGCGGGCCGGCTGTTCTATCCGGTTCTCTTGGTCTCCCCTCCGCTCCTTTACTTTGAATTTTTATTAGTTCACACAAACACTCCATCCATGCTTTTGTTCCGGCCCTCAGGTCCAGTTTAAGAACCCATTGTGGCCCTCAAGTCAAAAAGTTTGCCCACCCCTGCTCTAGGGGCTTAAGGTAAAAAGGAAAAATCTATGAGGGAAAACAACAGTTACAGAAAGAAAAAAAAAGTATCCTTAAATGTAAAAAGCCTAAATATACAGGATCTCAGACCATTTGCCTTGTTTCAGGACAGAGTAAATTGTTAATGCGGAAAAAAGGGGGGGGGGTCAGCAGTTAATTATGAAGCAGGGAGAGATAGGTTTTTGTTGATTTTTACTTAGATGATGCCTGCGTCTTCATGGACATGACTCCAGAAAGACAAGGACAATTTTGCTTTGTGTGCGAAGGTCAAGAATAGACTTTAGTCACCTCCCTAAGGTATTTGTATAGCCCTACCATGTGTCATATATGGTAGCAGAAGATTTGGCTACCTAAGGTGGCCACAGTGCCAATATTGTACTTCATTGTGTTAATAATATTACATTAACCTTACAGATTTGAATGCAGTTGCCAAAAGGGCAGGTACCCAAATGGGCAAGGAAAATACCCATCTGGTTTTGGTCTCTATTGAAAGACAGTTGACAGCCTGTATACTGTCTTGCAGGCCTGTGTGACCATGCCCATGTCAGGTGTGGCACAAACCTCAACTTTAGGAAACTGGGGAAGGCCTGTTTGGAACAGAGGGAAGTGGTGAGTACCAGTCCTTTGTTACAGGAATTACAGACCCCATGAGGTCCTGTGACATGTGAGACCCTGTAAAGGAATAAAGCTCCCTTAGTCCTTTCTGAGAGGGCATGTCACCCCCCCCCCCCTCGAGAGACCATATGAGATTTTAAGGACAAGTCAAGTAGGGGGAACCCTACTACAAGGAAAGCTATAATTGTCTACTTGAATATAGACACATTTTGAATTTCTCCTTGTCATTTGAAGACAGTTATATTACTCTGAAGATTCCATAGAAAGGACTGACAAGGAAAATCAGAAGTATATTTTTCTCCTTATATAATTCCTCTGAAATTTGGCAATGCTTAATAAATCATGGCAATACATTTCTTTGCATAAATTCAATAAGACTGGTTTCTAATAGTAGTTTTATTAACCAGAAACTTTGACTGGAGTATCATGTTTTAAAGAGCCCTGCCTGAACTCTGAAGACTTGAAGCCAATAAGAGTGCCATGGAGAAAGCCTGGTATCCTGCTTGGTAGCCCTGAAAATACCTGGTGCTGGAGCATCAGGCCCATGCCCTACCATCACTGGCAGTTGGTCAGAGTACAAGGGGAGCAATAAGGGTGCCTCTGCATCCCTGCGGGACCCCCACGCACTCTGAGCCGTGATGAGTAGGAGACCTGAGATGGGCCTTGAAGCCTAGGGCATGGGCCCGGGTAGAGCAACTACAGGTGAGGGATTCACCTAACTCAGCAGATACTACAGGCAGGCCTGATAGCAGCTGATTGGCGTGGCTTCCTGGCCCTATGGGGCACAATATGATTCAATCATGAAATTCCAGCAAAGATAGTCAGTTATCATTCTTGTTGTGTTTATGCAAACAATCAGGCCAAATTAAATACAATAGGTAAATTAGTCTTTATCTGGCTCTTTTGATAAACATAGAGGTAATTTTGAGGAGAAAAATTCTATTTCAATAGAGGTCATTAAAACTGAAATGTTTTCTTTCCCTTCCACTGGACCATTTGTTACAGTTTGTCTCTGCCAGGTCACAAGCCCACCTCCTTCTGGGCCCAGGCCTCATCGTCCCTTGACAGATAGCAAGGATCTCTTGGCTCTGAGAGAAAACTCCGTCCCTCTTCAGCACGAAGCAGCTACAGAAGAAATTCAACGTCCATTTTCCCTAAAAGAATTCAGAGCCAGGATCCTTGAGGTAATATATTAGGCAGTTAGACAGACATGAGCAGAGCAGGGACGATGGGCCAACTAGCGCTATAGGATGTAACTAAGTCTTTCCACCTCTACGTATGTGAGACAAGGGGCATAGGCAAAGAGGTACTCACCAAAGTCTCAGCCCCTAGAAAAGGCTGGTAGCCTATTTATCCAAAAAAAAAAAAAAAACTTGACCCCTTTGCATTTGGGTGACATACTTGCTTCCAGGTGGTAGCAGCCACAGCTATGCTTATTGAAAAAGCAAATAAGTTAACCCTAGGGCAGTAACTAATCCTAACTGCCCCACATGAGGTCGAGGTTTTACTCCAGAACACACTAGAGCACTGGATGTCAAACACTCGAGTCATCCAGTTTCAGGCTCTCTGGTAGACAAAAGAAAATCAGTAACAATTTATACTGATAGCAGGTACGCATTTACAAGGTAAGGGTTCTCCACAGAAGCAAGAGGGAACTGGGCCACAGATGAAGCTGCCCAGGAGGCTGCCCTAAAACCAGTGGAGCCTCTACAGATTCTAGTGACTCTTCCAGACCCTGATCTACCTAATCTAGAAAAGCTGAAATCCATAACCAGTCTTTATTCAAGTTTTTACAGGCTTTACAGTCTACCCAGGAAGCAATCCAGAAGCACATCTGAGACGCTCTGCCTGTACCAACTTCTGATCTGGTTCATTCCTTTCACCCTGGTGACTCTGTTTGGGTAAAGAAATTTGCCACACAAGGACTGACTCCTACCTGGAAAGGACCACCTCCACAGCAGCCAAGGTCCACAGGATCCCGACATGGCTTCAACACACCTGGCTTAAGATCAAGCTTACAGTCCTAATGGGTCAATATAACTCTCTCACCAACAATGACCCCAAAGAGTCAATGATTTGACTCATGTACATAAAACCAGTGGGGAATGTTGGAGAGTGGGAATTTTTGAGCATGCTTCCTCCTAGTGAGAAGGCTAACGCCTGTTTTGTAAAACTACTGTTTGGAATTCTCTGCTGTTTTTTAGACGAACTCTTATTCTAAAAAATAACTTTGCTATCTAGCCTGCTTGAATAATGAGGAAGATAAACTTAGCTGTCTGACCTTGTAGGCCAGAGACTAGAGATGCCCATACTCTCAATGCCATGCCAGGTGCATTTTTTAATTGGATAGAACTGTGTTGTTTTCAAGGCCAGCAGCGAGATAACCACTAAGCACACATAGGGCTGGCTCTTTAATTAAGGAAAACTGCTTTGTTTTAAATTGTTTTAGACTGTTTGCTCTGCAAAAAACAGGATGTAGTGAGTGGGTTTAAATACGGTCGGACACAAAAGGTCGAGGCTGCTCTCTGATCTCCCTGAGTGGAGAGGGGACAGTCGTCGGCCGGCAATAAAGGCTCCCTAAATTTTAATTTGGTCTGGACTCCAGTGGTCTTTACTCGCGTTCGCTCTACAACATCTGGCAGGGCTTTATGTGCGGTTTGTGCTTTTTAGCTTTCAGGGAATATGGTGGGTGTTTTTTTCCTGACCCAGAGCTACTCCTCCATGAGTGGACCAAAATATTACTGTGGCCTTTGTTGGTCATAGATCCTTGTATAGAGACCAATGGGTTTTGCTAGCAACCTGGAGTTTGTATCAGTCTGGTTTCCAGAATAGTGGGGGCGGGCCGGTCCCTCTTCCACTCCAATCACTGAGGGCTCTTTGGGGCCATTCCGAGCCTTTGTTTCCTTTGTGAAGCTCAAACTGCAGTCAGGGTGTGGTAGGATGTATTACCTGTCTTGAGGCCACTGGGAGGGTCTGGCTCTTCTGGGGAGAAATCGTGACTTAGGTTTGGAAGCTTAAGAATGTCCCAATGCAGAGTCCTGGCCACGTCTCCTTGCCCTGCTTCCCTCCCCAGCCTCTCCTCAGGCACCACAAGTCTGTGCCTTTCTCCCTGTGCCAAGCCTTGGGTGAGTGTTTGCAATGGAAAAGTCATGTGTTCCGGGTTTAGAGATTAAAAGCAAAGACAAACCAAAACAACCATGAATTGGGTTTCTCTCCTCCCAGGCCCATGCTGATAGAGCCACCTTTTGGGCTGCCTTTCACATGGCACAGCCTTTTGTGGTTGTGGTCTTAGGTCCAGATTGTCTGGGTTCCAGCAGCCCTGTGGCTTTTCCTTTTCTCAGTTTAATGCTCTGCCTGTCACCAAGGGACTGGGCTTTGGTGAAACACAGCTCCCTCTCACCCTCTAGGCCTGCTGGCTGGCTCTCTCAAGCCTACTTCCCCGTTCCTACCATTCTCCAGGTGTCCTCTGCCCTTCCTTGTTGTAAATTGTCTCCTCAGCTGTGTCTAATTTGTTAATTACAGATGGACGTTCTCTGATTTAGTTGTCTTTCCAGTTTGGCCCCAGGACAAGATGTATGACACGTCTGCTATTAAGTCACCATTTTTTCCTTCTCCTAGAGGTAAATCTTAATCACCATGTATGAGACTCTGTTCAGTGTCTGCTTCCCTAGGTGGGGTTGTTCCCAGCAGTGTCTGGAGCATGCTGTGATCTACTTTTGGGTGTGCTTTTTGTATGTCTAATTGTATTGAGCTCTGGTGTGGTCTGAAACCCACCACTCATTGTGTTGGTTCTGATTCCTTTTGGGTGGGTTTCAGATGCAGGTCACTTGCAGACATTGTGTGTTAACTGGCCTTGGGCTACCTATGTGTAGTTACCACTCTGTTCACTGTTTGCATCTACATCTACTAGATTGTGTGTGTTGGAGGGACCAATCTTTGTAAATGGGTTAGCTTCTTTTAGCTTAGAGATGGTAGCAGATCTGTGGTTGGACTGAGGCTCCCTGAGGTCCATCTCCACTTGTCAGATACTCCACCTCCCCCCCTCAGGATGCCTAGTCTTCCCCAAGAACCTTCTGAAGAGAGTCTGTAGGATGAACCCAGGCTAGCTTAGCTTGGACTAGTGGGCCCTTTGCTTGGGTATTACACAGTCAGGCACTCAATGAGGGGGAATTAGTATCTGCTTCAAAGCCAAACTCCTCAGTCTCTGCCAGAGTCTGCAACTCTAGTTTCCACTAAGTGGACTTGCTGCATGTTCAGGTTTGGTGAAGCCTCCAGTCTCCTCTGCAGGAGCAGGTTCCACTGCCCTGGGTCAGGGGCATTGTGGGAACCACGCCAATGAGAGTGCAGAGGCCTTGTTATTTGTACACTGGGATGTTCAAGGCTGTTCTGGCATGAGCCTAATGGGATGTCCAAGGATTCTGAGCCTGGGAATCACAATCAGGCTAATATACCAAGCACGTGCAAGGACACACAGTACACTGTGCCTTTCTATAACCCAAATGATTGATGTCACTGTTGGCAACTAGCCTTCTTTGTCTCTGGAGTAATATACAGGTTATTTGCCAGGAGTCTGGTAGAAGAGAGAGAGCAGCTGGGCAGAGGAGAGACTAGAGAGCTCAGAGAAGAGAGGTGGCAGGCACAGATAACGTAGCTCCTATGTGTGCAGGAGAGGCTAGAGAGCTAAGATGGAACTGAGAGCTGATACTGCTACGATGTAAGACTAAGAGCTTATAGAGAACTCAGATATAGTTATCATGTTAACTAGCCAGTGTGCTGGGCAGGAGAGACAGGAGAAGCTGCTGAGCCAGAGAGCTTAGGTACTGCTATGATATGAGGCGGTGAGTCTAGGGCAGGGGTCGGCAAACTTTTTGACTCAAGGGCCACAATGGGTTCTTAAACTGGACCGGAGGGCCGGAACAAAAGCATGGATGGAGTGTTTGTGTGAACTAATATAAATTCAAAGTAAAGGAGCAGAGGGGAGAGCAAGAGAACCCTCCGCTCTTTCGGCTCCGCGCGCCGGATAGAACAGCCGAACGGGCCGGATCCGGCCCGCGGGCCGTAGTTTGCCTACGGCTGGTCTAGGGGGTAGCGTGTGGCTGCTCAGATAATAACTGTGTGTACAGTGACTGCTCCTACAGTGTAGGAAAGACGTGTATTTACTAGCCAGTGTCTGGCTGTCAGGCTGTATGGACTTTGCTGTGAAGAGTTGTCTTGTCTGTTGCTATGTGGCCACTGGCTTCTGCAATAAAGACTCATTCTTATATACCCACAACCTCTTATGGCTTCTCCATCTACCCTGCCACTGAGAATTGACCTGTGTCTTTAGTAAGCAGAGGATAAAGGAGGAACTTGGACTAAGTTCCCAACAGTTGTACAGTGGGCAGGGTTTGAGGAAGAACCAGTCCTGGCGTAATTGGGACAAATTTAGAAGAATATATGGGCTCAAAGCCACTCAGAACAACTCAGACCAGCAGTGCTGAGCAGTGCTCCTGCTGTCTCTGGCAGGTGTAGATCAAAAGATTCTCCAGTTGAGGATGTTGCTAGAGCAGCTCTTAGGAGGGGGCTAAGCACTTCCTCCCTGTCCAAGACAGTAGCGTTTGAGGGTCTCAAACTTTGAATGTTCCACTCTGAGCTTCTCTCCCAACCCCCACATAACTGTCCCAGCAGGGTTATCTGGGACTTCAAAGGGTTGAACCAAACATTCTCCAGTTGAGGTTCCTTTCTGCAGCCTGTAGATGGGGTGAATGGGCTCTACCACTACTTCCAGGTGCTGCCTGGCTGAACTTGCAGGATGCTCAGATCTGCGTCCCCACAATGCAGTTCCAAAGCTCAGCACTCACCCATCTGTCTACCAAACAGAAGCCTCCCCATTATGTGGCACCCATGCCCTCACGCCACCAAACCAAGAAGGAGGGGGTAGAAAATCAGCCCTGCACAGAACTCTAATCTCTCCACACTGCTGGTCTCAGAAAAGTGAAGGCCAATATTTCCAGCCCTGCAGTGTGGGCCAAACATTCAAGACCTATGCTTATCTCTTTTGTCACTAACAGCAGGATAGGGCAAGCTGGGTGGCTCCACCGGTAGGAGGGTGTGTTCCGCCCATGTTCTTACAGTTGTAGAGACCTTTTTCCTTTCCCCCAAAGTCTATTCACTAGTTGGGGCTCTCCACAAAATGTTTTTCAAGAAAGTAGAGTGTCCCTCAAAGTCACTGCTGGGTGTAGCCAACACACCGATATGTTGGACCCAAACATGGCAGTGCAACCTCTCTAGTAGTTGGAACCCAGAGTGAACTTCTCAAGCTGGGGCTGTTAACCATAAGAGCACACCTTCAATGGTAAGGTGCAGTCCAAATCTCCCAGGCAGACTAATTCCCCCTGCTTGATACTACATGGGCTCTTCTTCCAGTCTCTGCTCCTCTGTGTTTGGAATCCTTGCATGGGATTAAGAACCCACACTCCCGGGGTGGGGGGAGGGGGAGTTTTGCAGCCACAATATCCCTCTGGTCTCTCAGCCACTGCATCTGCTTGAGGGGGGCTCTACCTTTCCATGACTCCCCTCCTCTTACCAGTCTCTATATGACCTTTTCAATGTTCCTTAGGTATAATATTTCTGATCAGCTACATTTTGCTTGGTTTGTCAAATTGATTGCACTGGTCCCTGGCTAGGAGCAAGGGCATGAAATCTCCAGCTACCAGTATTTAGCTGCCATTTTTTCTCCTTGGCAAACTCTAGACCAGCCATGGGCAAACTACGGCCCACGGGCCGGATCCGGCCTGTTCGGCTGTTCTATCCAGCCCTCGGAGCCGAAAGAGTGGAGGGTTCTCTTGCTCTCCCCTCCGCTCCTTTACTTTGAATTTATATTAGTTCACACAAACACTCCATCCATGCTTTTGTTCCGGCCCTCCGGTCCAGTTTAAGAACCCATTGTGGCCCTTGAGTCAAAAACTTTGCCCACCCCTGCTCTAGACCATTTCTTTGGTTGCTGCTAAAGTTCACATAAGCCAATTTGTCACACCAGTTAAATTAAATGTGACTTGAGCACTATATTTCCACTCACAAAACTTGCTCTGAGTTATTTTCTAATGGCCTTACAACATGTCTAGGGCAGTTTATAACTTTGCTACTCTAAATAATATGTTCTTTAGAAACAAGATCTATGGATAGTTACTCCAATCAAGTTGGTTCAGCTTACCATACTAATTTCTGTAGGTTGTGTATGCAGTTGATAACTCTAGGGTAAAGAAGGATTAATAAGTAGATCCTAGGGGATGAAAGGTTTTTTCTTGCTTTTGTGTTTAAAATCATGCTTTGTGCTCCTTTAAAATTCATTTATAATTGGAGTTAGTCTCTCAATTTAACATATCATGACCTGTGGATGCTCTTTCCACATGCTTGATTATTTTTTGCATTTCTTCTTTCCTCTACACTGGCCTTTAGAACCCACCACTCCCCAACGTCTTGATTGTAATTATTTCTGGAAGGTGTGCATAACCTGTGGGCATACATTCATTTATCTTTGAGCACTTCCTACTTTCCCTTGAACCCTTGCTTCCATTGAACCAAGCTGCTCAAATTTATCATGCATTTTCAGTAGTCAGTAGTTGTCTGTGACTGACTTTTCAGAATATCACACAGCTCAGTGTTCTATTCCTTAATTAAAACTCAGGTAAGAGAAATGACTCTTTAACTGTTACTCATATCCCAATGCAGCACATCTAATAAATGTGGTTTGCTCTGTAAATCAATAATTACTCTTTACCTTATATTTACTTATACGGTGAGAAAATTTAAAATGTAAAGAGACTTCTATTTTGGAGTGTTTCAATCATTTTACAACTATTAGACAAAATATCGTTGTCTTCTCACTTTGTAGATTATTCTGAAATTTATTCAACTTTCTGTGATTTGCTCTGTAATTTAATATATCATAATCATTTCATCACCTGTGCCAAATAACTTTCCAAACATCACACAATGATGCTTTTGCTTCACCTTTCTTACATATTCTAATAGCAGTAACAGTATTCCTCTAACCTTTCCCTATGGACTCCCCTTCAAACTAAATTTCTTGAGCCTATATACTATATCTAGGTTTGGGGTCACATTTTCTTTCAGATGGTAATTTTGATATCCATCATCCCATTGTAAAAATTTCAGTCTAAACTCATGAAAAACAAACATTTGTTTACTATAGATTCTTGGGACAGAGAATGTTTCAAACATATAATTTCTACCACCAAATTGTTTTGTCTTCAATGTTGTGGAGAATGTTAGATGGAAAACTTGATTACTCTGCAAACTAAACTCCTTTGGATATGTTGTTATGATGTATTGTTATGCTGGACTCAACCTTTATAGATATAACTAGAGGACCAGTGTACGGTTGATCTCTTACCTCCCTCCCTCCTCCCCAGCCTTCCCGCTGTAATTTGACAGTCTGTTCAATGCTTCTCTGCCTCTGTATCTATCTTTTGTTCATCAGGTTATAATGTTCTGTATTATCCATAAATGAGTGAGATCATGTGGTATTTCTCTTTCACTGCCTGGCTTATTTCATTTAGCATAATGCTCTCCAGTTCCAACCATGCTGCTGCAAATGGTAAGAATTCCGTTTTTAAAGCAGCATAGTATTCCAGTGTATATATACCATAGTTTTCGAATCCACTCATCTGCTGATGGGCACTTAGGCTGTTTCCAAATCTTAGCTATTGCAAATTGTGCTGCTATGAACATAGGGGTGCATATATCCTTTCTGATTGGTGTTTCTGGTTTCTTGGGATATATTCCTAGAAGTGGAATCACTGGGTCAAATGGGAGTTCCATTTTTAGTTTTTTGAGGAAACTCCATACTGGTCTCCACAGTGGCTACACCAGTCTACATTCCCACCAGCAGTGCACAAGGGTTCCTTTTTCTCCCCATCCTCACCAGCACTTGTCTTTTGTTGATTTGTTGATGATAGCCATTCTGACAGGTGTGAGATGGTACTGCATTGTTGTTTTGATTTGCATTTCTCAGATGATTTGTGATTTTGAGCATGTTTTCATATGTCTCTTGGACTTCCTTATATCCTCTCTGGAAAAGTATCTATTTAGGTCCGTTGCCCATTTTTTTGATTGGGTTTTTTATCTTCCTTTTGTTAAGTTGTATGAGTTCCCTGTAAATGTTGGAGATTAAACCCTTATCGGTGATAACATTGGCAGATATGTTCTCCCATGCAGTGGGCTTTCTTGTTGTTTTGTTGATGGTTTCTTTTACTGTGAAGAAGCTTTTTATTTTGATGTAGTCCCATTTGTTGATTTTCTCTTTAGTTTCTATTGCCCTAGGAGCTGTATCGGTAAAGATATTGCTTCGGCATATGTCTGAGATTGTGCTGCCTGTGGATTCCTCTAATATTTTTATGATTTCCCATCTTACATTTAAGTCCTTTATCCATTTTGAGTTTATTTTTGTGTATGGTGTAAGTTGGTGGTCTAGTTTCATTTTTTTTTTTTGCATATATCTGTCCTAATTTTCCCAGCACCATTTATTGAAGAGACTGTCTTGACTCCATTGTATGCTCTTGCCTCCTTTGTCAAATATTAATTGAGCATAATATTTTGGGTGGAATTCTGGGTTCTCTATTCTATTCCATTGGTCTATGTCTGTTCTTATGTCAGTACCAGGCAGTTTTGAGAATTGTGGCTTTGTAATACAGCTTGGTATCTGGTATCGAGATCCTTCCTATATTACTCTTCTTTCTCAGGATTGCTGCAGCTATTCAGGGTCTTTTTTTATTCCAGATGAATTTTTGGAGAGTTCTTTCTAGGTCTCTGAAATATGCCATTGGTATTTTAATGGGGAATGCATTGAATCTATAGATTGCTTTGGGTAGTATGGACATTTTAATGATGTTGATTCTACCAATCCATGAACATGGCATGTTCTTCCATCTATTTATGTCTTCCTCTATCTCTTTTTTCAGTGTCCTGTAGTTTTCTGATTAGAGGTCTTTTACCTCCTTAGTTAAGTTTATTCCTAGGTATCTTAATTTTTTTGGTGCAATGGTAAATGAGATTGTTTTCTTAGTCTCTCTTTCTGTAAGTTCACTGTTGGTGTATAGAAATGCCATATATTTCTTGGTGTTAATTTTGTATCCTGCTACTTTGCCAAATTCATTTATTAAATCTAATAATTTTTGATGGAGTCTTTAGGGTTTTCAATGTACAGTATCATGTCATTTGAAAATAATGACAATCTTACTTCTTTTCCAATTTGGATGCCCTTTATTTCTTCTTCTTGTGTGATTGCTATGGCTAGTCCTTCCAGTACTATGTTGAACAGGAGTGGTGAGAGTGGGCATCCCTTTCTTGTTCCTGTTCTTAGTGGAAATGGTTTTAGTTTTTGCCCATTGAGTATGATGTTGGCTGTAGGTTTGTCATATAAGGATTTTATTATGTTGAGGTATGATCCCTCTATTCCCACTTTGCTGAGCCTGAGCATTTTTATCAGAAAAGGATGTTGAATTTTGTCAAATGCCTTTTCTGCATCAATTGATATGATTATGTGATTTTTGTCTCTAATTTTGTTTATGTGATATATCACATTTGTTGATTTTTGGACATTGTACCAGCCTTGCATTCCTGGAATAACTCCCACTTGGTCATGGTGTATGATCTTTCTAATGTAATTCTGGATCCGGTTTGCTAGAATTCTGTTGAGGATTTTAGCATCTATGTTCATCAGGGATATTGGCCTGTGATTCTCTTTCTTTGTGGTGTCTTTTTCTGATTTTGGGATTAGGGTAATGCTGGTCTCATAGAAAGAGTTTGGAAGTGTGCCTTCCTCTTGAATTTTTTGGAATAGTCTGAGAAGGATTTGTTTTTGTTCTTCTTTGAATGTTCGGTAATGACATCCAGAAGGTCATTTGGCTGTCTGGTCTAATTAGCATATTATGCTTGTATTATTATAGATTTCTAGAGGCCTGTTGCACGAAATTCGTGCACAGGTAGGGTCCTTAGGCCTGGCTGGTGATCAGGGCTAATTGGGGCCTTCTAGCTGCCAGCTGGGGCCTCCCTTCCACAGCTGCCGGCTGTCAGCTGCTGGCTTGGGCCTGCCTTTCCCAGCTGCCAGCTGCTGGCTAAGGCCTCCCTTCCCTGGCTGCTGGCTGGGGTCTTCCTTCATTCCATGCCTCCCCCTAGTGGTCAGCACACTTCATAGCAAGTAACCAAACTCCTGGTATCCTGGTTGAACTCTTGAGGGGACAATTTGCCTGGGCTCCCTGGACGCAGCATCCAGCCTCATGGAGGGGCTAAAAGGTCCAGATACTCCAATGGTGGCAAATCCAGCCTTGCCGCTGGGCTCCCACGGCCCCTGGCCAGGCCAACAGGCCCAGACACTCCAGCAGTGCCATCTTTGTTGGGTTAATTTGAATACTCTCTCCTGATTGGCTCGTGGGAATAGCAGAGTAACAGTCAATTTGCATGTGTCTCTTTTATTAGTGTAGATGAGCATGAGTGGAGTTAGAAGCAGGATTAGGCAGACAGGGTAAGGGCTGGAAGAAGAAGTAATTGTGGAGCTAGCTGAAACCACAAAATGTTTTGCAGGAAAACAGGATGTTTTGAGGCAAGGATGTTTTTCTTGCAAGTGCAAAATAAAATGTTGCAGAAAGGCTAGGTACCAATTAGAGAGTGGCACAGGTAGATAAAGAGTGAGCCTTTAGCAGATATAAGGGGAAGAGAAGAGTGTTCAGGCAGCAACACATTTGGATCCCCTCTCCGATTGGGGAGCCTGTGTTTGCTTGCAATACATTCCTGCCTTGTTTGAACTTCTCTGGTCTGCAGCTTCATTTTCCAATTTTGTGAGACACGACCCCTGGAAGAATTCCTGCTCACTGGTTCCAATATTAATTATAAGAAACTTGTCTATGTCTACAGAGATCTTTTCTGGGGTTTTGATTAAAAAATGCATTAGACCTATAGATAAATGTGATGAGATTTTATAGGTTTACCATATTATATGATCCAATCTATGAACATGGCATGTCTTCATTTATTTAGTTTGTGTCCACATTTTTTATAATTTTCAACCTATAAATCCTGTGCTTGTTTTATAAAATATATACCTAAGCACTTAAATTTTGAAGCAATTATAAATGACTAGAGGCCCGTTGCACGAAGAGATTCGTGCAATAGGCCTTCCTTTCCTTGGCTTCCAGCACCAGTTTTCTTCTGGCACATGGGACCCAGGCCTTCACTCCAGCCAGAGTCTGCCTTCTTCGTCTTTGCTGCAGACTCAGTCCAGAGTCTGCCATCTTTGTCTTCGCTGCTTTGCTGCAGACTCCATCCAGAGTCTGCCGTCTTCATCTTTGCCACAGACTCTGGAGTCTGCAGTCTTGTCTTCGCTGCGGCACTCCGCTCCTGTAGATCTTTTCACCCCCGCGCTCCCTCTCATAGCAGGTGTCCTGCCCTGCCTGGCCACGCCATGCCTGGAGCAGCTGGGCGGCTGCCATCTTTGGCCTTCTAATTTGCATACTCACTCTGATTGGCTGTGGGCGTAGCAGAGGTACGGTCAATTTACATGTTTTTCTATTATTAGGTAAGATATTGTGTTTTCAATTTCAGTTTTCATATGTTTATTGTTAGTATAAAGAAATGTGATTTTTGCTAATTAAACTTGTATTTCAAATAAATAGGATACATGTATCATTCGATTTGATACATGTATCATTTCAAATAAATAAGATACATGTATCAAAACTTGGAGATAATTTTGCAGAAGAGTCTGTCTTAGTTTACAGATATATTTTCTTTTACAAACAGGTGCACTATGGATGAAACATATACACTAGAATGATCTTGGGACTATTACCAAGGTGTATATTACTCTCATGAAGTACACAGCATTGCTGTTAAACTGATAATTGAGAAGTTACATGGTTGTATTCACTATTTGGTATGAACAAATGGTAAGAAAGACTAGAAAATATTAAGTTTTGGATTGGTCACTTTCAATCAATGAGGGTATTTAAACTCATACTTTGTAAGGTACATATGAATATGCTCTGTAACTGTAAAGTACCACACTAATGTAAGGTATTAGAATTATTGTCAATAAGAGGAAAAAGAAATGCACTATTTTAAACAGGCATTAAATTATAAGCTATATGAATTCAGTAAACCTGTTAGCATTTTTTTATTTTTATATACCCAGAGTTTGGCAAAATGTCTTTCATAAAATGGAGATCATAAATATTTGTACAATGATTGATTTAGTGAATGAAAATAAAAATAGCTATTTATTGAGTTCATGTTATGACAGGAACTACCTGAACTAGTTTCTATTCTTACAAATCTTTCTTCCTCATCATTGAACCTTTCTAAAAATGGCAGCAACCTATATTTACACAAATGTTCAGGTCTGAAATCTAGAATCTATCTTTGATATCTTTATATTTCAAACTTTGTGTATCTCACCAACCAGTAGTTAATCTTCATTCTACCTACCTCTGTTCCATAGCTACATCTATGTAAAGCCATCCGTTCTCTGTTGTCTTGACCACCAATTAATTGAAAAAAAGTTATCATTTACTATTTCCTGAGCTGTGGGCAGTCTGATAAATCATCTAACTTCTTAACTATTTCCTCTATTAATCGATTGTTTCCAAGAGAATACAAGGAAACATTTTAAACATGAACATTTAGCCATGCCTATCTCTTATTTAAACACATAGTTGTCTCATGCAAAGTCCTTAATATGGCCTATAAAACCCTATGGATCAAGTATTCTTTGATTATATTTCTAATTTCATTTTCAATCTTAACTAAGTCTACTTTAACTATTTTGAACTTCTGTAAATATCTGTAAAGAGCCAATTTATTTTCTGCTCAATTGTTCACAAATAAAATTTCCTGCTCCTCTTATAAACTTAAACCATTTTAAAAATTAAATCACTATTCATATTTCTGATTTAAAATTCAATATCATTTATTCCAAAATAATGTCTTATACTCCCATATAAAGTAGTTGTCCCAGCTTTCACTCTCATCATGCAAACCCTTTTTTTCATATTCACTTAATTAAATTTATATTTGTACTTCATTCTGTGTTGATTTGTTTAATGTCTCCCTCTTCCACAGAAAATTAGACCTGTGAGGGCATTGATACCATGTTTTATATATCAAGGGTTCAACAATATATCTTGCACATAGTACCTTCTTAAAGCTATTGATCAAATGAATTATTCCCTCTAATCTTACAAAATAGATGTCATTGATACAATTTTACATTAGAGGAAACTAAGAAATTCAGGTAATTTAGTATTCCCAAAGTTACCTATCTAATAGAAGTTTTAAAATATGTTTTTTAATGATTTCTAGAGAGAGAGGAAGAGAGAGGGAGAGAGAGATAGAAACATCAATGATGAGAGAGAAGCATTGATTGGCTGCCTCCAGCATGCCCCCCACTGGGGATCGAGCCTTCAACCCATGCATGTGCCTTGACAGGGAATCAAAGCAGTGACCTCTTGGTTCATGGGTCGAGGCTAATCCACTGAGCAATTCTGGCTGGGCTAATAGAAGTTTTAAAGTTCTTTTCACTAAACACAATATAGTCATGCAGTAGCATTGCAAAACAAATAGCTGGGAATAATGCAACTGATGACATAGAATAGAATATTTTTACTTGTTTACTTAATCACATTCCTTATAAACTTGGTTGTCATTAATAAAGACCTTTAATTATATTTCTGATAGTAACAGACAAATGGGGGAAAAGGATACATAGAAATGTCTAACAGAATGGATATTAGATGAAAGAAAGTGTTTAATTCTAATCAAATGCTTATTGTCACAATGAATTTTCAAAATAATAGAATTATACAATTGATGCAGAAAAAGCATTTGACAAAATCCAACACCCTTTCTTTTTTTATTGTTTAAAGTATTACATATAGTAGTATATATATCTCTGATTTTTCCCCATTGACCTTCCCCCAGCCTCCCGTACCCCCTGCAGCATGTCCTCATCCCACCCGCCCAGTGTCTTGTGTCCATTGGTTGTGCTTATATGCATGCATACAAGTCCTTTGGTTGATCTCTTTCCCCCTCTCCCCAACACTCCACAGCCTTTCCGCTGTAATTTGACAGTATGTTCCATGCTTTACTGCCTCTATATCTATCTTTTTGTTCATCAGAACATTGTTATAATGTTCTTTATTTTCCATAAATGAGTGAGATCATGTGGTATTTTTCTTTCATTGCCTGGCTTATTTCACTTAACATAATGCTCTCCAGATCCATCCATGCTGCTGCAAATGGTAAGAATTCCTTCCTTTTTATAGCAGCACTAGAGGCCCGGTGCACGAATTCATGCATGAGTGGGGTCCCTCTGCCTGGCCAGCAATCAGGGTCAATCTGGGCTATCTCTCCCAATTGCGAATGGGGCCCATCGGTACCAGGTGGCCAGGGTGGGGACTGGGGGAGGTTGGCTGTGGGAGCGCACTGACCACCAGGAGGCAGATCCTGCATTGAGTGTCTGCCCCCTGGTGGTCAGTGTGTGTCATAGCTACCAGCCAGTTGTTCAGCCATCTAGTCTTAATGGTAGCTTAGGCTTTTATGTATATAGATAGTATTCCATTGTGTAGATGTACCACAGTTTTCTAATCCACTCATATGCTGATGGGCACTTAGGCTGTTTCCAAATCTTAGCTATTGTAAATTGTGCTGCTATGAACATAGGGTTTCATATATCCTTTTTGATTGGTGTTTCTAGTTTCTTGGGATATATTCCTAGAAGTGGGATCACTGGGTCAAATGGGAGTTCCATTTTTAGTTTTTTGAGAAAACTCCATACTGTTCTCCACAGTGGCTGCACCAGTCTGCATTCCCACCAGCAGTGCACGAGGCTTCCTTTTTCTCCACATCCTCACCAGCACTTGTCTTTTGTTGATTTGTTGATGATAGCCATTCCAACAGGTGTGAGATGGTACCACATTGTTGTTTTGATTTGCATCTCTCAGATAATTAGTGACTTTCAGCATGTATTCATATGTCTCTTGGACTTCCTTATATCCTCTCTGGAAAAGTATCTATTTAGGTCCGTTGACCATTTATTTTTGGATCGTTTATCTTTCTTGTATTCAATACCCTTTCTTGATAAAAACTCTCAGCAAGCTGGGAATAGAAGGATCATACCCCAACATAATAAAAGCCATATATGACAAACCCACAGCCAACATCATACTCAATGGGGAAAAACTAAAACCATTTCCCCTAATAACAGGAACAAGACAGGGATGCCCACTCTCACCACTCCTGTTCAACATAGTACTAGAATTACTAGCCATTGTGATCAGACAAGAAGAAGAAATAAAAGTCATCCAAATTGGAAAAGAAGAAGTAAAACTGTCCTTATTCGAAGATGACATGATACTGTACATAGAAAACCCTAAAGACTCCATCAAAAAATTATTAGACTTAATAAAAGAATTTGGCAAAGTAACAGGATACAAAATTAATGCCAAGAAATTTATGGCATTTCTATACACCAATAATGAACTTACAGAAAGAGAGACTAAAAAAGCAATCCCATTTACCATTGCACCAAAAAAATTAAGATACCTAGGAATAAACTTAACTAAGGAGGTAAAAGAGCTATATGTGGAAAACTACAGGACACTGAAAAAAGAGATAGAGGAAGACATAAACAGATGGAAGAACATAATGTGTTCATGGATTGGTAGAATCAACATTATCAAAATGTCCATACTACCCAAAGCAATCTATAGATTCAATGCATTCCCCATTAAAATACCAATGGCATATTTCACAGACCTAGAACGAACTTTCCAAAAATTCATCTGGAATAAAAAAACACCCCGAATTGTGGCAGCAATCCTGAGAAAAAACAACCAAGTAGGTGGGATCTCAATACCAGATATCAAGCTGTATTACAAAGCTACTGTTCTCAAAACTGCCTGGTATTGGCACAAGAACAGACATATAGATCAATGGAATAGAATAGAGAACCCAGAAATCGACCCAAATCACTATACTCAATTAATTTTGACAAAGGAGGCATGAACATACAATGGAGTCAAGACAGTCTCTTCAATAAATGGTGTTGGGAAAATTGTACAGATTCATGCAAAAAAATGAAACTAGACCACCAACTTACACCATACACAGAAATAAACTCAAATTGGATCAAGGACTTAAACATATGATGGGAAACCATAAAAATACTTGAGAAATCCATAGGCAGAAAAATCTCTGACATATGCCAAAGCAATTTATTCACTGATACTGCTCCTAGGGCGATGGAAACTGAAGAGAAAATAAACCAATGGGACTACATCAAAATTAAAAGCTTTTGCACAGCAAAGGAAACCATCAATAAACAACAAGAAAGCCCACTGCATGGGAGAACATATTTGCCAATGATATCAACGATAAGTGTTTCATCTCCAACATTTACAGGGAACTCATGCAGCTTAACAAAAAGATAAACAACCCAATCAAAAAATGGGCAACTGATCAAAATAGACACTTTTCTAAAGAAGACAGAAGGAAGACCAAGAGACATATGAAAACATGCTCAAAGTCACTAATCATCAGAGAGATGCAAATCAAAACAACAATGCAGTACCATCTCACACCTGTCAGAATGGCTATTATCAACAAGTCAACAAATGACAACTGCTGGCGAGGATGCAGAGAAAAAGGAACCCTTATGCACTGCTGGTGGGAATGCAGACTGGTGCAGCCACTGTGGAGAACAGTATGGAGTTTCCTCAAAAAACTAAAAATGGAACTCCCATTTGAACCAGTAATCCCACTTCTAGGAATATATCCCAAGAAACCAGAAACACCAATCAGAAAGGATATATACACCCCTATGTTCATAGCAGCACAATTCACCATAGCTAAGATTTGGAAACAGCCTAAGTGCCCATCAGCGGATGAGTGGATTAAAAAACTGTGGTACATATACACAATGGAATACTACGCTGCGGTAAAAAAGAAGGAATTCTTACCATTTACAACAACATGGATGGAACTTTAGAGCATTATGCTAAGTGAAATAAGCCAAGCAGAGAAAGATAATTATCACATGATCTCACTCATTTGTTGAATATAATGAACAACATAAACTGATGAACAAAAATAGATCCAGAGACAGAGAAACATCAAACAGAACGTCAAACCTCAGGGAAGGTAGTGGACAGTGGGGGTAAGGGGGAGAGATCAACCAAAGGACTTATATGCATGCATATAAGCCTAATCAATGGACAGAGACCACAGGGGGGTGGGGGCATGAATGGGAGGTGGGGGTAATGGGGGAATAAGGACACATATGTAATACCTTAATCAATAAAGAAATTAAAAAATGTTCTCATATCTTTAAACGTTTCTGTTCTGCTTGCTTATTTATTTATTTTTGTTCTTATTGTTGTTTTAGATTCAATTTTTGATATATATATATATATATATATATATATATATATTATTGTTCATATTTTTAATCTTTTTTCTTCTTCTTAAAGAAGACCCTTTAATATTTCATGTAATTCTGGTTTGGTGGTGATATTTCCTTTAGCTTTTTCTTTTCTGGGAAGTTCTTTGTCTGTCCTTTGATTCTAAATGATAGCTTACCTTAGTAGAGGAATCTTGGTGGTAGGTCCTTACTTTTTATTACTTTGACTAGTTCTTACCAATTCTTTCTGCCCTTCAAAGTTTCTCTTGAGAAATCAGCTGACATTCTTATGGGAGCTCCCTTGGAGGTAATTAACCGCTTTTCTCTTTCTGCTTTTAAGATTCTCTCTTTGTCTTTAACCTTTGGCATTTTATTTATTTTTTAAAATATATTTTTATTGATTTTTTACAGAGAGGAAGTGAGATAGAGAGTTAGAAACATCGATTAGCTGCCTCCTGCATACCTCCCACTGGGGATGTGCATGCCCTTGACCGGAATTGAACCCGGGACCCTTCAGTCCACAGGCCGATGCTCTATCCACAGAGCCAAACCATTCAGGGCTAACCTTTGGCATTTTAATAATGTGTCTTGGTGGGGCTCTTTGAGATCATCTTGTTTGGGACTCTCTGTGCTTCCTGGACTTGTATGTCTATTTCCTTCACCAGATTAGGGAAGTTTTTTGTCATTATTTTTTCAAATAGGTTATCAATTTCTTGCTCTCTCCTCCTTCTGGCATCCCCATGATACAAATGTTGATACACTTGAAGTTGTCCCAGAGTTTACTTATACTAATTTTTTTAGATTATTTTTTCATTGTGCTGTTCTGATTGGGTGATTTTTGCTTCCTTATAGTCCACATTATCTGATTTGATTCTTAGCTTTATCTACTCTAATATTGATTCTCTGTAAATTATTCTTCATTTCAGTTAGTGTATCCTCCATATCTCGTGTGTGTGTGTGTGTGTGTGTGTTTATGGTCTCCATGTCTTCTTTACACTGTTGAAGTTCTCAATAAGATTCTTGAACATCCTTATAACCATTGTCTTGAATTCTGAATCTAGTAGATTCTTTGTCTTCATTTTTTTAGTTCTTTTTCTGGTCTTTCTTTATAGTCTTTAATTTGGATCATGTTTATTTGTCTCCTTATTTTGACATACTCCCTGTGTTTGTTTCTAGGTATAAGGTAGAGCTGCTACCTCTCCTGGGCTTGATAGAGTGGCCTCATGTAGTATGTGTTCTCTATTGTCCAGTGGCACAGCCTTCCCTACCACCTAGGCTGGGCACTCCAGGTGTGCCCACCCCAGTGTGGACTGTGTACACCATCCTCTTTTAGTTGAGCTTTGATTGCTGTTAGCATGACAATAGGATGGATTTACCCACAGGCTGTTTAGATGCAAGGACTGGCTGTCACCATCAACCACTGTGGAGAATCAGCTGTGCAGGGGCCCAACCCAAAGAGAAGAACTTCGTTTAGTGAGGCTATTGTGCCTATTGAATCCACCTCTTGAGGGTGTTGCCTGTGGAGGTGGTTGGGTGATGATGCTTCCACCTGGTTTAAAGCTTTCCACCAGGTGATGTGGCTCTGGGGTCTGTTGGGAGGTGCAGGCCAACATAAGCTGCTCCCAGTGTTCTTCCAGGGTCCATCCAGCATTAGCTGCAAAGCAAAATGCAGATGGTTGCTACTTGTGCTGGGTTTGGAGATACCCAGGTGAGGCCACATTGTGAATACAAACTGATTGCTGCTAGTGCAGGCCTGAGGCTTCTTATCAAGTAATATGGGGCATGCTGATGCCAGATGCTGCTTGTCTGAGATATTTTAAGAAATTCTTAAGCATGAGTGAAGGCTAACCATTCATATGGAAAAGCCAATGGAAACAGCTTGGGTGGGCCTACAAGTTTGTGGGGTACAGTCTCAGGGAATTGCCAGGGCAGGGTGAAGTATGTGAGCCATGTTGATGAAAACTCAGATGTGGCTTCCACCTGCCTGTTCTGTGGAAGGGAGGAGGGTCTCAGAAAAAGGAATGTTGGCTTCTGCCAACACTTTTATCTGGTGAAAGCTGTCCCTTGAGCCTTTGCCCTGATGCCAGACAATTCAGTTTCTCCCCATATGTCCCTGGGGCTTTTCAACATGCTGCCTCAGAACTGGAGCACAGAGGGAGTGAATAAAAGTAAGCCCAGGTGTGGGCCCTTTAAATGGAACTGCCTGGGACTCCAGCCACTCTTCATCCAACTTAACTCAATCCCCACTGGTTTTTATAGCCCAAATTATGTGGACTTCTCTTCCTGTTACTGGAAACCTAGGCTAAAGGGCCTGGTGTGGAGCCAGGACCCCTCATACCTCAGAGATACCTGAGCAGCTGATATATCCCTCCTGATTTTTATGCACAACATGTGGGTGTGGGACCAGCTTGTTCCCCATTTCTGTCCCTCCTCCCTGCCTTGATATGACTTATTCTTTACTAATATCCTACACAGATTCGTGCACATTGGAAGGAAATTAATTAGAAGAAATATTTTAATATAGCTATTTGCCTTTTCTCTATAATAGAAGTGTCAACCAAATTTATGATCAACAATGATAGATCAAAACACACGCATGCAGCCGAAACCAGTTTGGCTCAGTGGATAGAGCATCAGCCTGCGGACTGAAGGGTCCCGGGTTCGATTCTGGTCAAGGGCATGTACCTTGGCAGCTGATCGATGTTTCTCTCTCATCGATGTTTCTAACTCTCTATCCCTCTCCCTTCCTCTCTGTAAAGAATCAATAAAATATATTTAAAAAAAAAAACACGCATGCAATTGGCACCAGCAAGAGCTTTATATTTATCGCCCATGCGTGAGTCAACTTAGCCTTTTGTATATATATACTAGAGGCTCGAAGCACTTAATTCATGCAAGAGTAGGCCTTCTTTACCCTGGCTCCCAGCATGCCTTCCCTCTGGCACCTGGAACCTGGGCTTCCCTCCAGCTGCCTGCAGGCACCTGGTACCTGGGCTTCCCTCGCAGACCCAGCTTCATCCAGAAGGTTGTCCAAAAGAATGTCCAGAAGGATATCTGGTCTAATTAGCATATTATGCTTTTATTATTATAGATAGATAAACTTGCTTAATTAGACCTGTTTTCTGATTTAGCTGGACTTTTTCCAGCTCAGTGAAGCACCCCAACTTCTATTTCAGGTAATTGTCAGCAACACAGCAGTAAATATCAACACGAAGCAGATTATTATTGTAGATCATGCAGGGAGAACAAAGGGTAAAATATTTAACTGTAACAGTGTTTGACTATATTCTTGTGTGAGGGCATGACAGTCAATTTTCATATTACCTCTTCATTATATAGGATTCCTGAGATTTTGTTTAACTCCAACAGCCCCTGCTAGTTTCCTTATCTTCTTACTAGCTATGAGAGTAATTTCATTCTTTGTTTTATGGGTTGGGCTTACTTTGTCTAACAAAATTATACCTTACTGCTTGAGTGTTTTGTGTGTGTGTGTGTGTGTTTGTGTTTATAGTTGTATTCTTTCTCAAAGTTTTTACAACATAGATTCCAGGGATTTGTGGGTCTATTGTGTTCCCTTTTGTGAAAGGGAAGAAATTGAAAATGGGTTCTATATTTAAAATAAAATAAAATAATCAAAAACTCTCCATGGGTTAGTGGCAAGACATTATAGTTTAGCTAATCTACCCCATGTTATTGTTGCCTCAGCAATGTAAGTTCCTGATATGACTTCCTCAACAGCCCTTGTGATCAATAATATTTTTCAGGTACCAGGGCCTTTCCCTTGTGTGTCTGTTTGAAAAGACATGTGAACACTGGAAATAATGTACTTACTAAGAAGGACTACTTGTGGTTAAATGGGCCCAAATTCATAATCAGTATCTAGCAGCCATTGTTTACAAGGGCCTTTTATGCTTGCTATATTTCAGTAAAAAAACAAAGACTGGACTGCCATGTCTCTTAAGAACTGAACAAACCACTGTAAAGAATTTCATGAAATTGTATGTTGGCCTACAGGAATGAGACCTATACCCACATTGTCATCTTTACTGAGCAATATTAATGGCTCTACAAAATCCAATCAGAATGTGTGGAGCCTGCCAATAAAGACAGTTCTATTTGGACCAATTAAACTCTGTAAATTTGAAATACACATTTGTATAGTGATCAGGGACAAAGGTTTGAACTTCTTTTGTATAAGATAAGAACTCTATGTCTCAATGGAGTGCACTTTAAGCTGCATGTTCCTGATTTGAGCTTAATACTGACAATGTAGCTCTAGAACTGTAGCACTGGAAATGTAGCACTTGAGCTGCAACACTAACTAGAACTGTATTGGTTGGACTGCATGCATTGAGCAGCTTTCCTTGAATAGTTTCAGTTGAGCTATGTTACTTGGGCCACTTCACTTTAGCCTTTTTACTCAACCCATATCACTTGAATAAAGTACCTCCTTTAACCACAGCCCAGATTGGGGACTCCTGGTGGCATTGATTTGGTGGCAGTGACCTTTTGTTGGCATTAAATGGTGGGAGCAAGGAGGGATCCAAGAGGATGACAGAGTGGATAAAAGTTATCCTCAGTTGCTCCCAGAACCAAATTGAAATTACAACTACATTATAAAACAATCAGGTTGAGTAAGAACTGAAGATCAGCTGAACAGAAGTCTTATAATCAAGGATATACAGAAGAAGCCACATCAATACTGGTAGGAAGGGCAAAGGTGCAAAAAGGCTGGTCCCTACCACACATGCAATGGTTGAGAATCCAGAAGGATACTTCACCTGCATAGGGACACTCTGAGAAGTGAGGAGTCTAAAGCTCATGCTGAACTCTTCATCTGTAAGCACCAATGCTTGGAAGAGTAGCCCACAACTTTCTGGCTGTGAAAATCAATAGGGATTCTGTCTTCCCAGTTGAGGAGATAGTCTGCTAGAAACCCAGGCATACTCTTAAAGAGACAGGCCACAAGAATCTCATTTTCAGCCACATATTATGGTTTCTGGTAGAGAGAGGACAGCTCAAAGGGACGAGAAGTCATACAGGGAGAGACTGGGTTGTTTGGCTTTGGGGGGATGGCTGAAGGGACAGTTTTCCAATTCCCTTGTGCTGATTCTCTCTCCTACACTGCTGTAGGGAGCAGCTATAGGGTTAAGCCTCGGACTGACCTGTTGGCAAAGCCACACACAAGTACCAGCTTAGAGGGCATGGCTCCCTTAAGCTTGACCTTATGACGCTCCCTAGATCCTATCTTTAGCTAATGGGCTCTGGGAGATGCAGTAAGTGCTGCCAAAACAAGTGAAACTCACAAGAACTTTGTAACTATGATGACCACTACCTTGTTCACCTCTGGCTATAAAATAAAGGCTCAGCTTTCCATCTGGATCTCTCTCAGTGGCCTTAGCCAGGCACAGGAGATCCACCTAGACCCAGCTTATTCTCTTTGTCTGTCTTTTCTTCAATCCTTCACTGCCCCTCAGGCTCACTGAACCCTTGGCTGTGCTAGCACGGCACATGTGGTGCCCAATGTAGGGCCTGAGTTTGGGGGAACTGCAGTTGTCAGGTGAAAGGACGCTCCAGTGAAGCATGTGCAGAAAGTAAAAAGGAAGGTAAGGAGTGAAGTTTAGTAATAACTAGGTGTAAAACATGGGAAATTCAGGATTGCAGGAAAAGAATTTATACGTATCCATGCTTAAGGCTATACTCCAAGCACAGGACTGTTGTGTGAGGTATCAACAGCTTTTCGATTTATTGGATTTTGTAAGTAAAACCTGCCCATGGTTTCCTGAGGAAAGAAAGGTAAATGTAGAGGCATGGGAGAAGGTAGAAAAACAACTTAGAGATCGTTATATAGCTGAAGGTCCAGGGAGAATTGCTCTCTCTACTTTCAGTCTGTGGTCCCTGATTCGGGACTGCCTAGAGCCCACTCCTGAAAGGGAATGGATGAATGTGGCAGGGGAACTAAGACGGATAGTGGAAGGTTACCAGAGGCTTAATATTGTTGCAAAGGCTTGTCTCTCACCTGGAGACTACGTATCATGGAAATATTATATTCGTGTTTGTGCTGACATTGGACCAGCCTATGTTCAAGGAATGGTATTACCTGCTGCATTAAAGGAGATGTTACTCACTGGTCAGCAGAAAAAGAAAGGGGGCTGCTTTAACTGTGGCAAACTAGGGCATTTTGCTAAATACTGCAATGCTAGAAATGGAAGTCAACAGGCTACAGGGATTGGAAACAAGCAGCCTGAACTATGTCCAAGATGCAGGAGAGGAAAGCATTGGGCAAATGAATGCTGCTCCAAGACTGATGTTGATGATAATACAATGCCCCCTAGGCAGGGAAACTTCAAGCAAGGCCAGCCCTGGCCCCACCAAACAGTAGGGTCCTTATCCTTGACCCCACTGTAGCCTTTCCAGCCGGCTCAGTAAACCTTTATCATGCCACTCCGGGAAGCACAGGATTGGCAAGCTCTCCCTAGGGTGATAGATCAGGACTCAGGCAATAGCGGAAAGAGCCAATTCTCTTAAAAAGCAACTATAAAAACAAAAAAAGGGAGAAGGATGTTACATGTTACATTTTTTGAGTTACAATGCAGAGAGTTGTACAGCAGCCAAAAGGCAACGGGCCTCCTGTACAATAGCCTCTGCTGGGTTAGCCCAGTGGAAGGATGCACAAACCAGACAAGAGTTTTCCCAGATACAGTAATGATGTGGGGAAGAGGTTGTGTTTTGTATCTTTCCAGAAGGAGCAGATCAGCCAATTTAGGTGCCAGAGCATTACATGCGTCACCACAATGGACCCAGAGAAGCTCCTTGTCCCATCTTTCAAAAGACTGAGAGTTTCCCCGATGACAGCAAAGCAGAAAAAGAAGAAATGAAGACTACACAAGGGCCTGAGGTGCCAACATGGGGTCAGCTGAAGAAGTTAACTGAGGCCCAGCAGATGGTAGAAAAGCAAAAAGTGGAAGCTACTCCCTCTACCATGTTTCTGGCCATGCTAGCATTGGTTAGCTGCCAGTCTTCTGTATAGTCTTGTGCAGCCAAGTCTGAGGACTCTGAGTAAATCAGCAAAAGAAACTTTCATTTAGTAGAAAAATGTTACTGTAGTTTGATTTCTCTCTTATTGCTGTGTTGCATTGCATTGTTTTATTAATAGCCATGTCTGGGTTTTGCATTGGCATTGTTTTGTTATTGTTTTAATAGCCAGAGTTTTGTTCTTGATGTTCAAGTTTTACTTTCATCATAGTAGCTTAAAAATAAAAGAAGGGTGAGATGTAGGAAGTGGCTATAGCAGTGGTTCTCAACCTTCCTAATGCCGCGACCCTTTAATACAGTTCCTCATGTTGTGATGACCCCCAACCATAAAGTTATTTTCGTTGCTACTTCATAACTGTAATTTTGCTACGGTTAATGAATTGTAATGTAAATATCTGTGTTTTCTGATGGCGTTAGGTGACCCTGCTAGCGGTTCTCAACCTGTGGGTCGTGACCCACAGGTTGAGAACCACTGCTGTAGAGCCCAAGACCATCGGAAAACACAGATATTTACATTACAATTCATTAACAGTAGCAAAATTACAGTTATGAAGTAGCAACGAAAATAATTTTTGTGGTTGGGGGTCATCACAACATGAGGAACTGTATTAAAGGGTCGCGGCATTAGGAAGGTTGAGAACCACTGGGCTATAGGGTTAAGCTTCAGACTGACCTGTTGGCAAAGCCACAAACAAGTCCTAGCTTAGAGGGCACAGCACTCTTAGCATAATTAAGCTTGACCTTATGAGGCTCCCTAGATCTTATCTGGGTAGTTAATGGGCTCTGGGAGATGCAGCAAGTGCTGCCAAAACAAGTGAAACTCCCAAGAACATTATAACTATGGTGACCACTACCTTGTTTACCTCTGGCTATAAAATAAAGGCTCAGCTTTCCATTTGGATCTTTCTCTGTGGCCTTAGCCAGGCATAGGAGATCCACCTAGACCCAGCTTATTCTCTTTGTCTGTCTTTTCTTAAATCATTCACCACCCCTCCCCCCTCAATCAGGTTCACTGAACCCTTGGCTGTGCTGGCATGGCATACACTGCCACAGACACACCATCTTTCCTGGGTTCAGCAAACCCCTCATATGGAATCAGACTGGGAAGGTACACTACCCCACCTCCCCTACTCTCTGTGGCATCACCCTGCCAAGCTCATCCTGTATACTAAAAGCCTAATGTGCTAAGTGTCCGGTCAACTGGTCGGCCATTCAACCATAGCATAATATGCTAATGATATGCTAAGGCCACTTAACCTCTCTCTATGACGTGCACTGACCACCAGGGGGCACACAGTAGACCAGTTGCTATGATGTGCACTGACCACCAGGGGGCAAACACTTTGACCAGTAGGTTAGATTGCTGCTGGGGTCCGGCCTATTGGGACTGAGCGAGACGGGCTGAACATGCCCCAGAGCCCTCCCTGGCCCCTCCCTGGCTGGCCAACCTCCCAAGTCCCTCCCTGGCCCCAATCATGCACTGGTGGGGTCCCTCGGCCTAGCCTGTGCCCTCTCACAATCTGGGACCCCTCGGGGTATGTCGGAAAGCCAGTTTCAGCCTGTTCCCACAGGCCAGGTCGAGGGACCCCACTGGTGCATGAATTCATGCACCAGGCCTCTAGTATTTTATAAAGGAATCAGCTAGCTTTGGATAACCTGGGACAGTGGTTCAGTCTTTCCTGAAAAGTTCTGAAAGAGATCTGGGCAAACCAGACCTGTAGGTGTCAGGTATAGGTGTCAGGGACTGATTTGTGTGGCTTTGGGACAAAGACCAATTTTCCCACATGCTCAACCATTGCCTCCCCACCACAGGATCTTCCTGGGGAGATACATGAACACCCTCCTAAATCACTGTGGCCCCACCTCATCAAGCTCTCACCCTAGGAAGAAATATACTAGCTGTGGGCAGCTTTAGCCTGTGGTATATTCTTTTTTGGAATCTTCTCACAGAGATGCCAACAGATCCTGAGAGTGTGATAAATACACAGGAAGGGACATAATTGTGGGAGTCTAGAGCAATTTCCACTTTCCCTCATGTACCCAGACCAGTACCGCCATTCCTGTGCAAAGTCCATTGTCCAGAAGGCAAAATCTTAATCTTAATCTGATGAACTGTACTGGTTTTACCCTTATGAATCTAAAAGACCCACCCCACCACAAAGGACCTCAAGCTCCAGGCAGAAGGCAGCTGCACTGGTGTACCCTGAGACTTTTGTTGAGTGGCCCTAAACCCAGCATTGGTGCTGAGTTTGAACTTTTGTCACCCTGGTAAACAACAATAAACCCTTTCTGGTGACTCATGAGAACCAAACTCACTCACTTCAGGGACTGCAGATTCTCTTTCAGTGATGCAGCCTAACAGGCAGCATGCAACCAGAGATGGGTCTCAGGAACCTAGGGCCTTTTGTTGACCTGTGCCAGGCTCAGTACTGGTGTAAGCCAACCTCAGTACTCAGCTTGGCTCCTCCCACATGCACCCAAGCCTAGTACAGGCATCCACAAACTGTGGATCACTTTGTAGCTCTAAACAGGTAGCCCAGGGCCAGTCATAGTGAGCATCTGACATGGACCTGAATAAGAGTTTTTCTCAAGAGGCCCCAGAACAAACACAAATGGTGGCAGCCTTCAGAAGACATCATAACACAACCCAATTAGCTTCACAAGCAGCAAACCCAAAAGGAGATATTGGATACCACCAGAACATACTTGGGCATGGGGTCAGTCCCTACAGAGCAACTTATACACTGTTATTGTGATCAATGCTCACAGTCAGCTAGCCTGCATATTAATCCCAGCTACAAATGGACCAATAGCAATCAAGACTTAACTACAGCAGGAAGCTCACATAAACATCATAAAAGACATTCCTAAAGCACCTAACTCAGGTGATTGGGGAGACGATGTCACTGAAACCCACAGGACACTGAAAACATAAGGCCATCATACTAAGATTGAGAGACATATCTTATCTAACAAATATACAGAAAAAATATTGAGGTAGTAAAAATAAATGAAATAACAGAAGAAATACACATATAAAGAATGAAATTAATTGGAGACAAGCTATCTACCAGATGCAGAATGCAAAACAATGTTTATGAGGATGCTTAAGGAACTTAGGAAAAGAATGCATGAAATCAGTGAGAAACTAAAAAAGAAATAGCATAAAAAGCAGACAAAGAAACAAACAAACCCAGAAAGAAGCATCCAGAAATGAAGAATACAGTATCAGAAATGAAGAAGAAATCAACAGGCTAGATCAGCCTTGGGCAAACTACGGCCCGCGGGCCGGATCCGGCCCGTTCGGCTGTTCTATCCAGCCTGCGGAGCCGAAAGGGCAGAGGGTTCTCTTGCTCTCCCCTCCGCTGCTCCTTCACCAGCAGCAGTGTTAACATGGCAACGTCGGGAAACACAGCTGCAGCTCCTTCTTCTGAGTGGGCGGATTTATATCCGCCCATTCAGTAGAAGGAACAACCTCTCAATCTTCCAGAGGCTCCTTGTAATGCCCGCGGACACGTCCCCCGACATCACCCTGGGAATGAGTAGACACGTTATCTTATCGTGGTGATGTAGGGAGACACACCCCTGGAGAGCACAGGATCAGAGCATTAGCTAAAAAGGAGACCAACAACACTGTTCCCACTGAAGTTGATGTTTTAAAGACCAAAAACCTTTCAACCCAGTCTACATTGCCATCTACATCTACGTCCCGGGCAGAATTTGGAAGTTGCACTAAAGAAAATGTTTAATTTACTGTTTACACATTTTGTTCTTTTCTATTTGTTTTAGTTTTAAATTATTTTATTATATTTAAGTTTAATTTGAAAGGCTTTTGTACCTTTCCTTTGTTAGGCAATTTTATTTTGCCTTTGCCATCTTCAATATAAGGTATGTTATTGTGCTATGATTCCTCCATTTTTTGAAGTTTCAAATTATAATAATTAGTGTTTACATTCTTCTTGTTAAAATGTTTGAAATGAATAAAACTATTGAAATAAAAAAAAGACCGTACCCTTTTATGTAATGATGTTTACTTTGAATTTATATTAGTTCACACAAACACTCCATCCATGCTTTTGTTCCGGCCCTCCGGTCCAGTTTAAGAACCCATTGTGACCCTCGAGTCAAAAAGTTTGCCCACCCCTGGGCTAGATGAAGCAGAAGATCAAATTAGTAAAATGGAAGACACAGTACTAGAAAACACACAATCTAAGCAGCAAAACAAATAATTTAAAAATGCAGAGAGTTTAAGGGACCTCTAGGACAACATCAAGTGTAACAACTTCCACATGTTAGGGGTAATAGAAGGAGAAGAGAGAGAGAGAGCAAAAAATTGAGAACATAGTTGAATAAATATTGAGTAAAAATTCCCCTAACCTGCCCTAGCCTGTTTGGCTGAATGGACAGAGCATCAGCCTGCAGACTGAAGGGTCCACAGTTCAATTCTGGTCAAGAGCATGTACCTCGGTTTCAGGTTCCCTAGCCCTGGTTGGGGTGCATGTGGGAGGCAACCAATCAATTTGTTTATCTCACATTTATGTTTATCTTGTTGTTTTGTTGATGGTTAAAGTGATTCATTTAAGGCTAGCAGGGGTGGTTCAATAAATTTAAGAAAAGAAATGGCATTCATAGTGTAGTGAGGCATGGGCAGGTTGACAGTTCTAACAAAATACAGTACTGTATAAAAGAAAGGTTAAAACAGGGAATCAATTGGGGTTCTGGAATGGATTAATTCAATTTACATTATTTATAACTAGTGGCCCGGTGCATGAAATTCGTGCATGGAGGGGGACCCTCAGACCAGCCTGCACCATCTCCAATTGGGGACCCCTTGGGGGATGTCCGACTGCTGATTTAGGCCTGAACCCACAATCTGGGACCACTAGCTCCTAACCACTCACCTGCCTGCTTGCCTGATTGCCCCTAACTGCCTCTTCCTGCCTGATTGCCCCTAACCCCTCTGCCTGCCTGCCTGATCACCCCTAAATGCCCTCCCCTGCTGTCTTGATCTTGCTCCCAACTGCTCTCCCCTGCCAGCCTGATCCCACCCCCAACTGCCTCTGCCTGCTTGATCACCCCTAACTGCCCTCCCCTGCCAGCCTGATGTCACCACCTCCCTTGCTGGCCTGATCTCGCCCCCAACTGCCCTCCCCTGCCAGCCTGATCTCACCCCCAGTGGCCCTCCCCTGCCAGCCTGATCTTGCCCCTAACTGCCCTCCCCTGCTGGCCTGATCTGGCCCTTAACTACCCTCCCCTGCCGGCATGTTTGCCCCAACTGCCCTCCCCTGCCGGCCTGATCTCGCCCCCAATTGCTCTCCCTGCCAGTCTGATCTCACCCCCAACTGCCCTCCCCTTGTTGCCCTCAACTGCCCTCCCTTGATGGCCTGATCTCGCCCCCAACGGCTCTCCCCTGCAGGCCTGATCTTGTCTCTAACTGCTCTCCCCTGCCAGCCTGATCACCCCTAACTGCCTCTGCCAGCCTGATCACCCCTAACTGCCTCTGCCTGCCTGATCACTCCCAACTGCCCTCCCCTGCTGGCCTGGTTGCCCCTAACTGCCTCTGCCTACCTGATAACCCCTAACTGCCCTCCCCTGCCAGCCTGATCTCGCCCCCAACAGCCCTCCCCTGCAGGCCTGATCTCACCCCCAACTTCCCTCCCCTGCCGGCCAATTTGGTTCTGATTGGTTGGTTTCTATGCCAGTCAGCATGAAAAGTTCTGCCTCCTAGCAGCCATTGGCTCCTCATAGTTCACCCAGATTTGGTTCTGATTGGTCAGTTTCTATGCCAGTCAGCATCTCTGGGCCTATCTCCAGGCCTGGTCAGAGAGGCAGGGCTGATCAGCAGCTCCTGCGGAGGCCTGGAGAGAAACCTGGAGAGAAAGAGAGAGGCAACTGCTGATCAACAGCTGCCACAGAGGCTGCAGATCAGACACTGCCTCTCTCTTCAGACCTCTCTCCGGGCCTGATCTTCAGCCCCCTCAGCAGTCAGTGCTGGGTCACTGCACCTGCCTGGTAGCAGTCTGTGCTGGGTCGCCACGCAACCCAGCACTGACTGCAGGACTGATATCCAGTTTTTGGTTGAGCCTTTGGTCAGGCATTATGGACCCTGGGTTTTTATATATTAGGATGAGAAAAATAATTTGGTTTTTGTACAAATATTTTCTTGAACATCCTTACAGACTGAATTAATTTCTAGAACTGAGGATCCACTGTATTTATGCTCCTCTTTTTTTCTTTATTCTTCTTAAACAAGTCCCTTTAACATTTTTTGTAATACTGTTTTATTGGTGATGAACTCTTTTAGCTTTTTTTATTTGTTTGGGATTCTTTTATCTCTACCTCAATTTTAAATGAACACCTTACTAGGTCAAGTAGTCTTGGTTATAGGTTCTTGTAGTCTAGGTTGTAGGTTCTCTTTGTATATTTCCTATCCATCCCTCTTGACATGAAATGATTCTGTTTATAAATTATCTGGCAGTCCCATGGGAGTACCCTTATAGGTAATTCACTGTTTTTTTTTTTTGCTACTTTTAAGTTTCTCTCTTGATCTTTAATCTTTGCAGTTTCAATTATGCTGTGTCCTGGTATTCATCACTTTGGGTTCAATATGTTTGGGACTCTGTGCTTTCTGGATATTTTTTAGTATTTTTCTTCACAACGTTAGGGGAATTTTTTGTTGTTGTTGTTAATCCTCACCCAAGAATATTTTTCCATTGATTTTTAATGTGTTGTGGGTGGGGGTGGGAGTGGACAGGGAGAGGTCAATGGGGGAAATAGGAGACATATGTAACACTTTAATCAATAAAGAATAATAAAAAAAGCATTCATTCCAGAGGTGTCTTTCAGGAGGTCAGAATGCAGCATCTTCACTTTTTCACCTATCATTGCCTTGAAAATGCTATCACCAGCTAACTGCTTTTCATATATCCAAATCAACAACAATTTTTCTACCTCTTCAATTGCTTGTGGTCATTGTTTTGTGAACACTTTCACGTTAGCACTTTTAGGAACATCAGCACTCATTTTTCATCTTTATTGTTGAAAGTATTAGAGATGTCCCCATTTTCAAACTTTCCTTTTCATTTTTATATTATCACTAACCTTCTGAGGACACATAGCGAATTACTGTACCCACCACTCAGTTCCTGCCCCACCTCAGGCCTTCACTACTACTGTCTATGTCCATGGGCAATACATGTATGCATATGAGTATTTTTTTTTTTTTGCTAATCTTTGCTAATCTCTTCCCCTCTCTCATTCCCTCTGAGATTTGTCAGTCTGTTCCATGTTTCCATTTCACTAGGTTCTATTGTATTCTGCCATTTATTTTGTTCATTAGATTCCACGTATAAGTGAGATCAAGTACTATTTGTGTTTCTCTGAATGGCTTACTTTGCTTAGCATAATAATCTCCAGGTTCCTCCTGCTGTCTCAAAGGATAAAAGACCCTTTTTTACATCTGCATAATAGTCCATTAGATAAATGTACCACAGCTTTTTCTTTCTATTTTTTAAACAAATATTTATTTTTGAAAGTATTACATATGTCCCCCCATTTTCCCCCATTGCCTTCACCCTACTCTCCTCCTCAAGTCTTTACCACCCTATTTTCTGTGTATATGGGTTATGCATATACATATATGAGTCCATTAGTTGATCTCTTCCCCTCCTCCACCATCACCTGACTTTCCTCTGAAGTTTAATAGTCTGTTCAATTATTCTATGTCTCTGGGTCTATTTTTGTTCATCAGTTTATGTTGTTCATTATATTCCACATATGAGTGAAATCATATAATATTTATCTTTTATTGACTGGCTTATTTCACTTAGCATAATGTTCTTTAGATCCATCCAAGATGTTGCACATGGTAAGAGATCTTTCTTTTTTACAACTGCATAGTATTCCATTGTATAGATGTACCACTGGTTTTTAATCCATTCATCTGATGATGGGCACTTAGGCTATTTCCAAATCTTAGCTATTGTAAATTGAGCAGCTATGAACATAGGGGTGCATATATTCTTTATGATGGTGTTTATGAGTTCTTGGATTCCTAGAAGTGGAATCACTGGGTCAAATTGGAGTTCCATTTTTAGTTTTTTTTAGGAAACTCCAAACTGTTTTGCACACAGGCTGCACTAGTTTGCATTCCCACCAGCAGTGCATGAGGGTTCCTTTTTCTCCGCATCCTTGCTAACACTTGTCGTTTGTTGATTTGTTGATGATAGCCATTCTGACAGGCGGGAGGTGGTACCTCATTGTCATTTTGATTTGCATTTCTCAGATGATCAGTGACTTCGTGCATTTTTTCATATGCCCTTTGGCCTTCTGTATGTCCATTTTAGAGTAGTGTCTATTTAGGTCCTTTGCCCATTTTTATTTTAATTTTGTTTGTTTGTTTGTTTGTTTGTTTATTTATTATTTAATTGCTTAAGGTATTGTTTATTTTCCTTTTGTTAAGTTGCATGAGTTCCCTGCAGATTTTGGAGGTTAACTCCTTGTGGATGTATCATTAGAAAATATGTGCTCCTATGGGATGGAAACTCTTGTCGTTTTATTGATGTTTTCTTTTGCTGTGCATTCTTCCACTTCTGTATATCTTCTTCTATCTCTTTTTTCAGTGACCTGTAGTTTTCCAAGTACAGGTCTTTTACCTCTTAAGTTTATTCCTAAGTATCTAATATTTTTGTTGCAATGGTAAATGGGGTTGTTTGTTTAGTTTCCCTTTCGGAGAGTTCCGTATTGGTGTATAAAATGCCATAGATTTCTGGTTATTAATTTTATATCCTGCTATATTGCCAAATTCATTAATTAAAACTAGTAGTTTTCTGATGGAGTCTTTAGGGTTTTCTATGTATAGTATTATGTAATCTGCGAATAGTGACCGTTTTACTTCCTTGTTTCCAATTTGGATGCCTTTTATTTCTTCTTGTCTGATCACAACAGTATTATGTCAAACAGGAGTGGTGAAAGTGGGCATTCCTGTCTTATTCCTGTTCTTATAGGAAATGGTTTTATTTTTTGTCCTTTGAGTATTATGCTAGCTGTAAGTTTGACATTTAAGACTTTTATTATTTTGAGGTATGATCCCTCTATTCCCACTTTGTTGAGACCTTTTATCAAAAAAGGATTTTGGATTTTCTTGAAAGATTTCTCTGTATCTACTGATATGATCATGTGGTTTTTATCTTTCAGTTTCTTTAGATGATGTATCAGATTTATTGATTTATGAATATTGTACCAGTCTTTCATCCCTGGAATAAATCCCACTTGATCATGGTGTATGATCTTTGTAATGTATTGTTAGATCCAAATTGCTAGAATTTTGTTGAGGATTTTAGCATCTATGATCATCAGGGATATTGGCCCGTAATTCCCTTTCTTTGTCTTGTCTTTATCTGGATTTGGGATTAGGATAATGCTGGCCTCATAGAAAGAGCTTGGAAGTGTTCCTTCCTCCTGAATTTTTTGGAATAGTTTGAGAAGGATAGATGTTAGTTCTTTGAATGTTTGGTAAAATTTCCCTGCGAAGCCATCTAGACCAGAGCTTTTGTTTGCTGGGAGGTTTTGTGTGTGTGTGTTTTTTTTTTTGTTTTTTTTTTTAACTACTGCTTTGATTTCATCAGTAGTTATCAGTCTATTCAGATTTTCTGATTATTGCTTATTGAGTTTTGGAAGCTTGTATTTTTCTAGGAATATGTTCATTTGGTCAAGGTTGTCCAGTTGGTTGGAGTAGAGCTGTTCGTAGTATTTTTTTTAGTGATCCTTTGTATCTCTGTGGGGTGAGTTGTTACTTAACCTCTTTCATTTCTGATTTTGTTTATTTGGGTCCTCTCTCTTTGTTTTTTGGTGAGTCTGGCCAAAGGTTCATCAATTTTGTTTATTGTTTCAAAGAACCAGCTCTTGGTTATATTGATCTTTGTATTTTTGTTTGTTTGTTTGTGTTTTGGTCTATATGTCATTTATTTCTGCTCTGAACTTTATTATTTCCTTCTTTCTACTTAATCTGAGCTTTTCTTGTTGCTTTCTTTCTAGTTCTTTAAGTTGTAGTGTTAGATAACTTATTACCAGTTTTGTGTGTGTGTGTGTGTGTGTGTTTGTGTGTTGTTTTGTTTTTGTGGGTTTTTTTGTGTTTTTTAGTTAGGCCTGTAGTGTAATGAACTTCCCTGTCAGAATTGCTTTCAATGTGTTTCATTGATTTTGGGTTGTTGTGCTTTCATTGTCATTTGTATCCAGGATTCCTTTCATTTCTTCTTTGATCTCTTTGGAAACCCATTCATTGTTTAATAGCATGCTATTTAGCCTTAAAGTGTTAGGATTGTTCTTATTGTAGTCATTTCTAGTTTTGTGGTCATTGTGATCTGACAAGATGCTTGTTGTGATTTCAATATTATTGAATTTGTAGAGACTTAGCCTATGTCCTAACATCTGGTCTGTCTTTGAAAATGTCCCATGTGTACTTGAGAAGAATGTATATTGTGTAGCTTTGGGGCAAAATGTTCTGAAGATGTCAAATAGTTCCATCTGGTATAGTGAGTCATTTAGAATTGTTGTTTCCTTGCTGATTTTTTTTTCTTGAAGATTTATCCAGTGACTTCAATGGGGTATCAAAATTCCCTGCTATGATTGTGTTGCTGTCGCTCTCTCCCATGATATCTTTCAGAATTTTTAAAAATATATTTAGATGCTCCTCTATTGGGTGCATGTATGTTTACCAGAGTTATATCCTCTTGTTGTATCTAACCCTTTAGTATTATGAAGTGGCCTTCCTTATCTCTTGTTATGGCCTTCACTTTGATGTCTATTTTGTCTTATATAAGTATTGCTACCCCACCTTCTTTTTCCATTTCCATTTGCCTGAAGAATTTTTTTCCATCCCTTCACTTTCAGGCAGTGTGAGTCCTTTGTTCTGAGGTGGGTCTCTTGTAGGCAGCATATATATGGGTCATGTTTCCTTATCCACTCAGCTACCCTATGTCTTTTGATTGGAGCATACTCCATTTACATTTAAGATTATTATTGACTAGAGGCCTGGTACATGAAATTTATGCATGGGGGGGGGGGTGTCCCTCAGCCCAGCCTGCACCCTCTCCAATCTGGGACCCTGGCTCCCAACTGCTCACCTGCATGCCTTCCTGATTGCCCCTAACTGCTTCTGCCTGCCAGCCTGATCACCCCCTAACCACTCCCCTGCCAGCCTGATTGATGCCTAACTGCTCCCCTGCCAGCCTGTTTTCCCCTAACTGCCCTCCCCTGCAGGCCTGGTCACCCCTAACTGCCCTCCCCTGCAGGCCTGGTCCCCCCCAACTGCTCTCCCCTGCTGGCCATCTTGTGGTGGCCATCTTGTGTCCACATGGGGGCAGTATCTTTGACCACATGGGAACAGCCATCTTGTGTGTTGGAGTGATGGTCAATCTGCATATTACTCTTTTATTAGATAAAATAGAGGCCTGGTGCACGGGTTGGGGCCAGCTGGTTTGCCTTGAAGGGTGTCCCGGATCAGGGTGGGGGTTCCCTTGGGGCATGGGGCGGCCTGGGTGAGGGGTCTGTGGTGGTTTGCAGGCCGGCCATGCCCCCTGGTGACCCAAGCGGAGGCCTTGGTATCTGGGGTTTATTTATCTTCTACAATTGAAACTTTGTAGCCTTAAGCAGAGGCCTGGGCTGGCCAGGGTGTGCGGAAAGCTTGGCTTCCTCCATCGCCATGGGCAACCCTAGCTTCCTGATCTTTCCAGCTCCGTGGCTGCCGCCATTTCTCTTTGGATTTATGTATCTTCTATCATTGAAACTTTGTAGCCTTGAGTGAAGGCCTAGGCCGGCAAGGGCAGGAGGAAAGCTTGGCTTCCTCCATTGCCGGGGAAACCCAAGCCTCCATCCTGCTCTCTATGTCCATAGCCATCTTGGTTGGGTTTATTTGCATATTCGCTCCTGATTGGCTTGTGGGCATGGCAGAGTGATGGTTAATTTGCATATTACTCTTTTATTAGATAGGATAGGTACTTGTTTGTTGCCATTTTTACTCTTTATGACTGTGTGTTTTTTTTTCTTCCTTTCCATTTCTTCTTCTTTTTTTTTTTTTTTTTTTTTTTGGTATAGCAAAGGTGGAGATTTATTGAAGAACAAGTACAGACGCCCACATGGGGAGAGGGAAAGAGGCCCACAGAATGTACTCCCAAATAGGGAGGGGGAAAGGGTCCCCACCATTTCTTCTTTATAGCAGTCCCTTTAGTATTTCTTGCATTATTGGCTTGATGATAATAAACTCCTTTAGGCTTTTTTTGTCTGTGTAGCTCTTGATTTCACCTTCAACTTTGAATTATAGCCTTGCTGTATAGAGTATTCTTGGATTCAGTCCCTTGCTTTGCATCACTTTGTATATTTCACTCCATTCCCTTCTGGCCTGATGTGTTTCTGTTGATAAATCAGTTGACAGTCTAATTGGAGATCCCTTGTAGGTAACCTTCCATCTCTCTCTTGCAGCCTTTAAGATTTCTTTTTTGCCTTTAATGTTTGCCATTTTATTTACAATATGTCTGATTTTGTGTGTGTGTGTGTGTGTGTGTGTGTGTGTGAGTGTGTGTGTGTGTTCATCTTGCTTGGGACTCTCGATACTTCTTAGATTTGTGTGACTTTTTTATTTTCCAATTCTGGGAAGATTTCTCTCATTATTTTTTCAAACGGGTTTTTACACCTTGCTCAACTTTCTCTTTTTCTGGCACTGCTATTATGTGGCTGTTGTTTCATTTCAAGTTGTTCCAAAGCTCCCCTAAACTCTCTTCCTGTTTTGTAATTTTTTTTTCCAGTTGCTGCTCTGCTTGAGTGTTTTTTCCAACTTTGTCTTCTAACTCGCTGGTTCAGTCTTCATTTTCTTCTAGTCTACTGTTGAAACCTTCCATTGTGTTTTTTTATTGCAGATATGTCATTCTTCTTTTCCTCTTGATTCTTATTCATGTTAGTGATATTCTCATTCAGCTCTGTATAATTCTCATTGAGTTGTGTGTATTTGTCATCCAGCTGTTTGAGCATTCTTATGACCATTACTCTGAATTTTTTCAGTGACAAAGTGCTTGCCTTTATTTCATTTAATTCCTTTTCTGGCGATTCATCCTTTTCTTTCCTTCGGGGATTGTTTCTTTGTCTCCCTATTTTACTGTCCTGTTGTAATTGTTTCTATGTCAGATCCAACTGCTATGCCACCCAGTTTTTTGGGTTTTTTTTGGGGGGGAAGGTAGGGTGGACCTAAGTATTTGATGATTTGTGTGGTCCATTCTCTCACATCTACTGAGCTGGGTATTCTATTGGAGCTCCCTACTGGAGTTATTTGGGTTCTCCTGATGTAGTTGGGTTTTAAATATTAGTTTTTCATTTGTGGATATGGTCTCTTCAAAAGTTGTCTGAGAATGTGACTCACCCCCGGCCTCATTCTGCAAGCTGATGTGGGTGTGCTCATGGTTCCAGCTCTGGTAGCAGGGGTTGCCTGAGGTCTCACTGGCATACGGCTCACTGTGGAGTCCAGGAGCCCATGACAGGGTAGCGAAGATCCCAGAGCTGCAGCAGAGGTAGTATGACTTTGGCTAGGGTGGCATAACTATTTCCAGGGTGGTGTCACTCTGTAAATCCCTGTGGGATCCCTGAGCCAGTGGCCAGGTAGGCCGGCATTCTGGAGTCTGTGGGTGAGGCAGTGGGACTCTGGCCATGTCTCCAACTTTGTCATTTTTTTTTCTCAAAATTGTTGTCTCTATTTGGGTTCATTGTGGTTCTGTACAAATTTTTGGATTGTTGATTCTAATTCTATAAAATACCCTATTGGTATTTTTATAGGGATTGCATTGAATCTATAGATTGCTTTGGGTAGTATGGACATTTTCATATTGCTAATTCTTTTATTCATAAGCATAATACATATTTTAAGTTATTTGTATCATCTTCAATTTCTTTCTTTAGTGTCTTATGATTTTTCCAGTACAGTCTTTTACCCTCTTGGTTAAATTTATTTTTAGACAAATTTTATTTTGCAATTTATAATGGATTTCTTTAACTTTCCCTTTTTAAATAAAGATACAACATATATCAGAATTTCATTATAATAAAAAAAGAAGAAAAAATATTTCATTGTATCCTGCTACTTTACTGAATTCATTTATGATTTCTAGTATTTAGTAATTTTTAGTTTTCTATATACAAAGTCATTTTGACTGCAATAATGTTACTTTTACTTATCCCTTTTCAATTCTAATGCCTTTTTTATTTCTTTTTTTAAAGATTTTTATTGATTGTTAGAGAAAGAGAGAGAGAGAGAGGAACACAGAGAGGGAGAGATAGAGAAACATTTATGTGAGAGTGAGATATAGATTGGCTGCCTCCTGCATGCCCCCTTCCAGGGATCAAGCCCAGAACCTGGACATGTATCCTGACCAGTAATTGAACCAGCAACCTATTGGTGCACATGACAACACCCAACCAACAGTTCCACACTGGCCATAGTTCTTGTCTGATTGCTGTGGCTAGGACTTCTAGTACTGTGTTGAATAAAAGTGGTGAAAGTGGCCATTTTTGTCTTGTTCCTAATCAAAAGGAAATGCTTTTACTTTTCTCCTGTTGAGTATATTTGTTTTGGGTTTGTCATATATGGCCTTCATTATCTTGGGGAATATTCCTTCTATGCACATTATGCTCTTGTTTTTTGATAAGAAATGAGTATATATATATATATATATATATATATATATATATATATACACACACACACACACACACACACACACACACACACACACACACTGAGTGGCCAGATTATTATGACCACCTGACGTTTGTAGGCAAATTAGCCATACACTGCATCACATGGAATATGGAAGCCGAAGGCCTGTTCGAACACCTTTGCTGTCTGCATTACCAAGATAAAACGTCTCCAATTTGCACACGAACACAAGGATTGGGCAATCGAGCATGGGAAAAAAGTCATGTGGTCAGATGAATCATGTTTCCAGTTGCATCATGCAGATGGCAGAGTGAGAATTTTGCGGAAACAGCATGAAAGCATGCACCCCACATGCATGAGTACAACCCTTCAAGCTGGTGGGGGCAGTGTTATGGTTTGGGGAATGTTTTCCTGGCATGATTTGGGCCCTTTAATTCATGTGGAACAACATCTGAATAGCACAACATACCTAAGTATCATTGCTGATCAAGTTCATTCTATCATGTTGATGGCATATCCCAATGGAGATGGCTTCTTCCAACAAGACAATGCACGATGCCACGGTGCTCATATTGTGCAGGAGTGGTTTCAAGAACTTGAGGGAGAATTTACCTTGCTTAGGTGGCCCCCACAATCATCAGATCTCAATCCAATTGAGCATTTGTGGGATGAAGTTAAAAGAGCCATCAGACAGCTAGTTCCACAACCATCAAATATCACAGAACTGGACAGTGCTATTCATCAGCCATGGTGTCAGATTCCTTGCATCACCTTTCAACATCTCGTGGAGTCAATGCCAAGAAGAATCACTGCAGTATTGAAAGCAAAAGGTGGCCCAACGAAGTACTGATGGGGTGGTCATAATAATCTGGCCACTCAGTATATATCCTATATAATAAAAGGCTAATATGCAAGTTGTCCCCTCAACCAGAAGTTCGACCAGCAGGCAGGCTGGCCAACCGCCCATGTCCCCTTGCCCTGGCCAGGCTGGCCAGACCCCACCCATGCACAAATTCACACAACGGGCCTCCAATATATGTATATATACCGAGTGGCCAGATTATTATGCATTCAGAGATCATAATAATCTGGCCACTCAGTGTGTGTGTGTGTGTGTGTGTGTGTGTGTGTGTGTGTGTATTTTTTCTTGTGTATGCTTTACTTTAATATACATATTTTTTCTTTTTTTGTATTTAGTTATTTCTTTTTTTCTTATACACACATGGTCTTTCTACCTCCTCTATACTGAATTATGGCTATTTCCCCATTCATTAAATTCATTGACCTTGCCTTCTGGAAATAAGCTCTGCTTCTTCAGATTCATCTGGGTGTTTGTTGTTTGGGAGTTTGTAGTTCACATATTTTGGATTAGTTGTTGTTTGTAGTTTGCATTCATCTCTGGGTATTTGTTGTTTGCAATTTTTTTGATTAGTTGTTTTATTGGAGTTTTCTCCAAATATACATATATTTTCCCCACTTTTTTCTTCTCTTCCTTTCTCTCTTACATTTTTTCCTTTCTCAATATCATTTTTGCACTCTTTTCTATTTCATAACTCTCATATCTCTGGTGGTGACATATATTTCGGGTTATTAGTATCATGAATACATTTGTGTTTGGTGCCCTGTGCTTTGTGTCTTTTTGTGTTGTATTTTGTGCCTTTAAGTCAATGGAGGACAGAGAGAGCTACATAAGCAGACATCAGAAAGGAGCAATAATGGGGAGACAAAGAAACAGCCCACATACGAAAGAAAAGGAGAAACCACCAGAAAAAGAAGTAACCGAAATGGAGGCAAGCAATATGTCAAAGAAAGAATTCAGAGTAATGGTCATAAGATCACTGAAAAGGATGGAAGATAAATTCAACAACGTGTGTAAGAACCAAGTGGAAATGAAGAAGCACAAAGAAGAAATGAAAAATGACATCACTGCAATAAAGAAGTCAATAGAAAGCATCAACAGTAGACTAGAAGAAGCAGAGGACTGCATAAGTGAGCTAGAAGACAAGGTAGGAAGAAATACCCAGGCAGAGCAGCATCTAGAAAAAAAAATTAAAAAAGCAGGAGAGCCTAAGGGAACTTTGGGATAACACAAAATGAAACATCTGCATAATAGAGGTGCCAGAGGGAGAGGAAACTGAGCAAGGAATAAAAAACCTGTTTGAAGAAATAATGACACAAAACTTCCCTGATATAGGGAGGAAAAGACTCACGTAAGTCCAAGAAGCTCACAGAGTCCCAAACAAAATGAACCCCAAAAGACCGACACCAAGACACATTATAATCAAATTGACAAACACCAACAACAAAGTAAGAATCTTAAAAATGGCCAGAGAGAGAGAGAAAGTTGCCTACAAAGGATCCCTCATCAGAATGGCGACTGATTTCTCAACAGAAACCCACCAGGCCAGAAGGGAATGAAATGAAATATAAAAAGTCATGCAAAGGAAGGGTCTGAATTTAAGAATACTGCACCCAGCAAGGCTATCAATCAAAATTGAGGGTGATTTCAGGAGCTTCACAGACAAAGGAGTCCAAATAAGGACTAAGGGAGTTTATTGCCACCAAACCAACAATGTAAAAAATGTTAATGGGTCTGCTGTAAAAAGAAGAAATAGGAAGGGAAGAAGGAACACAGGCATAAAGAATAAAAATGGTGAAAAACAAGTACCTACCAATAATAACTTTAAATGTAAATGGATTAAATGCCCAATCAAAGGACATAGGGTAGCTGAGTGGATAAGAAAACATGATCCATATATCTGCTGTCTATAGGAGACCCACTTCAGAACAAAGGACTCAGACAGACTGATGGTGAAGGGATGGAAAAAGGTATTTCAGGCGAATGAAAATGCAAAAAACAGATAGGGTAGTAATACTTATATCTGACAAATTAGATCTCAAAATGAAGGACATAACAAGAGATAAGGAAGGCCACTTCATAATACTAAAGGGCAACAAGAAGATATAACTCTATTAAACATATACACACCCAATACAGGAGCAACGAAATACATAAAAAAATATCTGGAGGCTATCAAGGGAGAGATGCACAGCAATACAGTCATAGTAGGGGACTTTAATACCCCACTAACACCACTGGACAAATCCTCTAAACAAAAAAAAAATCAGCAAAGAAACATCAATCCTAAATGACTCACTAGATCAGATGGAATTAATTGACATCTTCAGAACATTTCACCCCAAAGCCACAGAATATATATTCTTCTCAAGTGCACATGGTTCATTTTCAAAGATAGACCACATATTGGGTCACAGACAAAGTCTCTTCAAATTCAAGAAGACAGAAATCATATCAAGTCTCTTCTCACATCACAATGGCATAAAATAAGAAATCAAATATAACAAAACCAATAAGAAAATCAAACACCTGGATTCTAAATGGCATGCTATTAAACAATGATTGGGTTACCAAAGAGATCAAAGAAGAAATAAAAAGCATCATGGCAACAAATGACAATGAAAACACAATAATACAAAATCTATGGAAAACAGTGAAAGCAGTCTTAAGAGGGAAATTCATAGCTCTACAGGCCTATCTCAAAAAGAAAAAAACAATGGTAATAAATTATCTAACCCTACAACTCAAAGAGTTAGAAAGAGAGCAATAAGAAAAGCCCAGCATAAGCACAAGGAAGGAAATAATAAAGATCAGAGCGGAGATAAAGGACATAGAGCCCCCCAAAACAATAAAAAGGTCAACAAAAACAAAGCTGGTTATTTGAAAGGATAATAAGATTGATGAACCTCTAGCCACGCTCACCAAGAAGCAGAGAGAGAGGACCAAAATAAACAAAATGTGAAATGATAGAGGTGAAGTAACAACTGATCCCACTGAAATACAAATGATTATGAAAAAATACTATGAACAACTCTATTCCAACAAAATGGACAACCTAGATGAAATGGTCATATTCTTAGAAAAATACAAGCTCCCAAAACTGATTCAGAAAAAATAAAAAAAACCTGAATAGGCTGATAACTACCAAAGAAATTGAAGCAGGTATCAAAAATCTTCTGGCAAAAATCTTCCAGACAGCTTTATAGGGGAGTTCTACCAAGCATTCAAAGAAGAACTAAAACCTATCCTCAGACTATTCCCAAAAATTCAAGAGGAAGGCATACTTCCAAGCTCTTTCTATGAAGCCAGCATTACCCTAATCCCAAAACCAGATAAAGACACCACATGAAAAGAGAACTAGAGGCCAACATCATTGATGAATATAGATGCTAAAATCCTCAACAAAATTCTAGTAAATCAGATTCAGCATTACATTAGAAAGATCATACACCATGACTAAGTGGGATTTATTTCTAGGATGCAAAGATGGTACAATGTTTGCAAATAAATAAATGTGATACATCACATAAACAAACTGAGAGATAAAAATCACAAAATCATATCAATTGATGCAGAAAAAGCATTTGACAAAATCCAAAACCCTTTCTTGATAATAACTTTCAGCAAAGTGGGAATAGAGGGATCATACCTCAACATAATAAAAGCCTTGTTTGAAAAACCTACAGCCAACATCATACTCAATGATAAAAGCCTAAACTCATTTCCCCTAAGAACAGGAACAAGACAGGGATGCCCACTTTCACCATTCTCGTTTGATATAGTACTGGAAGTGCTAGCCATAACAATCAGACAAGAATAAGAAATAAAAGGCATCCAAATTAGAAAAGAAGTAAAACTGTCCTTATTCACAGGTGACATGATGCTATACATAGAAAACCCCAAAGACTCCATCAAAAAACTACTAGACCTAATAAATGAATTTGGCAATGTAGCAGGATACAAAATTAATACCCAGAAATCTATGGCCTTTTTATACACCAATAATGAACTCACATAAAGTGAAACGAAAAAAAAATCCCATTTACCATTGAACCAAAAAAAAAAAAAATAAGATAACTAGGAATAAATTTAACTAAGGATGTAAAAGACCTGTACTCAGAAAACTTAAGGACATTGAAAAAAGGGATAGAGGAAGACATAAACAAATGGAAAAACATGCCATGTTCATGGATTGCTGGAATCAACATCATTAAAATATCCATACTACCCAAAGCAATCTATAGATTCAATGCACTCCCCATTAAAATACCAATGGCATATTTCAAAGGTTTAGAACAAACTCTCCAAAAATTTATGTGGAATAAAAAAAGACCCCAAATACCCACAGCAATCTTGAGAAAGAACAAACGTTACCGGATATCAATCTATATTACCAAGCCACGGTTCTCAAAACTGCATGGTACTGGTGCAAGAACAGACATATAAACCAACGAAACAGAACAGAGAACCCAGAAATTAACCCAAGCCATTATGCTCAATTAATATTTGACAAAGGAGGCAAGTGCATACAATGAAGTCAAAACAGTCTCTTTAATAAATGGTGTTGGGAAATTTGGACAGATGAATGAAACTAGATCGCCAACTTACACAAAAGTAAACTAAAAATGGCTAAAGAACTTGAATGTAAGATGGGAAACCATAAAAATCCTACAAGATTCCATAGGCAGCAAAATAGCAGACATATGTCATAGCAATATCTTTACAGACATAGCTACTAGGAAAATTGAGACTAAGAAGAAAATAAACAAAAGGGACTACTTTAAAATAAAAAGCTTCTGCACAGCAAAAGAAACCATCAACAAAACAACAAGAAAGCCCACTGCATGCGACAACATATTTGCCAGTGATATTTCAGAAAAGGGTTTAATCTCCAAAATTTACAAAGAACTCATACAACTTAACAAAAGGAAGATAAATGATCCAATCAAAAAATGGTCAAAGGATCTAAATAGACACTTTTCAAAAGAGGACATTCAGAAGGCCCAGAGACATATGAAAACATGCTCAAAGTCACTAATCATCTGAAAGATGCAAATCAAAACAACAATGTGGTACCATCTCACACCTGTCAGAATGGCTATCATCAACAAATCAACAAATGATAAGTGCTGGCGAGGATGTGGAGAAAAAGGCACCCTCCTGCACTGCTGGTGGGAATGCAGACTGGTGCAGCCACTGTGGAGAACAGTATGGAGTTTCCTCAAAAAATTAAAAGTGGAACTCCCATTTGACCCAGTAATCCCACTTCTAGGAATATATCCCAAGAAACCAGAAACACTAATCAGAAAGGATATATGCACCCCTATGTTCATAGCAGCACAATTTACAATAGCTAAGATTTGGAAACAGCCTAAGTGCCCATCAGCAGATGAGTGGATTAAAAAACCATGGTATAGCTACACCGTGGAATACTATGCCCCTATTAGAAAGAAGGAACTTACACCATTTGCAACAACATGGATGGAACTGGAGAGCATTATGCTAAGCGAAATAAGCCAGTCGGAGAAAGATAAATATCACATGATCTCACTGATATGTTGAATATAATGATCAACATAAACTGATGAACAAGAATAGATCAATATGGAGACAAATGATAGGGAAGGGGGGTTAGAGAGCAACTAATGGACTTGTATGCTTGCATATTAGCAAAATGAATGGACACAGGCACTGGGGCACTGGGGGCTTGTCTGGGGTGGGAATGGCTGGGGCGGGTCAATTGGGGAAAAAGGAGACATATGTAAAACTTTAGACAATATAAATAAATAAATAAATAATAAAAAAGTAAAAAAATAAATAAATAAAATATTAGTCTAAGTGACTGACCAGCCATCCGTCCGACCATCCAAGCGACCAACTGGCACATATGAAGCTCACTGGCAATTTAAAAATAAATGTTAACTTGCGCATGCATGATATATATAAAGCTCTTGCTGGTGCCAATTGCATGCATGTATTTCAATCTGTCATTGTTGAATGTGAATTTGGTTGTTTTTGTTGACATTCTGAAACTAAAAGAAAGCAGCATCTTTGACAGAATAATTTTTTTTTTCAATGTGCTCTAATCTCTGCCTTGGGCCACTAGTTATTAATAAATGAAGGTCAATGAGGGGAAAAGGAGACATATGTACTATTATTTGTAATACTTTAAAAAAATAAAATTTTAAAAAATAAAGTGTCACAATTAATTGTTTCTTTAACCTTACTTAATAAAAAACCCTCATTGTTTTCCTAAAAACAAAAACAAAAAACTAAATGGCATACATACTATAAATGGCTTTTGATGCACTTCCCATCTTCTCTATCTCTGGGGAGGAGGTGGGCAGCAGACTTCTTGTGCTCTGTATCCACCTTTGGTGCAATCTTTTTCTCGTACTCTCTAAGAAAGTTAGCCCTTTTTAAATCCAAGCCTTCTCAGGCCATCCTCATTGCTTTCAGTAGTTTTCAACATATAATATTCACACTTGCTTTCCATTTTCTTTTGTGTTTGTCAATAAGTACACATTAAGGGGAATACTTAAAGGAAAGAATTTCAAACCTCTCAGAGATAATAGAATGAATTCATTGATTGATTATAAACTGGCTCTAAATGTTGCTTTTAAAATTCTTTTAGTATGCAAAACCTTTGGCCATCTGATCAAACTTTAACTTAATCTATGTGTTAGAATAATATTTTGGTCCTTTTTTTCTTTTGAGTTTTGTGTTCTTGTACCTGGGACACAAAATTTACCATTTTAAAATTAATGTGATCTCAGTGTGTTTATTTCTCTAGGTATGTATGTTCTTAACATAATGTATTTCTAAATAGGTAAAATTGCCCAGATTGATTTGGAATTTCAGAACTTAGTTTTAAAGGAACTTCTTGGCTTAAAACAAATGAGTGCCTATATGAATCAGATAAGTAACAGAAACTAACATAATTGTTTTTCAAGTGCACTTAATCTAGAATTAATATTCAGTGAATAAAAGCTAGCTTAAGCTTATTAATTTAATTTAAAAGGACACCAGTTTTTCACTGCTCTATTATCTTAGGGACTATCAGACCAACAAGGAAAGCAGCCTAATAAGTTTGAAAACCTTAGTCTATTTTCAAAGGTTAAATAGGCACAAGATGTCTCAGATTAAGATCCACCCACTTGTGAAAGTGGCTCATTAGGATGTTATAAGGATTTGAAATGATTACAAATAGAAAACAAGCGATGTGTGCTTGGTAAAAGAAGGTATGAAGAATGAAAATACATTTTGTTGAAGAAAAAGAGTCGTTTAGCACAAATTAAAATCAAGCCTCACTTGTTCCAGATACATCTTGAATAATAAAGAAAAAGATAGGAGAAAAACTGAAGAGTTTATGAAAGTTGCAGAGAAGTTGTAAAATATGCAGAAGGGTTGTGGAAGTGAAATTTTGAAAAGGGAAATATAATGTATGGCCAAACCATCCAAGATTGGACTTGATTTATTTAAAGATTGGAATGAATTTATTTAAGAAATACAGAAATGAACTTTGTGTTTCTCTCTCTGCTAAAAAGATGTTTTTATGTACTATTAGTGTGTTCTTGATAAGAAATTATAAAGGAAAAAAAACAAATATTTATGTTTATTTAAAATTATTTCCTATAGTCTGTATCATCAGGTTTTTTATTGCTTAAGTAAATTAAACCTTGTTAATATTGAAAGATCTAAAGTTTACTCCTAATCATTTGACTTTCTATAATTGCTTATGAAGTCTTTAAATGGATGATTAAATGAACAACTAAAGTAAGTAAATCTCTCTTTTACAAAATGTGAAAATAAAACTAATTGGCCTATTTGAGGTTTTGAAAGTAGATTGTAATAGAATTGACCTATTTTATGGATTAAATGTGTTTGAGAAATATTCTGATTGGGTAAAAGCATTCCTAGGTCCAAAGGTTACAGTGGCATTAGCTACTAAAATTCTTTGATAAATGATTTTTATGCTTGGAAAATCCTCAAAGAGCTCCATATCATCTGCAGGACCCACTTTACAAGGCAAATTCTACACCAGGCATGCAAAATTTGGCTGATATTGCATCATTTTCATTGCATGTTTCATTTCCAGGCCCCTGGCTTTATAAAACAAACTGATGAGGTAGTTAAAATTCAATTGGTAAAACTTAAATATTTTAATATGTATTGGCCAAAAGCTTATCACTTCATTAACATCAATTGTCTCCTTTTAAAATTGTTACCAGAAGACCTGTAAGGGTAGATCAGAGAATGTACAAACCTGCCTTATTAAGGAGAACTTCCGGGTTATTGGAAAGAACTTATAAATCATTGAAGTTAATTTAGAGTTTGTAGAGCAATTTTTTCATAGTGTGCTCCTGGAAGACAATAATATCAAACATCATAGCCTGAAGATAGTCCATGAAAAAGGATATCTCCTCAAGTTCTCCCTTCAGCCTTGCTAAAAAGAGTCATACCATGTATTGTTAACTAATCCTTGTGTCTCAGAGTTTACGAAAAAGTATTTACTCACAGATTTATGTTTCCCATTTAAAAACTCCCGACACTTGCATTTCCTTCACCTGACTCTACATCTAAGGCTATAAAAGACCTCAAATTAAAATTATCCAGGGTGGACTACCACTGGGGCAAAAGGCAGATGGTACTTGAAGCAGAAGGCATTTTTCAAAATATGGAACTGTTACAGAATTTACCAGGTGATCGAAAAATACACAGGGAGTACTCGGAGATCCAGGATAAACCCATTTATTTTCTGACGTTTCAGATGTACTAGTAGAGTGACTCAGGGGGTCAGTTCTCCACATCCCTGAGTGAGTGAATATGGAGGAAGCTTTTCCTTTATACCCTTTGGTTTCTTTGTCCCCCAAATATTGATCAGGCTTCTGGACCTTTAGTGGGCTCTGCAAAAAGCCCCATGTGTTGGGATGGAAAACATGAGATCACACCCAAAGGCCTGGCCTGGTGCCCGTGCTGATAACCCCCTATGAGGTTTGTGTATGGTTCATGGTGTTAGAGAGTGGGAATTTTTGAGCATGCTTACTGCTACCATTCCAGAGAGGCCGTGGACTATGCCCCAGATAGAGTTGTCAGTGCTGACATCAGGCCAGGCCTTGAGATACGGTCTCATGGCCCCTTCCCAGCACGTAGGCCTTCTTTCATAGAACACTGTCAGCTTTCTGAAGAACAGGATGACCCTGTAAATAACATGGTCATCAATGGCATGATCCTGACGTTGCTTAGGAAAAACTGTTTTGTCTTGGGTTACTTGCTCTGCAAAAACAGGATGTGGTTAATGTGCTTAAAAGTGGTCCTGCACAAAGGGTCAGGGATGCTCTCTGGACTCCCTGCGTGGAAAATGGCAGAACAGTCACCGGCCGACTGGCCGGCCAGCTGGCTGGCTAATAAAGGCTCCCTAAAGTTTAATTTGGTCTGGACTCCAGTGGTCGTTCACTCGTGCTCACTCCACAACAATGATTTATGGCCTCTGCAAAAAGGAAGTATTCAGGGAAACAGGTTCTGCAAGTTAGGACAGGTATCAATGGAGTTTATTATCGGCTAGCAAGAGTGTGTGTTAGACAGGTTACTGGCACAGATTCAGATTGCTAGCCACCGCCCCCCCCGCAACCTTCCTGAAGCATCCATCTTATATCAAAACTGCTGGTTGAAATTTTAACCCTGCTATTTTGGCTTCTGTAAATGCTTGCTTGCTTAAATAATAAGGAAAACAAGACTACTCCCATTCCAGAGAGGCCATAAACGATGCCCCAGTCAGAGTTGTCAGTGCTTACACCAGGCCAGGCCTTGAGATATGGTCTCCTGGCCCCTTCCCAGAGCTAGAAAAAGTATAAAGAGAAAAAGTTTCCTTTATGTTTGGGGGCTCAGAATTTGAAAGACACATTTTTCTCTGGGCCTGAACACAATTATAATAAATATAACTCCCCTGTATCTAAGTGTTGCTTGGTTTTTCTCTGGTCTTCTGTAACATTAATGTTTCCCTGACCGGGAAGAAGGCCAAACATGCTGGTCTTTTTGGCTTCTGGTGAGTGGACTGGGTTTTGGCCCGGGGGCGCCGGCTAGGCCTCTGGGAGGCACCACTCTGCTTATTTAGCAGATTTGAACCAAGGGACTCTGGATGCTCTTGGACCTCAGCCTAGGACCCGGCTGGCATCTGGAGAGAGTGGACGGACACTTCTGGACCTGTCAATAGACACTGTAAGGTAGAGGCCCCTATCAGTCAGGCCCACTCTGAGTGAGTGGAAGGGGCAGCTTAATCACCTCCCCAGAAGTCATACGGCTTCCTCAGGCAATTAATCAGGAATCAGTGGACTGTTTAAACTCTGAGTAAATAAATATCTGGTAGAAGTCAAAAACTCGAACTGTCAGGTGTATGAATGTAAGTGTGAGAGTCTGTGTGAAGCAAAAGCTACTTGTGCCGTTTGGCTGAACACATGAGAGTATTTGTTATTTCTTTCTGTTGTTTAATTTGTTTAAAGATAGGGCAAACCCTGCTTTAAGGGGAAGCCTAATTGTGTATGGTGAGGCTGAATGCTGTGACAAACTGCAGCTTTCCCAAGCAACTGCTGGGAATTCTTTTCTCAAGGTCATTCTTGCCCTCAAGAAGGAGGGAATTGGCTGGCTTAGCTATGAAATTTCTGTCTATGTTTGGACAGTAGAGAACTTTTAATTTGCTTTTCCCTGATTTATGATTTTGCTGTATGAGGTTAAAATTTTAGAATTCTAAGGTTAATTTAAAGGTATAAAATTTGTGAAGGTTGCAACCCAGAGAAGTTTAAACAAAGGCTAGACCACTACCCTTTTCTCCCCTGTTAAGGCTTGTTAGGTTAAAATTAGTCATAATTAACTGCTTTGTGGGCTGCCTTTTTGAGCCCTTCTAGCAAGCAGAGAATCATGTAGTCTCGAGACCTGCGACCTGCCTGCCCTTCCTGATAGGTTTACAGTGGGTCTCTGTCAGGGACAGCACCCACTTTGACTAGAGGATGGGGGCTGCCAGCAGAGGGTATCTGCATGGCCCTGGGCATGAAGCCAGATTTGGCACCAGCAATCTCCTAAAGGGGGCACTTTAAGGCTAGTGCCTGAGTGGGAGGGGAAGAGAGCCAAAAACTGCTCCGGAGCAGGTGTGAGATGGGGTAGTGGTGGTGGGATTCACTGGGTAGGGTGGTAGGCTCTCAGCCTGCTTAGATAGAGGAGCCCTAGATTGGGGGACAAGGGGATAGTAAGAGAGATCAAAAGTAATAAGAATGAGTCCTTGAGTGTAAAAGCCTAGGTATAGAGGATCTCAGACCACTTGCCTTATTTCCCCTGCTAAGGACAGAGTAAATAGTTAATGCAGAAAAGGGGGTGGGGAGCATTGGCGGGGAGAGCAGGGAGAGATAGGTTTTTGTTGATTTTACTTACCTGAACTATGAGGGAAGGCTGCAAGCTGCTACTAAGCACAATAAGTTTTTCTCTGCCCCATTTTGTTCTTTTTAACCCTTCCAATACTAAATTAGACTGGTACAATATACTTGAAATTACATAAGGGATAATATAGCAGTTTTCACTAGATAAGTTTTAATTTACCTGCTCTTAGTTGTATCACAGAAGGTCTAGTTATATTTTCTTTAAAAAGTACATTTAAAGTGTGGTCATAAGTGTAATTCTAAGAAATGCTGGATGTTTTATTTTTAGTAACCATTAAAGGACTGAGGTGTCTAAGAATAAGGAATTACTGAGTAGAAGGTCTGAGGCATGGTTATGCATTTTTAAAGGACATACAAAGAAGGTTTAAAGACTAATTTAGAAGTTTAAAATTTATAAATGTTGTGTATGTAATAAGAAGGAGAAGAGAAATGTTAAAAGGAAACTAATCAAATAATACAGGCCAGTAAGCCAGGAAGTTTAAATAACTTACATACTGCCTCCCTAAACAGAGGGTAAATAGTTATGCCAAAGTACTTAGGAGGGACTGATAAAAGAAATCCAACAGTTACAGTTTTGTTATAATACTAAATATTACTCTAGAGCAGTGGTCGGCAAACTCATTATCAACAGAGCCAAATATCAACAGTACAATGATTGAAATTTCTTTTGAGAGCCAAATTTTTTAAACTTCTTCTAACGCCACTTCTTCAAAATAGACTCGCCCAAGCCGTGGTATTTTGTGGAAGAGTCACACTCAAGGGGCCAAAGAGCCGCATGTGGCTCGCGAGCCGCAGTTTGCCGACCACGGCTCTAGAGAGTCCATAAAAAGGACTACCAAGGAAAATCAGAAGATATTAAAGCATGTCAGTATATTTTTCTCTTTATACAATTCCTCCAAAATATGGCAATACTTAATAAGTAAATTATGGCAATACATTTCTTTGCATAAATTCAATAAGGCTGGTTTCCAATAATAGTTTCTTTGATGGAAAACTTTGACTGGAGTATCATATTTTAAAGAGCCCTGTCTGAACTCTAAGGACTTGAAGCCAATAAGAGTGCCACAGAGAAAGCCTGGTATCCTGCTTGGTAGCCCTGAAAATAACTGGCACTGGAATGTCAGGCCCATACCCTACCATTGCTGGCAGTTGGTCAAAGTAGAAGGGGAGCAATAAGGGCACCTCTGCATCCCTGCAGAACCCCCATGTGCTCTAGTCTGCAACAAGTAGGAGGGCTGCTGAGATGGGCCTTGAAGCCTAGGGCGTGGGCCTGAGTGAAGTCAGTGCAGGTGAAGAATTCACCTAACTCAGTAGATACTGCAGGCAGGCCTGAGAGCAGCTGGATGGCTTGGCTTCCTGGCCCTATGGGGCACATTAAGATTCAATCATGAAATTCTGGGCAAAGGTAATCAGTTACCATTCTTGTTGAGTTTATGCAAACAATCAGGCCAAATTGAATACAGTAGATAAATTAGTCTTGATTTGGCTCTTTAATAAACTGAGGGATAATTTTAAGAGAAAAAAATTTCTATTTCAATAGAAGTTATTAAAACTGAAATGTTTTATTTCCCTTCCACCAGACCATTTGTTAGTTTGTTTCCACCAGATCACAAGCCCACCTTCTTCTGTGCCCAGGCCTCATCATCCCTTTGACAGACAGCAAGGATCTCTTGGCTCTGAAAGAAAACTCCGTCCCCCTTCAGCATGGAAGTAGTCAGGGGAGCCCCACCGATGTCCATTTTCCCTGAAATAATTCAGAGCCAGGATCCTTGAGGTAATATATTAGGCAGTAAGACAGACATGAGCAGAGCAAGGACGATGGCCTAACTAACGCTACCAAATGTAACTAAGTCTTTCCACCTCTGTGTATGTGAGACAAGGAGACTCCCCAGAAGCAAGAGGGATGCAGATGAAGCAGCTCAGTAGGCTGCCCTAAAACTAGTGGGGCCTCTACAGATTCTAGTGCCTCTTCCAGACCCTGACCTACCCACCTCACCAGCTTACATGAAAACCCAATCTAGAAAAGCTGAAATCCATAACCAATCTTGACTCAAGTTCTTACAGGCTTTACAATCCACCCAGAAAGCAGACCAGAAGCACATCCGAGATGCTCTGCCTGTACCAACTTCTGATCCGGTTCATCCCTCCTGCCCTAGTGACTCTGGGTAAAGAAATTTGCCACCCAAGGACTGACGTCTACCTGGAAAGGACCACCACCATGGCAGTCAAGGCCGACAGGATCCTGAAATGGCTTCATCACACCCAGCTTAAGACAGCCAAGGCAAAATAGAGAGTCCAGGACTCTTCAGACCCTCTAAAGATTACTTCTGGCCCTCATTCTGGGCCCTTATCTTATAAACTGGCCCACTGACTTTATTCAGCAGAGAATTAATTATATCAAGCTTATAGTCCTCAAGGGTCAATATAACTCCCTCCCCAATAATGACCCAAAAGAGTCAATGATTTGACTCGTGTACATAAAACCAGTGGGAAATAAAGCATCCATCTTATATAAAAACTGCTGTTTGAAATTTTAACCCTCCTATTTTGGCTTCTGTAAACACTTGCTTGCTTAAATAATAAGGAAAATAAGACTACTCCCATTCCAGAGAGGCCATAAACTATGCCCAGACAGAGTTGTCAGTGCTGGCACCAGGCCAGGCCTTGAGATATGGTCTCATGGCCCCTTCTCAGCATGCAGGCCTTCTATCTCTGACAGCCCAGAAGTCTCATTCCAAATTTGGGAGACAAAAGAGCTAGAAAAAGTATAAAGAGAAAAATTTTCCTCCATGTTGGGGGGCTCAGAATTTGAAAGACACATTTTTTTCTGGGCCTGCGCATAGTTATAATAAACGTAACTCCCCTGTCTCTAAGTGTTGCTTGGTTTTTCTCCAGTCTTCTGTAACACCCCAACAATGTCTTATATTCCCCATCAGAACCAGGCCAATAAAGTCAACTACTACTATATAAACCTATGTTTATGTAATAGTTGTTATAATGTTTATCTTCCTAGGTATATTAGTAATATTAAATTTCTTGTGAAAAATAAGTCACCTTTCCTATGCTTTAAAGTGTATATTCTTGTTACTCCATATTTTTAACCTTTAGTTATATAGAACTTCCTGATTTTTGTTGTTTTCACCCTTTTAAGGGGAAACCTTGGCATATAAGTAGTATGATGCAATGTTTTTACATCTTAGACTCTTCAGGAAAACTGCCTGAATTTTTCATCTGATGCCTGCTTCTACCTTTAGTAAAATGGATGATCCCATAGTTATTCCTGTTAATAATTTCTTAGCCATTGCTAAACTTACTTTTTATTTTATAAAAACCCTCTTTCTAAGACAACTATAGCAGGAAATAGACATATTTAGCATATACCTACCTCTGTACAATTGAAGTTGATATTTTAATACTTTCACACACCACCTAATGGAAGAATTAGTATATATTAAGAAAAAAATATAGCCTCACATATTCCTGTATAAGTACCGTGTTTCCCCGAAAATAAGACAGCGCCTTATATTAATTTTTGCCCCCAAAGACACGCTAGGTCTTATTTTCAGGGGATGTCTTATTTTTCCATGAAGAAGAATATGGTACACATTTATTGTTAAATGAAAATAAAGGAAATTTATTACCTGTATACAGTACGGTAGTACGGTAGTTGTCAACACAAACCAGACAAACTGTGAATCCTACAGTATCAAGAATTTACTCATTTATTCAATGACAATCATGTCATCATCTTCTGGAACATCATCATAACAATCCAATTCCTGAATTTCCTGGTGAATTTCTTGTGACTCCATTTCTTTCAGAATCAGTGGACCAAATCTCTCATGTTTAGCAATAGCACTGTCTTTAAATGAGTACTTCTTGTCAAGGTAGCCTGCTCGCAGTGCATTTGCAATGCAACTGTCAGTGATTTTCTCCCATGAATTCTTCACCCAAGTCACAACTTCTTGCAGTTTAGGTTTCACAAAGTTTCCACGCTGATTTCTCTCCATTCTATTTTCAATGTAGTCATTAATTTCCATGCGCAAATTGTCTTTGAATGGCTTGTTTATTGCAATATCAAGAGTCTGGAGATAGGCCGTCATTCCTGCGGGAATCATTATCTGATCTATTTTTTTTTTCGTGAAGAAATGTCTTCATGTCTTTAGCGCGGTGAGTGCTGGCTGCATCCCAGACTAGCAGACCTCTTTGGCTGCCTCGCATTACAAGCGGCAGCATTAAATCGACCCACTTCCTTATAACTGCTTGTGTGGCCCAGGCTTTTTCAGTTTCAAGAATAAAAACGCCCAAAACACGTTCAATCTTTTCCTTCTTTCCCTTAGAAATGATTAAAGGTGGGATTTTAGTGCCATCCAGACGAATTGCCAAAATACAGGAAACAAGTGCACTTTCGTAACAGTGGAGGGAATGTACGCTAAGGAGGCACCCTGCTGTTCAATTGTTGTTTGAGATGATTGGCCCATAAACACTGCAGTTTCATCCATAGCAATCATGTTGGAAAGATTGTATTTAGAGAAGTCAGCATCATCAATAAAGGACTTGAATGCAAGTGCTCGCTTAATAACTTGAGTATCTTCCAACCTAAACAATGTTGTAGATCTTCTTAAAGACAGTTCACTTCGCTGAAGGAAATTATCCAGCCAGTGTTGTGATGCTTTGAAGTCTTCGGGGGCTATGTCAAACTGTGGTGCCGTTGCAAGGGCAAATTCTTGAATCTGAGCCCTATTCAACCAAAGCCTTTGCTCTCCTGTCAACAACCCATTCACAGATCAGGTCTTCCAGCTCGGAAAATAATGGTTGCTGACCTGATCCACACTTGCGCTTTTTAGCATTTCCCTTGTCCGCTTGTTCAATGAGGTTACCATACTCTGCTTGCCATTTTCGGACCAATCGGATACTCAACATCTTCTCTTTGCAGAAAGCAGTAAGATTTTGGCCCCAAGAGTCTTCCACGATTCCTTTCTTGTACTCCATGGAGTAGCTTTTTCTTTTTGCGCTCATTTCTAAGGGTAAAAAAAAGGAATTGGGGTATCAAGGTGGGGGGAGGGGGATCACTCAAAATGACACAGGGGGGATCAGAGGGGGGAATCAAAATGGCACAGGAGAATCAGAGGGGGGGTTACTATTTTAGTAACCCCTTTTGATCCTCCTGTGTCATTTTGATTGCCCCCTCTGATCCTCCTGTGTCATTTTAAGTGATCCCCCTCCCCCCACCCCTGTGCCACTGAACACCTTTACCAGACATCCCTCCTACCCCTTTATCAGACATTTACCCCCTGGGGCCTGCCTGGGGACTGTCACTGGGCTTGCTGGGGCCTGGATCTGGGCTGAAGCAGGGTCTGCAACTGACTGAGAAACTTCAGTCATCATGAAGGCAGCCGCGAGCATCAGGTAGTGTCACCAGAGACAGACCAGCACTCACCACCTTCGCCGCGTCCCGTCCGCTCTAATCCTCCTGTTCTTCTACACACATCTGCGAAAGTCTCCTCCTCTCTCCCGCCCCACACTCACCGCTCACTCCGACCTCCGCTCCGCCTCCACACAGCAGTGACGTCAGGACTCCGCGTAACGTCACTGGTTGCTAGACGCCAGTCGGGGCGGCCCTAGCGACCAGTTTACGGTAAATTAATTTTCATTCTGAGACAGAGCCTGGGGGCCTTATTTTCGGGGGATGCCTTATATTCCACTCAGAAGGAAACTTGTAAGTAGGTCTTATTTTCAGAGGATGTTTTATTTTCAGGAAAACACGGTATTTGGTTTGGACATATCTGCATTTTCCCTTGTTTCTGACCTATCAATGAAGACAAATGTGTTTGCACTGGTAGAATGAAGCCCTGCTACTTTAAGAAACACAACATTTTAAATATTAATCATTCCTTTTATCTTCTTAGAAGGATTTTAACTCTGATTTTGATATTTGATCAGTTATTCAAGTAGAAAGAACCTGCATACTAATTGAGGTGATTTAGAGCATGTTGGTAAGATAAAAATTGATGGATGAGAAAAACTGATATATGAATTTTTTATCAATAGTTTAGATTATATATTGTTTTTCCTAAAGCCTTAAAATGAAAATATAAAGAGGTAATTTTAAGTATAAGAAATATATAAGAAATTGCCGAAACCGGTTTGGCTCAGTGTATAGAGCGTCGGCCTGCGGACTGAAGGGTCCCGGGTTCGATTCCGGTCAAGGGCATGTACCTTGGTTGCGGGCACATCCCCAGTGGGAGGTGTGCAGGAGGCAGCTGATCGATGTTTCTCTCTCATCGATGTTTCTAGCTCTCTATCCCTCTCCCTTCCTCTCTGTGAAATACCAATAAAATATATTAAAAAAAAGAAATATATAAGAAATACACCTTCATATAGGTTTAATATCTAGACAGTAAAGTTTGCTAGCTTATGGCTCTAACTTTACTTACTTCACTCTTGGGTCTGTCTTAAAAAGAGTTAGTATTTTAAAGATCACTTCCCTTTGTGAGTTCCTTGTCTTCACATAATATCAGTGTTTAAAAATTGAAATATTATGTAGTTTAAGTGATGTATTTTAAGCCTAACACATAAATCTATATTAGTGTGAATACTGAAATGGAATTTTTGGACTGGAACCTGGATTCTTTATCTGCTGGAGTCAAAGAATGAATCTACAGACAGAAGATAGTATAGCAAAGGTGGAGATTTATTGAAGAACAAGTACAGATTCCCATGTGGAGAAGGGTCCCACTGAGTTCCTTTTCCCCATGGCTTATAAAGGCTGCAGATTCTGGTGCCTTGATCCCTCTGATTAGTCACTATTTGTTTAGACTGGTTACAATAGTAACTCCTGGGCTCAATGGTTGAACCTCATATGGGCCATGTGAGGTTCTGCCTCCCTCTTTCCTTAGTGTTTTCCTATTTCCTTTGGGCTTTTTTCTTCTCCTTATGGATGAAGGGCTTCCTTTTCTTTATTTTGAAAATATATACCTTTTGCTGTCCCCAGATCCCTTATTCTATGGGAATGTACCTGTTGCAGCTTTTCAGCTTCCCTATTCTATGGAAATATACCTTCTGCTGCTCTTTGGCCCTGTGCTTCTTTCATGGTCCTCTTAATTTCTAAAATTTCTAAAATTTCCTAAAACCTGTCTTTTTCACCCCCCAAAATTCCTGTTTCAATACCATCCTTCATAATTTTAAAAGTTATTGTTTCTGTAAGTTTTCTTATAGGAATTAAAGCGTTCCATGTGATGTATTAGTGTTTTCTGTGAGAAAGAGATAATCCTTTTCCAGATATTACCCATCAAATGCTACCCATGTCCCCAACACTTTAATAGGTGCTAGAAAGGATACAGAAAAAATAAAAACTGATTCTATTTCCTGATAAAGTTTAGTTTGATAAAAATATCAAACTATTATCTGACAACTAGGGGCCCAGTGCACAAATTTGTGCACCTTGAAAGGAACTGTGGGCTGCAAGGCTGCAGTAGGCACAGGGGTGGGTCTTGGCCCATGCTCCACACCCCCACTTGGCCTCTCCCACCACAGCCCCCCATCCTGTGTCTGCCGGCAGCCCTGCTCCTGCCGCCGCCGCTCCCACATGCTGATGGCGCTGGCTCCACTAGCAACCACTGATAGTGTGGAGCTATTTGGGCCAGTGCCAGCAGTGGGTGCAAGTGGTGGCTGCTCCCCCAATTGCTTGTAGGAGCAGGGGGAGGTGGAGAAGCCCTCAGGGGTTATTAGGCCTGGCAGTCACCACTTGCACTTGCTGATGGCACTGAGTGATTGGGACCAGTACCGGGCACCGGCAGTGGGTGCGAGCGGGGCCAGAGCTGGCAGTGGGTGTGAGTGGCAGCTCCAGTGCCAGCAGTGGGTGCAAGTGGTGGCTGCTCCCCCAATTGCTTGTAGGAGCAGGGGGAGGTGGAGAAGCCCTCAGGGGTTATTAGGCCTGGCAGTCACCACTTGCACTTGCTGATGGCACTGAGTGATTGGGACCAGTACCGGGCACCGGCAGTGGGTGCGAGCGGGGCCAGAGCTGGCAGTGGGTGTGAGTGGCAGCTCCAGTGCCAGCAGCAGGTGCAAGCACCAGGTGGAACCACAGCATACAGGAGCAAAGAATTTTCAGTAAACACCAGAGGCTCGCCCCAATGACAGCGACTGGCACCATCCTGCTGCGTTCTGCACACGACCCCTGGTGGTCAGCAAAAGTCTTAGCAACCGGTTGTTCTGCCATTAGGTCTATTTGCATATTAGCCTTTTATTATATAGGATTAGAAAACTGTCTTTACTTGACAACTGATCTTAGCTTTTCAATTGTTGATCCAGAAAATGTTTCAAACAAAGACATTGCTTTATGGCAAACAGGTTTATTATACAACACCAGCAACATTCTGAATCCCAGAAAATTCAATTAATTTGATCCTCTCTACTTTAGTCTAAACACAGCAATAAAACTAATATCAGATTAATGAGTATGGGTAAAAGTAATAAAGAAACTGAATTGCTTTCTTTCCAACTCTGAACATATGATGATGTTTTGGAAGGGGCGTAATATTTAATTTTTTTCTCTAATGGGTTACCTTTTATGTGAAACTGAAAGGGCGGGGAGAGACTGACTCCATGTTCCCTTTGTTCCATGTCCTCCACCTCGTGGAGTCAGGTTCCCGCCCTAGAACCTCTCCAAGAGCCCAACCCACACTTTTGAATTAACCAATAGAAATGCAAGAGGAAAGTAAGCCGCGCCCTGCCCCATGTGCAACCTGACCCCGACCAATCAGCGGAGGCCACACTACCTCACCCCTCCTACCTCTCCCAGGCCCCCTATAAATCAGCGCGTTTGGGGCCTGGGGCTCTGCCTCCTGCCGCTGTGTCGGCGAGTGTGGTGGACGGGGAGCTTGAGCTAACTCGAATAAAGGCTCTTTGTTTTTGCATCGGACTCGGCTCCCTGGTGGTCTTTGGGGATCACGAAATCTGGGCATAACATTTGGGGGCTTGTCTGGGATCCCCAAGACCCTCAAGGGAGCCCCAATCCGGAGAGTCTGACTGGCCACGGTAGGTGTCTGTCTGTTCCTTGTCTCTTTTGTGTGAGCTCACTTCTGGATCTCTGGCAGTGCCCGAAGCGGTCTAGGTGGACACACTGGAGGACCACGGGCAGGAGGAATTGGGAGACGTCCTGATCCTCCTTCAGGAGGGACACATATTCCCCTCACGAGGGATGTGTATTCCCCTCTAACCTCTGGGACGAGGTGGGTCACTCCCACTGGTCGGCATCAGGCCGTCGTCCGCACTTTTGGTTTTGTCAGTTTTGTTCCAACGGACTCGCATTGGAAAGCTTGTCTCAAGGGCCCTTTGTCTGCATCTGTGTTTTTCTGTTTTGTTTTGTGGACTCTCTTGATGGACATCATGGGACAGACTCAAACCACTCTTTTAAGCATTATGGTTGATCATTTCAAAGAGGTTAAGGGAAGAGCTAGCAACCTCAGTGTAGAGGTACGGAAGGGCCGGTGGCAAACTTTTTGTTCTAGGGAGTGGCCGACTTTTAGTGTCAGGTGGCCGCTGGAGGGGACCTTCGACCTCCCTACCATCCACCGGGTGAGGGACATCGTCTCTCAGCCCAAGAAGGGACATCCTGATCACCTCCCTTACATTATTACTTGGCATAACCTTGTGGAAGATCCACCCTCCTGGCTTAAGCCCTTTCTGTCCCAGCGCCCCCCAGAGCCGAAACCCATACTTGCTTTGCAGGAAACGGAGAAGGTGAAAGAGAAGAAGGACCTCACCCTGCCATCAGCTCCCCTCTACCCTGTCTTTCAGGGGGGAACTGAAGAGGAACTAATATTTCCTCCCTCATATCAGCCCCCTAGGAGTCCACAGGGGGGTGATCCTCCCATGCAAGGGGAAGCAGAGTTCCGGGAGTGGCTGGGGGCAGAGTTCCGGGAGTGGCTGTGGTTCCGGTGAGAAGCCCGCCTCTTACTAGACAAAAGGTTCAGAGGGAACTGTCTGTCACAACCCCTGACTCCACTATTAAAACCCTACCTTTACGAGCCACGGGGCCCCCAGATGCAGATGGCAATCAACCCCATCACTATTGGCCTTTCGCCACTAGTGACCTTTACAACTGGAAGGCTCAGAATCCTAAGTTCTCTGAGAAGCCAGCAGGGCTTATTGATCTGTTAGATTCTGTCCTTTTCACCCACCAGCCCACGTGGGATGACTGCCAACAGCTTTTACAGGTCCTGTTCACAACTGAGGAGAGGGAAAGAATCCTCAATGAGGCCCAGAAAGTGGTTCCAGGCCTGGACAGGAACCCAACCACCAACCCGGTGCAGATAGGTGTCTCTTTTCCCTTAACTGGGCCTGAATGGGATTTCAACATGGCAGGAGGTAAGGAGAGGCTCCGGGTCTACCGCCAGACTCTAATGGGGGGGTCTCCGAATGGCTGCTAGAAAGCCAGCTAATTTGGCCAAGGTAGGGAATGTTCAGCAGCAAAGGGATGAGTCTCCAGCTGTCTTTTTAGAACGGATCATGGAGGCATACTGCACCTACACCCCCATGAATCCAGAAGCTCCTGAAAACAAGGCAGCTGTGATCATAAGCTTTGTAAACCAATCGGCTGGGGATATTAAAAAGAAACTGCAAAAAGTAGATAGGTTGGGGGAGAAGAGTTTAAAGGACCTACTGGAGGTAGCCGAGAAGGTGTATAATAACAGGGAGCCCCCGGAAGAAAGGCAGGCTCACGCTGCGGCGGCTGCTAGCAGCAAACAAATCCGAGACCTAGCTAAGATCCTGCTTGCCACCACCGCAGACTCTTCCGAGAAACAGAACCGCTGTCTCCGCCAACTCGCCGGCAACCAGGAGGACGGTAAAGGGACCGCCCGGGGCGGGAGGCAGAAGCTGCAGAAAGATCAGTGTGCTTACTGTAGGGAGATAGGGCACTGGAAACAAGAGTGTCCGAAAAGGGCCAGCAAAAAGGGAGGCGAAGCAGATCAAGTGAAGGTCCTGGAGCTAGATGAACTGAGTGATTAGGGGAGTTGGGGTTCGGTCCCCTTCCCCAAGCCCAAGGTAACTCATAGAGTGGAGGGGACCCCCATTGACTTCCTTGTTGACACTGGAGTGCAACACTCGGTCCTCCGTATGCCTCAAGGAAAATTAACAAATAAGAAGTCTTGGGTACAAGGGGCAACTGGTATGAGCCAGTATTCATGGACTACCCGAAGAACGGTGGATTTAGGGACGGGCCGGGTATCCCACTCTTTTATGGTAATTCCAGAATGCCCCTACCCACTGTTAGGACGAGACTTGCTCACTAAGATCAGAGCTCAGATAACTTTCAGACAAGGGGGGCCTCAGGTTACTGATCGCAAGGGCCACCCCATTCAGGTACTGACCATAAGGCTGGAGGATGAGTACCAGCTTCACCAAAAAGCCTCTCCAATAGAGGGCAGCACGGACGAATGGCTGCAGGAGTTCCCCACAGCTTGGGCAGAGACAGGGGGAGTGGGGCTCACCGCCCACAGGGCCCCAGTCCTGGTAGAGTTAAAACCAGGGGAAGGCCTGGTGAGAATCAAACAGTACCCCATGCCTCAGGAAGCCCGGAAGGGAATTCAGCCACACATTAGGAGACTGAGGGGCCTAGGGGTGCTGGTCCCCTGCCAGTCTGCCTGGAACACCCCCCTCCTGCCAGTCAAGAAGCCCCACACGAATGACTACCAGCCGTTACAGGACCTCTGGGAAGTAAATAAAAGAGTTATGGACATACATCCAAAGGTCCCCAACCCATATACTCTCTTAAGCTCTCTGGTGCCCTCCCGTGTCTGGTATACTGTGTTAGATTTGAAGGATGCCTTTTTCAGTTTTTCGCTGGCACCCTGCAGTCAACCCCTGTTCGCCTTCGAGTGGCATGACCCGGAAGAGGGCTACAGCAGACAACTGACGTGGACTCGGTTGCCTCAGGGGTTCAAGAACTTACCCACCATCTTCAACAAGGCCTTGCATGAGGACCTGGGAATCCTAGAACAAGTGCATGGGCTCCGGAAGGACCTGACCGACCAGCTCCTTCCAGATGCAGATGTCACCTGGTTCACGGATGGAAGCAGCTTCGTACGGGACGGGAGCAGGTATGTGGGTGCAGCTGTAGTCACTGAAACGGACACTGTATGGGCAGAGGCTCTGCCCTCCGGGACGTCAGCCCAGAGAGCAGAGCTTGTGGCCCTCACCAAGGCCCTGACACTGGGAGCTGGAAAGCGGCTCAATATCTACACAGACAGCCGGTATGCGTTCGCCACCGCTCATGTTCATGGGGCAATCTACCAAGAGAGAGGGTTACTAACAGCAGTGTTTGAAGGAAGGATGAAAATTATCTATCACATAACTGCATCTCTTCTATATTTGTAATTCATAAGAGTTAAATCCTTTACTCCTTTATCTCTACATCCTCACCAGCACTAGTAATTTGTTGATTTGTAAGTTGATGGTCTAGTTTCATTTTTTTTAATTCACTTGTCCAATTTTTCTAACACCATTTATTGGTGAGACTGTCTGTACCCCATTATATGCTCTTGCCTCCTGTGTCAAATATTAATTGAGCGTAATGGCTTGGGTGAATTTCTGAGTTCTCTGTTCTGTTCCATTTATCTCTATGCCTGTTCTTGTGCCAATACCAGTCTGTTTTGATTTCAGTGGCTTTGTAGTATAATTTGATATCTGTTATTGTGATCCCTCCTCCTTTATTATTCTTTATCAAGGTTGGTGTGGCTATTAAAGGACTTTTTTTATTCCATATACATTTTTGGAGTATTTGTTCTAGATCTGTAAAATATGTCATTGGTACTTTAATAGGGATTGCACTGAATCTATAGATTGCTTTGGGTAGTATTAACACCAATCAGAAAGAATATATGCACTTATATGTTCATAGAAGCACTATTTACAATAGCTAAGCTCTAGAAACAGCACAAGTGCCCATCAGTAGATAAGTGGATAAAAATGATGTGGTACATTTACATGATGGAATACTATGCAGCTGTAAGAAAGAAGGATCTCTTCTCTTTTGAGACAACATGGAGGGATCTGGAGAATATTATGCTAAGCAAAATAAGCCAGTCAGAGAAAGACAAGTATCATATGATCTCACTTATGATGTATGGAATCTAGTGAACAAAATAAACTGATGGATAAAATAGATCTAGAGACATTGAAGCATTCAACAGACATATTTCAGAGAGAAGGGTGTGTGGGTGGGAAGAGATTAAGCAAAGAATTTATATGCATATTTGCATAATCCATGGAGAAACAATAGTGGGGTGAAGGCCTGGGAGGGGTCGGGAATGGGGTGGAGAGGGTCAATGGGGGAAAAGGGGGGACATATGTAATACTTTCAACAATAAAGATAAATTTTAAAACAATGAAACAAACAAAAAACAAAACAAATGAAAACAGTTTTACTCCTGATGCCAAATACACTTTTTGTCAATTTTGCTTGATTTCTCTTGTTGGTACTAAATAAGTGCCTTTGTTTTCTCTTTTTCTCACACCATGTTGCTTAAGTTGTTTTGTGAGAGACTGCAAATTTCTTTAAATCTGGCAGGTGTGAGAGAGATGTCTTATGAGCAAATGACCTAGTTGCTCCATTGGCTAATTCTCAACCACAGGAGTTTCACTGGGGAATAAATGAACCCAGAGCATGTAACCAAATGACTCCAACATGGACATGAGACAAACTGACCTGATTGAGTATAAATGCTCTCTGTCAACATGTATTGATAGAAATGGGGAAAAGTTGACACCTACTAAGAAGGACTCCTTGTGGTTAATTGGGATCTAGTTCATAATCATAGTATCTCAGTCATTGTTTATGGATGTCACACACAGCACACTATATTTCAGTAAAAAGCCACAGACTAAGCTGCCAAGAATCCTGCTCTGTGTTCCTGCCTTCTGAGCCAACCCTTATAAAAGGAGTTATTGAAGTAGTAGTTTGACCAATAGGATTGAGACTGTCTCTGTCCAATTGAAACTGTGCAGCTATGCCATCATATGCATCTTTACTGACCATTCAGAAGGGCTATACAACAACCAAACAAAATGTGTGGAGTTGCCAAATCAGAAGAATGTTAATTGGACCAATGATACTCTGTGGATTTGGAATCCCTATATGCATAGAAATGGATCAATCAGGGACCAAGGGTGGGAACTTCACCAAACATAAGCCAGGCCCCACTATGTCTCAGTGGAATTCACTTTAAGCCGTGTTTACCCAGTGTTGGGTCTTAGCCTCTCTGCTAGGGACTGGACCTTCTGGGACACCAGGTATTCGACAGAGAAACCATGAGAAGTTGTAGGTATATAAGAGACTTTATTGTAGAAGCCAGTGGCCATGTAGCCCAAGATGTCATTGCTAACAATGAGCCACCAGGCAAAACAGTTCTTCAAATCAAAGTCCCATACAGTAGGTGCACACCGGCTAGATAACAATATATCTTTTCCACACAGCAGAAGCAGACTCTGTACCCACAACAGCAGTCTGCTGGTCAGTAATTAATCTTCCTCATAATACAGCCTTACATAGGAACAGCTGCCTTTGGTTGGTCAGTAACAACTTTATACTACTTATACAAAAGAGGCTTCTTTCCAAAATAGTGAAGTCACTATTTTGGATTATAGAAGGGCATGCTTGCACAGTGTACAGTGCAATAACTGTGGCCTTGCTATGCACCTGCATATAGCAACTCAACCTTGAACACCCTGATTAAGATTCCCTTGCTCAGAGTGGGTTTGAACATATGACGTACTCTGAATAGGGTCCCCACACCCAGCTTAAGCTATAACACGGAGCTGAAACACCAGAGCTGCCACACTGGAACTATAGCATTTGAGCTTCAACACTAAGACCTATAACACTTGGACTCCTTCACTTGTTCATCATTGTTGGAGACATTTCATCAAAACTTTCATTTGAAATAAGGTTCTCCCTTCACCACATCCCAGGTTAGGGTCTCTTGATGACATTGAATTGGTGGCAGCAAAATTTGTCAACAAACACATAAAGCTTACCAATTTAATACACTTTGGTTTAACTTGACCAATCTGGCCTTAACTTTGGAACCCCAAAAGCACTCCACCCATGCAAATGTCTGTGATACAGATCTTGCCTCTCTCTCTACCTTGACCTCCCTGCATAGCTCCATGAGGCATGTTTTGTACTTTCTTCAGAACCTGTAATAAACTTCTGTATGTCAATTTTTTAAAATTTATCTTTATTGTTGAGAGTATTATAGATGTCCCCTTTGTTTTGTTGCTGTTCTTGTTTTGACCCATTTACCTTCTCCAACCTGCACCTGCCCTTCCCAAGCCTTCACCATACTATTGTCTAGGCCCATGGGTTACACATATATGCCTATAAATTCTTGAGTTAATCAATTTTAATCTATTATTTATTAAAGTATAGTTGACATAATATATGAGTTTGAGGTGTACAACATAAGCTTTCAACATTTATATACCTTACAATATGATCACCACAATAAGTTTACTAGCCATCTTTCATTATACAAAGTTATGATATTTTCATTATTTTCACTATGCTGTATATTACATATAGATGGCTTACTAATTTTATAACTGGAAGTTCATATAAAAATTTTTAAAGTACAGTCTACATTTAATATAATTTTGTATGTTTCAGGTATATAGATTAGTGGTTAGACAATTATATACTTTACAACGTGGTTCCATAATATTTTAACTACCCACTGAGCAACTCGCATAATTATTAAAATACTAGGGACCCAGCCGAAACCGGTTTGGCTCAGTAGATAGAGCGTCAGCCTGCGGACTGAAGGGTCCCGGGTTCGATTCTGGTCAAGGGCATGTACCTTGGTTGCGGGCACATCCTCAGTGGGAGGTGTGCAGGAGGCAGCTGATCGATGTTTCTCTCTCATCGATGTTTCTAGCTCTCTATCCCTCTCCCTTCCTCTCTGTGAAATATCAATAAAATATATTTAAAAAAAAAATACTAGGGACCCAGTGCATGAATTCGTGAACCTTGAAAGAAACTGTGGGCCTTGAGGCTGCAGTAGGCACAAGGGCGGGTCTTGGCCCATCCTCCATGCCCCTGCCCGGTTCCTCCTTCCACCACCCCAGGTACTCTGTCTGCAGGCAGTCCCACTCCTGCCTTTGCTGCTCCCACACGCTGACTGCACCAGCCCCGCTTGCACCCTCTGAAGGCGCAAAGCGATTGGGGCCAGCGCCAGCAGTGGGTGCGAGTGACATCTGCCCCCCTGATCACCCCTCAGGAGCAGGGGAAGGTGGAGAAGCCCTGAAGGGCAATCGGGGCTGGCAGCCACCGCTTGTACCCACTGATGGTGCTGAGTGATCAGGGCCAACACCTGGTGCCAAGAGTGGGTGCTAGCGGGGCTGGTACCAGCAGCACGAGCAAGCACTGGGCGGGACCATGGCACGTGGGAGCAAAGGCTTTTCAGTAACCACCAGAGGCTTGCCCTGATGACAGCAACTGGCACCCCACCTTGGTCTGGCGCCCCTGCTCACCTGCTCCATCATCCCGCCATGGCCGACGACTGCCATGTTTCATGCGCTCCCCCTAGTGGTCAGTGCACATCATAGCGACCAGTTGTTTGGTTGTTTGGTTGTTCTGCTGTTAGGTCTATTTGCACATTAGCCTTTTATTATATAGGATATAAGTAAAATCATAGTGTATTGGTCTTTCTCTGACTGATTGATTTCACTGAGCATAATATCCTCTAGGTCCATGCACACTGTTGCAAATGGTAAGATTTCATTATTTTTATGGCAAAATAATATTCCAGTGTATAAATATATCACTGCTCTTTTTTAAAATATATTTTTATTGATTTCAGAAAGGAAAGGAGAGGGTGAGATAGAAACATCAATGATGAAAGAGAATCATTGATCAACTGCCTCCTGCATGCCCCTTACTGGGGATCAAGCCCACAACCCAGGCATATGCCCTTGACCAGAATCAAACCCACAACCTTTCAGTCCAGAGGCCAGCACTTTATCCACTGAGCCAAGCTGGCTAGGGCACCACTGCTCTTTTTTATTTACTCGTCTATTGATAGGTACTTGGGTTGATTCCATAGCTTGGATATTGTAAATAACATTGTAATGAACATAGGGATGCATATAGGGTGGGGCAAAGATCCTTTATAATAAAGATGTAATATGCAAATTGACCCTCATGCCCTCACAAGATGGCTGCCTATGACCAGGCCGGCAGGGGTGTTAGTGAGGGATGACAAAATGACTGAACAGCAGGCTGCGTGGGGTTACCAGGCCAGTGGGAGGGGTGCAGTTGGGGAAAATCAGGCCAGCATAGGGGCATAAGGGATTGACCAGGCCAGTGGGAGGGGGGCATTTAGGAGCGATCAGGCTGGCACACAGAGGCAGTGAGGGGGGGTCAGACCAGTAGGGGGGACAGTTAGGGGCGACCAGGCAGGTGAGCAATTAGGACCCAGCAGTCCATGATTGTGAGAGGGATGTCCGACTGCTGGGATCAGGCCTAAACTGGCAGTTGGACATCCCCCAAGGGGTCCTGGATTGGAGAGAGTGCAGATTGGGCTGAGGGGACCCCCCCATGCATGAATTTCATGCACTGGGCCTCTTGAAGGTTTATATTTGTGAGTATCCCAAAACAGAGTTTAGTCTTGTGTTACTGTTTATTAATTATTGTATCACTTTCCATATGAACAACTGAAACATTCTTTTTCTTATCCTGCATATTCTTTTGAATTACTGTTTGGGATTTCTTTGTGTATATATACATTAGTGGAATCACTGGAATGTAAGGCATTTCCATTTTGAATTTCTTGAGAAACCTCCATTCTGTTTTCTATCATGGCTGCACCAATGGCTGTACCAATCTGCACTCTCTAGAACAGTGCTTGAAAGTTCCTTTCATCCACTTTCTCACCAATACTTAATGTTTGTACATTTATGAATAGCTAGTGGCCCTGTGCATGAAATTCGTGCACATTAAAAGGGGATTAATTAGAGGAAATATTTTAATATTGCTATTTGCCTTCTCTCTATAAAAGAAGTGTCAGAGATTAAAGAAAATTAGTAAAATGTATATGAAAATCTTCCTCCTGTCAGAGTCTGGGGCATGACATAGGACCCAGAGTCAAGTCCCCACCCACCCACAGTGCCTAAAAATCTTGCAAGACCCAGACCCGGCTGGCCCCACCCTTGTCAATCCCTGCCAGGCAGGGTGAGCAGCCTCAGGTCCCCTGATCTGGCACCGGCAGGGGGCGCAGCCTCAGGTCCCCCGTCAAACCCCTCTGGGTGGGGGGTGCAGCCTCAGGGCCCCCGTCAAGCCCCACTGGGTGTGTGGGGGGGTGCAGCCTCAGGTACCCCAGCTCACCCTCAGGTCCCCTGGCCTGGCACCAGGGTGGCAGGTACAGCCTGAGGTCCCTCAGCACGGCACCAAAGCCAGCGGTGTGGCCTGAGGTCCCCGGCCCAGCACTGGGTCAAGGGGCACACCTTGAGGTCCCCTGTCAAGCCCCACCAGGCTGGAGGCATTGCCTAAGATCCCCTGTCAAGCCCTGCCGGGCAGTGGGGGCATGGCCTGAGGACCCCTGGCCCAGTGCCAGGGTGGGGGGTGTGGCCTGAGGTCCCCCAGCCTGGGAAGGGGCATGGCCTGAGGTCCCCTGACAAGCCCCACTGGGCGGGGGGTGCAGCCTCAGGACCCCTGCCCTGCCCCAGTGCTACGTAGCCTCAGGTCCCTGCTGAGTGCTTGTTAAGGCTCATTACAGGAACTCGTCCTTCACTGTGGGTGCAGCCATCTTGTGTTACAGAAACCCTACCTCTGCTGTGGGCGCAGCCATTTTGTGTTATGGAAACCCCTCCTCCGCTGTGGGCACCGCCATCTTTGTGATGGTGTGACGGTCAATTTGCATATTCCCTCTTTATTAGATAATATAGCTATTCTGAGAGGTGTGAGGTGATACCTCATTGTGGACTTAATTTGCATTTCTCTGATAATAAGCATCTTTTCATATGTCTATTGGCCATCTCTATTTCTTCTTTGGAATATTGTCAATTCAGATTCTCTGCTCATATGTATTTGAATTGTTTGTGGTCTTGTGTTTATTTTTGTGTGTGTTAAGTTGTGTGAGTTTTTATAATAAATTTTGGGTATTAACTCCTTATCTGATGTTCTCCCATTCAGTACGTTGTCCTTACATTTTGCTGATGGTTTCCTTTGCTGTGCAAAATTTTTTGGTTTAATGTAGTCCCATTTGTTTACTTTTTCTTTTGCTTTTCTTGCCTTATGAGATATACCAGAAAAAATATTGCTAAGAGAATTGTCAGAGGATTTACTGCCTGTGTTTCTGTAGAAATTTTATGATTTTCAGTCTTACATTTAAGTCTTTAATTCATTTTAAATTTATTCCTGTATATGGTTTAAGAAGGTGTTCTAGCTTCATTTTTTTGCATGTATCTGTCCAATTTTCCAATATCATTTATTAAATAAATTTTATTTGTTCCATTGTATGATCTTGCCTCCTTTGTTATATATTAATTGGCCATATAGATGTGGATTTATTTCTGGACTTTATTCTGTTATATTGGTCTATGTATGAGATTATGCCAATACCATGCTGTTTTGATTATTATAGCCTGGTAGTATAGTTTGATAACAGGTAAAATGAGACCTCTGGCTTTGTTCTTTTTCCTCAAGATTGCTGTGACTATTTTGGTTATTTTGCGGTTTCATATAAATTTTTGGATATTTTCCCCAGTTCTGTGAAAAGCATAATTGCTATTTTGATTGGAATTGCATTGAATCTATAATTTGCTTTAGGTAGTATGGACATTTTAATCATGCCAATTATTTCTATCCCTGAGCAGAGTTTATATTCTTCAATTTATTTGTATCTTCCTCAAATACATTTGAATTTATTTTTAAATAAATTTTATTACCTTATAATTTTTCCAGTATAGGTCTTTTTTAAGTATTGGTTAAATTTATTACTAGGTATTTTATTTATATACTAGAGGCCTGGTGCATGAAATTCATGCATGCGGGTGGGTCCCTCAGCCTGGCCTGAACCCTGTCCAATCTGGGATATCTCTCGCAATCCAGAACCACTGGATCCTAAGAGTTCACCTGCCTGCCTGCCTGATTCCGCTAACTGCTCTCCTGCCTGCCTGATGCCCCTAAATGCTCCCCTGCGGGCCTGATGGCCCTAACTGCTCTCCCCTCCTGGCCTCATCCCCCTAACTGCCTATCTGCTGTCCCCTCTTGGCCTGATCCCCCTAACTGCCCATCTGGTCTCCCTTGCTCTCCGCGCCTTCAGACCCCGGCACAGGAGTGCTGAGAGCTCTCCATAGAGGCCGCACCCCTGTCCTGATGCCACCTTCCGGGCCAGGTGGCACTGTGGGCCTGTGTGCGCCTCCACCAGGGGGCCGCCCCCATCCTGACGGCCCCCTCCAGGCTGGGATGTGCTGTGGCCTGCGAATGTGTCTGCCTGGGACAGAAGTCCATGTCCCCATGCCTGCTCACCAGCTCCTGCCTGCGCGTGCTTCTGTCGGGAGTGGAAGTCCCCGCCCCTGTCCCTACCCACTAGCTCCTGTGCATGCACAACCTGTTGACCGGTCGTGACTGGGACATTGTTAGGACCAATTAGCATATTACCTCTTTATTATATAGATGTGTAGGAAACTTTGAATGGGATTATTTTCTTAGGTTCACTTTCTGATAGCACATTATTTTTATATAAAAATGTAACTAATTTCAGAATATATATTTTGTATCCTACTATTGTACTGAATTCATTTATTAGTTCTAATAACCTTTAAGTGGAATTTTGGGGTCCTTTATATACAGTATTATGTTATTTGTAAATAACAAGTTTTATTTATTTTTTGCCAATGTAGAAGTCTTTTATTTTTTCTTCTTATCTGATTACTGTGGCTAGGACTTACAGTACAATCATAATAATAAAAAGCCAAGAAGCATCATGACCAAAACAACCAAATGACTGGTCACCAGGAGGTGCATGGAGCACCTCTCAGCCATAACGACCTAACAACTAGTCGCTATGACACCCACTGTGGATGACAAACTGGCCAATCAAGGGATGGGGCTGGTGGCCAACCTCATGGCCCTTCCCCACTGCCGGCCTGCCCCTGATTGGACTCTCCCACTCCAATCAAAAGCCAGGACTGCTGGCCAAAAGCCCCCATCAGCCCACCCCATCACAATAGGTCTGCAGCCCCTCCCCCTGATTGCCCACCCACCCCAATAGGGGACAGGGCTGGCTGGCCAATCACCTGCAGTCCTTCCCCCCACCCGGCCCCACCCCAGATAGTTCCCCCCACCCTGATCAGGGTCAGGGTTGGCTGGCCAACCACCCCATGGCCACTCCCCCAGGCCACTGAACCCTGATCAGCACCCCTCACCTACCTCATTTGGGGGTGGGGCTGGCAGCTCACTGCCCACAGCCCCTCCCCATAGCTGGCCCTGCCCTCAATCGGCCCCCCAACCCCAATTGGGGGTAGGGCCCACTGACCAATCACCTATGGCCCCTTCCCCCAGCTGGCCAGGCCCTGATTGGGCCTGGATCCAGGCAGGCCAGCCTGCCAAACTCCTGCCTTCTCCTCCTCCTGACAGGCCCAGCCCAGATCTGCCCTGATTGGGGCTGGACAGCCAGACCCCACCTGTGCACGAATTCGTGCACTGGGCCTCTAGTGTTAAATAAGAATGGTGACTTTGGAATTCTGTTTCTTCTGCTTGATCTTAATGGAAATGCTTTTATTTTTCCCCCATTATATATTATGTTAGCTGTGGATTTGCTATATATGGACTTTACTATTTTGAGGTATGTTCCCTCTACTCCCACTTTGCTGACTGCTTTTATCATAAATGGGTGTTGGATTTTATTAAATGCATTTCTACATCAATTGATATGACCATGTGGTTTTTATCCTTTGTTTTGTTCATGTGGTGTATCACTTTTATTGATTTGCAATTATTGTGCCAACCTTGCATCCAGGTATAAACAGATCTTAATTATGGTGTCTGAGATTTTTAAAGTATTGTTGTAATTGGTTTTATAATATTTATGTTGAGGATTTTTGCATTTATGTTTATCAGGGTTATTAGCCTACATTTTTTTTGTAGTGCTGGCCTCATAAAAATGAATTTGGGGGTCTCTCCTTTTTTTCAATTTATTAGAATAGTTTCAGAAAAATAGATTTTAATTACTCTTGGAATGGTTGGTATAGTTCACCTATGAAGCCATCTGGTCCAGGACTTAGTTTGTTTAGAAATTTTTTGAGTATTGCTTTAATTTCTTTGGTTGTAATTGGTCTGTTCAGATTGTGTGTGTGTGTTTTAATGTGGATTTAATTAGTCTTGGAAGAAGGTATGTTTCTATGAATTAATCCATTTTTATCTTATAGTCTATTTTACTTGCATATAGTTTTTCATAATGCTTTCTTATTATTCTTTTTATTTCTGTGGTGTCAGCTGTTATTTCTCCTTCTTTATTTAAGATTTTATTTATTTGGTTTCTCTTTGTGTGTCTTTTCTTTCTCTTTTTCTTGATGAGTCTGGTAAAGGTTTTATCAATATTGTTTATTTTTTCAAAGCACAACCAAGTTTTGCCCTAGCTGGTTTTGCTCAGTGGGTAGAGCGTCAGCCTGTGGGCTGAAGGGTCCCAGGTTTGATTCTGCTCAAGGGCACATGCCCAGGTTGTGGGCTTGATCTCCAGTAGGGGGCATGCAGGAGGCAGCCAATCAATGATTGTCTCTCATCATTTATGTTTCTGTCTCTCTCTCCCTCTCCTTTCCTCTCTAAAATCAATAAAATATATATATTAAAAAAAGAAAAAAAAGGAAAACCAAGTTCTTGGTTTCATTAATTTTTTGTATTTTTAGACTTTATTAAGATTATTTCTGCTCTAGTCTTTATTATTATTTTTTCATTGTACTCAGTTTGTGCTTTTATGTTGTTCTTTTGTAGTTCCTTTCAGTGTAAGATTACATTATTTAAGATTTTTCTTATATATTGAGGCAGCTTTTAATGTTATGATTTTCCCTTTTAGAACTGCTTTTGCTGTATCCCATAGATTTTAGATTATAGTGTTTTCATTTTTCTCTAGGTACCTTTTGATTTTGTTATTTATATTATTATTAAACAACTCATTTTTAATAAGTTGCTATTTAACCTCCAAGTGTTTGTGTGTGTGTGTGTTAGTTATGTTATTTTTTCTTATAATTAATGTTAACTTTGATACCACTGTGGTTGGAGAAGATGCTTTACATGATTTCAATCTAACATTTATTGAGACTTCTTTTGTGTTCTACCATATAGTCTATCATAGAAAATGCTTCATGGGCATTTGAAAAAAAATGTATATTCTGCTGTTTTGGGGCAAAATGCTCTGAAAATGTCAATTGAGTTTAATTGTGTGATTTTAAGATCATGGTTCCTTGTTGATACACTATCTGAAAAAATCTATCCATTGATGTCAATGGGGTGCTAAGATCTCCTACTATGACTGTACTATTTTTGATCACCCCTTTATGTCAACCAAGTTTTTATTTATATATTTAAGTAGTGCTACTTTGGGTGCATATTTTTTTTCCACTTATCTTTTCAGAAAGAATGGAAGGGAGGGAGAATGGGAGAGAGAGAAAAAGAGAGAGAAAGAGGAGACATGCATTGATTGGTTGCCTCCTGCAGGAACGCCAACTGAGGTCAGGTATTGAACCTGCAGCCAAGGTATGTGCCCTTGACCAGGAATTGAACCCGTGACCCTTCAGTGTGTGCACGGATGCTCTAATCACTGAGAAACATTGGCCAGGGCAAGGGTGCAAACATTTTTACAATAATTATATCCTCTTTTGTCACTGAATGCTGTTTTTGTCTTAAAGTCTATTTTGGAGTGATGTCAGAGGAGTGGTGGTGTGAGATATTCCCTTGTTTCTCCCTAGAATTTATATCAATCTGTATAGTCATATCTCAACAAAGAATTCCCTGATCAATGTACAAATACTCCTGAGAGATCTGTGAATGGAAACATATAAAGGTTGGCAAATAGATCAAAAGGAGGAAGTGAAAAGGGATTGGGGTTCATTCGAGCCAGAAACACAACCAAGCAGCTAGGCACTCATACAAGGCTAAGCACAGAGGGGAGAAATCTGGTGATTGCTAACACCCATTCAGCTTGTAGGAAGAGAGACTTGGTGAGTACTCCTGCAGGAGTGGGCAGCAATAGCTGAGGCTGACCTCAGTGACCTGGGCAAGAACATAGAATGGGGAAGTGACAGCAGTTGTCAGGTGTTCAGTTCGCTATTCAGAGAGTGAAACAAAAACACAAAGCCTGGCCACCTCCGCTTAACCCCCAAAGATTGCTTCACTTTGCCCTTGAGTGTGGCTGTGAACCACATTAATTGCATGCACAAGAACTAGCACCTGATATGTAATACTGCAGAATCTCATTTCTCCCTACGCAAAGGGTACACTCTGACCATAAAATAGGGGGTCCCTGGTGGAGGACCAAGGCTTCCATTACAAAGTATAAAACAACAAAAAACCTGGAGGGAAATCCCAGCTCACTCAGACACATCACAACTACATTGTCTGCAGAGGCCATGGGAGACAGCACTGCAATCTCACAGAGCTAAAGAAAAAAAATACCTTGTGAATCAACTCCACCTACTGCAAAATAATAGAAAGACCTCTCTGTGTTAATCTGCTAGAGAAGTACAATCTACACATTGAGGCCTAGACAGAGAAGACATACATCAAATACCATGAATAATCAAGATAATGAGGCAGCTAAAAATAAAATAAAAAAATGTTCAGAAAATAAACTTAAAGACATGGAAATATGTGACAAATAACAGAGAATGCAAGATTGCAGTTCTGAAAATACTCAATGAGATGTGAGAAAATATAGATAGGCAATTTGGTGAGGCCAGAAAACAACTTAATGAACAAAATGAGTACTTCACCAAAGAGATTGAAACTTTCAAAAAATAACAAAACAGAAATCCTGTAGATGAAGACTTCAATTAAAGAGATGAATAATGGAAAACAGAGAAAACCAAATGAAGTAAAGGATAAGTGATATCAAGGATAGAAATCTAGCAATGATGCAGAGGGAAGGACAGAGAGGCTTAAACATAAAAAATGAAAGATATTTGTGATAACTGTAACTCCATCAGAAAGAGTAATCTACACTAATAAAAGAGAAACATGCAAATTGACCATACTTCTGCTACGCCCACAAGCCACGCCCACCAGCCAATCAGGAGCAAATATGCAAATTAACCAAACCAAGATGGCTGCGGCCACGGAGAGAGCAGGAGGCTTGGGTTTCACCAGCAATGTAGGAAGCCAAGCTTCCATCCCCGCCCTGACCTGCCCTGGCCTCCGCTCAAGGCTACAAAGTTTCAATTATTGAAGATAAATAAATCCCAACAAAAATGGCGGCAGCCACAGAATGAGCAGGAGGCTTGGGTTTCACCAGCGATGGAGGAAGCCAAGCTTCCTTCCCCACCCTGGCCTGCCCTGGCCTCTGCTCAAGGCTACAAAGTTTCAATTATAGAAAATACATAAATCCCAGATACCAGGGCCTCCGCTTGGGTCGCCAGGGGGCGTGGCCAGCCTGAAAACCACCACAGGCCCCTCGCCCAGGCCACCCCATGCACCAAGGGAACCCCCACCCTGATCTGGGACACCCTTCAGGGCAAACCAGCCAGCCCCCACCTGTGCACCAGGCCACTATCCTCATATCTAATAAAAGAGTAATATGCAAATTGACCGTCACTCCAACACACAAGATGGCTGCTCCTATGTGGTCAAAGATGGCTGCCCCCATGTAGACACAAGATGGCCAGCAGGGGAGGGCAGTTGGGAGGGACCAGGTCTGTAAGGGAGGGCAGTTGGGGGCAATCAAGCCTGCAGGGGAGGGCAGTTAGGGGTGACCAGGCTGGCAGAAGAGGGAAGTTGGGGGCAATCAAGCCTGAAGGGGAGGGCAGTTAGGGGTGACCAGGCTGGCAGAAGAGGGAAGTTGGGGGCAACCGAGCTTGAAGGGAAGGGCAGTTGGGGGGGACCCAGGCCTGCAGGGGAGGGAAGTTGGGGGAGACCAGGCCAGCAGGGGAGGGCAGTTAGGGGCAATCAGTCTGGCAGGGGAGCAGTTAGGCATCAATCCGGTTGGCAGGGGAGTGGTTAGGGGGTGATCAAGCTGGTAGGCAGAAGCGGTTAGGGGCAATCAGGAAGGCAGGCAGGCAAGCAGTTGGGAGCCAGCAGTCCTGGATTGTGAGAGGGATGTCCGACTGGCCGTTTAGGCCCTATCCTACTGGGATTGGGCCTAAACAGGCAGTCAGACATCCCTCGAGGGGTCCCAGATTGGAGAGGGTGCAGGCTGGGCTGAGGGACACCCCCCCCATGCATAAATTTCGTGCACTGGGCCTCTAGTATAAGAATAATAAACAATGGTAAATGGGATTGTTTTTTACACCTTGGAATAAACTTAACCAGGGAGATAAAAGACCTGTACTCAGAAAACTACAGGAGGCTGAAAAAAAAAGAAATAGAGGAAGATATAAACAAATAGAAGGATATACTGTGTTCACAGATTGGAATCATTAACATTATTAAAATGTCCATAATATACAAAGTAATCTATAGATTCAATGCAATACCTATTAAATACCAGTGGCATATTGCACAGATCTAGAACAAATACTCCAAACATTTATATGAAACCCAGAAAGACCCTGAAGAGCCATAACAATCTTGAGAAAGAAGAAAAAGTAGGAGAGATCACAATACCAGATATCAAATTACACTACAAACACATTGTAATTGAAACAGACTGGTACTGGCACAAGAATCAGTATATACAGTAGATCAGTGGAACAGAACAGAGAACTCAGAAATAAATCCAAGCCATTATGCTCAATTAATATTTGACAAACAAGGCAAGAAGACACAATGGAGTAAAAACAGTCTCTTCAACAAATCGTGTTGAGAAAATTGTACAGGTACATGGAAAAAAATGAAACTAGACCACCAACTTATACCATGCAAATAAATAAACTCAAATGGATAAAAGACTTAAATGTAAGTCAGGAAGCCATAAAAATCCTAGAAAAATAGGCAGCCAAATCTCAGACACCTCACATAGCAATATGTTTGCTAATACATATTGTAGGGTAAGGAAAACAAAGGAAAAATAAACAAAGGTGACCACATCAAAATAAAAAGGTTCTGCACAGCCAAAGAAACCATCATCAAAATGAAAAGGGTTCCCACTGCATGGGATAACATAGTTGCCAATGATATATCTGATAAGGGGTTAGTTTCCAAAATATATAAAGAACTCATATAACTTAGCAAAAGCAAGACAAACAATCCAATTAATAATGGGCAATGTACCTAAATAGACACTTCACCAAACAGGACCCACAGATGGCCAAAAGACATATGAAAAAATGCTCAGTGACTAATCAGAGAGATGAAAATTAAAATGGCAATGAGGTATTACCTCACACCTTCCAGAATGGCTACTGTCAACAAATAACAAGTGTGACAAGGATGTGGAGAAAAAGGAACCCTCATGCACTGCTGGTGGGAATGCAGACTTGTGCAGCCACTATGGTAAACAGTATGGAGTTTCCTCAAAAAATTAAAAATGGAACTGACTTGTGACCCAGCAATCCCACTTATGGGAATATATCTTAAGAATACCTAAACACCAATAAGAAATAATATATGCACCACTATGGTCATAGCAGTGTTATTTTCTATAGCTAAATTTTGGAAACAGTCCAAGGTCCCAATAGTAGATGAGTGGATAAAAAAACCATGGTATATTTACCCAAGGGAATACTATGCAGCTCTAAAAAGAAGGATCTCTTACCCTTTGAGACATCATAGATGGACCTGGAGTGTATTTTGCTAAACAAAATAAGCTAGTCAGAAAAGACAAATATCACATGTTCTCACTTATATGTGGAATCTAATGAAAAAAATAAACTGATGAACAAAATAGATCCAGAGACATGGAAGCATGCAACAGACTGATGAATCTCAAAGGGAATGGGCGGGTTCAAGAAGAGCTTAAGCAAAGAACTTGTAGAATATATGCATAACCCTTGGACACAGAATGTAGGGTGGTTAAGATATGTGGGACAGAATAATTTGGGTGGAGAGGGGGCTGTAGGGGGAAAACGGGGGATACCTGTAATACTTTCAACAATCAAGATCAATTCAAATAAATAAATAAAATGATAATAGGCATACCAGAAGAAGAAGAAAGGGAGAAGGTTGTGGAGAGCATATTCAAACAAATAGTTGATAAGAACTTCCCAAACCTATGGAAAGAACTAGATCTTCAAATCCAAGAAGCAAACAAAACACCTAGTTACCTCAATCCAAGGAAGCCCTCTCCAAGGCACATTTTATTAAAACTGCCAAAAATGAATGACAAAGAAAGGATCCTTAAAGTAGCCAGTGAAAAAAAGTAAGTAGCCTATAAAGGAAAAGGCGTTAGGTTATCATCAGACTTCTCAGCAGAAACTTTACAAGCCAGGAGAAAGTAGAATCAAATATTCAAACTACTAAAAGAGAGAAATTACAAGCCAAAAATAATATATCCAGCAAAATTATCCTTTAAACATGAAGGAGAAATAAAGACTTTCCAAGACATAAAAAAGTTGAGGGAATTCATCACCAAAAGACCTCCATTGCCAGAAATTCTCAAGGATGTTATTCTATAGGAACAAAGAACAGAAGATCACAAATCAATGAGAGAAATTACCAACAAACTTACAGCATAAGCAGAGATAATTTGTGACAACCGAAACACAAAAGTGGAGGGAGAAAGGTCTGAATTGGCAAAGGAAGATGGAGGCCAATTCATTCAAAAGAAAAAGGACTACTCTATGTCTGAAAATTTATATTTCATAAATCTAATGGAAACCACATGCACACGTACACACACACACACACACACACACATAAACACACACACACACACCTTTACAACTGAGACACTTAGCGTAGGAAAACAGAAAACAAAAAAAAAAAAAGAAATTTGGAATACCACCAAACAAAAACAGACAGAAACACAAAGGAACAGAACCAGTGGAGGCACAGAATTACCATAAAACAAAAGACAAACTGGACACAGAAAATCCTCATACATAAATAATTACCTTAAATGTAAATGGACTGAATTCACCAATGAAGAGGCACAGATGCACGGCCAGCGTGGCTCAGGGTTTGATCACTGACCTATTAATCAGGAGGTCATACTTCGATTCCTTGTCAAGGCACATGCCTGAGTTGTGGGCTCAATCCCCATTGTGGGGCATACAGGAGGCAGCTGATTAATAATTCTCTTTCATCATTGATGTTTCTATTTCTCTCTCTCCCTCTCCCTTCCTCTCTGAAATCAATAAAAATACATATATTTAAAAAGAGGCACAGAGTAGCAGATTGGTTTTAAAAAAACACACACAATCATATACTGTCTTCAGGAGACACATCCAAGCTGTAAAGACAAGGGTAGATTCAAAGTGTAAGGGTGGAAAATAATTCTTAATGCAAATAAAATTCACAAAAATTAGGTGTAGCCATACTTATATTTGACAAAATAGATCTCAAGGTAACAAATGTAACAGGAGACAAAGATGGACATTTTATAATGATAAAGGGGATACTACATAAATACATAACATTTTTAACATATAGGCACCCAATCAGGGAGCACCCAAATATAAAAACAGCTACTCACAGAACTAAGGGAGAAACAGAACAAAGCCCAATCATAGTTGGGGATCTTAATATTCCATTGACAGCTCTAGGTAGATCATGCAAACAGAAAATCAATAAAAAATTGGCCTTAAATGACACATTAGACAAAATTGACATTTACAGATCCTTTCATCCAAGAATATCAGATTAAACATTCTTCTCCAGTGCACATGAAACATTCTCAAGGATAGACCATATGTTGGGTCACATACTATCCTCAACAAATTCAAGAAGATTAAAATTATACAAAGCATAGTCTCTGACCACAGTGCCATGAAATTAGAAATCAACTGAAAAAAAGGAAGTAAAGAAAGTCACAAATACAAGGAGATTAAACAACATACTACTAAAAAATGACTGGGTCAAAGAAGAAATAAAAGGTGAGATCAAAAGATAATGGAGACAAATGAGAATGACAATGCAACATATCTAAACATCTGGGGTACAACAGAAGTAGTAATAAGAGGGAAGTTTATATCAATACAGGCCTATCTCAAGAAAAAAGAGAAATCCCAGCTAAACAACTTAACATTACATCTTAAAGAACTGGAAAAAGAAGAACAAATGCAACCTAAAATCAGCAAGAAAAAGGAAAGAATAAAAATTATAGCAGAATTGAATGAAATAGAGAACAAAAAGACTGTACAAAATTAATATAAAAAACAACTGGTTCTTTGAAAAGATTAATAAATTTGACAAACCCTTGTTAAGACTCACTAAGGAAAAAAGAGAAAAGACTCAAATAAACAAAATCAGAAATATAAGAGAAGTCACCACAGACATCACAGATATACAAAGATTATACTAGAATACCATAAAAGACTATATGCCACCAAATTCATTAACCTAGAATAAATAGATAAGTTCCTGGAAATATATGACCTTCCTAGACTAAATCTGGAACAACTGGAAAATCTAAATAGACCAATCAGCAGTGAGGAACTTGAAACAGCCATCAAAAACCTCCACAAAAATGAGAGTCCAGGACCAGATATCTTCACCAGTGAATTTTACTAAATATTCAAGAACAGATTTTGAAACCTATCTTTCTCAAACTCTTCCAAAAGTTTGAAGAAGAGGCAATACTTCCTAACACATTTTATGAGGAGAGCATAACCCTAATATAAAAACTTGGCAAGGCTAACCCATAAAAAAAGAAAACCACAGACCAATATCTCTGATGACTATAGATATGAAAATCCTAAACAAAATATTAGGAAATCAAATTCAATAATACATTAAAAATAATACATCACAATCAAGTGGGGTTCATTCCAGAGATACAAGGTTGGTTCAACATATGCAAATCTAACAATGCAATATACCACATTAACAAAATCCTATATAATAAAAGGCTAGTATGCAAATCGACTGAACGGCAGAATGACCGGCCGCTATGACTTGCACTGACCACCAGGGAGGGGTCAGACCTTCAACGCAGGAGCTGCCCCCTGGTGGTCAGTGTGCTCCCACAGGGGGAGCGCCGCTCAGCCAGAAGCCAGGCTCATGGCTGGCGAGCGCAGTGGCGGTGGTGGGAGCCTCTCCCACCTCTGTGTCAGTCGGACATCCCCTGAGGGCTCCTGGACTGCAAGAGGGCGCAGGCTGGGCTAAAGCCCCCCTCCCCTGAGTGCACAAATTTGGTGCACTGAGCCTCTAGTAGAAGATAAAAATCATATGATTTATCAATAGATGAATAAAAAGCATTCTATAAGATACATCCATTTATGATTAAAAAAAAACTCAATAAAATAAGTATAGAAGCAAAGTATCTCAACATAATAAAAGCTATATGTGACAAATCTTCAGACAATATCATTCACAATGATGGAAAACTGAAAGCTTTTCCTCTAAAATCAGGAGCAAGAGAAGGATATCCACTATCACCACTCTTATTTAACATAGTTCTGGAAGTCCTAGTCAGAGCATTCAGGCAAGAGAACAAAGTAAAAGTCATCCAAATAGGTAAGGAAGAAGGAAAAGTGTCACTTTTTATAGTTGACATGAGTCTGTGCATAGAGAACTCTAAAGACTTTACCAAAAAATAGTATTAGAAACAATAAACAAATACAATAAAGTTGCAGGATACAATATCAATGTACAAAATTCAAAGTTTCCTATATACTAAAAACAAAACCTCAGAAAAATAAATGAAAAAAATGCCCTTTGCAATTGCAGCCAAAAGAATAAAATACCTATAAATAACAAAGGATGTGAAAGACCTATATACTGCAAACTATAAAACATTATTAAAAGAGATTGAGAAGTAACAACAAAATTGGAAGATATTCTGTGTTCATGGATTGGAAGAATCAACATAATTACAATGGCCATATTACCCAAAGCAATATGCAGATTCTATGTAACCTGTATCAAAATCCCAATGTCATCTATACATATAAAGAGGTAATATGCTAATTGCCGTTACGGTGTCCCAGTAACGACCAATTTGCATATTGACAGACCAGCAGGAGGATGCACGTGCAGCAGGGGGCGGGCGGCCAAAGCCAAGGTCCCTGGGGTCTGAGGAGAGTGCCTGACAGGAGCCCGGACTGTAAAGAAGGAAGAGGAAGCAGCCACCACGAGCTCTTCCAATCCCCCTGCACGGACACCCTACCCCAGACCCTGCACCCCCAGGGGGACAGGGAGGCTGACTGGACGGGGAGAAGATCGAGCCTTGGGGGTAGCTGGAGCCTGCACCTGTAACTCCTGATCTCTTCCCCCTCCACCCCGCCAGGGGCGCCCACAACAATAGCATGCCAGGGACCACTGGTCAGCACCCCCGAGGCACCCAGGGCCCATGGCCCACCACTGCCAGGCCCCCTCCACTGGGGCCGGGCACACCTTTCCTCCCTACAACTCCAGACCCATGTGTAGGCAGACCTGAGTGGCCCCCCAGGGTCAGACCCTCCCCCCCCCCAGCAGCAGCACTGTCTCCACAGCTGAAGTGCGCTGAACCTTGCTGGGCATGGCTAAACCCACCCTCCTAGCCTGCCTGGCTCTGCCCTGGCCCGGCCCCCACCCAGCTCCAGGAGATTGGAGCCCTGCCCTGAGCAGGTACAACCACATGCAATTCAAAGAATGGCGCCAAGCGGGAAGGTTTGACAGTTACTCCCCCTTTGTCCTTGCGCCCCCCTAGTGCCCCCTAATGCCCCGCCCCCCACCAGTGCCTCCAGGGATGACACTGTTACAGGGCTGCTGGCCAGAGCCCACCCCTCCTAGGACTATGGAACCCTCTGCAAAGCTTCCATAGCTACAGTCCCAGAAAACAATCATGCCCTCCTCCCCTAATCAGTACCTGCTACCTGCGAGGGTACCCATGGGCTTAAAAATAGCAATCCCTTCCGTTTTAGACATCACTTAATTGATTAAATATTTCTAGGTTTATTAGCTCAGAACCTCCTCTGACAACCCAATGAGGTAGGTGGAGAAGAGATTACAATTCCCATGGTATATGTGTATGTATTCAGAAATGAAGCTCAGAGAGGAAAAGCGTCAAGCCCAGTGGTTCCCAAGGTGCAGCACACACCCCACAGGGGGGGAGGGGCAATTTTATTTTTAGTGGGGGCAATTCGAGAATGAGTTAACAGTGGCTTTTTTGCATTTCTTATGGTTCTAGGGGACCTTATCTACAGTGTATCCTACATAATAAAAGGCTAATATGCAAATGACTGAATGGTGGAATGACCAGTCACTATAATGCGCATTGACCACCAGGGGGCAGACACTCATTGCAGGATCTGCCTCCTGGTGGTCAGTGTTCTTCCACAGGTGAAGCGCCACTCAGCCAGAAGCCAGGCTCATGGCTGGCGAGCAAAGCAGCAGTTTTGGGAGACTGTCCTGCCTCCTGCCTCCGTGGCAATGCTAAGGATGTCCGACTGATGGCTTAGGCCCACTAAGCCATCAGCTGGACATCCCCCCAGGGCTCCTGGACTGAGGGACCCACTCCCCCAAGTGCACAAATTTCATGCACAGGACCTCTAGTTTAAAAATAATAGAACAAAAAAAATCATCAAATTTGTATGAAACCACAAAAAAACTAAAATAACCAAAGCAATCTTGAGAAAAAAGAATGAAGCCAAAGGTATCACATTACCTGACTTCACATTATACTACAGAACTATAACACTCAAAACTGCATGGCATTGGCAGAGAAACAGACTCATAGATCAATGGAACAGAAATGAGAACCCAGAAGTAAAACCACATGTATATGGGCATATAATTTTCAACAAAGAAGCCTTAAAAACATGATGGAGAAAAGAAATCCTCTTCAATAAATGATGCTGGGAAACCTAGAAAGCCACATGCAAAATAATGAAACTAGATTACAATTTGTCCCCATGTACAAAAATTAATTCAAAATTCATCAAAGACCTAAATATAATATCTGAAAAAATAAATTAGATAGAAGAAAACATAAGTACTAAACTTATGAACCTTGGTCACAGAGAACATTTCATGAACATGACCCCAAAGACAAGGGAAGTAAAGACAAAAATAAATGAATGGGACTATATCAAATTAAAAAGCTTCTGCACAGCAAAAGAAACTGACAACACAACAAAGAGGCAGCTGACCAAATGGGAGATGATATTTGCAAACAACAGTTCCAACAAAGGTTTAATATCCAAAATATATAAAGGACTCATAAAACTCAACACCAGACAAACAAACAATCCAATTAAAAAGTGAGCAGAGGGCCTGAACAGACACCTTTCCCAAGCAGACACAAAGGGCCAACAGCTATATGTAAAGCTGTTCAACCTTACTATCAATTAGGGAAATGCAAATTAAAACTTCAATGAAACACCACATCACACCTGTTGGAATGACTATTATCAACAAGATAGGTAATGACAAGTGCTGGATCAGTTGTGGAGACAAGGGAACCCCCTTCCATTGGCAGTGTGAATGCAGATGGGGACAACCACTATGGAAAACAGTATGGTTGTTCCTCAAAAACTTAAGAATAGAGTTACCATATGACCCAGCAATCCCTCTCTGGGCATTTACCTGAAAACTTGAAAACAGTATTCCCAACAATAAATGCTCCTCCCACATTCATTGCAGCCCTATTCATGGTGGGTAAGACATGGAAACAACCAAAGAGTCCAGAGATAGAGGACTGGATAAAGAAGATGTGCTACATATATATAGTGGAATACTACTCAGCCATGAGAAAAGATGAAATACTTCCACTTGAGATAACATGGATGGACTTTGAGAATATTATGGCAAGGAAAGTAAGTCATTCAGAAAAAGCTAAAACCACATGACTTCACTTATATATCGGATATAAAACTGAAACTCATGGACACAGATAATAGTGTGGTGTTTACCAGAGGGAAGGGGGTCCTGGGTTGGTAAAAAAAAAGGGGGGGGCTAATATATGGTGACAGAAGATGGTTTGACCTTGATTGGTGGGCACACATACCAATATAAAGATTTTGTATCATGGAAATGTACACTTGAGGCCTATATCATCTTATAAATCAATGTCACCCTAATATATTTAATTAAAATATGAAAAAGGAAAAATATAAAATAAAGTCTATTTTGTTGGATATAACAATTCCTTTACTTTCAGTCTGTGTGTGTCTTTAACCCAGCTTTCTTATGTTTCCATTTGCATAAAATACTTTTGAATTCCTTTACTTTCAGTCTGTGTGTGTCTTTGACTGCATGTATATGGTTTTTGTTTTTATTTGTTTTTGTTTTGTAAATCTAGTCATCTATCTTATATCTTTTGAGCTACATTTAGAGTGATCATTGATAGGTATATATTCATTGCCATTTTGTTATCCATACTTATATTCCTCTTTTTTATTTTCTTTTCCTTAAAGAAGTCCCTTTAAAATTTCGTGTAATACCGCTTGGTGGTGATTTTCTCTTTAGTTTGTTGTTGTTGTTTTTCTGGAAAGTTTTATTTTTCCTTCAACTTTAAATGCTAGCCTTACTGGTAGTATAGTCTTGGTTGTAAGTTTTTGCTTTTATTCACTGAATATTTTGTGCCAATCCTTTATGGCCTGAAATGTTTCTGTTAAGAAATCAGTTTAGAGTTTTAAGGGAGCTCCCTTGTAGGTAACTAACTGTTTTTCTCTTGCTTTTTTAATATTCTCTCTTTCTTTTTAACCTTTGCCATTTTAATTATGATATGTTTTGGGTGGGACCCTTTGGCTTCATCTTCCCTGTGACTCTGCCCTTCTTGGAATTGTGTGTCTTTTTCTTCACCATGTTAGGAATGCTTTCAGTCATTATTTCTTCCAATAGTTTCTCAATTCCTTGCTATTTCTCTTTTACTTCTGGAACCTCTATAATGTGGATGTTGTTATGCTTCATGTTGTTCCAGAGGTTCCATCATCTATTCTAATTTTTTTTAATTCATTTTTTTTATGGAACTCTGATTGTGTTTTGTGTTACTTTGTCTTCCAAATTGCTGATTTGAACTTCTGCTTCATCTAGTCTGCTGTTTAATTTTTCTAGCTTATTCTTCATTTCATATACTGTATTATTTACTTCTGAGTGTTTTTTAAATAGTTTCTATGTCCTTTTTATCCTTGTTATCTCTTTATTGAATTTCTCTCTAAGTTCCTTAAGCACCCTTAAACCATTGTTTTGAACTCTTTAACTGGTCTATTGCTTGCCTCCATTTAATTTAGTTCTTCAGGAGATTTCTTATTTCATTTGTGAATGTTTTTGTCTCCCTATTTTGACTGCATGTCTGTATTTGTTTCTGTGTATTAGGTAGACCTGCTATGCCTGCAACTCTTGGTAGGCTGGCTTTATTTTATATGTCCAGTGGAGCTCATTGATTTAGTCTCACTGATTACCTGAGCTTGGTGTTCCAGGAATATTCCTTGTATGTGTATGTAAGCCTTACTCTTGTAGTTGCGTATTGATTGCTGTTGAACCATCTATGGGTGGAATTGACTATCAGGCTGACAGATTGCTAGGATTATTCAGAAACACAGTGTATGAGCTTGTGTGCAGGGGCTGACCCATGAAGTACAATGTGTCCCAGTTGTGTTTGGTCTTGCCATAATTTCCCTTTGGGTGGGGTACTTGTGAAGCTCTGATGTGGTCTGAAATCTCCATTAGGTGTGCTGGTTTTAAGGACACTGGGATTGACTCTTGTGGGCAAATGTCAGATGTTATCTATGACTACCCCTTAGCTACCTGTTAGAGGATACAAAGCTATTCATGACTGGTATTTGCCTCTGCTGGGACTCAGTTTATGTGAAGGAGGTCATGCTTCATACCAAAGTTCTTGTCTACCAATACCAACCATGAAGCAGGTCATGAAAAGGCCCAAGGCACCTTGAGATCTAACTCCTCCTTTTGGGGGCCTGTTAGGCTCATTCACTAAAAGAGCCTCCAATATTTTGCAATTTGTGTGAGTTTGATTCTCAATGAGCCACCAGGTAGGGGCTAGTGGTGTAAACCAGGTTGATACAGATTCAAACTCAGTACCACTGATGGGTCAGAAGCTAATCAGCAAGAGTCTCAGGGTGCATCAAGGTCAGCCACCATCCACCTGAGTCCTGTAGAACTGTGTAGTGGGAAGTGTTCTGAGGGAATCATGGTGGGGCCAGTAGAATTTATCAAGCTAAAACATTAAATTTGGCCTTGTCCAGGGAGAGCACTGCACAGAAATGTTGCACCAATCAGGTTGTGTGGGGAAATATGGCACTTGCCCTAAAGCCACACATGTCAGTTTCTACCTGTTTGTTTCTCACACTTTCTGAATCTGCCCAGATCTCCTTGAGAGCTTTACAAGAAGGATTGCAAAGAAGGCTGAGGCTGGCTACAGCCAGCAGACCACTCTGCAGCATTTGAACTTGGCAGTGTGGGGCCATAGTGAGTTGAGAGCATGGGGCTAGTTCATCTCCTAAGGTCAATGCTGTGAGAGGGAGGCAATGACAGTGATCATGAGAAAATAGACCCTCTTTTCTAAAGCCATTTCACTCAGTCTCTCCTGCATTTCAGAGACCTCCAGAGTCTGCCTGGACTTCCTTGAAAGCTTTCCAGAAAAGACTGCAATGCAGGGCAAGGCTGGCCACAGTCAGTAGACTCATTTGCAGGGCATGAGGTTGACAGGATAATGAGTCTGGAAGGTGGGGCTATTGCATCTTCTTGGCAGATACTGTGTTGTGGAGGTACCAATCTGGTGCAGGAGAAAATTGGCCCTTTTCCTAAAGTGACTCAACTCATTCTCTCCTGTGTTTCTCTGATACCCTGTGAGTCTGCCCAGACCTCCTTGAGAGTCTTCCCAGAAGTTCTGCAATGTAGGCCCAGGCTTTCTGTAGCTAGTTAACTTCTCCACATGGCAGGAGCTTAGAAGAGTGAGGCCACAGGTTGTAGGTGTATGGAGCTTGTGCATTTCCCAGGCTGATGCCTTATGGATGTGTATGTTCAACCCAGGAAAAATGGCATATGTGGACAACATGGGAGAAAAACTCATTACAGGAACTATGATGGATGTTTCTTCAGCCCTCTCCTTGAATCCACAAATCCAATCTCTTTCTTTGTGACTACAGTCTGCTCTGACCCACAGTCCCTCTGCTACAGATCAGGGTGAGTGTCCGCAAATGAGTTTTATGTGTTGACCCTTTCAGAGGGCACCTGGATTTCTAGCAGAATCCCTCCTCACCTAGGCAAATTAATTAACCACTGATTTTTCAGTCAGATATTATGTGGGTTTCTTTTCCCAGCACTGATGTTCTGGGCTGGGGAGCCCAGCATGGGGTTGAGACCCCTTGCTCCTCAGGGGGACCTTTGCAACTGAGATATTCTTCTGGATTTTCAACAGCCACATGTGAACTTGGGCTAGCCCTTTTTGTGTGTGTCTGCCCTTTCTAGCAGATTTGACATGGCATATTCTGTATATGCTTTATTATAAGACTTCTATTCAGCTAGTCTTCAGTTGGCTATTCAGGTTGATTGTTCTATAATGTAGTTGTAATTTGGTTCTCAAAGGAGCTGGATATAATTTGCACCTACTCTGACATTATCTTGAATGTTGAAATTTTTAAATGTTATTCTTTTTGCTGTTTTCACTCATGAGCCCCCTCATCTAGAAGCCATCAGTTTATTCTCTGTATCTATGAGTTTGTTTCTATTTTTCTTTGGTTTTTGTTCATTTGGTTTGATTTTTAGAGCCCATAAATGAGTTAAATCATATATTTGTCTTTCTTTGTTTCATTTATTTTATGTAGCATAATACCCTCTAGAGTCTAGGCCCATATATATTGTTGCAAATGGCAAGATTTTATATTTTATGTCTAATATGCCATTGTATGCATAAATAACATTTTTATCTATTCATGTATTGATGGACACCTTGGATGCTTCCATATGTCGGTTATTGTAAATATAAGATGCAATGAACATAGAGGTATATATATCTTTTTGAATTAGTGCCTTTGTTTTCTTTAGATAAATACCCAGAAGTGGGATTGCTGGGTCATATGGTAGTTTGGTTTTTCAATTTTTTGAGTAATCTCCATACTATATTCCATAGTAGTAACAGCAATTTGCAAACCCACCAACAGTAGTTTTTGGTTCCTTCACATCCTTGTCAACTCTTGTTATTTTTAGACTTTCTGATAATATTCATTCTGAGAATTGTGAGGTGACATCTAATTGTTTTAATGTGCATTTCCCTGATTATGGTTTTGAACATTTTTTTATATCTTTGTGGGTGATCTATATGACTTCTGTGGAGAAATGTTTATTCAGGCCCTCTGCACATATTATAATGGGATAGTTTGGGTTTGTTTGTTTTCTATATTGAGTTATATGTGTTATGTATATATTTTGGATATTAACCCCTTTTAGGATATACCATTTACAAACATCTTTATCCCAAAAGTTGGTTATCTTTTTATTTGTTAGTGGTTTCCTTCATTGTGCAAAAGCAATTTATTTTGATGTAGTGCCATTTGTTTATTTTTTTTTTTGCATTTATTACCTTTGATTGAGATGTTATATCCAAAACTAAATATATATTGCTAAGACCAATGTCAAAACGTTTACTGGCTATGTTTTCTTCCAGGGGATTTTTAGCTTCAGATTTTACATTTCAGTATTAAATCCATTTTGAGTTTATTTTTGTATATGGTGTAAGAAAGTACTCTAGTTTTATTTTTTGCTACTGTGGTCTTTTGTTGAACTGTGGTTTATCATCTGGCACCCTGTGCTCTAGTTAGCAAATGTTAATTTAATAAGGTTATAATGCATATCTTCTATATTACACAATTAAATATTAATTTGTACATCAGTACATTCCTGTATAACCATGTCACATTGAATAAAATGTATGATTTATAATAATGCTTTCTGATTCTATGAAGGAATAAAATTCATATCTATCATTAGTTTAAGGCATCTACTGTGAGTACATGCAGACAGATATAAATGTGAATCTTATTTTTACCTAATAAAGCAGGCTATGATGGCAAAGGTTCTTTTTAGTTTCCTTATTAGTAAAAATATGAATAATACCAGTAATACTTCATAGGGTAATTTGATTCAGCTCAAAATAAATCAAGGTAGAAAAGTGTGGAATAAATGTATTTTTTTATTGTTTTATAAGTTGTCTTACAGTAGTTGATTTATCACTGATCACAGGGAATCATGAGAGGTAAAATGGAGATCATCCTGATAGACCATGGATCTACAAGGATAGACCTATTCTAGGATATCATGAAACATTTTGTTCATTAACATGTTCTACGACATTGCATAAGACAAAGGACATCATAGTAAAATATGTATTACTAGAGACCCAGTGCATGAAAATTCATGCACTGGAGGGGGGGTCCCTCAGCCCGGCCTACCCCCTTTCACAGTCTGGGAGCCCTCAGGGGCGGGAGGTGACCTGGCAATCAGGGGAAGGCAATGCCTCCATCACACCTCTGCTGCTGCCACTGCCAGCAGTGCAAGCCTCGGCCAGCCCTGGTTACCTGAGCCTCAGGCGGCCCTGGGTGGCTGGGCAGCCGCCATCCGAGGCTTGCCTGCACCTCAGGCCAGCCCTGGGCAGCTGGGCAGACGACATCTGAGGCTTGCCTGTGTCTCGGGCTGGCCCTGGTTGGCTGGGGGGCTGAGAGGACTGGGGGACTCCAGAGGCAAGCGTGTGGAGCAACTGGGCCCGGCCCCAGGCCTTGCTGTGTGCCTGCCACCCCAGCGGGGCTGAGGGGACTGGGTGCCACCATCTTGTAGCTGTGGGTGCTGCCATCTTTCAGGGCGTGGCAGTAAATTAGCATATTCCCTCCTTATTGGCTGTGGGCGCCGCCACTTTTTGCGACGGTGTGAGGGTCAATTAGCATAGTCCCACTTTAATAGATAGGATGGGAGTTAAAAGCACATATTCTGAAATCAGACTTTATCTGGATTGTAGAACGGCCACTTACTGTGGGACTTTACTTAACTCTCTGTGAAAGAGGGGGAGTAATATTTTCCACATAGGATTTTTGAAAATACCCAATTACTTAATATAAACAAAGTAATTTGCACAGTGCCAAATATTTAGTTGCTACATGATAAGTAGTATCTATATTATTCATATCCAGTCAATAAGGAATGAGATTTAAAATCATAAGAAAAGTCTGTCATTTCATTTTCACTACAAACCAAAAACATGGGCATCAGAACAGGTATAATGGGAAATCTCCGCCTACGAGAGAATAGTATGATCCCAAAATTATTCCCTTCCAATTATGTGCTTTTTTCAGAAAAACAAAGAATATATTTATGAATATATTAGTTCATTCATTATTCACTGTTTCATTCATTTATCAAAAATTTATTAAGAATATACTTTGTGAAACTACTACATTTGCTACAAACACCTAACCACCTAGCCTGTAACAGCACAAGACCAGTGTTGTCATTACTGTCATGTGAGAAAAAAATGTGTTAAAACGTAGATTTTAAAAGATTTGTCTAGGCTAATATTTTCCAAACTATATTTTGGCAAAATCTAGTTCCACATGAGATATTACTACCTATTGATTAAAAATGTGTTTTGATGATAAAATTGAGAAATGATATATATTATATCACGCTAATTGAAGGTCTACAAAGTATATTAATACATTAAATACTCCGAGAATTACTGCAGTAAACAAATATATTTACCTTGGTTTACTTCAGAAATTTCAAGATGTATTTGATCATAGAAACCCTTCTTTATGCAAAATTGTTAAAAGCACAAAAGATATAATAGACCCATGGAACAAAACTTGAGAGAATCTGTCTAATTCAACCTTGTTTTTTTGCAGATGAAATAACTAATGATTAGAGACAAAACTAGCCTCTTTCATATTACAGTTTCTCATCAGATAATTAAGAGGTAAGAGGCTCAGTCAAGTGCTTTTTCTACCTCACCATGAAGATTCCAAGGAATGGAATTCTCTTTGCTTTACTTTCTTAAAGACATTTGGAAAGAGATTATGTAATGTTATATTTTGTGAATACCCAAACCGCAACTTTAGTTTTAACTGATTGAGGATAAATTCCATAATTACATCATCTCTATATTGAAAGGCATAAAGGTATCAATTATAAATTATACATATAAATTTTATGTAAGTGGTAGCTACTGGTTTCAGAGGCACAAAACAGAACAATTTTCCATTCTTTGTTTTCTGACCTCCTTCTAAAAATACCAGTTGCAAAAGATAAATATAATTTGGTAAATTTATTAATAAATAAAAAGAATATAGAAAATAAATAGAGTCGGGATATAAAACATCTCAGTAATACAGAGAACATAACAAACTGTTACTGCTCTTTGGAATGAGTAGTTTTAACAAAGTATGCAAGAATCATTTTCTCTGGTTGAGTGTTGATTCCCCAGTGTGCTCTCAGTAAGTAATTAGAATGGCCCAGTGAATGTCAGCATCAGCTTGTTTATTCTCATTATTTTATCATTTTAAAAACCCTCTAGGTGATGAGACATGCAGTATAGAACATAATTACCATTATTAGCATACTAATTGGACACAAAATAGGCCAACTACAAGGTAGCCAACTGAATAATTTCACATTAATCAAACACCATAGTGAATAAGCCTATTGTTGAATTGACAGCTTCCATAATTGGCAATACTTTGCAGTGAAATATCAGAATGTTCTTGTAATATCTCTCTAGTGTCAAATAATTTAGTAAATTTTCATGTTCTCATCTTCAAGTATAAGCACCTAGCTCAAGTTTTTTAAAAAAACACATTATAATGAGGATACTAGTCTTTTTAACAACTGGCCTAAGTGTTTAAACCCTTCAGCAAGAGATGTGAATGATAACCAAACAAAAAAGCTATAAATTACTTACTTGTTGCTGTATATTGTTTTATTTGTTAATATATATTCTGCTGAACCCAAAAGACACTTTACTACATTAATAGTCTCTTGAAGATGGTCTACTTTATAAGAGTGCAAATATGACACCTGGCAGTAATCCCCTTCTTAACAATGTAATTTTATATGTATTGGCAGTTAGAGGCCCTAACTGCTCCATGCCAGCAGTATATTTTTACTTTTCTGCAGATAAGTACAGCTGGTCTAGACTAAAATCATTTCTCAGTAAAACAGAATCATTATAAAGTCTCAATGAAGCCCCTTTTCTGAATTCCATTACATCATCTACCTATTCAAAAATCACAAATGGTCACCAGCTGCCCTCGAGATTCAACTCTCAATTGAGCACCATTTAAGGATTTTTACAATCTGACCGCAGTAGGTCTTTTTTACTGATCCACGAAATAATTCTGTCCCAGCCAGTTAGTATCCTCTATATCAAATATCCATGCCATTTATAATTATTTTATGCATATTTTTGCATGTTTTCTGCTCCTAGATTACCTGCCCCTTCTTTGATACTTAACCCCTTCTTTCATACTTATACTTTTCCTCAAAGCAAACTCAAATCCTTCCTCTGTGGGGTTTTTCTTGACTATTGCAACTGAAGTTGGTTCTTCTCTTGATACGCTTCTATTATTTTTACTATTTATATTGAATATATTCATTTTCCTGTAAGCACTGAGCACCTATTAAATGCCAGTCCCAACATTTAGTGGCAAAAAGATAAAGATGGCTCTGACAGGATTCTCCCTTAAAATTTCATAGGTATGACTCTATCATGTATCTATATTATGCATTTTAAAAATATGTTTTTATTGATTTCAGAGAGAGAGAGAGGGATAGAAACAGCAATGATGAAAGGGAATCACTGATTGGCTCCCTCCTGCACGGATCCTACTGTGGATTGAGCCCACAACCTGGACATGTGCCCTGACTAGGAATTGAACTATAATCACCTGGTTCATGGATTGATGCTCTACCACTGAGTCACACCAGCTGGGCTATATTATGCATTTTTTGAGAGTAGAATTCTTATGCTATATTCTTGTTGTACACCACAACAATGAGCACATAGTAGATCATCTAGAAAAAATAATGGAATAAATTTCTATTACCTTTCCTTTCCCACAAGGCTAATTGAAGCTACATGTCATTGTCATTTAGAGCCTCCTTGTACTTACTTCAAGTACACTATTTTTTTCTCCCCTATAATACCCTTTTTTAGTAACACTTTCAAAGATTTTCCTATAGCATGCTAGAATTAGTTAAGTGATGAACTGGGAAATTGATTTCTATATTAACTTCTACATCTGTGCCTTTCAACTAACTTGATTTCATCCCTTAATTTATCTGTGTATTCCCTTTTCTATCTACAAAACAAAGAGGATGAACAACATTAACAATCCATGTAAGTAGCATCATGAGGGTAGCATTATTGAGATACTAGAGGCCTGGTGCACGGAATTCATGCATGGGGGGGGGTCCCTCAGCCTGACCTGAACCCTCTCCAATCTGGGAGCCCTCAGGGAATGTCCTACTGATGGCTTAGGCCCACTCCCCATGTTTTTCTGCTCTCTGTGGGACCTGCCTGCTCCACACCACAGCAATGGGCAAGCAGGCCCTGCTGGGTGCTGCCTGTGGGCCCGCTTGTCTGCTCGCAGGTTGCTGCGGCTACAGCCAAGCAGGCCCTGCTGTCTGCTGTTAAGCTGCGCAGCCGCCATCATCTCCTGGGGCCGTTGATGGTCCCGGGAGGCTCCGGGCTTGGTGCCCGTCCCTGGGACCCTGGCCGCTTGGCACTGCCCTGCTCCCAGCCACTTGGCTCCTGTGTATGCAAATTAACCCACCATCTTTGTTGGTTTAATTTGCATACGCACTCCTGATTGGCTGGTGGGCATCACGGAGGTACGGTCAATTTGCATCTTTCTCTTTTATTAGTGTAGATACATAGATAGATAGATGATAGATGATATATATATATATATACATATATATATATATATATATATATATATATATATAGAGAGAGAGAGAGAGAGAGAGATAGATAGATTATAGATAGATGATAGATAGATAGATAGATAGATAGATAGATAGATAGATTATGGTTGATAGTATTGCAAATGTCTCCCATTCTCCCCCCATTTTATCACTCTCATCCCAGCCCCTACCCAACCCCTAAGTCTTTACCACCTATTGCCTGTATCCATGGGTTCTGCATATAAGTATATAAGTTCTTTGGTTTATCTCTTTTCATCCCCCAACCTCACACCCAGGAATGTCAATCTATTCAATGTCTCCATGCTTCAGGTCTTATTTTGTTGCTCAATTCATTTTGTTCATTAGATTCTACAAATGAGTGATATCACGTGATATTTGTATTTCTTAGATTGGCTTATTATACTTAGCGTAATAGTTTTGAGGTCCATCCATGCTGTTCCAAAGAGATCCCTCTTTTATACAGCTGCATAGTATTCCATTGTGTAAACGTCCCACGGCATTTTATTCACTCATCTACAGATGGGCATGTGGGCTGATTCCAAATCTTAGCTATTGTGAACAACACTGCTATGAACATAAGGGTGCATATATTCTTTCTAATTGGTGTTTGGGGGTTTTTAGGATATATTCCCAGGAGTGGGATCACTGCGTCAAATGGAAGTTCCATTTTTAAATTTTTGAGGAAACTTCATACTGTTTTCCATTCTGGCTGCATAAGTCTGCATTCCCACAAGCTGTGAACTAGTGTTCCCTTTTCTCCTCATGATAGCCAGCTCTTGTTGTTTGTTGATTTTTTGAAGGTAGTCATTCTGACAGGGGTGAGGTGACATCTCATTGTGATTTTAATTTGCATTTCTCTGATGATTACTGACTTTGAGCATTTTTTCATATGTCTCTTGGCATTTGTCTATCCTTTTTGGAGAAATGTCTATTCAGATCCTCTGTCCTTTTTTAAATTGGATTGTTTGTCTTCCTTTTGTTGATGTATCATTGACAAATATGTTCTCCCAAACACTGGGTTCCCTTTTCAATTTGATGTTTTGTGTATTTTTTTTCTGAGCAGAAGATTTTTATTTTGATGTAGGCCCATTTGTTTATGTTTTCCTTTGTTTTTTTTTAGCCCTACATGTATCGTTAAAATTTCTGCCTCATGAGATGCCTGATATTTTACTGCTTGTTTTCTTCTAAGATTTTTGTGGTTTCATGCCTTACATTTAACTCTTTTATTCATCTTGAGATTATTCTTGTGTATGGTGAAAATTGGTAGTCTAGTTTCATCTTTTTGCATTTGTCTGTCCAGTTTTCCCAGCACCATTTGTTGAAGAGACCGTCTTTACTCCATTTTATATTCTTGCTTTCTTTGTCAAATAATAATGGACCATAATGCTGTGGGTGGATTTCTGGGTTCTCTGTTCTGATCCATTGGTCTGTAAGAATGTTGTTGTGTTTATACCAAGCTGTTTTTATTTTAATGGCTTTGTAGAATAGTTTTATATTTGGTATTGTGATCCTTCCAACTTTTTTCTTTCTCCAGATTGCTGAGGCTATTCGGGGTCTTTTATGGTTTCATATAAGTTTTTAGCTTTGTAGTATAGTTTGATATTTGGTATTGTGACCCTGCAAACTTTGTTCTTCTTTCTTAAGACTGCTGCAGCTTTTCAGGGTCTTTTATGGTTCCATATAAATTTTTGGAGTATTTCTTCTAGTACTGTGAATTATCCAGTTGGTATTTTAATAGGGATTACATTGAATCCTTCGATTGCTTTCAGTAGTATGGACATTTTAATGATATTAATTCTTCCAATCCATGAACATGGTATATGGTTCCAAGACACATCATAATTATCATGGCAAATGTTAAAGACAAAGAGGGAACCTTAAAGGCAGCAAGAGAGAGACAGAGAGTTACCTACAAAGGAACCCCATCAGATTATCAAATGATTTCTCAACAGAAACACATCAAGCTAGAAGGGAATGGAAGGAGGTTTACAAAGTGAGGCAAAGCAAAAGACTGAATCCAAAAATACTCTATTCAGAAAGACTATCAACCAAAATTGAAGGGGAAATCAGGAGCTTCGCAGACAAAAATTGGCAAGGGAAGTTTATCATTACCAAATCAGCAATGCAAGAAATGATAAAGGGAATGCTGTAAAAAAAAAAAAAGAAATAAAAAAGTAAGAAGGAACACAGGCACAAAAAATAGAAATGTCTATAAACAAGTACCTTTCAATAATAACTTTAAACATAAACGGACTAAATGCTCCAACCAAAATATATCGAGTGGCTGAATGGATAAGAAAACATGACCCATATATATGCTATCTACATGAGACCCACCTCAACACAAGAAACTCACACAGACTGAAAGTGAAAGAATGGAAAAATAACTTTCTGGCAAATGGAAATGAAAAAAAAATGTGGGGTAGCAATACTTATATCTGACAAAATAGACTTCAAAGTGAAGGCCGTAATAAGAGATAAGGAATGCAACTTCATAATGCTAAAGGGATTGATACAACAAGAGGATATAACCCTGATAAACATATATGCACCCAATGCAGGAACACCCAAATACATTAAAAAACTACTGGAAGATATCAAGGGAGAGATCAACAACAATACAATCATAGTAGGGTACTTTAATACACCACCAACATCACTGGATAAATCCTCTAGACAAAAAATCAGCAAAGAAACAGCAATCCTAAATAACTCACTAGATCAGATGGACTTAATTGACATCTTCAGAACATTTCAACCCAAAGCCACAGAATATACGTTCTTCTTAAGTGCACATGGGACATTTTAAAAAATAGAGCACATATTGGGTGACAATCAAAGTCTCCCCAAAATCAAGAAGATTTAAATCATACCAAGCATCTTCTCAGACCACAATGGCATAATAAACTACAAAAAAAAAAAAAATCCAAAAAACTCAATCACTTGGAAACTGAATAGCTTGCTATTAAACAATGATTGGGTTACCAATGAGATCAATGAAGAAATTTAAAACATCATGGTAACTAATGACAATAAAAACACAACAATCCAAAATCTATGCGATACAATGAAAGCAGTCCTGAGAGGGAAGTTTATAGCTCTACAAGCATACCTCAAAAAACAAGAAAAAATGGTACTAAATCCTCTAACTCTATAACTCAAAGAATTAGAAAGAGAGCAACAAGAAAAGCCCAGAGTGAGAAGAAGAAAGGAGATAATAAAGATCAGAGTGGAAATAAATCACATAGAGACCAAAGAAACAATACAAAAGATCAATAAAACCAGGAGCTAGTTCTTTGAAAGGATAAACAAGATTGATGAACCTCTAGCCAGGCTCACCAAGAAGCAAAGAGAGAGGACCCAAATAAACAAAATCAGAAATGAAAAAGGCAAAATAACAACAGACCCCACAGAAATAAAAGGATTGTTAAAAAATACTATGAACAATTCTATTCCAACAAAGTAGACAACCTGAAGGAAATGGACATATTCATAGAAAAATACAACCTTCCAAAACTCAATCAGCAGGAATCTAAAAACCTCAATAGGCTGAAAACTATGGAAGAAATTGAAGCAGTCATCAAAAAGCTTCCAGCAAACAAAGCCCCAGGGCCAGACGGCTTCACAGGGGAGTTGTACCAAACATTCAAGGAGGAACTAAAACCAATCCCCTCAGATTATTCTAAAGAATCCAAGAGGAAGTAACACTTCCAAGCTCATTCTATGAATCCAGCATCACCCTAATACTAAAACCGGATAAAGACAACACAATGAAAGAGCATTATAAGCCAATATCCCTCATGAACATAGATGCGAAAATCCTCAACAAAATTCTAGCAAATCGGTTCCAGCAGTACATCAGAAAGATCATACACCATGACCAAGTAGGGTTTATCCCAGGGATGCAAGGATGGTAAAATATCCGCAAATCAATAAATGAGATACATCACATAAACAAAATGAGAGATAAAAATCTCATAGTCATATAAATTGATGCAGAAAAAAGCATTTGACAAAATCCAACACGCTCTCTTGATAAAAACTCTCCTCAAGGTGGGAATAGAAGGATCATACCTCAACATAATAAAGGCCATATATGACAAACTCACAGCCAACCTTATACTCAATGGACAAAAACTAAAACCATTTCTCGTAAGAACAGGAAAAAGACAGGGATGCCCACTATCACCACTCCTGTTTGACATAGTACTGGAAGTACTAGCCATTGTGATTAGACAAGAAGAAGACATAAAAGGCATCCAAATTGGAAAAGAATAATTAAAATTGTCCTTATTCGCAGATGACATGATACTGTACATAGAAAATGCTAAAGACTCCATCAAAAAATTATTAGACTTAATAAATGAATTCGGCAATGTAGCAGGATACAAAATTAACACCACGAAAGCCATGGAATTTCTATACAGCAATAGTGAACTTACAGATAGAGAGACTAAAAAAGCAATCCCATATACCATTACCTCCCCCCAAAAAAATTAAGATACCTGGGAATAAACTTAACTAAGGCGGTAAAAGACCTTTATGTGAAAAACTACAGGACACTGAAAAAAAAGACAGAGGGAGACATAAACAGATGGAAGAACATACCATTTTCATAGATTGGTAGAATCAACATAATCAAAATGTTCATGCTACCCAAAACAATCTATAGATTCAATGCAATCCCCAATAAAATACCAATGGCGTATTTCAAAAACCTAGAACAAAGTCTCCAAAAATTAATCTGGAATAAAAAAAGACCCAGAATAGCTGCAGCAATCTTGTGAAAGAAGGACAAGGTAGGTGGGATATAAATACCACAAATCAAGCTGTATTACAAAGCCACTGTTCTCAAAACAGCCTGTTACTGGCAGAAGAACAGACATATAGATCAATGGAATAGAATAGAGAACCCAGAAATCGACCCAAATCACTATGCCCAATTAATATTCGACAAAGGAGGCATGGACATACAATGGAGTCAAGACAGTCTTTTCAATAAATGGTGCTGGGAAAATTGGACAGATACATGCAAAAAAATGAAACTAGAAGACCAAATTACACCATACACAAAAACAAACTCTAAATGGCTAAAGGACTTAAACATAAGACAGGAAACCATAAAAATACTAGAGGAATCCACAGGCAGCAAAATCTCAGACATATGCTGAAGGAATTTCTTCACTGATACCACTCCCAGGGCCGTGGAAACTAAAGAGAAAATAAACAAATGGGACTACATCAAAATAAAATGCTTTTGCACAGAAAACGAAACCATCAACAAAACAAGTAAGCCCACTGCATGGGAGAACATATTTGTCAATGTTATCACTGATAAGGGTTTTATCTGCAACATTTACAGGGAACTGATACAACATAACAAAAGGAAGATAAACAATCCAATCAAAAAATGGTCAATGGACCAAAATAGATACTTTTTGAAAGAAGACAGACAGAAGGCCAAGAGACATAAGAAAACATGATCAAAGTCACTAATCATTTTACAGATGCAAATCAAAATGAAAATGCAGTACTATCTCACACCTGTCAGAATGGCTATCATAAACAAATCAACAAACGACAAGTGTTGGTGAGGATGCAGATAAAAAGGAACCCTCGTGCACTGCTGGTGGGAATGCAGACTGGTGTAGCCACTGTGGAGAACAGTATGAATTTTCCTCAAAAAACTAAAAATGGAACTCCCATTTGACCCAGTGTCCCCACTTCTAGGAATATATCCCAAGAAGGTAGAAACACCAATCAGAAAGGATATATGCACCCTTATGTTCATAGCAGCACAATTCACAAGAGCTAAGATTTGGAAACAGCCTAAGTGCCCATCAGCAGATGAGTTGATTAATAATTTGGTACTTTTACACAATGGAATACTATGCTGTGGTAAAAAAGAAGGAATTCTTACCATTTCAACAGCATGAATGGAACTGGAGAGCATTATGCTAAGTGAAAAAAGCCCCTGTCAGAGAACGATAAATATCACATGATCACACTCATTTATGTAATATAATGAACAACATAAACTGATGAACAAAAACAGATCCAGAGACAGGGAAGCATTGATCAGACCATCAAACCTCAGAGGGAAGATGGGGGAAGGTGAGTGCAAGGGGGAGAGATAAACCAAAGGACTTGTATCCATGTATATAAACCTAACCAATGGACACAGACACCAGGTTGGTGAGGGCATGAGTGGGGGTTTGGGATGGATATTGGGGGATGAGGACACGTATGTAATACTTTAATCATTAAAGAAATTAAAAAGGAAGAAGAAATATTTACAAGGATTCAACAATAGAGGATTCAGTAAATCAAATCAATGATTTGGAACATGTGGAAGCAAAAAGCACCCAATCAGAAGAGCAAAAAGAAAAAAGAATCTATAAATATGACAATAGGCCCTAGCTGGATTGGCTCAGTGGATAGAGCGTTGGCCTGCAGACTGAAGGGTCCCAGGTTTGATTTTGGTCAAGGGCATATGCCCAGTTTGCAGGCTCAGTCCCCAGTGGGGGCTGTGCAGGAGGCAGCCGATCAATGATTCTCTCTTATAATTGATGTTTATATATCTCTCTCCCTCTCCCTTTCTCTCTGAAATCAATAAAATATATTTTAAAAATAAATAAATATTATATAAATATGAGAATAGTGTAAGGAGATTCTGGAACAACTTCAAGCATACCAACATTCGCATTATGGTTGTCCCAGAAGGAGAAGAAAGAGTGCAAGATATTGCAAATCTATTTGAAGAAATAATGACAGAAAACTCCCCCAACCTGGTGAAAGAAATAGACTTACAAGTCCAGGAAGCACAGGGAGTTCCAAATAAGAGGAACTCAAAGAGCCCCACACCATGACACATCAAAATTAAAATGCAAAGGATTAAAGACAAAGACAGAATCTTAAAAGCAGCAGGAGAAAAGAGAAAAGGGAGCACCCATAGGAATGTCAGCTGATTTCTCAACAGAAACTTTGCAGGACAGAAGGGAGTGGCAAGAAATATTCAGTGATGAATAGCAAGGACTTTTAACCAAGCAAAGCTATCTTTTAGAATTGAAGATCAGACAAAGAACTTCACAGACAAGAAAAAGCTAAAGGAGTTCATCATCACCAAACTAGTATTACATGAAATGTTGAAAGGCATTATTAAGAAGAGGAATAAAGAAAAAGAAGAAGGAGGAGGAGGAGGAGGAGGAGAAAGAGGAGGAGAAGAACAAGAAGAACAAGAAGGGTAAGATAAAAATATGAACAATAAAATGAAAATAAACACACATCTATCAACAATTTAATATAAAATAAAAAAAAACAAGAAAGCTAATGAACAAAATATCTGGTGAATAAAAAAAGAATCAGTGGTATTAAAACATGCAACAGACTGACAAATCTCAGAGGGAAGGGGGAGCAGGAAGAGATTAACCACAAAGATTGTATATGCATTACTTATGAACACATACAATAGGGTGGTGAAGGCCTGAGGTGGGGCTAGTACTGGGTGGAGGGGGTAATGGGGAGAGAAAAGGGGGTTATCTGCAATATTCTTAACAATAAAGATTTTTTTAAAGAGATGGGGTAGCTGAATATATATATATATATATATATATATATATATATATATATATATATATATATATATTTCCTATAGGATACCCACCTCAGAACAAATGATACACAAAAACTGAAAGTGAAAGGATAGGAAAAATTGTATCCATGCAAATGGAAATGAAAAAAAGCAGAGGTAGTGATATTTATATCTGTCAAAATTAACTTCAAAGCAAAGACCATAAGAAGACACAAAGAAGTTCACTACATAATACTAAAGAGATTGATCCAACAAGAGGATATAATCCAGGTAAACATTATGCACCCAATATAGGAGCACCTAAATATGTATTAATTACTCTTGGAGGACTTTAAGGGAGAGATCAACAGCAATACATTCATAGTAGGGCACTTCAACACCCCACTGACTTCACTGGCTAGAAATTCCAAATGAAAAGATCAACAATGAAACAGTGACCCTAAATGATACACTAGACTAGATGGATTAATTGACATTTACAGAACATTTCAAAACAAAGCTGCATAATATACATTCTTCTCCAGTGCACATGGGTCATTCTCAAAGATAGAACACATTTTAGGACACAAACTAAGTTTCTACAAGTTCAAGAAGATTGAAATCAAGCATCTTCTTGAATCACAATGGCATGAATCTGAAGATCGGCTACAAAAAAAAAAAAAAAAAACCCTCAAAAACATTCAAACACATGGAGGTAAATAGCATGTTATTAAACAATGAATGGGTTACCAAGGAGATCAAGGAAGATATCAAAAACTTCCTGGAAACAAATGAAAATGAAAAACAACCCAAAATACATGGGACACAGCAAAAGCAGTCCTGAGCCAGGCTGATGTGGTTCAGTTGTTGAGCATCAACTCATGAACCAGGAAGTCACAGTTCAACTCCTGGCCAGGGCACATGTCTGGGTCACCAACTTAACCCCCAGCACGGGGCATGCAAGAGGTAGCCAATTAATGATTCTCTATAAACACTGATATTTCTTTCTCTCTCCTCTTCTCTTTTCTTCTCTCTTAAATCAATTAAAAATACATATTTTTTAAAAAGCAGCCCTGAGAGGAAAGTTCATAACACTACAGGCCCACCTCAAGAAACAAGAAAAATGCTAATAACTTACCTAATCCTACAACGAAAATAATTAGAAAGAGAGAGTGAAACAATAAAAGCCAATGTAGAAGGAAGGAAATAATAAAGATTAGAGCAGAAATAAATGACATAGAGAGTAAAAAAAGAATACAAATATCAATGAAACCAAGAGCTGGTTCTTTGGATGAACCACCAGCCAGACTCATCAGGAAACAAAGATAGAGGACCCAAATAAATAAAATAAAAAGTGAAAGAAGTGAAATAAGAACTGAAATACAAAGGATTGTAAGAAAATATTGCAAACAAGTATATGCCAACAAAATGGACAAGCTTTGCAAAATGGACAAATTCAGAGAAACATATAATCTTCCAAAACTGACTCAGGAAGAATCAGAAACTCTGAAGAGACCAATAAGAACTAATAAAATTGAAGTACTAATCTAAAACTTCCCAACAAACAAAAGTACTGGACCAGATGATTTCACAGGGGAATTTACCAAACATTCAAAGAAGAACTAATACCTATAATCCTCAAACTATTACAAAAAGAATCAAGATGAAAGACTTCCAACCTATTTTTATGAGGACAGAATTATCCTAATTCCAAAATGAGATAAAAACACCAGAAAGAAAGAAAATCACAGGCCAATATCACTGCTGAATGTATATGCCAAAACCCTCAACAAAATATTAGTAAATCAGATCCAAAAATATATTTAAAAGATTATTCACCATGACAAAGTGGAATTTATCCCAGAGATGCAAGATTGATACAGTATTTGCAACTTAATAAATGTGATACATCACGTAAACTAAATGAAAGATAAAAATTACATGATATTATCTAATTGTATCAATAGATGCAGATAAAGCATTTGACAAAATCCAGCACCCATTTTTGATAAAACTCTTGGCAAAGTGGGAATAGAGAGATCATACTTCAACACAATAAATGCCACATGTGACAACCCACAGCCAATATCATACTCAATGGGCAAAAATTTAAAGCATTTCCCTTAAGAGCAGGAATAAGACTGTGATGTCCACTTTCACCACTCTTATTCAACGTAGTACTGGAAATCTTAATCACAGTGATCAGACAAGAAGAAGAAATAAAAGGCATCCAAATTGGAAAGGAGGAATCAAACTGTCATTATTTGCAGATGACATGATATTGTACATAGAAAACACTAAAATATCCACTCAAAACCTGCTAGATTTAATAAAATAATTTGACTAAATAGCAAGATACAAAATTGACATCCAGAAACCACTGACATTTTTATATACCAAGAATGAACTCTCAGAAAGAGAAACAAACAAACAAACAACAACAACAACAACAAAAAAACAATCATATTTACCATTGCAACAACTACCAAAAAGATACCTAAGAATAAATATAACCAAGGAGGTGAAAGACATATACTTGGAAAACTATAGGCATTGAAAAAAGAAATAGAGTAAGATACAAACAAAAGGAAGAATATACCATATTCATGGATTGGTAGAATTAACATCATTAAAATGTCCATACTACCCAAAGCAATCTATAGATTCAATGCTATGGGTTACCAAGGAGATCAATGAATGGGTTACCAAGGACAGAAGGGAGTAAAATACCAATATGCCATTGGTATTTTAATCCCTATTAAAATACCAATGGCATATTTCACAGTTCTAGAACAAACACTACAAAAATGTATATGGAACCAGAAAAGACCCAGAATAAAGAAGAGCAAAGTTAGAAAGGGTCACATTACCAGATAGCAAACTGTACTATAAAACCATTGTAATTAAAAAAAAAAAAATCCTGGTACTGACACAAGAACAAGCACATAGATCAATGAAACAGAACAGGGAAGTCAGAAATCCACCTATGGCATTTTGGTCAATTAATTTTTGACTAAGGCAAGAGCATACTTTGGAGAAAAGTCAGCCTCTTCAATAAATGGTGTTGGGAAAATTGGACAGGTACATGCAATAAAAAAATGAAACTAGATCTCCAACTTATACCATATTCAAGAATAAACTCAAAATAGATAAAATACTTAAATTTAAGTCTTGAAACTATAACATCCTGGAAGAAACCATAGACTGCCAAATCTCAGTCATCTATTATAGCTATACTTTTGCAGATACATCTCCTAGTGCAAAGGAAACAAAGGAAACAACAAACAAATGTGACTACATACAAATTAAAGCTTCTACGTACAACTAGTGGCCCGATTCATGAAATCTGTGCAAGGGCCTTGGCCCTGGCCCCTGCCTGCCGCTGCCATGGCCAGGGGCCTCTGCCGCCTCTGCTGCAGCCCCTGCCTGCTGTGGCTTTGTCCGGAAGGAAGGACTTCCAGAAGAATGTCCGGTCTATTTAGCATATTATGCTTTTATTATTATAGATAACTAATACCTGGAAACTACCCAAGGGCCCATTAGTAAATGGATGAGTTGATAAGAAAGCTGTGGTACATTTATATAATCAAATAATATGCAGCTGTATAAAAGAAAGATCTTTTATCTTTTGAAAAAGCATGGAGGGAACTGGATATTATTATGCTAAGTTAAATAAGCCCATCAGTGAAAGATAAGTATCACATGATCTCACTTATATGTGGAATCTAATGAACAAAATAAACTAACAAACAAAATACTTTCAACAATAAAGATAGATAGATAGATAAATAAATAGATAGATAAATAAATAAATAAATAAATAAATAAATAAATAAATAAATAAAAATAGACCCAGACACATGGAAGCATGGAACAGATTGATGAATCTCAGAGGGTGTGAGGGAAGAGAATAACCAAAGAACTTATTTGTATATATGCATAATTCATGGGCACAAAGAATACTGTGGTAAACTTGGGGTGGGGCTGGTGTGGTGTTGAAGGAGTTAAAGTATTGTAATACTTTCAACAATAAAGATAAATAAATAAAAATTTAGACTTTTTGTTTGTGAAAATGTCATTAAAATTGTAATAGGCATTTTATTGAATCTGTAGAGAGCTTCATGTAATATGGACATTTTAAGAATATTCATTATTCAAATTCATGAGCATGAAATATCTTTCCATTTACTTGTGACTTCTTCAATTTATCTTCATAATTTTTTTCTTTTTTTTAATTTAAAATATTTAAAATTACATTTTAGCCCAGCCAGCATGGCTCAGTGGTATGAACCAGGTCACAGTTCGATTCCAGGTCAGGGCATACACCCAGGTTGCAGGCTCAATCCCCAGTTTGGGGCATGCAGAAGGCAGCTGATTAATGATTCTCTCTCAGCATTGATTTTTCGATCTATCTCTCCCTCTTCCTTCCTCTCTGAAATCAATAAAACTATATATTGAAAAGTACATTTTACATCCAATATTAGTTTGTTTCTATTTGTTTCAGGTATACAGCATATAGTGGTTTGATAATAATATATTTTACTAAGTGTTCCCCCTTGTATTTCCAGTACCCAACTAGAACCATTAACACTTACTACAATATTACTGACTACTAGAGGCCTGGTGCACGAATTCATGCATGGGAGAATCCCTCAGCCTGGCCAGCGATCTGGGTCGATCAGGGCCTTGGGAGGTTGGCCAGGGGGAGGGGTTGCAGGAGGTTGGGTGACCGAGGGGAGGGGCTGTGGGAAGTTGACTGGCTGGCCCAATCGGGGCCATAGGGGCCAGCTGGCCATGGGGAGGGAACATGGGAGGTTGGCTGGCCAGTGGGAGGGGCTGCAGTAGGTTCCAATGGAGGCCATCAGGGCCAGTCGGTTGGGGAAAGGGGCTGCGGGAGGTTGGCTGTGGGAGCTCACTGACCACCAGGGAGCAGTTCCTCATTGAGCGTCTGCCCTCTGGTGGTCACTGTGCTTCATAGCGACTGGTCGACCAGTCATTCAGTCATTCAGTTGTTCAGTCATTAGGTTGCTTAGACTTTTATATATATAGATATTTCCTATGTTGTACTTTACATTCCCATGACTATTTTGTAACCACCAATCTGCACTTTACCTTCCCTTCACCTTTTTCACCCGGTATCCATCCCACACCCCTCTGGCAACCATCAGACTGTTCTCTGTATCTATGTGTACCAGTATTACACCTCCTTGATTAAGTATATTTTGAAGTATTTTACTCTTTTTGTTACAACTACAAATGAGATTGTTTTTTAAATTTTCTTTCTGATAATTTGTTGTTAGTGTGTAGAAATAGACTGATATATGTATATTGATTTTGTATCCTGAAAATTTTCTGAATATATTTATTGCTTCTAACAGATTTTGCTTTTGTAAGATTTGCTTCTTACATATATATATATATATATATATATATATATATATATGTATGTATATATTACTAGGGCCAAAGATTTCATTGATTCTGTGTACTTGATTTACATATTGATGAAAGTGGAGTAGTAAAGTACCCTATTATTGTTATATTGATGTATATTTTTATATTTAATATTTACTTTGCATATTTAAGTGCTCCTATGTTGAGTGCAGAAATATTAGAAAATGTTATATACTTTTTTTGGATTAATGTCTTTATCATTAGTAATATTTATTGTATATATAACACATAATAGTAATATACAGGATGTGGCAAAAGGAGGTTTACAGTTTTCATATGGAAAATAATAGAGTAACTAATTAATAATCATACAAGAATAAACCCTGTATTTTGTGTACTCACAACTATAAATATACTTTTGCCCCACACTGTGTGTATATATCCTATCTAATAAAAGAGAAACATGCAAATTGACCATACCTCTGCTATGCCCACAAGCCACACCCACCAGGCAATCAGGAGCAAGTATGCAAATTAACCCAAAAATATGATGGCGGCCATGGAGCTGGAGCAAGCAGGAGGCTTGGGTTTCCCCTAGCGATGGAGGAAGCCAAGCTTCCCACCCTCCCTGGCCCGCCCTGGCCTCTGCTCAAGGCTATAAAGTTTCAATTATAGAAGTTAAATAAATCTCAGATACCAAGGCTTCCACTTGGGTCGCCAGGGCACGTGGCTGGCCTGCAAATCACCACAGACCCCTCACCCAGGCCGGCCCCCGCCCCAAAGGAACCCTCACCCTGATCTGGGACACCCTTCAGGGCAAACCAGCCAGCCCCCATCCATGCACCAGGCCTCTATCCTATCTAATAAAAGAGTAATATGCAAATTGACCATCACTCCAACACACAAGATGGCTGCCCCCATGTGGACATAAGATGGCTGCCACAAGATGGTCAGCAGGGGTGGGCAGTTGGGAGGGACCAGGCCTGCAAGGGAGGGCAGTTGGGGGTGATCAAGCTTGCAGGGGAGGGCAGTTAGGGGTGACCAGGCCAGCAGAGGTGGGAAGTTGGGGGCGACCGGGCCTGCAGGGAAGGGAAGTTGGGAGGGACCCAGGCCTGAAGGGGAGAGAAGTTGGGGGTGACAAGGCCTGCAGGGGAGGGCAGTTAGGGGTGACCAGGACTTCAGGGGAGGGCAGTTAGAGGTAACCAGGCCTGCAGGGGAGGGCAGTTGGGGGCGACCAGGCCAGCAGGGGAGGGAAGTTAGGGGCAATCAGGCTGGCAGGGGAGTGGTTAGGGAGTGATCAGACTGGCAGGCCGAAGTGGTTAGGGGCAATCAGGAAGGCTGGCAGGCAAGTAGGTGGGAGCCAGCAGTCCTGGATTGTGAGTGGATGCCTGACTGCCCGTTTAGGCCTGGTAGGATCGGGCCTAAATGGGCAGTCGGACATCCCTCGAGGGGTCCCAGATTGGAGAGGGTGCAGGCTGGGCTGAGGGACACACCCCCCCCCGGTGCACGAATTTCATGCTCTGGGCCTCTAGTATATCTATAATAATAAAAGCATAATATGCTAATTAGACTGAATGTCCTTCTGGACATCCTTCCAGACGACCTTCCCAATGAAGCCGCAGCAGCAGGCACCAAGGCAGAAGTGGCCGCAGCAGCAGTGGTGTGAGCCGAGGCAGCCGCCACTGTGGCGAGGGCCAAGCCCCTTGCACTAACTTCAAGCATCAGGCCTCATATATATATACACATATCGTCTTTAATACAGACAATTTTATATCTTAATTTCCAATTTGAATGACTTTGATTTCTCTGTCTTGTCTAATTGCACTGGCTACACTTCCAATATTATATTTAATAAAGCTAACAAGAGTTGGCATTTTTGTTGTTTCTGAACTTAGTGAAAAATCCTTCAGCTTTTTACCTTTGAGTATGATGTTAGTCATGGTCCTGCTATATATGGCCTTTACTATGTTTGAAAGGTGTTTCCTCTATACACACTTTGTTGAGAGTTTTGACATGAATGGATGCTGAATTTTACCAAATGCTTTTTCTACATCTATTGAGATGATTATATAATTTTAATCCTTTATTTTGTTAATATGGGATATCACATTCATTGATTTGCCAATGTTGAACCACTCTCGTATCCCTGGAATAAATCTGTGTTCATCATGTTACATGAACCTTTTAATGGATTCTTGAAATTAGTTTGCTAATATTTTGTTAATGATTTTTTTTGCAGATGATTTTTAAACTTTATTTTTATTATTGACCCACAGAGCATTTACAATGGTGTACCTAATTACCCTATTATGTAAAAGATTCTGGTAGCATGCCACAAGAATAAGATATTGAATCAGACAGATCTAGGTTTAAGTGTGAGTTCCAACTCACTACTTATGTAATTTAGACACATTTATTAAAGTCACTACTTCTAAATTTTGCATATATAATTGCAACAGTTGTGGTCAATGTTTTCGTTAATCTTGGATGACATTGACAAAGCTTCATACAAGGGTCCTGTTATTTATTTCACATAGATCAAGTTATTCTCATATTTCTTATGTTTCTATTAGTAATTCCTGTTTCTACTGAATTTGTTCAATTTCCAGATCATCTCACTTTTCTGTTGTCCCTTTTGTGTGCACTTTGTGCCCCTGCTAGATTGTACCTTAATTCCTTTGCTTCTTAAAGTAAGTTTACACGATCTGTGCAAGGGAAGAGAATATATTGAATTGAAGATATTTCCATCTTTACCAATTCTTTGGTTATTATAGTCACAACAATTTTTCACTGGACATTTTTCTTTCTCTTCAGCTCAGCTGGACACCTTATTGTTCATTTTCAACTCTGCCTTCAATGATTCCTTCCCTCTCTTGTGCTCTGGCCCCCAAAATACTTATTGGCAGTGCTGAAAAAGGCGCCAGATGTTAGACCTGTGGAGTCAGACTAGACTTTGGTTCAGCAACCTCAGCACTTGTGTTCAGCTAAGAATGAATTCAGAGCTAAAACTCAAACTACAAGAGAAAGTTTATTTAGAAATGAATCACAGAAGAAATGGGCTCAGGAAGCAAGTTACAGAGGCAAAAGAAGGGGCCCTTGGAGCTTAAGAGAGAGAAGGCTAAAGGTAATGTGCCTGGGCGGGGTGAAGGGGGGAGAGAAGAGGGGCAGGAAAAGTGCAGGCATGCTCCAGAGGGAGAGGCACACTGGGTGCTCTGTATTGGGGGTGTTTATTTGGAGGTCTCAGGGAAGAATCCCAAAAGAATATTCATCCATTTCCACAGGTGTGTCCTTTCAGAGTTGTGGTCTCTACTTACTGATTGGTTCCGGGGCAAGGGGTCATTAGTCAATGCAGCTGGTCCTGATGTTAGCTATGGTGTTGCTTGTCTATTTTTGGTGCTTTCCTGGGCCTGGAGCTGAAACACAACTGAGGTCTAGATATACCTGATATGGGTCAGAACCTCACTGTCCTGCGTGCTTAATGCTTAACAGCTATTCTCTTACCTCCTTGTATGTTCTACCTCTAAGGGTGTGTAATCTGTGTGACTATCAATGTGCTAGGAGAAGAAAGATCAGGGCAGGGTCTGAGCCACATGAGTGGCATTATGAAAGTGTAGGGAGTCCAAACTGCATGAACAGTGATATGAGAGGGGAGGAAAGGTTACCCTGGGGATAAGGTCCATGTTTTCCCAGTTTTGATTGTTGCTAGGCACCCAGGACTTTCTTCTCTGGTAACCTTCTGTACCTAACCCATCCTCCTCGCTCTGCTTTTGTCTGTCTAACTGCCTACCACATACTGAAGATTTTTAAGAAAAATAATTTCTCATTTTTCTCTTTCTCTTTAGGTCTTTATTTTCTATCACAAATTGTGCCTATCAAGGTATTTTCCTAAATAAACACAGTTCTATCACAGGAAGAAATATTTGGAGCAACTGTTCAAAATAACATTGGTCACTATCTATCCTATCTAATAAAAGAGTAATATGCAAATTGACCATACCTCCACTACACCACCAGCCATGCCCACCAGCCACGCCTACCAGCCAATCATGAGAGAATATGCAAATAAACCCAACCAAGATGGCTATGGCCACAGAGAGCAGGAGGGAGGCTTGGGTTTCCCCGGCAATGGAGGAAGCCAAGCTTTCCGCCTGCCCTTGCCAACCTAGGCCTCCACTCAAGGCTACAAAGTTTCAGTGATAGAAGATACATAAACCCAAACAGAAATGGCGGCAGCCATGGAGCTGGAAAGAGCAGGAGGCTAGGGTTGCCCTCGGTGATGGAGGAAGCCAAGCTTTCCACACACCCTGGCTGGCCCAGGCCTCTGCTTAAGGCTACAAAGTTTCAATTATAGAAGATACATAAATCCCAACAGAAATGGCTGCCACCTCAGAGCAAGCAGAAGGCTTGGCTCCTCTCCAGGCTACAAAGTTTCAATTGTAGAAGATAAATAAACCCCAGATACCAGGGCCTCCGCTTGGGTTGCCAGGGGGCGTGGCCAGCCTGCAAACCACCATAGACCCCTCACCCAGGCCGCCCCACGCCCCAAGGGAACCCCCACCCTGATCCGGGACACCCTTCAAGGCAAACCAGCTGGCCCCCACCTGTGTACCAGGCCTCTATCCTATCTAATAAAAGAGTAATATGCAGATTGACCATCACTCCAACACACAAGATGGCTGCCCCCATGTGGTCAAAGATCCTGCCCCCATGTGGACACAAGATGGCCACCACAAGATGGCCAGCAAGAGAGGGCAGTTCGGAGGGACCAGGCCTGCAAGGGACGGCAGTTGTGGGCAATCAGGCCAGCAGGGCAGGGTAGTTGGGAAGGACCAGGCCTGCAGGGGAGGGCAGTTAGGGGTGACCAGGCCTGCAGGGGAGGGCAGTTAGGGGCAAACAGACTGGCAGGGGAGCAGTTTGGCATCAATCAGGCTGGCAGGGGAGTGGTTAGGGGGTGACCAGGCTGGCAGGCAGAAGTGGTTAGGGGCAATCAGGAAGGCAGGCAGGCAAGCAGTTGGCAGCCAGCAGTCCTGGATTGTGAGTGGGATGTCCGACTGCCCCTTTAGGCCCAATCCCACTGGGATCGGGCTTAAACAGGCAGTCGGACAACCCTCGAGGGGTCCCAGATTGGAGAGGGTGCTGGCTGTGCTGAGGGACAGCCCCCCCCCTTCCGCACAAATTTTGTGCACCGGGCCTCTAGTGTAATAATATTAATCTATACTCATTAAATAGTATTTAGTTAGGATTAAATAAAACAACTTATGATGTTAGATATTGAGATATTGAGGGCAATGAGTTGTGTGGAATAAAAAAAAAAATCTTGTCTTGATGCCAATGGTTGTTTGTGTTTTTAACCCTAAATATTTCTTCAGAACTTAGCTTACCTTACCAGGACAGGTAGTGACTTCAGAATCTCCAAGAGTTTAAAAACAGTAATTCTTAATTCTTTTATCTGTTGGGTAAAAGAAAGAATCCCCTCATTTGGAAGGATTAGGTCTTGTAAAACCCCAATGAATAGACACATGTTAGCATATTTGTTTCAAAACGAAATTACTCTCACAGCTGCTCACTCTTTCCTTGCCTTTCCCCTCTTTTCAGTTCTCCTGATTACATATGGAGGAGAGAGGCATTTAAGTGCAAATGATCTAATGCACCACCCTTTATCTATTGCTAATTTCCCTTGTGACTGGAAGGGTAAATGGAAACATCAATGGAAGCAGGGGGGTGAGGGGCAATGGGGGGATAAGGACACATTTGTAATACCTTAATCAATAAAGGGAAAAAAATAAAATAAAAAAAGAAGCAGGTGGGAGATGCGGTCACAAAAGGGCAGTGCTATGGTTATTGGAAACTAAGAATTTGAATTTTCAAACAGCAGCCTTGCCAGGAGTGCTCACCATTTCTTTGGCATAGAAAGGTTTGAATAATCATACACTTTATAAAGTGTTCCCCTGATATTTCCAGTACCCAATTGGCACCATACATAGTTATTACAGTATTATTGACTATATTCCCTATACTGTACTTTATATCCTCATGACTATTTTGTAACTACCAATCTGTACTTCTCAATCCCTTCATCTTTTTCACTTAGTTTCTCTACCCTCCTCCCCTCTGGACACCATTGGACTCTGTATTTATGAGTCTGTTTCTGTTTTGTTTGTTCATTTTTATTGTTATTTAGATTCCACATATACTCAGTAGGCTATACACCTGAAACTAATATTAAATAATATTGAATATAAACTCCAATTGAAATGTTTTTTTTTAAATTTAAAAAAGAAAGGTTCTTGGAGTAGGTTTCAGTAATAGGCCATAAAGACACAGTTTGTATAATATTTGCTTGAGTTAATAAACAATGTCTAAAAACATAGATAGTATAGCTTAGTCTTAAGAATTTTATACATTATAAAGTTGCAAAGATTAAAAATTCAGTAAAATCCATCAAAATTCTTAAAATCCAACCACTTCAAATGTTCTTGGCAGTACCTATGGGGATCTCATTGCTAGATCCTTAAGAGACTAGTTTGAGACTTAAGAGTAGAGAGCACTATCAGTTCATTTGGCTCTACTTGCACCCAGGGAAAAAAAGCTACAGACTGGTAGCAAAAGCTGTCATCTATTATTCTCACTTTTCTGCCATTACCTTTCTCCAGGCAGATCAGAACCACCTGAACCATTGAGCCATTAAGGCTTGGGAGCCCCTTCCAAATACAGAAGGCTGTGTGGTATAGAGAAAATATAAACTTTGAAACTGGAGATCCCTGTGTTTTACCCTTGGCTCTGAGAAGTATTAGTGCTACAAACTTATTCCATCATTTGAATGATAATACTTCAGCCTTAGGCTCACAGCATGTACCAGTAAACAAAATGATCTTTGCTCAATTATGCATATACTGGATCTCTCTTTTAAATACTCTTTATTTATTAGTGCTATGATAATTTGTATATGTTCATTTCTTTTCAATTTCTAAAGTTATTTTGAACCAATGTATTTTATTCTTCTGTTTTTGATTATAGATCATGTGGGTTTAATCTTTTTGTTTTTCTCTTTTATTTTTTGAACTCTTCCAGTTTGATTTTATTATTTTATGTTTTTTAAGTCCCCTTTGGAGGCTAATTTTGAGGAAGACATGTGTATGTATAATTTCTTTGAAACTGAAGAATTGTCAAGATTCTTGCATTGTCTTGGGCAGGTTCTTTTACAGTGCATGTTCTTCTTATGCTTCTTATTTTCTCATTCTTCATTTTTTTCTTTATTGATGCAGTTTGTGTACAAGTATTATGTAACTTATGCATACTTCCAAATTCAATCACTCAAAAAAAGAATATCTATATACATCCCTTTCAGGATGATTTCTAAGTTTGGAAACATTTGTGTTTCCTCTTTCAGGTCCAAGAAGACATTTTTCTTAATGGCAACATCAAGGTCAGTTGTTCTTTTTTTTTCTCATTATATTCTTAGCCAGTATCATAGTGCCTGATGTAAAATAGGTACTCAATACATAATTTTAAGTGAATGAATAATTAACTATGTCTGTGCTCAGCATGCTGCTGTTTTCAACATTGATGTCGTTATTTGTTAGGTATTTCATAATTTATGGCTTGCACTTTTACCAGTTTCCTTGTTTAAGTGAAGGTGAACATTTTTTCAGAATGTTTTTATTTTAATCAATGTATAATGTATTTCAAAAGAAGAAAGTATTGTAAAAAACACTTTTATTCCTCCAGGTTTACCCCAAAATTTTACCCATCCTTTAAATGTTTAAATGTTATCAGTCATTAAGTGCTACTCTACATGCATTTTTAATATTTATAATATTTATAACTCTATCATGTTGATATTATTATTGGGGAAACTAAGCCCAAATGAGGCTAAGCAATTTGCTAACTGTTGCAGTAATAATAAACTTTGAAGCCAAAATTCAAATCCACATTTACTTGTTTCTAAACATTCAGTTCTATACTTCTACCTACTAGGAGATTGTTATGCTGCTTCTTTTATTTAAGTTCATGAAAAAGCATAGGAAGCATTTAGTCATGAGAAAGACACTTAGATTTTCCTCTAGGAACTTGTAGCCAGATTAAAGAGATCAGTAGCTTTGTCCAGAATGAACTCAACTGCAAAACAGGAGATGTCAATTAATATAAGAATAATGCTATGTAAATTCTACTGACAGGAGGATCACTTCCCAATGAGCTAGTCCAGAAAAGCCCTTTAATGAGGAAATATGCTTCTACTAAAGCTTAGTTGCAAAGCAAGTACCAGGTAAAAGCACAGTGTACTTGGTCAGCTTAAAATTCTATGAAACTACTGGAAGAATACAGTCTTTATTTTTGCTGGGGGCAGATATTGTCAGATAAAAAGTATAAATATGATTGTTTTCCTCTAAAACTGTGTGTGCATGGGTATGTGTCTGAAATGTTTCTGCATTTACACTAAAACAAGTGGCCCGGTGCACATAATTTGTGCACATTAAAAGGGGATTAATTAGAGGAAATATTTTAATATTGCTATTTGCCCTTTCTCTATAATAGAAGTGTCAGAGATGAAAGAAAATTAGTAAAATGTATATGAAAATCTTCCTCCTGTCAGAGTCTGCAGTGCACCATGGGACCCAGAGCCAAGTCTCCGCCCACCCACGGTGCATCAAAATTGAGAACCAGACCCAGCCAGACCCACCCGCATTGGGCGAGATGCAGACCTGGCCGGCCACACCCTTGTCAAGCCTCGCTGGGTGGGGAGCGCAACTCAGGTCCCCTGGCCCAGCGCCGGGCAGGGGGTGCAGCCTCAGGTCCCCTGTCAAGCCCCGCCAGGCAGACGGTGTGGCCTGAGGTCCACCGGCCTGGCACTGGGGCAGGGGGCATGCCTTGAGGTCCCCCGTCAAGCTCCACTGGGTTGGGGGCACAGATTCAGGTCCCCTGTCAAGCCCTGCCAGGTGGGGGGAATGGCTTGAGGTCCCCTGGTACACGCTGGGCAGGGGGCACAGCCTCAGGTCCCCCAGCGCACCCTCAGGTACCCCCGCCCGGCACCGGGACAGGGGGTGCAACCTGAGGTCCCCAGCCTGGCACTGGGTTGGGGGACATGCCTTGAGGTCCCCCATCAAGCCCCACTGGGTTCGGAGTGCAGCCTCAGGGCCCCCGTCAAGCCCCGCCTGGTGGGGGGCATAGCCTTAGGTACCCTGGCCCGGGTTGAAGGGAGCAACCTGAAGTCCCCTGGCCCAGCACCAGGGCAGGGGGTGCACCTTGAAGTCCCCTGTCAAGCACCACTGGCCAGGTGTGTGGCCTGAGGTCCCCTGACTTGGTTCCAGGGCAGGGGGCATGGCCTGAGGTCCCCCCATGAAGCCCTGCCAGTCGGGGGGCACAACCTGAGGTCCCACAGCTTGGCACCAGGGCCAGGGGCACGGCCTGAGTTCCTTGGTCAAGCCCCACCAGGTGGGGGGTGCAGCCTCAGGTCCCCTGCCCCAGCCCAGTGCCTTGCAGTCTCAGGTCCCTGCTGATTGCTCATTAAGGCTCTTTACAGGAACTCAGCCTCTGCTGTGGGTGCAGTCATCTTGTGTTACAGAAACCCCGCCTCCACTATGGGCGCCACCATCTTTGTGATGGTGTGACAGTCAATTTGCGTATTCCCTCTTTTTTAGATAGGATGCTTTGGGAAATTTACATAGTTATGACATGAAAGCTATGATATTTGAATGTCAGCAGTAATTGCCAGTACAACTATAATAGAAGCTTGGATCTCTTGCATGATTTGAGTGATTATTTTTCTCCACTTAGATTGCCTGAATTTGGACATGACATGTACATTTGTCTTAGTGTTGGATGCTTGGAACATAAAGCCTTCAGGTTCTATTTTCCTCAGAATATAGATACAATCACAGAATACAAAAGAATACTCTACTCCCAGTAGTAAAGCTGTTTGATACCATTAAATTTTGTATCAGTTAACTTAAACACTAATCCTAGTTATATATCATGGAATGTTTGGTGATTTCAGGTGACCTTAGGTTACAAATATCACTGAATCTTGGCTTCCTAAGCTGTGAAATGATAATAACACCTACTTTTCATTGTCATTATAATTGAAATAATTTATGGCAATATTTAGCATTTTGACTAGGTTATAGGTACTGAATATGTCAGTTTCCTTCTTTTCTTGGCTTGTTCCATATATTTTGTATCACTGTTTTTCCCCTCTTAATTATAATTATCTTAATAGTGTTAAAATATATACAACATAATATTTATAATTTTAACCATTTGTAAGTATATAATTTAATGAAACTAAATGCATTGCACAATTTTGTGTATTTATAACTATTATCTATATCCAAAACTTTTCATCATTTACAATAAAGTTCCATACCCATAAAATAAAGCATTTCACTTTCCCCTTCCTCTCACACCCTGCAAACCTCTATTTACTTTTGTATTTCTGACTATAAATTCATCATTTTAGACATAGCATAAGTAGATTCACACAATATGTAACTTTCTGTGCCTGGTCCATTTAATAAAGCCTGATACTTGCAGGGCCATCTATTTTGTAACATATATCAAAAGTTCCTTTTTTTAAAAAAGTAAAAAGCTATGTTATAAGACATTCCTTTACTGTGTGATCATTTGAGTATATGTAGTAGTAGTAGTTACAGTGGATAAACAAATATAAAAATACTAGTGGTCCAGTGTACAAAATTCATGCACTGGGTGGGGGGATGTCCCTCAGCCCAGCCTGCACCCTCTCCAGTCTGGGACCCCTGTGGGATCTGGCCTAAACTGGCAGTCAGACATCCCTCCCACAATCTGGGACAGCTGGCTCCTAGCCACTCGCTGGCCTGCCTGCCTGATTGCCCGTAACTGCTTCTGCCTGCTAGCCTGATCTCCCCCAAACTGCTCCCCTGCTGGCCTGGTTGCCCCCAACTGCCCTCCTCTGCTGGCCTGATCACCCTCAAGTCTTTTATTAGTGTAGATATGACCCTTCACAGAAAATTTCACTAACCCTGCTTTACAATAAGGGCTTGACGACTGAATCATTGGGCCAGACACCAAGATTTCCTTTCTTTGAATAGTGGAGGGAATAATTATCTTTTCTTTAAGTTGCCCTGAACATCAAATGAGATAATGACTTAGAAAAGTATAAAAGCACCATATAAAGACAACTCTCTTTTTCATGTACTGAAAAGACAATAAAGTGGTAAAATGAAAAACACTATTTTTATTCTCCCCCTTCCTTCCTTTACAGCCTTTATTTAAACTGTGAAATTTATAAAAATTTCACTCCTATTTTCTTTTCTTTACATTCAATATTATTTTGTATTAGTTTCAGGTTTTATATTAGTTACAGAATAGTGGTTAGACAATCATATACTTTACAAAATGTTCCCCGATATTTCCAGTACCCACCTGGCATCATACCATCATTACAACATTATTGATTATATTCTTTATTTAAGTGAGAATAGGTTTACAGGTTCCTTACAATCTTTCTTTTGTGTTGCTTGCCCTTTCTTTTCTTTCTCACTTCTTCCCTCATTTTCTTTATATAGTATCTCAATTGGCCCTCAAAGCTCAGTGAACGCACTGGGACATGCTTAATCCATTTTACAGACCAGGAAACTGAGGCCAATTCCAGTTGGCTGTGGAACGTGACTCAGTGTGCAGGGAGCCCTCACAGAGGTACTCTCCACCCTTCCTAAGGGGCAGTAGTGGGGCAGACAGAACAAATCTCATCAGGCTTCTGAGCCTCGTTCTCAAGCACCTCTTCATTGCAGACGCTCCACATTCTTTTCGTCTCTCCCACCTCCCGCCCCCATTCTTTACTGCTTCCCCTTCTTGGGAGCGGTGGTAGGCTTTGCACTCACTGCACAGGTGTGGATTGCTGTGGGGCAGCGCAGGAACTGGGGGCAGGGTAGGTGCAGGCTTGCTTTTGGGCTGAGGCGGGAGCAGGAGTCACCACCTCTCAAGTGTGTAGGCACTGGTGGTTACTGGTCTCGCCATGGAGCAGAAAGGTGAGTGGTGAAGTGGCCTTGCGATGAGGGGCAACGGCCACCGGGCTGAGGCCTGGTTAGCACTGGGATCTTTGCTGAACCACCACAGTCGGGTACCTGGCAGTGTGGTGCCCCTCCACTGAGGTGGTGCCGTCCCTCAACCCCCGCCTCAGTGCTGCAGGGCTGTGCCCCTCTGCCAGGGCTTCCTTCCATGCTGGCAGTCATCACCCCTTGTTCCCTGCTGGGCTGACCCATGTCTTGGGGCCACTACAGAACCTTGCTCTCTGTGGGCGAGGCAGATCTCCACCAGCTGGCCCCCTGTTTCAGCCTGAGCCCCCTCCAGTGCACCCCGCCTTGGTGCTACTCTGTGCTTCTTGGGCCGCCCACCTCCTGGCCAGCCACTTCGCCAAAGCCATGGTGCTCACCCGGGAGCTGACCCTCAGGCAGAGGCCTGTCCATGTGCCTGTGGACCACCAACCTGGGCCGCTGTGGCCCCACCCCCATCCCTGATGCTGCAAGTCCCCGCCCACCTGCACCTGCTGCGCACGCAGCCTGCTGATTGCTCATTATTGTGATGGCGTCCCAACCAATTTGCATATTACCCTATTATTAGATAGATTAACCCTCATTATCTTGGTGAGATTATGGGAGAGTTTTATTTATTAATTTATTTTTGTAATTAATTTAATTTATTTTTTCCACCATCATTTATCCCCCCTCAAAATGTTAATTCTTTAAGACTGAATAATACTCTGTTTTATGTACATATCACATTTTGTTCATCCATTTATCTGGGATAGGTGGGTTATTTTCACCTTTTGGTTATTCTGAATAACTGGAGGTCCAGTGCACGAATTCATGCACAGGTGGGATCCCTCGGCAATCGGGGTCTATAGGGGCAGATCGGGGCTAGCTGGCCACAGGGAGGGACCACAGGAGGTTGGCTGTGGGAGTGCACTGACCACCAGGGGGCAGCTCCTGCATTGAGCGTCTGCCTTCTGGTGGTCAGTGTGTGTCATAGTGACTGGTCGACTGGTCATAATGGTCACTTAGGCTTTTATATATATAGATGTTACTATTATAAACATAGCTGTGAAAGTATCTGCTTGAGTCCCTGTTTTCAATTCATTTTAATGTATATTACTAAGAATAAAATTGTTGGGTCCTTTGGTAGTAAATAATTTTACATAATTTTACTCAGCTACTTTGATTTGTAGATTTTTATATATCAACAAATTTTGGAAGTTTTGAACATTTTTTTTTCAAGTATTATTTTTGCCATTTTCTCTCTTCTCCTCCTGATATCTTTTTTTCTTTTTGTACCTTAGACGGAATGATTTCATTTGTCCTATCTTCAAGAATACTGATATCTTTCTTCTGCTTGCTTAAATCTCCTTTTGTGCCCTTTAGTGTTAAGCTATATTACATTCATATTTTTGTACTTTTCAGCTTAAAAATTTATTTATGATTTCTTTTTATAAGACCTATCTATTTATTGGTATTCTAATTTTTCATACATTGTTTTTCTGTCTTTGTCTATCTCTTTCTTTAACTCTTTGAGAATCTTTTAGTAGTTGTTTTGTTTGTTTTTTAAATGTGGTACAAAGCTTTATTTGCATGGAATTACATCTCTGGGTGTGCAAAGTCCCATTTCCATTAAACCAGTCCTGGGAGATGCGCAGCTGTGGATTCAGAAGTGCTAGGAGCAAAGCCAGTATCCAAAGTTTCCTTCCATGGTAGAGTCTGGTTTAGCATCAGGCTACTTGTAGTCCATTAGTCCATTGTATGTGGGGCCCACATGGCCTAAGGCAAATGAAGGAGCATGAGAGACCTGCAGGCCTGGAGTCAAGGCATAAGTAAGCAAAAGCTAGTTAGTTGTTTTAAATTTGTGTTCCATAACTCCAATATCTTGACTTCCTCAGGTATATTTTCCTTCAATTTTTTTTGTTTCTTTGAGTGGACCATATATACCTTGTGATTTTATTGTTGTTGTTGTAAACAAGGCAATTGAATTTTATAATGTGGTAATTCTTGGAATCGGATTCTTTCCCTTCCCCAGAGTTTGTTGCTGTTACTATGGTCATTATTGTTATTGTTATAGTGTGGTACTATACCAAATATCAACCTGAGGTTAAAACTTAGTACCTTCTCAGGTCTTTTCTGAGCTTCTGTTTTTAAAGAACATGTATGGTAGAGTTTCTAAAACTCTCCATATATACAATTGGTTTTCGAAGCCCCAAAAAATAGGTACAGTTTCTTTAAATCCCCTGAATACTGCTTTAGCAATTGGGAGTGAAACTATGGCATGTAGCCAGTTTATGTACCTGGATTTCAGGGAACAGAATCAGAATACCTTAATCAGAACACAGAACTCAAATATCTGTAGGATAAAGTCCTTCAGTCCTACACTGACTTTGGCAGAACAACTTGTCATTATCCTCACTGCTGCCTGGCACAGGCCTGGGGAGGGATAGGTGGTCACTATCACAATGAGGGCTGAAACTGTCCAATCCTATATAATAAAAGCCTAATATGGTAAGTGTCCAACTGTTCGACCAGTCGCTATGACACACACTGACCACCAGGGGGCAGATGATCCAACCTGTAACTTAGCTTGCTGCTGGGGTGCAGCCAATCAGGACTGGGTGAGACGGGCCAGAAACTCCCTGGAGTCCTCCTGTGGTCCCTCCCTGGCCCCAGTGGTGCACCAATGGGGTAACTCGGCCTGGCCTGTGCCCTCTCGCAATCCGGTACCCCTTGGGGGATGTCAGAGAGCTGGTTTCAGCCCAATCCCTGCAGGCCAGGCCAAGGGACCCCACCAGTGCACGGATTCGGGCCTCTAGTATTAACCATAATTTTCCAGCCAAGAAACTGCATGGATTCTAGTAGAATCCAGAATTCCAAAATGGTTGTTCCAGAAGATGGTGCCAGTACAATTGGTGTCTTAGTGGACATATTCCTGGTTCTTTCTACTTGTCATATTCTATAATGTCACTTCTTGTATAACACTGTATTTTTCGTTCTTCTTCTTGCTTCCTAATCATAACTAAAAGAAGACAATCTACAGGCAGTATTTCAAGAGCTCCTTATAATTACTACCATGTGCTCCTATCCTAAATAAGCCCTTTCTCACCTACATATTGACATAACTATCCCTTACATGTATATGGTCTGGTATTTCTTAGAGCTTTAACATGAGTAATGGTTCTCCTATTAACTTTCTCCTGTACATATCAAAACTTCTATTCCATAGGACAGAAACTGAGGTTTAGAGAGTTTAATGATTTGCTCAATATCACTTTATCAATAAGAGTGCAAGGCAGGGTAGAGGGAATATCAGTTCTTGCTTAAATAAGGGCTTGACAAATGGAGAAGGGTTCAAATTTGATCTATTAGACCACAGAGTCTATAACCAGAATGAATAAGAGAAGTTGCAGAGATATCACATATAACTGGACATCACTAAATTCACAATCCTCCTCCAAATCTCTTCTGGTTCTATTCATAGATTTATAGAATTTTCTTACCTACTTTATTTACCTAAAGTATCCTACTCAACTTTCAAGACCCAGGTCTCATATCATATAGTTTATGAAGCCTTTTTGAAATGCCAAGAAATTTTCTTTCTCTCAAAACTCCTCATTTTGATTTATGCAATTCGTGTTTAGATTATATCATATTTTATTATAATTATTTGCTTACATGTTTCCCTTCTATTACATAGTAAAATCCGTGATATCAGTGACAATGTCTTAACTCATTTTGAATCTTTATAGCTTATCATTGTGTCTTGTATGTAATATATGGTGAATAAATAATTAATGTGCCTCAGTTTCCTCATCTGTAAATAGGAATTATAATTATACCTACCTCTTATGACTGCTGTGAATAATAAATAGAATAAAGTATATGTAATATACTTAGAACAGTGTTTAAAATAGAGTTAGTGAATAACAAATGTTAATTGTTATTATAATAAATATTAACATAATTATTAAATTGATGTCCAATTATGCTGGCAAAGTAAAGTAGAACCCTGTTCTCAAAGTTTGATGTGCATTCTATTATTCCAGCCTTCTCAGCTGTCTCTTGCTGTCCTTGGTTATTGTCTTCCCATCACTACTTTCTTGTGATACCTCAGCTGAATACCTCCCTCTGTGCAATCTTGGCCAATGGTAGAGACTCCAGTACTCCATGTCTGTCTATGGTGTAGACAGGGAGTGACTGCAGGACCCTCCATCAGAAAGCATAGAGATGCAACAGACCTTAGCCTACCTCCTGATGTTGGACATGGCACCTGCACATCCAGGAGAGCTCTTTGGAGTCTGTAGGGCACCCCGGGATATAAGCTTACAATGTCTTCTACACAGACCCTGTGCACCTGCCCCTCTGAAGTGGACAGGCAGGCCCACCCTCAGACTGTTGGATAGCTAAGGTAAAAATTTCAAACCATGCTACAAAGCTATAATTATCAAAACAGTATTTTATTGCCAGAAAACAGACACTAAAATCAATGGAGCAGAATTGAGAGCCAGAAATAAACCTGCAAACATATGGAAAACTAATTTGGTTCCAACAAAGGAGCCAAAGACATACAATGGAGAATAAAAAGACTCTAATTGTATTGGTAAAACTAGATTGCCACATGTAAAACAATGAAACTAGACCACTATCTGAAACCATAAAAGGATTAACTCAAAATGGAGCAAAGACTTTAATGTAAGACCTGAAACCATAAATCTCCTAGAAGGAAAAAAAAAACCAAACAGGTGGTAAGCTCCTTGACATCAATATTAGAAAGAATTTTGCAGACTTGACTGAAAGGAAAAGTAAAAGCAAGCATAACCAAATGAGAGTGCATCAAACTAAAAAGTTTCTGCAGAGCAAAGGGAACCATCAACAAAATGAAGAGGCAACTGATTAAGAAGATATTTGCATTTGATATTTCTGATAAGGGGTTAATATCCAAAATGTATACATATAACTCAGTAAGTGAAAACAATCTAATTGAAAATGGGCAGAAGTCCTTAATAAACGTTTTTCCAAAGACTACATGCAGATAGGCGAAAAGCACATGAAAAAATGTTAAATATCACTAATTATTAGGGAAATACAAATCAAAACCACAATTAGGTATAACCTCACACCATTAGAATGGTTATTGTAAAAGAAACAGGAATTAAGAAGTTTTGGTGAGAATGTGGAGAAAAGGAAACTCTAGCATGTAAATTGGTGCAACTACTATGGAAAGCAATATGGAGATTCCTCAAAAAAAAAAAAAAAGCAAGAAAAAACTACTATATGATCCAACTATTTCACTTCTGGGTATTTATCCAAAGAACATGAAAACATGGAATTGAAAATATATATTCAGCCCTATGTCTATTACATCATTATTTACAATAGACAAGAAATGGAAACAACCTAAGTGTTTGTTGGTCAACAAATGGATAAAGATAATGTGGTATATATAAACAATGGGATACTACTTAACCATAAAAAGAAGAAATATTGTCATTTACAACAACATGGGTGGAACTTGAGGGTATTGTGTTAAGTTAAATAAGTGTGACAGAAAAGTACAAAAATCATACTATTTCATTAATGTGTGGAATATAAAAAGAGAAAGCATGAAAAAACAAAACAAAAATAAACTTATAGACACAAACAACATATTGGTACTTACCAGTAGAGAACGGTGTGGGAAGGGCAATATGAGTAAAGGGGGTTAAATATATGGTGACTAATGGGAACTAGAATTTTGGTTGTGAGCACAATTGTAGTATAGGAAATTATTCTATCTAATAAAAGAGTAATATGCAAATTGACTGTACCTTCCCTACACCCAATTGGCTATAATACGCAGCCAATATATGTGCAAATTGACTGTACCAAGCCACGCCCACCAGCCAATCAGGAGTGATATGCAAATTAACCCAACAAAGATGGTTGTGGCCATGGAGCAAGCAGGAGGCTTGGGTTTCCCCAGCAATGGAGGAAGCCAAGCTTCCTGCACACCCTGGCCTGCCCTGGACTCCACTCAAGGCTACAAAGTTTCAATTATAGAAGATAAATAAATCCCAACAAAAATGACAGCAGCCATGGAGCTGGAGAGAGCAGGAGGCTTGGGTTGCCCCAGCGATGGAGGAAGCCAAACTTCCTGGCCTGCCCTGGCCTCCGCTCAAGGCTACAAAGTTTCAATTATAGAAGATAAATAAATCCCAGATACCAGGGCCTCTGCTTGGGTCGCCAGGGGGCATGACTGGCCTGCAAACCACCACAGGCCCCTCACCCAGGCCACCCCACAACCCAACGGAACCCCCACCCTGATCCAGGACACCCTTCAGGGCAAACCAGCTAGTCCCCACCCGTGCACCAAGCCTCTAGCCTATCTAATAAAAGAGTAATATGCAAATTGACCATCACTCCAACACACAAGATGGCTGCCCCCATGTGGTCAAAGATGGCTGCCCCCATGTGGACACAAGATGGCCACCACAAGATGGCCAGCAGGGGAGGGAAGTTGGGAGGGACCAGGCCTGCAAAGGAGGGAAGTTGTGGGTGATCAGGCTAGCAGAGGAGGGCAGTTAGGGGTGACCAGGCCAGCAGAGGAGGGAAGTTGGAGGTGACCGGGCCTGCAGGGAAGGGCAGTTGGCAGGGGCCCAGCCTGCAGGGGAGGGCAGTTAGGGCCAATCAGGCTGGCAGGGGAGCAGTTAGGCATCAATCAGGCTGGCAGGGGAGTGGTTAGGGGTTGATCAGGCTGGCAGGCAAAAGCGGTTAGGGCAATCAAGAAGGCAGGCAGGTGAGCAGTTGGGAGCCAACAGTCCTGGATTGTGAGAGGGATGTCCGACTGCCCATTTAGGACTGATCCTACTGGGATCGGGCCTAAACGGGCAGTTGGACATCCCTCGAGGGGTCCCAGATTGGAGAGGGTGCAGGCAGGGCTGAGGGACACGCTCCCCCGTGCACGATTTTCATGCACCAGGCCTCTAGTTGAGATATAATGTTGTACACCTGACACATACAATGTTATAAACCAATGTTACCTCAATTAAAAAGTCATATAAAAGAAACAGGGATATCAATTAGGTTTAATCAGCTAAGATGATCTCTTCATTAGTCCTTATTTATCTTTTTATCAACTGCAATATGAAAAATTACATGATAACTTGACCCAGATAAAAAGCACAATTCTTCCAGAAGACTCATTGGGATGAAATATCAAATAGAAAATTCACAAACTAGTTAACATATTAGATTCCCTCAGTCCCCAGTTCAGGGGCTTTGAAATATTTTTATTACACACATTAAGAAAATACATTTTACACCATACTCATTACAAAAATATATATCCACTGTACAATATGCAAATGCATGTGTATTTTTTAAAGTGAAATGTTTCACAAACCTTTATAACCTTAAAACATTATGTCCTATTTTCAACTCTATTCTACTTAGTTAAAAAAATGTCAGTCAAGCCGAAACCGGTTTGGCTCAGTGGATAGAGTGTCAGCCTGCAGACTGAAGGGTCCCGGGTTCGATTCCGGTCAAGGGCATGTACCTTGTTTGCGGGCACATCCCCAGTGGGAGGTGTGCAGGAGGCAGCTGATAGATGTTTCTCTCTCATCGATGTTTCTAGCTCTCTATCCCTCTCCCTTCCTCTCTGTAAAATATCAATAAAAAATATATTAAAAAAAATGTCAGTCATGTCTCTTTATACAAGATTTTATGATCCAGTATTGTATGGCTGCCTGTTTCTCAAAAACACTGTGTCTTTTTTTAATCACTTTAACCTCTGTTATACATATAGTAAAACTAGAAGCCCAGTGCATAAAGATTCATGCAAGAATAGGCCTTCCTTCTGCTGGCTGCCGGCACACTGTGGGCTTGCTTAGGCAGCCTGTGAAGCAGTGGTGGCAAGCCCTGCATGCTCTGGCATCGCTTCCTCCTCACCCTCCTTCTCCAGAGAGTTCCTCTGTGCAGCGCTGGCACTCCCGTGGAGGCACAGAGGGGAAGAGGTGGGGGGAGCAAGGCAGGCAGGGAGGACTGGAGAGGTTGGGTGCGTGAGTGCATTTCACTTTCCCATTGTAAAAGTGGGATGCAACTGGGCCCCTTCCTCATCCTCTTCTTCCTCTGCCCTCTGCCTCCTGCCCACCTGCCCTCCTTCCATGCCCATTGCCCTCTCCTCTTGATTTGGCAAGATAAGGAGGAGGGAAGTCTGATAATTGGGTTACTGTGTAGGTGGCCTCTTTCATCTATTCAAAACAAAGCTGAGACGCCTGCTGCTGCTGCTCCTGGGGCTCCCGGGGTGTGCTAACTGTCCACCAAGCAAGCTCCCACACGTGTCCATGCCTGCGGGGCTGCTCCAATGCTAGGGTTTTGTTTACCAGAGGAGCGGGGCAAGGGTGAGGTAGAGGGAGACGCCAGACACTGGGAGCTACAACCTCAGTCACCAGAGGGTTGCCTCTGAGGCCGGGGGCTGGGTCATAGGGAGGCTGCAAGGACGATTGACAGTGTGAAGCATGGCAGGGAGGCCCTGAGGAGGCTCGCTGCCCAGAGGCCTAGAGAGGCCGGGGGGGGTGGGGCCACTGCCATCTTTGACGGGTTAATTTGCATACTCACTCCTGATTGGCTGTGGGTGTCTCAAAGTGACGATCAATTTACATATTTCTATTTTATTAGTATAGATTGAGTCCAAGGAGATTAGCTTGTTGTTGAACACACAGCAGAATCATTTCAATATACTGGAACAGTAAATTCTGATCACTTACCCCAGAGTGGGAACTCTTGTATAATACTTTGATAAATACTTATACTATGCTTCAATGTCTAACATAGTTGGCACTTAATAACTATTTGATGAATGAGTTTGTTGAGTCAATCAATACTATGTAGGTAACGACTTACTAACACCACTAACAGAGTGAGGCATACTGAGGAGAATTGGAAAATTTACTGAAAGGGGCAATTATTAGAAGTATGATTGAAAATCACTATGGTGGAACCCAATTTCAATACAATATAAATCCAGTGTGAAAAATCTGGAAGTCATCAAAAACAGCTTTGTTAATCAGAGGAGATTGGAAACAGAAATGTAGAATTTTAATGGATATTAAAATGATACACATTTTTGGAGGAATTTAGAGTACCTTCAGTTTTTGAGGCTGCATCACAAATGTTACAAGTTTCCTCAGTTATTCATTTTCAGTATTGCATCAACTGCCTCTGTCATTGAAGTGCTTCCCTTGTTTTTATGGCATTTTCACCACATTGAATTATCCCAGGGTCTATCAACTGAGACCAGGTTGTAAGGTTTTGGATACTTAAAATATAACAATGGTAGTGGCTGACAGGTAAGGAATTGTTTTTGCCAACTCATTTTTTTTGGAATTTTGTTTTACACATTTGGCTGGCTTATTCTTTTGATGTTGAAATGTTTTAAATATTTTAATGGGCAACTTAGTTGCTTAAAAATAAGTAGTTGTTTGCAATATATGAGGTTTTATTGTGATTTTTTTTTTGAAAATCAACATGAAGATGCCTCTAACAGATTGAGGTTAAATGATTAAATTACAATTTAACAATCATTGATTTTTTTCAAAGCATCATGGCATTCATCAAACTCCCAAGGAGATGAATTTATTTAAAAAAAAAACACACAAAAAAAGTGAGAATAACCCATTGAGAATTCTGTGCATGTGAAAATGGTCACTAAGCCCAAACAATCAGGTGTTTCTGATGCTAATGTACCCAGGGATAACTTTTTCAATCACCTAGTACCTGTTCTTAGTTCACTACTTATAATTTGTTCTTTTTAATATTTTCTACTTTTATATTTTCTGCATCTTTTCATCATAAAAAATAAAAGAGCATCTCTCTTTCAAATGACACTTCAAAAGGATTTTCATGGTGAAACTGAAACTGGACCTTGGTGAATGAAATATGGGAAAGGAAGTACAAATAATCATAACTGCAACTAAATTAATTTCCTTGTGTGATTCTATGCATTTTTCTGTTAGTTTCTCTTTGCTATAAATGTCCAGAGCTGAACCCATTTTCTTGCATATTTCCAAGATCAGAGACAGCATTTTCAGTTTTTCATAAAATATTAAAATACATTTAATAAACAAATATATACTACAATTTTGAATTAGCCAATTTATTTATATACACATATTTAGGATGGAATCTTGGGGGATTTTACATATTTTATTTCAGTTATTTTTATTACAGTTTTCTATTAATAAATAAAGATCCATGAAATAGTCCTTGTATCATTTGTTTCTGATCTTAATAATATCCCTGTTCTTAATCAGAGCGAGGTATTTGTTTCTTCAAGGTGTTGTAAGAAAAATATACTGTGTCCAGGAATCATCAAATTACAGTAGGAACCTAAAACCTTCCAAGTTTAAAACTCCACAATTTTCCAAGTAGAGGAGGTTTCTCATTAGTCAACAGAGTATCATTTTAAGATTGGGAAGTTAGATGCTATTGCTATTGTTATTTTTATGGTTTTGTGAGTTTATGAATTTTAGAGTTTATGAAAGTGTGAATTTATTATATTCTGAGTAAAGGAATTTTGTAAATCAAAGGAGGGTTTTGTATGTCAAATAACAAGAAAGAAAATATTTTTAAAATTGAGATAGAAAAGGCGACTATAGAAAGAAAGAACAAATAGATATACAGAATTAATGGAACTATAGACAAAAAAGAATGATAGAATAAAAGGAAGCCTAGCCAAGGAAATAAAGAAAGAAGGCGAGAGAGAGAGAAAGAGAGAGAGAAAAGAAGGAAAAGAAGGAAATGAAGGAAGAAAAGAAGCAAGAAAGGGAGAGAGAGGGCATGGAGGCAGGGAGGGAGGAAGAAAGAAAGGAAGGGAGGGCGGGAGGGAGGGAGAGAGGGAGGGAGGGAGGAAAGGAAGGAAGGGAAAGAGAAAGAAAAAGAAAGAAAGAAAGAAAGAAAGAAAGAAAGAAAGAAAGAAAGAAAGAAAGGAAGGAAGGAAGGAAGGAAGGAAGGAAGGAAGGGAGAAAGAAAGGAAAGAAGGGAGAAAGAAAGGAAAGAAGGGAGAAAGAAAAAGAAAGGAAGAAAGAAAGGAAGAAAGTTGGAAAGGAGGGTAAAGAAATTAGGAGATAACTTTTTCATTCCATCAAACTATATGTCTAGTTATACTATTACTAGAGGCCCGGTGCACAAAATTCATATATGGGGGCGGGGGGCTCTCAGCCTGGTCTGCACCCTCTCCAATCCAGGACCCCTCAGGGGATGTCTGACTGCCAGTTTAGGCCCAATCCCTGCCCTGCAGGATCGGGCCTAAACTGGCAGTCAGACATCCGTCTCACAATCCAGGACCACTGGCTCCTAACGGCTCACCTGCCTGCCTGCCTGATCTCCCCTAACCACTCTACCTGCCAGCCTGATCGCTCCTAATTGCCTCTGCTTGCCAGCCTGATCGCTCCCTAACTGGTACCCTGCCAGCCTGGTTGCTCTCTAACTGACCCCCTGCTGGCTTGGTCACCCCCTAACTGTCTGGAAGGAAGTCGGACGTCCAGAAGATATTTAGTCAACCCATTCTAATTAGCATATTACCCTTTTATTAGTATAGATATTGGCAAATAAAATCATTTTCACGTTTTTATTGTTGACATAATTACAGATATCCCCAAGTTTCCCCCCTTTGCCCACCTCCACCCAGCCCCCATTCTCCCTCTCTCTGGCCATCACCACACTGTTGGTGGTGTTCATGGACTATGCATATATGTTCTTTGGCTAATATCTTCACCTTTTTTCATCCAATCCCCTTCTCCATGCTCCCCTTTTATAATTATCAGTCTATTCCATGAACCCATGCCTCCTGTTCTATTTGTTCACCAGTTTATTTTATTACATTCCATATATAAGTGTGGTCATATAGTATACTAGAGGCCTGGTGCACAAATTCGTGCACAAGTGGGGTCCCTTGGCCTGGCCTGCGGGATCGAGCCAAAACTGGCTCTCCGACATCCCCTGAGGAGTCCTGGATTGCGAGAGGGTGCAGTCCAGGCTGAGGGACCCCACAGGTGCATGATCAGGGCTGGGGAGGGATGCAGGAGGTTGGCCAGCCGAGGAGGGACCATGGGAGGTCTTCAGGGCGTGTCCAGCCCATCTCACTCAGTCCTGATCGGCCATACCCCAGCAGCAAGCTAACCTACTGGTCAGAGCGTCTGCCCCCTGGTGGTCTGTGCACATTATAGTGAGTGGTTGGGCAGCCTTAGCATATAATTAGCATATTATGCTTTGATTGAATGATCGACCGAATGACTGGACACTTAGCATATCAGGCTTTTATTATACAGGAAGCCTTTCACAGACTGGCTTATTCCACTTAACATAATAACTTCCAGGTCCACTGGAGAGCATTATGTTAAGTGAAATAAGCCAGGCAATGAAAAAAAAAATACCACATGATCTCACTCATTTATGGAAAATAAAGAACACTATAACCTGATGAACATAAAGATAGACACAGAGGCAGTAAAGCACCGAACAGACTGTCAAATTACAGCAGGAAGGCTGGGGAGTGTTGGGGAGGTGGGGAAAGAGATCAACCAAGGACTTGTATGCATGCATATAAGCAAAACCAATGGACACAAGACACTTTGGCGGGTGGGATGAGGGCATGTGACAGGGAGTAGGGGAGGCTGGGGGAAGGTCTATGGGGGAAAAAAAGGAGATTTATGTACTACTATATGTAATACTTTAAACAATAAAATAAAATTTTAAAAAAAGAAACTAGGTATGTTAAATAGGTAAAGATTTTCTAATAGTTTTTTGCACGGATTCCCCCCTTTCCCAAATGCCTACCAAAATAAAGAAATGACTGATCTAAAAAAAAATTAAATTAAATTAAAAAATTAAAAAAAAATAATAAAAAAAAACTTCCAGGTCCATCCATGCTGTAGCAAAAGGTAAGACTTACTTCTTTTTCACAGCTGTGTGGTATTCCATTGTAGAAATGTAACATGGCTTTTCCCCACTCAGATTCTTATTGGGCTGTTTCCAGATCTTGGCTATCATAAATAGCACTGCTAAGGACATAGGGGTGCATATAGCCTTTCTGATTGATGTTTTGGGATTCTTAGAATATATTCCCGTAAGAGGGATTGCTGGGTCAAAAGGCAGTTCCACTTTTAATTTTTTGATGGAACTCCATATTATTTTCCACAGTGGCTACATGAGTCTGCATTCCCACCAGTTGTTTACCAGGGTTCCCTTTTCTTCACATCCTCACCAGCACTTGTTGTTTGTTGATTTATTGATGGTAGTTATTCTGGTAGGTGTGAGGTGATACCTCACTGTGGTTTAAATTTGCATCTCTCTGATTAATGACATTGAGCATTTTTTCATGTACTGTTTGGAGAAATGTCTATTCAGGTACATTGCTCAATTTATAATGAGATTTTTTGTCTTCCTGGTGTTAAGTTGAGCAAATTCTTTATATATTTTGGAAAAACAACACCTTACCAGGTATATCATTAGCAAATATATTCTCCCATAAAGTAGGTTCCCTTTCATTTTGTTTATGGTTAATTTGGCTGTGCTGAATATTTTTAGTTTGATGTAGTCCCATTTACTTATTATTTTCTTTGTTTCCCTTGCCCTAGAACAGTGGTCGGCAAATTGCGGCTCGCAAGCCACATGCGGCTTGCGAGCTGCGGTTTGCTGCTCTGTTGACTAATGAGTTTGCCGACCACTGACCTAGACTCTCGATTCCAATAATTACAGGCTGTTGTTGTTCTTTGTGATTAAGCCCCTATCCAGTGGTCGGCAAACTCATTAGTCAACAGAGCGGCAAACCGCATGTGGCTCGTGAGCCGCAGTTTGCCGACCACTGCCCTAGAAGATATATCAGCAAAAATATTTGAATTAGAGATGTCTGAAATTTGCTGCCTGTGTTATCATCTCTAGGATTTTTATGGTTTCATGACTTACATTTAAGTCTTTTATCCATTTTGAGTTTATTCTTGTGTGTGGTGTAAGGTGGTAGTCTAGTTGTTGTTTTTTAATATACCTGTACAATTTTCCCAACACCATTTATTAAAGAGACTTTCTTCACTCCATTGTATGCTCTTGCCTCCTTTGTCAAAATTAATTGACCATAAAGATGTGGATTGATTTCTGGACTCTCCGTCCTGCTCTATTGATCTATATGCCTGTTCCTTTGCCAGTAATGGTGTTTTGATTACAAAGGCCTTCTAGTATAGTTTAATATCAGATGTTGTGATACCTCTAGCTTTCTTCTTTCTGAAGATTGCTGAGAATATTAGGAATCTTTATTGGTTCAATATAAATTTGGGGAATATTTGTTCTAGATTTGTGAAATATACCATTGGTATTTTTAAAAATATATCTTTATTGACTTCAGAGAGGAAGGGAGAGGGAGAGAGATTTAGAAACATCAGTGATGATAGAGAATCATTGAGCAACTGCCTCCTGCACTCCCCTCCTGGGGATTGAGCTCACAACCCAAACATGTGCCCAAACCAGGAATCAAATTGTGACCTCCTGGTACATAGTTCAACACTCAACCACTGAGCCATGCTAGCTGGGCTATGCCATTGGTATTTTAACAGTAATGGGATTGAATCAATAGAGTTCTTTGTATAATATGGACTTTTTTATTTTTTTTTAAATTTTATAGTATGGACTTTTTAATGATGTTGATTCTTCCTATCCATGAAAATGGTATATGCTTCTACTTAATTGTATCTTTCTCAATTTCTGTCTACAATGTCCTATAGTTTTACAAGTACAGGTCTTTTACCTCCTTACTTAAATTTATTCATAGGTACTTTATTTTTTTTCTTGTTGCTGTTGCAATAGTAAATGGGGTTGCTTTCTTAGTTTCTGTTTCTGAGTGTTCATTATTGGTGTATAAAATTTCCATTAATTTCTGAATATTGATTTTGTTTCCTGCTACTTTGCCAAGTTTATTTATTAGATCTACTTGTTTTTTATTTTGTGTGGAGTTTTTTCGGTTTTCTATATACAGTATCATGTCATCTGTGAATAATGATAGTTCTAATTTCTCCACTCTAATTTTGAATCCATTTACTTCTTGTCTAATCACTGTCGCTTCCACTTCCAGTACTATGCTGAATAAGAGTGGTGAAAGTTTCCTTAGCCCGTTTTTTCAGTGGTTAGCGCATTGGTACGTGGACTGAGGGTTTTCATGTTTCATTCCAGACAAGGGCACTTACATTAGTTTCAGCCTCCATTCCCAGCCCAGGTCGGGGTGTGTGCAGGAAGCAACTAATCTCTCTCTCTCTCTCTCTCTCTCTCTCTTATTTTCTTTATTGATAAAGGTATTACATATGTGTCCTTAACCCCCCTTGTCCCCCCACTCCCCCACTCATTCCCTCACCAACCTGGTGTCTGTGTCCATTGGTTATGCTTATATGCATGCATACAAGTCCATTGGTTGATCTCTCCCCTTTCCCCCACCCTCCCCTGCCTTCCCTCTGAGGTTTGATGGTCTGATCGATGCTTCTCAGTCTCTGGATCTATTTTTGTTCATCAGTTTATGTTTTTCATTATATTCCACAAATGAGTGAGATCATGTGATATTTATCTTTCTCTGATTTATTTCACTTAGCACAATACTTTCCAGGTCCATCCATGCTGTTGCAAATGGTAGGAGTTCCTTCCTTTTCACAGCAGTCACAGCAGTGTAGTACTCCTTGTGTAGCTGTACCACAGTTTTTTAATCCACTCATCTGCTGATGGGCACTTAGGTTGTTTCCAAATCTTAGCTATGGTAAATTGTGCTGCTATGAACCTGGGGGTGCATATGTCCTTTCTGATTGGTGTTTCTAGTTTCTTGGGATAAATTCCTAGAAGTGGGATCACTGGGTCAAATGGGAGTTCCATTTCTAGTTTTGTGAGAAAACTCCATACTGTTCTTCAGAGTGGCTGCACCAGTCTGCATTCCCACCAGCAGTGCAGGAGGGTTCCTTTTTATCCGCATCCTCCCCAGCACTTGTCCTTTGTTGATTTGTTGATGATAGCCATTCTGACAGGTGTGAGATGGTACTTCCTTGTCATTTTGATTTGCATCTCTAAGATGATTAGTGACTTTGAGCATGTTTTCATATGTCTCCTGGCCTTCTGTATGTTGGTCTTTCAAAAAATATCTATTTAAGTCCGTTGCCCATTTTTTGATTGTGTAGTTTATCTTCCTTTTGTTAAGTTGTATGAGTTCCCTGTAAATGTTGGAGATTAAACCCTTATTGGAAATAACATTGGCAAATATGTTCTCCCATACAGTGGGCTTTCTTGTTGTTTTGTTGATGGTTTCTTTTGCTGTGCAGAAGTATTGTATTTTGATGTAGTCCCATTTGTTTATTTTCTCTTTAGTTTCCATTGCCCTAGGAGCTGTATTGGTGAATATATTGCTTTGGCATATGTCTGATATTTTGTTGCTTGTGGGTTCCTCTAAGGTTTGTATGGTTTCCCATCTTAGGTTTAAGTCCTTTTTTTCCATTTTGAGTTTATTTTTGTGTGGTGTAAGTTGGTGGTCTAGTTTCATTTTTTTGCATGTATCTGTTCAATTTTCCCAACACCATTTATTTTTATTCCAGATGAATTTTTGGAGCATTCATTCCAGGTCTGTGAAATATGCCTTTGGTATTTTAATGGGGAGTGCATTGAATCTATAGATTGCTTTGGGTAGTATGGACATTTTAATGATGTTGATTCTACCAATCCATGAACATGGCATGTTGTTCCATCTGTTTATGTCTTCCTCTATCTCTTTTTTCAGTGTCCTGTAGTTTTCCGAGTACAGGTCTTTTACCTCCTTAGTTAAGTTTATTGCTAGATATCTTAATTTTTTGTGCAATGGTAAATAGGATTGCTTTTTTAATATCTTTTTCTGTAAGTTCACTATTGGTGTATAAAAATGCCATAGATTTCTTGGCGTTAATTTTGTATGCTGCTACATTTCCTGTAATGCTAAGAACTTCCCTCTCAGGACTGCTTTCACTGTGTCACATAAATTTTGGTTTGATGTCTATTTATTTGTTTCTAAGTAATTTTTTATTTCTTCCTTAATCTCACTGGTAAATCTTTCTTTGTTTAATAACATGCATTTTAGCCACCATGTGTTTGAATGTGTTTGAGCTTTTATAGTTGTTAATTTCTAGTTTCATGCTATTGGGATCTGAGAAGATGCTTGATATGATTTCAATCTTCTTGAATTTATAGAAACTTGTTTTGTGTCCTAACACGTGGTCCATCTTTGAGAATGTTCTATGTGCACTGGAGAAGAATTTATATTCTTCTGCTTTGGGATGAAATGTTCTCTAAATGTCAGTTCAATTCATCTGAGCTAGTGTATTGTTCAGGGTCGCTGTTTCCTTATTTAGCTTTTGTCTGGAAGATTTATCTAGTGATGTCAGTGTGGGCTTAAAATCCCCTATTATGACTATATTGTGTTGATCTCTCCCTTACAGTCCACCAAGAGTTGTGTGTGTGTGTACATTTGTATATTTAGGATTCCTTTATTGGGTGCATATATTTTTATAAGGGTTATATCCCATGTTGGATCTATCCTTTTAGTATATTTTGCAGTGAACTTCTTTGTCTCCTATTATGGCCTTTTTTAGTCTATTTTCTCAGATACAAGTATTTCTACACCAGCTTTGGTTTTTCATTTCTATTTGCATGAAACATTTCTTTTCCATCCCTTCAATTTCAGCCTGTGTGAATCTTTTATTCTAAGGTCTCTCTCTCTCTTTTTCTTTTTTAAATATGTTTTTATTGATTTTAGAGAGAGATAGAAACCTCAATGATGAGAGAGAATCATCTACCGGCTGCCTCCTGCACACCCCCAACTGGAAATCAAGGCCACAACCTGGGCAAGTACCCTAACTGGGAATTGAACCTGGGACCTCTTGCTTCATGGGTCAATGCTTAACCACTGAGCAACACTGGCCAGGCCTAAGGTGTGTCTCTAGTAGACTTCATATATATGGGTCATGTTTTCATATCCATTCTGCCACCCTATATCTTTTTTATATAAATCTTTATTATTGAAAGTGTTACATATGTCCCCACTTTTCCACCATTGACCTCTTCTAGCCCACCCCCAGCCCAACCCAAAGCCTTCACTACCCTATTTTCTGTGTCCAGGGGTTATGCATATATGCATACAAGTTCTTCTGTTGATCTCTTCCCTCCAACACACTCTTCCCAGCCTTCTCTCTGAGATTCGACAGTCTGTTCCATGCTTCTATGTCTCTGGATCTATTTTGTTCATCAATTTATTTTGTTCATTAGATTTCACATATGAGTGAGATCATGTGATATTTGTCTTTATCTGCCTGGCTTATTTTGATTAGTGTAATAATCTCCAGGTCTCTCCATTCTGTCTCAAAGGGTAAGAGATCCTTTGTTTTTACTGCTGCCTAGTATTCCCTTGTGTAAATATACCACAGCTTTTTTTACCCACTCATCTACTAAAGGGCACTTGGACTGTTTCCAGATCTTAGTCTTTGTAAATTGAGCTGCTATGAACTTTTGATTGGAGTATTTAATGCATTTACATTTAAAATTATCATTGATAGGTACTTACTTATTAACAATTTTTATTTATACCAATGTTCTTCTCTCTATAAATTTACAGTATTCTTATTACATCAGTCCTTTTAACATTTCTTGCAATGCTGGTTTGGTGTTAATGAACTGCATTCGCCCTTTCGTGTCTGGGTAGCTTATTTATTTAGCCTTCAATTGTAAATTATAGCTTTGCCTGATAGAGTCGCCTTGGTTACAGGTCCTTGCTTTTAATTATTTTAAATACTTCATGCCAATCCCTTTTGGCCTGGAGTATCCCTTTGAGAAATAAGCTGTCAGCCTTATGGGAACTTCCTTGTAGGCAACTAACTGTCTCTCTTTTGCTGCTTTTAATATTCTTTGTCTTTAAACTTTGCCATTTTAACAATGATGTGCATTGGTATGGGTTGGTTTGGGTTCATCTTGATTAGAACTCCCTGTGCTTCCTGATCTTGTTTGACTTATTCCTTCATCAGGTTAGAAAAGATTCCTGCCGTTACTTCTTCAAATAGATTATCTTTCCCTCGCTCAGTTTTTATCTTTTTCTTGTTCCCCTTTGATGAGGATATTTTTATATTTCATGTTTTCCCAAAGTTCCGTTAAACAATCTTCATTCTTTTTTTCTTGCTGCTCTAATTGGGTGCTTTTTCTATCTTGTCTTCCAAATTGCTGTGTTGATCATTGCCTCATCCAACCTACTGTGTATTCCTCCCAGTGTATTTTTGATATCAGATATGGTATTCTTCAATTCTGACTTGTTATTTTTTATGGTTTCTATGTCACTTTTCATCCTGTTTTAGTACTCACTACGTTTCTTGAGCATCAATATAACCATTATCATGAACTATACATCTGATAATATGCTTTCTTCCATTTCATTAGCTCTTTTTCTAGAGATTCCTCCTGCTCTTCATTTGGCCTATTACTTTGTCTCCCCATTTTGGCTGCCTCTTTGTGTTTGTTTCTTTTCTTTCTTTCTTTCTTTTTCTTTCTTTTTTTTTTTTTGAATCTTTATTGTTGAAAGTATTACATATGTCCTCTTTTTTTTCCCCATTGCCCTCTCTCCCCTTCCCCCAAGGCCTTCACCTCCCACTGTCTGTGTCTATCGGTTATGCTTATACACATATGAGTTCATTGCTTGACCTCTCCCTACCCTTCACTCTCCCCTACCTTTCTTCTGAGGTTTGACAATCTGTTCGATGTTTCGATGTCTCTGTGTATTGGACAGAGCTGCTATGACTCCCAGTCTTCGTCTAGTGGCCTTATGTAGTAGGTGTTCTGTGGGTCCCAGTGGTGCTGTCTCTTTGATCTCTTGAGCTGGGTGATCTAGGAATGTCCCTTGTATGGGTTATGTGGGCCCTTCTGTTGTATTTGGTCTTTGCTTTCTATTAGCCAGTTTGTGGGAGAGATTGACCCTCAAGCTGTCTGACTGTGAAGTTCCACCTGATTATGGCTTGCAAGCTGCTATGCAGGTGTAGTCTGGAGCTCTCTTGTTGGGCTCAGTGGCACAATCTTCCAGATAACCTGAGCTCTGTGCTCCAGAAAGGTTTCTTGTGGTTTAAGTTCACCCCCTGTTGTAGTTGAGGTGTGATTGCTATTGACCCTTTCATGAGTGGAGATAACTTTTCAGTGTGGGTAACTGTAAGAGTAAACTTTGATGACTGTGTATGACACACCTTGTAGAGTCTTCCTGCCCCTAGGCAGTGTTGTACCCAGCAAGCTAAGGTGTGTGCCGGTATCCCCCATTGGTTGTGCCACTTAATGTCTTTTGTTGGGTCGAGCTTTGGTGTGGTCTGAAGCCCACCACTGGTTATGTTGGTTCTGGATCCACTTGGGTGTGGTTCAGGTACAAGTGTCTGTCAGACGTTGTGTGTAACTAGCCTTGGGCTACCTGTCTGGAGCTACCATGCTGTTCACTGTGTATGTATCTACAGGATCTGTTCATGCTTAGGAGGGGCTAGGCTGTATAAAAGGGCTGGCTTCCTCTAGCTTAGAGCTGGGGGCAGATCTGTTAAAGGACCAAGGACCCTTAAGGTCTTCCTTCACCTATCAGTTACTTTGCCTCCCCTTTGAGGCTACCTGTTCTGCCTTCAGAGCCTTTTGAAGACAGACTGTAGGATGTACCCCTGCTAGCCAATATATGGCTTGTAGGTTCCTTATTTGGGGATCATACAGTCAGGCACTAAATGAGAGAAAAGTAGTCCCTGCTTCAAAGCAAAATCCCTCAGTCTCTGCCAGAATTTCCAACTCTAGTTCCCCCTGGAGGAGCTTGCTGCTGGTTCAGGTTGGATACATCCAGTCACACACTCTGTAGGAGCAAAATCAGCCACCACAGCCTTAGGGGATAGAGCAAAAGAGTCTCCCATTGGGAATAATGCCAGCCCAGCCCTTATGAAGAAACTAAGCACTTCATCTTGGTCCCAGATAATACCCTCCAATGGTCTCACACTTTGAATACTCCTGCTCTGAGCCGCTTTCCCTTCCCCTCACAAAACTTCACCCAGTGGTGGTATCTGGGACTTGGCAGGGTTGATAGAAACAGTCTCTTGTTAGGGTGGTGCCCGCAGCCTGTAGGATCGGGGCAGGCACTTCTTCTTCCCAGGGTAACAAAGGTTGAACTCCCAGGGGTCTTGGATTTGTCTGCCTGCAATGCAGCCACTGAGCCCAGCACTTGCCTGTCTGGCTCCTGGATAGAAAGAAGCCTTTCCAAGAGACAATAAAAAAAGGTTCTGAGCTGCTCCTTGGCACCACTATGCCACAAAACCAAGCAGCATGGGCTGGAAGTCAGCCCTGCACTGCACTTCAATCTTTCTTCATGTCTGGTCTAAGCAGGGTGGAGCAAAAAATCCCTGCTCTACTCAGGCTCCAAACCCAGCAGGATGGTCTGAAAGTCTGGTTCCTCTGTGCCATCAAACCCAGCATGGGAGTTCAAAAATCCAAGCTCTGTGCCACTCCCCTGTGCCCAGGATCACAGAATGACAGGCAGACTGAGCAACTCAACAGATGGGAGGAGTACCCCTGACTGTGCATTTGAGGTAGGGAAGATTGTTTCTCTTTCCCAAGACCCACAATTTAGTCACTGTCTGGATATCACCACAAAACCTTTCCAGAAAATAGATGGTCCATTAAAGTCATTGCTGGGTGTAGCCAGAAGACCCCTCTTCAAAACTTGAGTACAGCAGTGTGGCCACTCCAGCAATCAGGGTCCAGAGTGAACTCCCCAGGCTGGTGCTGTTATAGTAAGAGTGCTTCTTCCCTGTGATGCTACTTTCCAAATCTCCCAGGTAGACAGTGTCCCCATTGGTTCCCACTGTCAGATGCTATATAGATTCCTCTTCAGTTTGTGTTGCTCTGGGTGGGGGATCTCTTCATGTGGTTGAGACTCCACTCTCCTAAATGGAGGGAGTTCCACAGTGGCTTCTCAGATGCCCCTGCATCTGTGTGAGGGGGGCTCTCCTTTTCTGCCTTTCTTACCAGTCACTAAGTCGATTCTTCAGTACACATTGGTTATAATATTTCAGATCAGTTATCCTTCAATTGGTTTTTCAAGTTGATTGTTCTGTAATCTAGCTGTAAATACAGTTTGGGGCTAGGAGCAAACTGCAGGACCTACCAATTATTATCTACACTAATAAAAGAGAAAGATGCAAATTGACCATATCTTCATGATGCCCACCAGCCAATCAGGAGTGAGTATTCAAATTAATCCAACAAAGATGGCAGGTTAATTTGCATACACAGGTGCCCAGTGGGCGGGGGCAGGACACTTGTGTCTTCGCCATGGCGATGACACAGGCGTTTCGCACCGCCCCAACTGTTCCAGGCCTCTGGGCAGTGTGGGAAGGCAGAAAGGCAGCTCGGGGCAGAGCAAAGGCTGTGCCGGCAGCCAGGGTAAGGAAGGGCCATTTTGCACAAATCTTCATGCATCAGGCATCTAGTTATTCCATAAAAGAAAGCATTAAATTTATTTCCATCTCTCTGATGATTAGTGACCTTGAATATTTTTTCATATGACTATTGGTCATCTGTATGTCCTCTTTGGAGAAGTGTGTATTCAGGTCCTTTGGCTATTTTTTAATTGGGTTGTTTGTCCTCCTCAGATTGAGTTGTATAATTTTTTTAATATATTTTAGAGATTAACCCCTTATCAGGCACTTCTTCAAAGAGGGCATACAGATAGCCAGTAGCCTTATGAAAAAATAAATGCTCAACATAACTAAACATCAGAGAGATGCTAATTAAAACCATAATGAGCTATCACTTCATACCTGCCAGAATGGCTATCATCAGTAAATCAACAAACAACAAGTACTGCCAAGGATGTGGAGAAAAGAGAACCCTAGTACACTGCTGGTGGGAATTCAGACTGGTGCAGCCACTGTGGAAAATGGTATGGAGTTTCCTCAAAAAAATATAAATGGAACTGCCTTTTGACCCAGCGATCTCATTTCTGGGAATATATCCTAAGAATCACAAAACACCAATCACAAAGACTATATACACCCCTGTGTTCATAGCAGCATTATTTACAATAGGAAAAATCTGGAAACAGCCCAAGTGCCCATTGGTAGATCAGTGGATAAAAATGCTGTGGTACAATATGTAATACTTTAAACAAACAAACAAAAATGCTGTGGTGCATTTACACAATGGAATAGTATGCAGTTGTAAAAAGGAAGGCACTCTTACCATTTGTGACAGCATAGATGGACCTGGAGATTATAATGCTAAGCAAAATAAGCCAGTCATAGAAAGACAAATACCATATGGTCTTACTTATTTGTGGAATCTAATGACTAACAAAAAAAATCCCTGACAAACAAAATATACCAAGAGTCATGGGTACATGGTAGAGTCTCACAGATGTCAGAGTGGAGGTATGTATGTGTGTGAGAATGGGGGAGGAGGGCAAGATGAAAGAAGGTAAAGAGTATAGCCAAAAAATATATATTCATACCCCATGGATACAGAGAACAATGTGTGTACATCCAGATGGAGGGGAAAGTGAGGTCTGAGTAAAGAGGGGGATAAAAGCGGAAAAATGTGGGACATCTGTAATAATCTATAATAATAAACATGTAATATGCTAATTAGACCAGACAGCTGAATGACCTTCCAGACGTTCCGGATGTACTTCTGGATGAAGCCACAGCGTTGGGGGTCGAGGCAGAAGCAGTTAGGGGCAATCAGGCAGGCAGGCAGAGGGGTTAGGGGTGGTCAGGCAGGTAGGCAGAGGGGTTAGGAGCGATCAAGCAGGCAGGCAGGTGAGTGGTTAGGAGCCTGTAGTCCCGGATTGCGAGAGGGACCTAAACTGGGTCTGCGGGATCAGGCCTAATCTGGCAGTCAGGCATCCCCGAGGGGTCCCAGATTGTGAGAGGGTGCAGGCCCAGCTGAGGGGAACCCCCCTCCCATGCACGAATTTCATGCACCGTGCCTCTAGTGTGAATAATAAAATAAATGTATTTCCATCCCAAATGTTTTAAGTACTTTGATATTAATATTGTGTGAGATTTTGTGTCACTTACAAGAAACTTCTTTATAAATTAATATATAATTAACTACTTTTAGACTGTTAAAGTGGATAACTTTGCCTCAATTATAAAAATGACAAGGCTTTTAAATATAATGTCAACTTTCATGTAAAAGATTATCATGAATACTATAGTTTACAATATATAAGAATCACTAATTAAATACCCCAGTGTCAAGAATGGAACAAAAATTGTCAATTCAGAGGAGATACCAATGATGTAAGACAGTAATCAAAGTCATTAGAATTGATTACTCTTACTTTATGGATTTTAATTTAAATGAACAGGAATAATTACAAGGAAGTCAAGAGATAGAAGATAAATATGATTAAAGCACAAAGGTTCCACTTAAAATTTCAGCCCCCCTTTTCCTTCCAAACATGATGTGTATGACATATAGGGTGGAAATTATCTTTTCTTCCTATAGATTAGCTATTTTCCATTCTGATATTTGTTCTCTTCATTGCAATAAGTAGCTGAAACTTTGTTCTAATTTCCAGCTAAGATAAATGTTATTTTAAAAGCTGGTATTTTTATGGAATATGTCAAAGGAGGCATAAATAGCATCTAAAAGGCAGGCTATAAGTTTAGTAACACAGCACCAAAAAGTAAGAACTGAAAATTCTAACTATTGGGGGAGATGACTAAGCTGAGTAAATATATAAATATTTTTATTGGAAGTAAAAACTATTAAAGTAGGTATTGTAGTGTGATGACCAAACACAAACTTGGCTGTTCTAGGCAACTCAGCTTCTCTACTGAAGGATATTTTACCCTTATGTACTTTGGCAGATTTCCAGGGTCCCCTAGGAGCAAGCAATATCACCATTTACATATCAAAGCAAACCCCATTAGACCTCTCTGGGGATGTGAAAGTACTTTTTGAATTAGAAGTCTCAACAAATTTCCTTCCAAAACTAGGCTACCTACTTTATCTCATAATGCTTAGCACACTGTAGTATCTCACAGAGAAGCAACCAAGATAAGCCTAAAAAAAGAGTTAAAGATGCTATGCAAATGTTTTTTGAATGAGTTTAAATAACTGTTTGGAGTTATAGGGAAAGGAGGAGTCACTCTAAGGATCTGGGCTCATTTTAAGAATTTTACTTTTTCGCACACCTACAGAATTACCCAGAGAAGTAGCTAATTGCAAATCTGCACTTCATGAAAATATAAAAGGATGAATGCCCCATAACCAAAATGTACATAACTTGATTTTTATTGACTATTGGATAATATTTTAAAGGACCCCCTCAACTTTTGCATATTTACTAGTATGCAGTTTCTATTTTGTATGATGTTTTAGCTTTCTACTGTTTGTGCAGCCTGGTATGTATATTATAGTATGGAGAAAAGAATGTTAAGCTAAGGTGGGGTTCAAAAGCCAGCTTACCCTAGATGCTTTATCAAGGCTCTCTTGCTTATATAATACTGAATGCTTTCTATGAAGATATAAAAAATAAAGGAAGGCACATGTGATTTAAAGTAATCATAGTTCTCAATGAATACATAAAGCATTCATTAGGGGTTGATCTTTTTTCTCAGATATTTGTTTAAAAGGATTCCACTAGTGTTCAAAAATTTCCTTTCAGAAACAAATGTTTGTGAACATTCTAGCACTGCATTTTCTCCTTCACTGCATCTAATGAATAAGAATTAAGTGTGTGTGTTTATTTTTTTTTCATTTCATTTTCAATTCAAAATGCCCTGCTTTAGTTAAATGTCATTCATAATAGTAATCATGATAATTCTTCATATTTATAAAATTATTTTGCTTTATGTTAAAATTCCTTTGAAGAAGGTGGAGAAGGGACAAACAACAGTTACTGCAGACCATACAGAGAGGAACTCATGTTTTCCCTTTCATCAAACACACCTTTCCTCGTTACCCTCTCCTCATCCTTCTCTCTGTCTCCCTTACCCTCTCCCTCTCCCCACACTTGTCTTTCTCCCTCCCTCCCTCTCTGTCTGTCTACTTGCAAACATTGAATGAGTTCTGAATGGATATTTCATACATTAACTTCCTACCTATCTATCTATCTATCTATCTATCTATCTATCTATCTATCTACCTACCTACCTACCTATCTATCATCTATCTATAAAAGCCTAAGCAACCATTCCACCGTTTGACCGTTCCACCGTTCAACCATTCAACCGGTAGCTATGACACACACTGATTACCAGGGGGCAGATGCTCCGACTGGTAGGTTACCTTGCTGCTGGGGTCCAGCCAATGGGGACTGGGCAAGATGGGCTGGACATGCCCTAGAGCCATCCTGCGGTCCCTCCCTGGCCCCAATCGTGCACCGGTGGGGTTCCTCGGCTTGGCCTGCACCCTCTTGCAATCCAGGACCCCACAAGGGATGTTGGAAAGCCACAGGCCAGGCTGAGGGACCTTACCGGTGCACAAATACATGCACCAGGCCTCTAGTATATTCACAATCGTGTACTACATTGATATAGTTCAATGTTAAGAATGTAAGGACCATCTTTGGGGGTCTTTGTTCAGAGATTGTTTCTTTTGTCATTGCTATAAGCATTTCTTGAGCATAAATTATGTGTAGGGCCAATTGCTAGGTATTCAAAATTCCCTGCAACTTTTGGTAAGTGGATAGCACAAACAATATCAATGTTTTCTGTTTTTGTTTACAAACTTCTAAATTTTTGTGACTTAACACCATATAAGCCAGAGTAAAGTGTCAAAGTACCAAAGGCACTTACACATGTCCTTGAAGTTGTTGAATATATTCAATGTATATTCTTTAACAAATATATATTGAGCATTTACCATGTGCCTAGCACTGTATTGTATGCTGTAGATATAAATGTATTAAAACAAAATCCCCAATCTCAAGAAATCAGTCTTAGTGAAGAAAACTAAATAATCTAAAACAAAGTCTGAACAGGGTGTTATGGGATAAATAGGAAAAAGCACTCAACTTGAGATGGATGATGAGTCAGAAAAAGGTTCACAGAGGAGGTGAAAGGATTTTAAGGTGAAAGAATTTTTCAGGTAAATAATAATAATAATAATAATAATAATAATAATAATGACTATCCTTTTTACTGAGCCTACTAGGTCTCAGGCATTAGGCTAGGTATAGTGATTATTATCTCAATTTTATGAATAAGGTAGCTGAGTTCAGGCAGTTAAGTAGCTTCTCCACGGTTACACAGCAAACAAGTAGCAGTGACATAATCCAAACCCAGATTTATCTTATTCTATCTACATCATGCTACCTTAATTGTCATCATTTTATAGTGCTCTTTCTAATGTGGTCTTGTGAAATGTATTTTTTAACATGTGATCATATGTTTGCCAATTTTTACATTTATATTGTGCTTTTATTGTAAGTTTTTAATTCAAAATCACTTATTTTGTGTATGTACATTGTGTTCAATAAATAGAATGATGCCAATGCTGCCTATCTAACAAGGTTGTTTTGAGGATCAAATGATATAAAGGCTTTAGAAAATTCTTTGAAAATTTGACAAAAAAGTTCAAGTTATTATTTATGATAGATATTTTCAGCTCCAAAAGTTATTAAGTTTTAGGTTGTTTAACTTTTGCTTTCACTTCAAGTATGACTTCCTTATGTCTGTTGATTTTCTATTTTCATGTGTAAAATTTTTATGTTGTGCTTCTTTGCAATTATATTTAATTGATTTATACTTAGTATTCGGATTTGACAATAATTACATGACTATCGGTGTATAATATCAATTAAATTAATTATTTGTAAACTGGCTACCATTGGTTACTTTCATTTTCCACTTCTATAATTTTGTAGAAGTGCATGGAGCTTTATAATGTACTAGAGGCCCGGTGCACGAAATTTGTGCACGGGGGGGGGGGGAATGTCCCTCAGCCCAGCCTGCACCCTCTCCAATCTGGGACCCCTCGAGGGATGTCCAACTGCCCGTTTAGGCCCGATCCCACCGGGATTGGGCCTGGGATCAGGCCTAAAGGGGCAGTCGGACATCCCACTCACAATCCAGGACTGCTGGCTCCCAACTGCTCGCCTGCCTGCCTTCCTGATTTCCCCTAACCACTTCTGCCTGCCAGCCTGATCACCCCCTAACCACTCCCCTGCCAGCCTGACTGCCTAACTGCTCCCCTGCCAGCCTGTTTGCCCCTAACTGCCTTCCCCTGCAGGCCTGGTCACCCCTAACTGTCCTGCCCTACAGGCCTGGTCACCCCTAACTGCCCTCCCCTGCAGGTCTGGTCTCCCCCAACTGCTCTCCCCTGTAGGCTTGGGTCCCCCCCAACTGCCCTCCCCTGCAGGCCTGGTCACCCCTAACTGCCCTGCCCACCAGCCCTGGTCCCCCCCAACTGCCTTTCCCTGCAGGCCTGGTCGCCCCCAACTTCCCTCCTCTGCCAGCCGGATCACCCCTAACTGCCCTTCCCTGCAGGCCTGGTTGCCCCAATTTCCCTCCTCTGCGGGCTTGGTCACCCCTAACTGCCCTCCCCTGCTGGCCTGGTTACCCCTAACTGCCCTCCCTTGGAGACCTGGTCCCTCCAAACTTCCCTCCCCTGCTGGCCATCTTGTGGTGGCCATCTTGTGTCCACATGGGGGCAGGATCTTTGACCACATAGGGTAGCCATCTTGTGTGCTGGAGTGATGGTCAATCTGCATATTACTCTTTTATTAGATAGGATAGAGGCCTGGTGCACAGGTGGGGGCCAGCTGGTTTTCCCTGAAGGGTGTCCCGGATCAGGGTGGGGGTTCCCTTAGGGCGTGGGGGGCCTGGTTGAGGGGCTTGTGGTGGTTTGCAGGCTGGCAATGCCCCCTGGCAACCCAAGTGGAAGCCCTGGTATCTGGGGTTTATTTATCTTCTATAATTGAAACTTTGTAACCTTAAGCAGAGGCCTGTGCCGGCCAGGGCTGCAGAAGCTTGGCTTCCTCCATCGCCATGGGCAACCCTAGCCTCCTGCTCTTTCCAGCTCCGTGGCTGCTGTCATTTCTGTTTGGATTTATGTATCTTCTGTCAATGAAACTTTGTAGCCTTGAGTGGAGGCCTAGGCCAGCAAGGGCAGGCGGAAAGCTTGGCTTCCTCCATTGCCGGGGAAACCCAAGCCTCCCTCCTGCTCTCTGTGGCTGTAGCCATCTTGGTTGGGTTTATTTGCATATTTGCTCCTGATTGGCTGGTGGGTGTGGCTGGTGGGCGTGACTTGTGGGTGTAGCAGAGTGATGGTTAATTTGCATATTACTCTTTTATTAGATAGGATTACACCATTACTAAAGTCAAATTTTACTAACCTAAGCTTCATTTTAGGTCAATAGCATGTGCATGCAATAAATTTTGTCTGTGACATTCCTTAAATTTTCAATATGGTTGTGGCACCAGCAATTTTTTTCCATGCTTATTATTTTGAATCCCATTTTCCAAGAAGTGGTTATTTTGGGGATACTTTCTATGAAATTTACCCAAAACTAATCATGTCTTTGTGCATTATTAATTTTTATATTAAAATATTTATTTCTGTATTATTGATGAATATATTGTTCTCAGTCTGTCACCATCTAGATTCTAAGAATTGAGTTACTACATTTACTTTAAAAATAATAAAATTTTTGTGATATCATTAATAATTACAATGAAATGATCATTTACTTATATTGTATTTTTTATATTTACCCCCAAAAGTAATAATGACTGTTAACTCCAAAGATATGGGAATTTAAATAGATAGATAGATAGATAGATATTAGATATTTTTATTATTCATTTATTATTTTCTCTTCATTTCTTAGTATTTTCAAATTTTAAATATTAGAATTTTAGAATTATAAGGAATTATAGCCATACGCTTTATTGATCCTCCCTGAGCAAGATGATGACCATACTCTATGCAGGGTGAGGATGGAGTAATCTATACTTTTCAATCTATGTAATTTTCATTAAGTTAATTCTTTTCAAATATTTTCACATATACTGGACATAATTATTGATTGGTCTTATGAAGTGTTTTATTTATTCAAAAACACTAGTATTGGTTTAGTATTTGTATTTCCATAAAAAAAAAACTTAGTTACACTTAAGATATTTTCTCCTAATTAGTAAACAAACTTAAAAAGTGGCAAAATAGATTATTATTTTTATTCTCCATGGATGTGTTCAGTTAGATAATAGCATGATCTATGATTGAGCAATAAACTGTAAGCTAGAAAGTGACATTTTAGAGTACTTTAATAGTCTGTATACAGTTAGGAGTATACAGTCTTGACTTATAATGTTCTCCTTCTCCTGCACCCTGAGATCTTAAAATAAAGATGATAGTATAAAAACCTGGTGTGAAAAATAAAAAACCTGGCGTGCATTCCTCTTTGTGAAATACAAAAATAATATAAAGGGAAAAAAACAACTCTATCAAGTATTTTAAAAGTGCACTCCACCTTTCACTATCTCCTGGCAATTTTCTCTAAATTAACTAGTTTCGAACACAGTTAAGGAAATGTGTCATAATAATTTGCATTTTGACTTTATGATGAATTGCCAATTTTCATATTGTGAGAACTCAGCTCATCCCATCACTTTTCTCTATAGAATGAAATTTGCTCTCTTATATCCACATCAGAGCTGCTCCAAGGGAACATATTAAAATATCTAAAACACCTCATCGTATGATAGCCTAACCTGCAAGGATGTAGTATAGAGCCTGTGGAACTCTTTTGAAGTAAGCAACAGCAGATGGCTTGCTATCTTATATTAAGTACTTTCAGGAAAGTTTGGAGAGATCATTTCCATTCTAACCCAAAAATTCTACGTTCAAAAATAATATGTAGGTGAGAAAGGGTGTTGTTTTACTTAAAAATGAACACAAAATGAAGTGCCAATGATGAGCAAGTTTTTTGAGTTATGTAAACCCACATAGCATTTTTCTAAACTTTCAGGAGAAAATTAAGAGAAGACAAAAGATTTGTGGAGAGATTTTCTCTTTTCAGTTCATAACCATCACATGGTACATTGTCACATATAATACCCCTTAGATTTAATTTGAGTTTCTGTCCAGAAACATGTATTCTAAGCTTTCCAGTGTCAACACTTCTTCGTAACATTCCAGAAAATACATAGAAAAGTAGATGATAAATAGTCTTGGGCAATTAAAAAATGGATTCTGTACCCATATTATTACTGAGAGAAAATTGAAAATTTAACACAAAATAAGATCCTTCTTACAAGCTAATATGTTAGATTGTAAAAACCTGAACAATTAAATTATATATTTTCATCTGACAACATGAAATTTATTCCACATCCATTTAACACAGATTTACTACGTCAACACTACAAGCAAGTTCCTGACCTAACTGCTGTGGGACACAAAGGCGCATATAATATGCATTCTTTCCTTAAGGTACTTCATCATATGTAAATACACCAGATAAATATTCATTAATAGCTACTGAACAATTAATGAATAGGTATAAGCCAGCACCACAAGGCATGATGTTATATTAAAAATCAAACATGAGGCTTAGATGATGCATGAATGTGTTCAAAGAAGAGAGTGCTATGTGGGTTGAGGTAATCAAGGAAGGGTTCCTGCAAGAGATGGGATGTGAACTGAGACATGCAGTGGTTCTAGATGGTAAGGAATTGTACAGATAAGATTAAGGAGTGAATATTATTCCATGTTTGAAGAAAAGTAAATACTAAAGTCTTCAAAGCTGTAATTAATAGTTGCAGGATTGCTTTTTTGGAAATAAACATTAGGGAAGAGCAGCAGTGGATTATCTGCCATGGACCCCTAGTTTAAGATTTATGATACCCTGGCTTGACCATGGAGTGATCTTATCATCATAATTCCTACATTCTCAATTTACTCTGCTCAGCCAATTTTATTGTTTCCTACTCCCAATTTATCATAAGTTAATCAATTACCATGTGGCATGTTTTACAAATTAACAAACGTCTTACATCTGAGCACATATTATATAGTACATCTTATGTTTGTGAACTAGCTAGCCCTATTTAAAAGGTTCACCCACACATGTTTCCCAGAAGGAGATGGGAAAGAGAAAGAAAGAATTTCTCCCAATGAAAATATATTTAATTATTCTTACTAGGTCATCTGTGTGTATGACGCAAGCAGTGCAAAAATATTAATTTTAAATGTGGCATAATCTATACAAGTCTATAAACAGAAAAATACAGGCAGGCCAGTGAATTAAACAGATATATTGGAAGTTACTTGTCATCTCAGTGGTTTTGAGGTATATCTCCCTGGGTTATGGGTGGTTAGTGAGGACAATTTTGTACTACCTAAAATGTCAGAGGTGGTGAACTTTCTCCCCTTGCATTGCAGAGTAGAGGGGCATATGTCCCCAAAAGTCCACCAATCTAAAATAATTGATGTGACAGTAGCCCTTTGTCTCCTGGAATTTCAAATAAAGCATTAAATGGAGGGGAAACTGACTAAAATTTTCATTTCCTCAGATTGAAAAAGCAGGTTCATGAATCTTTTTCCTTTGTGCCCACTGTTTAGCTTCTCCTCTAGCAAAGGAACCTAGGGTTTCAGCATGTTCTAGGTGTATCTAGTTTTAAACCTATCTGGCTACAAAGACCCCTGACATATTCCAGGCTAGCAAAAAGGGCAGACTTTGCCTCTTGAGGAAGACAAAGTCTGGGCTATCTCTGAAAAAGAATCATTTACTCTAAGAATTCTTCTAATGATGCTGGAAGGTGAATAGGAAACACATAAATGTATATATAATTTTGATCCTCAAAAATGCCTTTGCTTTTATTTTCTAAATCCTCTTCAATCTTATACTATAAGCCTCTAAATTTTTGTTCACTTATAGTGGTTAAATAACCTTTAATGAGAAGTAAAATAAACATTTCCCAATTTAAGTGACCTTTGAAAGGTAAAAAATAACATCTTTTGAACATTTACTTTGTAGTAGGTTTATTCTAAATATTCTAATGTATTATCTCATTTAATTCTTACAACATCCATGGGACATACATCTTGAACTTACTAACCTTTAATCAGACCACACTTAAAAATTAATTCCATAAGCACAGTGAGTTGAAGTTATACACAATAATGAGCATTATAACAAAGTGGACTTACCCAGAAGCACTGTAAATTTATCAGTTTTCCAGAATGTGGAAAATGCAAAAGTGAGATGCCTTCCAAAAAAATAAATTTATTAGAATTTTCTCAGGATACTTTGCAGAAGTCATCCCTCTCAGCCTTCTGAACTTAGAGATGATTGTTGTTTCAGTGCAGGTATATGGATAGTGTTGTTAGAAGACTTTGTTCTTTTTTTCTTACTAACAGTGATGGTAAAGCTATTTGTTGTTATAAACCTCTCTTAAGTATAAAGAACATTGAGTTATATTATTTACAACTTTCTGCTGAGCAGATGTTTTGGCATCCTTTATTTATGGAGTCACATCAGAATTTTTTCGCTGGCACACATGAGAGACTATATTTGCTGAGTGTTAGCCATGTTGTATAATTTATTTTATATAACATAATATTATATATACACACACATACATACACACATACATATATACCTTCACCTTCTAATCCAAAACCCTAAACCTTTGCAAGTGTCATGTAGACAGTTCACTGCATTCAATTTTATTTTTTTATTTTTTTAAATATATTTCTTTATTGATTTCAGAGAGGAAGGGAGAAGGAGAGAGAGATAGAAACATCAATGATGAGAGAGAATCATTGATTGGCTGCCTCCTGCACGCCCCCCACTGGGGATCGAGCCCGCAACCCAGGCATGTGCCCTTGGCCGGAATCGAACCTGGGACCCTTCGGTCCGCAGACCGATGCTCTATCCACTGAGCCAAGCCGGCTAGGGCGCATTCAATTTTATTAATGTGGAAACCAGATGGGGTAAATTTTAGGTTGAAGCTGCAAGAGTCCTGCTTTCACTTTTGTTCTTATTCAAATCAGTCAACACAGAAAATTCAGAAAATCTGTGGGCTATCTGCTATTTTCCTTACTTCTATGCTGCTTTTATAATCCAAGGAGCTAGAGAAAACATAAAATGTATTATCGATCCAGGATAGAGCTTCTGAGAAGGCTTCCGTCCGGCCCTAGCTATGGGAAACCAGCTTTGCTCATCATAACCTGTATGGACTACCACAGCACAGTCATCATTAACACTTAGCTCAGTAGCTCTCATTTTCCACTGCAAAAAGCAGATAAATGCTTTTTTTCTTAAAATTGCACACATTGACTTTATGCATAGTTTTTCTAATACATCAGTAAGTGATGAGGAAACATGTGGATATATCATGATAAAATGGTCTTAATGCAGTGGCCTATAAATACTGATTTTCTGATAACACACAATCAAATGCAACAGCTATATTTCAAGCTTTGCTGTTTCTATTTTTCTTATTGGATATTATTTTCCTTCATAGCGCCCAGAGAAGGCAATAACTGGAAAACACGAGTGAAGCATAATGAGATTAATTATGATGTACTCTCCACATTTTATAAAACTACTTTTTTCCAGCTACGGTATTATTCCTATAATCCTTTTGAATGGTGATGTTAAAAATTTTTATTTGATTTTTTAAAATGAACTTTAACTCTGCTCTCATGAGTCTTATTATAGTAATTTGGCTGTTGTTATATGCCAAATACTTTAAGATATGTTGCCTTATTTAATATTCAGAAAAAGTTATAAGGCACTACTGTAGGGTTCTCTACTAGAATCCTAATATTTTTAAGTATCACTTCCCTCCTTAAGTTTTTATATTTAAGGAAAACAGTGCCTTTTCTAATGCAGGGGATGAATGACATTGTCTATGCAAGATTAATGACGTAATTTTCCTGGTCAGGAATTGGTTTAGTTATAGACATAGGATGCACTTTTGACCAATGAGACCCAAGAGGAAGTCTGGGAGCATCCAGGAAAAACATTCCATGATGATTAAGTAAAATAAAACAGATATATCCAAGAAACAGGACATCTTTTTCTTGTTCTGGATATGTTTATATCTGTATCTTATTCTTAAAAATATTTCAGCTATCTTGCCCCATGAAAAGACCTAAGTTTAAATACTTAGAATGGCAGAGTAAAACCTTAGCAAGAAACTTGGTATTTCATGGTGTCACCAAGCCACTGAATAAACTAAAATCCTAAAAACACTTTATCTCTGGATTGCTTATTATGTCAGGTAATATCATATTGCTTAAGCTGTTTGAGTCAAGGTTTTCTGTTACTTTAAATTAAAAGTAATCTAAACTACTATAAGTGCATATTAACTTCATTTTTCTAATGAAGAATGTGAGGTTCAGAGAGGATAATCTAACTGAGTTGCCCACCTAGAGCTAAACATTGGGAGGGGGTAGAGTTGGATCAATGTTTTCTGCTATTGTCACTGTGACACATAAATTCCCATTGTATATTATAACATTCATATATTATTAAGTGAATTGTTCCTGTAATACCTTAATTTAATATTTAAGTAATAAAATCTGGAGAAAATGCTACCAAAATTTGTCAGCTAATATTATCCTATCTAATAAAGAGGGAATATGCTAATTGACCATCACACCCTCAAAGATGGCGGCACCCAGTCCCCTCAGCCCTGCAGGGATAGTAGGCGTGCAGCATGGCCAGGCCCGCCCCCAGGCGGGTCTGGCCACTCTGTGCACCTGCCTCCAGAGTCCCCCAGTACCCTCAGCCCCCCAGCCACCCAGGGCCAGCCTGAGGTGCAGGCAAGCCTTGGATGTTTGCTGCCCAGATGATACCCGAGGTGCAGGCAAGCCTCGGATGTCAGCTGCCTGCCCAGGACCACCCGAGGCTCAGATAACCAGGGCTGGCCAAGGCTTGAGCCGCCAGCAGTGGCAGCAGCAGAGGTGTGATGGGGGTGATGCCTTCCCCTGATAGCTGGGTTGCCTCCCGCCCCTGAAGGGCTCCCGGACTGTGAGAGGGGGCAGGCCGGGCTAAGGGATGCTCCCTCCAGTGAATAAATTTTCATGCACTGGGCCTCTAGTATCTATACTATCTATACTAATAAAAGAGTAATATGCTATTAGCTCGGCAGACCTTCCGGAGACCTTCCAGAAGTCCTTCCAGACAAAGCCGGGGGCTTGGTCAGCCTGCAAACCACCCCTAAACAGCCCTCAGCCCCTCACCCAGGCCAGCCACGCCCCTCAGCAGGGACCCTCACCCCAATGGGGGTGTGGCCAACCTGCAAACGGCCTTCAGGCCCTCGCCCAGGCTGGCCATGCCCCCCACAGGGACCCTCACCTCTATGGGGGTGTGGCCAGCCTGCAAACACCCATCAGCCCCTCGCCCAGGTCGGTCACGCCCCCCAGCAGGGACTCCCCCCACCCCAATGGGGGCGTGGCCAGCCTGCAAACCACCCCAGCCCCTCGCCCAGGCTGGCCATGATCCCCCAAGGGGACCGCCACCCTGATCCAGGACCCTCTTCAGGGCAGACCAGCCGACCCCCACCTGTACACCAGGCCTCTATCTTCTATACTAATAAAAGGGTAATATACTAATTAGACCGGGAGACCTTCCGGAAGACCTTCCGAATGTCCTTCTGGACAAAGCCATGGTGGCAGGGCTGAGGCAGAGGCAGTTAGGGGTGATAAGGCCAGGAGGGGAGGGCAGTTGGGGTGAGCAGGCTGGCAGGGGGTGCAGTTGGGGGTGAGCAGGCCGGCAGTGGGGGGCAGTTAGGTGTGAGCAGGCCGGGAGGGGGGACAGTTGGAGGCGATCAGGTCGGCAGGGGGCAGTTGGAGGTGAGAAGGCCGGCAGGGGGTCAGTTGGGGGCCAGCAGGCCGGCAGGCAGATTGGTTAGGGACGATCAGGCAGGCAGGCAGGTGTGCAGTTAGGAGCCAGTGGTCCTGGATTGTGAGAGGCATTGGGCCTAAACTGGCAATCGGACATCCCCTGAGGGGTCCTGGATTGGAGAGGGTGCAGGCTGGACTGAGGGACACCCCCCCCCCCCCCGCACCGTGCATGAATTTCGTGCCCCAGGCCACTGGTCTATTATAATTTCTGACCCTTATTAGCTAAGATACTTTCTTTCCCAAAGTCTGGAGCTGATGACCATCATACTGTACTTCCAACAGCATATTGGTCCAATATTGAAATCACCATTTTTATCCAAAAACTTGTTACACATTCTGTATTCTCATCTTTACTAATTATATCATATTTTTCCATGGACCTAAACCAGATACCTTGAAATCATTTGCAACATGTCTGTCACTCCTATATCTGTTTCATAATGAGATTTTGTCATTTTTATCCTATAAATAAATATTCTCCACCTTGCTCATGTTTACTGCCCTTAGACATTGGGATGCATGCTTTGGAGCATCTTCCATATTCCAAACATGATAATAAATTTATTAAATAATATATGGACCTTGCTATATCTCAAGATTCAGTCCTCAGAGCTGACAGCATTTACGAATAATTTCAAACATCCGATCTTACAGTTGGAACTATTCAGGCCCCAGGGAAACTCTCCTCTACATTCCTTACTCTATGTCCTTGAATCAAACCATGACTATATTCAAATGCCATGAAGGTTTGTGGATTGTACCAATGTTAGGGATGGGCACTTCTTTGGACTGTGAGGAAGAATTAGGTAGTGGAGACAAATAAATGAAAATGTAACTTAAATTATCACATACTTTCTCTCAGATGTGATAATTGTCATAGATACTTGCATAGCAAAGTATAATTTATTTGTGGTGCTAAACATCTATTTTTTGCTTCATGTCACAATGCATGGTTCTAAAAGTATTCATAAATTTCCATAGTATGCACATTTATCAGCTGATGAATATTTTGCAATAAACAATTCAGTGCAATTTGTTGAATAATTCATATTATTCATGTATTTAGGTTTGTAGTTCTAGGCTTTGCATGAATCAAACATGATACTGAATTTTTGGCAGCTAGATAAATATTAGAATGCTAGAAATACAAAGAACTTTACTTTATAAAATTGATAAGATTTAGTTTCAGAATTTAAATACAAATATTTCAAATTTACTTGAGTAACTTTGAACTTATACCCTTGATATTCATTAAATAATTTATATTCTTTTGTCAATTCAATAAATTATTTTAATATTTTAGAAACAAATTAAAGTATAAATATTTAATTTTAGTTTTTTATATTTGCTAAAATTTACACTTTTGCTAAGAATATGTACAATTTTATACCCTTTGAGTACACCTATATTTTTTAATCTTTTAAATTATTAACATGAAGAAATATTCAGAAAATAAAAACAGATGCTATAAAAGTGTAACATAAAAAAGAAGTAGCCGAAACCGGTTTGGCTCAGTGGATAGAGCGTCGGCCTGAGGACTGAAGGGTCCCGGGTTCGATTCCGGTCAAGGGCATGTACCTTGGTTGCGGACACATCCCCAGTGGGGGGTGTGCAGGAGGCAGCTGATCGATGTTTCTCTCTCATCGATGTTTCTAGCTCTCTATCCCTCTCTCTTCCTCTCTGTAAAAAATCAATAAAATATATTTAAAAAAAAAAAAGAAGTAAAGACAAAAATAAATAGACTTTTTGTTTGCAATTCTTTTTTAAAAATAGAAACAATGACAGTGAGCAAATTTATAGTGAGTATGATTCCCACAAAATTCATTAACAAAACAGGAGGTTATTAGACATTTTTTATTTAATGTACAGATAATTCCTGATCAAAACAAGGAATCTGAGCAAAGTAATTATTCTTATTAAGTTCACAATTCAAATAGGTCGGATGAAATAACTGAATAATTTTTTAACTACATGGAGATTTAATTAGTGATAAAAACAATGAAAAAAAGTAAAAGTACTCCTTTCAGATTCACAACTCAGAAGCAACAAATGCAACTCTGTCCACACCATTAAATGATGAAGAAACTTATATTCATAAAATCCAGAAAATTGAAAGACGAATTCTGAATCTTATGTTTATTGAATTATGATCATGGAAAATGGCTACCAAGTCCTTAGGACAACATGAAAATATTTCTAACAAAGCATAATCCAATTTTTATTAATGCTGTATTTTTCACCAATTAGATGAGTATAGCAGAACATTTAGTGTTTCATTTGCACCAAAATTATTTTGAATGGATAAATAAAATGTGGAAAATGAATTTTGTATACTGCTTTAAAAAACAATGTATTTTGTCACTGTAGTACAGTCATGATTAAAAGAACACAAAATGTCACTTGCATAAATACAATTATGAAAACTGAGAGAAAAACTTTTCAGTAAACACCATTAATCAGTGTTCAATGATGACAAATAAATACAAATACAGAACGTTCTCATGATGTTGTTAAAATAATATGTATCTAATATTTAGCAAGCATAATAGTGCACAGTATTTACAGAAAAACAAAAAAAATTGTTTTATTAGATGCTATTTTGAAATCTCTCAGTTAAACCTGAAAACTGGATAAAAATAAATAAAATAAATAATCATTAACCAGGATGGGAAATTGAAAATGTGATTTTTAATTTAATAGATTGAAAAATAAGAAAATAAATAATCTACAACTTAAAAAGTACACTTTATTCAGTACAACTAAATTATAGCAGGGAAATCACGTTGAATAAATAATATTTAATATAAAAAGTGCAGGTTTTTATTTTATAAGCCACTGAAAAATAAACCATTTTTAATTTGTGGTTTAAATTTAAAAGACTGTTGAGGATGAGCCTATGTTAATGATACAAGTTTGGTTTAAAAAATGGTATTGAGACAAAATTGTAACTGAAAATACAGAAGCATTTTTTGTGTGTGTGTGTGTGGCTATGTACAGAGCACATATTGAACATATTGAATTTTATACTGGTAGATGTGGCCTCAAGTGTGTTGATAGTAATGACATTTTTATTTAAAAATTGAAAAGTTATACATGATAATTTCTGGATCTACCCTAAGATAGAACATCTTAATTTAACAGACATTATTTTTAACCTTAAAACTATCCTTAGATACATTATGGGATGTCAACTAAATGCTATTAAAATAATTACATTTAATTTAGTCAAAATAAAAATTTACTACAAGAATTATCTGGTGGGGGGGGGGCAGAAGACCCTTAAATAAAGATCAACTAATGGTCTCGAGTGGAAAACAAAATTAATTTTGAATTTACACTTCTAATTTTTTTTCTTTGAGAAGCAAAACAGTCATTATCATTAAAGGAGTTAAAATGCAGAGGTTAGTGAAAGGGAAATTCGATGTTTTGTAAAGCACAGATAACTACTAGATTCTACAGCATTAAGACTTATTAGTGTTACTGGCTTTCAGAAAGGCCTTTGGCTTTTAGACCACTTAAATTGAAATGCATGTATTTTAAAATATGATCAGCTTTTGACCCATGCCAAGGCAGAAAGACTGGAATGACAGAGTTTTTTGGTAGATGCTTTTGTTGGATATTTTGTCCTAGTACATTTGTACGAGACTCTCAGGTTACTAGGAGTATCTGAAAGATATATCATTGCTTTTAAGAATTCCCTTACATTTCTAAATCAAATTCTACTTTATAGTAATTATCAAGAAATGCATTTACCACAATTTGAAAGTGAAATTTATAAAGCCACTTGTGAAGGACTTCAGGAGGTGTGTCCTTATGTATAGTATACACTGTTGTAGACGTATAACCCCGGATATCTGTGCTTTAATTGAGATGTACTCTATTATTAAGACTGAATAGCTGTTTGTTCCATTTGAGTCCATGTCAGGGAGGTTGCTTATACTACAGAACTTCTGTGCCCTGTGTTTACATTTTATGTTTAAGATAATATTGTGTCTCAACTAATAACAACAATAAAAATATCATGTATTCAGTTCTGATGTGAGGCTCAGAAATGTTAAGTGACTTACCCAAGATCATATAGCTAGAAGGCGATGGAACCAAGACTTGACTCCAAATCATTCTAAATCTAATGTCCATGTTCCTTACCACAATGATTTCACTTTTTCATCATAAGCTCCTGTTTGGGACCTGACAGATAAAGGAAAATTCTCCCAATGTTAAACATTATTTTCTGCTCAGCTGTGTTTCTAGATATATGAGTCATGAGTTTGAATTAAAGTATTACCATCTAAAGAAAAATTTATTTCAAAGGAATAAAGAAGATAATTTGTTTCACTATAAACAAATAAGCTAAATTACTATATCATTAACATTTGAATGTGAAATAGATAATCACATGCCTTTCAGATTTAACTAGCATTCATTGAGGTATCACAATGTTGTAGGCACTAGTCACACAAGTACACATTGAAGCATTGGGGGAAAAATAATCAAATAACAATAGTTAACATTTTTGAGTGTATATTATATGCTAAACAATTTAGTCAAATTTTACATTTTCTAATTTAATTATCTAAACATCTCTGTGAATTAACTACCCTAATCAACAAATGAGGATATATATTGAATATCAGAAAGAATTAGATATTTCTCTGAGTTCACAAAGGTAGAATGTTGGGACAGCCTTTTATTCTAAAGCTCATGGCCTTATTCCCCAAACTAGGGTATGGGTCAGCATTGCTGTTTTGGCTCTGACTGAACTTATGTACATATATAATATGGTAATTTAAGGTGGTATTAATTTAGCAGCTTTTTCTCCAGCAGATGTTATCTTCACACCTCCTAACATATGAAAGCAACAGGAGGGGCAAATTGACAGCGTAATGGAGGCTGGGACAGGCAGCAAAGATACTTACCTATTTATCATCTTTGCCTGGGTCAGTTCCTAATAAAATGATCCTCCTGTTTGCGTATATTTTCCTCTGATATTCCCGTTCTTTGCTCTTTATACATGATCTAACCACGTTCTAACACCACCTTGTTTGGAATCAGACAGGCTATTAACAATGAGGAGACGGGAGTTGCAAATTCATAAACCACTTTTCTTTCAGCTTTAGCACACTTTAGCCATTTACAGAACTACTGTGTAAATTCTTCCCATCTGCTGGCCTTCTTCTTTATTATGAATGATAAGTCAAAATTATACAGGTAAATCTCAGCTTTTTATCTTAATCTTAAAATGGATGTGAAGAGCAAAGAAAGCAACATGTTTAGTTTAACAATCTTTGGGAGAAAAAAGTCTTTTAGAGAGACCACTGAATATACAAAATAATACAGCATTTTTCACATTCTTGAAATTGAGTGTCTTGCCCACTAGTTACATTGCATTAAAATTGGTTTGCATTCATCTATTGAATTAATTATTGAAATTTCCTAAGGAAATAAAGCTGCAACCACTTTTCTCAAAGCCTATTGTTTCAGCAAATATATTGAGCATCAGTTAAGCAATTTCAGCCTCTAATTTATTTAATGTATTACAGATGGATATCTGTTTAAGTCATATCTGCCAACAGGCAAGCCCTTCAGAGTTTAGCGGAAGGAAATACATGCATGCTTCATGTATCCTTAATTTAGTGTGAGAGCCTCCATCTTTTATCTCTGGAAAACAGTTCTGTCAGCAGGATGAACTTCTCTGTGAGGAAGTAAATTAGTAGAAATCCCACTATCTAATGCTTATTGTTTCTCTAAATCCTGATGCAACATACCACACTACAAAAGAGAAATACTAAGTTAATGCAACTGTAAGCATCTTTCAGCAGTACTTCTAACCATTCATTTACAATTAGTTGTACACACAATTTTTCTTTAATTATCTGGTGAAGGTAGTCTTTAAAAATGTTTTTATTTATTATAGAGAGAGAGGAAGGGAGAGAGAGAGAGAGGAAGGAAGAGAGAGAAACATCAATGTGACAAAGAAACACTGATAAATTGCCTCCCATACCCATCCCAACTGGGGATTGAACCCACAACCTGGGCATGTGCCCTGACCAGGAATAGAACCAGTGACCTCTTGGTGCACAGGATGAGAGGCTCAACCAACACCAGCCAGGGCAAGTAGTCTTTTTTTGTCTTCCCTTTTCCCACATTTATGATTCTAACCAAAGTTCACTTTGTCTAGTTTACTTTGTCATGTGGTTCCATGTTTCACAAATTTTGGCTAAATCTATCCTAATAAGTAACTGAATTAAAATGAAAAATTTAAATGCACATATTTAAATAATTGGTCTTTTTATTTGCTAAAAATTTGACAATTTTGACTATATCTTTGAGATCAGAGTATAATTTTTGTCATATTTCATTCACAAATCTGGCTTTCTAAGTGTAGTTATTATAAAAGATCTAGAACAAAATACAGAGAATATATTTACATAATCCTGGACTGATTAAGGCTTTTTTAACCAATGCACAAAACCTAAAAACAGTTAAAAATTAGGTAAATGTGACTTTGTAACATTTTACATTGCATGCATTGAATAATGAAACATGAAAATGCAAATGACAAGGTGAAAATAGAATATAAAATATACCAGTGACAAAGCATTATTTCTTTATTAAACCAAAAATTCTAAAAATCAATAAGAAGAAGCAAACAACCCTATTCAAAAAGAAGCAGAGCACATATAAAGGCAATTCATTGATATCCAAATGTTTTTTAAACATATGAAATGAAGCATAATATCAATAATAGAAAATATATACAAATTAAAACTATGAGTTGACATTTTGCCTTTAATTTTAATATTATTTAAAATGTTTGATGATATACTGTGTCATAAAGATTGTGGGAAAACAGGCATTCTGACAAATTGTTGGTAGGACTTAAGTTGACATATTTTCTTTGGAGGACAACTTGGCAATATCTACCAAAGTAACGAAATACACATAACATGAACCCTGATAATTATACTTCTAGTAATTTTTCCATAGATATATGCATGTATTCATATACATAATTTGCAGTTGCACATTTGTATTCAAATTTGTATTAATACTAGAGGCCCGGTGCATGAAATTCATGCACGGGGGGGTGGGGGGTGGGGGAGGGTGTCCCTCAGCCCAGCCTGCACCCTCTCCAATCTGGGACCCCTCAAGGGATGTCCAACTGCCCGTTTAGGCCCGATCCCAGTGCCCAAAACAGGTAGTCGGACATCCCTCTCACAATCCAGGACTGCTGGCTCCCAACTGCTCGCCTGCTTGCCTTCCTGATTGCCCCTAACCGCTTCTGCCTGCCAGCCTGATCACCCCCTAACCACTCCCCTGCCAGCCTGTTTGCCCCTAACTGCCTTGCCCTGAAGGCCTGGTCACCCCTAACTGCCCTCCTCTGCAGGCCTGGTTACCCCTAACTGCCCTCCCCTTCAGGCCTGCCCCCCCCCCAACTGCTCTCCCCTGCAGGCCTGGGTCTCCCCCAACTGTCCTTCCCTGCAGACCCAGTCACCCCCAACTGCCCTCCATTGTAGGCCTGGTCCCTCCCAACTGCACTCCCTTGCAGGCCTGATTGCCCACAACTGCCCTCCCCTGCTGGCCATCTTGTGGTGGCCATCTTGTGTCTACAAGGGGGCAGGATCTTTGACCACATGGGGGCAGCCATCTTGTGTGTTGGAGTGATGGTCAGTCTGCATATTACTTTTTTATTAATAGGATAGAGGCCTAGTGCACAGGTGGGGGCCAGCTGGTTTGCCCTGGAGGGTGTCCTGGATCAGGGTGGGGGTTCCCTTGGGGCGTGGGGCGGCCTGGGCGAGGGGCCTATGGTGGTTTGCAGGCCGGCCATGCCCCCTGGCGACCCAAGCAGAGGCCCTAGGATCTGGGATTTATTTATCTTCTATAATTGAAACTTTGTAGCCTGGAGTGGAGCCAAGCCTTCTGCTCGCTCCGTGGTGGCAGCCATTTCTGTTGGGATTTATGTATCTTCTATAATTGAAACTTTGTAGCCTTAAGCGGAGGCCAAAGCAGGCCAGGGCTGCAGAAGCTTGGCTTCCTCCATCGCTGCGGGCAACCCTAGCCTCCTGCTCTCACCAGCTCTGTGGCTGCCACCATTTCTGTTGGGCTATATTTATCTTCTATAATTGAAACTTTGTAGCATTGAGTGGAGACCTGGGCTGGCAAGGGCAGGCGGAAAGCTTGGCTTCCTCCATTGACAGGGAAACCCAAGCCTCCCTCCTGCTCTCTGTGGCTGCAGCCATCTTGGTTGGGTTTATTTGCATATTCCCTCCTGATTGGCTGGTGGGCATGACTGGTGGGCGTGGCTGGTGGGTGTAGTGGAGTGGTGCTTAATTTGCATATTACTCTTTTATTAGATAGGATAGTATATACATATGCATATACACGCATATACATACAGCATCTCAATCATATGAACACAATAACAAAATATCCTTGGATGGATACACCAGAAACTGGTAAGAGTGGTTACTTTTTTTTCAAATATATCTTTATTGATTTCAGAGAGCAAGGGAGCGGGAAAGAGGTAGAAACATCAATGATGAGAGAGAATCATTGATTGGCTGCCTCCTGCATGTCCTCTATTGGGAAACAAGCCCACAACCCAGGCATGTGCCCTTGACTGGAATGGAACCTGGGACCCTTCAGTCCACAGGCTGACACTCTATCCACTGAGCCAAACCTGTTAGGGCAAGAGTGGTTACTTTTGAAGAAGGACAGTAAGCATGAGGGGTGTGGTTTATGGAGAACTCAGGGGTAAATATTCATTGATGAAAGAGAAACTTGCTTTTCACTCTATTTCCTTTTGTATTATTTTATTTTTAACATATGCATTATATATTAAGTAATATATATTTACTTATGCATTTGCATAAGTATTATCTGTTTTAAATATTTTTAAAACTAAGGGTGTCTATTTTGGGTGACTAGATATCTGAGCTTTTAAACTAAGAAATTAATACTGTGTATGAATTTAAACAATTATTAAAGCGAGAAGGTCAAATTGGAAATGAAGAGCTTAAAAGTAAACAACTCTTATTGTGGAACCGGTGTGATAAACAGATGGTGGTTTTGATGAGAAAATTATATGGAATTAATATTCAAACAAATTTTTGCCTAAAATGCTAACTCTTCTATTTACTAAATATGCAGTTTCACTAATCTCTATGACCTTCAGTTTCCATATATGTGGCACTGGCATGATAATGCTTATGTCATAATGCATTCCAAAGAATTCAGTAAGACAATCTCTAAATTGCTTAATACAGGGTTTATTTTATGATAAGCACCAAATAAATGCTCATTTGTAATTTTAAAAATTATCAAAAATATCACCAAACAATGCTTTAAGATATGTAAATTTATCTTAGTTCTGTCCATAACTAGGCATATATAATGTAAGCCACTTATTTATAGACTCTGAATCTCAAGTTCTCATTTGTAAAATTTGAATAATTATTTCAATCTCACCTACCTCAAAGAGTTTTGAAAGAATGATATCAGGTTATATGTTTGGAAGGGCTTTGAAAATTACAATACCTAAGGGCATTATTAGTAACTCTCAAAGATTACTTTATGCTCTTTTATAGATCTTTCTTGAAGAAGATTCTATAAACTTCCCCGAAATATTTTGAGGCTGTCTTTGGACTTCCATTCTGTTTATGATCACTGGTAGAGAGAATATGTTAGAGGCTCTATATGAATAAAGGTCCTTTCACAGTGCTCATTCTGTGGTATATTTCCTTTCATTCCTCATGCTCCTTTTCAAGATCTGAAATAAACAGAGGTGTCTGACTACATTCTGAACTGTCTTGCAACGCTTGATTGACTATATAAAGTCACTGACAGAACCCACATATTTTATCTGTTTGGATAAAACCATTAACCCATTATAACCCACTTTGCTTGGATTATTGTCTGAATTGCTAGCACATAAAAAAATAGTAAACAAGACTAGGGAAGAAGTCTAAGAAAGGAACAGAGCATGAAGTCTGCCAGGAGAGATCTGAGCTCCTAGTGGTGGGTAAGGTAAAAGTGGGTGTTTATTGGGCAGCAGAAGGTAACAGTGAAAGATATTACATCATAAGAGAGTAGTATTGAAAAATAAGATGAATTACCTTCATGATTTCACACAGGAACACATCCAAGGTTCCAGATCTTTGAATACCAGAGGCCCAGGAATTTGTGTGTAGATTTAGAATATGAGGGGACACTTGAGATTTGTTATAAACTGGATGTTTGTTTCCTTACTAAATTCTTATGATGAAACCTAATCCTAGATGTGATGATATCTGGAGGTGGGCCTTTGGGAAGTATTTAGGTCATCAGGGCAGAATCCATATGAATGGGATTAGTATCTTTGTAAAAGAGACCCAGAGACTGATGAACAAAAATAGATACAGAGACAAAGAAGCATGAAACAGACTGTCAAACTACAGTGGAAGTCAGGGGAGGGTTAGTTGAGGGGGGCCGTAAGAGATCAACTGAAGGACTTGTATGCATACATATAAGGATAACCAAGGGACACAGACACTGGCAGGGGGCGCGGGGCAATGAGGGCATGTGCCGGGGGTAGGGGAGGTCGGGGAGAGGTCAATTGGGGAAAAAGGAGACATATGTACTACTATTTGTAATACCTTAACAATAAAAAAATAAATAAAATTTTAAAAGAGACCCAGAGAGCTCCATGCCCTTTTCCCATTTGAGGGCACAACAAAAAGGCAGTGTCTATGAACCAGAAAGTTAACCTTCACTAGACACTGAATATGTTGGAAACTTAATCTTAGATTTATAGCCTCAACAACTTTGAGAAATACATTTCTATTGTTTAAGCCATCTGGTCTAGGGTATGTTTGTTATATCATCCCAAATTGGACTAAAGCAAGACACTTCAGTGCCTTCCTCCAAAGCTTGAGTCCCCTCTAGAGCATTTTAAACATGTGAATGTACAGTATCATTGCTTGATCACTTTTATTGACAGGGAACTCACTAATTTCCCAGGCAATAAATTCTGTTTGTTCTCCTCATGAACATTGATATTTTTCTTTTTATATGTGGTAATATAGGTTTTATTGCTTTCATATAACAGTTCTTCAGCTATCTAAATACAGAAATTAAAGGCCCTTGGATTTATTAACATTTTTAGTTCCAAGTTCTATCAATTTTTCCTACTCTGACATGCTTTCCAATCTTTATACAATTCCAGACATTTTCTTATAAATGGACTCTTATTTGTCAATATCCTGTGTAGTGCCCATAACTAAACATAATTTTCTGGGTGTAAGTGCAGTAATATAAACTAAAAGTCCATGAGCTTCTTTCTTTTAGAAATTTTTCTTTTATTAAAGACTAGTGGCCCAGTGCACGAAGTTCATGCACTGGGGTGGGGGGTGTCCCTCAGCCCAGCCTGCACCCTCTCCAATCTGAGACCCCTTGGGGGATGTCCAACTGCCACTTTAGGTCCCTGTGGGATTGGGCTTAAACTGGTAGTCGGACATCCCTTTCGCAATCTGGGACCACTGGTCTCCTAACTGCGCAACTGCCTGCCTTCCTGATCACCCCTAACCACTCTGCCTGCCAGCCTGCTAGCCCCCAACTTCCCCCCCTGCCAGCTTCATGGCCCCCAACTGCCCTCCTCTGCCAGACTCAAGGCCCCCAACTCCCCTCCCTGGCCAGCCTCATGGCTCCCAACTGCCTTCCCCAGCCCACCTGATGGCCCCCAACTGCCCCCCCCACTGGCCTGCTCACCCCCAACTGCCCCCTCCTGCCAGCCTGATCACCCCTAACCACCTCTGCCTCAGCCCCACCACCATGGCTTTGTCCAGAAGGATGTCCAGAAGGTCTCCCAGTCTAATTAGCATATTACTCTTTTATTAGTATAGATTGCCTTAGCATCTTAGAAGCCAAAATATGTCCTTCTTTCTCACATTGAACTTACTGTTAATAAACACCCTTTGGGTTTTATTACATGCATTTTGGCTATGCTATGTGTAATGTCTTTTACTCAGAAAAACTGAAAAGAGGGCATGGTATTTTCATATATTCCTGGAAGAAAGAGAGAATACTACATAGTGAGTATGCTTTAGGGGCTGGGATCTTGAGTTCTAGAACTAGACAGCCTACATCTGTAAGTCACTAGCTTTGTAATCCAGATTATTTAATCTATTCTGTGCTTTCATTTTTCAATGTATATTAAATGAAAGATATTTATATAACCTGCCTCATGATGTTATTGGCAAAATTAAATGAGGTAAAGTAAGTGAAGTTTTTACACTAGTACCTACAACAAAGTAAGCCCTCAACAAATTATAAATATACTATGGGAACTTGAACTGGTGTATAATGGAAGATATAACATTGGACTTGCTAAGATACAAAATACTTAACATGTTTTTTTGGGAATATGGACCCTGGTCATCGAGAAGAACTCTAAATATGTGCACATCTTTTTTTTTTTAAATAAATCTTTATTGTTCAGATTATTACAGGTGTTCCTCTTTTTTTCCCCCCATAGCTTCCCTCCACCTGATTCCCCACCCCACCCCATGCCCTTAACCCCCACCACTGTCTTCATCCATAGGTGTAAACTTTTTGTCCAATCTCTTCCCGCACCCCTCACACCCCCTTCCCCCTGAGAATTGTCAGTCCACTCCCTATCTATGTCCCTGATTCTATTATATTCACCAGTCCATTCTGTTCTTCAGATTTTTTATTCACTTGATTTTTAGATTCACTTGTTGGTAGGTATGTATTTGATGTCACTTTGTTGTTCATAATTTTTATCTTTACTTTTTTCTTCTTCTTCCTCTTCTTAAAGAACACCCTTCAGCATTTCATGTAATCCTGGTTTGGTGGTGATGAATTCCTTTAGCTTTTTCTTGTCTGTGAAGCTCTTTATCTGACCTTCAACTCTGAATGATAGCTTTGCTGGGTAGAGTAATCTTGGTTGTAGGTTCTTGCTGTTCATCACTTTGAATATTTCTTGCCACTCCCTTCTGGCCTGCATAGTTTCTGCCGAGAAATCAGCTGACAGTCGTATGGGTGCTCCCTTGTAGGTAACTAACCATTTTTCTCTTGCTGCTTTCAAGATTCTCTCTTTGTCTTTTTCCCTTGGCATTTTAATTATGATGTGTCTTGGTGTGGTCCTCTTTGGATTCCTCTTGTATGGGGTTCTGTGTGCTTCCTGAACTTGTAAGTCTATTTCTTTCACCAGGTAGGGAAAGTTTTCTGTCATTATTTCTTCTAATAGGTTTTTAATATTTTGCTCTCTCTCTTCTTCTGGCACCCCAAAATTTCGGATGTTGGTACGCTTGAACTTGTCCCAGAGGCTCCTTACACTATCTTCATATTTTTGGATTTTTTCTTTTTGTTTTTCTGGTTGGGTGTTTTTTGTTTCCTCATATTTCAGATCTTTGGTTTGATTCTTGGGGTACGTTGATCTACAGTTGAGTTTCTGTATATTCTTTATTTCAGACAGTGTATGCTTAATTTCTGACTGGTCCTTTTCCATTTTTTTGGTATTCTCATTAAGATCCTTAAAGGTCTCACTAAGTTCCTCAGCGGTTTTTAGAAGATTCTTGAGTAACCTTATAAATGTGGTTCTGAACTCTATGTCGTCCAGTAGTTTGCTTTCTTCCATTTCTCTCATTCGTGACATGTTTCTTGGTCTCCGCATTTTGCTGCTTCCTTGTGTTGATGGAGTGGCTTTGTGTGGTAGGTGACCTATAGGGGCCAGTAGCTCAGCCTCCCCAATCACTTGAGGTGGACGCCTTTGGTACACCCCTTTGTGGGCTGAGTGAAAAGTCTTGGTGTAGTTAAGCCTTGATTGCTGTTGGTACACTGGGAGGAATTGACCTCCAGGCTAATTGGCTGTGAGGACCTGCTGTGTCTATAATGGAAGAACTGCTGTGCTGGAGACAGGCTTATGGGGCAGGACTTGTTTCAGTGGGGCTTTGGTGCTCACTGAGTCTGCCTCTTGAATGTGTCACTTATGGATGTGAGAAGTTGAAATCTGGTGTCTCACTCTGACCACTAGGTATACTGGCTTCTGGATTTCCAATGGGGTGCAGGTCAGCTACTGTCTGAGGCCACCCAGCAAGACCTATAGCGAGAACTGCAGTTTTCTCCTCTTTGCTTGGGGTTTGGAGGTTTTGGAGCTGTCTGACCCTGGCTGCAGGTTTGCTAGGTTAAGCTGCAATAGGGCAGACCATTCATATGCTAAAGCCGCTGCTAGGAGCTTGGGTGGGTTTGTAGGTTGTGCGGGGCGGGGTCTCAGGGCGTCACTGGGCTAGGGCGTGGCAAACAGCGATGGCTGCCAGAAGTCGGCTCTGTGTCTCTCCGACCCAGTCCCCGCGTCCCGCGCCCCAGCACAGTAAACAATTATTTCTGAGCGCAGCCCTGAAAGCAAGCCTCCCTCACTTTCCAACCCCACGGCAGACAGTCCAGCTTCTCCCCGTAGGAGTTTGGGTCCCCCGCGTCTCCCCAGAAACTGGAGTTCGGAGTAATCGGAGCTTATCTCCCTTCGTGTTGAAAACAGCAGTGCTCCTGATTCGCGCGTCTCCGTACCTCAGCTTTTCCACTCTTGTGCACCCCTCAATGCTGTTTGCTCTTTCCTTCTAGTTGTAGAACTTCCACTCAGCCAGCTTTCCCGTGGTTCTGGGTGATAGACGTTTTGTCTTTTAGTTGTAGTTTTGAAATTGTTGTGCCAGGCAGCAGTTTAGGTGTTTACCTACGCAGCCATCTTGGATCCTCCCACTTCTTATCTTTTAATATATGATAATATATTTCCCTATTCCTTCATTTCCCTTCCTTCCTTCCTTCCTTCCTCTCATCTTTTTCATTTTATCTTTTTAAGTTTCTTGATTTATTTATAATTCATTTTGTTTAAAATAGAGACTTTTTATTTTGAGATGAATATGGTACATATTTTTTTATTTGACTGTATTAAGAAATTTAGATACTTCTATCTCAACTGTGGGCATACTAGTCATGCATTTAGAAATCTTATGCCAACTGGATAACTTAGATTTTTAAAATTTTCTTCACATGCATATCAAGACACCAATGAAAGAGAGCTGATGCTATTTCTTTCCTTACAGTTTCTAGCTTCAAGTAGAAGCAGTAGTTCAAAGAGAAAAGTGATCAAAATGTTTAGGAGTTTAAGGGGAAAAAAAGCCCAAACAATGTAGTTTCCACTACTGATGATTTATATTCTTTAAAAGCTTCTTTTAAGCTCATTTGAAGACTGATTGGCATAGCACAGTGTATAATCTGCACTTAAGATGAAATCACCCCATTCATGCTCCATCACAAATAAAAGGATTGATGGTGAGGATAATTAGGACTTCCTACTTGTTTGAGGTGGTCTGGCCAGAAATGAAGCTATCTGAGACAGCCCTACTCAAGTAGTTTACTGAATTTATCACAAAAAGTTTGAAGTTCTTTTATTCTTGTCCTTATATCCAACCTACTCCAAATATCAACATAGATTTTAGAACTCCAACAATGATTTCTAACATTTGACCATTTCATTTTCATTTTCTGTGTGGTCTAAGTGAAGCAGTGTGGGCATGTGAAAGAGCATTGGACTGACAATTAGGGGATTTGTTTCACAGCCTAAAGGGGTTTATAGAGCTGAAATATATTTGAAGGCTTGGGTTTTTCCTTCTTAATCTTACTAGGTATATTAGGAAGATTTCACTTCCCTGAGTTTCCATTGCCTCTACTAAAATACCAGCATGATTATACAACTAGATGAAAACCTTTAGAATATAAACTCTGTATCATAGTTGATTATAGAAAACAACCTCTAGCATAACACATTATACTCAATGGAAAATATTTGTATTTAGAAATACTTGTTCTACCTTTTCAAAAGATTATTGTAAAGATAAATTGAGGTAGTAGATGTAAAAGTGCTTTAAATAACAGAATTATATAACTGACATTGTAACCCATAATGATTTCACTTATATGTGGAATCGAATGAACAAAATAAGCTAACAAATGAAATAGAAACAGACTCTTAGCTACAGAGAACAGACTAACAACTGTCAGAGGGGAAGGGATGGGAGGCTGTGTGAAAAAAGTGAAGGGATAAAGTAAAAAAAATTCTTATAGGCAGACAACAGTAGGGTGATTACCAGAGAGAAAGGGAGGTATATGGGGGATACTGGTAAATTGTGATGGAAGGAGACTTGACTTTGGGTGGTGAACACACAATACAATATACAGATGATGTATTATAGAACTGCACACCTGAAACTTACATTATTTTATTAACCAATTTCACCCCCAATAAATTCAATAGAAACTATTTTTAAAAGAACAACTAATGCTAATTTTGCTTTTCAAAGTGGTGTCACATAAAGTTTCTTTCTTAATCCTGACATTGATCATGTTAGGTGGATGTTCTTACTTAGTTCATGGATTTAGTTAATTGGGACTCAGTAGATCACTGATTTGGTCATGAATTGAACAGAGACTCTCATGCAGGATTTCTAAAATTGCCTCAAATTTGTTTTTTGATAGTTAATATTTTGGTAAATCTTATACTTAAACAAACACATGAAATATGTAATACTTGACCCAAAAGATGAAGTCCCATCTATGTTAAAGGAAGTATGTAGTTTCATTGTTCCCTCTTTACTTCACCCACACATCACTTCTGAAAGTCATTGTTAAAGCCACAGCATTTTTAAAGATGGAACTTGTGATTTGCAGGGCCAGAATTGCACACTGACAAGGTAATCAAAACTGATAGAGGGTAAATTCTTAACAGTAAAGGGAAAAAAGCCTTCTTGCTCTAACATGTAAACAACATGACTCTCATTGTAAGTTTCTCAAAACTTATAGGAAAAAAATGTCATATCAAGTTTTCAGGTTAAGTATACTTGTCTCTCTTGCCTGAATTCAAAAGGGAAAAATACTTTAACTTCACATAAACTAAATTTTTAATGTATTATTATTACTTTTTTAATGGCCAAGGACTTATGCTTAATAGTCTATGAAGTAGTGTCTTTTAATTTCATAGTGTACACTACCCTCCTTTACTTGCCATCTTGGGACAAACAAAACAAAATAGCATTTTTCTCAAGTCAAGGACAAAACACATGCTTGATGGTGAATGATTGTAAAAGACTGTTGTTTATTTCAGTGCTGCTTTATTTCTATTGAATTTCATGTCACTCAGAGGGAAAAAAATGTTTCTTCTCTCCAGCAAGGATACTCTTTGCAATGAGCATTAAAAGATAGCTTTAAAGCCATCCACAATTATGACCTTGACTAGGAAAATGTAAGTTAATAAGGCTTCAACAAATTATGGTATTTTTAGTCGACTTGCCTAGTGAGGTGTTAATTGTAAAACTGAAAGACATTATGTTCAGCTTTCTCTATCACATCTTTTGTGTTTTAACAGTGACACTTCATTGAGTGCAATTAACAAAGCCTAGGAGATTTATTAACACTTCTTCATGGCCAATGATCCATTCCACTTAAGACATAACACTGTAAAATGCACATTATCTCCTTTTGGCACTTACAATAATGCTTCATGAACTAGGAAGGCATATGTTAAAGCAGATAAAATAGCATTATTAGCTGACAAATCTTACAATTTATTAGACAGTTAATTTATCAGCTTAAAAGACACTTAAAACAGCTGTGCATTTAATGTCTTTTTAATGTATCCAGTAAAACTTGCATAATTGCCTGTAGTGCAATTTATTTTTAGCTATGTTGCAAAATGTCTGCATTTACTGTTTACATCTTCTTTAATTTCTCCTGCAAGGCTCATCACATCTCTGCCTGAGCCCTAATGGCCAGGGCCAATAATCAGACCAAAAGCCTCTTCAAACAAATGGTTCCCTGTGAATGAACTATTCAAAAGTGAATGCTGCTTGGGACCCAGGGAGTGTTTGCATTTTATCTCTACACCAAGGGCAAAGGATGAGGTTCAAAAATAAATAAATAAAAAAGTAAGTAAGTAAGTAAGTAAATACATAACACCAGGGTGACTCAAATCATTAAGGCTGTTTCAAATCTTCACATTTCAATCAGACAACAGCAGCTTTTTCTAAGCATTTTAATTTGGAGCCCATTCAAAACTACCAGTCTGGAGTGGGAACTAACAAGGCTTTCAGACTTCATTAACTAAGTTGTTTCACTTTATAATTAAGGTAAAAGCTCCCTGCTGATTAATTGGTTTATATCTAAGTATTGTAGAGGAACAGGAGTAAAGGAGAAAAGTGTGAAAGATAAAACACAATCCACAGATTTGACTTGTCTTTGGTTTAGTTTTTTGTTACCCCTTAATTTAATGGAAACTTTGTTAAAGCTTTCTATTTTCTGCAGAATCTTTCCCAGTAATTATGTCTGGGGGAAATGAGTATAGTTATTATTAAAGCAAAAAGTCATACAGTGCAAGTGCAGATTGTCCGTAATGAAATGATAATTTAAGATTTGTTCTCTGGACTTCCAAGAGTTTGCAGTAGCCTACTAAGAGAGAAATTATTTCTCTCATTCTAAAATTTAAAATTCCACCTCGCCTCCCATCTGTTGTGAGATTTCCCACAGCTGGAAGGCAGAGGCATGTGTTCATTTTTAAGATAATGCGTGGTGCCCAATTTCAACTTTTTCTTTCTACTGTGTTACATATTCCTTATAATTTCTGAGGTTAATCTAAGTCCTTTAAGATGTTTTCAGAACTTAATATTACAATGAGAGAGAGAGAGAGTGAGAGAGAGGGAGATGTGTGTTAACATGCATGAGCACACAACATTAAAATAACTTGCAGGATTATAAATGTGTAGGGATGAAGGAAAGCATTTTTCACAAAGATTAGCCAGGATCTCAGTATAAGATAGACGTTTTAAGTCTGAAATAAATTGCTCTGATAAAATTCTTACCTAATTGAGGATTAGATACAGATGAGGCTCAAAAATCTTGTCATATGGATAGTAACTTTATTATTTAGTCAAAATAATTAAAATTGTTGTTTCACTTAATTTACTCTTATTTAATAGGACTGATTGATAGAAAAATAGAGGCCTTTCATGTGTCTAAACTTATATGTATTTGCATCTTACTTGATATACTCACAATAGCCTTGTGGGATAGATATTGTTATCACCAATGTATAAATTATAGGAAATTCAGAATCAAAGCAACTTATCACATAAACCTCAGAGCTGGAGTGAAAACTCACAACTGCCTCTTAATCCAATTGTTTTCTTCTATACCAGTGGTCGGCAAACTGTGGCTCGCGAGCCACATGAGGCTCTTTGGCCCCTTGAGTGTGGCTCTTCCACAAAATACCACAGCGTGGGCGAGTCTATTTTGAAGAAGTGGCGTTAGAAGAAGTTTAAGTTTAAAAAATTTGGCTCTCAAAAGAAATTTCAATCGTTGTAGTGTTGATATTTAGCTCTGTTGACTAATGAGTTTGCTGACCACTGGTCTACACATTGCTGCCTTAGACTGACCACTGAGAGTCTTAGACCAATATAAATAATACTACCTGAAGTTCAGTCTGAAGGCAAAACAAAATTCACACAAAGAAAGTGTCACATCATTACCTCTACAAAAGATCTGTAGCATGTATCTGATTCATTTTTTATTAATTTTAAACATTTAATAGCATATTTCATAAGAAAATGGATTATGCATTCAGTTCTAACTCTTTGAAAACATTTAATTTTGGTCACTTTGAGAAAAAGTCATCATTTTTATTTCTGAATCTGTCCTCTATGAACATGTTGAAATATTTCACCAAGTTTTGTATTTGGCTAAGAAACACAAATCTACATCATCCTTACAATATATTTTATTTTTCTATTGAATCATTCCCCAACATTAACAGGAATTGGGCAAAAACACTACTCATGGCAAAATGCTCTCTTCATTTGTAAGTTCTAACAGCATATTTTATACATATGCTTGTTTTCAGATTCAAGTATTCAAAAGCCATAAACTACTGAGTCCCAAGTACTTGTTACTCTGTCTCCTTCATTCTAGGTGTGTAGATGCACTGGTTCTTTAAAGCATACATTAGTGACAGTATGAGCATGTGTATGTGTTTGTGAGTGTGTGTGTGTGTGTGTGTGTGTACATTCATGCAAGTGCATGCTCAAATTTAAGATGTAAATACTAATGTATTGAGTTTAACAACAAAAGTTATACCCTTTACCTATGTGCACTAAAAGAAAGCATTTATATGATTCATTTTAAACTAGTTATAAACATTTAATTGCATATTCTTCACAAAGATAAATGTACTAATGATAATTGCTTTAACATCTGATTAGGCCAGCATTGTGGACAAATTTACTGCTACAGTGAAAATGGTAAAGGCTCCATCATTTTCCTCATTGTAGTCTAATTACAATTTGATTTAGACAGTTTCTTTTAGAGAAATCTATCTGCCAAGTAGTGACTCTAATAGGGATATGTTAATGAAAGGAATGAAGTTTTAAAGAAATGCACCATCCCACATAATATCAGCACTATAAACCTTTCATTTACTGAGTTTAAAGCTAATAATTTTCATAGCGCTTCAATTACATACCAAAAATTTCTATATATTTGACATGGCAACTAAGCAAAGTAATGAATTAAGATCTCAGGTGAAAACAAAGTAACATATGTTTGCTTCTTTGTATTATGAAGAAGATAATTCATTTTTCTCCAAAGAAAAGACATGATCCAAAAATACATTTGAGTTATTTTAGGTGCTATATGTCATGGGAAAATCATATACCTTCCGTGTCTTTATGTTGCATGAATTTAGAATGAGAACATCTGCTAAAAGCTATAGTTCTTGGGAATCAAGATTCTCATAATAGTGAAATCATCAGTGAACATTGAAAGAATATAGGCTGACTTGTCAAGGGACCAGTTTAACCTTGAAAGGGAAAAATGTCTTAAATTCTCTATCAGTTTATTTAGCTATCAAAATGTGAGGACCAAAGGGAAAGGATTTGAAACTTTTAAAACTAACATAACTATGTTTAGGTGAATAATTTAAATTGCCTAAATTAGTTCAATGCATTTTAATTTTAACTTTAAAACTGTTTTAACACATATAATTGTATTGACTCATTATTCCCACATTATAATAATCTTTTTAATTAACAAGCTATCTGTGGTTATTTATACTAAAATAACATAGATATGAAATATTGTTCTGTCCAAATTTTAGACAATGTTGTTAAACTCTAAACCCATAAATATTATGGATGCATTCTGAGCACAGTGATTGTGATATCATAGTTTGTCTTTATATTCCAACTAGAGGCCCGGTGCATGAAAATTCATGCACTGGAGGGGGGGTCCCTCAGCCCGGCCTGCCCCCTCTCATAGTCCAGGAGCCCCTAGGGGCAGGAGGTGACCCGGTGATCAGGGGAAGGCAACACCCCCATCACACCTTTGCTGCTGCCACTGCCAGCAGCTTAAGCCTCGCCCGGCCCTGGTTACCTGAGCCTCGGGCAGCCCTGGGAAGCTGGTCAGCTGCTATTCGAGGCTTGTGGCAGTCAATTAGCATATTCCCTCCTTATTGGCTGTGGGCAACACCATCTTTGTGAGGGCATGATGGTCAATTAGCATATTCCCTCTTTATTAGATAGGATATTTATTTACAAAATTACTAAATAAACTACTGGTAAATGATATTACTATTTGTCAGTTTCTTACAAAACTAAATATGCTTTTACCATACAAGCCAGCAATTACACTCCTTGGTTTTTATCCAAATGAGTTGAAAATTTATGTCCACACAAAAACTTGCACATGGATGTTTACAGCAAATTTATAATTGCCAAAACTTGGAAACAACCAAGATGTCTTTCAGTAGGTAAATGGATAAATAAATGTTGGTTCATCCAAGAAAAGACATGGAAACCTTAAATGAATGTCACTAAGTGAAAGAATCCAATCTTAAAAGGGTACATACTAGCCCTAGCTAGTTTGGCTCAGTGGATAGAGCATCATTCTGCCGACTGAAGGGTCCAAGTTTTGATTCCAGTTAAGGGCGCATGCAGGAGCTGCCCCCAGCCCGCAGGTTGCGGGCTCAATCCCCAGTATGGGGCATGTGAAACTATTCTGTATTACACTACAATGACAGATATGTGCCATTATGCATTTGTTAAAACCTATAGAATGTTCAATGCCAAGAATGAACACTATATAAACTTTAGAGTTGGGGTGATAATTATGTGTTCATGTAGGATGGCATGGCTCATTGGTTGAGCATCGACCTATGAACCAAGAGGTCACTGTTAGATTCTTGGTCAGGGCAGATCCCCAATGTGGGGCATGCAGGAGGCAGCTGATCAATGATTCTCTCTCATCATTGATGTTTCAATCTCTTTCAATCTCTATTCCTCTCTGAAATCAATAAAAATATGTTCTTTAAAAAGGGTACATACTATATAATTTCAAGTATATAACTGTGGAAAAGTCAAAATTATGGAGATAGTAAAAAATAAGTGGTTGTTAATGGTCAGAGGGTGGGTGAGATGAATAGGTGGAGCACAGAGGATTTTTAGGGAAGTGAAACTATTCTGTATTATACTACAACTAGAGACCTGCTGCATGGGAGGGGGGGAGAGGGTGCCTCAGCCCGGCCTGCACCCTCTCCAATCTGGGACCCCTTGGGGGATGTCCAACTGCCACTCGCAATCTGGGACCGCTGGCTCCTAACTGCTTGCCTGCCTGCCTGTCTGATCACCCCTAACAACCTCTGCCTGCCTGATCACCCCTAACCACCTCTGCCTGCCTGCCTGATCACTCCTAACTGCTCCCCTACTGGTCTGATTGCCCGTAACTGCCTCTGCCTCACCCCGCACCCGGGACCCAGGATTCCCTCTTCTGGCCAGTCACAGGCACCCAGGAACCAGGTTTCCCTCACTCTGACTGGCAGCAAGCACCTGGGCCAGCTTCGCCCGGGCCCGCCGCAGCCTCAGGGGACCGTGGGCAGGTGGCTTGTCTCTCTCTCGGGCCGCAGCCCCAGCTACTGGAGCCTGGACCACGGGACAGGTGGCTTGTATCTCTTCCCAGGCTGCAGGCGTAGGCGCTGGCACCCGGGACCATGGGGTGGGCAGCTTGTCCCTCTCCCAGGCCACAGGCGCAGCTGCTGGCGCCTGGGACTGCGGGTACTGTGGAGCATGCGGATTGTTCCTCTCCTGGGCCGCAGGTGCAGGCACAGCCATTGTCCCTGGACTGCGGGGAGGGTGGCTTGTCCCTCTCCAGGGCCGCAGGTGCAGCCACAGCTCCTGGCGCCAGGACGGTGGGATGGGTGGCTTGTCCCTCTACTGAGCCACAGCCTGGCTGGTCCCCATTCCTCTCTCCTCAGTGTTGAGTGTCTGAGCCCTTAAGGCATGAGGGCATGAGGACCATTTGCATATTAGCTCTTCATTATATAGGATGGCAGATATGTGCCATTATGCATCTGGTAAAACCTATAGAATGCTCAATGCCAAGAACTAACCCTATATAAACTTTAGAGTTGGGGTGATAATTATGTGCCCATGTAGATTGATTGACTCTAACTAATGTATTATTCTTTTTTTTAAATATATTTTATTGATATTTTACAGAGAGGAAGGGAGAGGGATAGAGAGTTAGAAACATTGATGAGAGAGAAACATCAATCAGCTGCCTCCTGCACACCACCCCACTGAGGATGTGCCCGTAACCAAGGTACATGCCCTTGACCAGAATCGAACCCGGGACCCTTCAGTCCGCAGGCCGACGCTCTATCCACTGAGCCAAACCGGTTTCGGCAACTAATGTATTATTCTGATGGGGGGTGTTGATAGTGAGGGGGCTATGAGGAGGTTAAAATGGAGAGGAATATGTGGAAACTCTGTACTTTCCATTCAGTTTTTCTGTGAAACTAACTGTTCTAAAAAGTGAAATATATTTAAAATAAAACAAAACAGAGTAAAATTATAAAAAAAATATATAATTTAGTCAATGGCATCCTAGGGGAAATTAAACATGGGTTATTTATTCTAACACTAGAGGCCTGGTGCACAAAATTCATGCATGGGTAGGGTCCCTAGGCCTGACTGGTGATCAGAGCCAATCTGTGGGGCAACCATCAGGGCGATCGGGGGGCCCCCCCTGACACCCACCTTGGCTGCCCTGCGCTCACTGGCCCTGCCCCCCCCCTGCAGCTGCCAGTTGCCTCACTCTGAGGGAGGCGACTAGTGGGTCAACCTGCAGGGCGATCAGGGGCCCCCCTGGCACATGCCTTGGCTAGCATGGGGCCTGTGGGCTGGGGGCAGCTCCTGCATTGAGCGTCTGCCCCCTGGTGGTAACTGCATGTCATAGCAACTAGTCGTTCTGCCAGTCATTCTGCTATTCAGTCGATTTGCATATTAGGCTTTTATTATATAGGATTGTTTTTAATACAATGGTTATTTCCAGGCAGTAATAACCAGCATTGTATTTAGAGAGGATAACATGTTTTTTTGCCAAGACATGAAAAAAGCCTCCTGCATCTAAACTATGTTCTTGTCTTCTGAGCAATGTAAAATAATGGGAATCATAAGCCAATGAACTGCACTTTTAGTGGTTGTTATGGGCTGAATTATGGTCCTCTCATTATTCAAACATTGGAGCCCTAAGCACCAATACCTCAGAATGTCACTGTATTGGAGACAAACCAAGATGGCGGCATAGGTAAACACCTGAACTTGCTTCGTCACACAACCACTTCAAAATTACTACTAAAAGACAAAACGGACATCATCCAGAACCACAGGAAGGCTGGCTAAGTGGAAATTCTAAAACTAGAAGGGAAGAGAAAAGCACACTGAGACTCAGAGGAGCTGCGGAAGTAAAGTGCAGAGGTACAGAGGCGCATGCGCAGAGAGGGCTGGCAACTGAGTACGCGGCTGGCTTTTTCAATCCACAGGGAGACACAAGCTCCTGACTGCTCTGAACTCCAGTTCCAGCTAGACTCTGGGGACCCAGACTCATACGGGGAGAAACTGGACTGTCTGGCAGCGGGCAGAACTCGAGGGCGGCTTTCTCTCAGAGGTGCTTGCAGTGATTACCAAGGGACACTGAGACCTGGGGGCCTCTTAGGGCAGGGCTGACAGGAAGCCATTGCGGTTTGCTCTGCCCTGAGACTCTGCCCCACCCCAGCTGTGCCCAGAGGATTTTGCATATGAATGGCCTGGTCCTTTGAAATCTAAACTTACCTAACAAACTGCAGCTGAGTCAGAGAGACCCAGAACATCCACAAGAAAGCCCAAGGCCCCACAGCAGCTTGCATTGCTTTACAGCTGGGCCTCATCTGAGCATCTCCAAAACCCAAACAAAGAAGAGGAATCTGAAGATCTCGCTGTAGCTCCTGCTGGGTGGCCTCAGGCAGAGGCAAAATTAGCACCTCCTTGGAGATCCAAGAGCCAGTGTACCCAGGGGTCAGAGTAGGACCATCCAGATTAAAACTCATCAGATCCATAAGGGACATACTCAGGGGACAGACTCAGTGAGCACCAAAGCCCCACTGAAGCAAGTCTTGCCTCATAAGGGTGTCTCCAGCGCAGAAGTTCTCCCATCATAGACACAGCTGATCCTCACAGCCAATTGGCCTGGAGGTCAATTCCTCCCAGTGATACCAACAACAATCAAGTCTTAACTACAACAAGACTGTGCACACATCCCACAAAGGGGTGCACCAAGAGTTTCCACCTCAGGTAACTGGGGTTGCTGAGCCACTGGGCCCTATAGGACACCTAGCACACAAAGCCACTCTGTCAACACAAGGAAGCAGCCAAAATGAGGAGACAAAAAAACAGGTCACAAATGAAAGAAGTGGAGGAAAGCAAACTACTGGATATAAAGTTCAAAAACATGGTTATAAGGTTTTTCAAGAATTTTCTAGAAAAGGCTGATAAATTTAGTGAGACCCTTGAGGATATGAAAAAGGAGCAACTAGAAATTAAGCATACAGTGACTGAAATAAAGAATAATATACAGAGATCCAACAGCAGACTAGAGGATCACAAGAATCAAGTTAAAGGTTTGAAATACGAAGAAACAAAAAACACCCAACCAGAGAAGCAAAAAGAAAAAAGAATCCAAAAATATGAAGATAGTGTAAGGAGCCTCTGGGACAAGTTCAAGCGTACCAACATCAGAATTATAGGGGTGCCAGAAGAAGAGAGAGAGCAAGATACTAAAAACCTATTTGAAGAAATAATGACAGAAAACTTCCCCCACCTGGTGAAAGAAATAGACTTACAAGTCCAGGAAGCGCACAGAACCCCAAACAAAAGGAATCCAAAGAGGACCACACCAAGACACATCATAATTAAAATGCCAAGAGCAAAAGAAAGAAAGAATATTAAAAGCAGCAAGAGAAAAACAGTTAGTTACCTACAAGGGAACACCCATATGATTTTCAGCTGATTTCTCAACAGAAACTATGCAGGCCAGATGGGAATAGCAAGAAATATTCAAAGTGATGAATAGCAAGAACCTACAACCAAGATTACTCTACCCAGCAAAGCTAACATTCAGAATTGAAGTTCAGATAAAGAGCTTCACAGATAAGAAAAAGCTAAAGGAGTTCATCACAGCCAAACCAGTATTATATGAAATACTGAAAGGTATTGTTTAAGAAGAGGAAGAAGAAGAAAATGGTAAAGATAAAAATTATGAACAACAAATACATATCTATCAACAAGTGAATCTAAAAATCAAGTGAATAAAAAATCTGATGAACAGAATAATCTGGTAAGCATAATAGAATCAGGGGCATAGAAAGGGAGTGAACTGACAATCCTTGGGGGGAAAGTGGTGTGGGGGGTGCAGGAAGAGACTGGACAAAAATGATATGCCTATGGATGAGGACAGTGAGGGGGGGCGGGTAAGGGCATGGAGTGGAGTGGGAACCAGGTGGAGGGGAGCTATGGGGGGAAAAAAGAAGAACAACTATAATAATCTCAACAATAAAGATTTAATAAAAAATAAAAAAAGAATGTCACTATTTGCACAGAGGGTATTTAAAGAGGTAATCAAATTAAAGTGAGACTATTTTGTTTATCAGTTTACTTTGTCCATCAGATTCCATATATAAGTGAAATCATATGGTATTTCTCTTTCTCTGACTCACTTATTTCTTTAGAATAATGCCCTCTAAGCCCATCTATGATGTTGCAAAGGGTAAGATTTCCTTCCTTTTTACAGCCAAGTAATATTCCACTGTTTAAATATTCCGCAACTTTTTTACCCACCCTTCTACTGATGGGCACTTGGGCTATTTCCAGATTTTGGCTAATGTAAATTATGGTGTAATGAACATAGGAGTGCATATATTCTTTCAAATCAGTGTTTCAAGTTTCTTTGAATATACTGTATTCCCAGAAGTGGAATTGCTGGGTCATAAAACTTATAGATATAGGGAACAGACTGACAGCTGTTATAAAGGAGTGGGGTTACGGGTTTGGGTGAAAAATATGAAGGAATTAAGCAAAGAAAACTCATAGACATAAACAACAATATGGTGATTACCAGAGAGAATGGGGGGTGGGAGAGGTAGAGAAGGGAAAGGGAGAATAAATGGTGACAAAAGGAGCCTTGATTTTGTGTGGTGAACACACAATACAATATACAGATGACATATTATAAAATTGTACACCAGAAACCTATATAATTTTATTAACCAATGTCATCCCAATACATTCAATAAAAATTAAAAAAAAAATTATCACTGCTAGAAAAAGTTAAAGTGAGGCTGAGATGGACCCTAATCTCCTCTCACTGCTGTGTTTATAAGCAGAATAAATTTGGACACAAAGGAAGACAATCTGGACACACACATATAGAGGAAAGATCTTGTTAAAACACAGCAAGAAGGTGGCTACCTGAAAGTCAAAGAGCAAAGCTTCAGAAGAAACCAAACCTGTTGACATCTTGATCCTGGACTTCCAACCTCCAGAACTATGAGAAAATGCATTTCATTTAAGCCACTTAGTCTCTGGTATTTTGTGAAGGGATAACTAGCAAACTAATACAGTGGTATTGGAGTTATCAAGTAAGTATGAATGCATGAATGAGAGGGTTGAGAAACACAGAGGCAAATTATTCTAACAGAAAAGAAACAGGCAAGAATAAATTCTGGAGAGAAGCATTGTAGTTTAGAAGAAAAGCTCACATAAACAGGGCAACTTTGCTACCAGAATGTGATTCCAAATTGTGTTTTAGTAAGATTCAATTACTTATCTACCTCAAACGCTTAAAGAAGGCCTCTCCAGTAGTGTACTAACACTGCTATAAGTAGGACTTTGTTCTCAGAAACTCAAGCAGTTAGCAGAGCCTGCCAGAAAGCAGCATTCACTAAATTCTTAAAGTTTCTCAAGTATTGTCTTTTGTTTACTTCAGGATTATATGCCTTGGTTCTTTGAAATGTCCTTCTAAATGTTAATGTAGGCAGGCACACTGAATAAAAAGAAAAACAAAACAGTTATTGAGCATTGTACTAACCAATTTATATGAATGATCTAATTTATTCTAAGAAAACCCAGTAAACTAAATATTATCATATCCATTTACAGTTGAAGACACTGAGGCTTAGAGACATTAAGCGATTTTACTAAGGTTATGTAACTATTATATGCCAAAACCATGGTATGGACTACAATTGGTCACACACTAAAGCATGTATTTTTAAACACATTGCCACACTGCCACACATTTTCCAATTCTATGATTGCCAGATATAGCAAATAAAAATACAGAATGTCCTGTATCTTATCTGTCATACATAACTTGACTAATAAGTTTAGTATTATAATACATTTTATTTGGGCCTAAAATAAAAAGGACTTTTAGAAAATCAGGTCATATTTGAGTTTGGGAATTGGGCAGTAACAGCTCATCAATAATTACTGATGGAAAGTAAAGGATTGATGAAGCTTATGGAAAAAATTGGAGAATAGACAATGCTTGAAAGTTTTGCTCCATCATTTTAATTTTCCACATTCTCAAGAGAGTCAACTTTAGTCAAAAGAGGCACTCCCCTTCCTTTTTTCCAAGATTGTTAAAATCTGCAGAGTATGAAGAAATCAATGACAAACAGTGTTTCATTTCATACTAAGGGAATGTGACTGCTGTACCATATAGTAGCTGGTGATTATATTTTCTCTTCCCAACTGCCTAGGGAATTACATCACACCATTATTAGTGTAATTTTCATTTTCATGACATGTGGCAGGAATATATTGAATGTCAACAATATACTGGGTACTAATTAGAATCAATAAGTTATTAAGATAATTTCAGGGAACAGTAAGGCTTAATGAATATGGCCAAGAGTCATAGTATGATTTATACACTCACCCATCTCAGGGAAAACAAGAGGTCATGGTAAGACCAGGTTCTTAAATTTCTGATAAGAGACACTAGCAGATAAAGTAGGTAAATTCAAAAAGAATAAACATCTCTTCTTTTCAGGGTAAAAACGTGCTTGGTGTGAATATCTATAAAGTGAGAACTAACATGGGACACAGAAGTATTTAGTTACCTTAAGAAATGTCATATGCAATAGCAGGTTGATCCCCACCTAGATTTATTAGAAAGGCCTACAATTAGCTGTGCATACCCTGTTATATTGTAGATACAGAACCATTATGTTATTATAAAGAATACTATTTATTAACATTACATATTCTGTAAATATGTGAGTAAGAGTAATGGGGGATAGAGTGAATAAAAAGTGGAATGTAAAAGGTCCTAGAATAATGTCATTTCATTCAACATTGTTTTTGTTATATCCTTATTGAGATTTTAAAAATCAATTTCTGGTGGGGACACTGTCTGTGTGGAGTTTACATGCTCTCTTCATATCTGTGTGGGTTTACTCCTAGTATTCTGGTTTCCTGCCATAACCCAAAGATGTGCATGTTTATATTAATTAGCTTGTCTAAATTGTCCCAGTATAAATGAGTGTGGATGTATGTTTGAAGGCATCCTGCAATGAAATGATGTCGTGTCGAGGATTGGTTCCTACCTTGTACCCTGAATTCCCTGGATAAGCTTGGGCAACCTGTGACCCTGAATTTTATATAGAAGTTTGGTGATGTCATTTGATCAGGAATATTCTGTAGGAACTTAACTCTTGCTTAAATCAAGTAGCCTACAGCAAAATTGGTTTCCTTTTGTGTTGTTTTGCTTAAACTCACAGTTTCCAAGGATTCATGGACAACATTAAGTGAGGACTTATTGTACGCTAAATATGGGGAATTTAAGATTTGCTCTACAATCTTAAAACCCTTGGCAAAATTAAAATTTAGATTAATAATTTCTGATATAATTTCTGAAATCTCCTATACTTTGCCTTCTAGGAGCTTAGAACACTCAGACTTTAGTATATACAGGTCAGAGCTCTCTGTCTCTGTCTTCCACATTTCAGTCCTTCAACTTTGTCCTCAGACTTTAAAACTTTTATTTCAATGCCTTTGGAAGAACTGAGTCTTAAGAAGAAAACACTTGACTTAAAAGTAGAAACTACTGATAACATTTTAGAGTATGAGATTAACTTTCCAGAGGTATTTGAATTTTTAGAGAATATTTGTTTTTAGCATCAAGAAGTGAATCCTCTGCTGTCTGAGCCATTGCGCGGACCCCCCCTCCCCCCAGTTTCCCACGGCCACAGCCCCAGGCATGGCCCGGGGCCTGGCCTCACTATGGCAGCAGCACTGCACAGCATGCTAGGCGACAAAGAAAACATCTGTTCTAGCCAAGGAGGATTGAATAATTTCAAAGCGGCTTTCCTCCTCTTCAGGCCTACAGCGAGACCATCCTAAAAGGCCTCCAGTCCATTTTCCAGGAGCAGGGGATGACCGAGTCGGTGCACACCTGGCAGGACCATGGCTACTTAGCGACCTACATAAAAAACAAACAAACAAAAAAAAACGGCAGCTTTGCCAATCTGAGAATTTACCCACATGGATTGGTGTTGCTGGACCTTCAGAGTTACGACGGCTATGCGCAAGCCAAAGAAGTTGACAGTCTTTTGAATAAAGTAGAAGAAAGAATGAAAGAATTGAGACAGGACAGGACTGGTCAGGTGAAGCGATTACCATCCATAGTTCGAGGAGGGACCATTGACAGGTACTGGCCCACTGCTGATGGCCGCCTGGTTGAGTATGACATAGATGAAGTGGTGTATGATGAAGACTCACCTTATCAGAACATTAAAATTCTGCACTCGAAGCAGTTTGAAAATATTCTCATCCTCAGTGGAGATGTTAATCTGGCTGAGAGTGATTTGGCATATACCCGGGCCATCATGGGCAGTGGCAAAGAAGATTACACTGGCAAAGACGTGCTGATTCTGGGAGGTGGAGATGGGGGCATTTTATGTGAAATAGTCAAACTGAAACCAAAGATGGTCACTATGGTAGAGATTGACCAAATAGTGATTGATGGATGTAAGAAATACATGCGAAAAACATGTGGTGATGTCTTAGACAATCTTAAAGGAGACTGCTATCAGGTTCTAGTAGAGGACTGCATTCCAGTACAGAAGAGGTATGCCAAAGAAGGGAGAGAGTTTGATTATGTGATTAATGATTTGACAGCTGTTCCAATCTCCACATCTCCGGAAGAAGATTCCACATGGGAGTTTCTCAGACTGATTCTTGATAGCTCCATGAAAGTACTGAAACAGGATGGGAAATATTTTACACAGGGGAACTGTGTCAATTTGACAGAAGCCCTGTCACTCTATGAAGAACAGCTCCGACACCTGTATTGTCCTGTGGAATTCTTAAAGGAGATCATCTGTGTCCCTTCATACTTGGAATTGTGGGTATTTTACACTGTTTGGAAGAAAGCTAAACCCTGAAGATCAATATCCCCTCATCACGTGTGCTACAAACAGCCTTCCTGACTTTCACTTGCTATACATGCCATCAAAATGAGTGGAAAATGTATATTTTGATGACCTAGGGTGTTGTTTTTTGAAAGTCAGCTGAAGGATGATTAGCTAGCAGAGCAAAGGCTGTTAAATGCACTGAACCCTAGAATGTGATTTTTTTTAACTTTTTTTTTCCTGTGTGGGCTGTTTTCGTTTTTGTTTTTGTTTTGGTAGACTTTGAATTTGGTTGTTTGGAGGAATGAACATTGTTTTATTCTGGAGGGGAGTTCCTAATGGTGTTTCCAAAAAATGAATTGACTTACATGATTAAAATTTGGTGCTTTTATGAAAGTTAAAAAAAAAAGAAGAATTAGAAATGCTTTGATTAAAATTACAAATGAGAAAAAAAAAAGGAAGTGAATCATCAATGGAAGAATTTAAATAAGGACACACTGTAATCCAGGAGAGGGTTTAAAATCTTTACTGTTGAAAGTATTACATATGTCCCCTTCCCACTCCCCATTGACTCCTTCTAGCCCGTCCCCAACCCCCACCTCAGGCCTTCACCACCTTATTGTTATGGATATATGCATACAAGTTCTTTGGTTGATCTCTTCCCACCCACCTTCCCTCTGAGATTCAACAATTGTTCTATGCTTCTGTCTCTGGATCTATTTTGTTCATCAGTTTATTTTGTTTATTATATTCCACATATGAGTAAGATCATGTGATACTTGTCTTTCTCTGACTGGCTTATTTTGCTTAGCATAATACTCTCCAGGTCCATCCATGCTGTCTCAAAGAGTAAGAGTTCCTTTTTTGCTGATGCATAGTGTTCCATGGTATAGATGTACCACAGCTTTTTGATCCAGTCATCTATTGAAGGGCACTTGAGCTGTTTCCAGATCTTGGATATTGTAAATTGCACTGCTATGAACATAGGGGTGCATACGTTTTTCATGGTACTCTTCAAATCACAACACACATCTATGGAGATCCATGAGTAAGGCCATTCCTATTAATTGCAATGAAAGGTTTTAAGTCCTTTTGAATTCAGCAGCCAATAAAGCATTTTAAGCAAACTGTGGATTTAAATATCATGAGCACAAAGATCCACGGCCTATGTTTATCTGCCTACTGAGAATACAGATAATGTCTACACCTCTGGTTCCTAAATGGCATCTTCAACTAGATGCCAAAAGACCTGTGTTAAAGTGAAATAAATAAAAAAAGTAACAATGATGTGAGTAATATTTTTATTTGATATTTGGTCTATGTTACTTTTGTTGGTGTTAAATAAACATTTCTTGTATCAAGTATAAGTAGATAGCATTAATTATCTAATTATTTGGCAGAATAGAAAAATGAGTAGCCTTGCAGCCTTATTTTGGTCAAATAATCCTTTCTTGAAGCTGAATAATCAATAAAATTTCAAAATCTTAGAATTATTCTTCTCCACAGCTCTAAGGCAATTCATCAACTATGGAAATGCCATGAGTGATATTAAGGGGTGCAAATGGGGTGCTCAGTGGTAAGCAGTGGGCAGAAGAACTGGGGAGAAATTAGTCAAACTGTCAAAAAGGCCAATTAACTAAACTGTCTCAGAAAAGACTTTGACTGTCCCAGTCTCTAAAGATCCCTAAAGTGTCTGTCTTTGGACTTTAGCACTAAAGGTGCACTTGTCATCCTTCACTTGCACCATGCATTCTAAGGGCTTTCACATGCTAGAACATTTTACCCTGAAAATAATTTAAAAATCTATATTAAGTGAAATAAGCCAGTCAGAGAAAGATAAATATCACATGATCTCACTCATTTGTGGAATATAATGAACAACATAAACTAACGAACAAAAACAGATCCAGAGACAGAGAAGCATTGATCAGACCGTCAAACCTCAGAGGGAAGGTAGGAGAGGGTGGGGGTAAGCGAGACAGATCAACCAAAGGACTTGTATGCATGCATATAAGCATAACCAATGGACACAGACACCAGGGGAGTGAGGGCATGAGCGGGAGGGAGGGGCATGGGGGGATAAGGACACATATGTAATACCTTAGTCAATAAAGAAGAAACAAAAACAAGAAAAAATAAAAATAAAATGTTTCATACCATAAAAAATAGAACAATCAAAATAATAAACATTTGCTATGGAAAAAAATCTATCAAATATATAGAGTATAAAAAAGAAAGAAACTGTGGGAAGAGGGGGAAAGCATAGATCCAGCTGCCTGATACTTTCCAAAGAAATTTGGGAGAAAAGTGAGTTTGACTTGGGATACAGAGATTTTAAAATAACCAGTCCTTTCTATTTGGACTTTACTAGCCTAGTCAATAGCTCTTGTCATTGTCTCACTCATTCTGCTGCATTAGAGGTTGGGGATGGTGGTGCTGGTTTAAAAAGCTGAGGCTGGTCACTGTAGGCTCATTCACCTTTCTTAGTAAATTCACCTTTGGGCAATTTTCCAGAAGGCATTGCATGGAACAGAGGAGTAGTGGGAGGAAACATGTTGAAGCTATAGCCCACAGGGGTGGTCCAAGCCAGATGTCTGTTGTGAATGTCTTGCTGGTACACCCACACAACTGTTTATTTTTGGCAATTAATCTGGACAATTGACTTCATATAAATTGGCGCCAAACACCTGTCTTTAGCCAATACAGACAGCTAGGAACAGAGGCAGACTAGCCAGCCATCTATGCAAGTGTATTTTCAGAGATGGCAAGAAAAAGCCAATGACAGAAAAATATACACACATGTGTGTGCACATGTATTTTATCCCTTTACTATCAATCTAAGTTCTTTTGCCAGAGTCCTTTTATTTCACATTGAAATATTAGCCTTTAACTGCAAAGTCATTTTTTAAAAAATATTTTTATTGATTTCAGAGAGGAAGGGAGAGGAAGAGAGAGATAGAAACATCAATGATAAGAGGGAATAATTGATTGGCTGCCTCCTGTATGTTGGACCAAGCCCACAACCTAGGCATGTGCCCTTGACCAGAATCGAACCTGGGACCCTTGGGTCTGCAGGTTGATGTTCTATCCACTGAGCCAAACTAGCTAGGGCTTTGCAAATTCATTATTAAGAGAAAGAAGACATTTATACTAAGCTGTAAATGAGTAATAGCAGAACCTTTCTCCAAGATAGCATTTTTTAAAAATTTTTTTATTGATTTCAGAGAGGATAGGAGAGGAAGGGAGGGAGAGATAAAAATATCAATCATGAGAGAGAATCATTGATTGGCTACCCCCTGTATACCCCACACTGGAGATTGAACCCGCAAGCTGGCATGTGCCCTGACCAGGAATCTAACCATGACCTCTTGGTTTATAGGTCAATGCTCAATCACTGAGCCATGTCAACTGCACAAGATAGTATTTTGATAGGCATATGCTGATTAAACACTAAAAAGGAAGAAGTTTTAGTCTCAGAGGAAGAAAAAAGATAAAGGGGCAATAGAGTTATAGCAGAAAACTTTTAGCTAGTTTGACAAGTGTCAGCTTCATGAACAAAATGTGATTTAGTAGTATTGGGAGATGGAAAGTATCTGGCCAGTAAATATGGATTATTATGGGATATAAAAATGAAATAATTTAATCTATCATTAGCAATCCTATAATCAAAAACAATTGGATTGCCAACCTTTTTAGTTGATGACACACATAAACTAATTACTAAAAATCTGCAGCATACCAAAAATATATTTTTTACAATCTGTCAAAAAATAGGTATAATTTTCATTTATTCACACTGGACATTGTGTTGGCTGTTGTCGTTATTTTACTTTATTTTATTTTACTTTTTCATTATGTTGACACTCTAAGGAAAAAGATGTCAGTGCTCCTGACTAAATTGTTAGGTATTTCATGTTTTATAAATTCTTGTAGCATACTGGTGTGCAAATTGCTGATCTAAAATAATAATGTTATATTTCTCTATCTTCTTAAAAGTGGTCCAAAAAGAATTTGTCAGAAATAAAAGATATAAACCAACTTCATGTTTCTATAACACTTCATAGTTTGCAAAGTTCTTTAATATTTATTCTCTCAATTAAACATAATTGGAGATGTCACATCGCCATAAACTGAATGGAATTTACTGAAAAATAATAAAACAAAATTAATTATTTGTCTGAGAATGTTTCTAAACCAAGTAAATTATACAGCATCCTTTCTTTTGAAATACTTGCACACTTTCTGAACTTTTGTCTGCGGTTTTAACTTGCAATCATAGATGATGAACCTGTTATTAAACTTGCTTGCGGCTAATGTCAGTTTATCCCCAAGCATCAGACGCCAGATGTTTTCAGTAAGAAGAAAATTAATGGCCTAAATAATGAACCAATTGAGGAGCAGTGGCCATAATCCATCTGCTCTTTAAACCCAGGCCCTAAGTCAGGCTGGCTTCTGGCTACACAGAATATTAATCATTTGAAGAGTTAAATGGAGAACTCAAAAGCCATTGAAGTAAGATGCCTCCAGGCGCCCCCAAGCCACTCCTTCTATAGGCTGGGCTTTGTACTAGGAATGAATAGGGAACAAAAAGCAGGAGACAGAGAAAGAGCCACATAAAATGGGTAATTTGGATTGACTGACCTTGTGTACCCAAGGAGAGAATGACTAAATATGGACAGTTGGAAACCCAAGCCAACCCTCCTCTATTTGGATGAAATAATATTCCCTACATTTATAATCCATTTTGAAGACAGCTAAATCATTTATTTATTGGATTTTATCTCATTTGTCATTGTTGTCCTAATTCCGTTAGCATTCACTTCCAATATAAATACTGATCTTTTACTGAAGTTTGATGTGATGAAGCAGTGTGTGTCGAACAAAAATTATATATAGTAATTTTCTGAGAATTTGAGGCTTCAAGCCTATGTCCTTTTGCTTTTTATTTCTATTTCTTTTGGATATTTGAAAAGCAAGCAGAGGGA